>NC_136933.1:22053945-23537695 GCF_949752795.1 Hyperoodon ampullatus
GTAATATTTTCTTCTAGCTGTAAAACCAGACAAAATTCTAATCCAATCCCATTTCTTTTATTTACAGTCAAATTTTGAACATTACTTAAACTCTCTCGCTTTGTTTCCTTCCTCTGTGTAATAAGCGTAATACCACTGTCATGGGCCATTATAAAGATTCAATGACTATATACAAAATAGATAACTAATAAGGACCTACTCAATGCTCTATAATGACCTATATGGGAAAAGAATCTAAAAAAGAGTAGATATATGTATATGTAAACTGATTCACTTTGCTGTACAGAAGAAACTAACACAACATTGTAAATCAACTACATTCCAATAAAAATTTAAAAAAAAATAATTTAAAAAGCCTTAGGGCCTCCCTGGTGGCACAGTGGTTGAGAGTCCGCCTGCCGATGCAGGGGATACGGGTTCGTGCCCCTGTCTGGGAGGATCCCATATGCCGCGGAGCGGCTGGGCCCGTGAGCCATGGCCGCTGGGCCTCCGCGTCCGTGAGCCTGTGCTCCGCAACGGGAGAGACCACGGCAGTGAGAGGCCTGCGTACCGCAAAAAAAAAAAAAAAAAAAAAAGCCTTAGATACAAGGATGTGATGTATAGCACAGGGACTATAGTCAATATTTTATAATACCTTTAAATGGAGTATAAGCTATAAAAATATTGAATCATTATGTTATACACCTGAAACTAATATTGTAAATAACTACACTTCAGTAAAAAATACAGTAATGTAAAAAAAAGATTCAATGAGAGGTTATGCTCAGTAAACATTACTTCCCTTAATCTAACATTTTAAAACTTTTTTTATAATTAAATTTTTTAGAGGTAATAATAGATTCACATGGAGTTGTAAAAAACGATACAGAAATTTCTTCTTACCTTTTAACCAATTTTCCTCAGTGGAAACATTTCTCAAAATTGTAGTACAATATCACAGCCAGGATATAACATTGATAGAATCCACAGATTTTGTGCAGATTTCCCCAGTTTTATCTGTGCTGTGTGTGGGTAGCGTGTGTGTTTAAAATTTTATTTTAAAGTAATTTTAAACTTATGAAAAGCTAAAATAATAATACGAGGAGCATTTTTTCTTTTTCCTAAATCATTTTAAGTTGCCAACCTGATGCCCCCTTGCCTCCCAAATATATAAGTATGAATATCCAACAAACAAGGCCATTGTTCCACATAACTGCGCTATTATCATCAAAATCAGGAATTTAACATGGGTACATTATTACCAGGTAATCTACAGAGTTTATTCAAGTTTCACCATTTTCCAATAATATCCTTTCTAGAAAAGAATCCAGTTCTATTTAGTTGGCACATCTGTTAAGTCCTGTTCACATTGGATCTATTCTTCCATCTTTACTTGACTTACATGATTTGACACTTTAGAAAATTGTAGGTCAGTTACTTTATAGTATGTCCCTCAATTTGGGTTTCTCTGATTTTTCTTCATGACTAGATTCAAGTTAAGTATTTTTGGCAGGAGTATCAGAAAAGTAATACCAAATTATTCTCACTGCATTCTATCAACTGATAAGCAAATTCAATGTGTGCCATTACTGGGGATATTAAACATTAGCACATGATTAAATCGTTTCTTCCAGGTTTCCCCAGTTGTAAAGATTCTCTCTTTTACCTTTATAATTGATAAGCCTTTTGCGCAGTTCTCTGAATTTATAGAAATATCTCGTGCATCATTTAACTCTCACCAAAATGTTTTACATGCATTGATGTTTTTGGCTGAGTTACTTATTACTGTGATAATTGCCAGATGATTTTATTCTGTAGTTTTCTCCTCTATTAGTTGGCATTCCACTGTTACGAAAATCTTTCACCTCTGCTCATTTAGTCATTCATTCACTTATTCATGCATTCATTTATTCATGCATTCATATCTGTATGTACTGGTGGATTTCTGTTTTATTCAATTGATTATAATATGTTGCTATTATTACTTATTTTAACGCTCAAATTGTCCCAGATTTGACCAGTGCGGATCTCAGGCTGGTTTGTGTATCCTTTTGACAGGGTTCTATCATATGGGGAACATTTCTTTATTTTCTGGCACATCAAAATGTTCTTGGCTCATCCGTTTCTTCCCTCCCCCAGTCCAGGAATCGGAAATTTCTCCAAGGAGCTCTGGTTCCTTTTAGTGGAGAATGGTATTTATAAAGCAAGATCTGAGTGAAAGATATGCTCATTGCTACTGGAGTATCTCTGCTCCCAGGCTCTCTCAGAACAGAGCTAGGATATATATGAACTATGTTATATACAGTTATATTATCTATCCCCACATCTTCCTTCCTTCCTCCCTCCCTTCCTTCCTATCTTCCTTCCTTTTTTCTTTCTATTTGTCATCTATTGAAAACTATAAATTCACATTAATATTTCCATATCTAATCTAACATTACAGGGTTCATTCTAGTTTTCTTTTTTCCCATATTTGTGACTCCCTTTTCTAGCAGCAATAAATCGGACTCAATTTTTCTCAGTATAAATAACTATTTGATTATTTGCCTTCATAGGTACTCAACTCATATAAAAGCCACCATCACCCTCCTCTCCACCCTCCCCATCTCTCCGCCACCGGTGTGACAAACTTCTCAAGCTGCTTGCTTTCTGAATACCCTGCACTAGCAACTACCACTTCACTCCTCCTCATGCATGCCATTCTCACCCCACTCAATCTTCAGTCTTTCACATTAGATGCCATTACTCACCTCCGCCTTCAGACATCTTCCTCAACTCTCTCATCCTCGAATAACCAGGCCAGGCTGCCACCAGTGCACCCAAGCTTCCAGACACTCTGGTACCTCACTCAGATTCTGAAAGCCTCCCTTAGGCACTGTCCGTAACACTGTATGGATGACAGTTTTTTCACATCTTCACCTAGTAGTTTGTTGACCAAATTAGGAAGAAAGGAATGGAGGAAATGAGGAAGTAAAGGAAAAAAAGGTGCACAGAAAGAAGGAAAGGAAGGATTTTGTTTTAAATCAGGGATCTATAGACCCCTATCTTACACTATACATAAAAATATGTATGTGTGCTTAAACGTAAGACCTGAAACCATAAAACTCCTAAGAGAAAACACAGGGGAAAAACCTCCCTGACATTGACCTTGGCAATGATTTTTTGAATACGACACCAAAAGCTTAGGCAACGAAAGCATAAATAAATAAACGAACTAAAAAATTCTGCACAGGAAAGGAAACCATCAACAAAATGAAAAGGCAACCCATGGAATGGGAGAAAATATTTGAAAACCATAAATCTGATAAACCATATAACTGAAAACCATATATCTGATATCCAAAATATGTAAGAAACTCATACAACTCAATAGCAAAACAAACTCAAACAAAAAATGGGCAAAAGAGCTGAACATTTTTCCAAAGAAGATATACAAATTACCATTAGATATATGAAAAGGTACTCAACATCACTAATCACAGAGAAATGGAAATCAAGATCATAATGAGATCTCACGTCACATCAGTTAAATAACCATTATCAAAAAGACAAAAAAGGGGCTTCCCTGGTGGCGCAGTGGTTGAGAGTCCGCCTGCCATCGCAGGGGACACGGGTTCGTGCACCAGTCCGGGAAGATCCCACATGCCACGGAGCGGCTAGGCCCGTGAGCCATGGCCGCTGAGCCTGCGCGTCCAGAGCCTGTGCTCCACAATGGGAGAGGCCGCAACAGTGAGAGACCCGTGTACCCGCCCCCTCAAAAAAAAAAGACAAAAAAGGTAACAAGTGTTAGGGAGGATGTGGAGAAAGGGGGACCCTTATATACTTTTGATGGGATTGTAAACTGGTACACCAATTATGGAAAACAGTATGGAGGTTCCTCAAAAAAATTAAAAATAGAACTACCTTATGATCCAGAAATCCCTGTTCTGGGTATATACCCAAAGAAAATTAAAGCAGTACCTCAAAAAGATATCTGTGTTCCCATATTCATTGCAGCATTATTCACAATAGCTGAAATACAGAAACCACCTAAGTGTCCATTGATGAATGATTGAGTAAAGAAATGTTTGTATGTACATACAATGAAATATTACTCAGCTTTAAAAAAAGGAGATTCTGCCATTTGCGACAACATGCATGAAAATGGAAGACATTATGCTAAGTGAAATAAGCCACAATCAGAAAGAAAAATACTGCCTGATCTCATTTATATGTGAAATCTTTAAAAAGTTGAATACATAGAAACAGAGTAGAACAGTGTTTACCAGGGGCTGGGAAGTGGGGAGACGTTGGTCAAAAGGTATGATGTTTCTGTTATGTAGAATGGATAAGATCTGGAGATCTAATTACAGCATTGTAACTATAGTGAATGGTACTGGATTGTGTACTGGAAATTTGCTCAGAGAGTGGATTTCAGGTGTTCTAACAACAACAACATGTTAACTGTGTGAGGAGGTGGATATGTTAATTAACTTGAATGTAGTAATCATTTCACTATATATATATGTATATATCTCAAAACACCATGCTGTGCACCTTAAATATATACAATTTTTATTTTTAAAAAAACAAATAAAAATAAAAGTAGAATTACCTTGAGATCCAGCAATTCCACTTCTAGAATTTATCCAAAAGAATTGAAATCAGGATCCAAAAAGTTTTAGTACCCCTATGTTCATTGCAGCACTATTCACAATATTTCCAAGTTGTGGAAACAATTAAAAGTCCTTTAACAGATGACTGTGTAAAGAAACTATGGAATATACATCTAATGGAATATTATTTAGCCTTAAGAAAAGACAGGAATTCTGCAATACATGACCATATGAATGAAGCTTACGGACAAACTAAGTGAAATAAGCCAGTTACAGAAGACAGGTATGGCTTGATTCCATTTGTATGAGGTATCTATGAATAATCTCTAAATAGGTGCTGTACAATATTGTACCTATAGTCAACAATAACATATTGTACATTTAAAAAATTTTAAGGGGTAGATCTCATGTTAAATGTTATTTCCGTAATAAAATTTTAAATTTAAATTAAATAAATACTTTTCTTTTTCAACCATCTTGGACGCTGTGGAGGCCTGCTGGGAGCAGGACTTCTATAACAACAAATATGTCTGGAAGGCTGTGGTCCAAGGCCATTCTTGCTGGCTATAAGCAGTGTCTATGGAACCAGAGGGAGCATATAGCTCTCCTGAAAATTGAAGGTGTATATGCTTGAGATGAAACTGAATTCTATCTAGGCAAGAGATGTGTTTATGTGTACAAAGCAAAGAACAACACAGTAACTCCTGGTGGAAAACCTAACAAAACCAGAGTAATCTGGGGAAAGATAACTCATGCTCATGGAAACAGTGGCATGGTTCATGCCAAATTCTGAAGCAACCTTCCCACTAAGGCCACTGGACACAGAATTCGTGTGATGCTGTACCCTTCAAAGATTTAAACTTACTGAAAAATAAATAAAAGTGTGGATTTGTTCCCTTGTAAAAAATAAAATAAAATAAAAAATAGAACCATTCTGATCTCAGTGTCTAGCATAGGACCGTACTGATTGAATACAAGGTAATAAATATTTGATGAATAAGAAAAAAATTTTTTAAACCAATCAAGAGATTTATTTATCACCTATCCCAATAGAGATATGAGAGGGAAATTTTTCTCTTTTTAACTGGCAGTGTAGTTGTGTAAGGGAGAAAGAGTAGTGAAGGAAAAAGTTAATTTAGGATGTTTAAAATAGGCCAAGAGTTGCCCCCTGAAAAGTGTACAGAATTGTCACAATTTGGCTTTAGAGTCCACAACCACCTATAAAAATTAATAAAAAGACATCTTAATTAAAACAGAGTCAGGAAGCCAGAGGGGGAGCTCTCCACCCTACAAGGATTGCAGATCCCGACAGGAAGAAGAAAGACTTCCTCTTCCTGTCTGGCAAGAGCTCAGCCAATGAGAGACTGTCACAACTCAGCCAATGAAAAGCCACTATACTTGGCACTCTCAGTTCCTCCAATGGACTCTTTGTTTAGTACAGCCCTCCCAACTTCTTCTTCTCCTCTTTAAAAGAGTTCTCCTCTCCTTGCTTCGGGGAGACTTTTGAGTGGCTCGCCGTTGCAATTCTTTGCTGATCCTGAATAAACCCATGTTTTGCTGGAGAAATAACTGGCAGTCTGTTTGTTTAAGGTCAACACTCCCCATTTTGTGCTTTTGTCTCACATATTGTGGACACCTAGCACCCTCATGGACTCTCCTCTCCACCTTGCCTCCACCTATTAGCCAAGGATTTGAAACTCATTCTCATATTGTAAATAAGCAAAAGCCAATTTTTTTTCCTTAGATAATGAATATGCAGAGACGAGGAGCTAAGTATTCTTTACCTATTCTCACATCTTTTTCTAAACAGATGGCTTCTCTAGGCACCAACCTTGCCTTTCTGCTCCATCATGCTAAAAGCTGAGGTCATGGCTCGGTTTTTGACCTGTATCTCATATCTCATTCCTCCCTACCTCCACCAGACCTCGCTCTAGATAGTATTCATGGCTAGTTCTTGCTTCTTAATAAACGAAAAGATAGAAGGAAATGACTTCTCACCTGCCCAGGGGAAAAACTGATTGATTGCAGACTCTATGGGTGAACTATGGAAAACTGAATCAATGATAGGGCCCTTTGTGTTCTTTCTGACATTACGGAGGAAGACAGGCTACAGAAGACAAGCACAGGTAGGACAGTTCACCAGTTTGTCTGGCAATGGATCAGAGGTGCAAAAGGCAGCAGAGTTTATACACAGAGACCAAGATGAGACCCCAGGGAAGTGGTTCTGAGAAGCCTGAACACATGCTCCTGTTGCCTCTGCTGATGGTTGTGGTATCTCACACTCAGACCTTCAGTCAGACTTTCTGTAGATTTTCCTTCCCCTACAGTTTCTCGGCAGTGAGGTGTTTCATTGAACGTCTGGAGTAGCAGCATAGGAAAGTGTCATAAAAATGGAGGAAATTAAACAAAACATGCCCGGTACAAGCCGAACATGAATGCACCAGTTCCTGTTCTTCATTGCTGTTCTTTCCAGATGTGGAGAATTTTCCTGAAATGAAATAAAAAAAGAATGGTTAGTGGTGTCTAAAAATATATAATTGGATTCAATGACTATTGTGCTGGAAAGGTATTTTTCAGAAGTACTTCCTGGAGAGAAAAGACATAGGAGAAATTATATTTTGGCTGGCCTGGCAACATTATTTTCCACCCTGAGGACTGTGAATGTTTTATCTGGCTGTCATCCTATTGGCTTTGCCGAAAATTTTAACCCTTTGAACATATATCAAGAACCGAGTGCCAAGGTAGCTGTTCAGTGTCTCCACCTCAGCTTCTAGTTGGCTGGCATTGCTGCATATTAAAAAAAATAAGATATATTGCTGTGGAATACAGGGGAATATTTTATTTATGGATAGAACCTTAGTGGAAATGTGGAAAACAGTCACTAATGTCTTAAAAAGTTTCTTTGTATTTAAGTTGCTTGAAATATTCTTACCTTTCACTCAGTGCTGTTGACTGGGGTTTTTACCTCCTGCTGTTGACAGGGTTTACCTTTTTGAAGGAAGGTCATTTTCTCGATAATTTTCTCAGTGCTTCTAATACCACTCATGATGAGTGATTAAACTTCACTTGGTCTTTTTCCTCTTTCTAATTCCACTCACAGACAGTTTTCCTTACCTGAAAGGGGAAAAAATTGTACCTTGATCTTTGAAACTATTTCATGGAGTTGCATATGCCCACAACAAACTTCCCTACTTTGTACCCCTCAGAGTTTTCTTGTCATTTGGACTGGAAAATGATCCTATCATTTTCCAGCCCGAAGTCTGAAATAAAAGAACATATAGTTTCGATCAAAGGAAAAGGAGAGAGGCATCCTGCTGGAGCAAAGCAACTTTGACATTTTCCTTCTATTCAGAATGTTTGATTCATTCTTCCATTCATTTAATATCTATCTATTGAAATGTACTAGATATAGAGAATTACACACTTCAGGTGTCATTACACATTTTAGGTGTAAGGATCTCTTAGACACATTCTCTGTCCTCAGAAATTTAGATTCCAGTAGGTAAGAAAAGATATTTTTAGAATAACCTAAAGGCTGCAAGAGAAGTACCCATTAAGTGCTAAAACTGAAAAGATGAAAAGACGTATGGGAAGCATGAACCAGGGAATTATTATATTAATTTTATTTTATGAATCAGGGAGTTATTTTATGGGGAAAGTTCCATTTGATTTGGGATAGGAACACTGGTTGAATTTCCATGGGTGGAGATGGGGTGGGAGGAATTCAAACAAGGAAGAATGGTATAAACAAAATCGCTGACAAGGAACTGACCAATATACTTGTTTGTGTCACGTTTCTCATGTAGGGAAGACAACAAAAGTTCCCCACACCGGTACTGCCTTTCGTTTCTCATGTGTTCCTCCTAGGTCTGTGCCTCAACAGGGCTCCACGGAGCCAAGGAAAATGTGAAAGCTTCCATGTGTCCCCCCACAAAGCTGTCTACTTAACCTGAAGTTTATGCCCAATCCACCAACCCTCAAGGTCTGAGAATTTCACATAAGTGATGAGGAGGTATACAAATGAATGTAGCCCCCAAATGAATTTTCAGAAATAGAGACTCTCAGCAATGGAAAGGCAGTTGGGCCCTCTGAAAGCTTTTATGGTTTTTGGTTTTTTTTCCTCTCTCTTACAACTACCCATCCCCTGCTTAAATACCTCTACTCGCATGGGACTCACTACTCTAAAGAGAGTCCATTTTTCCTTCTGAAAACTCTACTACAAATTTATTTTTCACATGTTAAGTGGAAACCTGAACTTCTGCCCTCCAGTTCTTTTCTCCAGGAGGACTGCTCCCCAAAGCAGTCAGGCTGTGAGAAAATCCTCTTCTGCTAGAGATAAACTCTATTTTCCTTATGTAAATTACCTACAGGTTTATCTATAGGGTGACACACATACACAATAATTCCTACTCTCCAACCCATGATTTGGAACGTTGGATGGATTATTTTGTGTATTTACTCCTAAATTCCAAAGACCTCAAAAATACTTGCTAAAATAAAGCTCTTACCATTAAGAATTAATCATGTGGAGAGAAAAGAATACAATCCACGCCCTTGGCAAAATAATGATAATGAAAATGATGATGATGATGATGATAATTATGGCTTTATAAACCTCTTTTTAAAAATAAATTTATTTTTATTTTATTTTTGGCTGTGTTGGGTCTTCGTTGCTGCGCGTGGGCTTTCTCTAGTTGCAGTGAGTGGGCCTCTCATCACGGTGGCTTCTCTTGTTGCTGAGCACGGGCTGTAGGCATGCAGGCTTCAGTAGTTGGGGCTCATGGGCTCTGGAGCTCAAGATCAGTAGTTGTGGCACATGGGCTTAGTTGCTCCTTGGCATGTGGGATCTTCCTGGACCAGGGTTCGAACCCGTGTCCCCCGCATTGGCAGGTGGATTCTTAACCACTGCACCACCAGGGAAGCCCAACCTCTTTTCTTTATGACCCATTCTCTTATGGAACCAAATAGCTTGGGTTTGTAGAGCCTTTGTTCCAGAATGTTTAAAACATGGCAATACAGTAATTCAGGAGGCAGGAGTGGCAGTGAATATTGTGTTTTCAGGGATTATTTACCACAGCCTGGCTGTGACAGCCTATTCTGTAAAGGGAGATAATATTAGTTAGGACATTGGGGAAAACCACTGATTGTCAAAAGTACTGTTGAATCTTTTATAAAACCTAAGCTCGGAGACCAAAATCCAGAATGGTTCCAAGTTTTGCTTTGGCTACAGGAGCTTGTCTGCATCTCTAAATAAAACAAAAATAAACCTAACAGTTCTGTACTTCTCAATGTCTTGGTGAGTAATGCTTGTTTGTTGCCAGATGTTTAGTCAAGCTGAGTCCTCCTATTGAAAGTCCAAAATGTTTTGGGTGCTTTTAAGACTGTGTCCCCAACTGGCTAGTGAAATTCCTTTCTCTGAAGTTTCAGAGGAGCTCCTGGATGCCAAATCTAATGGCCTCTTCTAAACCAATGCTATTTTTTTTTTCTTTTTTTTTGCGGTACGTGGGCCTCTCACGGTTGTGGCCTCTCCCGTTGCGGAGCACAGGCTCCGGATGCGCAGGCTCAGAGGCCGTGGCTCACGGGCCCAGCCGCTCCATGGCATGTGGGATCTTCCTGGACTGGGACATGAACCTGTGTCCCCTGCATCGGCAGGTGGACTCTCAACCACTGTGCCACCAGGGAAGCCCCAATTCTATTTTTATAGAGTTGGACAACCTCTCTTTGAAATTCTCTCCTCCTCATAGATGTAAACATATCAAGAAGAGCTAGAAAAACACAGGGCTGCAATTCAGAGCTTGGATGCTTTGGAAACTAGTTGGCTGATGACATTTTTAGAACTCTTTTTACAAAATCTGATAAAGAAGAAGGCATGTCTCTCATTAAAATTATAGATTTGCTCTTCAAATTTTTCGCATTTGGAGTTTATTTATTTTGCGGTATGCGGGCCTCTCACTGTTGTGGCCTCTCCTGTTGCGGAGCACAGGCTCCGGACGCGCAGGCTCAGGCGGACTCTCAACCACTGCGCCACCAGGGAAGCCCTGGAGTTTATTTTGTAATATGCTGTGAGGTAGGCTCAAAGTCATTTTTCTCTACATAGTCTATTTTTCTAACGTGATTTAACAAATACTCTGTCCTTTACCACTGATTTTTCATGCCAGCTCAACATATACCACATTCTCATATTTAAAAGGATTTGCTGAACAATCTATTCTCAATTCAATTGCTCTATTTATCTTTTTCATGCTAATGCCATACTCTTTTAATTAATATAGCTTTGTAACATCTTAATAGTTTGGGTTTCTTTTTTCAGAATTGCCTTACCTAATTGTGAGCCTTTAATCGTCAATATATTTTTTAGAATCAGCTTTTCAAATTCCCTGGTAAAATCTTGCTAGAATTTTTATTAGGAATATTGAATAATCAATGTCTACATTAATTCGGAGAGAAATGACAACAAAGTGGTGTTTCTTTCCACTTATTTTGATCTTCTTTAAAGTTCTTTGAGTTTTTAAAGCATGTGTGTGCATGCATGAGTATGAAGGTCTTATGCATTCTCTGATAAGTTAAACTCAAGATATTCACATAAATGGCGTTTAATTTTGTATTATGTGTTAATTTGTTATTGTTGATGTAAAGAGGTGCTATGGATTTTTAGGTTGATTTAATTATTGGAAATCTGCTGAATTCTTATTAACATGAATTATTTTCTGTGAAGCTTTTCTATGTAAGTGACTAGAGCAGCTTCTAATAATAGTTTTTATCTCTTCACTTCTATTCTTATCTCTTGGTCCCTTTTTCAAAAGGTATTTTTATTTTTTGAATTGGCCAGAACCTCCAGCACCACCTTACCTATTTCAACTCTTAATTCAAATGTTTCCTTTTGATCCATTTATTTAAACTCGTAACTCCCACCCAGTACTCTCTTTCCCCATTCCTGTGTTATTTTTCTCCCAGTGCCTAGGAGAGTGCTTGGAGTATAGTGGATGACAAACAAGTACCTGTTGAGTGAATAAATGTTGGACGGGAAGAGTGGTAGGGGGTATTCTTTCTTATTCCTTAAATTAAAAAAAAATGTATCTAACATATGAAAATTTCTATAAACATAGCTTTTTTATGTAAAAAATGTTTTCTTCTAGTCCTAGGGTTCTAGTATGTTTATACTAAAAGTTTAACTTTATCAAATGATTTTTCAGCATCTATCACAAAAAAGGCAGCATAAAGAGTGATTAAAAACCTAGACCTGGACGCTGGATTCAGATTTGAATCTCAGCTTTGCCTCTAATTAGTGCAATGAACTTAACTGGCCTAAATAATCTCCTTCAGTTTCATCTTTAAAATGTGGATGATAATACTACCTACCTCATAATATTTTTTTTTTTTTTTTTTTTTTTTTTTTTTTAATTTTTTTGCGGTACGCGGGCCTCTCACTGTTGTGGCCTCTCCCGTTGCGGAGCACAGGCTCCGGACGCGCAGGCTCAGCGGCCATGGCCCACGGGTCCAGCCGCTCCGCGGCACGTGGGATCCTCCCGGACCGGGGCACGAACCCGTGTCCCCTGCATCGGCAGGCAGACTCTCAACCACTGTGCCACCAGGGAAGCCCCTACCTCATAATATTATTATGAAAATTAAATTAGTTAATATGTGTAAAGCCCTAGACCAGTGTCTGGTGCAGTGTGAATGCTTTAATAATGTTGTTAAATAAATACTATAATAATCATGGATTTTTTTCTCCTGAATTCATTTTATGGCATTTTACTTTACAGGGTTTTTTATTATGAAAATCCTTACACTTAAAAAAAAAATCAGGCTTGATCTCATTGAATTCATTTTTTACTATTCTATTGGATTTAATTACATACAGTTGTATTTAGGATATTTGCAACTTCTTTAGAAATGAAATTAACATAACTTTTTTTTCTGCAGAGCTGAACTTTTAAAAATATGATACTGGTCTCATGAAGTGAATTGGGTAGTTTTCTGTCCTTTATATTTTCTGAAACAACTCATGTAAGATACAGATCATCTATTTCTTGAATTTTTGGTAAAGCTTACTTATAGAACATTCTGGGCCTAGTTTTATTTGTGGGAGGAGAAGTAGTGAGAAAGTGCTTGAAAATGAAGGTTTCAAGAACTTTAACGTATATATATCCTATTTTGCTAAAATCTATTATTTTGTAAATTATATCTAAGTTTAATTCACTATAGTGAGAAAATATAATGTACATAAAGTTGTTTCTTTTATGGAGGCTCTATTTTGGCCTAGATCATACTCAATTTTAGAAATATTCACCTGTGCTCTTTTATTCTATGTGTGTTTGTGTTTGTTCGCAATAAATTCTCTCTCCATATCCCTCTGTATATTATGTATGTATGTACATATGTATGTAGAAAAAATTTAAACTGTATTTTAAAATACTATAACCTTGTTTTTAATCTCATATTTTTCTGACAGAAATTTTTTAAATACCTAGTGGGATCTTATGCTAGTGATTTTAAAATCTAACGTGAAAGCACTATTATTTGATGTTAAACTCATTTATATTTATTCTAGGCACCATTCTATTAAGACAACTTTTTTCAACACACACAAAAATGTATATGCACAAACACACAAAGAGTTTTGCTTTATTTTTACTTTTTCTTCTGTCCTAGTGTCTGATATATTGAAATTGCTTCTACTGATTTAAAAGTTTATTTTCTATTTTTACTATTCTGGTGATTATTTGAATTTAGGCCTATATTTACCCAATAAATTCCTAAAGCTTCTCAATATTGTATATTCCCACTGATAACAACCTTATCATTCCTGATCTTCCTTGTTCCTCTTCCTCTTCCAATATCCTTTGGAGTTTTAGTCCCAAAGCCTTTATTTAAGTTAAACTGACCCTTGAACAACATGGGGGTCAATGGAGTCAACCCTCTGTGCAATTGAAGATCCATATGTAACTTACAGTCGGCCCACTGTATACGTGGTTCCTCCTTATCCTTTGTTCTGAATCCATGGATTCAACCACCTGTGGACTGTGTAGTACTGTAGTGCTTACTATTAAAAAAATCCTCGTAATAGTGGGCCTGGACATTCAAACCCGTGTTGTTCATGGGTCAACTGTAATTACTTATTTAGATTTACTAAATAAGATTTGATAAATTCTTTCTTGAACTTATTTCATTTCTTTTTCAGGAACTTATTTTATCTTTAGCTACAGAATATTCCTATAAGACTTTTTTCAAATGGGGATCTGTTTCCTAAACTTTCGTCAAACTTTATATTATTTATATAATTATCTTTATTTCATCTCACATTCAAATGACAATTTGAGCTGCATATAAAATTTTAGATTGAAAGTTTCTTACCTTCAACATCTTGATAGTATTATTCCATTGCCATCTTGAATCTAATATTGTTCACAATTGGAACAATCCAACATAGTACCGAGAATGTATAGATAAGATAAAATAGGAACTATGTTTAGAGGACAGAACTATATTCCCACAATCCAAAAGAGAGAATTCTTTGCAATAAATTGTTCAACTACTGCCTGAAATGTTTTGCCCTTGAAAACAGGGAATCTGCATCTCTATTCTTCAGATTCCTATTCCCAATATCTGTAGAGAATTTATATGTAAGTTATAATAACATGTGTAAAATTTTATATATATTATTAATAAAGAAGTTAAAGCAAACCCTTTCAATATTCCCTATTAATTAGTGTTCTTGCTTTGATCTAAGAAAATTAATAAATATATAAATCAGAATACTCTTCATCAAGTTTTAATTCCAGGCTAATTTATTAACTAACCATTTCTTCATCCTTGTGGCTGCATACACTATTTACTTGCTACTTTAAAATAAATTTAATGAAGTCCACAAACTTAAGTTTTATTTTTGAAAGATAATATCAGCAGCCAAGAAATTGAAATAGTTCATTTCAATGATTTCTATAAAATGTTTACCTGTATTCCCTTTGGTTTAGGTTTATTTGAAGGAAAAAGTGATATTTTGCAGTTTTAGATCATCTCTAAACACATCCAAAGTCTTCAAGAAATTTAAATTGGACAAGTTTAAAAGTTAAGTACAATACTAAAAATGTTAAAATTCTAAATAAGATACTTTTTTGTTTTTAGTAAATTTATATAATTGTTTTGATTATCCAAAAATGATATAAATAGGGACTAATTCATTTAATGAAACACTGGACTTTAATTTCCAGAGTCACGTATTTTTGTTTATCATAGTGGGAGATGGTACCAGTCAGCTACAAACATGACCCCAAAGATTTTCACCTACTGGTATTTATACCTTCATGGAATGCCTCTCATTGAGTGTGGGTAGGACCTGTGACTTCTAACCAATAAAATATGACAAAGGTGATGGATGTCACTTTCATGATTATATTGTATTATGTAAGACTCTGTCATCGTAGATTGTGGGCCTGATGAAGTAAGTGGCTATGTTGGAGAAGCCCACATAACAAGGAATTGTAGGCAGCATCTAGGACCTGAGGGCAGCCTCCAACTGACAGCCAGTGAAAAGCCAGGGAATGTGAGTCAGTCATTCACTCTCAAGAAGACGAGTTCTGCCGGCAATCTGAATGAGCTTGGAAACAGATTCTTCCTTAATTAATAAGCCTCCAGATGTGCCCAGTCAACACCTTGAAAGTCTGAACAAAGGATTCAGACAAGCTGTGCCCAGATTCTGACCCATAGAAACTGTGAGATAATAAATGTATGCTGTCTTAAGTTGCTAAGTTTGTGTTAATTTCTTAGGCAATGATAGAAAATACACATATGATAATACATAGATGTGATAAATGGAGGAGACTAAAGTTTGAGGAATTTTAATTGTTTACTTTTTTTAGCCTAGAGAATGCTAAACACAAAAGATATTTTTATGATCCAGTGAAATGAATATGATAATAGAAAATGTAGGCAACTCTGCAAATTGCTTATCCAAAATGAAAGTGAAATTAACTTTGTCTTAGGTGGACTTCAAAATTGGAAGGCAGAGAAGGCTGTTCACACATAGATAAAGAAGGCTCTTGATAATTGGTATTTGACAAAAGCCACTTAAAATCAATTCATATATCAGAGACTGATGTAACAGTAAATATTGGGGAGTGGGCTGGGGAAAGGCTTTACTGAGACTTTCTCAGTAAAAGTCAGAAAGTTGTAAATTACAAAATAAGTTAATTTTACTTTTAATAAAAATAAGATTATAACATGTTAGTTCTAAGAATAAAATTAATCAAATGTTAGTAGATGGATTGGGCTTTTATTTTTTCTCATAATATTATGTTATAGAGGTATAGGATTTCCTACTTCATTTATTATTCTTTAAAAGAATTCTTAGTTTTCATCAATTTTTCCCATGATCTTTTAAAATTCTTTGATGGTTAAGTCATTCTATTTTACTTACCTATTATTCATCAACTTTGTTTCCTTTCCTTTTCTTCAGTTATTAGCTGGTCTAGATGGATAGACTTTCATTTGTCATTGGGTTTGTTGTGATCTGAGCAGTTCTTTCATATCACTTTTACTGACTACATGAAATATTGCATCTTTTACAATAGTCTCCCTTTTGTTTTGCAAAAGCTTTATATTATTTTCCATTGTATTACTGAATATCTAACAATTTGCAAAACCACTCCCTGTCTCATGGCAAAGACAGATTGTAATATTAAACCTCAAATGTGAAATCTACAAGAGCAAGGATTTTGTCTGCTTTTTCTATAACAGTCTCTTTCAAGATCTTAAGGCAAAAACCTTAATTTCTACTTTGAAATATACTCCACCTTCTATTTCTAGCCTCATTCAGCCCACAATTTCCTATCCTTTCTAACTCTAGTCCTCTGGAAAAATATATATAAGTAAGTCCATGATCTAGACTTTCTTATAGTACTTACAGTTGGTACCTTGGTACAGTTGGTACTTGGTACTTGGTACAGTTGGTACTTACTTGGTACCTTCTTAGAGTTTCAATCCATCTCATAGAGTGGGCTCTGTGAACCAAGAGAGAAGGAAAAGCTTCAATACTTTATTTTTAAGTGCTAACTAATAAAACCAAGAAGTGTATGTATATATTTATTTGTTATCTTCTCATGGTTATAGGTCAGATTGACCACATCTATAACTCTATCAACAAGATAAATCAATATAATGTATACATTGAGTATGAAGTTATTCACCTTTCCTCTGCAATCTTCCCCTTTGTCCATTTCCACATTTGCTATCTTCTAGTATTTGACACGGTGCCTGGCACAAAACAGCTTCTTAATAAACAGTTGTTAAGTAAAATAATCAAATACTCTCAAGCAAGAAAACTAATAATAATTTTTATGTTTTAAAATACGGAATTATGGGGGCTTCCCTGGTGGCGCAGTGGTTGAGAGTCCGCCTGCCGATGCAGGGGACACGGGTTCGTGCCCTGGTCCAGGAAGATCCCACATGCCGCGGAGCAGCTGGGCCCGTGAGCCATGGCCGCTGAGCCTGCGCGTCCGGAGCCTGTGCTCCGCAACGGGAGAGGCCACAACAGTGAGAGGCCCGCATAGCGCAAAAAAAATAAATAAATAAAATAAAATAAAATAAAATAAAATACGGAATTATGCCTAAATATTAGTTGTAATAAATTTCTTCATGCCACGCTGAACAAATGCAAATTTAGGTGTAAAAAAATGTCACCGAAAAGAGGAAAGATTCCAGGGAAAGTTTTGTACTTTACACTATGTGTTAAAGGAGGTTGATGTGATATAACTCTGTGGGGTTCGTTTGTATTTAGTAAGCAAGTGACAGGCATATACATGGAATCAATGATTTTTTTTTTTAAATACGGGCATGAATAGACATGATTTTTTAGTGATCAAGTATGAGCAACGGTAAGGCAAACTTGATCACCACTGGCTCTGGGAAAAATCCACGGCTTCCTAGTAGATAAACTTACAGTGTATATAGTTCATTAGTTTCATTGATTAGAACACAGCAAGGCCCCAATCAGAAGCTGAATTCCTGTGGCAATCAAATTATCTTCACTCTATACCATGGCAAACTCTTAACTCCGAACAGTAAATCTGAGTTGTTGGTCTCAAGATGATCTGAATGAGAAGAGGGTGCAGTTTTAAACCTGTCAAATCAACCACAGCTGTAACAACTGCCATTCTGGGCTATGAAGACTTTTCTGCAATTACAGCTAATCCAAAAGAACAAAACAAAACATTAAATAATTTTTTAAGTAAGGTACTAGGGTAGGATTTTTCTTTGTTACCATTGAACTGAAAATACATCCACCAGAGCAAATTGACATCTTTGTTAAAATCTAATTCTAACCCATTAGATTTGCTTTTAGGGTAATTAAAACAGACTCAGTTGTCATATACAAAATGGAAATGGCAGCTACATTATTGACTAAAAGGCAAAAAAAGAATAATTTATATGAATAAATTGGATCCCAAGCCCAATTTATACAGAAAATTTCAATCCAGGAAAAGAGTTACAGTACAATGAGTCTTTTTCTCTTTAGCCTTCATGTAACATTGTAATAATAATGACATGAGTGGGTTTCCTTTGTTTTTTTTCTTGTTGTTGTTGCTGTTGTTCTTTTTTTAGCCAAACTGCAACTGGATTGTTCTCGTCAGGTAATATGAAAATGTTTATTCTGGTTATTTTGTTCAGAAGGAATAACATCACTTGTTGCCATTGGAAGTTCAATATGTTACAAATTTAGTATCACTGAGCCAAGAAAAGGCAATAATCTGACCAAATATTTGCCGTTGTGAGACTACTACTATTCTATCTTTTCCTGGAATATCGACAGGGACAACAAAGATTATTAAACTTTCTGACAAATATACAGCAACACAGAGCAACTTAATTCATTTCAAGAAATTTTGATTATAAAAAATCAGAAAGGCAAAAGAAAAAATATAATAAAATGTTAGAATAAAATTTAAATGTTATTAATAAAGTAGTTTAAAGAGTACTTATTGAAATTTAAAGCTTTACTGTTACATCACCAACATTTACATATTATATTTAAACACTGAATTTTTACAATAAAATATCTGATAAGTAATTGAATTATTTTCTACATAAATGTTTTGTTATAAGTGGGTGTGGGCTAAAATTTCAATCATTTCTGTTAAGAAATTAGTTTTGTTTCAAGTTAGCAAATGCATACCAGTCCTAGTAGAGTCTGTCACAATTCTTTTTTCTGGTCTAGGATCACACATTTCTTTTAGTTTTTAATGTCCCTTTAGTCTCTGTAATCTAGAATGGGGCTTCATTCTTTCTTTGTCTTTCATTGCTTTGATATTTTTGAAGGGTATAAGTCAGTTATTTTGTATGCTGTCCCTCATTTTGGGTGTGTCTGATGTTTTCTCATGATTAGAGTCAGTTTATGCATTGCTAGCAGGTGTACGGACATAAGTGATGTCATACCCTCCACAGTGCATCATATCAGGAGACCCATAAATGGACATGTTTTAAAGAAGAAATTTAATAACCATTCTGCCATCTTAATGAATAAGCAAGTTCCTCTTTTTCTATGAATGTTTCCATAATTTTTTCATATTTGTAATTACAGAATGATATAATTTTTTATTCTGCTTCCTTTTCCAACACTGTAACATTTTTATGTTTCTGTAGAACTTTATAATTTTATAATTATAATTTTCACGTAATAATTGCATAATATGCTGCTAAGCTGAAGTGTCATAATTTATTTTAACAGGTTGTCTATTAAGCATTCAGGTTGTTTCAAATGCTTCACTATATTTTTTATTAAGTGGATAAAAACCATATATGTTGCACTGCTGATGAAGTTATTAGGTTTAACTGGACAAAAAATTGTGACAAAATATTATGCTAACATAAGTGAAATTCTATATTCTCAAGTCTTTAGCAATAGCCCTTTTCTCAACCAACAGACTTACAAATGGGAGCTTTGCAACAAGCAGGATCTGGCAGAGAATAAGGGTGGGACTGACATGTATTCATTCCCAACCCTAGAAAGTAATTTTAAATGTAGGCTGCGTTATTTTTCTTGATGGACTACAGAATAGCTTTGTATACAAATGTGCTGGGGGGAAATATAATTTAAATTGGCTTAAATATGCTTAAAATTATTATTTTTTTAAAAGAACTAACTCATTATGGAAAGCTTAGATATATACCTGGGAATTTTACTCGTGCTTTCTCCAACTTTTACACTAGAAAAGAAAATGTCTTAGAGAAGTTTTTGCATACTTACACAGGTGGAGAGAGAATGATGTTTTACATACGGCAATTATTGTGAATGTAACCAGAATGCTGTCAGGTGATCAGAAATAGTATGCTGATGTTCTGTAGTGAAGCCTTACAGATCCTCCATACAATATGGGATTTTCCATTAGTGCCAGCAGTGAGCCATTTGGAAGATTTCAGAAATTAAACCTTGAATCAGGTTTAATTTCTCCCAGGACAGAAGGTTGGAGGGAAAGAAGAAAGGAAGAGAGGAGGAGGCTATTGGTGATCTCTTCTTAGGCTGTGCAGTTGCCTAGGTTCACAGCAATTAATTGACTGCTTTTCCAAACTGTGTCCAACCACGAGCTTGCAAAAAAGCCTATCAGAGAACCATCTGCTGAGTGGGAGGGAAAGAATTCGCATAGCTCTTGCTGGTTATATCACTGCTTAATTTGACTCTTTCCTGTATCTAGTCAACTCATAATTATCTGCTCTAATGGGTCTCAGAGGGAGGGATGGGAATGGGTAGCTGTGACACAGATAATACTGAAGAGCAAAGATTGCAAAATATTTTCTATTAGGCTTTTGCATATATCATATGCTTAAGAAGGAAGTATGTTTATCTTTCTAATTATGTTTTGCTTAGACTAATTTTCTTTTTTTAATTCCCATGCCAATGTAAAAGCTATTTCATATCACATGGGTAGTAGGGGAAAGCAGCCTAGGTTTTAAAATCTTAAAGGGAAAATTCCTGAAATTGGTAAACTGCAAACCTGAAACATGTTTTTCCGAAAATGTGGCCTCTCCGGTGTTCCCGTGCCTCAGTTCAAGCCTTCATTACCTCTTAACCAGACTCCCCATTACTGCCTTCTTTTCAGTCTTCCTCCTCTTCAGCCTGCAGTCAAAAGGGAGCACAGTGGCTGTGGAAGGGAGTGGTGCTGAGTTAACACCACTGTCCTGACTGACCCGTAGTTTAGGTGCTGGGGTTGGAGGGGAGTGTCCCCTTGCCCATCAGCACTAATTCCTCAAGGATTCCTGTACCCAAGGGCCTGCGAGTATTTTGACCTAGTGAAAGAGGAAGTCCAGATAGTGCAGTGCAAGTGGCAAATTTCAGCTCCAGTGATCCACAGACAGGTAGAACCAGGTAACGCCATGTCAATGGATGGCCTTACTAATGAGAAGAGGCAGCGTGGCTTCGCAGCATGGGTGAGTTGTGCTGCTCAGTACCTGGGGTTGATGTTCTTAGGCTTTGTCTTCGCTTAATGGAACTGGAGACAGCTGTGCTTGATTCTCTGCTCCAACTCCATTCGTCTGCATGTGGCCAACCACCCACCCGGCTTCCCCACCCCAACAATCAACCCTGTTTGGTGATCAGGCACCCAAACAATCACCTCTACAACCACCGCGTTCCCAGTCAGGCACCCTCTCTGGCCCTGCCCTCCTCCAGTATACCAATCCATCCAAGTCTCCTCTCCTAGGATACCTCATCTCAGTGGAAGTGACTCTTACTGTGTACTCCTGCTCTTTTTCCAGTTTAAAGTTTTAAAATAAACTTTAGTCCTTACTTTAATAAGGTCCCGCTGTTGATTCTCAAGATTCTTATCTTCTTTCCATAAAATACATCCTTTGCAAAGGAACTTGTTTTGTCTTTCAACAGTATTGATGGGAGGGTTGGTGAACTTCAAAGAACTATTTTGGAGAAAAAGAAACACCAAATTTTACTTTTTTGCCTCTTTGCATTTCTGGTATACCAACCCAAACTCTCCTCTGGCAGGTAGTTGGCTATCGCTCATCATCTAGTAGACAGGAGGTCACTTACAAGAAAGTTTAGAAAGAAAAGCATGGGTATAAATATGTAATCTGTTATTTCAGTAGAGGGATTGTTCTAGAACAGATCTCTCTATGCTGTTCTCCTGTTTAAAACTCTCTGGTGACCTAGCATTCATGGCATTAAAACTGCATGTCTTATAGTTGCAAAATTTCCACCTGGTCTTTCTAGTTTCATTTGTGTCACTCCCCTACTAGGCCAAACACAAAAATCTATTTTCCATTCTCCAAAGGTGTCATGTGTTCAAGTTAATATACTTTTAGGATAGTGTCAGTGTTAAAAGAAGATGGGCTTGTAGCCTGAATATAGGCTCCAGGCCCACATCCACCAACACATTGTTTTGGTCAAGCATCTAAAACTTTATTATCCTTGAAAAAGGCAAAACTGAACGCTACCACTCACCCTGCCTTTTTGGTCTATTTCTTTATGAATTCAAAAAGACAGGGCTGTCCCTGAAAATTGCATAATACTAAAGTGCTGCCCACATTTTTCTGTGGATGTACAGTTCCCTGGGCTTGTGGTCATAATTAACGTGGATGAGGAGGATTACTACATTTCTCTTCTCCATGCCCCTTCCCTACGCCAAAGGGAAGGTGATTTTTATTACAGATAAATTCATATTTTTTCCTTTCGTTTTTATTTTGTTTATTAATTGGCCTACAATATTATGTTAGGTTCAGGTTACTACATAGTGATTCAATATTTTTGTGCATTACAAAATGATGACCACGACCATCTAGGTCCATCCTATTGCTGCAAATGGCAAGATTCTTTTTTATTTAATGGCTGAGTAATATTTCTTCCTTTTACTCCTCACATATGAGAAAATCCTGTTGGCTTCTCTCCAAACTATATTCAAAATTGACCACATCTCCACCACTGCCCCTCCAGTCCCCTGGACCCCAGCAAAGCTGCCTAAAATGAGCTCCTTTTCACTCCATTGACCCTTTAAGGTCTTCCTCACAAAGGAGTCAGAATGATCCAGTTAAAATGTGACTTATATTACATCACCTGTCACTGAGCACCCTTTAATAGCTTCCTCCCATCACACTATAAATCAAATCAAATCAAATCAAATCCCATGCCGTAACTCATCCTACAACGTGCTACCTGATCTGTCCTGCCACCTTTTCAATCTCATCTTCTACTTCATTTCCTGCCATTTCCCCCTGCTCATAGCACTCCAGCATCAGACCAGCCACTTTATTTTTCCTCAAAACACCAAGCCCTGCCGTGGGCCATTTTCAATTGTCTAGAATCTTCCTCCAAAACTTCTTATACAATAGGGTTTACTTATTTGTCATGCTCATTGCTCATTTTTTATTTCCCACCTGTAGAAAGTAAGCTCCCCAAGGGCAGAGTTGCTTGCTTTAGTTACTGGTATATCATAAGGAGCTAGCTAAGTAGCTCAACACATTTTCGGGGCTTCTTAAGGATTGGTAGTTGGATGAAAAAATACTGGCTCTTATTGTTGAAACTGTCAACAACACAAGCTATGCTTAACTCTACACACATACACAACAGTCACACAGCTCCATTTCTTTTCAGCATCAAACAAAGGACAACCATCAAAGATTTAACATGTTTGAATATCAATCTTGTAAGGTAAGAATGGAAGAAAAAAATGATAAAGTTAATTACCTTTGTACTGGGTTAGTCAGTCAGGCTTATGTAATTAAGGTTTCTCAAAAATGTTCTCCTTTTCTAATAAATGATGAAGTCTAATATTTACATTTCAGGGTTTGTTTCCACAATAATCCAACTGAATATTTATCATCAGTATTCAGTGAACATTTTATAGAAAAGTAACCAAAAAATGCCTGCTTAGACATTTCAGAAAGCCATTTCTATATGACAAAAATTACAAGCTCTTGGGGACTCAATGAAATGAATGTCATTTTATCTACCACTGGTCCAAAGAGGGCCAGTTTGTTACGTGGAGTTTTTGCTCACTCTCCTGAGGCATTCTGGTTTGGCATTTTTCATTCAGAATATTCAGATGAGTCCATTCGAGACCATGTAGGTTACATTTTTGATTATGAAACTGCAGACCGAGTAAGCACAAGAGTTGACAGCATGGGGACACTTTAATGATAATTCCTGCTCATGTTAGCCGTGGTTTTCCCATCACTGCAACAATGTTCAACTGTGTAATCAGTTATAATTTAATTCAGCTCAGGATTAATATCGAAGTCTGAGCATTTCTCTAGTGCAACACTGTTGAGGATTAGCCAAAGCTGGATTCTAAGTTCAGAGATCAGGAGCAACAGAGGAGAGAGACGATGAGAAAGGACTCTGTCAAAATAAAGGCTGGCTAGGGTGGGGACGTCTGCTTTATCCCCTTCATGTTTATAAAATTCTGGAAGACCAGTTTATTTTGGAAAATTAATCTTTAGTATACATCACATTTTGCAAAAAATATGGTTTATATAAAAATGTCTATACGAAAGTGGCCATGGTGTACATGATAAGTGCGTATATATTATAGAAGGCATAAGGAGAGAAATAAAATCTGCTTCATCCATCTTCGCTTGGGCAGATTCCACCAACCACCCAGCAGAGCAATAGGCTGTTTGATCTCTGCTTTGTTTTGCTCCTTTTGGAAGTAGTGAGATTTGTATGATTAAGATATAGAGAAGCCCTCAGGTGGTCATGTGCTAAAGTAAGCACCACTGTTCTACATTAGTTAGTAATTCCTATGGGTTTTGTTTCATTAAGTGGGGAGCCATCCTTAATATAAAGCAGAGAAAAGCATCAATGTCACCTGCTCACCTTGCTTGAAAGACACTTGCTTGAAAGAATACAAGCCCTGGATTATGTTGCTTGGGTTCAAATCCCATCTCTGCCACTGACTAACTAGACAAGTTTGAGCATGTTACTTAACCTTTCTCTGCCTCTAGATTTTCTCTGTAAGGATAGCAATAACGCCTTCCTTAAAGGGTATCTTAGGATTTAACTTAAATAGTGCTGTAATAGTCTGCTTAGGCTGCCCCAACAAAATACTGCAGCCCAGTAGCTTAAACAACAGACGCTTATTTTCTCACAGTTCTGGAGGCTGGAAGCCCAAGATCAACATGCTGGCACAGCTGGTTTCCGGGGAGGACTTTCTTCCTGGCTTGCAGACAGCAGCCTTCTTGCTGTGACCTCTTCTCTGTGTCCACGCACTCCTGGGGTGACTTCCTCTTCTTACAAGGACACCAGTCTTACTGAACTAGGGCTCCATTCTTATGAGCTCATTTAACCTTAATTACTTCCTTAGTGGCCCTGCTCCAAATACAGTCACAGTAGGGGTTTAGGGCTTCAACATATGAACTTTGGGAGGACACAACTCAGTCCAGAGCAACTACATATTCAGTGCCTGACACAGAGTAACTTCACAATAAATACCGGCTCTTATTATGTGATATGCTTTTACTCTTTTCTCAGATGTGTATATGACTCCTACTTTCAACATTCATCACTTTGGCTGGTTAAAAAATCCAGTTTATAAGTAGAGGCAAGTTTACATGAGTAATCCCCAATGAATGCATTTATTTAAAATGACAGTGTAGTTTTGTTTCTAGTGGGATGATTTGAATGCAGACATATACACCTTACCCATTAATTTATGTAATTTTGTAAAAGGCACTTGACTGTAATCTTGTACAGTACGTCATTGCTCAGTGTCAGCAGACTATAGTCTGTGGGCCAACGCTAGGTCTGTGGCTTGCTTTTTTTATACATCATGTGAGCTAAGGATGTTTTTTACATTTTTAAAGTGTGGCAAAACACACACACACACACACACACACACACAAAAGAAGACTATGTGACTGACACTTTACGGGGTTCACGAAGTTGAAAATACTTACTATCTGGCCCTCTACTGAAAGGGATCCCTGCCTCTGCTACATGGAAGGAGCTTAATTTGAGCTCCTCAAATACATCCATTTCTCCTCATGCAAACACCTCGGCTTCACCTCGGCTTTTCTCTATCCTGAGCAAGGTTTTACTAGTTACCCCCAACATTTTCTCTTTGTCATCTTTATTTTGGGGAGAAGTAGTTCTACGGTCTCTGGCCTGCCTCACCAACTTCTGAGAAATGTGCTAAGTATAGTTTCACCTTTTCCTGGTTCCTGGGACCCACTGATGGCCTCAGAAGTGAGTAAGGATCACGGTGTTTTTGAGCTGCTTTTTCTATTTGATACCTCTTATGGTCAGGAAGGAGCTCTCATTTCTTGCTGTTGTTCTGTGCATCTTTAAAATCTTCTCCTGCTTTCCATCTGCTGTGGGCTGGGAAAAGAAGGAGAAAAAAGAAATCATGATTGAAGAATACTTTGTATCTATCAGGTTTCATTAGATTCTTTTCATATGTTAGGTTCTTTAATTCTCATAACATAACTTTATGGTTAGATGCCATTATTTCTGCTTCATAGATGAAGAAAATGAGCCTCAGTCAGCTTCAGAAGGGTTAATTTACTTGAATTCAAGCCCAGTCCTTCTGGCTCCAAAATTTAAGTCCTTTCATCAAAGAAACCAAAAAACCTGGCTGACTTGAATTGTAAGTAACATAAGGGCAAACAGACTAAAATGATGCTTTCATAAATAAAGTGCCCAGTGCTGAAGTGTCCTGAGACTTCTGTTTTGTTTTGCTCTTTGCTCTTAGCTGTGTTACAGATAATTCAGTTGTCTGACAAACAACTTCCAAATTAGTGAGGTGTTGTGATGACACTTCCCTTGTTCAAATATATCCTTGGAGACCATTCATTCAATACACTCATTCAAAGGTAAATATTGATAAAGTGTGTGTACTTATAACCCTAGAGAAGGTCCAAAAATGAGTATGGTTATGGAATTATGGCTCATTTATAGCGTTATGCACATAACTCTATATAGGTATGAATGTATGTGAACACACACACACACACACACACACACACCCCATTTATTCAGGCATGCACCTTGGAGACCCAACTAGAACATTTCTGCTCACTTCTGCTTTACTCTTCCAGCCTTTCCCCAAAGGCAGGGTTTAAGTTAAACTCCTGGGATGCATCTGACGTCCATTCTTCCTCCAAGCCTCCTATACAACGTAGGTCCTTGTACATAACTCTGCCTGCCTGAAACAAACAGGAGAAACTGAATCATTATGAAGATACATGTTCACTGAGAAAGCAGAAACCCAAAGTATAGGATTTAATAAACAAATTGTTTTGGAGATCTTTTTAATTACCTAATACCAGACTCTAAAATATTTTAATTTCTATATCATTATTACATAAATGCTATATATGATTGTCTCTGCACAATAACAAATATTTGAATAAAAAGAGAAAGAGCAACGTCAGTACCATACCAAGTGAACCATGAGGTTTAGCTTCAGGCAGAGTCTGACAGTCTCACCAGAGCAGGGAAGAAATTCTGGGCTTTAAGGGATTAGAGATATTAGGCAACTGTAATGGCGCACTCGGTTTTTCTTCCCAAAGTTTTTGAAAAGCAGCTCACATGGGAAGTATGAGATATTTACTGAGATGGAAATTTCCTTTAGTTCTCTTTGCATATTTCTTTCCCTGTGACAAGCAGGTGGGTCTCACTGTTCTCTCCTGTCACAGGGAAGGATTGAACTCCAGATAGAAAACAGAAGGTGGTTAAAATCACTCCTTTCCTGGAATTTGGGTTCCAAAAGCCCAAGCTCTTTTAGAGTGCTTTGCTAAGGGGAGCAAGCAGGATGGGAGGTAGTCTGAACAGCTAAGAGGAAGGAGAGAAGATTCCCTTATAGAGGCATAAAAATCGCTGGATTCCCCAAACAAGAGTGACCTCTGCCTCATCCCAAGAGTACCAAGAGCAGAGAGGTGGAAAGCCTTCACAGAAGAATGGCTGCATGTCCTCCAGAGGAGGATGAACTCTACGGACTGTGTCTTGGAGCATCAAGAAAATTCCTAAGTTGGCTACATGAAAGGTCCCACTGACTGGGCCTAAGAAGATACTGGGTGTCACATCACCATGCTGACCTAAAGGTAAGAGAGTCAGTTCCCCGATTTCTAGATACCTCAAGACATGCTCATATTCTTGTAGAACCTGGAGAAGGAGAGAGCCCTCCAGGAATAACTGAGATGGAGTTTCAAAGGCAAATTGATTTTGAGTTAAAAACAATAAAGAACTAGGGTCTAACTTCTGTTGCTGGCTTTGCGGACAAAAGTTTCACACAAGTACATCCCAAAAGGAATTCTCTCCACGCATTCAAATCACAGGGCTCTTCCAGCCTCTCCTGGGGCTGGTGCTGCGGTGAACTGGGCCACCATTATTTATGCCAAGAAGGCCACTGCTGCCTGAGAGACGCAGTTCAGTGTGAGTGGCCCCTGGTCTGCAGTGATCTCCTCTGCCTGGCGTGACGGAACACCACCTTCTCCTCTGTGTCTTCCATCTCCCCTGCTACAACTTCAGTGTGACGGCAAAGGGAACCCTTCAGTATCATTATCAGCCCTTAACTCTAAGTTCACAAAAAACTCTTCTAGTTTTTCCTGGTCTTTTAAATAACACCGCAAACAAAAAGCAGGACTCACTTTCCCCACAGCAGAGCAGTGCCTCAGGCAGAATTCTGAGACCGGCTGACTCTTTTCTCGTCCGTCCGCAATACCTCTTTCAGGGCTCCTCTTCTTCCCATGGTCTCATCCCTCAGCTGCCCTGGGCTACCTTTCCCAGCAGCTCCCCACCCCTGAATTTTCTGCAACTCACTTCTCAGAACAACTTTCTTTGCTGAGTCTAATTTCTTTAGGACTTTATCCTAGGACAGGAAGAAAACTGAGGAGTAAAAAAGGAAGGAAACAAGAATCCTAAGGTTCCAAATGCCAGAAACGCAAATTGAAAAATACTTTATTGGTTCATGGACTCCAAAGAATATGTTTATTAAAAATGAGAAGAGGGGAAGGGATAAAATTAGGCTAGGACATCCACCACCTCTTGCCTCTGCTTCAGTCACTTTTACATGAAAGTAGCTTTTCCTTATGACAGAGACTTGGCCTTATGACCACTAACAGCTCCTGAATTGTATGTGTTATAACTTCCCAAACTAAAAGGGGAATGGATCTTTTAGTTTCAGTAAAGTACACACACACAGACACAGACACAGACACACACACACATATACAACCCAAACAAATAAAAAACTCAGAAAGGATTTCTAATTGGCTTGGTTTGGGTCACATATCCATTCATATACCAATTAATTGTGACCAGAGAAAAAAGAATTATAACTGGTCAGTTTGGATGATGGTGGATCTTGTAAGAACATAGAATCTCCCAGTTTAGCACATGGAAGTATTTTCTAGGAAAATAAGAGTTCCTAGAAGAGAAGAGCATAACTATCTGTATGGTAATAGTTCAGGGGGTCTAGTGAGCCAGACACTAGAACAGATGTTTGCACGTGTTATTAAAAGGATCAGGAAAAGCCAGAAAATATTTTGTGTGTCAATTTAGAGTTAACGGCTGATAACAGTACTAAAGGGTCCCCTGTGCCGTCACACTGAAGTTGTAACAGGGGAGATGGAAGACACAGATGAGAAGGTGGTGTTTCATCACGCCAGGCAGAGGAGATCACTGCAGACCGGGGGCCACTCACACTGAACTGCGTCTCTCAGGCAGCAGTGGCCTTCTTGGCATAAATAATGGTGGCCCAGTTCACCGCAGCACCAGCCCCAGGAGAGGTTGGGAGAGCCCTGCGATTTGCATGTGTGGAGAGAATTCCTTTTGGGATGTACTTGTGTGAAACTTTTGTCCACAAACCCAGCAACAGAAGTTAGACCATAGTTCTTTATTGGCTTTTTTTTTTTTTTCGGTACACGGGCCTCTCACTGTTGTGGCCTATCGCGGAGCACAGGCTCCGGACGCACAGGCTCAGCAGCCATGGCCCACGGGCCCAGCCGCTCCGTGGCATGTGGGATCTTCCCAGACCGGGGCACGAACCCGTGTCCCCTGCATCGGCAGGCGGACTCTCAACCACTGCGCCACCAGGGAAGCCCTATATGGTTATTTTTTAAGACAAGTTCCAGAAAGAAGAATTTTGATATATTGGGCCCTATTTAAGACTTGGACACAGAGTATAAAATTTCCCTGCCTTTCTATGAGTTCCTAAGAATACAGGTTCTAGATCTAGATTGTCATTGTGTGCATCCCTGTTTCATCACCTTATTAGATGTATGACTAGATGACTGTGCCTTCGTCTCCTTGATGAAAATGGAGTTAATCATAATATTTTCCTCACTTGACTGTCGTGAGGACCAGTGAGTTAATATATATGGGGCACTTAGAACAATCTGTGGCTCATTGTTATTCATTAAATATTAGCTATTTTCTTTAGTAGTAGTAGTTTCTGTTAATTTTAAAGTTTTACAATTTTCACTCACCTTAGAAATATATAAGAATATGTTTTCTCGGGAAACCTCCTACACTGTTGGTGGGAATGTAATTTGGTGCAGCCACTATGGAAAACAGTATGGAGGTTCCTCAAAAAACCAAAAGTTGCCATATGATCCAGCAATCCCACTCCTGGGCATATTTTCATAGAGAACTCTAATTCAAAAAGATACGTGCACCCCAATGTTCACAGCAGCACTATTTACAATAGCCAAGACATGGAAGCAACCTAAATGTCCATTAACAGATGAATGGATAAAGAAGATGTAATATACATACATATATATATCTACAATGGAATAGTACTCAGCCATAAAAAAGAATTAAATAATGCTATTTGCAGCAACATGGATGGACCTAGAGATTACCATACTAAGTGAAGTAAGAAAAAGACAGATACCATATGTTATCACTTATATGTGCAATATAAAATATCATACAAATGAACTTATTTACAAACTAGAAATAGACTCAGACACAGAAAGCAAACATATGGTTACCAAGCAGGAAAGAGGGTGGGGGGATAAATTAGGAATTTGGGATTAGCAGATACAAACTACTATATACAAAATAGATAAAAAACAAGGTCCTACTTTATAGCACAGGGCACTATATTCAATATCCTGTAGTAAACCATAATGAAAAAGAATACAAGAAAGAATATATATATGTAACTAAATCACTTTGCTGTACACCAGACACTGAATCACTCTGCTGTATACCAGAAACTTTACAACATTGTAAATCAACTATACTTCAATTAAAAGTATTTTTTAAAGAATATTTTTTCTCCCACAATCCCAGAACTGTGAATTAAATTCTTTATAATTATTTCTATATCAATATAATTTACTTTCAGAAAAATGCAAAATTACAAAATTGAGATTTATGAGATTACAAATCTTTGGTAGACATATGTTTTGTGTTTTGCTCACTTTCTATAAATTTGTTTGTCCAATTCAGGGATTTTTTAAACATGGAAAACTTTCTGGGAGCCCTAGACACCTATTACCCCATTCTGGGTAAAATGAAAAATAGAAATGCCAAAGCAATCAGAGCCTCACAGCCGGATGCTCTCTAGACAGAGAGTTTTACAATCTTGGCTGCCCACTGTAATCACCCGGGACATTTTAAAAGGCACTCATGACCAGATCACACCCCCAGAGATTGTAATTTAATTGGTCTGATTTAATTACCTGGCATAGGGAGTGTTCAAAGCTCCCCAGGTGATCCTAATGTGCAGCCAGGACTGGGAATCATGGTGTGGGTGGGTACCGATTAATTCAGGATCAGTTGGGTGTGTCTGTGGGGCTGGGGGCTGGAGAGAATGACTTTCATAATCAGGTAAACTGGCTACAGAGCCTTCTTAAACTGGAACAAAAACATCCAATTCAGCTAGACTTTGCAATATCTTGTAATTTTTGCTCTGGACAGTTACTTTCACTTTCAAATTTTTCTTTTTCTTAAAAATCATCCCAAATGTTATCCCTGCATTTGGTGGTGGGAAAGATCACAACATAACAGATATTTCATGTTCTTGACTATGTTTCTTCTGTGTTTTGTTGCTACTGATGAAGCAAGCAATCACAAAAAGATTAAATGCACACGAAACAGCCTGGATAACATGCACCCTGGGTACAATGGCTTTGCTCTTTTGTCTGCTTTGAGTATAAGTGTCTTGAGATTCAGTATTTTAAGGAAAGAATACTTCACTCGGACTACAAACTATAAACTGAAATTGTCCTTGAACTGGGAATATTCAACCACAATGTGATTTCAATGGAAAGATTTAAGAGCAGCTTCAAAGAAGTCAGAAACCTAAGGATAAGAAGATGCTGATGTGTTAGGAAAGTCTACAATATTTGCTCCTGTGGTTTTGAAGATGTAAATAGAAACAGCTATGGCAAAGAACTTCTATAATTAGGTTTCATCCTGATTCCAAAAGTTGCTTCTTACAGAGCTTTTAATAGTATGTGAAAACCACTGTTTAAAACTCTGGGTTTGAATTTCCTGCCATTTTAATGAAAAAATTAGTATTTTCAAGCTTTGGGGGTTTCTCTAAAGTCATGTGCTAAACAAGTAGAAGTCCTCTGTTGCCCAAAGGTTTTGGTGGAGGGTGGACGCTCTGGTAATTTTCTTCTCCCTGGGCATAGCCTTTCTCTAAGAGTCAGAGAATGCGTTTAAATCAGAAATTAAATGGATTACGGATCTAAACTGTGGGTGTAGCTATGGACAGACACTGGTACTTGGACCAAACAGATGTGCTCTTTAAACATGGTGAACATACCCAGTTGTTCTTCCAAAAGCACAACAGAGAACAACCTTGCTCAGTTAGTCATACTTCCCTGAAGGGCCACCACCTAGAGTGGCATCTGCATTCAGCAGCGAGATGGGGCAACCACATCCTACCCTGGAAAGGGAACCCTTATCATTTTCCCTCAATCCAAACTGCCAGGCAGTATCAGGTCCCTCTCATGAGCTCACCAAGTGTGCTGTTTCCTTACTTGTTTTACCACTCTGGTGAATTCTTTGTAGGTCTAAATCCTATAGGATATAAATCGAATCTGGAGAAAGACTCTGAATAAGCCTCCACCACCTCCAACCAAATTTTATCCAGGTGCAAAGTAGACCACGTGAGAATAAGAGAACCTAAATCCTGTCTATAACTGAAAGAACAGAGTATTATTGGTAAGTGATCGAGGAACATTTATGGCATTCTTGAGTTCCATTTAACATTTTGCTGAGAAGTTTCACAAAAAAATGTAATAGCAATGGTGACTGATGGAATCAAATAAGTGAACCAAGTCAAACTGCAGTTGTGTTACTCTTTACATACCAGGAAAAAAAAAGTTAGTTCTGGATTAGTCTCTTGGATACTAGATAGGGAAAATCTAGCCTGGTGTACCCCATAATTTGCAGAGATGGCAGTGAGCCTTGGCATATATCCTATAGAAATTAGTCAAATAAGATTAGTTCTGGGTTCCTCCAAGAATTCAGGATGCTATTTGATGATCACTGTGGGATTCTCCTGGACTTGAATTTACCCAATAGGACCTGAAAAACTTCCAGCAGTGGTTCTCAAATTTTATTTCTCATAATTCTCTGTAGAGAATTTTAAAAAATTTATCCATACTCATAGCCCATCCCAGAATGTCTGAATCAGAATCTCTGGTGGTATGCATTTTGAAGAAATATTCATAGTTGTTTTTGATGCACAGCAAAGTTGAGCATGTCTGAATTTAGGTGAATAGAAGGGATCAAGTTTCCCACAGGAAACTAGCTCTTCTGAGGGACTAGAGATTTTTTAGGATTGTTCCAGATCATCTCAGCAGTCCTTTCAGGGGAACTCAAATCATTCAAGATATTCTAATGAACAAGATTGGTTACAGAAAGGAGAAAGGACACTCTTTAATTGTAAGGAGCCTTTGAACATCAAAGAGCTGTGCACTTGAAAGCATTATTCCAATCAACTTTTTTCCACAAGAATTAAGTTTGGAGATGATTTTTGTTTTTGCTTTGCAAATTTTACAAAAAAGCATGATAACTCCTTCAATTAGACAAACTTATATTTTCTGTAATACATGCTTCATGTAAATATTTCCTGTTTTTATATTTGTCATATTATATATCATTCCCAAGAATGCTTTCATTAGAAAATATTTGCCAAAATATGATCATACAGTTCATAAATAAATTTTATACAATTTATTTGATGAAAAGGAGTATCTGTAGGAGGAGAAATTTGGACTAATATTTATTGATTTCTTCATATGCATTCATTTAATTATGGACTGGTTATTATTCTTCTCATTTTACTGTTGAAAAAAACTGAAGTTCAGATTAAGAGGAATCTCCAACACCGTACAGTTGTTAAGTTATAGTGTCAGTATTTAAACTCAAGTCTGGCTGATTCCATAGCTCCTATTTACCAAATTGCGTTATACGAGGACAGTCAATAGAGAAGTAGGTGTCCTTTCTTAATCCTTAAAAATTCATCTGGAGTGTTAGTCTGTATTCAGAGCATGGCCATAAAGATTAGACAACTGGATATCTACTAAGACTTTTTCATCTTTCTTATTTTCCAATTTTTCACAAAGGAGTATATAGATACTTTAAGGAATAATTAAGGGGATCCAATTTTTAAAAAAATCTGTCTTCTTAACCAACTAAGAAATAATACAAAACAGTAAGGTAGGTGGGGACCAGATTTTTGCCTTTATTGTGGACAGTTTAGGTTGAAGGATATGGCTTAACTCAGGAGGAAAGTGGGCCTCCTAAAACTGGATTACAGTTTTAAACAGACTTACCCATCCGGCACAGGCAGCCGCCAGAACACTGGAAGCTTGAAGGAACAGAGTTAAAGGTATGCCTTCTGTAGCCAAACTTCAAGAGAAAATTCTAGATCTCTCCAAACTCACCAGTCAGATAAGCTGCTCCACTGGGGGCAGAGAAAGTCCAGCGCTGCACCTATGAATCTCCCTTCAAATGGGAGGAAAAAAAAAAAAATCAGAATTAAAGAAAAAGTGCTTCTCCTGGTCAGAAAACTGTGCCAGGAAGATTTTCGTATGCTTAATAAAAATGTGTAAGGACACATCTAAAGTTAAACTTTATTTGCTGAGTTAAAGGAAGAAGCAAAAACCTAGCAAAACAGCTCCCACATCCACACATTTACAGACCGGTTCACTGAAGAGGGAAAATAAAAAGCCTCAGGTGGAAAATCATTTAGTATCAATGCTTCTAGTATGTACTAATCAAGCACATATTCAAGTCAAGGGTTTGAGGTGACATGAATACTATCAGTGTCAGAGAAGTTAATAATAAGGACATTTCTACTGAACTTTAAAAAAATCTTGCTTTGTAGTTCCTCCATCTCTATGGTAAACTTTGCCTTAAATTTAGGTTATCGTTCAGGACACATTCCTCACCATAAGTCCTTTGTTCTGTACTAAGACCGAGAGACTGCAGAAACTATAGCATTATCCACTTAGTTTTAGATATTCTTTTGATTCTTCTTTAGTCTGTTTGAAGAAATATTTCCACCATTTAATATTTGTAAACATGTGGGGTATTTGTTCAGCTGGTAGTTCATTTACACCAGCACACATTAATTCATAATTAATGTGAATTTTATGAGTTAAATAATTTCTAACAACTTCTTACTCTTCATGAGTTTTTAATTTACACTTTAAAAATGATGTGTAAATATGATGGCAGATTTCTGAATAGCTTTAGGACAACCTTCCTACCCCATTCTCCTAAAAAGTTTTTACATCAGATTCCTTAAATTTGAGTCAATATTTGCTTGATTTAACATCTCAAAAATCAGAGAAATACTAGAGCTAGAAGGCACTGGTCTAATATCCTCATTTTGTAGGTAAGGAAACTTGGACTTAAAAAAATTAAGTGATATGACAAAGATCACAAAATAACCTCTTCAGTAGAGCTGAAACTGGAGTTAAGTTCTTGCAACCCCTGAAAGGGCTTTTCAACACCACTTGCTTTATTTTCCAATTTATTTTCATACTACTAATGTCTAGCTTAAGAATTCTACCTCCTAAGATGACAGTTCTCAATCCTACTTGCTTTGTTTTGCTGTTTAATTTTTTTAAATTAATTATTTATTTATTTTTGGCTGTTTTGGGTCTTCGTTTCTATGCGAGGGCTTTCTCTAGTTGCGGCGAGCGGGGGCCATTCTTCATCGCGGTGCGCAGGCCTCTCACTGTCGCGGCCTCTCTTGTTGCGGGACACAGGCTCCAGATGCGCAGGCTCAGTAGTTGTGGCTCACAGGCCCAGTTGCTCCGCGGCATGTGGGATCCTCCCGGACCAGGGCTTGAACCCATGTCCCCTGCACTGGCAGGCAGACTCTCAACCACTGTGCCACCAGGGAAGCCCTTGCTGTTTAATTTGATAGTGGTTTTTATTTTTTTAAAAAAGTCTGGTGTGATTCTACTGAGGAGGAAAATGTTCTTTTATTGCTTTTATTGTCCCTTTTATACTGTAATATAAAAAAATTTTAATTTTTAAATCACATGATATCAAAATTCTTACAAAGCATTTGGTTTATCTCCATTCAGCTCTAATTTTAATAGTCAATTCTAACTTCATGAAGGATCTGCATGGGCACTTTCCATTACCGAATGTTTCAGTTCTTGGCTTTGTTTTCCCAGACCTGGTATTTCATTCGGATTTGACTCCCATCACCTGCATTTTGCAGAGGTCCCTTTGCCGCTTCCAAGGGTACTGTCAGATTGGGAGAAATGTCCCTGCCTGTTTATTACATCAGAAGATATTTAAGTGCATTTCCCAAATAAGAAGCCCTGTTTTCCACCTGGCTGCTGCGAGTAACTTCAAAATCTCTGGGGATGACCATGTCTGTTCTGGAAGGTTCTCCTTGGAGTCTGATTGTGTAAAAAAAATTTGCTTCTCTTCCGGACGCACTTGGAAGTCTCTCTTTTGTTCCCACTTGATTATAAAACATGTTCAGCTGCTTCACATCAGAATAAAACATTACTTTCCTATCCAAAGATTTTTGCATTGTCCAAGGCTAATTAGATGGTCAGATTTATCGTCCAAAATTTGAAATCAGGTTTTGTGCCTCTTAGCAATGATTTCCATCAACACGATGCAGCCATCATACTTTTCCAACACAAAACATATGAATCAGGGCATAAATGTTTAGAAATATCTTGATGTAAAATAGACCGTAAAATGCAGCATAGCGTAGCATATGTCGACACAGCGGGAAACAACGGGTTCCAAAAGAAATGAACCTAATTTTCTGATCCACTGGTGTGAGAGTGACTGGACTTGGATGAGGCACAAAAGAAGCCATCTGAGGATGTAGCATGCCAGAGGAAAGGGACATTTTGATAATCCTGCCCCTCTCAGGAGCACATACACTTTGATATGAGACCCACTTTGATGTGAACACACAGAGGACAGAGTGCGGGAAATGGACCTGTTTTCCTATGTTTCCTCCCACTCATTTCATGGTTGCAGCAGTAATGCCCCATGTACACAAGTGGAGGCTTCATCAACAACTTCCAGGCTCTCAGGATGAGGAACAGTTGGAGTCCTCATCTACGAGTCAGATCTACACTGGCTAAAGCATCATATAATTGAAATAGGATTACATTTTTAGTGTTGAATTATTGATTGATGTCTCTCTTCCTTCTACATGTATGGACCCAGCCTAGCAATATGAATCAGCAATCTAAAATACATGGTCTAAATGTCTCTCCCCACCCCATTTTTTATCTTTTCACAACCTTCAGCCAAAAATAAAATAAAATAAAGAACAGAATTTCTCAGGAACTGTTAGGGAGCCAAAAAATATGCTAGATGCATTAGGTTTATGTCAGATGTAGGATCTAAGGGAAACAAGAAATCCAGGAAAGGTTTAAAAATCACATTGAGTCTGAGAGGAAGCAGTCTCTGGCTTGGTGCCTTAATGGACAGCAGAAATGATGCAGGGAGGATTATAAGTCACTCATTTCCCAATTAGATCTGATTTTCCCTGACAGCACCATAAAACCATGTCTCCACACAGCAGTAAAACTCATATTCCACTGATCAGTCAGGTTCTTTATTGCTGATTAGGTTTCCTGAATAAGTTCAGTAGTAGCCCTAATGAAATAGCTTCAGATTTGTTGGATGGAGAGAGTTGGAGCCTTGTTTAATAGAACCGTTTCAGTTAAGATTTTCACAACTCTTGCCAAATGGAAACTGAAATAAAGTTTTAGCATATCCAACCTGGCTATTTTCATGACAGACAAGTTATTGGTCTTGGAGCCCCATCAACATAGCAGCATCATATAGGGAAGGTCACTGGCATATGGGAAAGGCCAGCAGATCTGGACTATGGATGTGATCTGTCCAGAACCATTCACTTCATTCCATGGTCAAGAGTTTCCTTGCCTGTAAAATGGGAAGTTGAACTAGAGATCTCCTCCGGGTGTAACCACTCTGGTCCTAGGAACAGGACAAAAAAAATCACATTGAGTCTGGCTTCCTTCATGAGAACACTTCAGCCAAAACAATCACAATTAAAATAGCATGTGAGGAATTAGTGTTTTGGGTACCACTATTTATCGAGCAAATGGATCAAATGTCTTATGGCCTTTTTGATAGGACCAAATAAATATCAAGGGCCTACTGGCCTGAACCAAGTGTCTTACAGATGTTTGGGGCAGGACCAAATACCCTGCAAGGGGAAAGGAGAGGAGAGAGGCGAACACTGACTTGAAGTCGAGAGTGTGGACAGCAGGTCCCTGAACCAGTTTGTACAGAGAACATCATCGAGAGAAAGCAGTCCCTGTCCCCCTTCCACTGCCATTACAACCAGGAGGTGGCTGCTGTGCAGAGAGGGGGCTAAGGGCAGTGTGCACAGCTCTGATGGTGCTGGTCACCCCCCAAGCCCTGGACAAATGCAATGTAGGCAGAGCTCTGTCCTGGTCCTGTCAGATTTCTCCAGGAAATCCTCTCTTTCACTCTCTCTTCTCTCCTTCATGACCAACACAAAACACCCAGATGTTAGTCCCAAAGAAATCTGCTTCCCCTCCACCAGGAACCCAGTCTCCCAATTATACTCTTCTTGTTCATTATAAAACATTCCATTTGGAGATATTCACGTGATTACAATAATTTGCCCATGAGAATATGAAAAGTAATCTTTAACCCTCCAGTTGGTGGCTGTTTATACCCTAAAGTACTTCTGGTGTTCTACTCAAGAGGAATTCTCATTTGTAATATATGGATGGTACTTCTGAGCAGTGGATTTTATGGCACCAGAGTGCCGTTCATCCAAACTCCCGGAAGGAATGAAACAAAGAAATAAACTAACTTTATCTCATTTAATCTTCACAAATTAGCAAGGCAGGCTTTATTTTTTCTACTTTTTATAATAGACTGAAATTCAGAGGGGTTAAATGACTTGCCCAGAGCTTAGTAACTCCATGTTCTAAACACTCAACATGTTTTTGTACTTCATCACATCAGAATTTTTAACATGAAGTTTCAGAAGTGTTAATTATGAAGGCAAATTAAGAGTCTTTTCTATTTATGATGTTAGAACATAGGACTGTTATTCTTAAAATAACAGGTGCTTTTTATCTGGAAAGACCTGAGTTTGAATTCCAGCTAACTTGATCTGAGACTAAGTGAAGGCCCTTCAGATGTTCTGAGAATCATTCTCATCTCTCCAGTGAAGGGTAATGGAAAGCCAAACGTGGAAGCAATGTGGAGTGTACACGTGAGGACGTTTAGGTCAGAGGGAGGCAGACTATTGGGGGGGTTTGTGATAACACAGGATGCTGAGTTAGGGGCACATATCTAGAGACAGAGATCAAAAGATGTTAGAGTAATAATACAGGACACTGAATTAGTGCTACAGAGCTAGAGTGTCATAGATCTAGAGGTAGAAGTATTATCTTGGTAGCCAATTTGATGGTTGGTTTAGGCCTACTTCACAGCTCAGAAACTGAATTAAGGGAACCAATTAGTCTACTTTTTCAGGTTTTATTATTGACAGTCTTCAGATAATATTTTTTATTCACTTATTACCATTTTATTTCTCCCAAAAGGAAAAATCATGCCGAAGAGCAAGTTAAGACAAGATTGGTTATAACAAGACAGTTTTCTGTGACTGAGCCCCTCAGTAGAAAAACCACGACAGAGAACTGGAGCAATTATACTCCAATAAAAATGTTAAAAAAAAAAAAAAGAAAGAAACCTGTTGGTCCAGTCATTCTGTCTAGAACTCAGAGAGTATTGAAGACTTTCCCGTGTGATGACTTTCTCAGCCACAATCCAACTAGATCTGTATCAATTAATTGTATTAATCAATTCAGATAAACTTCATGTAACTCAGTTCCTTCAAAGAATGTGGAAATAAGTAAATGACCTATTGTACATTACTTCCATATACTCCTCCATCCAAAAAAATAATAATAACTAAAGGTTAGGCCTTTGCTGGGCATTGGAGATAGCATGTCCCTACCCGCTGGAGTTACTTCGTCTTCAAGGAGGGCAATCAAAGAGTTCATGTTTGCAGAAAGGTGTAATAGGGGCATGCACAGAGTACAGGGGAAACACGAAACCTGAAAAAACTAAGACCTGCAAATCAGCAAAGGATTCTAAGAGGAGATAAGTTTTCAAGGTTGTATAGGAACTACCAAGACAAAAGGGAAGGCAAAGAGAAGGTAGAACATAGGCAAAGAAAGGAAGAGTGAAACAATGTGGCATTTGGAAAATAGGAAATACTGCCAATGTTCCCTGGGGAATAGGACAAATGTCTCAACTCCTTCCACTCTCTCTCTCTCTCTGTATACATAAGAACATATACAAAAAAAAAAAAAAGAGTGCGTTTTGCCCCTCTACTCTTGACTCTGTTCTGAGAAACAAAACCAGTAAGATACATACACGTATATGTATTGATATGTATTAAGAGTGGAGGGGGAAAAGCATTTGTTCAACTTTTTTGAGGTTTAATTACCACATAAAATTGTAAGATACTTCAAGTGTACATGGTGAAAGGATTCCTCCCATCTAGTTAATTAACATATTCATCACCACACATATTTACATATTTACCTTTAAAAAAAAAATCTTGTCTTATAGCTGAAAGTTTGCTACCTCCTTTTACCAACCTTTCTCCATTCCACGCCCACCCCAGCCCTTGGCAACAACTTTTCTGCTCTCTGTTTCTATGAATTTGACTTTTTTTTTCTTTTTTTAGATTCCACATATAAGTGATACCATGCAGTATTTGTCTTCCTTTATCTGGCTTATTTCACTTAGCATAATGTCTTCAGGGTATATCTATGTTGACACAAATAGCAGGGTTTCCTTCTTTCTCATGGCTGAATAATATTCCATTGTGTGATAGATATAGATATATATCCCACATCTTCTTTACCTACTCATCCACTGATGGACACTTAGGTTGTTTCCTTGCCTTAGCTGTTGTGAATAATGAACTTGGGAGTGCAGATATCTTTTTGTATCCTGTTTTCATTTTCTTTGGATATAAACCCAGGAATGACTTGCTGGATCATAGGTAGTTCTGTTTTTCATATTTTGAGGAACCTCCATACTGTGTTCCATAATGGCTGCACCAAATTACATTCCCACCAACAGTGCACAAGGATTCCCTGGAGAAAAGGCATTCTTGATGATAATTTTGAATCAGATCATACCATATCTGAAGCTAGTCATCCCTGGAATGTCCCAGTTGAACAGCTTATAAATTTCTTTTTTTAAGAAAAATAGCATTAGTTTGATTTCATTTACCCACAATTGAGGGATTATTGATTGATACATAAATAACCAAAGCCAAAAAAAAATCACAAAAGTTATTTTCTTCTTTCATAAATATTCCTAAAAGCACTGAAGGTGTCTAAGTCAGAAAACCATTCATAAAGGCAAAAATAACATTCATATACATATAAACCTATATAAACACTACCTCTATATTTGAAGCTGCCAAAAATTCCAACCAAATAGGACAGGTACCCCTAGGCTTTAATGCACCAGAACTATTTCAATTTGTTGCTTTTCATAAGAAAGATTTTATTTCCCCAGCTGATCAGAGAGTATTCTTGGAGAAAAATCTGTTGATATTCCCCTTGCTGAGTTTTAAATAACCTGAGTATGTGTGATATATCTTTTGTAGTGGGTACTTCAGAGAACAAACACTGCTTTTAAATCTCATGCATGCCCCAAATGTAATGCGAAATAAATTCCATGTGAATGAGCTCCTGCCATGTCTAAAAACTGAACTGTAATATGCAAGTTTCTCGAGATGGGCCATTTTTTTTGTGGTGTTAAAAGCATCAAAGCTAAGAGGACTGATAAATTTAAATCTCTCTAGCAGATTTCGTGTAAAGCTGTAAATTTGTATCTCCATGCAGCTCTAGTGGCAAAAACATGAGTAATTCATTCTGAGGTTTCCCCAGGAACTCAAGCCTGTTCAATTAACAGGGTGTATTTCACTCAACACAGGAAAGCTGTGAATAAAAATAATGATGATACCAACAGCCCTCAGTCTGCCCTCCAGGAATTTGTATTTCATCTTTGAGATGAACCTAGTGTCACAGAGTGTAGTCTCTGAATTTTTCCATCTTGTTTCGGCATGCTTCCAAAGCTCTCAGATTGTAATTAGAAGCTCGAAATCAATCGAATCTCTGTTTGGTGGCTCACTGCTACAGGGAGTAAAGAGCTGAAGTCTCCTTTGTGATTCGCTCATCCCTCAAGTGTGAGGGGTCTTTTTTGAACTCCCAAAGAACATCTTACCTTCCCTAGAGATCCTTCTCCAACTCAATAGGAATAGAATTAAAATGGCAATATCAACTATCGTTTATTGAGCACATCCTACATGCCAAGCACTTCACCTGATTTTCATATATCATTTTCTTAATTTACACCATAATCTTCCAAGTATAGGTCTTGTCATTTCCAACTTAAAGAGCCTGAAGATCAGTGAGGTTAATTAACTGAGCTAATAAGGTCACAGAGTCTTTAAAGGAGCCAAATTCAAATGCTGAGCTGTTTGTCATCAAAGACCCTGTTCTTTCCAGTATACTGTGCTTTCCTAAAAAAGTGCCTTCAGGGCCTCATATTGAAGCTGTGAAGTAATACATTAGCATAAATACAGTTATAGAGGCTCTGGCTGGCTTTCTTCTCCCACACCTCAGATCATTCTACGAACTACTAAAGCATAGTCTGTAACCTGAGAAAAAGTCTTCCCAGAGGCCCTTCACCTGCAATCACTGAAGATAAGAAAGCATTCCATATCCACACCACTCTTAACTCAGTCCACAGAGGTCACCCCTTCACTGTTACCAGAGTTTCATGACTGAGCAGAAAGGTAACCAGTGGACCAAAGGGACATTCATTTAACATATAAAACTTGCAAATATCAGCTCCTGAGTAGCAGTCACGTACCATGCACTGGCTGCTATGTATGCCCAATATGAATTGAAATATGCAAAATAAACAGTTGAGCATACAAACTTTTTTCCCAAAACAAGCCATTTGCAGATGCAAATGCAAATTGAGGCCATACAGGCGTGAACTGAAAAAAAAAAGCGTTAGGACATTCTTGTTTTATCTTTTCAGCTCCAAGAACTTCACAGCTGCTCTTAATGTGTGCGTGAATATTTTATGTGTGTGTTTTGAAAGAAGTAGTGTATTACCTTTCTTAAAATTCTCTATGAATGGCAGATTACGGCAGAAATTTTTTTTCTCAAACACCTAAGCTTTCCTAAAACACTGGATCTTATTCTCAGAACCCAGTGTGTTAGGAATAAAGTAAGCCAATGTCATTTATTCTTAAAAGGAAATGTGTCATTTGTTTCAAACTTCTTAAGAGTTTTTTCCTTTAACGTAATTTTATTTTCCTCTGGAAAACATTTATATAAAACATTAGATTTTATAGATTTTTAAAATTTTCCACTCCATGCTCTTATCAGTTACATGCCATTGAAACTGGGCAGTTTTATTGGTTAAAATAACAGAATAAGAATGTATCAATACTATGTAATGACCTATATGGGAAAAGAATCTAAAAAAGAGTGGATATATGAATATGTATAACTGACTCACTTTGCTGTACAGCAAAAAGTAAGACAACATTGTAAATCAACTATACTCCAATAAAAATTTAAAGAAGAATGTATTATAGTGTTAAATTCCACTATAGTAAGCCATGTTTTTTAAAAAATTGTGGCTAAATACCCCTAACATAAAATTTGCCATGTTAACCATTTTTGAGTGTACAGTTAAGTAGTATTAAGCACTTTCACATTGTACTTAATCACCATTATCCATTTCTAGAACTTTTTATCTTTCAAAACTGAAACTGACCCTATTAAACAATAATGCCCCATTTTCCCCTCCCCTCAATCCCTAGAAACCACCAATCTACTTTTTGTCTCTATGAATTTGAATACTCTAAGTGCCTAATATAAGTGGAATTATGCAATATTTATCTTTTTGTGATGGAATATTTCACTTACCCTAATGTCCTCAGGCTTCATCCATGTTACAGCATGTGTCAAACTTTCTTTTTAAGCCTGAATAACAGTCCATTGTATGTAAATGCCACATTTTAACCATTCATTTGTTGAGGGACACTTGGGTTGCTTCCTTCGGCTACTGTATATAATGCTGATATAATCATGGGTGTACAGATATCTCTTCAAGATTCTGCTTTCACTTCTTTAGGTATATGCCAAGAAGCAAATTGCTGGATCATATGATAATTCTTAATTTTTTCAGGAACTGCTATATTGTCTTCCACAGTGACTGCACCATTTTACATTCTCACCAACAATGCACAAGTGTTCAAATTTTCTGTATCCTCACCACCTATTTTCTGCTTTTTAAAAAAATTATAACCATCCGAGTGGGCATGAGGGGATGTCTCATTGTGATCTGATTTGCATTTTCCCTTATATGATGTTTCCCTTAGTAATGTTGAGCATCTTCTCATGTGCTTATTGGCCATATGTATATCTTCTTTGGAGAAATGTCTATTCAAGTTCTTTGCCCATTTTTAAATCTTGGTTGTTTATTTCTTGTTGCTGAGTGTAGGAGTTTTCATGTATTCTGGATATTGACCCCATCAAATATATGACTTGCAAATATTTTTTCCATTCCATGTGTTGTCTTTTCACTCTATTGATTGTGTTTTTTGATGCAGAGTTTTAAAATTGTGATGCAGCCCAATTGTCTATTTTTCATTGTGTTGCCTGTGCTTTTGGTGTCATATCCAGAAATCATTGCCAATTCCAATGTCATGAAGATTTTCCCTTAAGTTTTATTCCAAGAGTTTTATAGTGTTAGCTCTTCCACTTAGGTTTTTGATCCATTTGGACTTAATTTTTGTATATGGTGTAAGGTAGGAGCTCAACTTCTTTTTTTGTATATATATATCTATGCACACACACACATATATATGCCACCAATTCTCATTACTCATGGAAGTTTTGTCCTATACAGTCATTTTAAACACTGAATTAGGGAATACGGAACCATTGCTCTAAGAGAAATACAAAGTTAGTCTCCTGAGAGCCTGTGGTCACATTTTTGTCACCTAATCAATACATAACCTTGTATTATGTGTGTTTCTGTTTAAAGACACCCTATTCAATGTACATTGTTGATTTATTAATGTTGAGCTCAGAGCCAACAGCACTATGACTCATGCCCAAATGAAGCTTATCTGACACACTGATTTTCTCTATAAGATACAACAGCTCTGCTCTTAGGAATACTAGAATGCACTTCAGCCCAATGTTTGGGGGCCATTTTAAACAGAAAGATCACCAACCAAAAAACAAAAATTAAAAATGAGGAAAATGTGGCACTAAACAGAGCATGAAAACGACACTTGTGTTCAGTATGAGAGCAGAAACACGAAGGCAGAGCGTCGCCTTGTTTCACTTCAGTTGGGAACATATGCGCAGATGGACTCAAATATTTTGCTGCTCTGCAAATGATGTGTCTGCAGATGACTATGAGAGCACCACAACTTTGCATTTCTCTTAGAGCAATGGTTCCGTATTCCCTAATTCAGTGTTTAAAATGACTGTATAGGACAAAACTTCCATGAGTAATGAGAATTGGTGGCATATATATGTGTGTGTGTGCGTAGATATATATATACAAAAAAAGAAGTTGAGCTCCTACCTTACACCATATACAAAAAAAATTAAGTCAAAATGGATCAAAAACCTAAGTGGAAGAGCTAACACTATAAATGATGTGGGGATTACAAATACATTTTAGCGAGCAGGCGAATTCGAAAAAAAGCGAATCTCTGAATAATGAGGATTGTGCAAATATGTATTTCTACTTTGCTTCAGGAATCCTTATCTCTCTGACATCCACTGAGAGAAAGAACTGGATGTACAAAAGCTGGGAGGAAAACATGTATGTGCTTAGTCTTGGTCCCTCATCAGGGATTTTGATATAATTTATTTGGCCTTCCCTGCCCTCCCCCAGCAAACTAACTTACCCTCTCTCACCCACAGGCATAATTTCAGAAAGCACTGAGAAAAAGATGTTTATTCTAATTCTGAAATTATACTCTATGTGGTTATTTGGTCCAAATCATTAAATTTTCTAAAGATAGCTCAGGTTGACTCGAGTATCTAGACCACTTAAACAAGGGTACCTACCTATTGTGGAGATAGAGGCACCTGACTAGCAAAACCCAATGTCCTTAAACGTTTGAACAGGTGACTCAGGTATGTTGCCTGGCTGCCATGTAGCTTACTATAGGATGAGACTATCTAAACAACTACTGTGCGTTCTGGTCAGCTTGGTTGTGAGGGATGTTACTGGAAATGAACAGGGATGCGGTATTACTATGTTCACTTCTCTTAAGCTGCACTAACCTGAGGTTGCGCACGTGAGTCCCAACAATTCTGAAATACTAATAAGATCCCAATCTCTGAGAATTCAAGGCTGAGGGCAGACATGGGCCTGTGGTGAATCCAAATTAAAGATAACCTTGTGGAGGCTCTGGGGCTCTTCAAGCCGGCTTCTCCTGTTGAGACCTCCTTCATGCCTTTCCAAGGAAATGAGTTGATTTTTTAAAAGGGGTTTTCTGTTTTTACTTCATATTCCTAGCATTCACAATGAATGCCAGTGTATGTCTATGTATGTGTGCATTGAAAGATATAAAATATATTCATATTGTGCATCCATTTTTCTTCCCTCCATGTGTCTAGATCTCAAGATTTTATCACTACTTTGTTTGAGACTCGGGTCTCCTTCAACAGAAATAGACTGTACCTTCTGGTGTTCCTGTGGGTTGAATTGTGTCCCCCAAAAGATATGTTCAATTCTTAAACCCCAATACCTGTGAAGGCAACCTTATTTACAAACAGGGTCTTTGCAGATGTGATCAGGTTAAGATAAGGTCATACTGGATTGGAATGATATTCTTATAAGAAGAGAGAAATTTGGACACAGAGACACTGACACCCAGGGGAGAAGAAGACAGAGACAGAGATTAGAATGATGCATTTACAAGCCACAGGACACCAAGGATTGCCACCAATCATCAGAGGTTAGGGAGAGTCAAGGAAGGATCTTCCCCTAGAACCTGCAGAGAGAGTGTGGCCCTGCCTACATCTCTATTTCCAATTCCCAGCCTTAGAACTATACGAGAGAAAAAGTTTCTGTGATTTTAAACCACCCAATTTGTGGTAATTTGTTAGATCAGCCGTAGCAAACTAATACAAATGCCTTTTCTGGAAACAGTACTGCTTGTATAATGCTTTGTCCCTTTCATCCCTGAGAATTACTTTGTAATTAAATGTGTCATAGAGAACATCTATATCATTTTCTCATTTTATGGATATGGAAACTGAGATCCGATAACATTATTTGCTGTAGATCACAGAGATGTAAAGGGGAAGAGTCAAAAAAAAAAAATAACACAATCTCCTGACTGCTTGATTTGTGTTTCTTTTCAATGCACACACTTGCAAAGAAATTTTAAACTAATGGTTGAAAGAACGAACACGTAATTCTTTATCATCCTTTTAAACTACGGTTATAGATTTAGCAGCAATCAAGAAATATATTCAGAGCTACAGGAACTAGCATCTCACTGTTCCAAATGTAGCTTAAGATTCTCCTTGGTTCAATTAATAATTGTTAAATACAACTTATCACATTGTCTTGGATTTTGCTCCTCATTATAATAGCATTTGAAACTGGATTCAGACCTGCATCATTTAACTCATGATTCTAGCAGGTTAAACACTTTCTACCTTCCTTTTCCCAAATGTACCCTTCACACACATACACATGCAAACCTACAGTAATGTTTAGACCTTGACTGACGCATTAGGTATATGTGAAAATCTATACATTTATATATTTCCCAGTGAATAAGATCTATTTCTCCCCAAATTATTATGTATCTGAAGAGCAAATATTAACAACGGAAGGCTCAGCATCAAAGATAAAAGGTGGAAGGATACACTATCTCTAGTGATAGCGAGAAGCACCACGTACCATCATGTCAAAAACAGGAATTTCAGAGCTTATTGGTCATTTCATTTTCTTAAAACTGAACAGTAAATCTTATTTCACAAGGCTGATCAGAGATAAAATTTGAGTTATTTTATTAACACTTTAGATCACCTAGTTATTCCTCTTGCTCACCTGTTAGTAGGTATATAATATCAAGAGTAATCAATGATATATTTACCTTTCTGAATGCCAGAGCATGACATTGACTCTTCTTCAAAATAAGTATTTTCTGTATAGTTACTGCTGCTTTTTGGTAAGCTGTCTTCAAGAATTATAGTTACCTTCAGAGAAATTCAATTGAATTTATTTTATAGTGCCTTATGTTTTAGTTACCAAGATTCATTAAAATTCAGTACCACCTGTGCTTTTTGGTATTGCAAGTATGGTGGGACTTATTTTTAAATTAAATTTGTTGTGTTTCATTGCTAGATATGTACCAGTACTCACGGACAACAGCATGTATTTTTTAGCCATGCAACTTTATAGCAACTTCTTTAGTTTTTGTATAATATTACTATATAACCAAGTCTTACAAACTCTTTCTGGTTTATATGTATATAAACATATATATGTATGTATGAATATGTATATTCAATATATATTTATATATGCTACTCGAAAAATACTTTAAAATTAGTTCAATGCATGTACAACAAAAAGTTCTTAATATTTTTTTTCAAAAAATTATCCTTGTGTAATCAAGAAACATCTTACACTTCAGCTACTCTTAAACACTGGCAAATTGATACTTTGAATAGTCTACAGCTATGCTAATATGGAGGCTGTTAGCCACATGTGGCTATTAAATTTAAATGAATTAAAAGTAGATAGAAATGAAAATTCAGCTCCTCAGTCACACTAGTCACATTTCTGGTGTTCAATAACCACATGTGGCTAGTGGTTACCTTATTAGGCAGAGTGAATATAGAAAATTTCTATTATTGCAGAAAGTTCTATTGGACAGTGCTGGTCTATAGCATTAAAAGTTAAAATTTAAAGTTAAAAAAGAGATTATTTGAAAAGAATATGAATGTGGACCACTTATGTATTCCAAAGAATTGATTTTAGGACTCTCTAACACAAAGGCCAAAAGAAAAGGGAAAATAAAGGATCTAAATGTTTTTGCATAGAATACTAAATATCCAGATGTCCTCCTACACCCAGTTCTTCTGTTTCTTTGGTTTTGGTTCTCTGAGTTCTGAATCAAGTTGATGTATACCTAGCAGCTATATTTTCCATTGCCTTTTCCACTTATTTCAATAATTTGCATGCTTTCTATCATATAACCAGCCTGTGTAACATGGAATGATAATCCTTAGCTACATTGCTTAGAGTGTTCATTTCAATTAGGGATTTAGCTAGTTTTCTGAAAACATGCAGATCTAATTCTAAATTCCCTAGTACATAAAATATAGTAACATGTGAACATTATATACAGTCTCATTTTATTCATGTTATAGATAACTGTTAGGTGGGTATAAGGATAAAATATACTTAATTTATATGTCTTAAAATTATATTTATAATTTTTTAATTAATGACTTACCATTATTGTTTGTTAATTCAAGTTGAACTTTAATTTTTATATAAAGTTTTAATCCACACCTGGAAAGAGAAAGGGAAAACTTGAGAAAATTCATACAAAATAACACTTCTGCTACGAAAAATAAATTATTTAAACTGAGTGAAAAGAGCTAAATTTGGGCCCTCATTTAAATTTAAATTTCCCCTTCCTGTCATTCATTTCTAGGTTTTAGTTTCAATGTGAATATTAGATAAGAAAAATGAACAAAGCACGCCCTTAAAGATTATTAAATAATGTCATAAAAATTGCTCAAGGTCAACTCTCAAACACCATAGGGAAAGCTGCTAGCTCTTTAGGGAGCTTCTGACTAACAAATAAAACAATAGTTTCAAAGATGCAAGGGTGCCTCCAGCCAAAAACAGGAAGAAGGGCTCTCCCACAGAGATTATTGTTGTAATGGTGTGTGCTCCTGGGAGAGAGATGGACTTTAATAATGGAACAAGTCTGTCAAAACCTCACAGTAATGTCCTTTGGTGTCTGGCCAGAGAGATGTACTGTGTCCTAACAGTTGAAATGCTACCCCTATTTCTTTCCCCAGTCATCAAAACAAAAAGAGTTGCACTTCACTACTTCCCAGTGGACAGTTCTTTGTTATAAAAATTAAAAACAGGACACAGAACACGTTCAAATTGTAAAGCTCACTAAAATTACATTAATTTAACAGGACAGATTATGAAATTGCCTAAGTGTTACAAGAATGCTCATTCAACTACTGCGCACCAACCTACCATAGGAGAAGACCAATGCTCGTTGTTACACAAGCAAAGATAGATGTAATTTATGAAAGTAATAAGGAAGAGGAGAGGGACTAGCTGGGTATCAATTATTAATACCTTTTAAAATTCTGTTTCCACTTTCTTTTCAATCTTTTCTGATTTCTTTGTCATCTTCAGCTATATTCCCTGGAAGATTCAGAAAGAGAAAAAACAAAAGGATGAGCAAGATAATTAAAAAGAAAGTATGTGTAGGAGAGATAGGAGTTGGTTACAGGGTAAATTTTACATAATTAATAAACTGACCATATGTGTATTGATATTTTACCATATCTCCAGCACCATGCTATGCCCTAAAAAAAGGCACTTATTTCAGCAGATTAAATCTATTTTGTAGTGAGGATATATACGATTTGCCCTAAATAACTTCTGGAATCAACTAGGGCATTAGTTAATTAATCAGAGCCTATGAATAATTATATAATAAAAAGTATATTTAGTGCCACATCATCTTGTATAGACACGTCTTATCATGTAATAATAGTTCAATTATAATTCAAAAAAGGGAGAAAGCCACAATTAGCTGGATTCACCTTGATGAAGGAAATAAGAATTCATTTGGCCTTGATGGACTGTTCACATACATAGAGAAAGAAGGTGGGGAGGAGGGTCTTTGAGGTCTACAAAGAAATGGAGTCAAAAGTGAGCATCTCAGCTGAGAAGACAATTCAGTTTCTATTGGAGAAACAGGATTTTGCACATGCATTGTATAGTTATGGAAAATCAGGTCACAAGGATCAGTTAGAGGTCCATATCAAGGACCCAAATATGCCTTCCAGAGCAGGCAAGACTTTCTAAGTTACATGTCCGATTAGGCATTTGCAGGCGCCCTCTGTTGCACTAGGGCCTCAATGATATAAAAGCTCAGAAGTACAATGAGGAAGAAACCTAAACTATGAAAAACAAAGATGCTATTGAGGGTCAACCATAATGAGTGATCTCAACGGATTTCTGAAGTTGTTGAGGGGCAGGGTGTGCACAGCCTACTCTACTGCTGTGCTGCTGAGAGGCTGGAGCACAGGGAAGGAGTCAGTCCCCCCATGAGGCTCTGATGGGGCTCCAGGCTCCAGTCTGCAGGGACTGCTGAGGGCTGAGGTTGTCGCTGTGCAGCTGAAGAGAGTGAGATGAACTGAATCAGCACTTAACATCACTCCATCCTTATCCAAAATGGAAAGCAAATAAAAGCCGACGTCACCCCAGTGCCAAAGCCTAGAAGTTCTTCTCTAGAGAAACAGAAAATGTCTGGGGAAAGCTTCAGCTCCCAACATGGATGCTGACATTCCAGAGTAAATCTCTCTTTGCTCTGCTATTGGGGGATTTGGAGTCTGACAGGTAGCTCCTTGTCCACTTACTGGAAAGAAGCTTTACTGATCAGCATGACATCAGCTCTGTTCATATATCCCGTCATATTTTTGAGTCAGGCAGGAGACCTGGCTAGAAAAGAGCCACAGGTGAAATTCCCACCAGCTTCCCACCTGCGCATTTGAATGTGAGTTCCACAGCAGTTATGTGGGGCTGCTTGTAAGCATCTCAGCAACATCACTGCTTCTCTTCATGCACAGGCGGGAAGCCTGGAAAGTACATTTCCTAGACTGACTCAGTGGGAGGCACCTGCACAAGATCTGGAAGGCACAAGAGAACAAGTCATGGCTTCCGCAGACAGCGGAGGTGAGTGTTTGCCAACACCGCTCACAGGTCCTCTTGTGAGTCACTCACTGCTCTGGTCCCTGTACTTGCTCATTTTCTGAAGACCAGGAACAACTTTCTGGACCTAAAACACCACCACTGCTTCCTATGGTTTTGTAAACCTCTAATTTCCTGTGTTCAGTTACTTCTTGTTTCTCTTTTTCTGAATGAAATTTGTCCTATTCAGAGATATATATGAAGAGACTCATGTACTACTTTTACTTTTATACATAAAAGTAAAATAAATTTAAAAAATCAACATGAAAGAGTAGCTGGCACTAGAGTTAAGAGAGCTAATTTAGAGAAGAGAAGAAGATACTGGGAAAAAACAACTAAAAAAATTGGATTCCTCTTCTTAGACAAATTTTACAATAAAATACATCCTTGAAACAAAACAAGATATTATAAAAAATAAATGGAGAATAAAAGATATTTAAGTATAACAGCTGAAGTAAATGACTCAATAGAAAGATTTACAAAACAAATGTGAAGAAATCTAAGCGAAAAAGCTTAAAGACAGCAAGATTCAAAGATACAAAAGAAAACAGAAAAAAATTTAAAAGAAATTATCAAAGAAATGATAAAGGAGAAAAGTCCAAAATCTAAACAAATGCTCTAGGAGATTTTGAGGGTTTTGGTGGGGTTTTTTTTACACTTGATCTTGATCACCTAAAGGTTATTTTCATTCCTTAAACAAGTAATCTCCTTACCCCATCATTAAGACCCATTATTCCCAGTATATTTTTCAATTTCAGCAAAAATTTAGTCTCTTATCACCTCTGCTGTCTTATCCAGTCTAGATTGCTGTGATCACATCACATCAAGCATTCACTTAGCAAGGGACCTTTCATGTCCCTTTTTCCTTTTGTACCATTCACTGGGAGCAAATCACGACCTTGGACCAACCCAAGAAATTTCCTTCTGTTCCCACACCATGCTGGGGAGGAAACCATGCAATCTAACAGATGGAAGTGTACTAGTACACCAGAGCAGATCATTCTTTTCCTGAGAGCTAATGATTAAATATTCAGAAATCTTGCAAGTCAGTTGCTAAACCATTGACATCACCCACGTCGGGAATGTTTATACCAACAAAACTGGCAAATGCCACAAATCAGGACATTTCATTTTTTCCCAAAGAGCCAATTTATAGCCCACCACTGCCACTTTTCTGCTCTCCAAACCCACCTGGGCCCTCATCTCTCCAGATAATCCTTTTCAGTTTCATCATCAACTTTCCACTCCATTCTCCATGAATTATTTTCCAAAACTCCATTCTCCTCAAACGTCTCACTCTAAACCTCTTTCACTCTGGTCACATTTCATAATGAAAATAATTACATCAGTCCCCGATTCTCTCAGTGTCCTGACACTCCTACCCTGCAGTTTCTCCACATTCTTTCATTCTAATCTTTTCCTTCTTCCTTCTTGTTACAAAGTTTTCCCCTTTCACCTGGATTTCATCCCCTTTTGCCTCCTGAGAAACTTTTGTTCAACTATCTCTTTTTTTCCTGTGTATATATTAGTTTCTTCTCATTAGATTGTAAACATTCTCAAATTTCTCTAATTAGAAAAACAATATCCCTTAGCCCTCCTGCATCCATCTCCAACTATTATACTCTCCTTCCCGATCTTAGGACCAAACCAGGCCTTCTGAAGGGCACCTCTCTATCCACTGTGTCTGCTACGGTAGCTCTGGAGCCAGACAGCTGGAGTTGAGATTCAGTGTCTATCTCTTACTATTTCTGCTGCCTTAGACGAGTGACTCAACCTCTCTGTGCCTCAGCTTCCTCATCTGGCAACTAGGGAATACAGTCATACTTATCTTAATAAAGGGGTTGATACAGCTAAAGCACTTAGATAAGTTCCAGACACATAGCAAATAGAAATTGTCAGTTAGGCACTATGAACCATTGTTTCTACTCACCTCACTGCCCTCCACCCCCCAGGTCATCAGCGATCCTCACATTGCTAAGTCTAATGCACATATTTCAGTCTTTATGTTTTCAAACTTTTCGGCAGCATTTGACCTTGAATCCTTGGGTAATTCCCCCTTCCCTTGGGTTCCCTGCCACACCATCTTCATTATCTTCTAACCATGCATACTATGTTCTCCCCATTCTAAAAGGCTAGTGTATCTGATTACGCCATGTTCTTCCTTGACCCTGTGCTCCTTGAAAATGTCCTAAGTCAACTGGCTCATAAAAAATATTTTTCAGAATTTTATTATTATTATGAATAACAATTACTGTCAATAGATAGAGATAGGTGAGTGACAGATAACAGGTTCAAACCAATCCTTACTACATGTTGTGTAAGCTAAATCCCAGTTTCCCGTCCTGCTTGGTGTCACTATACTATTCGTAAAAGGTTCATTGGTAGGAAAGTGACATGTTACAAGTAACATCCAGTTCATATTATAGTTTGTATCCTCTTAAATAATAGTCAGACACAGAATCATTCATGAGTCAGGCCTCAGGCATCATCCCTAAGGGATCAGGTATGTGGATTGCATCATACTTACACCATGTTCTTACAAGGATGGTAATGCCTCCAACATACTTTTGCCCATCCATACTTCCTGAACACCACTAATTTCACCCAGGCAAGCTTCTTTCTAACACCGTGTTATCCTGCACACCTCTGATTTCACCAATGAAAACTCATTTCTAAGGTTAATTATCCAAAGTAACAAGCCCCTCAGTTGTTGATGGGAGATAACCAAGCTGAAACACTGGTAGGAGCTGCTTGTGAAGAATGACCTTCCTCATCAGCTGAACACCCCCTGAGGTGTGTGTTCCTGATTAGAGCAACTGGCTGTCCCATCTAACATGGAGAATATCTCACCAGCTCCAGGGAGGTTTTGTAAAGTAAATCATAAGCATCGTAACGGGTCCTGTCACACCCTTTCCCAAAGGGAACCATTCTTCTTCCTGCACCTCCCTCAGCCCCTCTTCTCCTGGAGAAATTGCGTAAGTGTCCCAGACTGCTATTGAACATGACTTCCTCTGGGATGCCTCCCCATCTCCAAAGAAGCCTGGTAAGTGCCTCAGCTGTGAGCTCTGTTCCACTCTGCTGTGGCGTGGCTGCATTTTATTGAAATTGTTTATATAGTTATCTTTTTTTCTCTTTAAAACTCTACATTCCTAATAGCTAGCATTTATTGAGCCCTGTGTGTCCAGCACTGTGTGCATTCATTTACATGTGTTAACTTACTTACTTCATAAAATTGTATAATATAAATTCTATTATTATTGTCCACATCCCTATTTTTCCAGTTTCATTGAGGTATAATTGATGAGTAAAAATTGTATATATTTAGGGTGCAAAAAAAACCCTCTACATTCCTTAAGAGCAGAGACTGGGTCATTGATTTTCTGTTTATTCGCAGGGGACTGCCACACACCTGGTACCATGTAGGTGCTAAGTGAGTGATCTTAGAATTGATGAAAGGGAACAAGCCTAATAGCTTATATTGGAAACTGCTATTTTATTCACAATTATCAAACATTTTGAATGCCTATGATGCAAAACGACATGTACGATGATCTGGAAATATGAAGAGATATAAGTCAGGAGCCCCAATCTTCTGAATTCACATTCTAGTTAGTTAGATAGATACACAAAATAGGCAATGGTAATAGAACATGGATAAAGATGTATATCCCCACTTTCAGGGGCAAAAACTGACTGTCAAGTCAATCAGGGTAATACCATCCTCTTGTCCTTAAAATTGATTCCCTTATCTAGGCCTAAGTCAATACCTTTTGACATTACCCTGATCAGACCTTGCTTTAGAAAAGGGCACATGACACATTTTGGGGCCAGTGAGACACAAGGGGAGTTTGCCTGGGATTTCTGAGAAAGAAATCTTACTCTTTTAGAGCTTTCAATTCCTCTTCCAGTATGTGTGATGTACCCATAAAAGCCTGGAACTGCAGCATTTTGCTATTAAGGAGGCAGTGAGTCTTACAAAAATCTAACATAATAAAAGGCAAAGAGGAGAGACAGAAAGAACCAGTTCCTTTGTACACATGATATGCTGCTGAATCAAACCAGCCCTGAAGCTGTGTCTCATATAGGCTTTCCATTATAACTGAATTTTCCCTTATCTCAGTTTTCTCCCTACTTTCCATTATTTATATTTGAAAACCATTAATTATAAGTGTGAAAATAGGACACAGAATCCAAATTCCAAGATTTGTATTTAATTTATTCCTCAGTATGCACTGGCTAATAAAGCTGCTGTTTTGACCAGTATGGCTAGTCACTTAAATTAGACTAATTAAAATAAATACACTCAGATACTAGAGTGGTCTGGTGGAATTAATCAAACCACCTGTAGTTTTGGCATCAGGTAAACACTCAACCTGGTTTGAACTACCAGGCATTTGCTTATTAGATATTTAATTGTAGAACAAAAAGGATCGGGGGGAGAGAAAGATGATAGCACATGAATCTTAAGGAGACTGAAATGGAATAACCAACCTTCAAAGGCAGAATGCTGCCTTCTGTAAGAAAGAAGTTCTGTACAATTCATAGAATGGAACAGAAAAAAATTCAAGAATAACTATAAAACCACTGCAAGATGATTAGGAGCGAAATCTTTTCAAGGCGGGATTCAAACATATCTACTACAGAGTGACCTATCCTCCAGTGCTTGAGGTTTAGCTGAATTCCTTATATGACTGGAGGTCAAATAAAATGTATTTTTCAAGTGCTTTGAGAAGTTATCCTCATGGTTGTTTGGAAAATTTAGCACAGCAACAGCATTCAGAAGTAAATCCCAGCCCTACAACCTGCATAGAAAGAAGGTATAAACTGAATCTTATTATTTCTGCTGCTTCTCTGTTTCCTACACAATCCAAGGTAACTGAAAAGATTTAATCTAACTCTTACAGATCGTTTATTTCAATAAATTTCCAGAATATTTTGTATGTGATCATTTTAGAACATTCCTGTTTGACAATTTCTTTTTCCATAAAAAATGCCCGATTCTACAGCCTCAGTTCAAAATGTTGGAAGGATTATTCTTACGCACTAATTCCCACTGCCAACCACACTTGGCCTGTTACCCTAGCAAGCCGTGTAGGTACAATAAGGCCAGTGTATTATTTCACCGTGTAGGTGAAATAAGGCCAGTGCATGCCATAAAGAGCTCGTAAGTTATGGCAAAGAAAAAATGATGGGTTCACATAAAAAAAGACAGAGAATAGTCTTAAAGCAGGGTTCCTCAATCTCTGAACTATTAACACTTTGGGTCACTATTAACATTTTTTGTTGTGGGTTGTTGCCCTGTGCATTATGGGTTATTTAACAGCATCTCTGGCCTTCACCAGTTTAGATGCCAGTAGCCCCCAGTTGTGACAATCAAAAACGTCTCCAGGCATAGCCAAAAGGCCCCTCTCCTGGTTGAGAACCACTGGTTTACGTAAAATAATTTTCAAATGAAATGATGATAAGTTGGTGCTTTATGAGCATCATCTAATTTTTACAGGGCTTTGAAAACCAGATACTATTAGTTCATCTTAAATGGAAATGGAATTAGTGTGAGATGGAGCAAACAATGACCCAAGGCCCAACAACAGTCCTGGATTCAAATGCTGAGTGTGTCTGGTACTGTTCTAGGCCCTGGACATTGAACAGTGACCAAGACATAATTTTTGTCCTCAAGAAGCTTCTAGTGCTTTGGCTCCTGGCTGAGGGGTGGAATGGAGACAGTGCTATGGGAAGCCATCTGAGACTCTTCATGCAGCCTTGGAACAGGGAGGAGAAGTGGTCAGAGGAAACTTTCTGGAGAAAGACCTGAGGGGTAAAATGGAATTAGCCAGATTAAGGAAGGTCAAGATGGGCTTTGGAGGCAAAAGCAGGGAGGAAGAGCATTCCAAGGAGTGCAAACAGGATTTACAAATGCCAGGAGTTAAAAGAGAACATGGCACAGTTCAGCATGACTGAAGAAGAGGATGGGGAAGACATGACGGTACTCCTTCAAGTGTCTTAGAGCAAAATGATGAGCTGGAAATAAGATCAGTTATTTTCTATGATCCTCATCACATGTTGGAAAAACCTTACCTGTGCTTCCAAGGAAATCCTGGTCTACACATATGGATCAGCCATGGTATTGGTTTGATAACAGAATTAGTGCTGTGTTCTTGACTAAGCATTAAAAATGAAATAAAAACACTAGGATGAGGTCATCTCCACCTGTTGAAAATAGAAAATAGTAGAAACTCAGTGGGCATTAATGTTATTTATTTAATTTTATTCATGTTATTACTTATCTCCATATAGCTTGGAACTTTTTTTTTTCCAGAATATTCTCACACACACACATCTAGTAAAAATATATATAATTTCATCAAACTTCAGAGGCTGTCTAAACTGTGCTGCTCATAGTATTGAGCAAGAGGCACCTCAGAGGTCTACTCAGAGCCGAAGGGAATCGGATTTCCAGAAGCTTCTGTCACCCAGAGCTAGTTTAGGGGAACTGTACTGAGAAAGCAGACCTGTGAAAAAAGTCCAAGAGTAGACAGTTCTTTACAGTGTGCTTCAATTCAATTCAAGACATTGTATGTGTGCTTCATGAGCATATTTATACATTATATTTAAATTAATTTTCTTCCAATGAATGTGAAGAAAACATTTAACTGGGTCTCAAGATGTAAGAGAGCCAAACCTTCTCTTTGGTGTTTTGTCACTGTCTTCAACTTGTATTTTTAAGCTATGAACTTCATCATTACACCTACTGGATTTAGGGGACTAAGGTGTAGTGTGGCTTAAAAAAAGCACTGGCACCACAGTCAAGAGATCTGGGTCTCTTGATATTTTATAAATAGCATGATTGACACTGTGTTGCCATAGATAAGTCACATGAATTGATCAACGTACGTCCTGACAACCTCACCAGGTTGTCGTAGGGATAAAAATAATGAAATCTTATACAAGTGCTTTAAAAAGTGAGATAGTAATGAAAATATTTTGGGGTGTGATGTGTGCATTTTACGGCTCCCAAATTCTAAGCGACTACATTTTAAAATGTTTGAAAGCTTCCCTTTGCCTCCACGAAAGAGAGAGGAGAACCACAGGAATAGGACTTTTGATGGGACCTTAGAAAAAACCCAGTCTCTGCTCGATTTCCGTGGATTCCTTCATCAACCTCCTTCTCAGGCACCGGCACCTTTTTTTTCCTAATGCCCCATCCCCAGCCATCCTCCTTTCTCTCTACAAGATCACTATCATTATAATGTCAATAGATATAGTTTTTTCCATATTTAAAAAAAAATAAAATGCATCCCAAACCCTTCTTTGACTTCACTTTCCTCTTCAGCTACCACCTATTTTTTCTCCTTCACAGCTAAATATCTTTAAAAAGTTACTTATACACTCTTTCCTCTTCTTCCATTAGTGTGTCAATCCACTCCAATCTGCAGTCTGTCCCTAGGTTTCCTAACATTCATGTCACTAACTACTGAGGGCGTTTTCGCTCCTCAGCTCACCGCACCTGTCACTCATTCAACACTGCTGCCCCTCCTGTTCCGGAGAAGCTCTCTTCCCTGTGGTCCATGAGGCTTTCCTCCCCTCTCTCCACCTCTCTGCATGTTCTGCACCCCTCGGTGAGTCTTGCAGCTCCCCCTCTATACTGGATCACTAATGTTTGGAATTCGTCAAGAGTCTTTCCTTAACTTGATTCTATTTTTATCATATAATTTTTTCCCAAATAGGTATCATTTGTGGCTACAGTTGCAACAAGCATTGTGGCAGAGCTCAGTGACCCCCGTAGATGTTTTCTTCTCTCCCACAGCAGCCTAGGAGAGAGAATTCCCTTGTAATACTGGCCTCCATTTGTAATTGTATCTCTCAGTCCCCCCGCTGATGAACAACTGTGCTCCCCGTTCTAGTTCAAAACTAATGGAAGAAGAAACCATATCTGTTTTACTCACTTTTAAATTCACAATGCCTAGCAGAGCTCTTGCCACATAATGGGCACTTAATAAAAATGCATTAACTGAATGATTAAGGGACTGAATGTAGAAATGAAGGAATGGTAAAATTTTTATGGATTGTAGGCTACAGTGGGACACCCAATGTTTTCTCTATTTCTCTGATTATAAAAACAATGCATGTTCCCTCAATTTATTGAGGTCTCTATTTATATGTCACCTTTGGGAGAGGTCTTCATTGATTGCCTTAGCTAAAACTTTCCCTTTTTCATCATCTGCTCTCTCCTTAGACCCTGCTTTATTTTTTGTAGAACTTAGCACTATCTGACATAATTGTGTGTGTGTGTGTGTGTGTATGTGTGTGTGTGTATTTATTTTCTATATCCCCAGACTAATCAAGTGGTGAAGGGGAAGGGGATGATGGCAGCGGTATGCCCTAGGAAAAAAGAGTATGTTATCACTGACATTGTTTAGAATTGAGTGATATTAAAAAATGACTGACTTTTGGTGGGTTATTTTTTTTTAGTTCTCTACAGACAGTGCACCCTTTATTACCTGCATTCACGATGGACCACTCCCTCTGTTACACCCTTAGTGCACCAACGTAAACCACACTAGAACAGAGATAGCTTTGGGGTTTTTTCATGGCTCTTTCCCACGTTAGATAAATGAAAGGTCAGTATAAGCATTTTGGAAAATAAATATTAACATTAAAAAATAGACAAAAATAGCCACTCATAATCCCTTCATTGAAAGGTTTAAATGGGTTTTTTAAACATTTTAACATGTTTTCTTCCACTTTTTCTATGTATTTTTTAACGTAACTAAGAGCATGAAATGTACTCACATACCTGCAATTTAATTTTTTTCCCTAATAATTTCCAAGTAGTTAAGTGAACACAGTCTGAAAGCAAAACAGCCACAGTTCCGGTCCCTAATCAGCCACTTACAGTCTTGTGAGCTCTTAAGTCACATACTTAACATCTTTGAGCCTCAGCTACCTGACTTTAAAAACAGGCTAATCACATAACTGCCTCTTTGGGTTGTTACAAAGATTAAGTGAGGTAATCTATGTGCCTGGCTTGTGGTAAGTGAATGTTAGTTTGGGGATGTGCAGCCTCTAGAATGGTCTGCAGTGATCCTAGCCTCTGGGCATTTGCATCTTTGTGTAATCTCCTGCCTTTGAGTTTGGACTGTGACTCAGTGCTGGAGAAATGACTAGTGATGCACAGCCAGAGAACAGAATATGGCAAAAGTAATAGGGATGTCACTTCTGAGAACTGGTTACAAAGAGACTGTGGCTTCTGTCTCGTACACCCTCTCTTGCTCTCTCCTTAAACTCCAAGGGAAGCCTGTTGTCACAGGTGAGCTGTCCTAGGAAGAGGTTCTTTGTGGCAAGGAGCTGCCAACAGCCAGCAAGAAACTGAATTCTGACCACAGCATGAATGAGCTTGGAAATGAATTCTCCCCTGTTGAACCATCACGTGAGACCACAGTCACAGTCCAAATGGTTTACAACATTGCCAGAGACCTCGAAGCAGTGGGATTCAGATAAACCTTGCCTGGATTCCTGATCCACATAAACTAAGAAATTTAAAAAATGTTTGTTGATTTAAAATAATTTCTGCATTTTGGAGTAAGGTGTTATGTAGCTTTTATGAATGGGCAATTTCAGATATTGTAGAGTGTGGAGAGTCCTCTGGAATGTAATACTTTTCTTTCCCACAAGTTTTTGAAAAAGAGATATGAAACAGGACTGGGAAATGGGAAATCAATATACCTTTTTTTTTTAAATTAGTAAAAGTTAAGCTTCGGTATGTGGCTTAGTGTGATAGCCAGATAATCTTTCTAACTGAATCTCAGAGGTAGACAGACTTAGAACCCTATCTTGGACAGCACTGGATAAAAGAGCCTTTCTCATGTGGCTGGAAAGAACAGAATCTAGAGAAAGAGTCTGTTACTGGGGAGAAACAGAAAGAAGTCTTCTTCCAGCAGCCAGATACCCAAAGGAAAAAAGGGTAGAGCAGATCATGTCCAGTTTTGCATCCGAAATTTACCAGTTATTCCAGGGGCAGCATGAGTAATGGGGCAGAGTAAACCCAGGAGGCAACTACCATGGAGTTCCCTGCACCTAGAGGGAACTTAATCAGTATTGATTAAGTAGTGCGCCCTAATTTTAACCTTTACAAACTACTTATGAATACCACTGTAATAGTTGTACCATATTCATCATGTGGTTGTATTCCAATTTATTAAACTAATCACATCTTGTTAGAAATTTAGATTATTTCTAGTTTTTAGTGTTATAAGTATTGCTGATGTGAATGTCTTTCTCCTTATTTCTTCAGCATAACTCCCCAAAAAGAGAGTTGCTAACTCAAAGTTTATGAGCATTTACATGTTTCCTCTGTATATTGCTAAATTGGTCTCAAAGGTCTGATTAATTTCCACTCCCTTCAGCAGAGTATAAAAATGTGTTAACACTTGGAAGCCTTGGATTTTAGACTTTATTTAAATCTGTGCTAATTTATAAGTGAATCATATCTTGTCCTTATTTGAATTTACAATTCCTTGATTATTAGTAAGGTTGAAGACTTTTCATTGTTAATTGGCCATTTGTATTTCCTTTCCTCTAAATTATCTGTGTGTCTGGTGCTCCTGGATCTGTTGGTATCATCCACCTCTGTCCTTAGGGCAGACACTCAATTGCCCTCTCTTCTGGAGCAGTGTGATCCCACAGAGAAAAGGGCCTGGGAAAATGCACTGAATGTTTTGTATTATTCTTAACATTTCTATAATTCCCCTTTTTTAAACAATTTTTCTAGAGTGTTTCATATTCTATTATGGCTCATAATAACACTGAATGTAGCATGATACATATCAGGTTTTGTTCCAAGGGCTTTGTATAGATTAATGTACTGAATCCTCACACTGACCCTATGAAGTAGCTACTATTTTTTTTTTTAATAAATAAATTTATTTATTTATTTTTGGCTGCATTGGGTCTTCGTAGCTGAGAGGAAGTTAAGGAGGAAAAGTACTGAGTATCTGTTTTGCCCCAGGTAAAACAGATAACAGGTGGCAGAGCTGGAATCTAAACTCAAGAGCTTCCATGCCAGGGTCCACGAGCTTATTCCCTAATCCGCCCAGTACAACACACTGGTTAACCCTAGAGGATAGTGGACTCAATTTTCCCTAACAAGTCATCCTCAATAAATAATGTATTTGCACATTAAAATGATAAGGATTCTACCTCACTCTGATAAGGTTTTAATAATAAAATGATTGTTTTCAAAATTGAAGAGCTTCTATTTACAATAGCTGGGACATGGAAGCAACCTAAGTGTCCATCGACAGATGAATGGATAAAGAAGCTGTGGCACATATATACAATGGAATATTACTCAGCCATAAAAAGAAACGAAATTGAGTTATCTGTAGTGAGGTGGATGGACTTAGAGTCTGTCATACAGAGTGAAGTAAGTCAGAAAGAGAAAAACAGATACCGTATGCTAACACATATATATGGAATCTAAAAATAAAAATGGTTCTGAAGAACGTAGGGGCAGGACAGGAATAAAGATGCAGATGTAGAGAACGGACTTGAGGACATGGGAAGGGAAAGGGTAAGTTGGGACGAAGAGAGAGAGTGGCATGGACATGTATACACTACCAAACATAAAACAGATAGCTAATGGGAAGCAGCTACATAGCACAGGGAGATCAGCTCGGTGCTTTGTGACCACCTAGAGGGGTAGGATAGGGAGGGTGGGAGGGAGACGCAAGAGGAAGGGGATATGGGGATATATGTATACATATAGCTGATTCACTTTGTTATAAAGCAGAAACTAACACACTGTTGTAAAGCAATTATATTCCAATAAAGATGTTAAAAAAATTGACGAGCTTTATTTCCTTCTGATTATAAATGATGTGTATATTTTGATGTTTAAAGTGTTCAGGGAGTGCAAAAAATACAAAGAAAAATTATATAAGTTCATCCTCCAGAAGTAGAAAAAGTACAGTGTAAAAAAATGAGAGTAATCTGAAATTCTATTTTCATATTGTTGCAACAAAATCTGATGGAGTTTAAAAGCATAAAATCCTACTTGCTGTAAAAGATTTTCACACCATCCTTTGACTATATATATTACACTGTAACATTTAGATGTTACCAAAGAAACATATATATTGGGGGAAATTTAAATATTTAGGTACAACCATCTTAAATTCAATTATAGAAAGGAGTTTTCACTTAATTAAAGAGATGAAACAAAGCATTTAAAAACAGCCCAGATAATCTAGGATATTTCTGTTGCTTCCTGTAATCCTATTTCCCCTTCTATTTAGAACACTAATTTGTTCCATTTAAAAGGAAGAACTTACCACACATTTAAGTTAATCAAACTTACATAGTAAATCATGGGTGAATACAATTCAGGTGTACACTGCATCCCTGAAGCAATGCTATTAAAAACTAATGATTTCCACTTTACTGAATGCTCTAAAAATTATGACAAGGGGCTTCCCTGGTGGCGCAGTGGTTGAGAGTCCACCTGCTGACGCAGGGGACACGAGTTCGTGTCCCGGTCTGGGAGGATCCCACATGCCGCGGAGCGGCTGGGCCCGTGAGCCATGGCCACTGAGCCTGCGCGTCCGGAGCCTGTGCTCCACAATGGGAGAGGCCACAACAGTGAGAGGCCCGCGTACCGCCAAAAAAAAAAAAAAAAAAAAAATTATGACAAATATTTAAAATCAATTAAGATTGATTTCTGGTTAATGGGACTATTCAAAAATCATACAATCCAAAAACTAAAAGGATAAGCACACTGTTCACATTCATTTAATTTTAAAAATTGAAATAATAATTTTTAAAGTCTAAAATAGTCTTTATTTGAAAACCCTTTTAAACTAAACACTGATTATTCTTCTAAAATCATTAATTATCTCATGCCTTAATTGTCAGTGTTACAAAGTGGGAATTGATCCCAAATATATATTTTCTGGTCCTAAATTAGTAGCTATTTCACCTGTTTCAAAATACTGTGAAAAATTACACTTCACAATGTAGGGACATAATATATCCAAGGCAAGCACCATATCTTTATCCTGTTGCATAACAATACACCTGCTTCATAGCAGACATGCAACCTATAATTGTTGCTATGTTTTCTATTTAAAGGTAACTATATTATATCTGGAATATTTTCTATTTCATATCAGTATATCACTAAACTTCTCTTTCATTAGGTGTTCAAAATGCACAGCCTTAAGAAAAACAAAAAATATGATCAACTATTTTGGCAGCAATCAAATGATTCCTCTGTACTTGACCTCTTTTGACTCTCTTTGATTAAAAGTCAGGTATCTGATTGGACTTAAGCTGTAGGGTTTTTTCCTTTCTCTGTTTTTATTTTCTCTATCTTCCACCCAATGTGGTTAAGTACTGAGCTATAATAGAGTTGCATGATACAGAAAAAGGACAGAACTAAGGTATATCCTAACTTCACCTCTTACTAACATGTAACTCTGAGCAAGTTTCCCATTTTCAAAATAATAGGATCTAATATTATTTCCTCATACCACCACCTAACAAAATCATAATACTATGTATCATCATATTTAATAGCTGCCACAGTCCTTGTCTATTTTTAGGTATTGTGTAATTTCTTTTCAACATTATTTTTATTTCTAATTATTCAAGGTAATCAAAGATGTGCTTTTTTCGAAAATAGACTTTCACCAAAAAAAGAAAAATTCTAAAAATGTGGATGGGAAAAACCTAAAAAGATAAACATTTTGGAAAAGTTCACAAAGAGTTGAAATGTTCCAAATAGATGACATGATGATGAGGTATTAGGTGACAGTGAGTAAGTCCCATCTTTTCTATTTCTGGTTTTGTTCAGGGACAGCCAGGGAACACGAGGAAATCAACAGCTCATGGGATCTTACACTGCCTACCTCTGTCACTGGGACCGAAGGTCCTTTGATATGTCTCTCGTTACTTAGAGAAACTGGGTGCGCTCGAGTCAGTGTTAGGCTAGGCTGTAACATGGTGTGGGGAGGGGCTCATCCTGGCATTGGGATGCTTTGGATTGTCTCGTCAGCCCAGCAGCCATGGAGGACATTCTGTGCCGAAGCTTGGACCATGGTGCCTCAGAGCAGCTGTGCCCAGCCTATGCTGTGGATATTCACAGACTCCATTCCTTCTCTGATGGTTGGTCTTCTGTCACATACACCAAGTGTTGCTTAGTGGTGGTGTCGAAACCAAGTTGTATAAGCCCTAAGACTCACTGATTTTTTTAAAACTGGCTGTGCACATTGACATGAATCATAATACTTTGCTGGGCAACAACAACAAAAAAAACCCTGGCCAATATATACGTTTTACCAACTTACAAACTAAATTGATGATTTTTTCCCTTAAAAAAATAATAAAACCAGAAAATAATTCAAGCAGAAGCAAAACTATATGTGTTCTAAAACTATTAGTCAGTTATCAAAATATTGTTCAAAATGAAGCCAGACTAAACCTATGCTTTATTAAGTCCCTCAGTAACTCAGCTGCCTCCAAATGGAATTCTGTCACACACCCTTTCCGAGCTCTCCACGCTCAAAGACTGAAAACTCATCAAAGTCCGATGGGATTGATCTCTCCACCATGAAATCTTGTATAATTTTCTCAACTGCAATTCTCTCTCCCATCTGGGAACTTATTAAAACATATTATCAAGACTTCTTGTGACAATCTTTATTAAAACAATATTAACAAGGCATGTGCATTTACAATCCCTAAATCCCCACTAGATACAGCGCTCATCTGAAAATACCAGAATGCCCTACCAACAGTCCTGAAACAAGAGGAGCTTCCCTCCCCTAAACAGCAATTCCAGAAGTGGACAGCTGCTGGGATCTTGCCTGACATCGCCTTCTCAGTGACTAGATAGGGGCGCAACCCTTAGCACCACCTTTTCATGCAACAGTGTGCAAAGGCACTAAGCAGGGGACAGCATGGAAGAGAGAGTCTCCTTGCCTCTTTGTATCTTTGTAGGGAGGTCCTAGAAGTCTTCCTGTTTTATCTCATTGCCCAGTGGAGGTCATGCCTACTTCTGGAACATACCTCTGTACACTAAGATCAAAGTACTTGAACCAAATCAGGGTTCTGATGAGAAAGAAGAAGGTCAGAGGTAGGGTACTTTCAGATAGGCAATATACTGTGCCTAATTTAGATCAACATATGTAATACAACAAACCTATAAGACAGGGGAAGATTTTGATTTTTTTAACAACAGCAACAGCAAAAATCCCTGAGGTTCAAATACAGTAAGTAACTTGTCCTAGACCATACGACTAGACGGGAGTGAAACAGGACTGAAATTCAAGTTTCACTCGCTCTAAATATTAGTTTCATGCTTAAGTTCATGTATTAATTCCCCTTTTGACTGTTAAATAATTTAACTGGAGTATGTTTGTTTCAGCTTTGTATGTGTACAAATTTATTGTATAAATAAAAAATAACTCCCTCAACTCTATTCGGTAAGATATTAATTTCCATAAAGATATTGAAAGACTTAAGCAGAATTTACAATAGAAAGAGGATAGAATGTCAAGAACTAGTAAAGTTGAATATGGAGTAGGTAAGGAGCCATGGGACTTACTGTATTTTAAAATACAAAGCCAGCTACTAGTTATATGGCAAGAAAATTATTACTACTAATAACAAATGACAGTAATACACCAGCAGTTAGAGATCCTACAAACAGTCTTTTCTGTTAGCTTAATGATGTAGGAAACAAGATATTATTTATTCTAGAATAAATAGATTCTATAAATAGAATTCTAAATTCTAAATATTCTAAATTCTATAAATAGAATAAGATTCTATTTATTCTATTTTGCTATTGGCTTCTACATTTTACTAGTAAAGTGCCTTAACAGATTTTAGGATCACTCGTTATAATCTAAATGGCGGTAAGAGACATCAACATATACCTAAGACAGTGGGTGACCCAGAGACCTTTTACAATATAATGTTTTTGAGGAGGACTTGTTTTGCTTATACTAGTGTTAAAATGAGTTTGCTATTTTTGAGCACATTTCAGCTGGTCTAAATACAGAAGAGTCCCTGAAGGAAGCCATATTTAAATTAACTCTCCTCGGTATAGTTTTAAATTCTCACATTGACTGACTTTGCAATTTCTTCTCACTGCCTGGTAAGGGCAAGTAATTTTGTACATTAAAATACTATGTTTGAAATTGGCACCGTTATTAGTTACTGCAAGGATTTACCCAAAAATTATTTGTGCAATTATTTGTATTTTTTTAAATAAAATATCTTTCTGTTGAAGGAGCACTTGTGACATAGACTTCCATCATTAGAATTAATTAAACATCAAGAAAAATCAGTGTGCATTCACAAAGAATCAGTGTTGTTTTTCACTTCCATAAAGTCTCATGTTCAAAGCTAGGATTTATGTAGAATTTCATTTAGAAATATATCTATAGTCACTGTGTTTCTACCTTCAAACTGAACATAAGGCTTCAGGTTGCAATATCTTACACCTACACATTACAGCTGCCTTAGTTCTCTCATCTCTTTTTCACTCTCTTCTTACCTTTAATTAAAATGCATTAAAGAAAGAAAAAAGAAACAAATGGTTGTAGAAAGTAGCATTTAAATGGAAACGATTCTCTGAATACTGCTGTTTAGGAAATATACAGCATGGTGTGCAGCTTTGTAAGGCGTCAGCAAGTACACACAAGATAACATAAATATTACTGATTACTGAGGCTGGATGGAGTGAAAAGGACTGTTCCTGGGATCTGACTTCCAGATGGAACTTTTCAACATGTGAGCTAAAGCATCTCCTGAATCTTTCACTTTTTGAAATCATTTGTGTTTTCATAAAATTTACAAATACATATAACTTAAGTTACTTTTCTATTGCTGCTATAGAAAGTTACTGCAAATTTAGTGGTTTAAATAATACAAATGTATCATGTTAGAGTTCTAGAGGTCAGAAGTCTGAAATGGTCCCTCTGGGCTAAAGATAAGGTAGTAGAAGGATTTCATTCCTTTCTGGAAGCTCTGGAGGACGATCTGTTTCCTTGCTTTTCCAGCTTCTAGAAGCTGCCCTTACACCTTGGCTCATAACTCCCTTCCATCCTCAAAGCAAGCAACAGCCAGTCAAGTCACATCCTATTCCTCTGACACTGACTCTTCTGCTTTCCTCTTCTGCATTTAAGGACCTTGGTGACTACATTGAGCCCATCTGAGTAATCCAGGATAATCTATCTTAAAATCAGCAGATTAGCAAATATAATTTCATCGGCTACCTTAATTCCCATTGGCCATGTAATTTAACATATTCAAAGGTTGCAAGGATTAGAACAGGGACGTTTTTTAGAGACCATTTTTCTGCCAACCGCAAATATAAACAGATATACCCCACTCTAATATATTAGAGGTATAAATGTTCAGTACTCCAACATTTTCACTCATAGATTAGACATATTTAAAGATCTATAAATGATGCATATTTGAACACATATATAACCTATGTATACAAATAAATATCACTTTTTATAATAAATATACTGGCATACTGATAAATATCCCTAAATAAAACAAGTCACGTGTTATATGTACAATAGTACACCTAAGCTCTTTGCTTCACTTCCCTGGTTTTTGCCTTGGCTCCTGTATCATACTTTATCAAACTACTTGTTCTAACGAGGGGTTGACCATCAACCTCTCTTTCAAAAAACAAAGACATATAATCACATTTGTACACATACAAACCCACTTACAAGCACACACCCACACACCTAATCAGGTTTCTGAATCAATCCCATCTGAGGGAGGGAAAGACATTAAATCATTGCAATAAATATTTACTAAACACATATTGTGTACCAGGCTTAGCTCTAGGTACATGGGATACATGAGTGTACGAAAGAAAAAACGACCCCTAACGTGTCATGTTGCAGAGCAGAGCAGTGCATCCAGGAAACCTCACATAAAGGGCTTTGTCATAATAATCCATAGTGCAGGAAGGAAGCAAAGGCAGGCTGCCTTTCTCATGGTCTGGTTCTTCCCTAGGCTTCCTTCTCTTTTAACTTATATTTTATAATTTACCTTTTTCTGTTTTCTTTCATTATAACTTACCCATCACTAGAATGTAAGCTCCAAGAAGGCAGAAAATTTTATCCATGTTGGTCACAGCTGCATCTTCATGGCTCAGAACAGTGCCTGGCACATAGTAGGTTCTCAAGAATTTACTTGTGGAACGAGTGAATAAAGAAGTGAACTTTGCCTTTGGTCCACTCCTGGCTGCTCTCCTCCTTGGCTCCTGTGTCACACTTTATCCGGTTTCTGTGGTCTAAGTCTTCACTGGCAGATGCTGAACAAAGGGAGTACTAGTATTTTTTACCTTCAGCTCTCATAGCCTTTGTTTCTTCACCTGTACAATGAGGGTAATAAAGATTCTATTACTTATCTACTGCTGTGTAATAAATGAACCCCATATTTAGTGGCTTAAAACAATAACAATAAAAGTGTATTATTTCACATAATTTTTAGGGGCCAGGAATCTGGGAGTGGCTTAGGTGGGTTCCTAGAACCAGGGTCTACTAGTCAAGGTCTCTCATGAAGTTGCAGTCAGGAAACTGGCCAGCACTGTAGTCATCAGAGGCTTACCTGGAGCTGAAGGGTTATTTCTTGGGTGGCTTACTGGCAAGTTAATGCAGGTTGTTGATAGGAAGTCTCAGGTCCTCAATTTGTGGTCCTTTTCATAGAACTACCTAAGTGGCCTAATGACATGGAGATGGCTTCCCTCCAAGAGTAACCCAAGAGTAAACAAGGCAGAATCCACGTGGCTTGTGTGATCTAGCCTCGGAAATCACACACCATCCTTTCTACAATATTCTACTTAGTTACATGGGTCAGCCCTGTTCGCTGCAAGAGGAGAGTGCACAAAGGCACAAATACCAGGAGGCGAGGATCATGGGGGATCATCATCTTCAAGTCTGGCCACCAGAAGATACTTGACAAGATGGTGGTTGGCATTTAAATAAGTCGTACATGTAAAGTACCTGGCATGGTGCCAAGCACACGGTAACTAGGAAAAGTCGGTTCTACTTGGTTGCTCAGGCTTCACGGAGCTTTTTTTTTAATAGTGGTAGATTACCGCTCAGTGCTTTCTGTAGACGTCTGCCTTTGTCTATGGAATTCGTATCTCTTTCTCATCTATCCATTCATTCAACAAGTCTGCTGTCCTCAAATACTCTAGACCTGTGACAACCTTATCCACCTGAATTATACATTTTTGGCACTAATCACTTGGTGAAATAATGACCCAAAATGGCTGGTCTGCCACTGTGTTATTAGAATGTGCTATTTCCTGGCACCTGTGCGATGATATTATCTCCTGGATTTCCAGGGTACACCTGGTGTCTGTCAGTGGTACGTTGGTCATCTTCTCTAACCCGCTCTGATAACTTTGACCCTTTCAACATTACCTTCTATGCTTCCAACCTTTCTACACACAGAGAAAAATCTATCACGGCCTCAGCTTGGGTGTCATGAAAGCAGACTGCTATGGTCTGAGTAATACAGAGCTGTGCAGAAATAAAAGGGATAAGGAAGCAGATGAGAACAAGTCTTTGAGAGAGGACTGAAGACCAAGCCGAGAAGAGAGATAAAAAATCCTTCTAAAATGAACTTTTCATCAAACCTGAGATCAATTAGTGGGTGAAGAAGAAATTTTGTAAACCTCATTCCTCTTGATTTTTTTCAAATTATAAGCTGTTTATCAGTGCTCTCCTATAAGCATTATTTTGCACATTTGAAGAAACTAATCATAAGCTTCCCCTGAAACCAGCACCTGTGCAATTCTGTACTGCCAGCAAGGGTGTCACGGAGTAGAGGCCTCACTCCAGGGCGTTAGCAGAAGATCAAACTTCAGCCTGAATGTTGGGAGAAGCTGTTATGCTGAGTCAATACCAAGTACCAGGTTTAATTTGATGTTTTCCATGCACGATGAAAATTGCGGGTTTTTTCTAACTGTAGAACTATTGCCTCTTCTGCTTTCTTTTATGGGTTCCCTGTAGAGTGTGTGTTATGCTCTGATATTTGAAATTGATCGTGCAGGTTCTATTTTGAGGGTGATAATAAACCTGGTACAAAAGCTGGGGTTAGTGAAGGTGACTATTAACCTTTCTTCTAATACAGTCGATCGATTTTGCCTTGTGGCACCAACAGATTCCCAATATGATCTGCTGATGACTTCAATTTAAATATCACCTATAGATGAAAAATTAGAAATGGAAGAGAAATAGTTGTCTGAATTTTTGCAGGGAGAGCTAAAAAAGAGTTACCCCTCATTGTGTCCAGACTATTATAAATTTTGCCACTAAGGCAAATTAAAACCTTTTATTATCTGCCATGTATAGAACATCACATTTCTCATTTACTTATGAAGGTAAAGATCAACATACTAAAAGACTTGAAGCAATTTTAAGATCAAAATGATTCTTGCCATTGTGTGGTGAAAAGAAGTTTTGTGATTAGATAAACCAGACTTACTGTGCTGTCTTGGGGAGGTAACTTAATTTGAGCCTCAGTTTCTCTATCTGCTAAGAGAACAAAGAATTCCTGCATATTAGTTCTGTGAAGGTCAAATTATTTATCATCTGTATCAGCTAGAAGAATACTAGGTGGTTGTTGAATAAAATGTGAGTTCTCTTCTTTCTCCGAATGGTTTTTACAACATATGTACAATTTTTCAATTTTTTTTCCATTTCTGAGTTTAAAGAATCTCAGGTTTTATTCTCATTTGCTACAACAGATTTCTTTCAGATAATGCATTGGCAAGGTGACAGATGAGCTACCCAGTGTTTGATTGGGAAACAGATCTCTGAACTTCTTACTGTCATGTTAAAATGTGGGTGTAGATTGGATTACAACTGGTTTGGCATTAATAAAAATATATACAACAATTATAGTTGCTCTACATGGCAGCTTTTACTGGTGCTTTGTGACCTGTTTACTATCTCAGGTTGAAGTCCAATAAATTTCATTTTTGTAATTTAAAAAAGTCTTCATTTCCAAATGATTAGCCAGCTAGAAAAACTATAAACCTCCTAACTCAAGACTTGGGTAAGAAAGAGATTTGATGCTTCTTGTAAATTCTCCATTGCAAACAAAATCAACATTTGTGTGATATAAGAATCACATATTGGGAACTTCCCTGGTGGTCCAATGGTTAAGACTCTGCACTTCCACTGCAGGGGGCACAGGTTCGATTCCTGGTCAGGGAACTAAGATCCTGCTTGCCAGGCAGCACGGCCAAAAAAAAAGATTTAAAAAAAAATCATGTCTTGACCAATTATCGATCATTACATACATGGCTTTAAATTTCTAAAATTAGGATTACGAAGATATCCAACAAGGACCAAATGAGAACATGACACACGAGGGTAGCTTGACCTTGGAGCTACTTAGGAATTACTGTGTAAAGGGAACTTTGATTTCACGGGTTGAGAATAAGTATGCATCTTAATAGCTTAAAGCAACATTACAAAAGTGGACCCATGCTGTATCAGTATACTTACTCTTTTGTCCAAGTAGAAAACCAAACCTCTTATTGTTTGTATCACACCTTTTGGGGGGTAGGCGGAGGAAAAGCAATTTATTTAAGAAATTAAAAAAATAACATTGAAAACAACTCGAAGCCCCAGGAAGCTAAAGGACATGGTAATAATTGTGCCTCCAGAATGAGGTAGCAAGAGTTGTATCTTTACTGAAAATGACTGAGTTGGATAACAGTTGTAAAAAGACTCAAATGTTTGAACATTTTACTACCTTAAAAATGGGAAAGACAGGACTTCCCTGGTGGCGCAGTGGTTGACAGTCCGCCTGCTGATGCAGGGGACACGGGTTCGTGCCCCGGTCCGGGAAGATCCCACATGCCGCGGCGCGGCTAGGCCCGTGAGCCATGGCCGCTGGGCCTGCGTGTCCGGAGCCTGTGCTCCACAAGGGGAGAGGCCACAACAGTGAGAGGCCCGCGAACCCAAATAATAAAAATAAATAAAATAAAAATAGGAAAGACAAACTCAATTAGGTTTTTACTGAAAAGTCTCTCTTGTGCTAAAGAAATTAATACACATCCAAGGCTATGGCATATGTATATTGTATTTGGAAGTATCCTGTTGTGTTTAATGCAAATTCTTAAAGTAATATATTCAAGGCATTGCATGCATCTCACCCACGGTGTAAATTTGGATTAAGCAGCAAAACAGAAGGCCTGCTTTGTTCATGACATGAAACATATAATTTAACAGTCAATGAGTAAAAACTGCTAATGGACTCAACTCAGTAAAATGTCTTTTTACACTAACCCTTAGTCAGTCTCCCTGAATTTGGTGTGCCTATGAATGCCTGGAAGGGCATGGAAAACCATGGCCTTCCTTGGCATGGAGAGCCGACATGGGTTTGACTTCTTGCTCAGCTGATTTTCTAATATTCCTTTCTTCTTAGATTTTCTAATATTCCTTTCTGCTTAGATTTTCTGTCTTTCATGTTCTCAAACACTTTTTCTACCTATAGAATTTTATTACTAAAAGGTAACTTGATAGTACGTTTCTTGAAGGAATGGTTTGGGGGGCTACAGGCAGTTAGGAAAATGTTTGTGTAAACATTTTGCTTTCTTACTAGAAACTGGTTTGACAACTTAAGTCTGGGTGTGTTGTAGGCAGATTTTATAAACGCAGGGCTGGGACTGCTAGAGAGGCCAATTTTATTGCTTTGGCCTTAGTTCTGGAAAGAATTAGATTTTTATTATTATTGCTAGAAAATTTCAGAATCCTCTAGGAGTTAAGTACATAGACTCTGATTTTATATGAGCCAGACCTGACTCTTGACTCCTGATTCCGGCACTTCTTATGTGACCTCTGCCACCTTCCCTCTTTAAGCCCTAGTTTCCTCATCTGGAAAATGACATAATAGTATCTATTCCTCATGTTTTGAGGATTAGATTGGGTTTCCTTATGCAGTACAAAGCACACGTGATGACTGCATATTAAGTTTGCAGAACTTTTTAGCTTTTTTACGTTTATTCTCTGTAGATGTCGGTTTTGCTCAGTTCTTTCCTGAAGAGCTCTGAGCAGTTCTCTTGCCTCCTCATCAATCTTACTCTGTGAAAACCACTCTTCCAGGTACACAACAAAAGAGATCTGTACCTTTCCAGAGCTCCCTCTCTAGTGGGGGTAAATATGCACAAAAATAGCTTCAAAACAACAGCGTAGATGATAACTGTTAGAGCAGAAATATAAAATTGTTAACTTTAGGAGTACGGGAAGAAGACCCGGCTGTATAATTTTCGAGTCCAGTGCAAAATGAGAATGCAGAGGCCCTTGTTCAAATTGCAAACAGCAAGAGCAGAGCATTAAGCCAAGCACTGACCACTTCTGAGCTTGGGGCCCTGTGTGGCTGTGCTTGTCCCACACCTATGCATCTGGTCCTGACTGGATGGGCATATTCATTTCAAGCAAGAAAATTAGAGATCTATTTGTTGAAAGATGTAGCAGCTCAACTAGACCTTGAAGAATGGAAAGAACTTTGAAGAATGGGTAGAAGAGTCTGGGCAAAAGAGAAAATTTGTGTCAAGCCCCCATGGAATTAAAAATAGGTTTTTTGTTTTTTGGGTTTTTTAAATTTTTCCCTTATTATTATTTTTTTTAGAAGATGTTGGGGTTAGGATTTTATTAATTTATTTATTTTTGCTGTGTTGGGTCTTCGTTTCTGTGCGAGGGCTTTCTCTAGTTGTGGCAAGCAGGGGCCACTCTTCATCGTGGTGCGCAGGCCTCTCACTATCGTGGCCTCTCTTGTTGCGGAGCACAGGCTCCAGATGCACAGGCTCAGTAGTTGTCGCTCACAGGCCTAGTTGCTCCGCAGCACGTGGGATCCTCCCAGACCAGGGCTTGAACCCGTGTCCCCTGCATTAGCAGGCAGATTCTCAACCACTGCGCCACCAGGGAAGCCCAGTTTTTTTTCTTTAAGAAAATGAGACTTATTGGGAAAAGGATAAGTGATTTATCAATAGGAAAGGAAGGGAGATGGGGAGATAGTAGAACTAAGTTTGAATTTTATGCTAAGAATAAAGTAATCCAAAGGATTTTGAGAACAGATACAAGAGCAGATCAATTTAGGAATATGTCTCTGGTGGCAGAAAGACAGAAGAATTGATTTTACGAAGGAAGCATAGGCAGTAGGAACTTTGCAGGTGAAAGTGACAAATTCCTTAACAGGGAAGTGGCAACGGTTCTTCTGTTTCTTTCTATTTTTCTGCAGTCTGATGTATGTTTTTTTCTTCTCCCACATGAAGCAACGATCTGTTTCTGTGTTGAAGACATCTTCAATTATACAGTGCAGGCCAAAGAAAAACATAATGGAATTTTAACCAGATTGCTTTTTCTCTGTAGACAGATTTTCAGGAACATCTCCATTCTGGTTATAGAAGGAGAGCTTGAAAACACCAAAATGTGCATTAAAAACCTATCACCTTTTCTTGGCCTTTCAAACAGAACTGTATTCCAGAAACACCATGGCATTTTGTATTCCAGGCAATGTTTTTAAGACAACATAGGCAAACCCTTGCCCTATCCGTTGCTGAATAGAAGTGCAAGTCTGTGCACGTTTGTGTCTGCCTCTCATCCTAACTGTCTTCAACAGTGGGAAATTAAAACCTTTTTCCTTCCTTTTCTGTTTTTTTTTTTTTTTGTAATAACTCAGCCTTGAGTCAGAGGTACATGTTCAGCCTCCCCAAGTGCTGCTGTCATATAGAAGGAGTTCCTTAATTTATCACGTCTTAAGGAAAGCTAAAAAGTTCAGGACGACAAGGACAGGATCAGCCAGCCTCAGAGTGGCGAATGCACATGGGAGGCTGTAGTTCAGTATCTACAAGACACAGGGAATAGAATCTTATCCACGTTGCAGATTCCACTGAAACGGGAGAAAAGGATGAATATACATTAATGGCAATGGAATTATTAAAACTAATTACAAATTTTCGGGAAGAACTCTAAGGTAAAAATTCAGAAATTGTTTTTTTCTTTTGCTCCTCCATTAAACTTTTACTATCTCTGTTAAACTGGGCAAATGACTTAAGTCTCTCCAAGCCTCAGCTTCCTTACCTGTGAAAGGAATAGGTACTTGCTAAGGTCTCTTCAGCATTAGAACATAAGCCTTGAATTCTCTGGCTCAGTGAATCTCTGTCTCGGATGCCTCTGTAGCGGGTAAGAGGGAAGGGGTCACATTCCTGCCCAAATATGTGCCCACAAAACGCCCATACCATTGAGTGCAGCACTTACCTCTCTAAATGTCTGTATTTCTTAAACAAGGGTAGTTACCCTTGTTATTTTCTCCAGGATAATGTGCAGATTACAGGCAATAATTAACATTCTTCTAACCATGTACAGCCAGTTTAGGATTGAGTCAGCAGCTGCCGGTCAAGCTCAATCAGACTGGGGGGTGGGGAAGGGGGCAGTGGGAGGGGAATGCATATTCAGAGGCATCATTAAAAGCATGCATTTCCAGGGCTCTAAGAATGGGGCTGAGCAGCCCTTTGAATTAGAATTTCCTCTGTAGGTCTATTTCATAATTCCAACCAGACTTTAATATTGTTTCTTCATTTTAGTTGCTTTTAAAAAACTCTGACCCTTCACTTTTTGCATTTCTAATGTGCTACACACACATATACACATGTATATACACACACACATACACACACTAAAAGAATGTCTGATATTTGCACTGAAGTAATTTTGCTATTTGGAACACGCACAGCAGCAGGAGCTAAGCAGAGTGACCCTTGGGAAATCTCTATTGTCTGGAGTCTGGATTGCCGAAAAAGAGCTACATCAAAATCCCATATCGGGCTTCCCTGGTGGCGCAGTGGTTGAAAGTCCGCCTGGCGATGCAGGGGACGCGGGTTCGTGCCCCGGTCCGGGAAGATCCCACGTGCCGTGGAGCGGCTGGGCCCGTGAGCCATGGTCGCTGGGCCTGCGCGTCCCGAGCCTGTGCTCCGCAATGGGAGAGGCCACAACAGTGAGAGGCCCGCGTACCGCAAAAAAAAAAAAAAAAAAAAAAAAAAAAAAAAAAAAAAAAATCCCATATCATGCCAGATAGTGAGGTGAGTAATGTGGTGGGGAATCTCAGATGGTCCAGGAAACAAACCTTTTTCCAGTGACCACAGATGTAAGAGGCGTGGGTTGTGAGAGTGTGAGTATGAGAGCTATAGGCGTTTACTGCTTTCCTGGAGAAGCGCTATGGGGCGAGGATGGGCAGTTTCCTTAGAGCATTTTCCACTCAGTAAATGGAGAACTTACTTTTAGACTTTTAGAAAATACCTCCAAGTAGGTAACAAGAATAACTCCAAACTTCTGTCATTGAGTTGCAGGAATAGAGCAAGAAGTTGTTTTGTTAAGGGGCAAGAAAACTGTAACTAATTGTTTAAAAATGCTAATAACCATGATGCCAGTGATTCAATGTCTTTAGATTTTTTAGTCATTGGAATATGGGAGTGCAGATATCTACTGATAAACAATAATAATAGAACAACATACCAGTTACCTGCCTCACAGTCTGCACTCTCACATGTATTATTTCTCCCTTTTTAATGTATATTGCAAACAAAGTTCAAAGAAGTTTAGTGATTTGCCCCAAGTCACTTAGAAAGAGGCAGAGCTTACAGATCCCACGGCTTAGAGGGTAGCTTTGTTGCTTGCATTATAACACTTTACCTCTCAAGGAAGGGTGGTTTTACTAGAGGCCAAGACTTCGCATTTTCTTTAAATCACTCACGTTGTCGTTTCTGTCTCATTCTTCTTAAAAATAGTATGTCAGGGCTTCCCTGGGGGCGCAGTGGTTGAGAGTCCGGCTGCCGATGCAGGGGACACGGGTTCGTGCCCCGGTCTGGGAGGATCCCACATGCTGCGGAGCGGCTGGGCCCGTGAGCCATGGCCGCTGAGCCTGCGCGTCCGGAGCCTGTACTCCGCAACGGGAGAGGCCACAACAGTAAGAGGCCCGCGTACTGCAAAAAAAAAAAAAAAAATATATATATATAGTATGTCAGTTTTAATATGTTTTAATTAGAATATTATTCACAGATATGAACACAACGGGGAGAAATTTCTCTCTTGCTTCTACTTCTTGGAATTTCTTCTGAAGAAGATAATAATAGATTTGAATTTATGATTATTTTTGTTTTCTTTCATTTTTGCCTCTTACTATTTCTAGTATGGCTACATAGAACCAAAATGCGAGAATTTTTGTAATTCAAAAATTTGCAGCAGAAGGGAGAAAATGGTTCATTCAATCCAAAGAATCACTGATATTTGGTGAACTTAACAAAATGCACAAAACATTAGTCATGAGTTTTAATTTCTACTCCATTACCAATTCAATTATATTTTTACTAGAGTCAGTGGGTGAATCTGAATTATAGAAACATCAAAGTTTCTTAAGTCTTGTTTTGCCTGTGTATATATCTTGTATTGTTGTACACCTGTGCACTCCTGTTTTTTTAAGAAGCTACAACGTATAGGCATCTTCTTTCTCATTTGAAAGGAAGGTTACATTAATTTGAAAGGCATGGGCTGCCTAGAGTACTTCTCTCCTTTCACTTTTACCATCTTGCTGTAGAAGGTCATACATCTCACAGTGTGTATCCCTCTGTTACAATTTGCTTCCAACTGAGCAGAAGGGCTGAGCCAAGTTCAATGTGTCTAACAAACCTCTAATGGGAACCAGAGGCTGCAGATGCTGGCAGAGTCAGAAAAGCACCCGATCCCTCTTTATTGGCATGTTGGGGCTAATTGTGCTAATCGATGCTCCTTGGATTCCTTGCTTCTTCTCTGATACAGCACTTTATAATCCTTTCACTTTCGTTGAGCTGCTGGAGCTCCCTGTGGAGATAGGAGATAGCTCAGAGACACGCAGATAGGTATGGTCAAGAAAAAAGTTCTCGAGGAAACTGCTCTGAGTCAATCTGTTTCTTTTGTGATCACTGTGGCAATGTTACAACAAAAAGAAAAAAGGACAATTTAATTCATCAACAAATTCTAAACACAGACTAAGTAAAATATGTCAAAGACAAATATCATGTGATTTCACCTGTATGTGGAAATCTAAACAAAACAAATGGACAAACATAACAGAACAGAAACAGTGTCAGAGATACAGAGAACAAACAGGTGGCTGCCAGAGGGGAGCAGGGTGGCGGGGATGAGGGAAATAAGTGGGTAGAGGTGGGGGTGGGGAATCGGAGGAAGGCAGTCAAAAGGCACAAACTTCCAGTTAGAAGATAAATAAGCTCTAGGGATGTAATGTGCAACATGATAAGTATAATTTATCCTGAAGAAAGATAAATTTAAATAATTCTAAATCTTTAAATGTATTATTTAACAACACTACTGTATGTTACACATGAAAGTTAAGAGCAAATCCTAAGAGTTCCCACCACAAGGGAAAATTTTGTTCTCTTTTTCTTTTCTTTTGTTTCTATATGAGATGATGGATGTTCACGAAACTTACTGTGGTCATCATTTCATAATGTAGGTAAGTCATGCATTATGCTGTACACCTTAAACATATACAGTACTGTATGTCAATTACACCTCAATAAAACTGGAAGGAAAAAAAATGTTTGTAATAAAAAATAAATTCCAAACATACAAAAGAGTTTCAACGATATAAAAAGAACTACCTCAGCCCTGGGTCTACACTTTATTAACACTGTGACCAGGACCAAATACTAAAACCTCTGTGAGACATAGCTTTTTCTTATGTTAAATGGAAACTGACAAGAATTCCCCAGCCAGATCAGATAATAATCACATAATATGTGTGAAAATTGGGGGACATACTAAAGTGTTGGGATTTTATTGAAGCATCAGAATATTCTTAGGTTTTTTAAAAAGTGGCCACATTAAGGAATTTTTTATTTTTATATGGTGGCTTTGACATAACCTGCACAGTTTCAAAATAATGTCATAAGAAGGCACATGCGCCACAAAAATAAAGTTAATGGCAGGTTGTATACAAATGGCATTACTTTCCTTCTTAGATTATTTTTCTCTGTTGTTGTTTTACTTTTTTGATCATTTGTTTACTCTCTTGATGACATACATGGAACCGAGGTTATTTTTTTGTCTAGCTTATAATATAAAAAACCAGTGTGCAATACTTACTTATGCATTTTTCCATCACTCAGGTGTATTTAAAACAATTTTAGTTTTTGATCCCTGCTCTTATCGGAAAACTCATAACAGAAATATAGCCCCAGGGGTAGATATTCAAACTGATATGTTTGTGTAGCTCCCATTAGTGATCTGAAGTATATAAAATATGTATTAAAAGGTTTCGCTATGCTCCACTCACCCCTTCATGACCTTTGCTCAAACAGGGTGCACCAGCTGGCTGCCCTGAGGGCTCAGCAGTTAAGCTACATAAAGAGAGCATTTTTTGAAAAGGGTAAAGCAAGGTGTTGAACTCAGGCTCTTGGTAACCTGCAACCTTACTCCAAAACTGCACTACTCCAGAGGCACATAGAATGCATTCCTCTTTCTCTCCCCTTAACTTTGCAGGCACCAATGATAAGAACCTAATAAGAACTGCCTTTTTATCACTAGAAAATGCTAGAGTGGATCCAGAGAAATCAGAAGTTAGAGGGGTCAAACTGGGCACCGGAATGGTTCTGTTACAGGAACTATTCTGTATGTTTTGATCCAGCGTTGGCTGTGTTTCATTCTTCGTGTTGACGGGATCTGAGGGAGGGCAAATGGGGCAGAGTCAGACGAAGCAAACAAAAGGTTCATTTTACAGTTGTGGCCTGTTACTGATTGGTGCAAAAGAGCTTTTGAACTATCATCCTGATGTGCAAGGGGAAAAAAAACAAAAAAAACCCCCAGCAAATAGGCTGAATTCTATAAAGCCATTTTCCACGCATACACATCTGAATAGAATTAATTAGCACTCTTCATTTTCACACATTTTAAAGACTCAAACTTAGCTGTGTCTAACCCTTAGAAGTTCATTCAATTTATTTCCCAAGCACAATGTTTGAAAATGTGAATTCTGTATACTGATATGAGAACTTGTTTTCTACTCCTGTGAATATTAAAATAAATAGAAGAGAAAGAGAAAAAGAGAAAGGGACGGAAGAAAGGAAGAAAGCAGTTAGGGAGGGAAGAAGAAAGAGAGGAAGGAAAAAAAGAAAGGCATTCTTGGTATGAAATAAAAAGCTTAATGTCAATTTCCTCTACTTCGGAGATGTTCCAAGTTGATGGAAGGTGGGTGATAGAAAGAAACGGGAGGAAAAGCAAAGACCATAAGGATGTTAGACTGTAATTTTTCAGTCAAAGTAAAATATAATATTTGAAAGCAAAAATTTGTTATCATATGAAACTACAATCAAAATCTTTGTAGAACTCTCCATATATATCTATCTCAAAACCCATGAAACTTTAATATGCAGAGAAAAATAGGGTAGAAAAAGGAAGATGATACTGTACCTCAAAACTGCCTTTCTTATTAAAACCTCACCTTTGGAGAGGTCTACATGACAGCAAGTAAACATCTGGAATCTGCTGGTTAAATGAATATTTCTTATTTTAATCCAAATACACAGCATTTGTGCAGTTATATAAAAGTGTATACTGAGAAAAACTCTGCAGCACAGAAACCATATTTCCTCTTTGGAAAATGTGTTCTCTTGTCCTTTATTTTTAGAGACCCAGGCTGAAGAACTGGTTTATCATCGTGACTTGGAAAAGGTCACAAGAGACAGCCTTGTTACTATACCCAGGTGTGGCACAGAGCACGATGTCGAGACTATGCCCTAAGATTCTCCCAGCATTGCAGGACTAAAAACTGGATAGACCCCATTACTGAGTATACACAGAAGCATGACTATGACATCTCTTCCAGTTGGGTGGATACATCCAGGGTATCTGGTGAAGACCCGGAATACAGCAAAGCTGAGTAAAATGCCCCACAGAGGGCATGGTTTTCTTTCAGGGATTCTAAACACTGTATGTATCTTCCTAAGTGCCTAATTTGCTACTGAAGAATGATTTGGCTTCTGGAAGTAATTTAGTTAGAAAATAGGGGATGCTGATCAGGATAAGGACAGTCTGTAATTTAGGGTTAGACTCCATGGCCCAACATAGCAATTTCTCAGTAGTTTATAATTTTTGCTTCCAATCTTAAACTGGATAGAGTACAAGTGTGAGAAAACAAATGACCATTTTTCCTTCCAACATTCTAAATACTTCATCTGGAGTTGGGTACATTTTTGAATTTTCATTGTGTTAGGAAAGATAACATTATCTTAAATCATTTCTCTGTCTGTGTGCCTTAATCATTAGATTAGCACAAAGAATCTCCATGCTTTTCATATCATTTTGTAAGTTTATCACGTGTACATATATATGCATGCACGTGAATTATTTATATTTATTTGTAAGTCATAGCAATTGTTGTGATATATTTGAAGTTTAAAAACTTTATATTTGGGCAATATTACATTAAGTAAGAAAAAGTTATATACCCTCAATGAATAGTGTTTCAATTTTTGCTAAAGAGACTATGGAAAAAGTCAAGTGAATCTTTTTTTTTTTTTTTTTTTTTGCTGTATGCGGGCCTCTCACTGCTGTGGCCTCTCCCGTTGCGGAGCACGGGCTCCGGACGCGCAGGCCCAGCGGCCATGGCTCACGGGCCCAGCCGCCCCGCGGCACGTGGGATCCTCCCAGACCGGGGCACGAACCCGCGTCCCCTGCATCAGCAGGCGGACTCCCAACCACTGCGCCACCAGGGGAGACCCTCAAGTGAATCTTTGATAGGCACAATAGTGTTTTAATTATGAACACCAAAGGACCTCGTAAAATCAACAGAGGTTCAGAGAGCAAACTGTTGTGTTAACGCTAATCATATTCTTATCTAACTTACTGAAAATGTCTTACCATGATATTATGTACCAATACAGTTGTAAAGTGGCAAAGCTTTAGAAAATGGCAAGTTGCCGAATAATAATAACCCAAGAAATTATGTATCATCTGAGGTTTGGAACCGAAATGAAGTACACAATTTGTAATAACCACCTGCAAATTTGCAAAGCCACCACACAATCATAAAGTGTGATCAACAGTGTGAAAAAAGGGACTTAAATGAAAGAAAAATTAAGGTAGGCATATTCTTTTCCAAGAAAACAAAGATAAAACTGAAGTGTGTGTTTTGTATATTTGTATTATAGAAACAAACTGACCTCTTGTTTTCAGAACAGTATAAATGACTTGTGGAAGTTAATGACTGTCATCCTCTTGCCCCTTCCCCTCCCCCCAAACACACACACACACACACACACACACACACAATTTTTTTCTCAGGAAATGCATGGGGCTGTGAGGATTTTTCTTAATTGAGGTAAAGGGTCTAAAACACCTAGAACCCACAGTCTCTTTCCATTTATGTACAAACCTTTACATTTTGTGAAGTTAGCAGTTTCGCTGGTCAAGTCATCAGCATAATGAAACAGTTGGTGTATTGAGCACTTCGGGTAATGGAGTCATCATTAACTGTACTGGGAAGGAGTCCATAGGTTACAGACTCCCATCACTGTACATATTGGAGAAAAACAGGGTTTTTAAGTTATAACTTTTTATGGTCAATGTAGTTATCAGCTGTAATCATAGAAGTATGAACGTGGCATAGTATTTTGGTATTGAAATGAAATGCAGCATTACATAAAAGTAATGCTGTTTATTTCAGGAAGAACTCTGTCTAACCAAGATAATTTCTACACGTCTTTAATGAAGGAAGCTTAGCACTTCCCTTGATAATTATTCCTACAGGCTGACAATAGCTCTATTCAAGAGTTTTTGTTATATGTATTAAAATAGTTGCTCCAATTTTTACCAGTTTCTCCCTGAAGAGAAATAATTGATTCTTTGAAAGCTTTAAAAGGCTTTCAGATGAATGTTTCTGTCTTACGACAAGTGAGGAGATCTCTGGGACCATGGCCTGGTCTCCAAGCAGTTCACACGGGTCATGTCAGTTAGTCTGTTACAGTGGAGAAGGGAGAAGAATCCCATATAAACTGCTAATTATGATCAAATCAGTCACAAGTAACATGAAACAATTTGAAAAGTGAAAAATAAAATGTGTCCAGTTGTTCTGATTATGTAATGACACCAATGTGTGTAAATCTATAACCAAGTATCTTTTTTATTACTCCCCATTGACTGGGGAGCATATGAAGCTATAGAGATTATTTTAAGGGCAATAAGACATGGTTTTGTCCAGAGCTCCGAAGGACACCTGAATCTTGTCATGGTCCAGTCATCCCTTCTCCAATGGGATACCTAATGGTACAAATAAAAGGGAAGTCAAAATGTCATTTAGGGCCTCCCTGGTGGCGCAGTGGTTGAGAGTCCGCCTGCCGATGCAGGGGATACGGGTTCGTGCCCCGGTCTGGGAGGATCCCATATGCCGCGGAGCGGCTGGGCCCGTGAGCCATGGCCGCTGAGCCTGCGCATCCGGAGCCTGTGCTCCGCAACGGGAGAGACCACAACAGTGAGAGGCCCGCGTACCACAAAAAAAAAAAAAAAAATGTCATTTAATTATTAACTAGGCTAAATCAAAAAACCCAGTTATTTGGTAAAATGAACTGAGCAGATGGTCGCCTCCCCAAGAATGAATCTTACCACCAGATGGGCCACAAGAAACTAAAGCAACCAGTGTTTACATAGAGAGAAAAGAAGGGAAAAAAGATATCTGCTGGCTTTCTTGTCCAGCCAGCTCTAAGGAGTAGGAAACCAATGAGACACACTTACATGATAAGTAAATTTGGCCAATCAGATTTGTATTTCATCCACTTCACGGAAAACAAAAAAGTGACGAGTAGAGGGGCAGGAACCTTAACTCCTCCCTTGCAGGACTTAGAGCGTTGAAGACATCAGGCCTATTCTCTTACCCAGTATGTAGGATACAATTCTCCCTCGGTATCTGCAGGGGATTGGTTCCAGGACCCCAGGGGATACCAAAGTCCCAGATGCTCAAAAATGACATATTTGCATGTAACCTATGCACATTCTTTAAATCATCTCTAGATTACTTATAATACCTAATACATGTAAATGTTAGGTAAACAGTTGTAAATACAATGTAAATGCTATGTAAATAGTTGCTAGCACATAGCAAATTCAAGTTTTGATTTTGGGAACTTTCTGGAATTTGTTTTCAAATAGTTTTGATCTGCAGTTGGTTGAATGCAGAACCCTTGGATACAGAGGGCCGACTGTACTCTGCAAAACCAGACAGGAGCACCAGCTCCTTTCCGGGACATCCTGCCACAGCACAAGTTTCACAAGCTTTCTCCACAACAGCTAAAGGGGGAAATCAGGAAACTCCAGACAAGAACTTCCAACCATTTGGGGAAGCTCCCCAACAAAGAAATTCCAGGCCAGTGATCTAAAGTTGGAATCCTTTGCTCTGAAGGCAAAAGTTCTACTAAATAGAACAACTTCAACATTCTTTCCTAGCGCTGTATTCTGGACTGCATGCTCCTTTTAATTCACAATAGAGTGTTATCAGCTATAGTCACCATGTGTCCATCAACGGATGAATGGACAAAGAAGATGTGGTCTATACATACAACAGAATATTATTCAGCCATGAGAAAGAAGGAAATCCTGATATTTGTGACAAGATGGATGGACCTTGAGGGCATTATGCTAAGTGAAATAAGCCAGATAGAGAAAGACAAATACTGCATGGGATCCCTTATATATAGAATCTAAGAAAAAACTCAAACATAAAAATGGACAGTAGAAAACTGGTTGCTATGGAAAGGGGGTTGGGGAAAATAGGAGGAAGTTGGAAAAGGGTAGCAACTTTCATCTATAAGTTGAATAATGTCTGAGCATTTAATGTATAACAAGGAAGTTCTATTCTTATTGGTATCTATATGCCTGGCAATAAATGTTTGTTGAATGAATGGAGCAGTGAGATATATAATTAATTTTTGAGGAAAGAGTCATTTGAAGAAAGATATGCAACCAAACATATTAAACATAACAATTACTCATTCTGATTTGTAGGCTGAAAGATAATGACACAAACTATTTGCATATTTTATTAACTACACATACACTGCTGTTATTCAACTCAAAGTCATGAAGTAATATGAAAAGATGCAAAAGATGAGCATCCATCAAGAAGAATTCCAAGGGGGGACCTGAATATTACTAAGACTGTTTTAAAGTTTCCAAGCTATAGAATACATCTAAATAATTAGAGGAATAAGTTTACGAGGAGACATCGAGGCTTCCATCCTTAACATGGGTGCTGCAGATATTCATTCAGTTATTCAACAAAATGTCAAGAGTACTATGTGCCAGGGATTGTACTTGGCATCAAGAGTTCAGAGATAAAGGAAGAATAATTCTTGGTCTCATGGAAATCCCATTTTAGCCAGGTATGCAACACGAGAAAGAATAGTCTGCAGATCTTTGGGAATGTAGGAAAGGAAGTATTGGTTTTCCATATGCATCTAGATGAGCAATTTGACGGAAATTTTTATGCGATCTGAAGCATGATCAGTATATTTCTCCATGTGACCTTTGGGTGGGAAGGAAGTGAGCATTTGGCAGAGCTGGGGTAAGTGTAGAAATAGGGGTGGGGGCGGTTAGGTGAAAACAAGGTAAGGAACACAGCACAATGAAAGTATAAAAGGGCATGATATTTTCTGGAAACTTAGTTCTCTGGTGGTTAAAGCAGATTGTGCCAATAAAGAAAGGGGTGAAAATTTTCAGACAACAGAGTGGTGGAAAGTGATACTTTAAGGTAGACGGGGGACAGCTTGTAAATATTCTTGGCTTCCACGTTGAGGAGTTTGGACTGCTAGGCCTTCAATGCAAATCTGTGATTAACTTCTACCTCCAGATCAACGTTCTTTGTCATCCTACCTAGAAACCTTGATCTCAACCCTTTGCTTCTTCTCTGGGATCATGCTTAATGAATTATTTCCTTTACCATCAATCTCTGCTTTTTTCCTGTGTTTTCTCTTTAGTGTTTGAATAGTCTCAAATATCTTACATAATTAAAAAAAGAAACTTTTGAGTGATCCTCAAATGTTTCTTCACCAGCCACCATGCCACCATGCTCACCAGCCACCATGCTCTCTCTTTCTTACCCTTCACTTCATGAAGATTGATCAGTATAGTTGCTTTACTCCTAATTCCACCGCAACTGAGATTCTGCTCCACTGGTGCACCTCCTGTGTTAAGACAAACATCATCACTGACCCTGTTGTTGCCAACTCTAGGGGATGTCTTAAAATGATCTCAGTGGGGTCTGCTGCTGCATTTGTTAGCATCACACATGTACTCTATACTTTCTAGTGTCTTGTCATCACTCGAGTTCACTTACTTTTTTTTTTTTAACCATTCATTCTCAGTCTCAAAAGTAGGATACTCGGGCTTCCCTGGTGGCGCAGTGGTTGAGAGTCCGCCTGCCGATGCAGGGGACATGGGTTCATGCCCCAGTCCGGGAAGATCCCACATGCCACGGAGCGGCTGGGCCCATGAGCCATGGCCGCTGAGCCTGCGCGTCCGGAGCCTGTGCTCCGCAATGGGAGAGGCCACAACAGTGAGAGGCCCACGTACTGCAAAAAAAAAAAAAAAAAAAAAAGCAGGATACTCCTCTGTCCGCCATTTATGGTTGATGTTCTTCAGGACTCAGCCCTTATTCCACTTTTCTTCTCATTCGATACACTGTTCATGAGTAATTTCATATTCATTTGTGGTTTATTTTATATGTATATATAATGACTCTGAAATCTGTCTCTCTGGCTTGGTCTTCCTGCATTTTAGATTTCTCTACACAATTTCCATCTGTACATATCCACTTGGCTATCCCACAATATCTCAAACTTTGAAAGTCCGAGAAATAATGGAAAGATCTCCTCCAAACCTTCCCTATTGCTTGTATTCTCTAATATCAACTGTCACTAATATTCACCACATCATGACAAAACCTTACATTATACTAGACTACTTCATCTCCACTATGACACCCTCCCTCACACAATTCTGGTGATTTTATTTCTAAATATTTCCTAATTTTTTTCTTTCCGCTATACAAATACCAGCCTCATCATCTGTTGTTTGTACAACTACTACACCCTTCCAATTAATATTTTTCCCCCAGTCATATTTCACATTTATTCAACTCTTCTTCCAACCACTACAATGAGTCATCTTAAACATGATTATAAGTTTCGCTAGTTAAAATCTTTTACTGGTTCCCCATTACTCAGAGATACAGCCAAACTCCACTTCATGCTATATTCTTGCTTAAGACTATCCAGTTTTCCCATTGTAATTATGAAATTCATATAATTCACCAGGACCTACAGCACCTTGCAAGAGAGGTTCCTCCCTATCTCATCAATCTCATTTTTAGCCACCCTGCCACCCTTGCTTGCTATAGCCATGTTTGTATTTTTTCAGTTCTTCAAAGAAGCCAACCTCTTCCTTTCCTACCTCAGCTCCTTTGCAATGGGACTCTTTTCCCCAACTTTGTGTATGTTAGTGCCTTCTCACATTTAAATGAGACCTGATCAGAAAGGCCATTCCTGGCCATCACATTTCAAGTATGTCCACCCTCTCACTTTTTATATCAGCAATTTGTGTTTACCTGCATAGCACGCATCAGAGCTTACACTCATTTTTTTTTTAATTTGACTCTTTAACATGTAGAGTGTGAGCTTCAAGAGAGCTGAGACAGCTTTTCTCAGGTTTACTCTGTATCCACAGCAGAGTGTCTGGCATACATTGAATAACCACTCAATCAACGGTTATTGAATGGCTGTAAATTGAATGCGATATTCATGATAGCTCATTTTTACCTCCTTTTCTATCCTTCTGAACCTCTACTTCCTACCTCATAGTTTATGTTTTCATAATTCTGAACTGTTTGCAGTTATAGAGAAATGCCATGTTACACGGTTTGATACATTTTCTCCTGCTCCTATGTCTGTCTGGATAATCATCTATGTTTCCCTTCCTTCTGAGCCTGAGTGACTTATTAAGCCTCAACTCAGGCGTCATCCCACCAGGAAACCTTCCTGAAAATCTAGACTATGCTAAGTCAGGCTCCACTGAGCTCCATGACACTCTGGGTTCCCTCTATAGTACACTTTCCACATTATATTGAAATGATCTGTTTTGGGCTGATTCCCCACCTCCCCAGTCACATATCTGTATTCATATTCCTTTAGGGGAAAGGCTCACATCTTATTCCACTTTGTATTCCTTCTACAAATAAGGTGCCTAACAAAAAGATACTTTTGGATGACCCTATTTTAAAACTTTGTTTCAAATAATAGGAATTTCAAGAGTATTAAACAAAACCACGACATGGTCAATTCCGTGCTTTTACATAATCACTTAGCTATATGGAGGCTGGACTGTAATAGAGCCTATTAAAGCCTAATAAGAAGATGAGACACAGTGATGGAGCAAGCAGGAGATGCAGAACAAAGGGGAGTGGCCAGTTAAGACTCAATAGGGGGTGAGGGAAATAGGGACAGGTTGGTAAAAGGCTGCAAACTTTCAATTATAAGATGAAACGGGTCTGAGGATCTAATATATAAAATACGATAACTACTGTTGATAACACTCTATTGTATAATCGAAATTTGCTAAGAGGGTGGAAATTAAATGTCCTCACCAAAAAAGAAGGGACAGGGTAAATAAGTGAGGTGATGTTTGTGTTAATTAACTCGATGGGGGAAATCCTTTCACAATGTGTATCAAATCATCACATAGTACACTTCAAATATCTTACATTTTGTAAATTATATCTCAATAAAGCTGAAAAAAAGGAATCAGAAAGACAGAAGGGCTAAGTTGAAATGGTAATGACAGGGAAGGTGAACTGAAAAGAAGGAAGAATCTAAGATGATTACATTTTCTGATTTCATTAATGGAATGGACAGTATAACCATCCATAAAAAACAAAATGATACATGATGAGGCTGCTAATGTGCTGCAATTCGGTTCTCATAACCTTTGAATTCTATCAACCTTTCGTATAAGTCAAAGAATAATTTAGTTTGTTCATTCTTATTCCTGCATTTGCTAATGTGGAGTTTGCTTATGTGTGCATTCTGAAATACTTACCATTAGTGTGAAATGAGAATGTATCTTTCATTTTTTCTGCCTATTAGTCCATTAGCCTTTCATGTTAATTCTGTGTAATTCGAAATGCAACCAATATAGGAGAGGATAATTTTTTACATTTTCCTAAAAGATGGTACACTCATTTGGTAATCAATTTTACACATTTACTTCAATTATATCAATTTCTAAATGTTATGAACCTTTCTCATGACATCTATATAATTCTACATAATTTTCAATTGTTTTCAATTCCACCACTTAGTGGAGCTTCATTCCAGTTACTAAATAATGAGTTTTGAGAAAACCAGAATAAAAATCAAATATAAAATTCAAAGGATTATGCTAATGTAATATGTTTTTTTCCTGTGTGGAAACTTGGATACACACAAAAGGAAAAAAAAGACATACAAAAATTTGACTTAGAGAAAAAATTCCAAAAATCACCAAAACAATTGTAATGCTAGTCCATATCAGATCTATTCTATCTACCATTAGAAAAGAATTTTGGGGCTTCCCTGGTGGCGCAGTGGTAGCGAGTCCGCCTGCCGATGCAGGGGACACGGGTTCGTGCCCCGGTCCGGGAAGATCCCACATGCCGCGGAGCTGCTGGGCCCGTGAGCCATGGCCGCTGAGCCTGCACGTCCGGAGCCTGTGCTCCGCAACGGGAGAGACCACAACAGTGAGAGGCCCGCGTACCGCAAAAAAAAAAAAAAAAAAGAAAAGAATTTTGAAGGAGTATTTCATGAAGATAAAATTTCAGGGTGTAATCCATGAAGATTTCCTGAGTGTACTGATTTATTTATTTTTAACATCTTTATTGGAGTATAACTGCTTCACAATGTCGTATTAGTTTCTGCTGTATAACAAAGTGAATCATCTATGCATATACATGTATCTCCATATCCCCTCCCTCTTGCATCTTCCTCCCAGCCTCCCTATCCCACCCCTCTAGGTGGTCACAAAACACCGAGCTGATCTCCCTGTGTTATGCAGCTGCTTCCCACTAGATATCTATTTTACATTTTGTAGTGTATATATGTCAATGTTACTCTCTCATTTCATCCCAGCTTACCCTTCCCCCTCCCCATGTCCTCAAGTCCATTCTCTATGTCTGTGTCATTATTCCTGTCCTGCCCCTAGGTTCATCAGAACCATTTTTTTTAGAATCCATATATATATGTGTTAGCTTACGGTATTTGTTTTCCTCTTTCTGACTTACTTCACTCTGTATGACAGACTCCAGGTCCATCCACCTCACTACAAATAACTCAATTTCATTTCTTTTTATGGCTGAGTAATATTCCATTGTATATATGTGCCACATCTTCTTTAACCATTCATCTGTCGATGGACACTTAGGTTGCTTTCATGTCCTGGCTATTGTAAACAGAGCTGCAATGAACATTGTGGTACATGACTCTTTTTGAATGATGGTTTTCTCAGGGTATATGCCCAGTAGTGGGATTGCTGGGTCATATGGTAGCTCTGTTTTTAGTTTTTTAAGGAACCTCCATGCTGTTCTCCATAGTGGCTGTTATCAATTTACATTCCCACCAACAGTGCAAGAGGGTTCCCTTTTCTCCACACCCTCTCCAGCATTTATTGTTTCTAGATTTTTTGATGATGGCCATTCTGACTGGTGTGAGATGATACCTCATTGTAGTTTTGATTTGCATTTCTCTAATGATTAGTGATGTTGAGCATCCTTTCATGTGTTTGTTGGCAATCTGTGTATCTTCTTTGGAGAAATGTCTATTTAGATCTTCTGCTCATTTTTGGATTGGGTTGTTTGTTTTATTGATATTGAGCTGCATGAGCTGCTTGTAAATTTTGGAGATTAATCCTTTGTCAGTTGCTTCGTTTGCAAATATATTCTCCCATTCTGAGGGCTGTCTTTTCATCTTGTTTATGGTTTCCTTTGTTGTGCAAAAGCTTTTAAGTTTCATTAGGTCCCATTTGTTTATTTTTGTTTTTATTTCCATTTTCTAGGAGGTGGGTCAAAAAGGATCTTGCTGTGATTTATGTCATAGAGTGTTCCTATGTTTTCCTCTAAGAATTTTATAGTGTCTGGCTTACATTTTGGTCTTTAAACCATTTTGAGTTTATTTTTGTGTATGGTGTTAGGGAGTGTTCTAATTTCATTCTTTTACATTTAGCTGTCCGGTTTTCCCAGCACCACTTATTGAAGAGACTGTCTTTTCTCCATTGTATATTCTTGCCTCCTTTATCAAAACTAAGGTAACCATATGTGCGTGGCTTTATCTCTGGGCCTTCTATCCTGTTCCATTGATCTATATTTCTGTTTTCGTGTCAGTACCATACTGTCTTGATTACTGTACCTCTGTAGTATAGTCTGAAGTCTGGGAGCCTGATTCCTCCAGCTCCATTTTTGTTTCTCAAGATTGCTTTGGCTATTCACAGTCTTTTGTGTTTCCATACAAACTGTGCAATTTTTTGTTTTAGTTCTGTGAAAATTGCCATTATCGTCAGATAACATTTGTGTTCATGGATTTAGGCTGAGCTCAGGGAGCTGGTCTGTGTGTCATTTCTAGCAACTTTTAGTATACAAGTAGTTGGGATTAACCAAGTTTGGGATTTTGCTAATAAAAATCATATTGGCAAAGAGAGGCAAGGAAGTTAAGGTTGTTTGCAAGGGAACAATTGGACTTATAGTCAATCTAAATTAAAATATGGAAGGAGAAAAAGTAATGTTGAGGATTATGGATAATTTAAAAAGTGGTGGAGTCAGTGAACACTGAAAACTGTTGGCACAAAAGCAAGTAATCGATTTTGAAGAATTGATTTGAGAAAATATCAGAGTCAGTGTGGACTGGATTTGGGGAGTTTAGAGAAGTTTGGAGAGAGGAAGAAAAATCTAGGTGACAGCTCTGTGAAAAACAATGATGCACAAGGATTTTAAGAGGGCTTAATTACTATGAATGGAACTCTTCGTTGGCATTTTTTGAGGCACTGCTGCAAAGATTTACAATTGCTTTACAAGGATGTTTTGAAATAGGATTGGCATTTCTTTGAACATGACCCAGCACTGAGAATATGCCTGCCTGAACTACGTAGGGGATTCTGATTCTTTATAATTATCTGATCTTCATCAGACCTACGGAGCAGCCAGGATGATCTTTTAGAAGACAAGTCAGCAAACTACTTTGTACCTAAAGTGTTACTGGAACCCAGACTTACCCATGTGTATACATATCACCTATGGCTGCTTTAGTACCACACCTGCAGAACTGAGTATAGTAGGATAGAGTCCACACAACAGAATCCACAAAGCCTGAACTATCTCCTATCTGGCCCTTTGGAAAATGTTTGCCCATCTCTGTTTTAGAACATAAATCAAATCACGTTGCTCCCTACTTCAAACCCTCCAGTGACTTTCAATAAAATCCAAATTTGTTAGTCCAGCTGACCTCTCCATACTCACTCCCCCGACTCTCCTTCCAGCTAGCTCATTTATCCACAGCTACAGAGGCTTGCTTTCTGTCCCTCCAATGCAACAAGTGCCTTTCTGCCTTGTGCCTTTGCCATAGGCTAAGAACACTCTGCCCTGAATCTTCACGTGGCTGGTTTGTCTCACCATTCAAGCTTCAACCTCCATGTTTCGTCCCAAAGATCAGCTCTGTGGCACTGCACACCACACTTTCCTTCAGAGCACTTACAACTATTGTGTACTGACTTGTTTCTTTACCTTCTGCTTCTCTCCATGAGAATGCAAGTCCTCTCGGGATGGGACCCATGTTTATTTTTTGTTCGCTACTTGTAAGCCTCAGAGCCTAGAGCCTGGCACAGAGGAGGTTGTCATGAACACTGGTTAAGTAAATGAAAGCAAAAGAAAAATAATAAATGCTTAGCACTTCAGAGTGTTACATATTTTTCGCAATACTGCTCTGAGGTCTATCCTCTAAGGAGTTTGTACTGTGACTACCTTTAGTGTCTTCTATATAGTGCACAGATTCTAGAGCCACACTGAATTACAGCTCTGCCCCTTGCCAGACGTGTGACCTTTGATAAAGTACTTAACCCTATTTCAGCCTGCCCATTTGGAAAATGTGGATAAGATAGTAGCTATCCCATAGCGTTTAAACAAATTTATGCATCTTAAGATGTATGTCTTGTGGTAAGCAATGAACAAGTGATGGCTATTTTTAGCATTGCCATCATCATCATCATCAACATCCCTAGACCAACCAATTACTGCCAGGGAGGCATTGTCACATAAGAACACAGAAGCTTCTGCCATGTTAAACTCCATAAGGATCATAAAGGTTGGGGAGGGGATTGCTCAGAGAAGACATGGTGATGCGTGATTTATGATTTTCAATCTTATTTGAATGCTAAAAAGAACAAATTAGCAGAAAGGTAACAACCTTACCTAGAATATATTTCAACCCTGTGGGGATCTGGGCATGCCATTTTACTTGTTTTGATCTTAATTCTTTCATTTGTAAAATAGATTATTTCTAAAATCTTTCCAGTTCTAAAAGTTTATGACTCTTTCATAACCACAAATTCACATGTAATACAAAGGAGAAAAACTTAAAAATTAATTTCCTACTTAGTTTTCAACAAATTCTAACTTTTTAATGTATAAGACATGAGCCAGTTTTTATTTTCATCCTGATTTATATGAACAATATTTCTGGGTCTCACAAAATTCTTATGCTGTAAATTAAATACGATTGTAGTCTATTTCATGAATAGGTTAAACGATATTAAATGATTTTTCCAAGGTCTTTCTAAAACTTATTTTAGAAGACCTGAGATTGAAATGAAATTATTCCAAGTTTCTTGTCACTTGACTGAATTAGCTTTCATTCTCTCTCTGGCACAGCTAACTTGGTAACACTCTCCTGTTAAGAGTGTAATCTTGAATGAAATAACCATACATCACTCCAAAGAGATTTCAAAGTACCAAGAATGCTTGCTGGATTATAAATTCCTAGGAGACTTTACTTCATATAGACCACAAAATATATTCAAATTAACTAGTAAAGAGTCAAAAGTTATTTCACACTATGAATTAGATAGGTGTCAAAGGGGAATTATAAAAATGTAACCATTACAGAAACCTCTTACTTTACATTTAGTGGCTGCTGCTCCTTTCTGTGCAATTCATCATGTAGATAATGATTTAAGTGGCTGTGAATACTTGTTTTAAGATCACTTTTCTAGATTTTTTTTTTGTTTACTTTTGCCTTTAGATCTCAATTAACATTGACAACAGACATTTAAAAACAGCTAACAAAAGATGATTTGCATATGCTAGAAATCACAGACATGAAAGTAGTATTTGTCAAGTATACTTATGCTGCATTAAAAATTGCATTTAAAAAACAAAAAAAAAACCTTTTTGTTGATCTCTTTTCAACCATTAACAAAAGGACTAAGAATAACAGAGAGACACATAGCTATGGTTATAGAGATAGATAGATAGATAGATATCTGCCTCATGAAATAACTATGTGATGATAATTATGATAAAGATGTGAATATCATCAATATGTGGATCATTTTCATGAGCTTTATTCTCCTTTAATAAAAATGAGAATAATATTGACCTTAGAAATACAGTGAAGTTTATTATTACCACTTCCTGGCCCTTGGTAATTCTTGCCCTTCTGAAACTTGGGGGAAAGAAAAGAGTAAACCCTCCTTGGAATCTACATATCATTCATGTGTCAGGGATGCCAATAATCTAAGGGCCAGATAATTTATAGGAACATCACATTTCACATGATATTCCATCCCCAACAGAATCCATGGATCATTTCCCTTTAGGGAAACCATATCAAATCAAAACAAAACAAGACAAGCCACACTTTCCAATTTTGCAGCCAGGATGTATCAAAGGGATGTTTTCTTAGAAGGAAAGAAAAATCAATAGGCATATATTCTGCAGCACATGAATCACAAAACCCCGAATTTCCAGTTTTCTACCACCTCTCAATGTCCTGCAAGGGATATTTGTCATTGTCACAATTATTAGACTCTTCAAATAGAGACATGTTCCAGAACCCTCCAGGAGATAGGTTTCAATAGCACTTTAGGCAGTTTACACGACCCGCTTCCCCACTCAGCCGGGAAAAAAGCCCTCAGCTCACTGAGGGCTGCAGAAGGGAAGGGGCGTTCTGCGTCTTTTGGTAACCTAACTGGCTTCCATTTTGCCCTACCCCACAGTAGATAATATCCCTCACAAATGGCCTTTTCTATTTTCATTCCACTCTCCTCTTTTTCTGTTCCTTTCCTCCTGATTTTTGCAGTTTCCTTGCTTCCTACGTGTATCTCTCCGCTTACACTGTTGCAGCAGAAAACAAGAGAATATGATTTAGAAGTGGTGAATACGAATTGGCAAAGAAATACTATTCAAATGCCCTTCTTTTGTCCAACTTCTTTGTGAAGGGCAAAATACACACTCAACAGAAGTTGTATGGGTGATACGTAGTATTAATAGGAATGTTTTTCTCCGATTATGTTTATATCACTATTTAGGGAAGGTATAAAATGAGACTTATCTCCTGTTTGTAACTTTACTAGGAAAACACACAGTTTATCTAATATCGTAAGATTAGGGCAAAAAATACCAAATTATAGCTAACTAAGTTCTCTGTATAAGCTATATGAACTGATTTACGGAGTCGAAAGTTTGGATTAGGCAATGGACTCCATGTTGTAATGTAAAATTCCAAGGGGATTTTTACAATTTTTCCAATCCATTACAAGTGCAGAAGGTATATATTTTACTTCACAACTTTTGCCTTCTATTTTCGTGTGTGTGTAACAATGCACTTAATATGTGTTGTGTAAATGTGTAAATATATGTATAAATTGGCAATGGGCAATTGAAGTTTTGGAAGATCTCTGAATAAGAGTATCTTCTGTACCTAAAATATTATTTTTAGCCATATCAAATAAGACCTCTAATAATGTTCTCTTTTCAAGATTCTTGAAAGGTAATTTTCAATTTGGCATAAATTTTGGCTATTTACAGATTTGTCATAATTAACACTTGGGCTTAATCAGGGTCTTTTCTAAAGCTATAGATAGATTCCCCATCTCTGACTATTGATCATAGTGAGGTTAATAACGAATCACACAGCAGAAGGCATTTTCATTTGTTTTAATCTAAGTTCATCATTTTCCTCAGGGTCAGTTATCCACGTGAGCGGCACCACAACGTGCTAGTCTGTGGGATTTGTGGAAGACACAGCACTACCTGTAAAGCATTTTCTGAACAATACTTGTCTTGGCATCCAGAGGTAACTCTCTCAAGGTGTGCTGCAAGAACCGCATGGGGAAAGGTAGATTATAATGCATAAGGCTCTATTTTTCCCTCATGTGAAAAGCAGGAATAAGATCTTGATCTTAATTTCTTGGAGAGATGTTTGCTGAGGGATTGTGAATTTTCAAAATTCTCTTTGTATAAATAATTACTACTGATTTCAAAATCATTTCAGCTGTCACCATGATAACCCTTGGTAAAACAAAAAATCTTAACACAGTAAATGCAATAGCAAGGGCCAATATGGGGAGAAAAGGCTACATATAACTAATACCAGGAAAATATAAAATGTTCACCAACGATGGACAAATATTAGTTTAACGCTGCCGCTTACTAGCTGTAAGACTTCGGGTGAATTTCTTAACTAAGACACATCATCTTTTTTCTTATTTGAAAAACTTGGGTAATCATAACCTACTCAGCCATGTTTCTGTGTGGAGGAAAGCCTAGACTATATTTCACAATCAGTAAAGTATAGCTGTCATTATTACTGTTATTATTATTACATTGGAAATGTAGAATTTGACCAAAATGACAAGTCTTTACCCTAGCTTGTTAGAATCCTTTGGATTGTAGACACACACTGCAGGGACAGTTTTAGTCCAAATTTCAGATTTTCTACTTGGGCTGAAAACGCCCATTGATATTAGCATAAGAAGAATTTTGGTTACTACAGAATTAACTTCCATAGAATCTGCAAAGTCTAGGGAAAATAAATCTGCACATGAGCTTGAATATCTCTGATCTTCCATGACAAGGTAAAGTTAGGAAAACTACTAAGTATCACTTGCTGAGTGGTAAAATGGAGAAGAAACGGTGATGAGATGGCTAAATCTACGCCAATTCAGGATAAATGAAAGAATGCTCTGCTTTGTCACAACCGTGGGCCTGACACTCAGACCTAAGTTTGAATCTCAGTTTACCCACCTAGACACGGGATGCTGAGGAAGTAACAACTTCAGCAATGAGTCTGTTTCCTTCTTGCAAAGCACATTCCCTCATAGCTTTTTTTGAAGTGCTACTGGGAGGATCAAATGAGACAAAATCATTGAAGATGCTATTTAATATTGGTGAGTTCTTTTCTTTTTTCCCATAGAAATGCTTGTGGACTACTGTGCAAGTTTATAAATAACATGTTTCAAAAAAGTAAGGTGAAAATAAGCAATGGTGCCTGGGGGGCGGGGTATGCCCATTTAGCCAAAGACTCCTTGATAATTAAGGAGGAAATTAAAGTTCCATATTTAGCTAACAAACATTAAAGAAAGATAAAGGTAGTACTGGGCAGCCCCTAGAAGGTGTTGTCTTTTCCTCATTTCCAACTCAAACGAATTACTAAGGACAAGAGAACCATTCTGTTAATTCACAGTAATAATGAGGAGCCCCACTGCAAATCGCTGAATATCCCTGATTAATCACTAAATAAAGAAGTCCCATTAAAAAAAAAAAGAAACACAACAGTGATGAGATATAGGAGGTGGTATGTTCATTCTGTAACTGCAGCTGAATTTTAATTATTTTGGATAATCCTTTATTCCACATATATGAATGCTCTTTAATGCATTTGAGGTAATATCAGACGGCCTCACCATTCCCATGTCTCCCTGGAATTATCTAAATACTGAACGAGTCCATTAAGAAATCTGGATGATGGGTTTATATTAACATATGCCACATTCATATTTTAAAATGGTTTTCATTATCTTCTCATTTTTCTTTTAGGTTTTGATCATTCCTCAAACTTGGGCATGCCACAATTACCATCGAGTAAAGTCACATGAGTTCAGCAAGGAAGGAAGCAGGTTCTCGTACACTCTATTCGCAATCAATAATGATCACAATCGCTGAGGCAATCATGTGATCATCTGCTGTGTCTGTTAAAATGGCAGCAATAAGTAGTTCAGCTGTCCTCAGACTATTCAGTTTTACATAAGTATACACTGACTCTCCAGCAGACCAAGGGTGTTCAAATGAGATAGTCAGAAACAAAAGCCACGTTTGCACACGCAAGAAAGCAAGCCATTATTCTAGAACCCAGAGCACTCTAACCCACCTTACAAGGTTATCATAGAAATACCTTACCTATGTCTGATCCACTAACATAAACGTATTTGATAGTAAGTAACATATTCTTGAAGAAAAGGCCCCAAATTCAATTTACATCTCACAGTTGATGTAAATAAGAAAAGACTGACAAATCTCCCTCCATAAATCCCCACGATTTCATGTTCCTTTGGTCAAACTGGGGAGAAGGCAGAGCAGAAAATGAGGTTTCTGCTCTGTTAGAAGGCCACATAAATAAATAGAAAGTTTGTTTTTATAGTACTCCAGGAGATCAATTATATCAAGGAGATAGGTATGACAGAAATAATATTTGCAGACAATTAAAGGGGATTAAAATGAAAAAGAGTCAAGTTAATAAAACTTCTTAATCAAAAAATTATTACCGGGCCTCCCTGGTGGCGCAGTGGTTGAGAGTCCGCCTGCCGATGCAGGGGATACGGGTTCGTGCCCCGGTTTGGGAGGATCCCATATGCCGCGGAGCGGCTGGGCCCGTGAGCCATGGCCGCTGAGCCTGCGCGTCCGGAGCCTGTGCTCCGCAACGGGAGAGACCACGGCAGTGAGAGGCCCGCGTACCGCAAAAAAAAAAAAAAAAAAAAAAAAAAAAATTATTACCTAGTCGTTATTAACACATGGAGTAAGGGATCCTGTTTGTTTGAAGAAAGTATAAATTGTCCTTCTGAGGATATATATGCTACTAGTGAGCAAAGGAAAACAGATGCTGTTCATTTCAGAATACCTAGTACAGCTATTTCCCAGTTCAGGATTAAATGAGCAGTTTCAAGGAGAGGAACTTACTACAACTGAGACTATGAGGACGGAAAGCTTTGGTAGCCATCTATGAGCTATTTCACTTACAGGCTTATATGTCACAACTAGTTGTTGACATTGGCTGGAACAGCTGCTGGAGGATGAGACTACTTGTTTTATCCTCCCTTTCAAAAACTACTTTCTAATGTAGCTTGTTTACATTGGTACTACAAAAGCACTGACTATCGTACTTAGTTTTAATAAAAGGACCTTGATTCTACCCTCTGCCTTACAGATTTTTTAAAAATTTATGGATCTCTTTTAAAATTGCAACATGACATGGATGGATCTAGAGATTATCATACTAAGTGAAGTAAGTCAGAAAGAGACAGACAAATACCATATGATATCACTTATATGTGGAATCTAAAATATGACACAAATGAACTTATCTACAAAACAGAAACAGACTCACAGATATAGAGAACAGACTTGTGGTTGCCAAGGGGGAGGGGAGGTGGGGGAAGGAGGGATTGGGAGTTTGGGATGAGCAGATGCAAACTATTATATATAGAATGGATAAACAACAAGGTCCTACTGTATAGCACAGGGAACTATATTCAATATCCCGTAATAAACCATAATGGAAAAGAATATGAAAAAGAATATATTATAAAAAATATATAATATATATAAAATATATATATAAAAAACGGAATCACTTTGCTGTACACCAGAAACTAACACAACATTGTAAATCAACTCTTTCAATAAAATACATTTTTAAAAAACACTAAAATTGCAAAACAAAATATCTTTACTTTTGGTTCTTGCCTTTGATTACAACCTTGAAGTTTACACTCTTCAATTCTTATTAAGAATAGAGCTAGAATTCATACATTTGTCTGCACATTCTAAATTTTCTCCTAAGGTCAATCCTGACCATCAAACTAATGTTTGTTTTACACTGTTTTTGTTGCCTCTTGTAAAAATACTCACAAACAAAGCTTGAGCACTCTGTCATTGACATATATTGAGAGATGTTGTATATTGAAAGTAAACCTATGGATCACTATTTATTCATTGTAGTGAGGATATTAAAGACATCACCAGGGGTCATCTTAAGAGGACTAATGGGAAACACTTCTTCTGACTCCAAAATGAAGGAAAGCAATGATTCTCATAAACAATTGAGTCGTATTTATTGTCTGATTACTATTTCTTGTAAATGGTGGTGTCTCTGCTTTGGCTTTCCATTAACTTAGACACTAGACTTAGGTTTGCTTCAAGCAATTGTGTATCAACTACACAATACAATATATATGTTGACGTGTTAATTTTATTCCTGAATATATTAGTTTCCTATTATTGCATAATAAAATACCCAAAATATTAGGGCTTAAAAGCAACATTTATTATCTCATAGTCTCTGTGGGTGCAGCTTAGCTGGGTGACTCTGCCCCAAGGTCTCAGACAAGTTTGCGAGCAAATTTTGGCCAGGGCTCTCTTGTCAACTAAGGGCTTAAGGAAAGGAGTATCTGCTTCCTTGGAATCACTTACGTGGTTGTTGATAGGATCCAGCGCTTCAGAGGCTGTTGGACTGAAGTCCTGAGTTTCTGATTGTTCATCAGAGGACTTGCTCAGTTCCTTGTCAAGGGGCCTTTTCCACATTTCCGCTCACATTCATGGCAGACTAAGTGAGCAATAGAGAAAGCAATAAAGAAGATGCAAGTCACTGTCTTTTTGTAACCTAATCTCAGAAGTGATGTCCTATCACTTCTGGTATATTCTATTCAATTAAAAGGAAGCCACCAGGTCCAGCCTACACTCAAAGGGAGGGAACTGCACAAAAGCATGGAGACAAAGAGGTGAGGCCACTGGGGGCCAACTTAGAGACTATTATTTCTGTTTTCTTATATGAACTTCCCCTTTGCCTTATTCTTCATTATTTTTATTCTTTGTACTATACATACTTCAATAACCTTGCTTGCAATGCATATATATATCATATGATAACATGTGGTGTGTCTTTAATAAATGTCTATTGTGTTAGATTGAACAGCCTTGGTCTGTTTACAACTTTAACAACTGCAGTAATCATTAATCCATCCACTAAGCACAGATCTGTTTTGGGGACTAGGCACACCATGATTTTTAAAAAGGAAGAAAAAAGTCATGCCTTCAATAGTGGGTGTGGGGAGTCAGCACAGAAAGTGAAATTCTAATCATCATCCATTCAGTCCTTTAAAAATCATTGATTCAGTGCCTACTATCTGTCAGGCACTCTTCTGGCCATAAGGTGTTTTGATTCTGTAGGACAGAGTATGGCTCAGGAAGAAGTTGGAGATTAGGTTCTAGGTGAGAATCAGAGATTGGAGGAGGCTATATTTCTGTGTAAATCTCACACAGAAATTTATAATATTTTTTAGTGAAAAGTTTAATGATTTGCTATTTTTCGTCATGACATCTGCATAAATATCATGTACTCTGCAAAAAATGCAGTGTCCAAATAACCCTCGAGTGAACTTGCCCATGTCAAGGCAGGCATGACTGAATGACCACGCCAAAACGCCATGTGCTCAGATGGGGTGCCATGCAGTTCCTCTTGGGCTCTGGATCATAACAGTTATAGGCTTAAATTGTTTGAACTATTTTTTTTGTTAGACAACTGATATCACACAATTTATCAAAGTGATAGAAGAAATTTATTTGGTGAGTTTTATTAATGTACCACAAATACAAAAACGTGCACAAATCATAAGTGTAAAAAAAATTATGTTTTTCTAATATAAAGAATTCAAAACTCTAGGGAGGTAAAATAAACTTTGAAGATTATAATTTTGTATTTTAGAAAGCTGTGATGTAAATAAGTCTAAGGGCCACTTAGCTCATTCACAGCAGCGAAAGGGCCACAGTTCCCACCTCATGGCTCCTGCCCCAAGGCCACATCACACCACGTTGTTCTATAAGAGAAATTACATATATAGAATCTATCTTAAGAGACTCTTAAACATTTTGTTTGTTTATAGTTTAAATATTCAATAGCAAATATTTACATAAGTAATTCTTCATGATAAGATTAACAATAATTAAGTGTTCAAGTAAATTTTGGAAAATTTCAAGTTGAACAAATTTAAATATATTTTTCTATAGTAAGATTTCTCTGACCCTCTAATATATTAAAACTCAGTGTTAATTTTGCTCACCATCTAAATGTTTATTAATGTGAATTATATTTTTTTAATATAAATTCTTTTTGCCTACTGAGGATAAACCCAATCTTGCCTTGGTGTATTTTCTTTTTTAATACACGTTGGATTTGATTTTCTAGTTTTCTAATATAAATTATTTTTAGGATTTTTTACACCTATATTGAAAAGTAAAATTGACCTGTAATTTTTCCTTTTACATATCTTTTTTGGCTTTTGATAGGAGGGTTATGCTTCTTTTGTAGAATGAGTTGGATATTCCCTCTTTTCTAACCATTAAGAAGAGTTTGTTAAATTCAAAGTTAAATAAAGATACTCTGCATTTTGAACATTTGGTAGAATTCGCCTGTAAAACCATCTGATTCTGCTGTTTTATTTGAAAATTTTTATTTTTATCTGTTTTATTTGAAGATTTGAAGACTAGTTTAATTGTTTTAATACTTATAGAATTATTCAAGCTTTAACCCTCTTTAGATCATTTCTACACCTACATTTTCTCAGGAATTTTTCCATTTCATCTCAGATTTCAAAATTGTAAGAATACAGTTGTTGATAGTGTTATTATCTTTTTAATTTCTATTTATAGGAGGCGTCCCTTTTCACTCATAATATTTATGTCTTCCTTCTCCTGATCAATATTGTCAGGCATTCATCTCCTTTGTGGCATTTTTATTTTCATGTATTCCAGTTCTGGATTCTTGGATCCCTCATCTGACGTTTGCATTTCTACAATATATCCCACAATTCTAGTCTCTCCTCGTGATTACGAATGCTAGCATCCTGCATGGCCCTCAGTCCCACTTTCTTCCTGGGTTTGGATTTCCCTGATTTGTTTTGGATGAGATACTACCCACTATTGTAGGAATACGCTCTACATATAATCTTAACCCCTCTTCCCCTTACACTGAGGAGATTTGGATATCATGTGATAAAAAGTAACCAACTCTCTAGTCTACCCTAGTTCTGGTCCTGTAAGCCAATCCTGTCTCAATAAAAAAATATACACTCAGGATGGAACAAAGCAAGTCTCTGAGTCCCAGGAGCTACTTCCCATCTTCTCCTGGCTCCTCTGTACCTCGGTCCCTAACCCTGCCTCTGGAGCTTTGAATTATGTATGATGCCATCACTTGCACCTGGCCAAGGTTCAGACCCTTCCATGCTTCTTCCTGGCCTTTATCCACTTAGCCAGTATCCAGCCTTGGCTATCCCTGACACTCTCCACCTTGAAAATAGTCTACTCCATTTGCTTCTTGTGTTTTGCCCCCAACTATTTGTGTCTTCAAGGGGGTGTGAGCCACTGAGACAGAGAGAGAAGTCCAGAGAGAAAAAGGGAAATGGATAGGCACTGGAAATGGGTGCCTGAAAAGAGTTCTCCTGACTGAAAATCAAAGCCTGAAGCTGAGGCTTGGGGATTGACTATACTTGATCCCTCATGTCCATTACCCTTTGGAAGATTTAGCAGCTATCATGTCTCCACTTAAAAGTAGGTTGAATAATTTTAATACAAAAAATAGACCTCTTAAATTAAACAATCTTTTGAATTTTTATTAAATATATTTTAAGCGGATTTTTCTTTCTGCATCATGTACTTTCTACCTAATCTCTGACATGCCACTCACTCACATCTAAGAAATATGTGATACACTATAGCCTGGTGACTGGATAAGCTGCTCCAGCTCTCTGTGTGCCCAGTATTCACTTACAATTTTCTAATGCCTGCACTTCATCTTGATGTGGCTTAGTACCCATGTGACAACAAAAGTCAGGCTGTTTATTTCCTTGCCCTTGACATTATTTTGTTAAATGCTGATAGCAGACGTAAATATAAAAATGCTCTAACTAAAGTGACTATGATAGTTTATTCTATAATTTTCCCATTTTTCTCCTTTCATAAATTGGCAAAGAATCTCATCAGTCAAAGCCTCGGAAAGAAAATTCTCCAATTCTTTTAAGCTGTTTAACAAAGGCTGTGTCTTTTCTGATCTCCTATGTGGGGATCAATGCGAAAAGGAATAAACAGATTCTCTCCCTGAAGAAAACTATTATCAAATGAACCTAAAAAATCATCTTTGTTCAGTATCAATCATTTGCTTAATTATCACTAACTCCAGAGCTCTTTGAAAAGAGACAAGACCACAATGACACAGAATAGAGAAGGCGCCCTTTATTCCTTGAATTAAGGGCTCTTCTGCTGTCTCTCCCTCTTATTTGTCACATCTAACAATCTGGAGGTGAATGTGTTTAATAGACTTTGTCTGCGAAAAGCTTCATTTCTTTTTTGTGAAGGAAGCAATAGTCTTGGACTCGTCTCCTCATGCACTCCACCTTTTGACAGCACTGAGCCTTTATTTATGAAAGAAGTTTAATTAATGCCCTTGGATATACTGTTAACCTTTGAAATGGTTTCCTGATGCATGGAGGCCCTTTCTCTCCTGCCAGGAATTGATTTTGGAAATGGCCCTGCCTCTTTGTGGCTTAAGGTTCAGAGAAAGGAAGAGACCATGCAAAGTGTAGCAAGGCAGGGATGAGAGCCTTGTGAAGTGTAGTGATGGAGCATTTGCATCAGTATCTGGAAAATATAGATCAAAAATGTGGGGAATCAACTTCAAAGAAGATGATGGCTCTCTGCGGAGATGAGAATATCATTGCACTGAAACAGAACCATAGCACTGAAAATAGAAGGCAGGTTTCAAATAAACTAAAGCAAGCCTCTCACATTTCTAGCAAGATAATACAGATTTTTTAAAAATGGCATAGACGATGGAGACACAGAGCAGGGAAGGAAGGACACAACTTTTTTTTTTTTTTTTTTTTAGGACACAACTTTTGGGCCAGGAGATTTTACTGTATTTTCCTGGCATGGCTCCCAGAGACCTTGGCAAAGAAAAGGATGCCAAAGAGGCTTTATTCTATTAATGTAGATATTATTCAGTGTACAGTTGTTTAATGGGACAGATGTTACTTAATTAACTGCTATTTTAGAAAAGTGATTTTCCAAAGCAGAAGCAGGGTTATGGGGCAGAGTGTGTGGGGAGAAGTACTGCAGAAGTTTCCTCGTGTTTGCACTCACCTATTCCAATAGTAACTCTTGGTGTAATTAAATTACTGCGGCCCTCAATGTGTTTCCATGGTAGGACAGTCCATGAAGACTCAACAGTTTGTCATCTCAGTTATGGCCTTCAGAAGACGACCATGTTGATTTGCTTGCATGGAAGTTACCAAAAATACAATCTGCACTGATAAAAATAAATGAAACCTTGTTCTTAAGTTATATTATCATCACTTCAGTTTTTAGATCTTCACTTATAAAAGCTATTTATCTTCTACACTAGCGATACAGATTGCTTATTGAATTAACAAGGACCAAGCAATAAAAATCTGAGAACAATAACAATTCGGAGCCCACAGGACTATAAAAAAATTCCATTTTATCAATCAAATTATAAGTGTTAAGCTGTCTGTCGCCTGATGAGAAACACCACTGCACTGTGTTTCCCCTCTAAAACCCTGGAATTTTCAAATTAGGAGATAGGTGTATGCTTGAGGCTACGTTATTTACCTTCATAGTTTTAGCCAACATGGCACATTCTGTAGAGAATGATGAGAACTGGCTGGAAGTGAAAGAATGCTCTTTTGGCCAGGCCAGTGCCTCCCAGCCACATCACTCCTCACTAATTGGGAGCCACAGCAGAGCCCTTCTGGTAATCCACTCACTCCTCCACTGGTGAGGACCACTCAGCCAACTGCTGCTCTGGCATGTGTTCTCTTGGCAAGGTCCGTTCAGATGAGTGCAGCCCAAGAGATGTGACCTGGCCTGAGGCTGTAGAAGAAGAAAAGGCAGGACAAGTCATGAGTCACCAACTCTTCCAAAGTGAGGGGATGTTGCAGGCTCTGGAGTTTCTCTGACTTGGGCAGGTAGCCAATTTCCTGGAGCATGATCTTATTTTAAGATTCCTTCTGAATTTTATCACGAATGTTCAGGATCTTAGATGGCAGAGGATCATAAAAGCTAATCTTTATTTTGCTGGTGAGAAAATGAAGGACCAGGGAGCATTAATTTCCAGTAATTTCCCAATGGTGCACAGCTTCATAAGAAGCAGCCCCGTCTCTACAAGCATCTGATTCTCAAAATTCTTAGTTGGAGGTTTTTACCAATATGTAAGGGAAATATGATTTTGATGTATAAGCTGAACAGAAATAGCAGAAATGTAATTTTATCTTATCAATGTTAAGAGATTGTGACGGAACGTGTTCCCTTCTGTCCAGCACATACTAAGCACTGAGAAAGAGTATCACTGGGATGCTACTGCTACTGCTGCTTCCCAGAGTTTTTAGGAAGGTGGGAGGGAGGAAGGAGTCTAAGTATTTCCTCTTCCTTTAAACCTACAATAAGGCCAGGATTAAACTGAGATCTCCATTCAGCACTTATCATTGTTCACTGGACTATAATGAAAAGTATTCACTTTCTAATTTTCCAGGAGACAGCAAACATCATGTTCTGTCATCTCTGAATATTAGCTAACATTCTGGTCTTTTGGAATGATAGTCAAGGATTGAAGTCTGTCATAGCCGCTTGGAAACATATACAATGATTCCAGTCATCTATTTTAGTATAACCTTAAGCACCTGAATAAATGATTGGTATCTAGTATGCATACATCTGGTCACGACCTCCATGCTCCTAATTTCCTTCCCTGTACTGTACTTTATAAAATACATATAAAATACCAATTTTCATTTCTCACCATCTGCACTGTGAACACTCAAGGTCAATGGTTCTTGAACTTCGAAGTGCATCACGTTGCTGATACCCACTCCCAGAGTTTCTGACGTGGTAGTACGTGTGGGGTGGGGTCTAAGAACGTGCATTCCTAACAACCTTCCACGTGATGCTGGTGCTGCCGACAGAGGGCCACACTTAAGAGAACCATTGCACTATTCTGTGGAGATTTTAAACACAGAGGTTGCAGATGTGGGGGATCAGGCACAAGAGGAGAACCATGGAAAGTGGGTAACTTTCATTCATGCTCAAATACAAGAGGAGCGGTTTCTTTTATTTTGCGGGCAATAACATTTACAGAATACGCTGGTAATTTTTATTACCTCAAAAATCCATTTTATGGGAATCATTTTAAACCTAAATTTGCAAACATGTATATGAGAAGTATTTAACTAATACTGCATCATGCTATTTAGCAGACAAGGTGCTGCTTAGTAATTAAAGTTAGACACACTCGGATTTGAATGCTGTTTCTACCAATTGCCAGTGATGGAACCTTGGAAATGTGTTTTAACCTCTCCACCTCATCGATAAAATGAGGGTTATAACAGTGGCCACTGACAGGGTTGTCTAGTGAAATTCTTAGTTCAGTACTTGGCACTGCATGGGAAACAGTAAGCACGTTTTAAGTCATAGAATTAGCACAATAGCCACAGTAACACTCATTGTAACTAGGAAGTAGGCTAGTAATAATGTAAAGAAAATATACAATTATAAGGAAGATAGTACCCAAATCTAATTTCAGTCTTTGTTATAGTTTTGCCTCCTTATATAATTTTTGCTCTATGTATGATAGTTAGAATTGACTGATTTAGTTTTAAGATTTTCATTTTTAGTATTCTTCATTAGAGTGGCCACACTAGATGGGAGATAAGAAAAAAAACAAAATGGGCAGATATTTTCAAAATTTAGATACCGTAAGTCTAATTAATAAGGAATTTATATGTATCACTTCTTTTGATATGAACAAACAGCTACAGGAGAAAGACACATTCCTTGTGTCATTCACAGTGGTGAAGACTATGGTTCTAAAAACACTTGAAAGCCAAGTGAGTTACACTTGATATCTTATTTCTCTGATATGGCTATTGAATAATAGTGTCCTAGAACATAAGAATTTTGGCTCTCAGTAAAAATAAGGTTTTATTCTTCCCTAAGCGCACCCAGGTTTTATTTCTACTAAGTACTGGAGAGTAGGTGTTTTACATAGGTAGATTGAAACTCTAGGCTTTATCCTTTCAGCTGAGTCAGCAAATACTTTGAGTACTGACCTTTCGGCAGCAGTGCAAGTCTCATCCATCTGCAAAGGTGTAAAGCTGAATAGGAAATAGAGCTGTCCCTCAGGCTCTCTGCATAGGAAGGGAATTTTTCATTGTGACCCTATCATTTGTTCATAATAACAGGCTCATTTCAGTATGAACAACGTGTTCATTATGAAAATCAAAAAATGAATGACTTACAAGACACTGTGGATATAAATATTATGCCCTTTTTAACCGACAAGTGAAATGAAGCCAAGAAAGATGAAGTATGTCCCACAGGCCACACAGCCAGTGGCAGAAACATACTTCAAAAGTTTTGATCTTGAGTCCCTGTCAACATTCACCTTCCACATCCAGTGCCACTTTTCCTTGTCTTGGCTTCAATGTTGACTAATTTGACTCTTTTGAGAAGGAATTTCTTTAAAGACAGCAGAATTGGAGAGTCCTCAGAAAATGTTCTCTTTTATAAATCTCAATTTAAAATTAAAAGAAGCCCGGTCCGGGAAGATCCCACATGCTGCGGAGCAGCTGGGCCCGTGATCCATGGCCGCTGAGCCTGCGCTCTGCAACGGGAGAGACCACAACAGTGAGAGGCCCGCGTACCGCAAGAGAAAAAAAGAAAAAAGAAAAAAATAAAAATAAATAAAAAATAAAATTAAAAGAAGCTGCTATGAAAGCCTGAAAGAAAATGAAACACGATTAATTAAGCTTGTAAACTAACCAAAGAGATGTGTAGCCATGTTAATACTGTAATAACCATCACAGCCAATTTGTGAAACTTTAGAATTTACATCACAGAATTACAAATGAGGCAAAAAGAATTACCTCTTTTGCAGTGATTGTGGTGTGTGAAAGGCAGGTACATCCTAAATATGCTAGAATACAATTTCAACTTCTAGCTAACATCCTGCACACTCAGCCTACAAAGTGCTTTTCAAAAGAACAATTTAAATAGACATGGAAAATGAACACTTCCTCTAATAAAAACTCTATGTTCCAAAGATATTTCCACAGTCTTACTATTAGAATGATGTTCAGGTGACAAGTTTATTTATGCATATATACAAAGGATTCATTGTTAAAATGAACTGAAATTAGAGACAGAACTGAATCTCAACAAAAATGAGCTACTTTTCTATATAAAACTGACATTTCTAGGGATAGGTTCATATTTGTGATATATTTGATACCATCAAACAAAATTCAACCTATAGAATTAGCTATGAACACATAAATTCCAAGCCCACTAAGATCTACAGCAATGGCCTTTATCTCTACAACTAATTCCACGTTTCTTCTTATGGTCTTTTGCTTAAATATTGTATTGAATATGGAACTGTTGACAAAAACAGACTAAAAGAAAGTGTTTTCGGGTCAGGTGTGGAAGAGAGGTATTGAACTATTATGATACACTTTACCTAAAAATTATTTAGGAGCTGCTTAATAATGGGAAATATCTCATGCAGAAAAGATGCATGAAGGTCTGGATGACAGGGTATCAAGTAGCTTTGTATTTTCCTCCATCACTGGGAAAATGACAACAATGACTGAGACATCCACAGATTCTCAACCAGCCGGTGATTTTAGAAATCTCTGTATAAGAATGAAAGTTCGTCCACACACAAAAGCTGTATGTAGAACATTCCTCAAAAGAGTTGCCCTCTTGGTCCAGAGGACCCAAGTATGGTCAGATCTAAGAAATACCATAAAAGCTCCTAAAAACAGAACTCAAGAACAACCTTGAAATATGTCTAAAAAGAGTATGATTCCACTTTCCTGTAGTTTCTACTGGACTCCTATTTGGTCCCATACCCACTCTTACACTTCACTTCCTACCTACTCTGCCTGTGTTCTCCACCCGATGCACGGATGTACAATTCTCTTTCAGAGTCCCTGGTTCTATCTTATTTCCCCGGGTAAAAAAAAAGATATGGAAAATGGAAGGTGAGTGGGACAAAGATACTTCAATATGTAGTAGACATATTTTCTACTATGTCTAGTATTATTGTCCATCTAGTACTACTGACATTGAAATGCAGCTGCACAGCATTTCACACACAGCAACTGCAAATTCCCATGTCACTTATGCTCTGTGGGTAGAGAATCATCTTGGTCTTCAAAAGTCTGTGTTTGACGTTTAGTCGCTGTGGACACATTCCATCTAAAAATCTCTTAATTTTACTCATGAAATTGATAACATGTATTATAGTATTTTATGAAATGCTATTATTTAATTGAAGCCAAATTCTGTGGATTTTTTATGTTCTTAAATCTCCTTGTCCCATAACAAATAAGTTTCTAATTTTCTGAATGCTCTAGCTTTGAGTTCATGGATTCTCTTCACTATATATTTTCTATCGTGGCAGGCTGACATACTCTCTTTTCCTTAAATAGGTTTTAATACATATTTTTATGTTCATAATTCCAGCTCTAAGTGGTAAGCAAAGGGAATTTTGAATTAATACACACTTTGAAACCAAGCACTGTACTATTACAATGTCTCCAGAGATTTACTTGTGCATAACAGTTAACTCTGAAGTAAGGTTAGAAAGGTAAGATAGATTATTGGAAGAAAAAAGATTAATTATTTTATTACTTTATCTCTAGTTATATATTTTTAAGCATCCAAACGACATTACTCTCATGATTTCAAAAAGTAGCAAGTGGTAAATAATAATATTAGGAGCATTTGAGAAATTAAAAAGATTCAAGTGGATAATAATTCTTTAAAAGCTCAATTTAATGCCTCTAGAGCATTTACTTTGGATTAATCAGACAATTTTAATCAGTACATTCAATATACGTTGCTTATTAACACATATTTCTTCAGGATTAACATCCACACTTCACAATTCACATATGCGACATCAGCATTTACAATCTTTCTGATATCCAACTATTAATATTATGTGTAAACTTTACCTAAAAACTCTTGTCTCATGTCAAAGTGCTCACTCCGTTATTAATAGAAATTAGGCAGGAATTAGAAATTAGAAAGAAAGAGGTAATAATCTGTGTGTATTTTTACCACAGCTCTTGACACATTTTACTGAACTTGTAAATTTATATCCCATGAATTATAAAATCACAAATTTCCATACCTCTTTCCTCACAGGTCTTTAGATGATATGGTAAGCTCCTCAAAGACAGATAGTGTATTTTAGCTGATGCAGAAACTAGTAGGACTGTGTCTGGCACATAGTAAGAAAGCAATAATGTTTTTACTAAACTAACTTAAACCTATGGTAAGAGGTTATTTATCAATATTCAAAAGTAGAAGAGGTCCAATATATAACAAACACTGCTCAACAAAATTGATTTTTAATAATGGTTAACTTACATTAACTAAAACACTGAAGGGCTCTTACTTTATACATAAGAACTAAAACTTTAAAAAATGTTAGATGACAGTATAATGAACATCAATATGGTATTTAAAGAAGCCTATGGAACTGAAACTAGGGAACAGCCACAATGTTATGATTAGGAAATAGGTGTGATATATATTTTTTTTTTTTTTTTGCGGTATGTGGGCCTCTCACTGTTGTGGCCTCTCCCGTTGCGGAGCACAGGCTCCGGACGCGCAGGCTCAACGGCCATGGCTCACGGGCCCAGCCGCTCCGCGGCATGTGGGATCTTCCCAGACCGGGGCACGAACCCGTGTCCCCTGCATCGGCAGGCGGACTCTCAACCACTGCGCCACCAGGGAAGCCCGGTGTGATATATTTTTTAAATGGTATTTTAATAAGTAAATACCAGGCAGTAGAATTTAAAGTTTTATATGCTTATATGTTTTATAAAAATACCAATTAATAATTTTTTTTTATTTTTAAATTTTTATTGGAGTATAGTTGCTTTACAATATTGTGTTAGTTTCTACTGTACAGCAAAGTGAATCAGCTATACGTATACATGTATCCCCTCTTTTTCTGATTTCCTTCCCATTTAGGTCATCACAGAGCACTGAGTAGAGTTCCCTGTGCTATACAGTAGGTTCTCATGAGCTATCTATTTTATACATAGTATCAGTAGTGTATATATGCCAATCCCAATCTCCCAATTCGTCCCACTCCCCCCCTTCCCCCTTGGTATCCATATGTTTGTTCTCTACGTCTGTGTCTCTATTTCTGCTTTGTAAATAAGATCATTTATACCATTTTTCCAGGTTCCACATATATGCGTTAATATACAACATTTGCTTTCCTCTTTCTGACTTACTTCACTCTGTATGACAGTCTCTTTTAGGTTGTTTCCATTAGTAATTATTTTAATGTTTTAATAAAACACGCCTTCGTTTTCCTTCCGCTAAATGATCAAAATGTTTCAACTTTAAAACTAGGAGTTCATTAGTCTGTATTTGTTCCATCACACATAAATGAACACAAAAGAACTATACAGAAAATTTTTCAGACAGACAGCTGCACAGTAAAGAGATTTTACACAGTAGCAGAGCATTCAACGCGAACATTTTCTCCTCCCATCATAAATCAAAGTGATCTTTTTCCCAGTCCTGTACTAATAGGACTTACAAGGCAGGGTGTGTATGAGTGTGTATGGGATGGGTGGGGATGGGAGTTGAGGATAGAGAACTGGTCACAGTAAATTATCTGCCCAGAACTTGACTATATTGTATAGAATGCAAATCCTGTTGATTCACCCCTGCTGGGAAACTTCTAAAAAATTGTCACCAGAGTCCAAGTTTCTTCTTAATGGTCTTGTGCACTGAAGAGCAGGAAAAGGGCTCATTTTTATGTGCCAGACCATGCGAAACAATCTTAAGCAGCAAGGTGCAGCACTGCAAAAAATATTTAAAAACAAATTAAGCTGAATTATATACATACTTGAGGAAAAGCAGTACTTTAAAGGTGAACTTTGTAGACATACTAGAAAAATTCTGTAATTAATTTAGCAACCATGGTACAAGAATATGACAATGTGAATGCAGACTAGCACAGAACCTAAGACGACAACCTCACATATAATCAAGTCGACAGAGAGGAACAATTTCACATTTCCCTTAGCTACACTAGCTTAGGGTTTCACCAAAACTTTAAAGAGGTGATGGAAAATAAATAGAATGTCTGGGTAACTCACTCTATCACCTGTCTATCTATGTGTGCTTATGTGTATGCATCTCCAGGACACTGAACATACAATGTCCTAAGTATAAAACTCTGTGAAACCAGACTTTTAAAATATGTTTTCTTCACTGATGTATATACAGTACCTAGAACAGCGCCTGACACATAGCAGGTGTTCAGTAAGTACATGCTGGATGAATGAATGAATAAATTGTATAAGCAGTTTTACTTTTGTTTCCAACTGTCCCATTAAAGCTGTTTGGTACTTGTAGTCCATCCTCTGCCCTTGACAGAACAATGAAGACATTTCTACAACTCTTTTGGTCACTCAGATAATAGAAAGGCCTATGATAACTTTAAGTAATGAATATGATCTCAAATAATATAAATTTCCTTTCCCAGGTAATATTGAAAAGCTCTAACCTGACTCAGGTTAAATCCCAGCTCCTCCCTCAGCTGAAGCCTGTAGCGAGCAGTGGGGATGAAATTCTTTTCCTGCTTCGGCCAGCTGGGGTTGGGGGAGGTTGGATGTAAAAGTGACAGGAATATTCATGCTTCTGATATGAGCACCACTGTCATAGGTCAGTGTCATGCTTTCCAGCCCTTGCACATGTTTTAAAGCTGATGTTCTTGTGCAGGTGCTTGTGTGAGTCCTTTGACAATTCTTCTGTTGGGCCACACCAATTGCCACTCCCATGGCATGGGCAGTGTCTTTCCTTGAGTTTTCAGCTCTGGAAATCTCACTTCAGCTTCTGTCCCTGGTGGTACACCTTTCAGCCAGTTACCACTTGGGTCACCTTACCCTGGCAGGAAAAGCCCTTGGACAAGATTCATTTTGAAATGGCATCAGTATGATGTCCTCTGGCCGAGTATCCACACCTCTATTGACTTGCATTGGTGGGGAATGCATTTTCTTCCCAGTTACAGAGTTCTTTTCTTCCACACAAGCCACTTCCACTTTCTCAAGCGTGACTGTGCTACTGCAGCCCTTTAAGTACAAAATTGGCCAAGTCATCCCTGAAAGCAGCCCCTAATAGCCTCGAGTGAAGGGAGTGTGACTCCTTAAGGGGAGTCTGGCTCTTAATGCCATCTCGACATAAAAACTGTCCTTACAAAATCCTTTCCCAATCTTGCTCGACCTTTCACTATTTTATCTTTTATTGTGAAGGGCCCCTGGAAAGAGACCCAAAATCATGTAACCAGTTCCCAATAAAAAGTTTGAACTTGATTTAATCATTTTCATCTTCCAATTTAATAGCCTGCCTGGTTCTTAATATACAGTCAGGGATGGCAAAGAGGTTCAACTCCCATGCCGGCTCTGATCCAGTCACAGAGCACCGAGGTGAGGAGATCCAAGCTTCAGGATGAAAATGTCTTTGTTGATTAGTGATGTCTACCAGGGGAGCAGGAGTAGGTGTCAGGGACACTCCTCGTGCTGGGCAGGATCTATAAGGGCAGACGCCCTCATGTTTGACCTGTTCATGCCATATTTCCTGTCCTAGCAACATGCCTGGAATCAAGTAAGTTCTTGATAAATATGTGTTGAATACATGAACAAGAGTGTGTATATGTAAATGAGTGGCTATATACATATAAGTTAAATTATTTAAATATATATTTATGCATTAATTTTATATACATATTTAATAAGCTAAATATTGTTTAATAGGCCATAGTACAAGTTCAATTACTTTCAACTGATTGTTTCTTATCTTTATAAGAGTAATTTATAAAACCTAAGGCAATAGAAATCCTTTAAGCATAATTAAAAATATAAACTTGAATTCAACTCAAATGACAATTATGACAATTTTAATATCCCTTTCAAAGAAAAGCCTAAACATGGGCAATTGCTGGCTACATTACCATACAGAATATGCTTTTAAATAAAGTTAATTCAGGTTTTCAGATTATGGTAGTAGTATCATCTAAAAAGAAAATTAGAGTCAGAGATATAAAAATTGATAACTTTATGACTTGAAGTACATATTATTTGATAATGATTGGTAATTATTCATCCTCTATTTGCTGACATTAAATTTATAATGGGCTTAATGGTTGTGTTGAGTAATTGATGATACAGATCCAAAGATACCACTGAGAACACAATACGCATGTAAATGTAAATGGAGTTACATTGTAAGAGATAAGGTAAAGAGAAAGATCAGTTTAAAAACGTTAATTAAATTATATATCTGGAGAGGCAGCATTATTCTTTCAGTTTTTTATTTAGAATAACATGGGGAAGACTTTAGGAAATATCCACATGTAAGGCACCTTCGCATCAAGGTTAAAAACTTTAGGCATTTATCTGAAGAGTTCCTCCATAGAATGCTATACGTGTGGGAATTTAGAAGACATCTGGATGTTTGGCTATTTTTGAAAATTTTTCATTTTGAGTATTTACCTTCATGAAAACATTCCTTGTTGTAGAGTATTTCAGATTTCTAAGTGTTATTATATAGATTGACAATGGCCTTAATTCAATAACAGTAAACAGCCAAAAAGGGGAGAAGCATGCAGTAGGGATCATACAAATCTATTGGTTATAAATGGTGGTAAAAATCAATTTCAAACAAGTATCTTGTCAATGATTTGCATATCAGAGCTAGGTGACAGAAAAAAAAAACTATTTTGGAAAATAAGATATCTGGATCTAGGTAATAGGAACGGTTGGACACCAGGCAAAAGCTATTTCAACTCTCTAAGTTTTGGTTTCCTACGTAAAAAAAAAGCAGGTTAAACTTAGTAATTACTAAGGAAATGTCAGAAAGCACAAATTTTATAAAGGCAACCCTGGCTAACGGAGCCCCTGTGAAGGAGAAAAAAAAAATGGAATACAGCAGAAAATATATATGCTTAGCTACACTTAACTGTGAATTGTTTTATGGGGGCAAGTGGAAAGAAACATACTATCTCCCGAGGACAAAATTCAGCATGAGCTCTATGTTCATGCAACATTCATAATGCTTAGGAGTTGAGGGGATGTGAATGACAAAGGACAAATCATCCCTGATAACGTTCAAGGGGCACTTCTTCCAATAGTTTTCAGTAGCACTGTTTGTATATACAAAAAATATTCTATTTTAATAATGACAGCAGTGTCTTAACTGTGAACTTGGCAGAAATATAGTCCCAGTAATATTAAGTTTTCAGTGTGACAAACCTCACCACAACTGCATTCTTGATAACCAATCTATAGGTGTAGACAAATGAGTATGTAGTTTAATCCAATTTTAAAGAAGATTAATATTATTTGAGTGTAGTAGTTGGAACACTAAAAGGAGATATCTTTAAATACTACTTTCAAAACTAGTTAAAGGAACTAGCACTTTAGTCTGAATATATCCTAAACCTTCCTAAGCAGACAAGACAGGCATTTTAGACATGGATTTACACTATTAACTTGGGTATACATAAGGAACCAACCATAATGTATGATTCACAAATATCACCTCAAAACCTACTCTGAGCACCTGCCTTGTACTTGTGCCATGCTAGGCTCTGTGAGCTGAGATAGAAATAGACACGTTTATTCCTAAAATCTTATAATTGATCCTTTCCTGCCTGCCGAAGTACTGCCCAGTACCAATGATACTTTATCTGAAATTTAGCCTCACCAAAACCTGAAGGAATTCTGACAATGAACTCCAGGACCACCAGCAGAGGAGAATGGAATTTATTTTTCTGCCCCAAACCCAGTATCCATAATCCAGTGTTCACTAGGCTTAGAATAAGGCCTGACCACATTCTCCATTTGTCATAAAGACTGGCTATTTGCCCTCCTGAGAGAACTGACTCTTCCTGCCACTGGGGCTGGAGTTCTGCCTTAAAATTTAGACCTTTTGGCTGGACAGTGAACCCATTAGGTTTTATCAACAACCCTCCAGCCTCAGGAGCCAGACACACTCCCTCCACCCCTCCATTGCCAGCTGGAGGCTTACTTAAAGCTAGACTCTCCTGTAATAAACCATAACAGAAAAGAATATGAAAAAGAATATATATATATATATATACATATATGTATATATATAAAACTGAATCACTTTGCTGTACACCTGAAACTAACACAACTTTAAATCAACTATGCTTCGATTTAAAAAATGTGGATTTAAGACTCAAAAAAAAAAAGCTAGAATCCCCTGAAACTTAGGTGATAGCATTCCCCTCAGTGCATCCTTACCCCTGTCTAAGTGGCTTCCTGCTTCCATGTCCTAGTCAACAGATTGGACCTCTGGGAGAGTAACCCTACCCTGCCAGTCACCAAGAGTCACCACTGTTTCCCAGACACTGTTATATAAAACACCAGCCTGCCCCATGTGGAGACCAGCTCTCCACAAGGAGAATCCCATTAGACTGATTCTGTCTCTATTATTTTTCCCCTTCATCTCTGTTGAGGTCCCTGCATTTCTCACAACTGAGGAGAAACAACACTTGTATATGTGAAACAGTTAGAAGGTAAAGCAAACATTTTATAATAATTGATTGAGTAGATACAACCAAGGACTAATTCATATAGTATAGCCTTCATCTGTCACAGGAGAATACCAAAAGGAACATATTTCATTGCAACATTATTTACAATAGCCAAGACGTGAAAACAACCTACTTGTCTATTAATGGGTGAATGGATAATAGAATATTACTCAGCCATAAAAATAAGGAAATCTTGCCATTTGTAACAATATGGATGGACCTGGAGGGTATCATGCTAAGTGAAATAAGTTAGACAGAGAAAGACAAATACTGTATGATTACACTTATATGTGAAATCTTAAAAAACACCAAACTCTTAGACAAAGAGATCAGACTGGTGGTTACCAAGGCAGGGGGTAGAAAGTGGTGGAAATGGGTGAAGGTGGTTAAAAGGTGCAAACTTCCAGGTATAAGATAATAAGTACTGGGATGTAATGTACAGCATGGTGGCTGTAGTGAACACTGCTGTTTGGTATATTTGAAAGTTAAGAGAGTAAATCCTAAAAGTTCTCATCACAAGGAAGACTTTTTTTTTTTGTATTTATATAAGAGGATAGATATCAACTAAACTTATTGTGGTAATCATTTCAGAAGATATGTAAGTCAAGCCATTATGCTGTACACAGACTTCTACAGTGCTGTAAGTCAATTATATCTCAATAAAACTGAAAAAAGTAAAAATATTACGAGAGAAAAGTGAAAGAGATATGAATCGTGCACAAAAACATAAAAATTTCCTTAATGTAGATATACTGTAATCCCAAGAGAATTGACAGAAATGCTATTAAAAATAATATCAGATACCAAAAAGGAACATATTACGTGTAAGTAATTAATTGCATAACTTCACTAGATACACTGGTCACTGTTCACGATTCCTGATTGGGATGATGTATAATGGTTCCTCGTCCATGGCATATGTAAAGTGATGTTACTTCTGAGAAGAAACTTCTTTGGACTACCATTTAAATAATTTAGATTCTGGAAAATATTCACATTCTAATTCCTCTCAAAGTGCAAAATACCTTCCATTAGACTTCATGATGAACATAATAAAGCTTTTAAAAACACATAAAAGTAATATTCAAAACTCATGTTGAAGCTGTTCGTGGGAAGCACTTCAGTATGGCTCATTTAAGTTCACTGCTGCCACTTGGTTGAGATGAATGAGCTCACAGATTTGTGGCTATTATTCAAATGAAGACAGCTTCCCAGAAGGCCAAATTAATAGAGCACATCCTGCCAGGTTCTGCTTTGAAGGTTGTATCTTCACAGTGAAAAGAAACAAACATCAGAGGACTAAAATGTAAGACTGGTTTACCGGGCTTCCCTGGTGGAGCAGTGGTTAAGAATCCGCCTGCCAATGCAGGGGACATGGGTTTGAGCCCTGGTGTGGGAAGATCCCACATGCCGCAGAGCAACTAAGCCCCATGAACCACAACTACTGAGCCTGCGCTCTAGAGCCTGCAAGCCACAACTACTGAGCCCGCATGCCACAACTACTGAAGCCCACGTGCCTAGAGCCCATGCTCCACAGCAAGAGAAGCCACCGCAGTGAGAAGCTGGCACTCCACAATGAAGAGTAACCCCTGCTGGCTGCAATTAGAGAAAGCCCGCGCGCAGCAACAAAGACCCAACGCAGCCACAAATAAATAAATAAATAGATATAAGTAAATTTAAGAATTGCTGTAAAATTGAGGGAAAAGGATGGAGTAGTATTAGGAAAACCAAAAACCTATAAAAAAAAAAAAAAAAGACTGTTTTACCCAAAATTGCAGAATCCAAAGATTACCATTACCCTAAGTTAAAAGTCTAGCCTCTCTCCTCCTATGCTGTCTCTGCTTTCTTCTACTCTTTTTTTTAATAGTAACCAGTATTTGTTTATTGACTTAGTGCTTTACATGTACTTTCACATTTTTAAAAAACTGAGGTATAACTGACATACAACATTATATTAGTTTCAGGTATACAACATGATGATTCTCTATTTGCATATATTGGGAGATGACCACCACAATAAGCCTTGCTGACATCCATTACCGCACATACATAATTTTTTTTTTTTTTTTTTTTGCGGTACGCGGGCCTCTCACTGTTGTGGCCTCTCCCGTTGTGGAGCACAGGCTCCGGATGCGCAGGCTCAGCGGCCATGGCTCATGGGCCCAGCCGCTCCGCGGCATGTGGGATCTTCCCGGACCGGGGCACGAACCCGTGTCCCCTGCATCGGCAGGCGGATTCTCAACCACTGTGCCACCAGGCCCACGTACATAATTTTTTGTGTGTGATAAGAACTTCTAAGATTTACTCTCCTAGCAAATTTCAAATATGCATTACAGCATTATTATTATTATTATTATTATTATTATTTGTGGTACGCGGGCCTCTCACTGCTGTGGCCTCTCCCGTTGCGGAGCACAGGCTCCGGACGCGCAGGCTCAGCGGCCATGCTTCACGGGCCCAGCCGCTCCGCGGCATGTGGGATCTTCCCGGACCGGGGCACGAACCCGTGTTCCCTGCATCGGCAGGCGGACTCTCAACCACTGCGCCACCAGGGAAGCCCCTGCATTACAGTATTATTAACTATAGTTACCATGCTGTACATTGCATCCTCATGACATTTCTTTTATAGCTAGAAGTTTGTACCTTTTGTCTCTCTTCACCCATTTTGCCCACCCCCAACTTTGCCCACTTTTTAGATTCCACATGTAAGTGAGATCATATGGTACTAGTCTTCCTCTTTCTGACATTTCACTTAGCATAATGCCCCCAAGGTCCATCCATATTGTTAAAAATGGCAAAATTCTTTTTTTTATGGTGGAATGATCTTCCATTGTGTATATATACCACATTTTCTTTACCCATTCATATGTCGATGGACACTTAGGTCATTTCCATATCTTGGTTATTGTAAACAATGCTGCAATGAACATAGGGGTTTCTTCTACTCCTGGTCCACTGCAATTAATCTGAGGCAAGCCCAAGGAGTATTTTTCAGAAAAAGATGGCTAATGGCCTATTTATTGCTTTCCCTAGTACAATAACATGTTCTAAATTCTTCCCTATTCCACCACTGAACAACAACAACAAATCAACAGCCTTGCCCATTGGTGGATGAATGGATAATCTTCTACTCTTTTAGAGAACTTTTCTAAAGGTATTAGTATTCACGATTGTCTTCCCCAAATATCTTTGTCTAAGTAGGAGACTGTACCTTACGTTTTTTTTGAAACAAAAATTTTCATGATCGTGCTGCTGAATATCTTCTAAAATACTTATATTCCCCTAAATTCAAAATGAGAAGTCTTGTCTATCCTCAAGTCGATCTAGTATTTTTCTTGTGACACATTATTCCACTGAGAAGAGCATCTTGGATGAGGACTTGGAGGAAGTTTGCTCAGTATCACTTTTATCATATTTTAATCTCAGTCCTACTAATCAAGAATTGGATGGTTACTGTTTCCTTTAAGATACATGTATTAAAATATATAATATTCTTAAAGATCCAAGTTGCAGCATAGTTGAGCTGATTGCTCTGAAAGTCTTCAAAATCAATGACTGGACAAACCATTTATAATCACTTACAATCATTATAACAGGACAAATCACATTAATTAGGGCTGTGGAATAATCGGATCAGCAAAGTTTCAATTTGACTAATTCACTAATAATCATGAAACCATAATTTGGGCTCCTTTGGACATTTTCATTCCAAACTAAACCTGAAAAAGTAGACGAAGAAAATAAATAAAAACAGTCTAGGGCTTCCCTGGTGGTGCAGTGGTTGAGAGTCCGCCTGCCGATGCAGGGGACACGGGTTCTTGCCCCGGTCCGGGAGGATCCCACATGCCGCGGAGCGGCTGGGCCCGTGAGCCGTGGCCACTGAGCCTGCGCGTCCGGAGCTTGTGCTCCGCAACGGGAGAGGCCACAACAGTAAGAGGCCCGCGTACCGCAAAAAAAAAAAAAACAACCAGTCTAACATCCCAACTGAGTTCAACACTGTTAGTAGAAGCAGTACACAGGAGAGGTGAGGCAGGGAGCGTACTTGGCAAAAGAGTGATTTTGATTCCTTGACTCTGCTCCCTACTGTGTGACCCTGAGCAAGTTATTTAAACACTCTGTGTCTCAGAATAATCTTCTTTGCTATGAGCTGGGAGAGGCTGCTGAGCCGGCACTGTGTGGGCCACCTCTTACCCAGTCCTATGGAGGTGTATGAATAGTGCTACTCTTCAGAATCACTGGGCACTTCTCACCCGTGTGTCTCATCTTTGGGGTCTCAGACATAAAATAAGATAATTTAACATCCTGTTTCATTGGACTAGCTATTTTAAATATTTTGAATGTTATTATCTTGCATTCCTGTAGCATTGTATCGCACATTATTTTTTTCTATTTTAATTTGAAAAAATTCAAATTTTAAGAAAACTTGCAGAAATCATAAAGAAATCCCCATATACCACTTTCACCAGTTGTAAACATTTTGCTACATTTTCTTTCTCTCTCTCTTTCACATATATATGTATGTGTGTGTGTGTGTGTGTGTGTGTGTGTGTATTTTGCTGAATCACTGGAGACTAAGTTGCACATATCATGACCCCAAATACTTGAGCATGTCTCCTAAGAACAAGAATATTCTCCAGAAAACCACAATTACTACATTCAGTAAGTTTGATATTCATTCAATACAGTTTTCCAACAATGTTCATTATAGCAATATTTTTTTTCTGATTCAGCATCCAGTCCAGGATCTTGCATTACATTTGGTTATATTTTGTTACTTATTACAACATTGCTTTACTAATTTTATCATTAGTCTCCCAGTATTAGGCTAGGTTATAAACTCCTGATAACACATACTATATTTTAATATTTATTTTAATCTTTGTACTTTGGGCATAAGCACAGTTCTAGCACATAAAAGAACTTGGTAACTATTTTATGGAAGACTTGTGGAAGCTATTCTTCAGTTTTTCCCATATTAAGTACTAAGAAAAAAATCTGACAATGATATTTTCATTAAAAAAGTGGGATTCAGAAATTATTTTGTCCAAATCCTTATTTCTTAGATGAGATCTCAAAGAGTAACTTGCCAACATTATGAAGCCAGGAGGGCCAGAGCAGGACTAGAACCATGCTCCAAACTCTTAGAGCATCATGTATTCCATCATGCCATGCTGGCTTTCTCAGCCACTCTCAGAATCCATTACAAATATGTTCCCTTGCTCAGCGTCTACTAATGTGGGCAACTGCACTAATGAAAAGAATAAGCATAATTTAATATCTTGTACTACCTTCTCTGGTCTGAGCCATTCTCATTTAGAAAAACAATCATGGCACAGAAACAACCTTTCATAATTGTGATAGATGTGGATCTGCTATCACTGTGCATCAAACAACAAGCCACTTTCCATCATCACATGGGACATTGTTCAGTGTTCAACTGGAGTGCTGGAACATGAATATCACAATCAACTTAACAATTAGCATTTTCCAAGACAATAGACACATTATTGGTTGGAACAGTAGCATACACTTTAAACAGAGAGCCACTGAACCACCACTTAATGGCTGCTTTAGTCCCTTTTATGTAGGCTTAATCAACAAGGATGAATGTTAGGGAAAAATTTATTTGGAAATTCATTAAAAACATATTTTATTCAAGCAATATAATTTTCCATGTCTCTTTTAAAACTACTCATAAAGAAAATAATATGGATTCTTTTTAAACATCTTTATTGGAGTATAATTGCTTTACGATGGTGTGTTAGTTTCTGCTTTATAACAGAGTGAGTCAGTTATACATATACATATATCCCCATATCTCTTCCCTCTTGCGTCTCCCTCCCTCCCACCCTCCCTATCCCACCCCTCTAGGTGGTCACAAAGCACCGAGCTGATCTCCCTGTGCTATGCAGCTGCTTCCCACTAGCTATCTATTTTACATTTGGTAGTGTATATATGTCCATGCCACTCTCTCACTTTGTCCCAGCTTCCCCTTCCCCCTCCCCGTATCCTCAAGTCCATTCTCTAGTAGGTCTGCGTCCTATTTACCATTGCAACAAAAAGAATAAAATATCTAGGAATAAACCTACCGAAGGAGACAAAAGACCTGTATGCAGAAAATAATATGGATTTTAAGGATGAACTCTCTTACTGATTTTCACTGGCATCCATATAAATTCTCTGACATTACAATGTAGTATAATATAATGTCATAATATAACAGTATTATATAAATTAATACACGTTATCATTTTTACCAGCTCAAAAAGATGGTTTACATCCTTAAGAGGAACCTAATTCAAAAAAAGAGGAACCTAATTCGTATTGTATTTCCCAATTTTACCCTCATAAAAGTATCCATTTTATACATAAATTGTTAAACTGCAGTTTTCTCTGTGATAGAAAAGGGAAAGTCAAGTTTCTCTGAGATTTAAAAATCAAAGAGATAAATTCCATTTTATTCCTAGAGTCATTAGGTAGATTAAGTCTCTGGAGTACTGCTCACTTGACTAAGGCATTACCTTTCCCTGATAAAATTTACAGCTATCAATGAAGAAAAGGGTACATGTCACCTCATCTATAAAAGAATCAAATAAAGGGGAATAAGTGTCTTGGGGGAGGGGAGAGAGGAAGGACTCTCTCCAGAGATCCAGATCAAGAGTCTAATTCAGTTCTGACCATCAGAGTGGCAGAAGCACAGCGTAGTTTCAGCAGAGGTGTGTGTGTGGTTTTTGTCTATGTGTTTCTCCTCTTCTGGCAGACTGTAAGCAATTTGAGAACAGAAACGATCTTTTTTACCTATACTAACCACAGTGTTTCACCCAGTGCCTTGGAAGGAAGGAAGGAAGGATGGAGGGAAGGAGGGGGAGGGGAGGGGAGGGAGGGAGGGAGGGATCGAGAAACCTTCGAAAGAAAAATAAAATCTTCTCTCTTCCACTTGAGTAACTTCCCTCAAATTGTTTGCTTGGAGCATCCTCTTTCCTTGAACTTCCTCATCCTCCGCCTGGCCTCACAGGAAATCTCAATTCTCACAAAATGCAACCACAGTGTTTCTTCTTCTAGACCTTTTTACCCCTTATCCCAGTCTTGCCTAACCCCTAACTGCAATGTTCTTGAACCTGAGAAACTTAAGTGTTGGATCTATAAGGAATTTAAGATAATCTAGTCCAACTCCTTCATTTAAGAGATAAAGAAATGGAAACATAAAGGGATGAAGTGATTTGTCCTCCCTCAAGCAGCCAGGTCATAGCACAGCCAGCTCCAGAAAATAGATTGTTCTAGATTCCTGATATTTTTTTCCTTTTTTTCCTTTCAAAATGATTTCAAATTTCAACACAGTTTTTCTGCCTTGATGCCCCGTTACCCTCAGGTATTTTAGGATGTGTTTCCTACAAGTAGTATCTTTTCCTACAAAGCTCCAATATAGTAATCAAAATAAAGAACTTAGTGGTAACATAGTTCTACCATTTAATCCATGTTCGTATCTCCCCAGTTGGCCAGAATATGTGTTTTAGCAAAAGGTTCCAATCTAAAACCCTATTTGGTGACCATGTCATTTTACTCTCCTCCAATCTCAAAGAGTTTCTTAAAGTTTCCTTGGCTATCATGACATTGAGACTCTTGAAGGTCACAGGCCAGCTATTTAGAAGGATGCCCTTCACTCTGGCCATCTGACGCTTCCTTATGATTACATTCAGGTCACATATCTTTGGTGGGAACATCACAAATGTGATACTGTGTTCTTGGTGCAGCCTATCAGTGCTGTCTAATTGTGCTTTGTCTCATTTGGTAATGTTCAACTTGATCCCTTGGCTAAGTTGTTGTCTGCCAAGTTTCTTCACTGTAAAATTACTCTCTGTCCCTTTGTGGAGGTACTTTAAGACAGTAATCCATTCCTCATCAAAGTTTCTACCACTAATTAATATCCATGGATGTTTCTGGCCTGAATTATTGTTAGGATGGCTGCCAAATGATTTTCTTCTTCCTTATACATTAATCAGTCAGTAGTTTACTGTAAGGAAAAGGCTGACGACCAGTTTTTATTTTGATACTAAAATTGTCCCTGATTTGGCCACCTGGCTTCTCTGTCCTTCTGAAACGTCCTCACTGTTCTCTGAGCACTTCCTTATTTCTGGCATAATGAGATGCCTCACATTTATTTTGAAACTTCCCTGATCCCTCCCTAGAATCAGCCATTTCTCTGAGGAATCCTGGTTCTTTTACTGGAGCATGGATTTTACATGCCAAAATCTGGATGGCACAAGTGTGCCACTGCTCTCAGGCCCTCTCATTGCGCAGAGCTAGTTAATATATGTATGTATGTGCATGCACATACTGTACATGTATATGTACACACACACCTACGTATCTATCGAATATCTGTATATTGAAAACCATGAGTTCAAACCAATGCCTCAATTCCAAACTAACACCACGGAGTTTATTCCAGTTTTCTCCTTTTCCTTCTTTCCTACAATGAGAAACCTGTCTTTATCTTTATTGCACTTATTTATTCACTCAGTCCCCCAGAAGGTAACCAGTTCCCCATCAAACCACCTCCACTGCCAATCTTCATGTAGATGTTCTCTTCAGCACCCCTAGCCGCTGCTGCCACAATCCCTGCACAGGTACCCTACACACACAGGCTTGAGCTCCAATATTCATGCACAGATACTGCTGCCATAGCCTTTGCCTCCCACCAGGATGCTCTCATCACCTTGTTCTCGGTCTTCATGGTCCATGGTGGGTCTCACCTCCAGCACCCACACACAGGCAGCCTCCTTCTCCCTCTTGGGCTCCGATGCTCCTTGCCAGGCTATATGCCCTTTGCACCCTCTGAAGCACAAACTCTCCCCAAAAAGTAGGAGGACTTTCATCTCTCAATTTTAAAACTTGCTATAAAGCCACAGTAATCAAAGCAGTGTGGTTAGCATAAAGATTTACATATAGATTAATGGAACAGAACAGAAAATTCAGAAATAAGCCATATATTTATGGTCAATTGATTTTTTTTTTTTTTTTTTTTTGCGGTACGCGGGCCTCTCACTGTTGTGGCCTCTCCTGTTGCAGAGCACAGGCTCCAGATGCGCAGGCTCAGCGGCCATGGCTCACGGGCCCAGCCACTCCGCGGCATATGGGATCCTCCCGGACCGAGGCACGAACCCGCGTCCCCTGCATCGGCAGGCGGACTCTCAACCACTGCGCCACCAGGGAGGCCCTTGGTCAATTGATTTTTGACAAAGAGCCAAAGAAATTCAGTGGGGAGAGGATAATTTTTTCAGCAAATAGTGCTGGAATAATTGGATATCCATGCAAAAAACAGAGATAGTAATCATCATCTTAGCTCTTTATAACACACACAAAACTCAAGATGGATCATAGACCTGAATGTAAGAGATAAAACTATAAATATTCTAGTGTAAACATGAGAGAAAATATTTTTGAAATTGGGTTAGGCAAAGACTTTTTTTAGATGTGACATGAAGTTGTGATCTATAAAAGAAAAACTGATAAATTGGACTTCAGCTCCGCCTTGCCCACACAAAGACTTTCTCCTTCTCCAATTGGCTTTCTCTACCCATCACTGTCAAAACCGCTGCCTCCTTTCAAGGAGGCCCTGTTCACCCGCTCTGATGCCAGCACCCCTCGCTGGGGCTTCCACAAGCATCCACCTGCCCCTCCCTAGACAGAAACCCGCTCATCCAAGTGGGTTTTAGAACCCCACCTCTGGCGGCACAGATGCTATCCTCAACTTGTTCAAGCATGCACAGGGCAGAGTAACGCATCTTCTGGGGTTCTCAACAAATATTCATTGGCTGAGAAAAATATATTTCTGTTGCCAAATACATAGCGGTTCAATTGAAATTGAATTTCACATTATAGTTTGTGAGAGCTATAAATTATATGTTGTGAATCATAATTAATGAATTAAATACATATAAGGAATTAGATTAATAAATTTAACTCAAGAATATTCCAACAATTGTTCACTCCATCATTTTGTTTTCTAGCCATGAGCACTAAAAACAATTCTTTTCTTTTAGTAGAAATTTTTAATGAAAAATCTATAATTAATACGTTGTTTTATTTTGAACTAAATCATTTCAATAGGCAAGGTGACACAGTTGTGGCTGAAATCTATGACATTGAATTGACAATAAAATATCTATTTTTTAAAAAATGATTTGATTTGAAATGGCCATAACCTTCTATTATAATACTGGCCACTTAAAATAAATTTCTTCTTATGTCTCAGCATTTGCCAAACTGAAGGAAAATCTATTCTTTTTTTTTTTTTTTTTTTTTTTTTGCGGTATGCGGGCCTCTCACTGTTGTGGCCTCTCCCGTTGTGGAGCACAGGCTCCGGACACGCAGGCTCAGCGGCCATGGCTCACGGGCCTAGCCACTCCGCGGCATGTGGGATCTTCCCGGACCGGGGCACGAACCCATGTCTCCTGCATCGGCAGGCGGACTCTCAACCACTGCGCCACCAGGGAAGCCCCAGGAAAATCTATTCTTATAATAAGCCCATACTGAAAATAAAAATTTAAAATAGTCAATGCCAGGTATTAGAAGCCTAAGTCAATATAAACTATACCATTTTTATTTAATTTATAATTGAATACCTTCTAAAAACTTTGGTTATGATTTATTTTAATAGTGAAGTTTTGTTATGGTTTCTGCTGGTTTATGATTATCTAAATATTACGAAAGCCTCATAAACAATGCACTGTACATACACACAGAAAATAATGGAGACAGATGGCCTGTTATAGCATTCAGCTTTTGAGGTGACTGAAACTTTACAAACCAGAAAATGGGGGGGAGGGACTGGGAACTGGTGGAAAGAAGACGGAGAGTTTCCATCTATCTACATTCATTAACTAAAATCAGTTCTGTGCAAAGTTAGACCAAGAAACAGAACACTGAAGAGGATGTGCATGATAATTTAATGATATGCTTTGTACTGCACTGAATTTAACAAAACTGCATTTCTCTCGATCCACAATATACTTGGATATCCTTTGTCTAAATGTCTCAAACGGGCACTGCCTTCATTGTGTGGGTCTGGATAAAGAAAGTACAGACATCTCATAATCTTTCTACTCTACAGACTGCGTAAATGTGAAATTTTGAGAGGCTGGGCCTCTAATGCCTAAAATCTTGCTCAGCCAGTGAAAGCACTGAAGTTACATTTAGCTCCTTTCACTGCAGATGGTCATGTATTTCATAGCCCTTCTTCTGGAAAGAAGGCTTTTATCAATTCAACAGTGCCTCATGATTTTCACGCTGTTTATCAGGCATGGTCCCTCAAACGTTCTGGCAATTCAACAGCAGTTCGAGGTCTGGGTATCATTTGCAACTATCCTCTTCTTTCAAACAGGTCCTTGCATCTTTCCAGCCTTAGTCTGGTAATTCTCTATTATCAAGTAGTCTATAACAACACATATTGTGATGCTAACCAGATTAGCACGGTTTTATCACTATATTTCTGTGGCTTATTTTATATTAATTAAAGTTAGTAAAATTTCCTGCTAATTTAATTAATGAAGGCACTCATCTTTGACAGATATCATCTTTCTTGCTTCATCCACATATTTAAACAGAGCCTGAAGCCTGCAGGTGATTCAATTAAATCACCATTGCAGAAGGCAGCAACTATGCCTATCTGTGACCAAGGACAAGCTGTCATTTCCTCATAAACTCCTTTATATAATGACAGCTGTGCCCATCAACACTAAAAAACTAGCCTCTTACTCAGCACCTCAAGTGATCTAGACTTGTAATAACTTAAATTTGGTCCGATTTCATATTCACAATCCCAACATAATACACTAAAATAATCATTTTAACCAACAAACTTGTCGGATAAAAATGAAATCAAGGAGCTGTGCTTGAATTATCCACATGGAATTGAATTAATTGGTTAGTTTAGCTAAAACGTCTATCCAAATTCTCAGATAAATCCAGGTTTATCTATCAATATATATGCTGAAATAAACACAACTCAGGTTAAACCCAATTTATAAATGAATTGTATTTGTAAAACTACTCGCTCAATTATTTTTTCCAATACAAACATCATTGGTGGCTGGTTTTCTTGGTTGGCCCAAAGAGTGTATTTAATCAATAACTACTGTTCTAACATAATAAAACTACTCACCAAAGCCATACAGCTTGTGAGCAGGTCAATTTTACTTACCGGGCTATGCCCAGACTACTCAGCTTCCTTCCTCTTATTTGCTTCCAAGCTTACCTCTTTGCTAAAACATTCCAAGTGTTTTCATAACAGCAGTGGCAGCAGAAATTCTAATGCCAGTGGTGACCCATAGCACATGGAGAAAAAGATAATAATGAATTTTGACTCATGAATTTAGAAATAAAGCTCTGTCTTCCCACCAAAAAACAGGTAGCTGCTTCTACTTTTCTCTGCCCCCCCCCCGAAAAATACAGGAAAACACCTGCGTGACTTGTTTATTTGTACAAAAGTAGTGTATCCTAATGTCGGGATGTTTTTCCCTTCAATGCAGCTCTAAGGTACAACCTTTGGATTTGGTCTGTGTGAACACTAGGATCTCTAACACTATCCTGTTCTAAAAGTAAATCATGTTAAGTTAGGAAACGATGGAATTGGGAATCCCTAATTATTCTTATTGAGGAAATATTTCTGGTTCTTTGGGTTTCCCCAAAGTTTTGTGATCTGAGGGAAAATTGCAAGGAACTAGTTTATTTCTCTATATCCCACTCTAGGATTCGCTACCGGATGATGTGCGGGGTCAATGGATTGAGAATCTGTGTTCTCAGAAGTTCCAATGACATCCAGTTGGAATCATAAGTTCCAATGACAAAAGACTGTTGTTTTGAAATAACTGGTTTGGTACACCCAGAAACGTGGTTCTCTTCACATTCAAAGCAGTTAATTCCTCCAGGTTGCTAAAAACTGTGGTGGACTGACCCCAGCAATGCCTTCAATTAGTTCATATATACCTGTATTCTCCTTTGGTAGAGCCCTCCCAGTGGATACTGGTTTTGGCTCTGTCACTTGCTTTGACCAACGGGACATTAGCAAAAGTGAGATAAGCAGAGATTTCAGAAGTCTTTCCTCTTGCTTTTGTGGGTACCCTGCTGCCATATGGGAACAAGCTCAGTCTAGGCTGTTGTATGATGAGAAACACATGGCCCAGTTACCCACGTTGCCCAGCTGACATCCAGTTAACAGAATGACCAGAAGCAGAACGACCAAGATGACTGGCAGGTGACTACAGACACATGACTGAGATCAGGAGAAAAATTGCTCAGCTAAGCACATCTCAGATTGCTGACTCAGAACTGCTGAGTTAAACAAATTTTTTTTTTTTTTTTTTAAGCCACTAGTTTTGAAGTGGTTTGTTATTTTGCAAAGGCTAACTTACACAGGAGCCAATAAAAAGTTCCTAACACATTTGTAGAGGTATAAAGGCAAAGATGAGTTCCCCCTTTTCATGATTCTTTTAGGAGTGGAAATTAAACCATTTCCTATAGTGGAAGGAGTACTACTAGGATAAGATTTGGCTCCACTTAGAAAAGAAGAACAAAGTAGGAGGACTTTACTCAATTTCAAAACTTACTATAGGGCTTCCCTGGTGGCACAGTGGTTGAGAGGCCACCTGCCGATGCAGGGGATGCGGGTTTGTGCCCCGGTCCGGGAAGATCCCACATGCCGCGGAGCGGCTGGGCCCGTGAGCCATGGCTGCTGAGCCTGAGCGTCCAGAGCCTGTGCTCCGCAGTGGGAGAGGCCAAAACAGTGAGAGGCCTGCGTACAGAAAAAAAAAAAAAAAAAAAAAATTACTATAAAGCTACAATAATCAAGGCAGTGTGATTAGCATAAAGACTGACATACACATCAATGGAACAGAATAGAAAGTTCAGAAATAAACCCTTATATTTATGGTCAACTGATCTTTGATAAAGAGCCATAGAGGGACTCGGCTCTGAGCGCAGCTGAGGGGGGTTGTGTCTCCTCGGGCACCGCCGGGGCTGCGGCTGGGACGCTGGGCTCAGCGTCTCTGCTGACAGGAGCTCGGTCTTCTCAGGACTCGCTGGGGTTTCGGCTTCAGGACAAAGTGGGGCTGCGTCCACGCTGACGGGAGCTGGGTTTCCTGAGGACGCCGGCAACGCCGGCGGAAAAGTTTGGACCTGCCCACCAGAAAGACAAGATCCAGCCTCATCCACCAGAACACAGGCACTAGTCCCCTCGACCAGGAAACCTACACAACCCACTAAACCAACCTTAGCCACTGGGGACAGACACCAAAAACAACAGGAACTACGAACCTGCAGCCGGCAAAAAGGAGACCCCAAACACAGTAACATAAGCAAAATGAGAAGACAGAAAAACACACAGCAGGAGAAGGAGCAAGATAAAAACCCACCAGACCTAACAAATGAAGAGGTAATAGGCAGTCTATCTGAAAAAGAATTCAGAATAATGATAGTAAAGATGATCCAAAATCTTGGAAATAGAATAGACAAAATGCAAGAAACAGTTAACAAGGACCTAGTAGAACTAAAGATGAATCAAGCATCGATTAAAAACACAATAAATGAAATGAAAAATACTCTAGATGGGATCAATAGCAGAATAACTGAGGCAGAAGAACGGATAAGTGAGGTGGAAGATAAAATAGTGGAAATAACTAATGCAGAGCAAAATAAAGAGAAAAGAATGAAAAGAACAGAGGACAATATCAGAGACCTCTGGGACAACATTAAACGCACCAACATTCGAATTATAGGGGTTCCAGAAGAAGAAGAGAAAAAGAAAGGGACTGAGAAAATATTTGAAGAGATTATAGTTGAAAACTTCCCTAATATGGGAAAGGAAATAGTTAATCAAGTCCAAGAAGCACAGAGAGTCCCATACAGAATAAATCCAAGGAGAAATACGCCAAGACACATATTAATCAAACTGTCAAAAATTAAACACAAAGAAATCATATTAAAAGCAGCAAGGCAAAAACAACAAATAACACACAAGGGAATCCCCATCAGGATAACAGCTGATCTCTCAGCAGAAACTCTACAAGCCAGAAGGGAGTGGCAGGACATAATTAAAGTGATGAAGGAGAGAAACCTGCAACCAAGATTACTCTACCCAGCAAGGATCTCATTCAGATTTGATGGAGAAATTAAAACGTTTACAGACAAGCAAAAGCTGAGAGAGTTCAGCACCACCAAACCAGCTTTACAACAAATGCTAAAGGAACTTCTCTAGGCAAGAAACACAACAGAAGGAAAAGACCTACAATAACGAACCCAAAACAATTAAGAAAATGGGAATAGGAACATACATATCGATAATTACCTTAAATGTAAATGGACTAAATGCTCCCACCAAAAGACACAGATTGGCTGAATGGATACAAAAACAAGACCCATATATATGCTGTCTACAAGAGACCCACTTCAGACCTAGAGACACATACAGACTGAAAGTAAGGGGATGGAAAAAGATATTCCATGCAAATGGAAACCAAAAGAAAGCTGGAGTAGCAATTCTCATATCAGACAAAATAGACTTTAAAATAAAGACTACTAGAAGAGACAAAGAAGGACACTACATAATGATCAAGGGATCGATCCAAGAAGAAGATATAACAATTGTAAATATTTATGCACCCAACATAGGAGCACCTCAATACATAAGGCAAACACTAACAGCCATAAAAGGAGAAATCGACAGTAACACAATCATAGTAGGGGACTTTAACACCCCACTTTCACCAATGGACAGATCATCCAAAATGAAAATAAATAAGGAAACACAAGCTTTAAATGATACATTAAACAAGATGGACTTAATTGATATTTATAGGACATTCCATCCAAAAACAACAGAATACACATTTTTCTCAAGTGCTCATGGAACATTCTGCAGGATAGATCATATCTTGGGTCACAAATCAAGCCTTGGTAAATTTAAGAAAATTGAAATTGTATCAAGTATCTTTTCCGACCACAATGCTATGAGACTAGATATCAATTACAGGAAAAGAGCTATAAAAAATACAAACACATGGAGGCTAAACAATACATTACTTAATAACGAAGTGATCACTGAAGAAATCAAAGAGGAAATTAAAAAATACCTAGAAACAAATGACAATGGAGACACGACGACCCAAAACCTATGGGATGCAGCAAAAGCAGTTCTAAGAGGGAAGTTTATAGCAATACAATCCCACCTTAAGAAACAGGAAATATCTCGACTAAACAACCTAACCTTGCACCTAAAGCAATTAGAGAAAGAAGAACAAAAACATCCCAAAGTTAGCAGAAGGAAAGAAATCATAAAAATCAGATCAGAAATAAATGAAAAAGAAATGAAGGAAACAATAGCAAAGATCAATAAAACTAAAAGCTGGTTCTTTGAGAAGATAAACAAAATTGATAAACCATTAGCCAGACTCATCAAGAAAAAAAGGGAGAAGACTCAAATCAATAGAATTAGAAATGAAAAAGGAGAAGTAACAACTGACACTGCAGAAATACAAAAGATCGTGAGAGATTACTATAAGCAACTCTATGCCAATAAAATGGACAACCTGGAAGAAATGGACAAATTCTTAGAAATGCACAACCTGCCAAGACTGAATCAGGAAGAAATAGAACATATGAACAGACCAATCACAAGCACTGAAATTGAAACTGTGATAAAAAATCTTCCAACAAACAAAAGCCCAGGACCAGATGGCTTCACAGGCGAATTCTATCAAGCATTTAGAGAAGAGCTAACGCCTATCCTTCTCAAACTCTTCCAAAATATAGCAGAGGGAGGAACACTCCCAAACTCATTCTACGAGGCCACCATCACCTTGATACCAAAACCAGACAAGGATGTCACAAAGAAAGAAAACTACAGGCCAATATCACTGATGAACATAGATGCAAAAATCCTCAACAAAATACTAGCAAACAGAATCCAACAGCACATTAAAAGGATCATACACCATGATCAAGTGGGGTTTATCCCAGGAATGCAAGGATTCTTCAATATACGCAAATCAATCAACGTGATACACCATATTAACAAATTGAAGGAGAAAAACCATATGATCATCTCAATAGATGCAGAGAAAGCTTTCGACAAAATTCAACACCCATTCATGATAAAAACCCTGCAGAAAGTAGGCATAGAGGGAACTTTCCTCAACATAATAAAGGCCATATATGACAAACCCACAGCCAGCATCGTCCTCAATGGTGAAAAACTGAAACCATTTCCACTAAGATCAGGAACAAGACAAGGTTGCCCACTCTCACCACTCTTATTCAACATAGTTTTGGAAGTTTTAGCCACAGCAATCAGAGAAGAAAAGCAAATAAAAGGAATCCAAATTGGAAAAGAAGAAGTAAAGCTGTCACTGTTTGCAGATGACATGATACTATACATAGAGAATCCTAAAGATGCTACCAGAAAGAGCCATAGAAATTCAGTGGGGAAAGGATAATGTTTTTCAACAAATGGTGTCGGAATAATTGGATATCCATGCAAAAAATAGCAATAGCAATCATCACCTTAGCTCTTTATAACATACCACACACAAAAATCAACTCAAGATGGACCATAGACCTAGATGTAAGAGATAAAACTATAAAAATTCTAATGAAAACATGAGAGAAAAATATTTTTGAAATAGGTTAGGCAAAGATTTCTTAGATGTGACACTAAAATCATTATCTATAAAAGAAAAGTTGATAATTGGACTTCATCGAAATTTTAAAACTTTTGTTTTTTAAATTTTTAAAATTAAAATACAAGCTACAGACTGATAGAAAATATTTCAAATCATATATCTCATAAAAGACTTGTATACTGGATCTATAAAGAGCTTCTACAACTCAATAATAAAAATCCAATCAACCCAATTTAAAAATGGGGAAAGGATTTGAATAGACGTTTGTCCAAAGAAGATATATAAATGTCCAACAAGCATTTGAAAAGATGCTCAGCATCATAAATCACTAGATAAATGCAAATCAAAATCACAGTGAGATACCACTTCATATCCCCTAGGATGGCCATAATCAAAACCCAGACAATAAAAAAGTACTGGCCAGGAAACTGGGAACCCCCTGCACATCGTTGAAGCAAATGTAAAATAATACAATCACTTTGGAAAACTACTTCTCTTTCTTAAAAAAGGGTTAAACATAAACTTAGCATATGGCACAAAAATTCCCTTATTGGCTATCTACCCAAAAGAAATGAAAACTGACATTTATACAAATATTTGCATCTGAAATTTTCAGAGCAGTGTATTCATGATAGCCCAAGTTGGGAACAATCCAAATATCTATCAACTGGTGAACTGATTGAAAAAAACAGCAATGTGGTATACCCATACACTGGAATATTATTCAGCAATTTTAAAAAAAGCTACTGATACATGCTACAACAACACAGGTGAACCTCAAAAACATTATGCTAAGTGAAAGAAGAATTCCAAAAATTGTATTGTATTCTACTATTTGATTTCTGTAAATTTCTTACAAAAAGTAAATCTATGGGGCAGAAAGGACTCAGTACTTGTCTGGGACTGGAGACAAGAGAAGAGATTGACTGCAAACGGGCACAGGGAACTTATTGGGGTGATGGGAACATTTAAAAACTGGATTGTAGTGATGACTACACTGTTCTATAAATTCACCAAAACAATACTGATTTGCACACACACCTGCATTTTCACGTACGTTACTAATACCTCAATAAAGCTTGACTGTTAAAAACAAACAAACTTTGGATTTCCTCTTGAAAGAGAGAAAGAAAAGGAACTGGGAAATACCTGAATAAATATGATTTGTAATTTGCCTATGGAGAAAATACAGTTTTTAAAAACGGATCCACTGTTATGCCTGTGTGTGTGCGTGTGTATGTGTATTAATGATCAATGTACTGAAATGATTACACTATTCTTTTCTTTCGGCGTTACGTTAAAGTGAAAACTTTCAGAACATAATCACTCCAAGCAGGGGGTATTGGACAGCAGGGAACTTGTGGCTGCCCACAGCGTGTCTGGGAGGCCAGGACGGATGATATATGCCTAACAGGTTGTAACCGTATCTGTGAAATCGCTTTCCCCAGCCCTCTCCCACTACCCATTCTGTCAGCATCCATCAGCACACCTGAGCATGGTCAACGCCCTTGGTCTGTCCAGATGCCCAGCTTCAGATTCAAGTGAGGAATGTGAAGGTGGTCTTGATGGAGCATATGGTTCCATTTTGCTGATTTGGTCCAGTTGTTTGAAAACACATTGTCTTAAGTAGCATGCCATTTATCATATTTCACTACCTTTCAGGAGAGGTTTGAAGAGCAGAAAAACATACATTTTCCTGATGTAATCTTACTTTCTCAAATTTGAGAAATAAACCATTTTATTACTTTACAATGGAAAAGAAGATTGCGCCCCATTTTTGTTTTACAACATTTATAAGAACATGCATTGTTGTGATAAATTAAATCTGGCAAGGATTAAGAGAAAATTCTCCACCTAAGTAATCGTACAGTTTAAAGCAACATCCATAGGTCATCTAACCTATCCCTCTGCCAAAGACAGACTGTGCTTAAAAAAACCGCACCCAGACAAATGAAAATTTATTCTATTTTTAAAGATTTCCCAGGGAGAGGATCATAGGAATTTTTGCCCCTTAAGGTATTTAGTCTGCCTGAAAAATTCATTTTACATAGGAACATGATAGAAACAAAGAGAATACGATCGTCTGGCTGCCCAAATCCAAGGACTTTTATTAATATTTTCATCATTCTGAAATACAAAGGACAAAGTGGAAGATAAAATTCAAGCACTATGTCTGCTGTGTTTCTGATTAATGAAACAGACCCTTATATTTTATTAAGGTTAAGTAAGCAAGCCTAGCCAAGAAGCTGAGATTTGCATTTTAATTTGGGGAATCTCAACAATAAGAAGTCTGCTGAACATAAGAAGTTAAAGCCAAGAACTGTTTTCTCTATAACGCTACTATGCTTTTCCCCAGCTATTGCACTGAAGGAATTGTAGTTGAGCTAGTAAGAGATAGTTTCACAAATTTAAAGTATTTATGGGTCATGCTCAATTTTTATTCTGAGATACAGAACATCCTCCAGCATAAATGGAAAAGTCAGCTCACAAGTGGTTTAAAATGAGGAAGACTGAATAACAAGAAAGTCATTTGAATATATATAAAATATAAATAAGCTTCTGGGCATATTTTAATTTAAAAGAAATCAATGTTTTGCTAAAATAATTTTAATTACTCAAATTGTCCACTGTCATTATGAGCTAAGTAAGCCTCATTCTTTTTCTAATTAAATGTGATCATTTGCTTAAGTTGTCCTCCTCTCAATGGGTCATGGGCACAAACTTACCTTGTGAAAAGAACTAACTTCCAAAAAAAATGAATATTTCTCTTCATTTCAGGTTGTGATTAAAAAAGCAAACAAACAAATGGAGGAAGGGCAGGGGGGTGGCATGGAGGTTGAGCCAGCTTTCTAAATGCCCAGGGCATCAGAGAAAAAGCTTACTCCATGCATATCTGACATAAGGGCAAGAACAGGGAAACAACCAAGAGAAAGCCTGTCTGTCTGAACAAAGAGCTAGTTTGCTGGCCGGCTCAGCCCAGATCTGGGCTCTGAGCTCCTTCAGGAGGCTGCTCTGCAGGAACTGCCCACTTTGTTCTCTTTGCCACCACCCTCTCTCTTCCTTTCCCTCACCTTCGCCCGCCCATATATAAATAAATGTATGAAAACTCCAAAGTAGAGTTCTAAGGTAAATATTTAACCTGTATCTCGCCCATATTTGCCATCGCACTCAAAAGATATTCCCATACGTATTAGTCATTTTACTTCCTTATAAGTCATGTACATGGTATTTTTAAGAAGAAGAGGAGCGTGCTGGGAATGGGAGATATCAGCGGGTCCCTGATGCTGAGGTGGATGGGAAAGAAGAGGCCGGCCTGCCTACCCAGGGCTTTGAGACAATGCCAATGGCTTCTGCTTCGTAACACTGAAGTCAGGAAGAAACTCAGATGAATCTACCTCTAAGAGGGAATGGGGAAAGCTGGGGATGTGGTCCTGACAGGGAAAGGTGGACCCCGGTGAGGATGACAGTGACCACACCAACTCATGCCCAAGAGCAAGGAGAGAGCAGGGCTGCCGTCTGCTCACTTGGAATCCCAGGGGCTGTGTAATCTGCCCAGTGCTGGATGGAAGTTCGTGTGTAATGAGAAGCATTTGGGCATCAAGTGTCTGGATGCTCATATGCTCTTTGCATGGGCACAGAAACTATGTGCTAGGCTAGTCTGAAGATTCCACAAAGGAAACTTCAGAGTTCTAAAAAAGTGGGCTATAAACTGGCTTGGAAATCTATGATTGCCTTAGAAGTAGCACAGAGTAGAGGATAAGCCAGAGATAAACATTGGTTTTCATCATAAGGCACTTTTTTTTCTAGATTAGAGAGAATCTACTGAACAGAGATGAAAATATTCTCTTCAAAGTTTGGTTAATTCACTGAGGATTTGAATAAGTCTTCATAACTCTAGGCTAAAGAAAATGTGCAGTAAGCTAGAATGTTCATATAAAACATGGAAATCCATAAGCAGAAGGGGGTAGAAACTGCTACAGAAGATTCTGGGTTAGCTGTAAAGAAGAGGTTTCTATAACAAAAGTTGCAAAACTTAATGAATTTGAGGTGAAGATTATTAAACCCATCCCACAGAGTCTTTAAACGGAGAGTAAGTAGTATATTCAAGCCAAGAATTAGAATCTCATAATTAAAAATCCTGTGTGCTTTAAAAATGTCCGGCATTATAATATATGCTTTGCATGAGCTTTCTGTCCTAAACATAACAAGAGTTATCTGAGGTAGTGTTTTTTTATTATTATTATTATTTACTAACAAATACACTGAAAATTAGAATGGTAAAATAAATAACCTAGAATTATTGATCTCATGATTATTAGAGTAAGGATTTGAACCCAAGTTTATCTGATGTTAAAAATTTTGCTTTATTATTTCCCTATTGTGATTCTCAAAGATTTGGATTTTTATGAATGCTTGATAGCTCTCAGCTCAGGACATTCCCTGTGGTCATGACTAAAGAATCTTAGCCTGTGAAAGGCTAGGACTTAGATCACAGCTGGTATCAGAGTTCTCCCACTAGAGCCTGGGAGAATTCAGGGGCCCAGATTGAACAAGAGCCTGCAGAACTAGTTGTCATGAGTCTACAACGTACTGATTCATTCCCTTTCTCCAGCCCTTATTCTCTAAATCCATCATTAAGTCTCAATACGCATGTAGGTTTGAGTTCCTATCTGTCTTAGGTGGGGTTCTCTGGGAAACAGATCTGAGATGAAGACTTGCATGCAGGAGGTTTATGGGACCAATACACATGGATAATTGAAGGAAGCAGGGTTGGGTGGATGGAAGTTGAATTGTGACGCAGTTCCAACAAGGCTTGCCAACCCTTCAGCTGCCAACACTCCCAGAAGTTGGTGGAATAAATGCCTTTGTTCTAAAGGGGGTGGAGGGAAAGTGGCACTCACAACTTCCACAACATGCCTTGTGTGCATCTGCTGAGACCAGTTTGACTCAACAAAGCAGACATGGCTAACTCAGCAAGCAGTAGACTCCCTCTGGGCCAGCAGCCTGCCAACAGTGGCACCGCAACTTACCTCACGCAGGGTCACTAGTTCCAAGAAGCAAAGCCACACCCATGAAGTGAGGCATTTCTTAAAGAGCCAGAGATGAAAACAAAAATAAAGAAAATCACCAGCAAGGATATACCTGTGTAAGTTGGCAGACCTGATGAAGGTTATGGTCTATGCTTGAATTAGAGATGTTCTGTGGAAAAGCAAAACTGTGCCCAGCCCTCCCTTTGGCCCTGCACTTATGACAGGGGCTCCAGAGAACATCAGAGAAGAGGAGAAATGGAGAAAAATTATTTGATATCAACCCAGAGTGAGCCAAAGCATCACATCCAGACACAACCTGCTGGGATAGCTCATGATTAAAAAGGAAGCTAAACTCTGGGTTGAACACATTCTTATATGCCACACTAAATTTATTTTATTAAAGAGTGTTGTTGGAACACTTTCTCTAAGTGTTTTCCAAAGATCAAATGTTAAATCCGATTACACCCTAAGGTTCTTTGTCTGCAAATAATGGGCATGGCCAGGAGAGCTTCTATTCAATCAATAAAAAATTTATTAAACACCTACTATGTACCAAGCACTAGTCTATTCACTGGAGACCAAAAAATTACTGACATAGTGTTTTCTGATATCAAAAATCATATGTATTGAAGACACATAAACAGCTAGTTAGAAAGCAATTTGATAAATTCTACAATAGTAACACGTACAAATTGCCATGGGAGCCCAAAGGAAGAAGTAATAAGAGAGGCATGACAATAACACACTTGGAAATAATGGCAGGTGTTGAATATAAGAAGCACAGTGAACTCCTAGAGCCCTGTAGTCTAGCAGCCCTTAAACTAGCACCATTGCTGTTTTTAATGTCATCCTTGCACGGGCAGCAGGAGTAATTCTAGGGTAATGGTAACAGAAAAAGCAGAGGGGGAGAAATGCTCACGTTAGCTAGGTTTTCTGAAATTTTCTTCTATAGAATCTAAACAGAACTTTACATTTTCCTTCAAAGAATGCAGTTATAAAAAAGAACGTAAGTACAGTTAAACCACCGAATCCTTTAACCACCTTCTTTTGCTTTTGTAGTTATCTCAGAAATTCTGATTTACACATACCTTATTACCAAAGAAAATTGACCTTGATTTCAAAACCACTATTTAACGACTCACCCAGACCTACACTACCCTACCCTCCACAACTGCTTCCTTTAGAAAAGAAGAGCTATTTCTTGCTTAGGATTTCTTGCATGCATCAACAGCTTAATTTTTGTTAATAATTTTTTAGATGGCAGTTAGGAAACAAGAAAGGACTCACCTCTTTGAAAAACAATGTAACGTCTGGCTAGGTGTTTATTCCGCCGCCTGGGAAAATGATTTCAGATGGTCTGTTGTGGATTGCCCAGACTTCCTCAGCTCCCTCCCGTTCAGGAAAAAATTCCTTTCCTGGGGCAGTAAGTTGAGAGAGGAGAGCTGTGTAACATTAGACAGTGAGCACCTGTCCTCCAGAGCTTCCAGCAGATTCTTCATCATGAGTAGCCTAGAAGCAGGAGTTTAGAGTCATCCTTTTTCCATGAAGGATGTGGTAAAATTTGGGAATTTTAAAATGGAAAAAATTGGTATGTAAATATTTTAATCTCAAATAAAACTTGACTGGAAGGGGAAGGAAGTAAGGAGAGATGGGGAAACATTTCTACCAGCTTAGAACTTTGCATGAGGCTTTGAGAGTTATGCACCCCTAATAACTGAGGACAACCTTCTGATGGAGTGCTAAATGCATTGTTAATGTTAGAAAGAATTAAATAAGTGATATTTCTGTAAGAAAACCTTTGTTTTCATTCTGTACTGTTTTATTATTTGATTTTTATGAGATACAATTTTCAAAAGAGTGAAAATTTGCCAAAAGAATGAAAAACAGAAATACGTGAAAATGTTTTCACATGGAGTACCCACTTTGTAAAGCCCCATCTAGCCTGGTACCTCTCTCCCATGATAATTATGCCCTGTGTTTCCAGCAAGCACCAGTCTCCTCTTGGCCTGCTGAGGTTGGGATGACCTTGGTTACAGGGCAAAGGCAGAAAGGAGACCAAGGCATGCACAGAAACAATGATTGAAGAAGACAAACTTTGAACTGCAAAGCAGTCTAGCAGGACCAGCAAAATGGGCCAGTGCACTGTCTGTCACAGTGCATCCTGCAGCTGTCTGCTCTGACAGAAACCAGCCCACAGCAGCCTCTGAATTACAGGCACACATTGCTGTAGCTCAGCCACACCCCACAGCAAGCATTCTTCCATGTAAGTTGATAAACCAATGAGAAAATAACTGTTGGCAAACCAGTTTATTAGACTCCTTTGAGAATAATAATAATGATAATATTAATACTTCCATTTGCTGGGATTCTAGAACATGTCAAGCACTGGAATGGGCACTTGAAAAACATTACCTCTAAATATAATTCTGTAAAATAAGTAACCCATTCCTTACAAAATTAAATGCCTCAAAGTTAAATGACTGAACTGTGTTCACAAAATTACCAAGTTGCAGAGGCTGTATTTGAACCTAATATTTCTGACTCCCCCAGATTTTCATATTATCACTATGGATCCCTTAAATAATAATGCTGTCGGGTATCATTTACTGAGCACCTACTGTGTACCTGTTAACTTTACATGTATCATTGTATTTAATCCCCAACGTAGTCTTTGATATCAGGTAATGTCATTTCCATTTTAAAAAATCTCATATAAAGGTAAAATATTTGTCTAAGTAAGGTTTGGGGATAGTTATTATCTGTGGGAATAGTTATTACCTGGGGATAGTTATTATCTGTATTATAGTACAGGCATGATGTATCTTTGTTTCCTATTTTTGTTCAGGAAAAGATTAAATGTAAAATTTTCTACATCTTGATAATTCTATAAGGCTCTCTAGAAATATTATCTAACGTTGTGCTCCTTATACATCTTTTACCCACAGAGAAGAATAACTACATTAAACTGATGACAGTGATAGAGAGAACAAGTTGTAGAGTCATCCCAAACTGGTTTAGAATCCAAGCTGGGTCATTTATGAGCTCCATGACGACCCTGTAGATACTATTTAATCTTTCTAAGCTTCTATTTCCTTAGTTATAAATTATAGATAATAATACCTAACTCGTAAGTATTTGTATTTTACAAATCAAATCAGACAATGTCCATAAAACACTTAGCACAATGTCTGGCATCTACTAAGTGAAAAATAATTGGTAGCTGTAGTTATTTTAAAACAACAATAATCACATTTTATTGACTGCATCAGTTAGAATTCGATATAGCTGCTTTAAAAGGAAAAAAAATTAGCATTGCCTAACAAAGATAGATATGAACTTCTCTCTCATGTAAAAAAGCACAGAACAGACCAGGACATACACGGTGACTCTGTGGTGTCATTAAGGGCACCCAGGATGTTATCTTTGTTCCATTATCTAGACAATTGCTTCCATTCTCAAGATCACCTCATGGTCCAAGGTGACTTCTGAAGCTTAAGCCAGCTCATCTGAGTCTTGTGTCCGAAGGAGAAAAAGGAAGAACAAGAAAAAAAGGGACCCCTTGAAGCTGAGTCAGCTCCCTTAAAGCTACCTTCCCATGGTCCCATGCAATTCATCTGCTTCCACTTCATTTACTAGATCTTAGTTACATGGCCACACTATGCTACAGGGTAACTAAGACATATAGTCTTTTATTCTAGGAAAAATTATGCCAGCTAAAAAGATCAGGATTTGTTTCTAAGGTGCAAGGGGTAGATGGATGTTGGAGAAGGCAACGACAGTCTCTGCCACACTGGACAAGAACGAGACTACCCGATCAGAGCATGTCAGTGCTGATGGAATATTAGCGATATCTTAGTTCCATCATTTTATTTAAAAGATGAGTAAACTGTCATTCAGGGAGATAACAGGATGTATGAAGGATTGCATGATGAATCAGAGGCAGTGTCCAAATAGAACTCAGATCTCCTGACTTCTGGTCCAGTGAACTTTGCGTCAACTTCCGTCTTTCTAATAAATGACTGTTTTTTTTAATGTCCTTTTAGAGGGATGTGACTTAAATATTTTAAGGCTTCCAGCTCTTGTTTCATCCTTCACGGTAGTTAACAGTGGTCACTATTCAATTTGCCATTGTAAACTCTGTAATTGCTAACAGCCATTTTACCAAGGCAATAAATATAATTCTGTTATTTGCTCTACAGGTATTATTTTCTAAGCCTCTAATTATTCTGTTACTCTCCTCTGAGTCCATTTTATTGTTCTTTCAGTCTAAAATTTATAGCCTGAAGAGGTACTTTGCTCTTCCTGAGGTTATAGCCAGGGAAATATTATATAATCTGTAATTTGCAAGCTTGTGTTTTTATTAAAGGAAATTTAGTTCACATGTTTCTATCTCATTTAAACTAAAATCTGTGAAATACTAGAGTGCTATTTGATATCTATGCACTCCTGAGAGCCTTTTAAATAGGCTTTGAAAGAACTTTTTATTTTTAGAGATAGGAAGCTATGCAATGCTAAAAGCATCCTAATAAATGGACACAAGCGGTGAAAGATTAGAATTGTAAGTGCAGGTCAGTGAATTTTAAATGAATCCTAAATTACAGTGATTTCTCTAGCTCCTAATTAAAGAGGTTTTAATCACAGACAAAGAACAAAAAGCATAAAAGAACATGTGGCATAAGGAAAGAAATCATAATTATTTAGTTGGGAGGAAGATGTGTTAGAAAAAAAATTTGTGTAGTCACATTAACTTGTCATACCTTCCAGGCATGATTTCAAAGGGAAACAAGAATTCCTTTCTGCTCTCTAGAAACCTGGATTTACCTCAATCACAGATGCCTTTGAAAATGATTTAATAGGGAATTTCAAATTTTAACAAGATGTCACATGGAAAATATTAATCCTAAATTGGTAATTGAAGAAAAAAGACAACAAGCTATAAATAGAGCCTGGAAAAAATCTCTTTTAAAAAATATTATATATAAGCATGTATATTTTAAAAGTTACAGAAGGATATACACCCAGATATTAATATTAAATATCTTGAGTGATAGAATTGTGAGGAATCCCCCCCCCTTTTCAGTCTATATTTTTTTCTAAGAGGAAAAATATGTCTGTTCATATTTTAATTCTAAACAACACACAGTTACCTGATGACAAACAACTGATTTTGAAAGAAATAAAATAGGCTAATTGTCAAATTTTAATGAAAGAACAAAATGCATCCAGTGACAGGTTTATATTGTGTGAACAGAATATCTATTGTATTTGGGGAAGTTATGGCTGCATTTATCCAACAAAACATCTGGTCCTTCTAAGGTGTCAGAATTTGTCTGCTCTTAGTTTTATAAAATTTGAAGAAAAAAAGAGCTTTGTTTTCCAGATGTCCACATGATGGTACTATTAATTATACTATGCTATATTGGGGAACAAATGAAAAACAGAAAAGTAATAGTTCGTTTAAAAATAAATCTAGGGCTTCCCTGGTGGCGCAGTGGTTGAGAGTCCGCCTGCCGATGCAAGAGACACGGGTTCGTGCCCCGGTCTGGGAAGATCCCACATGCCGCGGAGTGGCTGGGCCTGTGAGCCATGGCCGCTGAGCCTGCGCGTCCGGAGCCTGTGCTCCGCAACGGGAGAGGCCACAGCAGTGAGAGGCCCGCGTACCGCAAAAAAATAAATAAATAAATAAATCTATATTCTGTTATATTTGAAACATAGTAACACAAGTAAATGGCATATATTATTTATTCAATCTATGAACAATGGCAATGTTCATGGCACGTATTGATTCTAACCCCTGGCAATAATTCCAAATATCTTAGGAAGCTGAGAACGGGAACGTCTGGTGAATCCACTTGGGTTCCTGCCCTCTCCACTGTGTGCACAGCCTGAATTATCTGCACCTTTGTTAATGAAAAGAAATTTCCCCAGAAGTCAGCCTTATCCTCACATCCTCCTTCCCCTTTTGCCTGTGCTTTCTCTCACCTGCCTGTCCCCTCCTGTGCCAAGGATCAGAAGACAGTGATAGGAGATGGAGATCCAGAAAGGGTCAAAAATTAGGGCATTGAGTAAAAAGAGTGTGAGGTGATGCCTCACGTAGTAAAGATCAAATAGAGGTGTTGACCACCTCCTTCAAAGCTCTTCTCCCAGGTGGTCCACAGTACCTCACACCCTTGAGCTGCCCCAGCCATAGACTAAACCCAGTGCTAACTGCAGACACTGCAGCCTCAAATTCTTTCTGTGATCTACTCTTCTTCCACATGTAATGGGAATCTAGCCTGAGCATAGACTATGTCCTGTCTGTATCTATTTCTCATCAAACCTGATAAACTAATAGCAGAGCCCAATAGAGAAGTCTGTATCCATTGGGCTGATAATCTTCTGGGAAAATAACCCAATTATGCAGGATTCAGATACTCTATCTCAGCCATGGAAGATACACAGAACTGTCTCTCTGAGGTTTATTTGAATCTCCTTCCAAGGTGCCTTCCAAGAAAAGAACTCATCCTACAACCTTATGAGCTGACTGGTCACCATTCTTAGGAGATTCAAAATGAGTAATGATTGAGTACTATTATCAGTTAGATTCGTTCCCAGTCCATTTTCAAAGGAAAAAGAGAGCTGTGAGTCAAAGGTGAAATCCCTGCATCCTGCAATCTCTGCAAGTCACTGGGGCACAGCAAAGTCACTTCAAGAGACCGTGTCATCTCAAGTAGATTATGACTCAAAGGAAAGCAAGGCAGAGCAGCAGGGGAGTCAGGCAAAGAGCAGGGTGCCCAGGGGTAAACGGATTATGGCCCAGAAGTGTAGACTCTCTGCTCGCAGTTTAGATTTCTTGGCTGATCCAACAACTTACCAAGTCTTAAGCCAGCAAAAAAGAAGCGAGAGTTGATGTTTCCACCCTGTTATGTTGGTCTCTTCGTGGTCAGCCTGCGTGCCAGGAGAGCACAGCTGGCTCATGGCCAGCGCTCCCTTGACAATTTTCACTTGAGAAAAGCCTAAGGATGATGCACAGGGGAAATAAAGCATAGATTCCAAAACTTCAGATGTTACACTATTTTTTTAATCTCTGGTCTGTTAAAATGAACCAAAGAACTTACTCTTAAATTAGGCTAAATTCACTCCCTGGGCAATTTCTGGGTTTCATCATTCTGGATGTCTACCTCTTTTGATCCAATGATTCTAGAAATTTACTGCATTTTGCAGGGATATTTCGCCAGAGACTGTGGCTTCTCTTGGTTTACCCATCATCTGCTTGTGTATCCTGATGCATGAGTGAGCAGAAGAACAAGTGCCAAGACCCAGGCTACCTTATTCCTTCCTGAGGACTGGCCACTGACCACTGTGGACTGAGAGGAACACCACGCCCAGCTTGCACGGGCTGGCTTGCCTATAGCCCAACCAGCCCCACGGATCCTTAACTGCCTTCCCTGGAAACTTTCCAAAAGCTCTGAGTAAGACTTCCCTCAAGCCCCAGGACTTATGCCTGGTCCTATCCACATGTCTTTCTGTAAGGGATGACCTCTCAGAATTATGGGATTGGGATGTCCAGAAGTAAATGCATCTTGTGAAATGCCTAAGAGACACAGAGTATAGAAATTTTATCAGGAGAGAAGAAGACTGAGTCCAGAATAGGTTTCATCACTGTATTAGTTTCCTATTGCTGTTGTAACAAATTGTCACAAACTTAGTAGCTTCAAACAATACAAATATTTTCTCTAACAGTTCTGGAAGTCAGAAGTCCAAAATCAGTCTCACTGGACTGAAGACAAGCTGAAGGCAGGGCTGGTTCCATCTAGAGAGTCAAGGGGAAAATCCATTTCCTTGCTTTTCCCACTTCTAGAGGCCACCTACATTCCTTGGCAGGTGGCCCCTCCTCCATCATCAAAACCAGGAGCCTAGTGTCTGGCTTCTGTCTTCACAGTAGCTTCTTCTATAATAAAATCTCCCTCTCCCTCTCTCCTATATGGATCCTTGTGATTACATTTAGGGCCCACCAGGATAATCTCTCCATATGGAGACCCTTAACTTTATCATACTGGCAAGGTCTCCTTATAAGGTCACACTCACAGGCTTCTGGGATTAAAATATGAACATTTTGGAAGGATCATTATTCTATCCAGCACAACCAGAAAATAAGGATGTTTATGGCTGTATTAAGCAAGGTTCTCCAAGAAACATAACAAATAGAATATATACATATAATATTATACATTAATTAATACCATATTAAATACCTTAATACTATATATTTATTAAATATAGATATATCTAATAGTCGATATTATAATTATATAATATATAATATATATCTAATAACTATAATTTTTTATGTTTAATAATATATTTATTTTACAAATATGCCATATTTGTTTACATATTTATATTTTAAATATACTATAATTTTACATCCAGAAAGAGCTAGTATATAATTATATTTCTAAAAATACTGTTATAATATATATCTAGAAAGAGATTTAGTGTAAGGTATCAGCTCACGTAATTATGGAGGCTGAGATGTCCCACTGCTGTCTGCAAGCTGGAGATCCCCTGAAAGCCAGTGGTGTAGTTCATAGGCCTGAAAGCAGGAGAGCAGACTGTGGATGGTGTAGATGCCAGTCCGAGTGTGAAGGCCTCAGAATCAAGAGGGCTGAGGACAGAAGATCAGTGTCTCAGCTCATCAGTCAGGCAGAGAGTAAATCCAACTTTCCACCACCTTTTTGTATTCCATCCCTCAGTGGATTGGATGATCTCACCCACACTGGTGAAGGCCATCTGCTTTACTCAGTCCACCAATTCAAATGCTTATCTCTGCTGCAAGCATTTTTACTGATCCAGAAATAATGTTTAACTAGTTATATGGGCTTCCCTTGCCCCAGTCAAGTTGACACACAAAGTTAACCATCACAATGGTGCAAGATATTTTATTCTAATAGACATTTTATACTCTATAGATATATACCATACGATTCTTGGACTGCAAACGACCCTATATTTTACAGTTACTGGAAAGAAAATAGACAAATCCTTGTCATTGGTACCTGATTTTTCCCTTGGAATTACGGTGCTTATGTTAATTAATGGAATTGGTAGACTTTAATTTTAATCTTTACTTAAAATATTCCTGTATAAACCAAATTAGTCCTGTTTATCTTTTTCTTATTTTGCCATATAAAGTGGATCTGTCCCACTCCACACAGCAGATTAGTTCTAAATTATTTAAATCCAAATGGACTTGTAGCCATTGTCTTCAGTTATGTAAAAAATCTGTAATTCAGAAGGTATCTGCTTCTGTAGGTTGGAGGATGGTGGCAGTTGTTGGATACACAGCACAGAACCTAATAGACTATCAAATACAGAGAAGAATTTGTGCCTCATCACATATTTCAGGTTTGTTAATGAAATGGGATGTAAAATAAGAAAATTAGAATACATTAATAAATTTTTGTCAGTGGAGACCATGATTCAATATTAAAAAACCTAACTAATCAACATTTATGTAACAGAGTTTTTATTGCATCCTGAAATGCAAAGGCTTTTAGTCTATTTAAAAATTGATAAAGCCCTTTAAAACATCTTCTTTTAAAAAAAACTAATTGTAGTCAATACTAAAAACGTTTTATAAAAAAGCCAAGTCATAAGGTAGTTATAGTAGAAAGAATATTACATTTCAGCAAACAAATTCCAGAATTTGGGCTCTGATTATGCTACTTATAAGCTGTGTACATTAAGGCAAATAGTTTGATTTCTCTCAGTCTCAGTTTCCTTATTTATAAAATATGAATTACATTGCCTTCTTCAAAAGATTGTTGCCATAAGTAAATGAAATATTATATGCTAAGTGCTTTGTGAATTGCTATAGAAAAAATAAGATGTTATTTTGAAGGGCCCACCATGCACTATTGCTTACTTACAAATAAATACATTGTTAATTATATATATATTGGTAGTTTAAAATAATTTAGGTGTCTATAAAGTTAAAAGTTAAAAGAGCAAAACTTATTTGTAGCCCCAAGGACTTCTCTAAACTCCCCATGTTGGTAAAGTTACTATTAGTACTTCATCATATAAAGAAATACCAACTTCTAGAAATAAAATTAGCTTCAGAAAAAGAGACGTGATTACAGTGTCAAAGTGGCTAAGATAAATGGTACCAAAGTTGGCTATTTTGTTAGGTGTAAAAGGGATCTGAAGAGTAGTTACAAAGATATTTGCATTTAATACATACATAGTGTTTTAATTTAATATGTGAGCAGCCTATCCAATGACATTCTCTAAAAAGAAAAATTAGTTACAGTGAGCATCTAAACATCAACCCTGAAAAATAGGGCTGTTTTAAGGATGTAGCTCTGTAGCTCACTGAGCATCCCACAGGGCAGAGACTCTGGTCTCTGCCCTGTGATCCTCCAGCTTACATCTGTCCAACAGCTGTGTCCCTTCTGATTGGTCCACACCCGTGCTGTCCCAGGTGTTCCATAAAATACCATGTCAGCTAACACATAAGCCAAATACTGTCCCCAGTCTGTATCCAGAGGTCTGCCTTCCAGATTATGGACCAAACGTGATATCTAATTACACATACCTTTTCCAATTTTCCATGAATCTGGCATTTCTGTTCATTACTACTCTAGTGAGGCATTATACATAGTAGCCACTCAATAAATATTTGATGTTAAATCATTCCAATATAAGACTAGAAAGAAAAGTAGGAACTATCGCAGCTTCCTATAAATTATACATATAAATACTACTTTGGGAAAGTAAAAGGCTTGTTAAAATAAGATTTAGACATTATAATATCATAAGCAAATATTTTTCTCTCATAGAAACACATGGGTTGTAAAATGATATTACAAAAACTGATAAAATTAATTAAGGAGCAGGAAACAGATTCTCCTTAATTGATAATGTGAGTAAAAATTGTATCAAATTTTATGGAGAACAATTTGGCAACGCAAGGCAAGAGTATTTAACAGTTCTCCCTCCTTTTATCCAAATATCTGTTTCTAGGAATTTGGCACAAGATACAATCTTGTGTTTAAATTTTATACAACTAAAAAGGGACTAATAAGATTTAAGAACACAAGAGTTCATCAAAGAATCACTCATAATAGCGACTAGCAAAAGGAAATTACGTAAGTGCCCAATTATAGAGTTAGAGAAATAAATTATGTTGTTTACATATAATTAATACTTCACACATAATTAATATTTCCATTAAATGCATTGTATAAAAATGTTAAACTATACAACAATATGTACTGTTTACTTTTAATTTTAAAGTAATCAATACAAATTTTTTAAATAAAAATTATAAAAAATAAAAATATATGAAAATAAACATATATCTATACATTTTATCTAAAAAGATTTAGACCAAAATAGAAATAGTGGTTATTTTTCTGAACTGAGTTTATTTTTAAATTATTTTCCCTTTTTCTTTTGTATTTTCCTAATTTTCTACAATAAACATGTATTGATTTCATAATCAAAACAAAAAACATCTAAAATTGAAATAACACACTGAGGCAAATAAATATCCAATGTAGAAAAATAAATTCCATCTTACTGTAATAAACTCTCTGTTAGTCAATGCTTCATTGTGTACTAGGCTCTGTCGATTGAACAAGGTCATTACCTACATGCCATTCATCAAAATGAATGTTTAAAACACCGTCTCAAAGGAATTTGGCAAAATGCCTGCCTGAATGCATTATTAAATATGTCCAGGAGGATACTGGTCTGATTTTATAAGTCACCTTCAGAAGACAATGAACGCAGTCACCACAACATTCTCAAGTCAATTATAACCAATTTGCTTCTAGTCAATGGTACATTGACGGCCCTTAAATAAACTATGTCAATACAATCACTCTAGTGGATCTCCATCATCTGAATTTGACTCATGGGAAGAATACTGTATAAATATTTTCAATTCATATGACCATTTTGTTTGTTTAGATGAAGTTTTTTTAACCCCTGTGAAAAGAGCTCTTACCATCCTGGACTCTCAATGATCACCAATACCTTTATCATCATTTTAAAGGTTTTAATTAATTAGAAAAAGTTAGTGTGCTAGCTTCAGCTAAATTAGCCCCATAATAGAACCTCTGTCAGAGAAGATACCTTGAGAAAAATAAACTTAGTAACTATGTGTTGGGCAGTACAGAGTTTCCGGGATTTATTAGGCACAGTCCCTGCTCAAGATGAACTCACACATAAATGTTTATGTCAGATCTAGTGGGAACTTCAATACAACAGATGGCTCTTAGGAAGCGCAAGGAATTGGAAATTCATTGGGGAGTCATGAAGATCCAAGGCTGGTTCAACATGATACAAGAGAAACAAGGCAATCAGTTGGAAATGAATTTGAACATCCTGATTGAATTTTCAGAAACTTAAGTGTTATTGCATTTATCCATAAAAACATGAAGTTAATTTTCTAATCTTTGATCCCCTCCTCTGCAGCCATTCAAGATACTCATTCAGGCTTCAACTAATTTTATCAGTGCTCTAAGAATCTCACTATTTTAGAAACTGCTTTATCTACCTAATCGTATTTTATTGCAAAATATTCCCACCCTATGAAATTATTTTTGTGGAATTCTTTACTACACTGTGAATTATTTTTGCGGTGTTTCAGTAAGTTCATGGATGGAGTGTAAAATGCACCTGGGATTGTTATAAATCAAGGATGGGAATTACCACTGGATACACCAGTGCAATGGTTAAATGGAATAGAAATGTGACACTCAAATAAACTGTCTCTGCACAGAATAGTGCCTTATTTGATTGTATGCTTTCTTTTTATAGAAGAATATTGCAAACTTCTGAATTGGGTATAAAATGACAAATTGTTACATGACTGCTTTTATCTATATGACGAGGGAGTTGAACAAAATTATTTCTAAGTTCCTTTCCATTTCTAAAATACTATGATTCTGCCTTTTTCACTCACAACATGACAGTAATGGCTGCCCAAGGCTACAGCAGTATTCTAAGGATGTTCTTAGTGACTGTTGACTGCCAACTATTATTTTCCATGTCAGTGGCCCAGAAAAAGACTTGAGGTCCATTTGGAACTCATAGAAAATAAGGTACTAGAAGCACAGATTAAAGTAAAGTTATCGTTTGTGAAGTTGCTTCAGAGATGGGTTTTTAGTTGAATAATTGAGAAAAAATTTCTTAACGGAGGCTCAATACTTTGGCCAAACAACACAAACCATCATCCTTACAAATAGTTGTGATTAATTAAAGTAATGATGACCCATATCATTCATGCCAGTTCTCAGAAAGTAAAATGTATCTCAAAATAGTCTTAAAATGTTATCTTGGCTGGGTGAAGATGAAACGTAAATGCTTTTTCAAAAGTGACATGAATAGCACTCTCCTCCTCTGCAGTGTTCCATTTGCCTTATAATATTTTCTGGAAAAGGAAGAGGCTTTGGGGGGGTCTAGGAGAGAGTGTAGGGAAGAGGTAGAAAAATGGATGGTGGATGGTGTCTGAGTACTGAATCTCAAGGATTCAGCAGAAGTGTGTGAAGATGTTCTGAGGCTCTGAGCACAAGAAATTCTGCACTGGACACCAAGTAGCTACAGACAGTCTCCCTACTTCTGCATCAAATACACAGCAGCATCTTAAAGCAGTGGCTTAGGACTTAGGGACAGCAGACCACCAACAAGAATCTGGAAGAAAACATTAAGAGCTGTATTGCTGAGTGAGTCATGGCCACTCTGAGAATTCCTGAGTTCACTTGGGAAGGGACTGGCCTAAGGTTCTGCCTGGGCAGGTGGGCATTTGGAGCTAACTAGATTTGGGTGTCAAAGTTAATATGATCACATTTTTACTTGCAAGATAATGAAGGTCAGAATGTTTATACTGAGTAGCAGATGAATTTCAAAAGCAATTTAGATTAACTTTTCACTCTACATGATAATGTAGATACCTTCTATATGGTAAATAAAGAGATTAAATTTGAGGGCAAACTAAAATCCTTTTTTCTGAATGAGTTAAGTTGAAGTTTTAAAGTAGAGACACAGAAAGATTATTATTTATATGCAAATATTATTATACTTTAAGGAAGTGTTATCCTGACCATTAACTATGGAAACTGGATAAGTCAATTCAACCCTCTGGCCTCAAATTTTTTATTACAAAAATAGAGGGATAAATAATGTAATTCTCAACCCATCTATTAATTCTAATATTTCAAATATTCCATGATTCTGTCAACTGCTTGAGAATACATATATATTTAAAAATACATATGTATTCAAATACATGATTCTATATACAAATATATAATTGTATGTATATTCAAATATATATGATTACATATACATGTATAATCAAAGAGAGGATTTTTAATTTGGTAAGTCCTTTGATTGCTTGTTATTTTTGATGTTTTATATCAACAGTTATATTTATCACTATCCCTGGAGAACTGGTAAATTCCTATTAGTTTGACTTCCTGATCTTCTAAAAAGTAGATGAATCAGCATCCCTAGCTACAGACATTATAAAAATCAATACCTTCACATCTTGATTCTGGTCTTTAATTTTAAATATTACCTCCATACAGACCCATAGAAGAATGAGAATTTTCCTAATTTTTAACCTCTCAGTTTCTCAGCCTCTGTAGCACAGTCACAAATTAAGACAGAAAAACACCTATACCTTCTCTATATAGTCTGATAACCAGTAAAAGAGAAAAGGATCCCAAACACTTAGCTCCTCCAGGACATGCCCTTGTGTGGACTCGGGTGATAGTCTATCTGGTCACTCACTCAGCACAAACCATTTCAGTAGGCCTATTGTTTCTAGCCTACTTTAGTTTATTCACGTAGCATTCAAGCATACTGAGTCTCACTGAAAATGAAATCTTAATTTGCTTCACTAATGGAACTCATTTTATTTCTTTTAAGCTCTGCCTTTGATTATTACCTTGTGACACCAAAAAAGCAGTGATAAAGCATTTTAGTGGATGACACCCTCATGATACTTGTTACACCTGCTATAAAGTAATTATTTAACTATAATAACTGCTTATTAAAATGAAATGCAATATATTCTAGAAAATCTGTAAGTCAATTTAGCCACTTAGAAAAAGCTATGGTCCGTTAAGTTACCAAGAACAAAGAACTGTGTATATGTGTGATCTGCACTGCGTTCCCATGTTATTTTGTTTTTGTGTTTTTTTGCAGTATGCGGGTCTCTCCCATTGTGGAGCACAGGCTCCGGACGCGCAGGCTCAGCAGCCATGGTTCACGGACCCAGCCGCTCTGCGGCATGTGGGATCTTCCCGGACCGGGGCACAAACCCGTGTCCCCTGCATCGGCAGGCAGACTCTCAACCACTGTGCCACCAAAGAAGCCCCCCATGTTATTTTTTATATAAATTTTATTGTCTATATAGGAAGCCCCAAAGTAGCTACATCTATATTAGTACATTTAAAAAAATTTTTATTGGAGTATAGTTGATTTACAATGTTGTGCTAGTTTCTGCTGTACAGCAAAGTGAATCAGTTATCATATACATATATCCACTCCTTTTTAGATTCTTCTCCCATATAGATCATTAGAGTATTGAGTCCCATGTTATTTTTAATACCCTGTGTTGTGATACCCTCATCTTAGTTATTAGCAAACAGGTGTCCTTATTATACAAAAAATGTAGATGACCATAATTACTCCCCTGATAGCAGAGAAACAAAAGACTCAATTCTCATGGAGAAGCGCTTTGTCATGGAGATGCTCTTTCAGCTCCAGCCTGAGTGCGATAGGTCTGCTCTGCTGTACATAATACTTGCCTGGGGAATAGACTCTACTTTGGAGATTTTCATAAGCATTAAAATATAAATTCTGTCTAGAATGAATAATTCTAAGTTTCACATAAGAAGCAGTTTCTGTCTGCCTCTGCTGATGTTACTTTGCTGGCTGCAGGCAAGGAGTACAATAAACACAGAAGCAGATAATCCTGGACTTAGCTACGATACAGGAGGAGGGAAAACAATGGATTTTAATAAACAAACAATATAGCAGACAAACATTTCGTCTCTGTGTTTCAAAGGATATTGACCTCTAAAAAGAGAAAGGAAAGTCTACTTTTGAACTTTTTTTGACTGTCTAGAGGGAGATTACATAATCAAAAGAAAGCACAAAAGGGATTGGAGGGCTTCCCTGGTGGCACAGTGGTTGAGAGTCCGCCTGCTGATGCAGGGGTCACGGGTTCGTGCCCTGGTCCGGGAAGATCCCACATGCTGCGGAGCGGCTAGGCCCGTGAGCCATGGCCGCTGAGCCTGCGTGTCTGGAGCCTGTGCTCCATAACGGGAGAGGCCACAACAGTGACAGGCCTGCATACCGAAAAAAAAAAAAAAAAAAGGGATTGGAGAAAACATATTTGTTTTCCTCTATCTCCATTTTCTGAAGTCACATGACCTACCCACCTCACTTACTCTCTGGATCTCATACTTCCTAGTTTCCTTACATTTAAAATTTTAATATTAATTGCCTCATAAATGATACTTTCTACTAAAAGAACTTGATGACCTTGAAGATTTCTCTCTCTCTCTCTCTCTCACACACCCACACCCACACCCAACCACACACACACACTTCATGGCTTTCATCTTCATAACCTAAGTGTCAATCATCTATATTTTAACAAAATTTATACAATGTTTGTGCATACAGGCCATTCAGGTATGTAGTAGGCTCACTATATATGAACTTAGACATTCAACTGCAGGCCATCTTTTACTGTGTAAACATTCTGAGGTTGAGTTTTAAAATTTGTCTTTGTGGAACATACTAAGTACACTAAGTTACATAGCACACACAGCCTCCTGAATTTCTGCTCTGAAATTTTTTATGAAGAGACTCAGTGTGGGAGAATTGCTGGATCAGATGAATGTGAGCCCACCTGTGACCCAAATATAAGGCCTTTTGTTTTATTTTCTTCACTAATAAGAACTTTTTGGTACATACTACAGAAGATGAGGGTCCTTGTTTGATTTACTTTGTTCAGTGGACAGACATTTACCTTACTCATCAGTTCAAAAATAAGAGGTACCAAGATCTAAAGTAAATAATTGGGATTACAAATGTATCCTTTTAAAATAAACTTGACTTTCTGGAAATGATATAGATAAGCTCACGACTTTTTTTACCTTATATTAATACAATGAGAAAATTGAGGTTTTCAGACCCCTAGTTTTTTTAACAATTAACTTGATGCCCTTTAGAGCAGGCATCCTTAAACAGCCCTTCCTGCTACTTTCCCATCCTAACCACCACCAATCTCCCCAAACCACCAACACCACTAGACAGAAAGAGGAAGGCAGAATCCATGGGTGGACTTAGGAGGCTCATTAAAATACTGTAACTGTTTTCTTACCTTTACGTGTATTAGGGCTCTTGTTTGCAAACAACAGAAACCAATTCTGGTGAACTTAAACAGAAAATGAATTTCCCAGAAGGATATTGGATAGTTTGCCGAATTTACTGGAAAGATACTGTAGAGCCTAGAACTCAGTTACAAAACCAACGGAAACTAGGCAATAACAGTAAGAATCACACCACAAGAAGGGTCTGGTTAGGATCCCACTGCTAGTAGACACTGTATTTTACCACTGGAAACACAGCTCTTGCTGGTCTGGAACACTGAATCCACTTGTACCTCCAGAATAAATGCAAAACTATTCCTGTTTCTTTGTAACACTAGCTCTAGATTCAAAGACCCAGGAATAGACAGGATGATTCAATTGGCAGAACTCAGGCCACGTGCCAGCATTCTATCTGTGCAGTCTCAGAGAGTGCAATGGGCCTCTCCAGATTCTGGGGTCCATGCTAGCAGTGGGGCTTGATTGTTATGAAAACGTGCACAATGGCTGCTTACCCAGCAGCTAACGCTGGGCAGCTTAAGAGAAAAGAAAAGAAAAAAATATATATATATATATATATACACATACTTTTCACATAATAATATAAATATAATTATATATCTATACAGTTGACCCTTGAGCAATGCAGGGGTTAGGGGTACCGATCCTCGTGCAGTACAAAATTCACATGTAAGTTTACAGTCAGCTCTCTGTATTCAAAGTTCTTCCAAAGCCAACCGCAGATCGTGTAGTACTGTAGTACCTATTTAGTGAAAAAAATCTGTGTCTAAGTGGAGCAATGCAGCCCTAACCCATGTTGTTCAAGGGTCAACAGTATATATCTTTTAGGAAACTATACCTTTTACTGGGAAGAAAAAGTTTTTATCAGATTCTTATAAGCACTGATTACCCAACCAAGCTGAGAATCATTTCTGCATCGAATCATAGAACTTTACCTCCAGAAGGAACCAGAGAACGGAGAGATTAAGAGATCACATGTTGCCACCCATTAGCTAAATCAACACAAGGGCTAGAATAGAGGAGCTCAGAAAAGTGAAGCTGTTTTTACTCAAACAAACCGAATCACATTTATAGGCCTTTAATCTGAAGTTTATATCTCCCAATAACTTTTCAGTTTAGGAAAACTGTCCAGTTTCTTCACTGGCCATCAGATTAAAACAGAAAAAACCTGTTAGCTGACACAGAAAAGATCTCCATCCTAGGAAAAAAAATAAGGTTTTAAAAACTGGATGTTGTTGCTTAGCTGCAAGTTGCTCTTTTGCTCAAGACCACGTTTTTTTGACAGATTACTGTATCCACTGGCTTCCACAATTAAGGATGCAATTAGGTTTCTGGCTCATATATGGTTCCATTATAAAATATTCTGTCTTTAAAAAATTTTTGAGTAAATGAGCACCATAAAAACTTGCTAGCAAATTTTTAATCTTTTGCTTTGTAGGATTTTTAATCCTTTTCTTTCTTTCCTTTTCTTGTTTTCTTCAGTTTTTTCCTTATTCCCTTCTTTCTTTCTTCTTTATTATATGTAAGAAGTACACATAAACACATGTGTGGGAAGGAATTACACATCATGCATTGTCTTGCTTTATTCCATCTACACTACAATGGCCACTGGTCACAGTTTGAACTTTCATTTAAGAACTGTTTTAAAAGCTGAGAAAAAAATAAATTTCTCAAAAATAGTTTGATATAAATAATAGTATTATACAGGGCTTCTCTGGTGGCGCAGTGGTTGAGAGTCCGCCTGCCGATGCAGGGGATGCGGGTTCGTGCCTCGGTCCGGGAAGATCCCACATGCCGCAGAGCGGCTGGGCCCGCGATCCATGGCCGCTGAGCCTGCGCGTCCGGAGCCTGTGCTCCGCAATGGGAGAGGCCACAACAGTGAGAGGCCCACGTACCGCCAAAAAAAACAAAAAACAAAAAACAAATAATAGTATTATACAGAAAAATAAAACTGACAGCCAAATATAAAAATATATAACTTTATTAATCTTTATTCAAGAAGCTTTTCAAAATGCTTTAATTAACCTATAAAATCCCATAAAGACCTATGAAGAGAAAATACAATGTTCCTCATTTCGTGTATCAGAAAAACAAGGCAAAGGAAATGAAGACTTTCTTAGGCATAAATTGTTAAGCAATAATCGGGGGGCTACAGAATAATTAACATCATCATAATAATACAAGTCAGGCCTCTAGACGATGAACAAGGCAAATGTTAGGTAGTGTGATTATTTCAATTAGGTATTAAATGAAGTTAATATATTAATATCCAGGAAATCAAGGTGAGATGGGGCTTGAACAAGCAATTGGAATAAGGAAGGCAAATAGAAGGGTAGTGATGGTGTGACTGAGGACTTATCATAGTCCCTTGTTGGCTTCAGGAGATAGCAGGGCTGGTGAAAGCTGAGAATTTCTAGGAAAAGTGAGGATCTGAAAACCTATATTTGAATAAGTATAAGATAGTTCTCAAGCATCACACGAAAAAGTTTGACTTTGGGCAAGTAGTCTACAAAGCAGCATTTTACAAAGACATGTCTGGTATTTCCATAAATAGGTGAGCTAGGGCACTGATAGGGAGAAAGCAAAGGAAGAGAAAATGAATTACAGAAATATTACGATAACACATGCAATACTGGTAATACTATTTGCATTTCAATGACTATATCACGTACATTTGCAAGAAGTTGAGCCAGGTCCCAAACTCAAGTGTAATGGCTTCAAATTATGGGCTCTTTCTACCTCTATATTGTGTTATGTACGTTGTGGTAAAAGGGAGGATAAACTGGAATTTACACATGAGTTTCAATATGAAGTGATAATAGAGCATCAACAGACCATCATTTATTTAGTAACAGGGATAAAACTCAGAATAAAAGTAAAACCTAGAGATACAGATTTCAGGGCAAGTTAGGAAAACAGAGTTTCCAGAGATGACGTCCGTCTTTGCAGTGAAGTAGTCACACATTATTTAGTGAGGGACGGAGACAGAGCTACTGGGTCCAGTCAATCCACGTAGCTCTTGAAAGTTCTCAAGCCTTTTAAGCCTGGTGTAACAACAAAGAGGACTGATGGGGAGGTCAAGTGGGATATTCCTGAACTGGCTCCATGAACAAACTAGTGGTCACCAGTGGAGAGAGGGAAGTGCAGAGGGGCAGTACAGGGGTAGGGTGAAAAAAAGGGTTATTATGGGATTATATGAAATCATGTGTGTGAAACTTTTAAAAATTGTAAAGCACCATAGAATTTAAAGAATCTTTCATCCAATAAAGAAAAAAAATTTAATGTAAATGCTACAACTACTGGTTGATGTTAAATTGTATCTATCAAATAAAGCAATTACTAGTGAACGACAACAAAAAAATGATCACAATTGAAGGAAGGATAAGGGTAAAGGAAGTCTATGGTGTTGGCGACAATTTCTCTAATTAAAGAAGCAAAGCCTGGAGAGAAGCCCAAAGAAGCCTAGTAGGTTGAGGGAAATGGATAGAGGGAAGCATGTAGAAGAAGCTTGAGAGCCTGAAGGGCATGCAGGGCATGACACCCAGACTCATTAACACCTGACCAGGTAGTGTGAACACAGGGAGGCTTGGCTAAACGTGAGGTCTTTGATGAATGGCTTAGCCAAATGCTGAAGGGGTTGAAATGGGCTTCATGCTATTAGAACTCTGTCTATAGCATCATTTGACCCTGGAAAAGGAGTTCTCTGGCACCATCACTGAGTTTCAGGGAACACTGTCAAGTTCCCAGCCATCTAGCGCTACCACCTTTGCACTCTCTGAGGCCAGCAGCTGGTCCCTGGCATCAACTCTGAAAGCTGTGCATCCTGACTCTGAGTCATCTAAAGCCTTAGATGGATCTATATCCACTATAGAATCCAGAGCCCAAAGCTTCAAATAATTTTAAATCAAAAGTTTAGCCTCAGGGGGCATAAGGTTAACTGAAAGTCAGGTTTGCAAAATCCATAAAACAGAATGAATAAAATAAAATGAGAAGTGTGAACACAGCTGTCACTGGAAAGAGAATTTATGCTCTCTATATGCAATCCAGACACTCAGAGAGGAAAGATAATGTAAGACCCGACCCCAAAAAAATGTTATTGAAGAAAGTTTCAAGAGATTATTTTAAGTGCATACTACTCTTTATCTATAAAGGGCATTATCAGATCCATGAAAAATGGCTATTAATTTGGTCAGGACTACCCTCTTCTATTTTATTGGTGACTGATATACTCATAAAAGATACTAAGAAAACAAATATAAGCCTGCTTTGAAGCAAGTACATAAAAGAGAACTTGGAATTTAGTAGCCATAGTCCATGGTCCTGGTTCCAAGTGTTGCAACCTTGCAGAAAAAAAGCAAACATTTTGTTCAGTGACGTAGCAGGGAAAATGATGGACAAGCTCAAAATCGCATTTATAATGTAATTGTCAAGGCCCAGTGGAGGTGATAAATTTTAGAAAGAAATGAAAGAAAGAAATCACATTTGCCAAGAATATATTTGGGAGTTCTCTCAGCAATGGTCATTTGAAATATGATCCGAGAGAGTTAAAGCAATGCACGGAGCCACAGTAGTTACTACTGAGACCTTACACTGGTGTCTGTCCAATTAACTTAATATTTCCTTTCATTATGCCTACACCATCAAAAAGCATTCATTTTATGGACTGTGGGATGATAAAAAGGATTATTATCTTGCCCATATCTGTAGTGTCAACTGGAGAACTGCAGCACTTAAGTTTCTCACACATACAGTTCATAAATTCAAGAACACACACTCTCCTCCACCCCCCAACTTTGCAACCCTGAGGCATTCACCAAGGAAATATTTCAACTGGAAGGAAAAGGCACGTCTCCATCTAGAAGGGCAGTGAGAACCCTAGGATACTCTCTGTAATGCAGAGCAGAGTCTTCGGAAGAGAAGACTTGCTAAAAGTTGCCTGGGCCACCTTGCTTGCCCTTTCACTTCCATGAAACACATGTCAATTGAACTGCTGTCAGGGCTGTGTGGTGAACTCAATCTGATCAAGGAGGAAGGCTTTTCCTTTCTGATACACTGCACGTACACACACACACACAGACACACCCATTTCCTTTCTTTCAATATAAAAAGAGAAATATATTGAAAGAAAAGTGAACCTGTCTTTAGGAACAGAAGCTTGAAAGAAAGAGCAAGTCAGCAAATGGTTAAAAACTGGGGGTGGGGGGAGGGATAGTGGATAATTTGATGGCTTTTACAGAATGAAGCAAGATAGATGGTAAAGGTTTGGGTTTTTTTGTTATTTCTCAATTTCAGTAACAAATACTTACTGATTTTAATGGACATACAGTTGTCTGGGGATACAATCACAAACAAGACATAGTTTCTTTCCTTTAGCTTACATTTGAGAAGAGAACTATGCTTGAGTTAAATTGTTGGTTCTCACAAACCCAGTAAAAGTTATTTTATTCTATTTTCTCTGCAAATAAATGAGAAGCGGGATGGCATTGAATAGTTCAGCCTGATTGCCTGCTAATGAATTTCTAAGGAGTTTGCTAATCATCGAAAACAAGATTTGATCCCACAAATGAACTTACAGTACGGTCTGGAAATAACATGTAAAATGCAGTGTGATACATGCCAACAGAAAGAGGCAGCACATACAGAGGCAAAGCAGCAAATGACAAATTCTGTCTGCAGGGGCATCAGGTTAGGTTTGCCAGGCTGAGATACTGGAGCTGGTTGTGTAATGGTAGAAGGGAGTGGGGGAGTCCAGGCAAGGGAAGAACATTTTCACAGGGTGGTACAGTAGTGGGTCCAAGTTAGTACTTAGCAAAGACGTTTACATCTAGAGGGTGGGTATTGGCAAGATATACATATCCTCTGTTTCCTTACCACTGACTAAAGAAAACTTAAGAATGTGTGAAGTTACAGACCCTAGAGCAAACCATTACTACTTATTTTAGCTCTAGACAATATCAGCCCTCATCTTGATATGCGGTAGAAGAAAATTATTTTTCTCCATTCCAGTTCCATTTTCGAAAGAAAATGCAGCTGAATTTCCTCTATAAAGGAGGACATAAGAAGTTAAATTTTCATTTGCTGACTGAAAAGCAACAGTGCTATGAATACACAGAGAGAGCTGTGTGAATTTTTTTCCTATGATAAAAATTCAGTGAAAACTAGACTAAAACCATGTTCCCATTCATTAGGTTCTACATTATGTACGTGATACTCACATTTTACTCACATATGTAATTTAATGGGCATTCGGTGAAAAATTCAAGATTTTCAGTTGAGCAGTGTCAGAAAGTCTTTCTTGCTTCAAACATAACAAACCTAATTACATTGTATGGAACATCACATCAAACCAACTCAGTGTATAATATTTTCTAGGTTTTTAGCAAACTCCAAAATTCCAGAAATGTATCTGGTATGCTTAAGTGTAGCCTTACTTCTCAAGATCTTTTCCAGACCAATGGATAAATGAAGAATGGTAATCACTTTGTGTAGAATTACTTTGATCATGTGTTTAATATCTCCATATGACAATTATAGAATAGATGTAATTGAAAAAATTTGGAGAGATACTAATTTCCCTTTCTTCAGAACCATCCTCAGCTTCTTTGATTCAAGTTCTTCTCTCATACAAATATTTGCTTTTCCTGAACTCAACCAAACCATGAAATACAGGTATGTTCAAGGTGCTTTTAGAACTAGAAATAAATAGTATGTGAGGCCATAGGACTATGGCTTTGTTAAAAATCTTAATTGAGTTTTTAAAACCGTGCCTGAATTACACTCTTTTGAATTAATAAATGTTCTTCTTCCCCTATCCCACAAGGGGGATAAGTTTTTTGATTATCTTGCAAATGAGTAGTGCGCTAGTACCTCAAAGTCAATGGGTACCACAAATGTTATCAACTCACTGGGCAAATAATATGAGTCTTGGAATTGAAGATTGTATCAGGTAGTCAGTGGGAAGACAATACATTTGCCAAAAGTATATAACAAAGGGACTATTTATAAGGTGAGGGCTGGATTATAGGAAACTGTAAGAGTCAGAGCAGTGTTCTGGAGATAGGAATGGAGGAGAGACAGACAGAGATGAGGTTTGTAGAGAAATGCAGCCAGCTCACTCCATTCCTTCCAGTCTCCTTATAGGTTGGACCCAACGCAAAGCCTTAAAGGCAAGAGAGACCCACTGATGTGAAGCCAACAGGTCAACCTCCGAAGCCCAGAGTAGGGTGGACAAGGGTGGAGAGTGTATCTAGAGGGCAAAAGAAGATAAACCACACCACAACAGACCTATAATTTAGGACTTGACATTTAACCTCCTATCTCTGAATATGCCAACAATGGATTTTGAACTCAAACTTCCCAAGCTTTGATTTGGTTTTGTGTTAATCCTTTTCAAAAATACATTTTTTTTTTCTTATTGTTGGAAACCATTGCTCTAGTAGAGTGGAAAATGGTAAGCAAAATGAACAGGATGCAAATATCCAAGCGCCTAAATTACATCCGGAGAGTAATTTACGCAATTATTAGAAAATATGGTTCTTGGGTTATACATGTTCATGTGCTCCTCTTTCAAACAAACTAGAGTCCATCAATCACTAGCCAATCAAGTGTTTGAATACATACCATAAAGAGAAAGATTTATTGATTCATATATTCCATAGTCAAACCTTTACCGAGAATGTGTCAGCCTCCATGTCATGCTCCCTAAGACTGACCAAATGCAAAAAAGCATTACCTTGAGCAAAATTTTTACTTTGAGTAATAGCTATGTATTTCATTCTGTATTTAATTATCATACTTCTTCTAAAACTAACTTTTAGATATCTGTGAAAAGTTTTTTATGCCTTCTGTCTATATAGCAAAAAATATCCTAATAATAAAAAGAAAATTCAGTGAATAATCAAGTTTGTTTAGGTATGGCCTATGTATGAGAGAAGATGAGATCTTTCTAATTTATTCTTCATTAAATTCAAGTCTTTTAGGGAATTCCCTGGCGGTCCAGTGGTTAGGAGTCAGCACTTCCACTGCAGGGGGCATGAGTTCGATCCCTGGTCAAGGAACTAAGATGCCACAAGCCACCCAACTAGGCCAAAAAAAAAAAAAAAAAAAAAAAAAAAAATTCAAGTCTTTAAAAAACTAGTTGAAAATTAACTTTTCAGACTTGATTTGTAAAATATTTGTTCTACTGGATTGGGCTCTGTTGTTAAAATCACCTCATTTACTACTTTGTCAGTTATGTGTATATTTCCCACTAAAACAGTGAATTTCAACTGGCTTTTGGTTTCATTGTCTGCTCAACAGGAACATCTCAAAGTCAAGGGCTCTTTTCAGCTCTGAGACAGTGGAATCTGGGAGCAATGGGAGTGGATATTGTGTGACAGTATTTCTCAAAACACAGTGTCTCCCACAAAGGACCAAATTACCACATTACTGGCCTTTAGAATAAGTTTCCCTAGTCAACTTCTAACCAGCATTAGTAAATTGTGCCCATCACAACAAGCAGATATCTTTCAGGACTAGCTATTTAAAAGGTAGCCAAATCCAGCTGGAATCAACTATTTTTATCTAAAAAAAAAATGGGTCTTTTGTCTCGTCCTTCCTTACCTAAGGTAGGACTTGAGATCATAAACAGTTCTGTAGTGTAGTGAAAATAAAACACATTGTCCTAAGGACTTAAATGTTTCTTGTCACTGTCAGGAGTTTCCAAAGGTTCTGAGTTTTTATTCCCAGGGCCACTGATGCATTTATAAACACAGTTTGTAAACTTCATAGGAATAGTTAATGTGGTAGATTTTCAGAATTAAATCAGCTTCCAAGGTACTGCAGCTCTCAGAACCTTTGTTGAATCTTGATAGATATCTCAGTCAAAATTACTTATCATGTCTTTTGTTATTCTATTGTCCCTCATTTGCATGTATCATAAGCTAATTTGTAATATCATTAGCTACCTATATTAACCTCTAGGTTATCTGATTGTACAAGCAGGTGCATTTTTATATACTCCAAAGGTCTAGCACACCACTCTGTATCTAATAGGAACTCATTAAATCTTTGTCAACTGAATCAGCATCTTTAGTGTTAATAATTTGGCCATAGGCTCTCTCTTTTTTTTTTTTTTTTTTTTTTTGCGGTACGCGGGCCTCTCACTATTGCGGCCTCTCCCGTTGTGGAGCACAGGCTCTGGACGCACAGGCTCAGCGGCCATGGCTCACGGGCCCAGCCACTCCGCGGCATGTGGGATCCTCCCAGACGGGGCACGAACCTGCGTCCCCTGCATCGGCAGGCGGACTCTCAACCACTGCGCCACCAGGGAAGCCCCCCATAGGCTCTCATTTTATGAAGTGTTTATAACCTTCAAAAACTATTTCTATAAAACTGTACTATTTTTCCATTAAAAAAGTCATCTTCCCTCTGAGATAAAATCTAAAGTTGATAATTTTGAAAATTTTCAGGGCATCATGGATGCTCTATTCCCAATGTTTCTGCATCACTTTCAAAACTTTCACAAAGGTCAGCACCAGTCTACTATGAGGCATATCCAAAGTGAACAGGATTTACTCTCAGCTGTGTGCTCTTCACCTGGTCTTCCCACAATGAGAAAATCTGGTTCAGATTAACCATTTCAGAAACTTTGTGACAGACTGACCTGATTTTGACTGACTATATTACAAAAGTATAGTAATCAAAACAGTATTATATTGGCATAAAACAGCCACATAGACCAATGGAAAGAATCCAGAACTGAGAAGTAAACCCATGCATATATGGCCAATTAATATTTGACAAGGGATCCAAGAACACTCAATGGGGAAAGAATAGCCTCTTCAAAAAATGGTGTTGGGGAAACTGGACATCCACAGGCAAAACTCTAAAACTGGACCCCTATTTTATACCACCCACAAAAATTAACTCAAAATGGATTAAGGACTTAAAATGTAAGACCTGGGTCATAAAACTCTAGAAGAAAACATAAGGAAAAATCTCCTTGACATCAGTCTTGGCAATAATTTGTTTTTGGATATAACATCAAAAGTATAAGCAACAAAAGCAAGAATCAACAAGTGGCTCTTAGGAAAATGCAATAGTGTCTTAGGACTGCTGCAGCTTTGGACCTTGGTAGACCTCTGATTGGGGCTACAAGGCTCTGCCCCAGAAGTCCAAGTGCTTTGCTACTGAGTCTTTCTGGCTCCTGGAAACCTATGGATGTGTGTACCACCCATGCATGGTCTCTCCCTGTTCTGGCTTTGGGCACTCCCTCCCTGCACAGCCTTTGGTCTAAAGCCCATCCTCCCACATATAGCATGGCCTCTGTGCTGTGACTCTGTGGGGCGGGGAGTGGGAGACAACCATGAACATTGGTGTTTGTGTGGTAGGTAGTGTAAGTCAAACTCCCTAGGGACAAGTCTGGGATGAGGAGCCTCTGGCTCCCAAAGCACCCAGGTGTTTCTCATCCCAGGACTCCCCTGTCCATCCACAGAACTCCCAAGAGACTGGGCTTCCTCTAGAGAGAGTGGTCACAGCTGCAGCACCTTGGGCCTGATTCTCCCATTCTCTGACCTGCCCCTTATGCTCAGCATATCCCAGCCTGTCTTCTCCTTGCCCTTCTATCAGGACCCAGGCTTACACCCTCAGCATCAATAACAACATTCTAACTAAGCTCAAAACTTCAGCACAGCAAAAGAAAGAGTCAACAAAATGAAAAACTGAAAAGACAACCTGCAGAACAAGAGAAAGTATTTGCAAACCTTATATCAGATGATGGGTTAATAACCAAAAGATGTAGTGAACTCATATAAGTCATTAGCCAAAAACCAAACAAATCAATTAAAAAATAGGCAGAGGATTTGAACAGAAATTTTTCTAAAGAAGACATACAAACAGGTACATAAAAAAGCCAACCGGAACATGAAAAGGAGCTCAAAATCACTAATTATCAGGGAACCACAAATCAAAAACACAATGAGATATCACCTCACACCTGTCAGAATGGCTATTCTCAAAAAGACAAAAATAACAAATGCTGCTGAGAATGTGGAGAAAAGGGAACCCTGATACACCGTTGGTGGGAATGTAAGTTGGTGCAGGCCCTATGAGAGAGTGAAGTTTCATCAAAAAATTAAAAACAGAACTACCACATGATACAACAATCCCATTTCTGGTATATATACGTGCAGGAAACAAAATCACTATCTTGAAGAGATATTGAGGTATTATTCACAATAGCCAAGACATGAAAACAACCTAAGTGTCCATTAACAGGTAAATGGATAAAAAAGATTATATATATACACATATATATATATATATAAATGGAATATTATTCAGACACAAAAACGAAGAAATCTTGCCCTTTGCAACAACAGGAATGGACCTTAGGGGAATTAAGCTAAGTGAAATAAGTTGGACAGAGAAGGACAAACACTGTATGATCTCATTTATATATGAAATCAAAAACACCAAACTCATGGAAACAGAGAGTAGTTGCCAGGAGCTGAAGGGTGGAGGAAATGGGGAGATCTTGGTCAAAGGGTACAAAATGATGAGTAAGTTTTCGGGGTCTATATGCAGCATATTTAACCACACTGTATTGTGCACTCGGAAGTTGCTGTGAGAGTAGAGCTTTAATGTTCTCACCATAACAACAACAACAACAAAATGGTACCTACATGCAGTGAAGGATGTGTTAACTGACCTATGGTAAATACTTCACAGTATATACGGGTGTCAAATCATCACACTGTACACCTTAAAATTACACAATGTTTTATGTTAACTATATTTCAGTAAAGCTGGGGAAAAAAACACAACAAATAAACCCAATTCAGATAAAATCAGCTGAACCACCATTATCCAATGAATAATTTACTGAGAGTTATTTATGATACACATTTGCACAAATATATTCACATATAACAAAGTAAAAAGAATCAGAAACAATTTGTGTTTAAGGTCTTTAAGTTTTTAAAAAAGCTTTCTTCTAAATCCTTGGCCAGGAGCAGGCTGGAAAATGACTTTGCTCAGGTTTGCATTTGTTTCATTTTTTGTTTTATTTAATGTGGCACCATTTGTTGCCCCTTCCTGTATTCCATCCTTCCTCTCAGCCCAGGGTAATTCAGTAACTGACAGCTTTTGTACCTGTCAGTCCCTTCCTTGCATTGGGCTATGAAGGGTTACTGCAGAGAATTCTCAACCCACCTAAACTTTTTCTAACTATTCAGACACCTTAATCAATCATATGCCAATAGCTCAGGACTTCTTTCTTTCTAATAGCAATGCCAAGATCCCTTCAATGGCTGGAATCACAAGGGGGACAGTTTCCTCTGACACTGTCCGCAGAATGTCTTCTCTACCTGCAGGGTACTGCCGTACCTCAGACTTTGGAAGAAAGAAAAGAACCTCCAGATTGAGAGTTACCTGAAAGAATTTCCCCTGCTTCTTAAAAAGTTTTACATCTGCAGTAGCACTTAATAAATCCTCTTGAACCACCAACCAAAGTTAAATACATCTTCAGCATCCCTGATAAATTTGTAATTCGTATCACTTTCATGGAACATACTTCACATGATTTACCTTCCTATGCTTCGCCTTCCATTCAAACAGTCACTTTGCAAAACACATTTAAGTGTGCATATCAATTTATTTCAAAATTCATGGTTAAGATGCACTATTTACTTCATACACATAAATACTGGCCACTGTTTATGTATGTTGATGTAACATTGATTTTGTATTCTTGCTCTATCAAAAAATTTTGAGTGTCTACTCTTGTGCCAGCTAGAGAAAGAAAACAACGCAGGAAAAAAACAATTAATAAATAATTGCTTTATCTTACTGATGGGATTAAAATTTTACATCTGTGTACCTATTTGTTGTGTTTCTAAATTTTATTTTTACTAACAGGTACCACTTTTGTCATAATAACTCAACAAATTGTTTTTAATAATATAAAACTGAGGTTTATATACTCCAGGCAAGGAATTGGAAGAGACTTTTTCTGGGGAGTCTTAGAAAAAAGAATAAAATCTAAGAATAATGATGTTGGGGGTTTCCAGAGAAGGCAACTAGCCAGATCACCTTTGACTGTTTCACTTACCTGGATGGAAAAGATGTTGCATCCATGCAACAAGAACAATATGCTATAAACAGGAACAGTGGTAGACTGTGGGAGTAGATAAATCAGGGAATAAAAGCAGACAGTTACTAGTTCCAGTGGTTTAAAAAATGCACAGAAAAAAATTAAAAATTATGTATATTACATGGCTCAAGTGTTAATAGTGTTTATATGATCCTAATACTGTAAGCTCTGAGTACTGATATTGCTCTAATCAAAATCACTTAATATTACTTTATAATGGGTTGAAGGGGCAGGAATTAAGAGAGAAAGATGGGGAGGAGATTACAAAGAGCTAAATTCTCAGTTCCCATTTTAAGAACTCAGTAGTTAATACCTCAAAACAAACAAAAAATCCCAAGCAGTAGCAAAAACACTGTTAAATATCAAGAATTAGCAATATACACCTGTTCATTAGACACACAACAGTAAATAACAGAAAAAAAGTGTCAGTTAAGAGTTGAAAAGGAGATGTTTCTAGGGAAAGAAAAATGAAAATGAGGGTGGCCAGGGACTGATAATTTTTCTAACAAGTTTGATAGAATTATTTACTTCTTAAAAGTGTGTTCACAGATAAATTATATAAAGTAAAACCAAATTAGGACCTGTTAAGTATATAACGGTATGCCCAAGAATTGTTCCTCACACGGCAGAGAGGAAAGAGAAGAAGCAAGCTCTCTTGTGTTTCTTCTTATAAGGGCACTAATCCCATTTATGAGGGCTCCAGCTTCGTTACCTTATTAACTCCCAAAAGCCTCACCATCTAATACTGTATCAATGGGGATTATGATTCCAATATATGAATTTTGGGAGGACACAAACATTTAATTTATAAAATACACCCACTGGCATTTTGTTAAGGGAATGGCTTTCACATGGACTATTCCCACTCTAATCTGGCTCTTTTACCTTAATCTTCCACAGCACAACACACAAGGGGCTGTTACTTATAAAGAGATCTGCCAAAATTTCCACAATAATGGGGGAAAGTAACCCACAGGATAACTTGCAAAGACTGCATAGTCCCATACCACCTTTTCCCTTTCCCTCCCTGCATAGCTCCTAGACCACCTCCAAGTAACTCCATGGGGTACAGCCCTTCCTTGGCTCCCAACCTCCAGTGAACAATGGTTTACAATATTACTTAGAAGGAAAACCCATACACAGACTTCTAAGAATAAGCAATAATGAAAATACAATGGGAGTCTAAATCTAGATTTTGAAAACAAACAGTTCTCAAAAGGAAGCAAGTCCTGCAGAGATGGCCTTCAACAAGAAAATTCAGAGCAGTTTAGCTCTTTGGAGCCATAACTTTAAACCTCTCCATTCCAGACCTGAATTTTCTCTAGATATAACTATAAAATGGTTTTCTAGGACAAGAGGAAAATATCCCTCAATGATAGATTCTTTCTTATGATGGTCAATTTCATGTGTCAACTTGCCTGGGCCACAGTGCCCAGATATTTGATTGAACATTATTCTGAATGTCTTCGTGAGGGTGTTTTTGGATGAGATTTACATTTAAATCAGTGAACTCTGAGTAAATAAATTGCCTCCATAATGTGGGTGGGCCTCATCCAATCAGTTGAAAGTCTGAATAGAACAAAAGATTAACCTACTCTGAGCAACAGGTAATTCTCCAGCAGACAGCCTCTGGACTCAAACTGCAACTCTTTTCCAAGCCTCCAGCCTGCCAGCCACACCCATCAGATTTTAGACTTACTAAACCTCCACGACCACATGAGTCAATTCCTTAAAATAAGTCTCTTTCTATAAATATACACACATCCTATTGGTTCTATTTCCCTGGAGAACCCTGACTAATACAGTCCTCTTATAAAGCAAAATCATTTCTTATAATTTTTAATAAACAGTGTTCTAGTCTTTCCTCATCTCAGGTTCAAAATAATTTCTGAGTCCAGACCAAACCCAGGTCACTTTGTTACATTAATATAACAGCTTCTAACTAAATGTGATGTTCCAGTAACCATTTATGTTTTGAGGCCACAGACCATGAAGAATTAAGTTTATTTATAGAGGGGTCTAAGGAGAAGGAAGGAGGGTGGGGCACGAAAAGTAACTGGGTTTAAGTCCCCCACTTCAAACTAGGCAGGGAATGAGTTGACTTCTCTAGAAAGAAGACTCTCATATTGATCATGTAACAAAAATACGAAGCACTGAGGGAAGTGATAGCAAACAAGTAATCTTACGGAACATATCTGATAAATGTATCTCTTAGCAATTTCATACTGTGAAGTGAGATTGAAATACACAAGAAATGGAATTATTAAAAGCCCTGCTTGAAATGTGGCATCTTGAAAAATGGCTGATGACCATACCAAGTGTGACTGCAATTCTTAATAAGCTGTTTTCTAGAGAAAACACTTGTAATTTGTTATTAACAATGGTTATTAAATGGCCCTGGTCCCTTTTATTGTCATTGTTGCTGTTGTCATTTGCATTTTATTACTAAGCATTATGGTTTGGAAGAACTGCTTAGGAATCTCATGTGGGAGATGTTCTATGACTTTGCATGTAACTACAAAACATTTATGAGCCCACTCTTTCTCAAAGATACCTAAGTAATAAAGTAAAATAAGTGTCTTACTAGACTGATATAAATTGTTTCTCCTTAACTTCAAGCTCCTTAAGAGGCTCTATACTCTTTTCTGTAAAAATAAAGGTAATATCTATGTCACCAAATTATAGTGAAAATAATGTACTTAAGGCACCAAGTATCATGCCTGGCACTTAATATGACTATCTACCTATGAGCTCTACCTATGAGCTCTATCTAATCTACCTATGAGATTTATGAAAATCTCACAGCTAACCTCATACATAATCAGTGGTAAAAGACTGAAAACTTACCCCTAAGATCAAGACCATTTCTCTAATGATTTTGTATACTAATCTAGTTTTACCAACTAAACTACAAGTTATCTGAGTGAAAGCAAAGTACTTTTTACTGCTTTGAAGTTCACTTATGTCATGCTGGAAACAGAGTTAGTGTTTTAAAAATCACCTTTGGTTGACAAACTAATTTTCTTCTATTTTGAAAACAACTAAATTTAAATTAGAATCTTTTACATCAATGGAAAATTCTTTGAAATGTTTTCACGCTCTTGTTCAGAAAAATTAGAGAATAGGGGTTGATACATTACTGTGTCCTGAATTGAGTGGCATTCTTTCTTAGACAAAGGAAATTTTTAAGGTCATTTCTTACATATATTACTACTAAAGTAAAATTATTGAGTTAGATATTTAACCTTTAAAAGCTACCCCTTCAGAAACTCTAAAATCTCTAAGCAAAACTAGAAATAGTTTTGATGCAATCAGCACATTTATTTACACACCCATTGTCTTAGTTCTTCAACATGTCTTTGAAATACTAAACTTGACAGTTTTTGAAAAGGTGCCTTGTTTCAACATAAAACTATGAGAACACCCATAACATGGCTGCTTCCTTTCAAAAGAAGGAATGCAGGGGAATTTTTTTTTTCTGCTTAAACTAATGCTATTGTTTTATTGCCAATTTTTCTTTAAAAGTACCCATTATTGAATCCAGCTTATTAGGTATTTTTAATCAGTTAACAACGCTGTTAGAACTTGTTATAAATTCCTACATACTCTAAGAATGTTCCACAGTCTTGACTCATTCTTTGAACTTGTAACCACCTACCTGACAGTTTATTTCCAAAGTGCTGCTTTATGTTCATTATGTTATGATAGGATTTCCATAAAACAGAATGAAAACTACTTTCTTCAGTTTAATTTCATGAAATTGATGATAAATTTATATTACATTGTCTCAGTATTTTTCCAACTTCTAAATCTGTACATGCCTGTTAAATGGCACATTAAGTATGAATTCCATTCAGTTTTACCCACTTGGAAATACCAGCAAATGCCCCTTCCAGCCAGCACAGAAAAGGGTCTTCTCCCCAAAAGTTAAATATTTTACTTACTTATGTCCATCTTATGGAAATTCTAGTTTATTTGTACTGCTTTGCTTTCAAAAGCCTAAGCTTTACTACTTGGAATGCTATATTATCCAGAAATGTTTGATGTTTTTAAATGCTCAATTGACTTGTTATTGTAAGAAACATAAAGTTAAAATATGACCTGAAAATAAACTACAAAGAAATTCAAAGTGCTAGATTACCAAACTAGAGCCTAGTGAAACTGTTATTCGCAACATTTATCCCATCAAAAGATTGTCTATTACTGCAACCTGCATGCATATATTTTCTACTTTTCCCTTCTTTGATTCACAGTCATCTCTCTATCACCTATGGTATAACCAAGGAATAACCAAAAACACACAAACAACTTACAAAGCTAAATCCAGCTACCGAAAATCATATTTTAACAAAAGTTTGATGCCCTTTCTCATTTTCTCAAAAGAGAAAGGTAAAGTGAGACTGATAAATTAGAATTTAGGTCATTCATTGTCATTCACTTAGCCACACAACATTTAGGTGTTGTGTTCTCAAAAAATAACCAGTATTATATTAAGTATTCTGGGAAACATAAATGAAATAAAAGATACAGCCTCTGTCTGTGCAGTGCAAACCACGAATTTATATTTTCCCCTATACAAACACTAGGTAGATATTGATGTGCAGCGATATTGCCAAAACAAAAAAAGAAAAGGAATACACTGGTTCCTAGACACAAGTTTTCTATAGGTATTTTTCAGCAAGTAGACTGTTAAAAGCCAGTCATCCCAAATTCCCCTTCTAAAGAAACTGAGGGCAATTAAAAGATGAAAATCTATTCACTTACTCATCAAAGGGGTATGAAAATTACCCCACAAGTAGATCTTGGCTGCAAAAGATATGAACTATTCCCAGCATGCACAGACCTTTCTCCTTTTCGATAGGCCATTAACTTGTCCCAGTAGAAGGAAATCTCCACATTACACACTACTTCAAGTGTTTTACCTTGAATATTATAAACTAGTAGTTCTTCAATGTCTGGTAAGTAACATATCATCAGTCAACACTAGCAATGAAAGTCAAGTATGAAAGGCACTAAAACATGCTGTATCCCTAAGAAGCTGAGCACCATCCATAATTTCTCTTTGACTCTTAGAGAAGCAGCAACCACAGCAAATGGCGGTTCAGCAGGAGGGGAAACAGGAAGAAATTTTGAAATAAACAATAGCTAAACCAACAAGCTACTGGAAAAAAATAGATTTTTTTAAAAACATTAACTAGAAAAGATAGCCACGCTTTGACTTTAAAATCAACATATCTTTACATAGTAAAGTTTATTTTTTACTAAACGTTATGAAAGACAAAGGAATGTAAAATATGCAAAAGACAGTCTCTGCCCCAAATGTTCTTAGTTAATCATATATATGAAACATACTTTATTTCTAATACTGCTCATCAATAATTCCCATAATGGCATACTGTTTGAGTTACAAAAGTTTTTCTAATCTCAGAAATCTCATTCTAACCCTAGCAAACACCCTTAATTTATATATTACTATACAAACCATAGTTAGGAACATGACCATTAAAATTTGTATCACCGATGCACATTTTAAATAATACAGGAAATATAATGGTCTGTAATCGAGTTTTATACCATTTCTGAATTGTGAACTAGAAAAGTGCTACAAAAACACATTATACTTAGAGATTAAGGGAGGAAATATTAGATTGTCAGCATTTCAAGCTGCAAATCTGTGTTTAAAAAAAGACATTTCAAAGCAATGAAATAGACCATGATTTTCATTTGTATTTACTGTGTTCACTTTTCAAATTCACTGTAAAGACATGACTGAGAAATGTCTTGTAATTTCTGCAGGGAAAAAAAAAATGCAACCACCATTCAGCTCTCACAGAGTATATTAGAACATATTCATGCCTTATCTATTACCCAAACCCTTGCACTATGTAATCTATAGTAAACCAGAGAAGTTGAAGATAAGCTTCTTTAAGAACAGAATCAAAGGAATTTATGGGGCCAGTTCTACTTTTGGTGAGAATATTTGGCTTAAGACCAGACACCTAGAGGTCTTACCTGAAACAAGAGGACACATCACAGAAGTAAATGCTAAAGGAGATGCTTGAACTTGGGCCAGGAGAGATAATAGAGACAGAGAACGAAAGAGAAACATTTAAGCCCAAAAGCCTATTGCCAATCCATCTTTCATTGTAAAAGTGAAATAGCTTTATATGTAAACACATTTATGAACCAGAAAACCAAAAGGAAATTTTGCTACCACATTTGGGGATAGAATGGAGTGAAGACAAAAAATTAGAAGTAGAAGAACTTTTATAGAGAAAAAAAAAAAAAGAAAGAAACTTCTTCCTTTTCAAAGAATCCGAAAATGCCTTGAGTCAAATAGAAAACATGCAGTGGACCTATCACTATGACAAGAATGAGTTAAAGAAAAAAATAATCTTGATGCAACCAATAGCCCCACTAACACTTATAAGAAATGAAAAGTCCATGATTTCCGTGATGAACATATAGCACTCAGCATGAGCCATTCAAGGTCAAAGGCAAAGCTAATTAATTAATTGATTTGTCTTAATGCTTTATTCTTTGAAAATTTAAGTGCATCATAATACTTCAAAGTATTAATTTTTATTTCAACCAGAATAGAAAGGTCTCTAATGCAATTATTTCCTGAACTACTTATAAGCACAATGGCTTTCTGATAAAAGGTGTGAATATCCTCAGTGCTGAGAATGGCCCCATAAAACTGTGCAAATAAAAGCTATTGCCTTTTTGATGTTTTCTCCAATGCTGTGTCTTAAATAAAAAGATGGGGATATGGAAGAATACTTGTTTAAAATTTTTGGTCTATTCATGTCAGTCAAATTAATTTGACATAAAGCAGAACTCCAAAACTAACAAACAGAGTTTCTGCCTTCATGATTTTTGCCAATTTCTGGAGGAGGTGGGAAATCAATGAAATTGCTTATTTTCTCCCATGAGTTTCTATAAGCTGTGCCAGTAAAAGAAAACAGACATAATCATATCTTCTCCTAAGGAAGACAAATATTATAAAGCAAATCTTTATTTGTGCAATTTGAGTTACACAAATAATTTTTGTAGAATGGCCATACTTCATTCATGAACACTGTACTAAGAAATTTTTTTATTTCAATCAATTTTCTCAGCTTCAGCACGACTGACACTACAGACCAGATAATTCTTTGTTTTGGAGGGCTGTTCTGTGCATTCTAGGATATTTAGCAGAATCCCTGCCTCTACTCAACACAGCCAGTAGTACCCTCCCTCCCTGCATTTGTGACAATTAAAAGTTATCAGACGTCTCCTGAGGGACAATTCATCCCAGCTGAGAATCATCATTTGCCTTTTTCACTAATATTTATACTAAAAATCAAAAGCAATGATGGTAAAACTTCTGGCATCTTAGCCCCAATCGGATTGAATAGTGGCACTTTACTTTTATAATGAATCCCTAATGTGTATCGTCTGAATGACAACAGAAATTTAGGTTATTAAATTATATTTGTAATTAAGCAGATAAAATGAAAGAACAATGGTTGTAATTGGCATGTGCTCACTCCACTGATCCCATCTCAAGTACCCAAAATGCCCCACCCCGAAGAATAAATGGAATTATGTCTAAGGTGGGAGATCTAGAACAGGGATTCTCTTCTCAGGCTCTGAAGGATTATTATTGAGGGATTTCTCCCAGGAAGAACCTGAAGGAAAGTGAGGGAACATAAAGAGGGAAGGAGAAAGAGCCACGTAGGAAGTGGTTTTAGTTGTGATCTAGCTTCAGCCTAATCGTAGGAGAGCTCTGGAACATAAAAACTGCACCACAGAGCAGGTCCTGCCTACAAGACATCCTGCTTGGAGGCAAGGGGCTGGCCTTTACATGGCATCAGTCAGCCATTGGCTGCAGGCCACCAAGAATGGCACAACTTCATAGGCAAAGCAGCTCCTGTAAGTCATGGGCAATCCTTCAAAAACGCTAAAGCTGTGAACCCTTAACAATCAACACCTACAGCAATTGGACGATTGGGGCTCCAGTACAGCAAAGAGATATGGGGAACCAAATAGTGTCCACTACAGATGCCCTTCTACAACAACAGAACAACACACTGCCTCCTCACACACAAGTTGAGTTCTCATTGGTCAAGGCATGGAGGGATGTAAGTTCTATGTTGTTTACTGTTGAGTGTCTCCTTGGGAATAAAAAGCCACAGCCTGAAATGCAAACTGTTGTGTGGTAATATAGCATGCATTTATAAAAGAAAAATTATAGACACTAGAACATTCAGTTCTAGTGAAATTTTAAGGAAGGACAATTCGTTTTGTCCATTGATAATGATAACATCTTTCTCATTAGAATCTACACAATTATATATTATCTTTCACAATGATAATTGTAAGAACCTTTTGGAACTAAACGGGAAAGTATATAATCTTCATTTTATGGCAAATTACTTTGTTTTTGTTTATGAAAAAATGAAAATTCTATAAAATTGCTTTTTGCTATTACATTAGATTTGAAATATTACTGAATATCAAAATGAGAGGTTTTTCCCTTTGTTGTGGAATTTTTTTGAGAAGTATTTGGAAAAAAACAATAGTTCTTAAAACTCTGTAGTGTCAGGACCTCCCTTTTAATTATTAAAAAGTACTGAGGACCACAAAAGCTTTTGTTTATGTAGATTATGGCTACCTATATTTACTGTTTTAGAAATTAATACTGAGAAAATTTTAAATATTTATTTTTATTTAAATCTAACAATAACAATCTATTACATGTTAACATATGTAATATATATTTCAAAAACTTAGTGAGAAGAGTGACATTGTTTTGCATTTTGAAAATCTCTTTAGCATCTGAATTAATAGAAGAGATGAAATATTGATCTTGTTAAAGTATACAACAAAATCAATCTCACACAGATATGTGTGAGGAAAGGGTAAAGTATTTTAATCATCTTTTCAGATAATTGTGGATAGTCTTCTTTACTACTAGACCAAAACTTGACAATTAATGGCATTTAAAGGACAGTTGCAAAGTGGAATCTGAAACCATATCAATGAATGTTGTATACTTTGTATACTTTGTTATATTAAAATTCCTTGCACTATCTTACAACTTAAATAGGATTTTTTTTAACCTAAGCATGATTTTGTAATATCATGCATTGTCATGTGGAAAATACTGATTTACTGAGACATGCAGATCTTCCAAATATTATCATATTCCACTAGTCAATATTTTAAAAATTATATGTTTAATACCACTGATCTTATAAGAAAAGTCTTTGAGCATCAGGAAGTAGTTAAGTTCACAGGAGCAGACAAGTTTTTTCCAAAGTCTAATTTTCACTGGCAATAAACATTATTAGTTCTTCCCCTTCAGATGACAATTCACCTTATTTATTAAAATAAAAATCTACCCAATACTCAAGTCTGAATAACCATAGTTTATCTGTCAGCCATTCTTTCAAGTAAATACATTGTTCATGAGAAAAGTGGCTAGTGCATCCTGAATTTCAAACAATTGCTTGAGGACTTTTCCCCAGGACAACTGTTATAACTCAGTAAGCAGTAGAAGTGCTTTATGTGTACTTTCCATTTCTTCCCATGGAAATATTTAAAAGATGTGTGCTCAGAGCCTCCCATCAAGAAGCTTGCACAAGCCTCTCAGATAGCCTCATCCACCAAAGGGTGGACAGCAGATGCAAGAACAACTACAGTCCTGCAGCCTGTGAAACAAAAACCACAATAACAGAAAGACAGACAAAATGAAAAGGAAGAGGACTATGTCCCAGATGAAGGAACAAGATAAAACCCCAGAAAAACAACTAAATGAACTGGAGATAGGCAACCTTCCAGAAAAAGAATTCAGAATAAAGATAGTGAAGATGATCCAGGACCTCATAAAAAAAAATGGAGGCAAGGATCAAGAAGATGCAAGAAATGTTTAACAAAGACCTAGAAGAATTAAAGAACAAATAAACAGAGATTAACAATACAATAACTGAAATGAAAAATACACTGGAAGGAATCAGTAGCAGAATAACTGAGGCAGAAGAGACAAAATGGAAGAAATCACTGCTGCAGAACAAAATAAAGAGAAAAGAATGAAAAGAAATGAAGACAGCCTAAGAGGCCTCTGGGACAACTTTAAATGCACCAACATTTGCATTATCGGGGTCCTGGAAGGAGAAGAGAGAGAGAAAGGACCTGAGAAAATATTTGAAGACATTATAGTCAAAAACTTCCCTAACACAGGAAAGGAAGTAGCCACCCAAGTCCAGGAAGCACAGAGAGTCCCAGGCAGGATAAACCCAAGGAGAAACACGCCGAGACACATGGTAATCAAACTGACAAAAATCAAAGACAAAGAAAAATTATTAAAAGCAACAAGGGGAAAACGACAAATAACATACAAGGGAACTCCCATAAGGTTAACAGCTCATTTCTCAGCAGAAACTCTGCAAGCTAGAAAGGAGTGGCACAATATATTTAAAGTGATGAAAGGGAAGAACGTACAACCAAGAATACTCTACCGAGCAAGTATCTCATTCAGATTCAATGGAGAAATTAAAAACCTTACAGACAAGCAAAAGCAAAGGAAATTCAGCACCACCAAACCAGCTCTACAACAAATGCTAAAGGAACTTCTCTAAGTGGGAAACACAGTAGAAGAAAAGGACTTACAAAAGCAAACCCAAATCAATTAAGAAAATGGTAATAGGAACATACATACAGATAATTACCTTAAATGTGACTGGATGAAATGCTCTAACCAAAAGACAGACTGGCTGAATGGATACAAAAAAAGACACATAATATGCTATCTACAAGAGACCCACTTCAGACCTAAGGACACATACAGACTGAAAGGGGGGGATGGAAAAAGATATTTCACACAAATGGAAATCAAAAGAAAGCTGGAGTAGCAACACTCCTATCAGATAAAATAGACTTTAAAATAAACAATGTTACAAGAGACAAGGAAGGACACTACATAATGATCAAGGGATCAATCCAAGAAGAGGATATAACAATTATAAATATATATGCGCCCAACATAAGAGCACCTCAATACATAAGGCAAATGCTAACAGCTATAAAAGAGGAAATCGACAGTAACTCAATAAATAGTGGGGGACTTTAACACTCACTTACACCAATGGACAGATCATCCAGACAGAAAATTAATAAGGAAACACAAGCTTTAAATGACACAATAGACCAGATAGATTTAATTGATATTTATAAGACATTCCATCTGAAAATAACAGATTACACTTTCTTCTCAAGTGCACATGGAACAGTCTCCAGGGTGGATCACATCCTGGGTCACAAATTAAGCCTTGGTAAATTTAAGAAAATTGAAATCGTATCAAGCATCTTTTCTGACCACAATGCTATGAGATTAGAAATAAATTACAGGGAAAAAACCCATAAAATCACAAACACACGGAGGCTAAACAACAAGCTACTAAATAACCAAGAGATCACTGAGGAAATCAAAAAGGAAATAAAAAAATACCTAGAGACAAATGACAATGAAAACACGATGATCCAAAACCTATGGGATGCAGCAAAAGCAGTTCTAAGAGGGAATTTTATAGAAACATAATCCTACATCAAGAAACAAGAAAAATCTCAAATAAACAATCTAACCTTACACCTGAAGGAACTAGAGAAAGAAGAACAAAAAAATCCAAAGTTAATAGAAGGAAAGAAATCATAAACATCAGAGCAGAAATAAATGAAATAGAAACAAAGAAAACAAGAGCAAAGATCAATAAAACTAAAAGCTGGTTCTTTGAGAAGATAAACAAAATTTATAAACCTTTAGCCAGACTCATCAAGAAAAAGAGGGAGAGGACTCAAATCAATAAAATCAGAAATGAAAAATGAGAAGTTACAATGGACACCGCAGAAATATAAAGCATCCTAAGAGACTACTACAAGCAACTCTATGCCAGTAAAATGAACAACCTAGAAGAAATGGACAAATTCTTAGAAAGGTATAACCTTCCAAGACTGAACCAGGAAGAAATAGAAAATATGAACAGACCAATCACAAGTAATGAAATTGAAACTGTGATTAAAAATCTTCCAACAAACAAAAGCCCAGGACCAGATGGCTTCACAGGTGAATTCTATCAAACATTTAGACAAGAGCTAACACCCATCCTTCTCAAACTCTTCCAAAAATTGCAGAGGAAGGAACACTCCCAAACTCGTTCTACAAAGCCACCATCACCCTGATACCAAAGCCAGACAAAGATACTATAAAAAAGAAAATTACAGACCAATATCACTGATGAATATAGATGCAAAAATCCTCAACAAAATACTAGCAAACAGAATCCAACAACACATTAAAAGGACCATACACCATGATCAAGTGGGATTTATCCCAGGGATGCAAAGATTCTTCAATATATGCAAATGAATCTATGTGATACACCATATTAACAAATTGAAGAATAAAAACCATATGAGCATCTCAATAGATGCAGAAAAAGCTTTTGACAAAATTCAACATCCATTTATGATAAAAACTCTCCAGAAAGTAGGCATAGAGGGAACCTACCTCAACATAATAAAGGCCATATACGACAAACCCACAGAAAACATCATTCTCAATGGTGAAAAAGTGAAAGCATTTTCTCTAAGATCAGGAACAAGACAAGGATGTCCACTCTCACCTCTATTATTCAACATAGTTTTGGAAGTCCTAGCCATGGCAATCAGAGAAGAAAAAGAAATAAAAGAATGCAAATTGGAAAATAAGAAGTAAAACTCTCACTGTTTGCAGATAACATGATACTATACACAGAAAATCCTAAAGAGGACACCAGAAAACTACTAGAGCTAATCAGTGAATTTCGTAAAGTCACAGGATACAAAATTAATGCGCACAAATCTCTTGCATTCCTGTATACTAGCAATGAAAGATCAAAAAGGAAATTAAAGAAACAATCCCATTCACCACTGCAACAAAAAGAATAAAATACCTAGGAATAAACCTACCTAAGGAGGCAAAAGACCTGTACTCAAAAACTATAAGACACTGATGAAAGAAATCAAAGATGACACAAACAGATGGAGAGATTTGCCATTTTCTTGGATTGGAAGGATCAATATTGTGAAAATGACTATACTACCCACAGCATTCTACAGATTCAATGCAATCCTTATCACCTAGAAAAAAAAAATCTTAAAATATATATGGAGACACAGAAGACCCTGAATAGCCAAAGCTATCTTGAGGGAAAAAAACAGAGCTGGAGGAATCAGACTCCCTAACACCATACACAAAAATAAACTCAAAATGGATTAAAGACTTAAATGTAAGACTGGACACTATAAAACTCATAGAGGAGAATATAGGCAGAACACTCTTTGACATAAATCACAGCAACATCTTTTTTGACCCACCTCCTAGAGTAATGAAAATTAAAACAAAAATAAACAGATGGGACCTAATGAAACTTAAAAGCTTTTGCACAGGGCTTCCCTGGTGGCGCAGTGGTTGAGAGTCCGCCTGCCGATGCAGGGGACACGGGTTCATGCCCCAGTCCGGGAGGATCCCACGTGCCGCGGAGCGGCTGGGCCCGTGAGCCATGGCCGCTGAGCCTGCGCGTCCGGAGCCTGTGCTCTGCAACGGGAGAGGCCACAGCAGTGGGAGGCCCGCGTACCGCAAAAAAAACAAGATGGAAAGACAACCCTCAGAATGGGAGAAAATATTTGCAAATGAATCAACAGACAAAGGATTAATCTCCAAAATATATAAACAGCTCATGCAGATCAATATCAAAAAAACAAACAACCCATTCAAAAAATGGGCAGAACACCTAAAGAGACATTTCTCCAAAGAAGACATACAGATGGCCTACAAGCACATGAAAAGATGCTCAACATCACTAATTATTAGAGAAATGCAAGTCCAAACTACAATGAGGTATCACCTCACACTGGTAAGAATGGCCATCATCAAAAAATCTACAAACAGTAAATGCTGGAGAGGGTGTGGAGTAAAGGGAACCCTCTTGCACTGCTGGTGGGAATGTAAATTGAAACAGCCACTATGGAGAACAGTATGGGAGGCTCCTTAAAAAACTAAAAATAGAATTATCATATGATCCAGCAATCCCACTACTGGGCACATACCCAGAGAAAAAAGACACATGCAGGGACTTCCCTGGTGGTGCAGTGGTTAAGAATCCGCCTGCCAACGCAGGGGACGCAGGTTTGAGCCCTGGTCGGGGAAGATCCCACATGCTATGGAGCAACTAAGCCCGTGCCCCACAACTACTGAGGCTGCTCTCTAGAGCCTGTAAGCCACAACTACTGAAGCCTGCGCGCCTAGAGCCCATGCTCTGCAAACAAGCAAAGCCACTGCAATGAGAAGCCTGCACACCACAGCGAAGAGTAGCCCCCACTCACTGAAACTAGAGAGAGCCTGTGCAAAGCAACGAAGACCCAACGCAGCCAAAAATTAATTAATTTTTTAAAAAGATGTGGTACATATATACAGTGGAATATTACTCAGCCATAAAAAGGAACGAAATTGGGTCATTTGTAGAGATGTGGATGGACCTAGAGACTGTCATACAGAGTGAAGTAAGTTAGAAAGAGAAAAACAAATATTGTATATTAACGCATATATGTGGAATGTAGAAAAATGGTACAGTTGAACTGGCTTGCAAGGCAGAAATAGAGACATGGATGTAGAGAACAAACGTATGGACACCAATGGGGGAAAGCGGGGGTGGGGGGGATGAATTGGGAGACTGGGATTGACATGTATACACTAATATGGATAAAATAGATAACTAATAAGAACCTGCTGTATAGCACAGGGAACTCCACTTCACTGTACAGTAGAAACTAACACAACATTGTAAAACAAATACACCGCAATAAAAATAAAATAATTTAAAAAAGAAATGCAAAAATAAATAAAAGGTGTGTGCTCAGAGACTGAGATTGATAGAATTCATTTTTACTGCTTCATCAAGAATATTCTTAAGTGAAACTAGTGTGTGAGTGTGTGTGTGTGTGTGTGTGTGTGTGTGTGTTCAATGTGGGTGTATGGCAATGAAAAATATAATAACTACCACCACAGTTTGGTGCCACCACCTTGATCTGTGCTAAGGTGCCAGAAGTTTTACCCATTGCTGCTTCTGCATAATTAGTATAAATAGTGAAATAGGCAAATAATGTTTTAGTATTACCATGAAAATTGTTTTGACTCACAGATCCCCTGAAACCTACTCTCAAAACCCCTCAAAGGATCACAGATGACAATTTTAGAACCACTGAGATAAACAAACCTTCAGTGACATTCTTCTGTGATTCTCACTGTGGTCTCATATATTGACTTTCTGTGTAAGGGCCACTCCAGCAAGAAAATGGACCACAGAGCTAAGGAAAATTCATGGTAACAATTTTATCTCAGTCAAACCATCAAAATAACAGTCTCAAGGAACTCCTGCTTTCTTGTCTTTTCCTCTCAATCTCAGATGTGTTTATGGAGAACTGATTTCAAATGGTGCAAATCAAGGAACTGGTTTGGAAGAGACAGGACAAAAAACAGGGTTTCTAGAGGGAATATGCAGGGGTGATGGAGATGTTGATATTAAGAGTTACTATGAAAAGCTCTTTATTTAATATCTCGAATATTTTATTAGGTAAAAAAAGTCAATCAATCAATCAAATTACTTTGGTGGTCACTTCACATTCTACTAATCTCTGATCATAAGGGGTGGAAATATTTATTGTGTCCATTTCATACACAATCACTTTCTAGTTACTGGAATCCATTATGGTTAAATTTTGAGTAGTGCCTAAGAAACAGTTGAATATGGAAAAGTCATTTTGTATCCTTGTAATCAAGCACAGCACATATTACAGCTATCTTTAGAAAACAGAAGGTGCTCTAAGGAAACTTCTTCATATCACATTTAGGAACAATTAATCCCCAACAGACTATTTGATACTCTATACTGCCAATACCATCATTCCAGAGATTCACATTAAACCTTTACTATATGTGGAGGGGGAAAGAGCTGTCTGTGTGGAACTTATCTTTACTCTACTGAAATACTGTAAATGTCTATTTGACCCATTCTGAAGGCTTGCTATACCCAAGTAGGTCTTTAGGTTGATTTCCATGCCAAATCCATCCACTGTATAGTATTTCAGTTATCTTTGCTTCACTGCACACTGGAAAAAATGTGTGCAGAATCTTGAGCAAACTACTACAACAGGATTTGTAACATTTGTGATGTGGATTACATTTTAAAGTGGTTTTGCAGGTGAAGCATACGGGGGAATTACTGTGAAACCAAATAATGAGAAAGACTCATGATTCTACAATCAGTAAATTCTATGTAAAATTAAATTGAGGAATGTTAAATTATAATAATAATGTTCTAAGTTGTTTCCTAATTATATGGAGAGAATATTATAATATCAGTGAAGAAGAATATTTTGCATATCCAAGTTAAACAGAAGTCTTAAGATTTAAAGGTTATGCTTCCTGATATTAAACAAACGTTTGTGACCTAAATAGCAACATACTGAAGAACTTAAAAGAAAAACTTCCTTCATAAATGATGTTAAATATAATCAACTTTTTTATCCCCAGAATTCTTTATGTTTATCTAACTAGTAGATCCAGGAAAAGCTCTCCATGTCACTTCAAGATTTTTTTTTACCCTCTAGCCTCTTTACATATATAAGGAAAAGTAGGAGGGGATAATATCAATTTTCAATCAATTTCAACAAAATTTTTTCTTAAAGTAGTTATCCATTTCAAAAAAATTTGAAACTAGATTTTCTCATTTTTTCCTTTCCATTTGTAAATGCAAATGAAGCCTAGATGTCTTTTTTCTACCTTACAATATAACTTGAGAATGAAAACTACTTAAAGAATTTCATATATATTTAACATACTGAGCAACATCTCATATACAATATATATATAAATATATATAACATATCAAGCAGTTTCATTTTTTCTTTATACCTGACACTTTCCGATTCTAATTAGATGCAAACTGTTTCACAGGAAGCTTCTGATATTGTGGGTCTTTGTCACCTCTCTTTGTGGAATTAAATCTTTATTCTAACGGAACATTTCTTCAACTATTCTCTAAAAGGCTCACATTGAAATTGATTCAACAAGGACTATCACAAGTTTGTAGATGGCTGATCACAATAGCCTCTAGAGTCTTCCTCAAAAGCAGTCCTACAGATAGTTCCCCAAAGCCTCTGATTTTCCTAAGAGAATGAAATCTGTCTTAATGGTTTCCTGTGAATAATAATTTAAAAGAAAGACCCTCGGGCTTCTCTGGTGGCGCAGTGGTTGAGAGTCTGCCTGCTGATGCAGGGGATGTGGGTTCGTGCCCCGGTCCGGGAGGATCCCACGTGCTGCTGAGCGGCTGGGCCCGTGGGCCATGGCCACTGGCCCTGTGCGTCCGGAGCCTGTGCTCTGCAAAGGGAGAGGCCGCAGCAGTGAGAGGCCCACATACCGCAGAAAAAAAAAAAAGACCCTCTACTGAGTTAACCATTATGTTACTAAAATAACTGAGTTAGCAGTTAAAGAAATAGAAATCCCTTTAGTGAGTGATATTAATGGTTTTTATTATCTTTCTTGACTCTGTATAGCTTGGTAAAGCTGATAAAATAGTAATTCCCCTGGTAGAGCAGTATTTCCATATCTTGTCAAAAGCAGGAAATACAGAAATCACCCGTCTCTGTTCCTCCATGCTATCAAAATCTAATAAATAAGATGTCAACTGTGATCAAACCATGATATTCCAACATTCAGCTGGTTTTGACCCACCAAATTATCAATTTCAACTGAATAATTTCTAAGTGAAAAGTGACCTAATCCTAATCAATTTATGATTTTTGGAGATCATTTTGTGCACAGCAGTACATGGCTTGCCTGAAAAGACGGTGGATTCAAAGTGCATTGTCTCTACCCTGAAGCCCACTACACAGAACTCTCCAAAATAAATGAATGATATGTGGTCCAAACACAAAACAATTCACTGCTGTTCCAAAGCTGAGAGTCCTAATTCAATCAGAGGCATTAAGTGGAATGATATAAATGCCATGTGATAATATTCTGGAGAACATTAACAGAATAACTAGCTGGACCCTTATTATATAATATAATTAAATTAGAATATCATTTAATAAAGTGCAATTAAAATAATGCCCCAAGAAAATTACAAGGGAAGGAAAGATGAAGTCATAACAACTGATCATTGAATAATGACTATGTTACACAGGACACATCTTCAATGTTAAGAGTCAAAGAAGGGCTTCCCTGGTGGCGCAGTGGTTGAGAGTTCGCCTGCTGATGCAGGGGACGCGGGTTCGTGCCCCGGTCTGGGAAGATCCCATATGCTGCAGAGCAGCTGGGCCCGTGAGCCACGGCTGCTGAGCCTGCGCGTCCGGAGCCTGTGCCCCGCAATGGGAGAGGCCGCAACAGTGAGAGGCCCGCATACCACAAAAAAAAAAAGTCAAAGGATGAGCCCTTCACCTTAGTGATACACTCAGAGCAACATGAACATCACACCACTACATTTTGTCTGCCAAAAAAATCTAACAAAAGAGGAGTCAGTTTATGTAGTTAAACTCATGTCTACTCTTTGTGGATTTTTAAAATATATAATTTAAACTAACATGGTTTGTCCTGGCACTCTTGACTCTAGTTATCATTACACATTTGGCTATGTGTTGTCTTTTCCTAGACTCAGCCATTCATGCCCAATGAGTAATACATTTCATAGTTATATATTTTTGAAGGAAGAATCTCTCAATTATATTCTAAACTCCTATAGAAATGTTAAGATAATGAATAACAAGAGATTTTCAAGTAGCATCTTTTAGGATGTATCATTGTTTTGTTATCATTTGTGTCTATTTTTAAGTATGTATAAAGCACACTATGCTCCTGTATTTAAATTTGGCCAACAGCCATATGTATGTTTTCAATTTTGTCTCACAGGCACCAGTTGGCATTAAAGTGACCTAATTTTTTTTTGTATAGTTGCTATTTTTGGTTCTATTTTTTAATTAATTAATTTATTTTTTAAATTTTTATTGCAGTATGATTGCTTTACAATGTTGTGTTAGCCTCCACTGCACAACAAAATCAATCAGCCATACACAAACAGATATCCCCTCCCTTTTGGACTTCCCTCCCATTTAGGTTACCACAGTGTATTAGGTAGAGTTCCCTGTGCTATACAGTATGTTCCCATCAGTTGTCTATTTCATACATAGTATCAATAAGGCATATGTGTCAATCCCAGTCTCCCAATTCCTCCCATCCCACCCCCTTCCCCCTTGGTATCCATACATTTGTTCCCTACGTCTGTGTCTCTATTTCTGCCTTGCAAATAAGATTATTTATACTATTTTTCTATATTCCTCATGTATGCGTTATTATACGATATTTGCTTTTCTCTTTCTGACTTACTTCACACTGTATGACAAAGGAGGCGAGAATATATAATGGAGAAAAGACAGCCTCTTCAATAAGTGGTGCTGGGAAAACTGGACAGCTACATGTAAAAGAATGAATTAGAACACTCCCTAACACCATACACAAAAATAAATTCAAAACAGATTAAAGACTTAAATGTAAGACCAGACACTATAAAACTCAGAGGAAAACATAGGCAGAACACTCTTTGACATAAATCACAGCAACATCTTTTTTGACCCACCTCCTAGAGTAATGAAAATTAAAACAAAAATAAACAGATGGGACCTAATGAAACTTAAAAGCTTTTGCACAGCAAAGAAAACTATAAACAAGATGGAAAGACAACCCTCAGAATGTGAGAAAATATTTGCAAACAAATCACCAGACAAAGGATTAATCTCCAAAATATATAAACAGCTCATGCAGCTCAATATCAAAAAAACAAACAACCCAATCAAAAAATGGGCAGAAGACCTAAATAGACATTTCTCCAAAGAAGACATACAGATGGCTAAGAGGCACATGAAAAGATGCTCAGCATTGTTAATTATTAGAGAAATGCAAATCAAAACTACAATGAGGTGTCACCTCACACAGGTCAGAATGGGCATCATCAAAAAATCTAGAAACAATAACTGCTGGAGAGGGTGTGGAGTAAAGGGAACCCTCTTGCACTGTTGGTGGGAATGTAAATTGAAACAGCCACTATGGAGAACAGTATGGAGGTTCCTTAAAAAACTAAAAATAGAACTCCATATGACCCAGCAATCCCACTACTGGTTCTATTTTTAATGTAAGTCTAATTTGTTCTCCGATTGTCAAGTCCAATTTTGTATAAGGGACCATAAAAGAAATTAAAAGCTTCTGCAAATCACTGAGCAAAACAATACAACCCAATGGAAAGGGGGAATGTACATGGCAAAGACAATTCAAGGAAGAAGTACAGGGACTTCCCTGGCGGTCCAGTGGCTGGGGCTCCGTGCTTCCACTGCAGGGGCACAGGTTCCATCCCTGGTTGGAGAACTAGGATCCCACATGACTCATGCAGCATGGCAAAAAGTAAAAAAGTACACATGACCATGTTAGTTTTATAATATCTGGTGGAGGTGAGAATTACCAGACAAGAATTCTTGTAATCACAGTTCGTTCAGTATAATTTGAAACACCAATTTACAAACTTAATTTGTGAATATCCATCAAAATTAAGAATATACCATCCTTTCAATTCATTAATTCCACTACTAGGAATTTATCTTACAGAAATCCTTGCACAGGTGCACAGATAAGGTCTGAGCAACACCTGGATGGTCAATGAATGGTCAATGATTACAAAAAACTGGAAACAGCCTAGTGTGACCATTTGTAGTGGAAAGTTTTAGTACATTATGGGTATTTCCATACAGTGCAATACTAGTCAGTCACCGAGAGAATATCCTGATATGGAAAGATCTCTAAGATTTACTAAACTAAAAAAAAGCTTATAAATAATACACAGGATATTGTACACTGATTTAAATACATATGTGTATGTGTCTATGTACAAGTGTATATTAATATATTTCACCAATATTTACTTCAGAAAACCTGAAGGATAGTGGAGACACAACAACAAACAAAAGAAGCATATCCTCTACTCTACTTTCATGGGCTTACAATGCAGAGAGCAAGAAGGTTAAACAGAAAATGAAAAGAAGAAAAACAAATTCAATTACTTTACAGCTTTATGAAGGGCACAAAACAACATATTCTAACTAAAAATACCATAGGGTAAGGTTGGCCGGAACTACTTCAGTTACGTTGGGCAGCAAACGCTTGTCTCTGATGAGGTGACACTTCAAATGGAAACAATAATCAGAAGACCAGTTATTCACAAACTTAGGGCTTGGGGCTGAAAAAGGAAGGTGATCGTGAGAGGGGCAGTTGAAACAGAAGCCAGGAAGGAGAAGTGGCAGAATGTAAGGGTATGTTTGGGGTAAGGAATAGAAGGTCACCAAACAAAGTGTTGTCAGTTATTGCCTTTGGGGAGGAACGTGGACCTGATGAGGATGAGGATGAAGAGTGAAGAGGAACTTTCCCATTTTACTTTGTGAAACTCTTTACTCTCTGAACCTTTTACTAAGAGAATGTATCCAGGTTAATTATGTAACCAAAATAATAATACTGCTTGTGTTATACTATAAAGGTTAAGACTGGAGGGAAAAATAGAACTCAGATACACATGGCTCAAGATTCTAGCCCAGCAGCCAAAGTGTTTTTATAGTTTCACCTGATTTTCTAACTGTGTAAAGAGAAAGTATGATTTTAACTTTCAGTCATTTTTTGAGGTCCTCCCAAATTGTGTTTTCTTTACGTTACTTAGAAATGGCACAACTTCCATACAAGAAATGCTTCCTTTCTAGTAGAAAGAAAATAGACACATGACAGGACATAATTGTTTCATTAGCATTCATGTCTCGGTGTTTTCCTTGTTTTCAGAGTGCTACTTTATCATTAGGGTGTATGGTGTCCCAATTTTGTTCAAAGGAATAACTGGAGAACTAGAAATTCAGGTTAACATGGAAAGATGGCAAAGATGGCTCATAAAATCCAGAACTGAAAATGACCTTAGCCATTCCTCTCACACTCTCCTTTTAGAGGTGAAAAACTGAGCCTTAAAGTGATCTGCCCAAGGTCATACAGCTAGTTATGGACAAGTCAAGAATTAAATACACATCTTCTGAATTAATATCAGATCTCATTTCTGATACATAAAGGCAGGTTTTTTGTTTCAGATGTAACTCTCAGCACAGAGAATCAACATGGAGAACTCAGTATTTCAAATCAGGAAAGGACAAATGTATAACAACATATAAAACATGTATTAAAGGTTCTGGGAGTACGATCCTAAATTCTGAAGAAGACAGCATCAAGGGATCAGCCACCTCTTGCAGAATTGCTCCGCCATCTCCACCCTCTTAGTGACCTTGTCAGAGATAAGATGCTGAGTTGAGGAAAAGGGCTCTAAACACACCATTATACTTCATTTGTTCTCCATCCATATCTGTGACCAAAGGATGGAACGGGCAAAGAGGGAGAAATCAATATTGTTGCATTCAGTTGGAGTGATGTGATTGAAACCGAAGGAGGAACATGATGGACAGAAGAGTCCCAAGTGACTGGACAGCCAAAGGAAAGGTCTTGGTAATGAAACACAGCCTACCTGTACAAACATTTTGGCAAATAACACTCATGCTGAAATCTATAAATCTGCTTTTTGTTGAATGGCTTCACAGTGGTCTGAGGAGTTTTTACAAGGTTTGTGTATATAATATAAACCAATAAAATTGGTAATGGGACCACTGCCCCAAGTGAACAGTCAGTCACACGGTCTCCTCAGAAGCTGAAATAGGAATGGCACTTCTCCTATTGCCCGTTTTCCAACGCTACCAAAGAAGTTAAAAAGATAAGTTAACAGGTACAGAAATATGTTCTATTTAGGCCACATGTTCCTTCTTTCATTCTTTCTTCATCCAACAAAGATATTGTTAATCATATAGGAGGCACCAGCACTGGCAACATAGGACAAGTGCAATGGGTGCCCTGGTTTATGTGTGTTCTAGTAGGGGACACAGAAAATCAAACAAGTAACAGGACCTGTCTGCAAAGCATTAATGATGAGGAAGTAACTGGCAGTTAATAGAAGGGGAACTTTTAGCAAGGAGACATAACTCTTTTCTTGCAGGGAGGATTGAGGTAAAGAGGAGAAGAGTAAGAAAAATATTTCAAACAAAATAAATACAAAAGCCTGGAAGCTAGAAAAATAATGGCATAATCAGAAACTTACACTAGTGGAAGTGTAATGTGCAAGGAGTAATCTGAAGCATAGTCAGATTCATGATAAACCAAATTAAGAAGACTGAATTTTAGTATAAGGATAATGGAAACTATTGAAGGATTATACATATAATACTGTTATATAATACTTTACATATTTCACTGTTATTATCAGTGATAATTATCACTCACTCGGACTTTGTAGGAATTATACAAAAGTTATAATCCTTATTGCCCAATAAATACATATTTATTTTCCTGCTGTTCATATTCCTGCTGTTAAAGATTGAGTCATCCTAGATCAGCCATAGGACAGGAGTCTGCTCTATTATGTATATTATATACTAGATACATATATAGTAATAATATGTAAATGTGTTAGAACCAACTATATATATAATATGTTAGAATATATGTATATATTTGTTAGAACTAATTCTAGGCTTAACCTCTGCTTAAGATAACTCTAGATTCCACAGTCAATTAGATTCATATGAAGCTCTACTTAAAATTTTGCAGCCAAGACCCCCAGTTCACTCAACAGTGAACAATATCCAAATAATAAATATTTATGGAAAGTCTACTGAACACAAGGATTAGTCCTCTCCAAGGATTTGCAATGGACAATCACAAACCAGACAGAATCTTGAACTGAGTCAAAACTAGCCAGAACCTTGAGTCAAGAAATGAGACTGAGTTAATAAGAATGTTTACCTTTCTGCACGCTACTCTTAGTGGCAATCTTCAGGATGAAATTTTCTAAATGTAATCAATTTTCTTCCGTTTGCCAATCTGTTGAGAAATAATGAAGGATTTACTATGTGCCAGGCATATATTTGCTAGGTTAGACCCAATTCCTGCCCTCTGAAGCTTACAAACTAATGGGGAAGGCAGAAAATAGAGAAATTGTACATGTGATTAGCACAGTGAAGGAGTACTGAGGGAATGTACATCAATGGTACCTAATGTAGTCATTTGGAAAAAGAAAGAATCCTGGTTTTAATCAAACAAACCAAATTCTCCAAAACATTGAATAGTATTAACGCAAATAATGATCACGTCATAGTTAGTTCATTGTGTATAATTCTCAGAATTGGCTGTTTCCAATTTTCCTCTAAATTCCATCATTTTGCATAAAAATGCTTGAGGGTGAGCATTTCTTTGAATTGTCTTTTAGGCTCTCCTGTTGAAGAATGCAAGTCTGAAAATTCCTAGGATGCCATTTTGACCACCCAGTTCTGCAAATATCTCTCCTTGACTGATTAGAGTTCACATCTGACACCAAAAATCTTCCAGAACATCTGTCTTCCTCAGTTCTAAAGAAAAAACCCTTAGACCAAGTTCTTGGTTTTCTCTCCAACTCTTAACATTTGTGAATTTGCTTTACTCATGAATAATGCAAACTTGGTAAAGTATCTTCTCTGATAAGAACTTTCGTAACTGTCCAGCACAAACAGGGTTATTCCTGGATGACAATTACAACAGTAAGTTATGACTCAGAACATCATGTGAACTCAGTTAAATGAGGTGGTGGAAACTAAATAAAGTAAATCGAAATTAACAGAAAGGAAGGGAAAATGTCTTGAGGAACCAAAACAAAAAGCACAAATAATTTGCCGAAGACACTAAACTGTATAAATAATCATTCAAAAGTATTGGGTATAAGATGAGCACAGGTTTCTAAATCATTTAATCTAATTGTACTTCTAAAAAAATAAGGCCTGGATACCCAATCACCATGGGAATTTTAAAGGGTCATCTGATAGAGCTGCCTGAAACAGAGTGGAGAAGAAAGTTAAGATAGTTATTTAATTTTCCTACATCGGCACTACACGCGGAGCCAAGTCACTCCAACATGTGCACCAGAGTCTCATTTTAGATTCTTCTTATATACATGCAATATAATAAAATCTTTGTCATTCTTTGACTATTTCACTTAATTATTTGACAACCAATCCTTTTTCATATTTTTTCTTAAGTATTTTGTTTCCCCCATTCTCACATCATCTCTTAATTTAATAAAATATTGTGGGGTAAGGGAATAAGAAATCATTTGGAACATAGTAAGTACTAAGTTTTGTCCACCTTTCATTTCTTTAAATTTTTATTTAATCTAATTGCTGGATTCAGACAGTCAGACAGGAGAATTCTGTTCCAGAGGCAGTGGGAACACTTTTCTTTCTAAAATATTAGAGCCAGAGATGGTGACTAGAGGTGGTAACGTGTCCAGGGCCAGCACTGGCCTCTATTGTCCCTTCACAAGAGAAATATCCCTGCCAGGCTGTTCCAGATGGAAGTTTAGCTGTGGTTGTCAGCAGTCACCTCACTTGGTGCCTGCCTATGTCCCAAGTCTGATTCTTCAGCTATTCTGGCAATTCTGTGAATTAACATACTTTCAATAAAATTCTTTCTGCTTCATCCAGCCAGAGTTGGTTTCTATTTCTAGCCACAAAGTGCCCTGAATAAAACAAGGAGATTTATTGGACTCTCAGACCATTAGTGTACTATTTCCTGGATGGCGCTAGATGGTCCCCTAAATTTATAGCTTACATATATTTCTTAGGAACCAAAAGCAACTGGTGAAATAGAGTTGGGCTCATTATACTGGATAGATTGCTCTCATTTTAACACCAGACTTCAGGTAGTCATAGGAATTCCATTTAATAAGCCTTAAGTTAAACAAAGTAATAAAAGAAGGACCTTTTTGAGCTATTATACACCTGGGTTGAGTTTGAAACTTTCCTGGAATCAGGAACAGTTCAGTCAAAATCCACTGGATCTTCCACAAGTAAGCCAACACCAAGGGAAGATTTAGGTCTTTAGTACTCTTTGACTAATTTTTCATATCTTTCTTTATTTTGTTAAATTTCTGCTAAAGCAAAAGTGGCATCCAGAACGAACATTCATTTACTTTAATTACTATCTTATTATGATTTATCCTGTCATCCTATTTCATATTTTTTATGTAACTATCCTTTATTCTTATTTAATTTTTTTCTCCCTTTCTGCCTTTCATTGATTCGATCAGTATTTTTCCTTCTGGTTTGAAAATTAAAATTTTTGATTGGTTTCTGCTAATGTATTAAATCTTATTCTTAACTTTTTTTTTTTTTTTTTTTTTTTTTTTTTTTTTTTGGTGGTACGTGGGCCTCTCATTGTTGTGGCCTCTCCCGTTGCGGAGCACAGACTCCGGACGCGCAGGCCCAGCAGCCATGGCTCACGGGCCCAGCCGCTCCGCGGCATGTGGGATCCTCCCGGACCGGGGCACGAACCCGTGTCCCCTGCATCGGCAGGCGGACTCTCAACCACTGCGCCACCAGGGAAGCCCTATTCTTAACTTTTTTAGAGCCCATTAATATCTATTTCTTCCCCTTGAACAAAATAAGGACCCTAGCCTGCTGTCAGAATCTTCTGATTTCTGCTTGTTCCCTACTCCTCACCATATATTGGTATGATCTAGAACTTTAAATCTAGATTATTATAGAGCTATGCTACACAATGTAGCTACAATTAACCACATATGGCTATTCAAATTTAAATTCCTTAAAATTAAATAAAATTTAAAACTCAGTTCCTTGGCCATATTAGCCACAATTTATATCATAATACCCATATATGATTAAGGACTATCATATTGGACAGTGAAAATAGAACATTTCCATCAGAAAGAAAGGTCTACTGGATAGCACTGTTATAGATATATACAAATAATTACACGTGCTTTTTTTTTTTTTTTTTTTTTGCAGTACGCGGGCCTCTCACTGTTGTGGCCTCTCTCGTTGCAGAGCACAGGCTCTGGATGCGCAGGCTCAGTGTCCATGGCTCACGGGCCCAGCCGCTCCGCGGCATGTGGGATCTTCCCGGACCCGGGCACGATCCCGTGTCCCCTGCATCGGCAGGCGGACTCTCAACCACTGCGCCACCAGGGAAGCCCTACACATGCTTTTTTTTTGCCATTGTTTATTTCTTCTGAAATCTTTTTTTCCTCTGTACAATACCTTCTATAGAATGTTTTCTATAGGTTTTATATGTTTTATATGACCTGTATGTGTATCTCAGAGTGCTTTTATTTTATTCAATCTAGTGTTTAAATAATAGTTTACTTGTATATAAAATTCTAAATTTGAAATTATTTTCCTTCAATATTTAAAAAATATTATTTTAATATTCTACTGCTGCCATTGAGAATTTTGATATCAATTAATTTATAGTGAGATGTTATTTTTTTTAGACACTTAGAATTTTGTCTTTGATGTTTTAAATTAAATGTGTCAAGATTTGGGGTTTTCCTTACTGATGTCTTTTGCTCTATGGGCCCTTTTGATCTTATTCTTCTATCTTTCTTTAATTCTTAGCCATTATTTCAACAACAACAAAAAATGCTGGGCTTCATCAAGTTTTACCTAATAGATCAAAGCTGACCTTTCTATTGCTATTTGCATTCTATATTTTAGTTCTTCTTAGTCATTTTCCATCTCTCCATTCCTCTATTGCACCTTCTAGAAAAATTCCATAGCTAGATTCTTGATCTCACTGATTTATTCTTTGGCTACATCCATTCTTCTGTTATATGTTTTATTCCTATCCTACATCCATTCTTCTGTTATATGTTTTATTCCTATCTTCATTTGATTCTTCTTCTTCACTGATTGTTCCTGCTTCATATTTGCAATAACTTCTCCTCTCTGTAGATAGCTATTTATTTTAAATTCTTGTTTTATCAGGGCCATTAATTCAGCTTGTTCTGATAAGTTTCTTCAGTACCTATTTTTCTTTTAAGGGTTAGTACACCTCCTTAATATCTTTACTTTTTTAACCATTTTTTTTTCCTCTTCCTATAAGCTTAAATTCTGCTAGGACTATTGATTACCTTAGCTGGTAGCACTTATTTGGGAGTAGAGATCAAAGCTCAGACCTAGCATGTGTTCTTCTCCTGGTACCTTTAAGGGGTATGGAAATGACTTAGAGAGAAGAGCCTCTATTATTGCAAATTTGGAAGCCTCTATTTCCAACCCAAGACCCAATCCTGCCATTCTCTGAACTCTCATTTCTTTTGCCCAGGCACTGCTATTCTGGAGTCTGATTCCCTCTGTTGTAATAATCTTGTCCATTAAGCAAGGAGAGGGTACCAGCCTCCCCACTTGAGATGGTAGCTATCAGCACTCCCCACCCCCAGCACTTTGATGATTACCTTGCTCATCCACTGGTGCTGGCACAGGGCTCCTGTGTCCCCTCACTGCAGTGCATTGGAGAAAACAATGATTCATTCAGGGCAATGTAGGATGAAGAGATGAGGACAATTAGAAAGCTCCTTCTCACAGTTAGCGGCATCTGGTTCTCTTCAGGTTTGGACAGCTGTTCACCTCCCAGAAAATGACCCTAACACCCTTTGTTACCACTAGAGTTGTACTGCTTCTGTTATCAATCATCCTCCCTCTTGCTTGTGTAGCATTTCCAGGTTGAGCTTAGGGAAAAGAGCCAGTCTCCTGTGCTAGTTTGCTGTGTTGTCCAGAAGTCTCAGTTTTTTGGTCAAAGTTTATACTCTGGCCTGATTCAGACATGGCCATAGGCCCAAGTAAACAAAGAACAAGTGATGCCTTAATGTGAAAAATTTCCAGGAAATAAAGGACTCCAAACTTGGAAGGAAAATTATATATCCCATTTCCACTGAAAATTGGGACCAGGGAAAAACCTCACTTTGAAAAAAAAAAAAAGCCTGAAATGGCTTATCCATTCCTTGCTTTCATTATTCCAGATTTTGAAAGCAAAACTATTTATGATTTTTCTCAAAATATATAGAATATTATTACAGCTTCTCAAAAAAAAATTCTAAACTCTTACTATCAAAATGGTGGATATACATTATTGGCAATCAAAGACATAACTAATAATCATTAAGTTATCAGCAAAATTTTATACTTTTATTAATCAGTTTCAACTTATTTTTATGTGCTAGGCATTTCCAAGTACACTATCTCATCTGTCTTTGGCAGTCACCTTGAGAATCATCCTTAGAGATAAAGAAAGGTGAAAAGAAGTTGTGACTTGTCCAGGGTCACCTAAGTAGTAAATGTTGGAGCTGAGGTCGAAATCCAGGTGGAATTCTCTTTTAACTGCCTAACTTGCATTTATGTTGTTTAAATGACATTAAGGATACACATCAGAAGATAAGGGTAATTACTCAGGAAATATTTACATCTGTCAAAAAGCTGTCTTGGATGTACACCTGGAAACCATGTACTTTGGCTTGATGTTTTATTCATTATTTTCCTTCAAGTTTTTTTTTTAATCTACATATTATTTCAGAAACATATTGCTACCTCTCTGGGGGTAAACATGTGGTAGTTTCAGGATGAAGTCATACAAATAGAGCACCTGGGCTCTGTGGTTTCCCCCATGTGGACATTATTTAGGGAGTTTTCATTTAAGCAATAATTGAGAGTCTTTTCTACAGTTTAGGGATTGGAACAGGGTTTAGGATAACCTAGGGAGTAGCTTTTTTTTTTTTTTTTTTTTTTTTTGCATTACGTGGGCTTCTCACTGCTGTGGCCTCTCCCGTTGCGGAGCACAGGCTCTGGACGCGCAGGCCCAGCAGCCATGGCTCACGGGCCTAGCCGCTCCGCGGCATGTGGGATCTTCCCAGACCGGGGCACGAACCCGTGTCCCCTGCATCGGCAGGCGGACTCTCAACCACTGCGCCACCAGGGAAGCCCGGGAGTAGCTTTTCAATGAATTATTTAAGCAAAATTTAACTGAGTTTAGAATATATTTTTTTCTTAAACCAGTTTCCAAATACCATACTAGATTCTTCTCTGTATATCCAAGTTATGGTCAGGTAATAAATGAGTTACTCAGAGTAAAACCAAGTATAAGCCTCATAATAATACCTAATGAACCAAATTAGAAAAATACACAGTTACATGCTTTGTATGCCCAGATATTTAGGTCAGAGATTTTTTTCCCCTAAAGAAATTATACCTTAAAAAGAGGGAATCACCTTACAGACTCAGTCACCTTAGAGGATGCCATTTCAACTACTTTATTATGAACAAAAAAATATAGTTTATGGTAGAAAAATTCTACTGTAATGACCTCTATCACTGCTAGGGTTTTGGACGCTTATAGAAGTCACCTTCAGAACTTGTAAAAAAATTATTCTGAACATATATAATCATTGTTCTTGTAGATATATGACCAATTACAAGTGAACATTGTAAATACACATTTTTTTTTTTCTTTTTTTGCGGTACACGGGCCTCCCACTGTCGCGGCCTCTCCCATTGCGGAGCACAGGCTCCGGACGCACAGGCCCAGCGGCCACGGCTCACGGGCCCAGCCGCTCCGCGGCACACGGGATCCTCCCGGACCGGGGCACGAACCCGCGCCCTCCGCATCGGCAGGCGGACCCCCAACCACTGCGCCACCAGGGAAGCCCGTAAATACACATTTTAGAAGATGAATAAAAAAATAATTCTTAATGTTACCTGAATAGGCACCTATGGTGCAGGATAGAATTTCTAATGACAATATCATATATAATTCAAAAGTAGTGCTTCTCAAAAATATATGGAATATGACGTTGAAAATGTGATAGGAGAGAGCTTAAAAAGTTGCTCTGGTGGTGATGAAGACCCACTGTTTAAAGATACATGTGACAAGTTGAGCAATATTGTGTCACAAAAGTTAGAAGTGGAAAAAATACTGCTCAATTATTATATTATATAATAATGGTACTTTAAATGTCTAGATAGTACCAAATTTATTAAATATTTTTCGTTAGATAGTTGATTATTTTACCTATATCCCCCAAACATTCATATGTTCAAGATGGGAAAAAAATTCAAGAATCCTCTCACTAACAGTGCTTTCTATTCAGGGGCAACTAATATTTGGGCACCTGCACTAAATCTCCAAATCTCTGCTGTGTACCAAGTTGTGGATTTCAGCCCAGCAAAACGAGCCACCATGCCATCTGCCCTAGAAGCAGCCGTTACTCTGAAAGATCATGAAGGAAGTGTAAACACAGCCAGGTGTAGGACATTTCTGCAGGTTTCAAGCACAATCTTTATCTTGGTTCACTTTCTGAACAAATGATATTAATAATGTAGCTATAAATACAAATTATTGAATTAACTTTGAATAAATTGAAGGAGAATAAATATTCAAGCAATGACCATCCAAAATATGTTGTTGGAGAGACCTTCAAGATGGCGGAGGAGTAAGACGCGGAGATCACCTTTCTTCCCACAAATACATCAGAAATACATCTACATGTGGAACAACTCCTACAGAACACCTACTGAACGCTGGCAGAAGACCTCAGACCTCCCAAAAGGCAAGAAACTTCCCACGTACCTGGGGGTAGGGCAAAAGAAAAAAGAAAAAACAGAGACAAAAGAATAGGGACGGTACCTGCACCTCTGGGAGGGAGCCGTGAAGGAGGAAAGGTTTCCACACACTAGAAGCCCCTTCGTGGGCGGAGACTGCGGGTGGCGGAGGTGGGGAGCTTCGGAGCCACGGAGGAGAGCGCAGCCACAGGAGTGCGGAGGGCAAAGTGGAGAGATTCCCGCACAGGTGCCGACCAGCACTCACCAGCCCGAGAGGCTTGTCTGCTCGCCCGCCGGGGCGGGCGGGGCTGGGAGCTGAGGCTCGGGCTTTGGTCGGAGCGCAGGGAGAGGACTGGGGCTGGCGGTGTGAACACAGCCTGCAGGGGGTTAGTGCGCCACGGCTAGCCGGGAGGAAGTCCGGGAGAAGTCTGGAGCTGCCGAAGAAGCAAGAGACCATTGTTTCGGGGAGCACAAGGAGAGGGGATTTAGAGCATCGCCTAAACGAGCTCCAGAGACGGGCGCAAGCCGAGGCTATCAGCGCGGACCCCAGAGACGGGCATGAGACGCTAAGGCTGCTGCTGCCGCCACCAAGAAGCCTGTGTGCGAGCACAGGTCACTCTCCACACCTCCCCTCCCGGGAGCCTGTGCAGCCCGCCACTGCCAGGGTCCCGCGATCCAGGGACAACTTCCCCGGGAGAACGCACGGCGCGCCTCAGGCTGGTGCAACGTCACGCCGGCCTCTGCCGCTGCCGCGGGCTTGCCCCGCCTCCGTACCCTTCCCTCCCCCCTGCCTGAGGGAGACAGAGCCCCCAGAGCAGCTGCTCCTTTAACCCCGTCCTGTCTGAGCGAAGAACAGACGCCCTCAGGCGACCTACACGCAGAGGCGCGTCCAAATCCAAAGCTGAACCCCGGGAGCTGTGCGAACAAAGAAGGGAAAGGGAAATCTCTCCCAGCAGCCTCAGGAGCAGCGGATTAAATCTCCACAATCAACTTGATGTACCCAACTTCACTCAACCACCAGCAAGCTACAGTGCTGGACACGCTATGCCAAACAACTAGCAAGACAGGAACAAAGCCCCATCCATTAGCACAGAGGCTGCCTAAAATCATAATAAGGCCACCGACACCCCAAAACACACCACCAGACACGGTCCTGCCCATCAGAAAGACAAGATCCAGCCTCATCCACCAGAACACAGGCACCAGTTCCCTCCACCAGTAAGCCTACACAACCCACTGAACCAACCTTAGCCACTGGGGGAAGACACCAAAAACAATGGGAACTACGAACCTGCAGCCTGTGAAAAGGAGACCCCAAACACAGTAAGGTAAACAAAATGAGAAGACAGAGAAACACACAGCAGATGAAAGAGCAAGGTAAAAACCCACCAGACCAAACAAATGAAGAGGAAATAGGCAGTCTACCTGAAAAAGAATTCAGAATAATAATGTAAAGGTGATCCAAAATCTTGGAAATAGAATGGAGAAAATACAAGAAACGTTTAACAAGGACCTAGAAGAACTAAAGAGCAAACAAACAATGATGAACAACACAATAAATGAAACTAAAAATTCTCTAGAAGGAATCAAGAGCAGAATAACTGAGGCAGAAGAATGGAAAAGTGACCTGAAAGATAAAGTAGTGGAAATAACTACTGCAGAGCAGAAGAAAGAAAAAAGAATGAAAAGAACTGAGGACAGTCTCAGAGACCTCTGGGACAACATTAAAAGCACCAACATTAGAATTATAGGTGTCCCAGAAGAAGAAGAGAAAAAGGGACTGAGAAAATATTTGAAGAGATTATAGTTGAAAACTTCCCTAATATGGGAAAGGAAATAATCAAGTCCAGGAAGCGCAGAGAGTCCCATACAGGATAAATCCAAGGAGAAACACACCAAGACGCATATTAATCAAACTATAAAAAATTAAATACAAAGAAAAAATATTAAAAGCAGCAAGGGAAAAATAATAAATAACATACAAGGGAATCCCCATAAGGTTAAGAGCTGATCTTTCAGCAGAAACTCTGCAAGCTAGAAGAGAGTGGCAGGACATATTTAAAGTGATGAAAGGGAAGAACCTACAACCAAGATTATCCAGCAAGGATCTCATTCAGATTTGATGGAGACATTAAAACCTTATAAAATTAGGTCTGCCAGCACAACTTCATCCAACCCCACTCAACCTTTCCAAGATTTTCTCTGCCAACCTTTCCAATATTTTCTCTGCAAAAAATCAGATCTTAACAGACCAGGGATTCTCAACCTTAGCACGATTGACATCTGGGACTCAGTGCACTGACCTGTGCACTGTAGTATATTTAGCTGCATCACTAGCCTCTACTTACTACACGCCACTAGCAACCCCTCCCTAGTTGTGACAACCCAAAACGTCCCCGGATATTGCCAGATATTCCCCTGCGGGAAAATCTCCCCCATTGAGGACAACTGACCTAGACACTGTATGCTCAATATGAGAATGTCAGTAATGGCTGCTACTATATTTTCTGGCTAATTAATTCTAAATAAGAAAAATATGTATGAGATGAGGGAGGAAAGGCTGGCATTAATAACATTAGGGGCAAAATGAAGATGGCAGAGGCAACTATAGACTGCTTTTATTTTCCTTTCTGCTCTAGGGTCTTACAAAGCCTTCAGCAGGAAGAGAACCTGAGTCAGCTTTAGTTCTAAGCTACAAACTAGTTCACTCCCAACTTTGTGTACACCTGGAGCCTGGCAAGTTTCCTGCATCTGGCCTCAGGAAGTTTCTGGATGGCTGCATTCTAAATGTGACCCAAGACGGCTGGAGTCAATTGTGGAAGCAAGGCTGGAGCTCCCTTCAGTCTGTCTGTTCTACTAACCATGAACCCATGTTCCCTCCCTCAAAGGTGTTCCGTCAAACATCCCTAAATAGCAAAATCACAGCTACGTCCACCCTCTCTTCAGATACGTGCCAAGGTGATTAAAGCCTCCTCCTGTGACTTTGTGCTTCTCAAATACTTCATACTTGCTCCCAGTCGTATGAACACTATCCTCCTGAGGAAGGGAAACTGCGACGGGTCCCACAGTTAGTGCTCATAGACTTGCTCTTGTTTTTATCTAGGTGTTAAAGAAATAGCGTCATATGAACTTTATCAGTTCTGCGTGCCTTTTCTTTTCCAAGTTCACAAAATGGAAAGCCGTTTAATTAAAATCAAGTGGTCTGAGCTAACCTTCCACTTCTCTCTCCACCTGTGGAGTATTTGCTTCCAGATATACTCAGGCTGTTCCAATTTTTCTGGGTTGACACTGGTCCAGTTCACCCTGCCGCAGTATCAAACACACAGAAGCAAACACGTTTCCAAAGACGGTTATCTCTTTGCTAGGAGAGGCCTGACTTCTCCCCAGCTCTCCATTTCAGAGAGAATTTCTGTTCTACACCTTTTCTCCCTTTCACTAGTAAAACATATATACGAAAGTACCAGTTCCTTTATGTATGCTCCCTATCTTTTTCTGAAAATCACTGATGTTACGTTTGCAAATTATAATTTTGCAAGCCAGGTGGGGTGAAGGTTTATTTTAGCTTTGTCAACAGACGTGACTTCTTTTTCCTCTTGCCTCTCTTCCCATTTTAAGCAGAGACCATGTCTGATTGCAAGCTCCTTGAAGCATGCTCCCTTGTCTTCCTTTATCTCTGTCTCCCCTGCAATGTCCAATTCACTGCCATTAACATAATAGAAATGAAATATGAATTTCTTAGACTGAACTGAATTTTATTTCTAAAGGGAATCTGGCTGCCTCCCAGAATGCCTTCCTGCCCTTGACTCAGATGGTGAATACTCAGGTGCTGATTGTCACTGTTGTGAGGGCTGCTGAGTAGGCTGGTGGTTTCCTCAAGTGGACACACCTGTCTCTCAAAGATAGCGCTCAGTCTCCACGTAATTTCACACACTGATCAGGGCAGTGAGATATTAACTCACAGCCATGATCAACCTAAGCAGGATTCATTCCGGAAATTTAGTAGCGAAGAGTATAAGTTCCATGTTTTTCTTCCTAGTGTTCCAGTGCCTGCCCCCTGGACTTTGCGAGTTCTCCATATCCTTCGGTGATTCCTTGAAGGTTTATTAGACTTCCTGCTGAACAACACTGCATCATTTTTCAGATGGTTAGAAAAGTGACAGGAACAGCAAGAGCTGCCTTTCCCAGTGACCTTAATTTGCTACCACTACAGAGATTGGCTGAAGACCTAGCACCTGCTAAACTAGGCAGACACAGCTGTTCTGCATCCTGGCTCTCCCTAAATAATTACATCTCTGAAATTTTGCTGTACATAAAGACATTTAAAGATGTCTTGTGTTTATGTCTTCTCTGGTTAACTTGGCCTCTGAGTATCCCTTCAGTTCTGTTCTGATGTACCGACCTCATTGCTTACATGAACATTACATATGCTTTTCAGCCATTAACCCATTATTATAAACCCACACAAAAATCCTACATGATAGATTGGACTTATGCCTATTTTGAGCAGATATAATGCATACAAGCATTTTAAGGATCTTTAAAATACACAAGCTAGGGCCTCCCTGGTGGCGCAGTGGTTGAGAGTCCGCCTGCCGATGCAGGGGATACGGGTTCGTGCCCCGGTCTGGGAGGATCCCATATGCCGCGGAGCGGCTGGGCCCGTGAGCCATGGCTGCTGAGCCTGCGCATCCGGAGCCTGTGCTCCGCAACGGGAGAGGCCACAACAGTGAGAGGCCCGCATACCACAAAAAAAAAAAAAAAAAAAAAAAAAAAAAATACACAAGCTAGATAGAAAGGCGATTCAGGGACTAGAACTCAACAATCAAGTGAATATGAATATGTTAAACCTCTAAGTGCCAGCACTCTGCAAGACATTTCAATTTTTTTTTTTTTTTTTTTGCGGTAGGCGGGCCTCTCACTGTTGTGGCCTCTCCCCTTGCGGAGCACAGGCTCCGGAGCACAGGCTCAGCGGCCATGGCTCACGGGCCCAGCCGCTCCGCGGCATGTGGGATCCTCCCAGACCGGGGCACGAACCCGCGTCCCCTGCATCGGCAGGCGGACTCCCAACCACTGCGCCACCAGGGAAGCCCCATTTCAATATTTTTAAAAAATACAGATAAACCAAACTCTTTGCCTGAAGATCCCTCATGTTGATTCTGTACAAGTTCCATAATGTGGTTTTTATTAAACTCTCCTTTCACTTCACAAATTGACTAGCAAGGGATTTGTCCATTCATCAAAAGCCAAAGGAACAAAGTGTTGTGGGAATGTACAGCAGCAGGTCTTATACACTGCTGTGGGAGCGTAAACTAGCACAAAGTCTTTGGAAAACAATTTAGCATTATCTAATAAACTTGAAGACACACATACACTGTGACTCCAATCTTCCATTTCTCAGTATATTTCCTTGAGAAAGTTCCCCATGTGCACCAGGACACATGTCCAAAATGTTCACAGCAGTGTTATTTTTAACAGCAAAAAAACTGGAAACAACACAAACAGCCATTGACGAGGGAATAGATAATTTAATTGTGTGTTAAAAGAAATCTCTACCCAGTCCTGTACATGTGCCAATAGACTTGACTGCTGCCTGACCCTAAGCCTGCTTGAGCCTTCTATGGCTCATCCTAAACCTTGCAGAGAGCTGGACCAGGTTTAATGCCCACTCAAAAGCCGTCAGGCTGTGATAATGATCCATGCCAAGAGATGCTGCTCCATTCCCTTCTGTATTCAGTCAAAGAATGCCTTTCAGAATCCTACCTTATTTGGAGAGGGCTTTCAGAAAGACTAACTAAACTCATGCCAGAATAATGCTGCTCTAAAAATTCAATTCAGACTTAACATATACTATCCTTTGTCACTGGATGTTCTTCAACATGTATTATATTTATTTGAGTATTATATAGCAGAATAAATAGGTACCCTATAGAACATATAACAATGGGAACCTATCTTACAAACAATACTATGTTGCTTAGGAATACATACATGTATGGATATGTATATACATATATTTGCATATGTGTGTACAAAGCATATATGTATATTTGTATGTGTGTGTGTGTGTGTGTGTGTGTATTGAGAAGAATGATTGACACAAAATAAAGAGGGAGCAATAGTTAGTCCTCAGCTTTCCCAGTCATCTCAGCCCAGCGACCAGACATGTGAGTGAAGGGCTTATCTGGAATATTCCAGTTTCAGTTTCCTCCACATAAAACCAGGACACTAATTATTGTAGCATTACTGTTAAGATAAAATAACATGTGTAAAGTTCCTAGCATAATGCTTTGAACATAGTTGGCTACTCAGTAAACAACAGCAAAGTAGCAGCATCATGAGAGGCTAAAGGTTCAGGTTGCTGCAGGGTGTTTCATATACAAGGACTTGGTTTTCAAACTGTGGTCCAGTCTGATTACCTGGATCAAAAACACCTGGGAGGGACTTCCTTGGCGGTCCAGTGGTTAAGACTCCGTGTTTCCAAAGCAGGGGTCACAGGTTGGATCCCCGGTCTGGGAACTAAGATCCCGCATGCCGCACAGTGTGGCCAAAAAACCCCAAACAAACAAACAAAAATGCCTGGCATGCCTTTAACAATTCATTTGTGGACCTCACTGCAAATCTACAGAATTAGCATCTCTATAGCTTGGGACCAGGGACCTTGCATTTTAACAAATTTTCCAAGTGATTCTTCAGCAGTAAAAGATTAGGAACCACAAGTTTAGAGATTCAAATTCAGTGGTTGATGAGGTACCCCGAGAGAGGATATAAAAAGATTGGGAACAAGGGCAATGCAAGCTGCCTCTTTAATGATTACCAGGAATATCTAAAATACAGGAGTACCTGAGACTTTAATTAATAATAATTAATAATACATACTACTTACTTATTGAATACCTGCAATGTGGTAGATATAATAAGCACATTATATTATTGCCAGTAAAATTTCTGAGTGGTGTTAGTACTCCTATTTTTTACAGATGGGGACACTGAGGCTCAGAGCTGTTGAGTGATTGCCCAAGGACCTGTAAGTAGAAGAGGCAGGATCTCAAACAAGGGCTGACCTACTCTTCCTATAAAGATATAAGCGATCAGATCATATTGTCGCTGTTAGGAATGAAACAAGGTTATATTTACAATTACGTATGTCCTAAGGACCCGAAAGCAGCATTAATACATGTAAGCCAAGAGGTGTCAACAGGGAATTCTTTCCTTGCTGCAACTGCTCTTCTTTAGAGCTGTAATCATTGAATAAGCCACATAGGCTACAACTGCTGAAAACAAACAGGATGTTCACATGAAAATTGACACATATTTAATATACTCCTTAGCTGTCCCCAGAATTACTTCAAATGGAGTTTTTGGTTGTCTGATTAACAGAGCAGGGGTCCATCTTCCATTACTAGAACTCCGCGGCTGTCTGATTCTGTTGTCCTCACACCAGCAGCAGTAATATTTCTAGACCCTTTCCATGCCCTGTGCTGAGAGCCAGAGGGAGCCTCAATGCCTATCACAGGTCCAGTCTGCTGAAGGCAGGGTGTGAGAAAGGAAGCGAATAGTAGTTATGGATATCCTGATAGAGATGCCTGAGTCCGAAGAAGCCGAAGCTCAATCTTGCCCACCCCATTTCACGCTGGGCTCCACTGTCAACCTGTGGTCTGCGATGGGAGGCCAGGGATGGGAGAGCACGCCCCTCCCTGCTCTGAGTTTGCCATCCCTCCCAGCTACAGGCCTGACCTCTATCTCTACTTCTGGGAGCGGTGGGTGCTTTATAGACTCCAGAGGAAAGGGTGATGTGAATTTGGAGGGGGAAGGCTACAGAAACATGGCAACGGCCACATGTTCCCTAGGAGCAATTAACCTTAAAGTAATTTCCACGTGGGCACTTCCCATTCTAGGATATACAAGACACAGGCAATTCCAGGGATTAATGGGAGACGGGAAGAGGAGAAAGTACATTGTGAAGTCTTTCCAACTGCTCGAATCACCCACCAGACACATCCACTTGATTAACACTAATTCCTACAGCTGTTGGTGTTCTCACTGGCCCACCTTAACCTCACGCAGTCAGGCCTCACCGCCAGGCATTTGAAAGGCTAATGAAGTGCCTAATCTGATTTCTCCACAAATGGAGCCCTAACTTTGCTGGAGGAGAGGGCTGCCTCTACTGCCACTGACAGTATATTTTCCTTCCGAGTGTGTAGTGTACAAACATGCCTTTATTATCTGTAAGCATTCCCAAAATAAGCGCCTCTGGGGAGAAGGGGCGTCAGTCTGATGTCCCATCCCAGTCCCTAATGCACTTCCAAATTCTCTTATCACAGAAAGCGAATCACAGGCCTCTCATTTTCCCATGCTCATGAGGTCCTTTTAGTGACTTCACATTCTCTGAGCTATTTTTAGTGGTTAAATACTCACTTCTTAAGAGCAAAGCTCCTCCTGTCCATTTGTGGTCTGGGAATGAAAAGAATCTCAATATATTGACAAAGTGTTCAGCCCTATTTTATTGATCTTCTCTGGCCAGAAACTACCTAAATATTTCATGAGAGCAGAAAATATATCTGGCACCCTAAAATATTGGTGTAACAGGGTTGTTGTTTTAAAGGCATATTAAAATCAGTTAATGTTCACAAAAAAATCTTAAAAATAAACAATGATTACTATTTTTAAAAAAATCAAAACCCTAAAATTTACAAACATGTTCCCAAGGCCAATTAAACTATGGACCAATTTATAGTTAGTTTTGGTGGTTTTTTTTAAGGACGTAGGAAGTAGAGAAGGATAAGATTATACTCAGGATAGAATCAATTCTGGAGTTGTACTACAATGACACATATCAGCAGAACCATATTTTTTAAACTTGTATAGCTTTTTTTTTTTACCATAAGATACTTCCATCTGATTCTCTAACCTCAAATGTAAAAATAGCTTCACGAGACAATATATTTTTCATTCTTTAACATATCTGTTTTTACAACAGGAACAATGCCAAATTTCGTTCTAGAAAATGCTGTCTGGATTATTTGTCAACCAAATTACCACAGGATACCAATCACATCTGAGATTTTTCTTAACCAATTCCTAAAACATAGTTTGGACTCTTAATCCTGAAGCAAGACTTTCACAGACATCCTCATACATCCTTGTTCACTGCAAAACAGCAAATCTCCAATGAAAAATCTCCTCTCCTTTGTTCTCTCCCATCACTGACAAAATAGAGACATCTGGGTCAGGTTTTCAAGAGAAGTACCCACTGCTTTGACTTGAATGTGCTACTTCATTCCCTTAATTTAACTTCAGTTTTGTCTCTGGAAAAATACAGAAGCAAACTGAATGCTTTTTCTGTTAAAACAGCTATTTGTCTGTGATTAAAACTCATACACTTTCATAAATGGGGGCCAGTAAGCTGAGCCCTTGGGAACACAGCCAAGCAGGGAGTTGAAGGCAGCAGGAGGGAGACTGTGGGAAACTCACTCTGCTGGTTCAGTGCTGAGGTCCCAGAGGGATGGGGAAAACTCAGGCTTAATTCAGGTCTGATTCAGGTCAATGTCAGGGTCCAGTAAGTTCTTATCAGGTAGCAGAGGAAGGCAGTAGGAGTACAGGCGGCAAGTGACCTTGAAGTCTAGATAGGAAGAGAGCAAAATCCACTGCGGATTTAGACACTAAGGGGCATGAGTCAGACAAACCCAGGACGCCCCTGCAGAAGGCTGAGATTCAGAGTGGTCAAGGCTCGCCCCACAGCTATACTGCACCCCAGATCCAGGGCTGCAAATCTCACTTAGCAGGTCACCTGAGCATGGTCCCATTAGGACTGAATAGAGCTAGATCTGCAGTGACTTCAGCTGGGAGGGGTAGATAAACATTATATAAAATTACTTATTTGCATTTATGACTCTTCCAGATTCTTTAAATTATCTTACTTAGCCATTAAATTACCTTGGTTAGACAATAATTGGATTCTCTCCTTAGCAAAGTAGGAGGTTTCCTCTTTTGCACTTCGTAAGCCTGGGAAAAATGCAGTTCTTAAATGCTCCCGGATAGTCAGGTTGTTAAAAATTCAGAGTTAAAGAAGCCTATGGTTTAAAAAGAATACCAGACTTGACATTTTGTGTAGTGTTCAACAGATCCTTAACAGCCTTTCCTGGACATCAAGCCTGCACCTGACCCAGCCCTGTGGACACCTGCTCACCCCTGCAGGTAAACTTCTGCCCTCTGGCTCCCCAAGTCTTTGGCCAGCCCATCAGTCTGTTCCTTGGATCTCCGCATGCCTTATGATGGAATCCACCATGGCCCTTGACATGTCCAAATTCAAGTCTTATGTTCATTGACTTCACTGCATCATCTGACGCTTTTTTTTTTTGAAACCACCCAATTTTTTTCTCCTACCATTGGTCTCCTGGCTTTTCTTTTACCTGTTATTCATTCATTCTCAGACTTTTTCTCAGTTTATTTCTCTGCCTGTCCCAGGAATACTGCTGTTTTTCCTAGTTCAGCTTTAGACTTTCACACTCCTTATTCTATTGACTCCCCATTGGCAACCACTTTCCTACCCACTGTTTCAACTACTTTCTGTATGTGGAAGCCCAGAACTTTCCTCGGAACTTATAATTCTATGGGAATGTCTTACACATTCCTCAATGTCTCTGAAACTAATCTTTTTCTTTCTTTTCACTTGCAAATCTACCTTCTCCAAAAGTCCTTACCATGATTACAAATTTGTTATTCACACAAGCTAATTCATCACCCATCCTGTATCCTTTATTCTTTTTTTTTTTTAAGTCTATATTGGAGTATAATTGCTTCACAATGGTGTGTTAGTTTCTGCTTTATAACAATGTATCCTTTATTCTTGACAAGAGTCATTCCCTGAGTCCTTCTATCTGGGCTCTTCAAATACCTCTCAGCTCTATATTCTCTTCCGCGTGTTCTTTCCTTAGTTCGGGGATCCCTCAGCCACTGCCTGGATTATTCCCATGGCCCCCTAGCATTTTCCTCTCCTCATGACGTTGATCCTCTCTGAAACTTTCTCCATGTTGCAGCCAAGTTATTTTATGAGAACAAAATGAATCTGATTATGTTATCCCTTGCTTAATACTTTTCATGGTTTCTCCATACCAACAAGATAAAATCCAAATTCTTAAGAATGGCATGCATTTTAGTGTTGTTTGTTTACAAAGATCATAAGTTGACTCCCCCCAAAAAGAAAGAGTATTTATTAAAAGTTACAGAGTGGTATCTCATGGCACACAGAGGCAGGAAGTGCACCTCGAGAACCTTGCTCACAAGACACATAATGTCATGTCTCTGCTTCTCTCTGAGCACCTGTTCTGTTACCTTGTTTCTCTCTGCAGACCTGGGAGCTCTACTTCAGGAAGCATATGGTGGAGAAGGGCTGCTTCAGCCCGACTCCAGGTGACCTCTGCTCAGGGATCCATCACACACCAGTATGACCCTTAGTTGAAGAGCAGTCATTTGATGGGTTCAGCCTAGTCTGTGGTTTAGCCCCTCTGGAGTCATGTAACCACCTCTTATCCAAATATTGTGGCCAGTGACAGCCAAAGACAAACATGCTACTTTGACTCACACCTTCAGCAAGGCTGTGCATGACGAGCAGTTCCCACAGAAAGGCCTGATCCCCCAAACGCAGGTAAACTGCAACCAACAAAGCCTTTTCTTACTACCCCGTGCCTGCCTTCTAAGCCTCATCCCTACCTCTAGCTCTTCTTTCCTATACAACAGTCCTGTAGTGTCCTGAATTTCTTACACATTTTTACCCCTTTTTGCATTCTGGTGGTACACAACTGCCTGGAATATCTTTCCCTCTCTCCAAACTGACCTGCAAACCCCTGGAACCAGACACTTGGCAAACGATTCATTGTCCTTCAAAATTCTGCATAAATGCCACCTCCTCTGAATGTTCCCTTAAAATTCCTCCCCTGGAATTAGAGATTCCATCTTCAGATCCCATCATACTTTGAATATACCCCCCACTAGTACTTAAATTTACTGCATCGTCTTCTTTGGTTCCCATCTCTCTTCTTAACAGAGAATGACCCCCTTAATGGTAAAGTCCAAGTTTGTAACTGCTCTGGCAGCAAGCACAGTTCCTGAGATATGATGAGCGTCAACTATTAGTGGTACATAAGGGATGAGAAGAGAAATGGAGAAGATTAAGGAAAGGAGTACTAAAGCTATACTCTTCCCCCTTTCAGGAGCAAGCCCTCACCATGTGTTTGCATGCACGGTGTGCCCTGTTTGGAGGGAGGGGATGTCTATCAGAAGCTGACTGGAGGGTGAATTATGACCTGCTTGTCTGGTCCTGCCCCTGCCTCTGGTCCTGCCCTCTCTACTCTAGCCAGATCAGCCCACCGTCCACGTCCTTCTATGTTCTCATCGCTCCCTTATGCAAGACCCTGATACGTTACATTATTGAGAGATGTCTGTACCTCTCCCTATGGAAGAGGACTTCTTGGCTGAAGAAGAAATAGCTTGTCTTTCAAGATCTCTATAGTAAAACATCTGCTGCTTTCTTTTCTGACATTTTGCCCTATCTTGTCTGGCATGAATTCCCTGGTTTCTGGCTAATTTGCATCAGACTATAAGCTTGAGGACAGAGACTAAATTCTCCACATCCTGGCGTTAAACCTGGCCAATAGCTATCAGTCGATAAATGGTATCTGCTTTATTATTTCTTGCCCAATTTTATCCAGACCTTCAGGCTCTGGGCCTTTTTCCTGCTCTCCTAGCTGTGGCTTCCTATCACGCTGGAGCATTTCTTCACTACCCAGGTGTCCAACAGGCACGTGTGTTCAAGGAAAGATGTTTGCATGACCCAAAGTCCTTCCAACCTAAGAAAAAGATAACATAGTGATAACTGCTTGAAATAGATACACCATGACACTAGCACTCAGGAGGTCCTCCTGGTTCAAAAAGCCACGTGATTTTTGTACTCCTGGCATGGTCTCTCACAATAGCTATTTTCCTGCAATTCACTGCACAGCGACAACATGTGAATGAGATCTTGTTCATTCCTAAAGCTTCACCTCTGCTGACACTCCCTACTCCTTATCCTGGCATACTTAGCCCAGCAGAAAGCAACCTTCTGATGTTTGTCAACATGTCTGAATGCCAGGCACTCTCTGAAAGTAATTTCTATGCTTCTTAAAAGAGGCCAATAACACTGTTTAAGAAGCCTAAAGTTTTGTTAAGGAGGGTCTTATTTCTCACTTTTATGTCACCATTGCCGTTTGCTTGGGGCGGGAGAGTTTGGGTCTTGGACCCAGCGCTCCTGTCAATGATCTCCCTACACAGTTAGTCTGGACAGTATGTACACAATCTTAAAAATTAGCAGGGAAAGCCTAAGAGGGTCTAGATGATAAAAGATCTCCATCTGGAAACCAAAATCTCCTAACATTAAGTATGAGTTTTTCCACAGAACTAATGTTGTATTAATTAATTCCTCTAAAGTCATTTCCTTATCATTCTGGTAGCAATTATCTGACTCTGAAAAAATGTTAAAAATATCCAGTGGTAAAAATTGGTGTTCAAAAAAAAATATTATATGAAGGAATAAAAAGAGAGAATAAGAGGACAGTAGAGAGAAAAGCAAAGGAGATTTAATAATAAGGAAGTAAATGGTATACAAAGTAAAGTAATATGAAAATAGTACTGTGTCTAGATAGTCAGTATTTAGGAAGTGGTTAAGACGTCACAGGAGAAACAGAAAAGCATGTTGAAGGCTGGAAAAGAAGTGGATATTGGTATATGTATTCTTTCCATTAATTTCTTTCCTTATTCTCTTTGGTTATATTGACTAATGCTACATTCCATACCACTTGAGTATTTCATCAAGTTACCAGACACTACTGGAACATTAAGAAGATAAATAATTGATTTAGTGTCCCTTCCTTAAAAAGAAATTGTACTTTGAAGTAAACTAAAGCAATGAAAAGAAATACAAACATAAATTTAGGAGAAAACAACAAGAAATTTAATTAATATTCATGTTTCGAGCTTGAAGTAAGAAATTGAACATTTTGAATTCCATTTCATGCCCTGCCTTCACTGCTGAGAGTCTGATCTTCATACACACACTTATTTACCTGTGATTCAGAATTAACAGTCTTCCCCCATCATGACCTACTGAGTTAAATTAAATATACAATAGGATATATATATATATATATGTATCTGTTTAAAGATAAAATATATTTGGTGTCTTTAAAGCTGTTAGAAAAATATAACAACTACCTAATTATTAGCAAGGATGGTACTCAAACTCCACTAATAAGTGAAAGAATTCCATGGGCACTGTAAACTTCCTCTCTTGCTTTGAAGAGATGCTTGGGTTTCATTATACCTGGGACTGCATCAGACCCATACCAGCCATGGCATATTCGAAATGTAAATTCACATCAAGTTCTTATACGTCCACCCCATACCCTGGACTAGAAAAAATGCCTTGGAGCGTTTGTAGACCTGGATATGCCCTAGTCCCTAACTGACTCCAGCTGTCTCACGTGTGGTATTAGGAATAAGATGAGCTGGAGTCCAGCTAATAAAGCCAGGAACACCTGCACAGGGCCACCCTAGGGAGGCCGTTGGTGGCCGCTGCACAACAGGCCCACCAGTACCCTGGTGGCTGTGATTTCCCCAAAGACTCAAGCTGCTAAACATTGAAATCAGTGCTCTAAATAGCTTGCGGTTTCTATTATAACACTCTCATACTTATCGCCTGTTTAAATGTATACAGTGAATTTATTTATTCCTTCTTGAATACAGCACAGCTTCAAATGTGTTTACACATTATTACATATTTTCTCCTAATGTGTTCTATGGAAATCCTACCACAGTGATAACTGATGTACATCTAACCACAGTTTAAACTCTTATTTAAAAAATCCCAAAAGATCACCCAGGCTCCAGTATGAATCCTAATAAGAGAGCCTTATTTGTACTTGCATTGCCTACATGAAAAATTTGTTGGTATTAAATTTGGTATATAAATAAACATGCCATAAATTTTAAATAAAGAATATTTTTAAACAACTGTGTGCTGAAGGTTACTATGAAATATCTTTTCATGGTAGAAATTTATTCGGATTTTGTTTTGACCATTTCTTGCACAATGAAGTAATATTTCAAAATTAGTTATTGGGAGACAATCCTCCATGGGACTCCCGCATTTCTACACGGCTTGTAAACAGAGGCACTGGCTGTCTTTGCTCTGGACTATCTTTCCAAGGATGATTTGTATAACAAACAGCATTGGAAAACAGAAGTAGCATCTCTCTCTGAAGCGAAGGATAGGCTTGCCTACAGCCTTGGAAAATAATGATACCTCCCCCCATATCATGGGACAGTCATGCTTACTGTACAGTATAATAAAAATATTTCCCTCTTAAAAAGAACAAGCATGGGGTTTCCCTGGTGGCACAGTGGTTGAGAGTCCGCCAGCCGATGCAGGGGACACGGGTTCGTGCCCCGGTCTGGGAAGATCCCACATGCCGCGGAGCGGCTGGGCCCATGAGCCATGGCCGCTGAGCCTGCGCGTCCAGAGCCTGTGCTCCACAACAGGAGAGGCCACAACAGTGAGAGGCCCGCGTACAGCAAAAAAAAAAAAAAAGGGCCTCCCTGGTGGCGCAGTGGTTGAGAGTCCGCCTGCCGATGCAGGGGATACGGGTTCGTGCCCCGGTCTGGGAGGATCCCATATGCCGCGGAGCGGCTGGGCCCGTGAGCCATGGCTGCTGAGCCTGCGCATCCGGAGCCTGTGCTCCGCAACGGGAGAGGCCACAACAGTGAGAGGCCCGCATACCACAAAAAAAAAAAAAAAAAAAAAAAAAAGAACAAGCATGCCTACTGCCCATTAAAAAAGAGTCAAGTTCCCTAAGGTCAGACTTCTCTCCTCTAATACAACCCACTCTGTGTTCAGATGTCACCTGGCCTTCTTCACACTGGGGCTTAGGGCCGAGGGAAGCAGCCCAGGAGAATGCAGGTATTCTGGACACTGCTATTGCTGGGAATAAGAAAGTCCTTTATCTGTGACACTGGAGTCTCCTGTCTTCCATCAGCATCCATAAAATTGTAACAAGCTAACTTCTTAGCTTGTAATTTCAGTAAATCTCAGACCCTTCACAGTTCTTGATATTATTTTTACTAAAATCACATATAATGAAAAATTATATATGAAGGAGCAAATGATATATGCATTTTAAAAATACTCAAAAAATGGAAATTTCTATTTGAATGAAGTTTGTATCATGCTGCATCCCCTAACTTCAGCTGTATTTCAGAATTCCAGAGTGGTTTAACCTATATTATAAGAAAAAAGGAATCACACTCTGACTCACAGAAACCCCTTCACGACTACTTCTCCTTTAAGAGATGAGCTTTTTTCGGTCTATGTTGAGTGAAGCCATTCAACCTAGACTACTTCAAATTCCCTCCTCACTTCAGAATGTTCTTTATCTTTGCTAATCCTCCCTTTTTCTCTTGTCTTAGAAGCAGTGTGGTAAGTTATTATAATTGGCCCCCAGGTATTGTGCATCTCTGTATTTAGGCCCTTGTGTCGTCTTCTCCCACATTGATTCTCAGCTGCTCTGTGACTTACAGAACACTTTGTTTTGACCTAAAGAATAAAGAACAGGACAGCAGTGATGCTGGGTGAATATCAGTGCCTAGGCCTTAAGAGGCCTTGCAACGTTCTCTTCCCTGAGCCATAAAAAAAAAAAAAAAAAAAAAAAAAAACTCTAGGTTATCCTACTGGAAAGGCCAAGTGAAAGAGAGGGCCTAGAGGATAAAAGAGAACCCCTAGCATTTCAGCCAAACAGGCTAAAGAGTGAGACAAATAAGTCTGATATTTTGGACCCTCTGGTACAAAACTGTAGCCACTTCAGTTGGGCCCAGCTGAGATGAGATGGAGCGGAGAGGAACCATCTCAGGTGGGAAATAATAAAATGATGTTGCTTTATGCTGCTAAGTTTTGAGGTGGTTTGTTACATAGCAATGCAGTGCCACTGGTCCCGTGACTTCAATTAAGACTTCTAATTAAAATGGCCTCCAAATCTCCATAGATTAACTTCTTTCCCAGCTTCTAGATTTTTGCTACATGAACCACCGTCAGAATTGACATTTCCTGGGAGCTGGGGGGAAAAGCAGGAATTTTAGACTCCACCTAGACCTACTGAATCAATATCTGCATTTTTAACAAGACCCCTCATCACCTATACATACATGAATATATGAGAAGCCCTGCTCTAAATATGTATTTCCATCTACCTTGGTCAAAGCAAAAATAATCACTTCACTTGTTCTTCCCCACAACTACCACAAAACCCTCTTCTTTTTCTAGTGAGCCATCAATCTATTATGACTTGACCATCTACAGTATCACAAAAGTGAAAATCTTTAGAACTGTCCTCGAACTGTACTTCTGCCTTACCTGAACCTAACCATCAGCTACCCACCTGGCCCATGTGATTGCCAACATCTCTCCTTCTCTTCCTGCTTTGCCTTCCTGCTTAGGAGAGCACTGAGTTTCCCTTCCTGTAGACTATTATGACCACATCTAAACTGGACACCCTCCCTCTGGCCTCCCTCTCTTCTAATACATTACTACTTACTGCTTACCATCCTCAAACAAATAAAAAATAAAATAAAAACAGCAAAAACCAACAAAAAATTTTTAAAAGAAAATAAAAAAGAATGTCATAACAAACAAAAAATAAAACCAAAATAACAAACATATGTCATGCATGTTCTTGTTTAAAACCATCATGAAATTTTCTTTTCTACAGAACATAAGGTATAAACCCTATAATACAGCATTCAAGACCAATCAAATCCCAGCCCCAACCCGCCTTTTTGACACACTCACTGCACTCTCAACACAAAATGGAAAACCAAAATTTAGTCGCCTGTTCACTTAGACTGGAATTCTTTTCATTCCCCCTATTCCAATGGTTAGATTAAATCCTACCTCTCCTTCAAGGCTCATCCTCCCTTGTCATCTCTCCCCAATACTTCAGTCTAGAAACAGGCACTCCTCACTCCTGAGCCCATCTGACATTAATGTAACGTATTCCAGATTTTAATACATATTGCCTCACATTTTGCTATCCATGCGTAATCCACTCCACAGGACTCAGCTCCTCAAGGTGAAGATGACATTCTATTTATCTCTGCAGTCCCCACAATGTCTAACATAATAAGTACTTGGTATATACATATATATGTTTGTTCAACTAATTAGTTAGTGGACTCAGATTGTTCATTAGTTCAACCCTATTGCTAACTTATACTCATTTTTAGAGACTAAATTTAAAATATGTTCCAAAAGAATAGAAATTCCCGCATCAGTTTGTCTCATTTTGTGTTGTGATGGCTGGTAGATTTCCTCCCACAGAAGAGATTTCTTTGGAAATCTTGATAAACCCTGGACCATGTCACCACCTGTGGACATAATTACAATTACAATTTGGATGTGCTTTGTATATCCAGACAAGCCAAAGTCCATGTTTCTTCTTCAGTTTACTTATAAATAAAACTACCGTTGCTATGGATGTGTCATCCAAAATATGCTACCAGGAAATAGGAGAGCAACCATAAAAAATGCAACTCAGTAAAAAATTAGCAGCTCCATTCTCGAAGTATATAATCATGTTTAAAAGAAGACTTCCTGCAGGAATGTGGAATGGATCATAAAGTTAAATTATATGATAGTTAGGACAAGTTAAGTTTGTTGCGAGAAAAAAAAGAAAATAGGAGTTTAGAAGCTATCAAGCCCTTACACTGTAGTATTCTATTGCAGAAGAGTATTTGAGTATATGAGAGACTGTATAAATATTTTAAACTAGAATGATCAAACTTACATGGGAAGTTTTTCATGACTTCAAGGGGCAGGAAGGAAGGAAAAACATTGTCAGCTTTTGAAATTCCACGTAAACAAAATATGGGAAAATCTTTCAGAGGCCATGGCACTCGTCCTTTGTTTTTCCTCTTTAAAAAGCAATTATATTGTTTCCCTTACTTTAACGTTTGACAAAACATGGACTATTTATGACTGATTGTGCTGAAGGGATTTTACTCAGTGACCCTTAAGTGTTACAATCCAGCATGGAGCAACTAGAAACAGAGAAACAGATATAACAAGGGAAATGTAACTTGCTACTTAGCTTTGCTCCCAGAGAGGAATTCGAGGTCTGCATCAGAATCAGAGGGTGGGCCTTCTCATTCCCTTCCAGGATGTCCAGTGACAATAGCCAAAAGGATGACACTCAGAGGTTCTGGGCTCACAGAAAGAACTAAAGATTTCTGGTGTTTTGCCAACTTTAGAAGTCAAACATGTGTATGACATTGTTCCTCCCATTGCTTGGAGTACTGAGGGGCTAATTATGTGTTTTTCAGGCTCATCTTTTTCCCAGTTTTTAATTTTGTATGCTCAGCTATTTGGCCAGTTTCGATTTATTAGCCTTTTTATCAGAGAAAGTCAACAGCTAATGCAAAGGAAGAGAAAATAAAACAATTAATTTTGTAACTCAGAATTATAAGACATTTTATTTGGAAAGATCTCAAGTTCCATGAGGTCAGGGACTAACTTTTACATTGTTGTCCCCCTAGCAGCTAGAATAGTTCTTGGCACATAATACTCAATAGACGTTTCTCAAATTAAGGGAAAAAATGAGTAAAATTAGACATGAGAAATCCAAAATTTGTAAATTATCTGAGACATCCTGTTTTCCATTTCTATGATTAATTGAGAGTTGGCACTGGTAAAAAGCCACGTGACATACATGAGTTTGTGCCCATCAGTGTTCCACTTTGGCTGCTTGGTATCACAGGGTGGTTGTGATTCCTTGATCAACATCCAAACCCCAGGTTGCTTTAGAGTTTCTAAGACAGCAGCTTTCAAACTGTTTTTATTGCAACCCAGAGTAAGAAATAAATTTTATGTCGATACAGCACACACACATCACATCACATCACACCACACTACACACACACACACACACACACACACACACACACAATGTAATTTAATAAAGAAAACAAAAGTTTCATGGAACAATACTTATTCTTACTATGCAAAATATACTGGTATGTTCTACTCATTTCATTTTTAAATTCACTTCATGACCAATTAATGGATTATGACTTGTAGTTTAAAAAACCCTTGGACCAACTTAGCTAAGCATGAGGGTTGTGAAATAGTCAAATTTTAGGTCACATCCCTTATGCAGTGGATCTCTGAGGGTACAGAGTTTCAAGATACTCTCAGAAATTGACTGGATTCTAGACTTAAAATTTTCAGATAAAAATTCACGTAATGGTTCTGAAGTCAAGAAAACCACACACTTCTTTGCAATAGGGCATCTGCTGAGCTGTAAGCCATCTCTTGGCCACATGCATCAATCACTCACAGTTAGTGACTTGCAATTTTCATAGAGCACATGCAGTTGGGTTTTGAAGGTTGTATACAAGTTTCTCAGCAAGTTCCACACTCGTGAGGACACTGTGGAGGTATCGTTAACAGTGAGGTTGGAGAAGGAAGACTCTTTGAACACTGACATTGGACAGGGTTGATACCAATCACAGTGAGTCACTCTAAAGACTAGAAAACACTCTAAGGAACTGAAGCCATGATCCAAACAGGTGCAAAGAACCTGGGGTTTTCATTTTAATTATCCAGACACTGTTACTCCTTTGCATTCATACATTCATTCACCAAATACTGTGTCTCTTCTATGCCAGGTACCGACCTAACAACAAGGAAAACCTCTGTCCTGATCAAGCTGCTTTGAAACCTGGGCTATGATATTCAATGTATAATATGGGAAATATGCATTCATTGGCATATTGATCACTGTTGCATATCTTTCATAGAGAAAGATAAAACTCACCTGTACATGTAGACAGACTACTTCCTAGACACTCAGATTTGCTACATGTGACTACTAGGAGAACTGAAATATGGAGCCAAGGGTCTACTATAGTAAAAGTGGAACTGATAAAACCAAAACTAGTTTCACCCCACCTTACTTTTCTGTTCTTTCTCTAGACACATTTCACTCCTCTACCCAGTTTGTGTTGAATCCCACCGCATGCAGGGTGCTGTGTTAGGTGTGGCGTCCGAAGATGTAACATGTGGCCCCTCCCCTCACAGTGCTCACAGGGGAGTGTAGAGATAAACATACAAGTTATTTCCTGCACAACAGGATGAGTACTATAATGGAACATGGGTGAGGTGCAATTAAAGCATAAAGGAACACCTAAATCAGCAAAAAGGAGTCCACGATTTTTACAGAGGACATGGTGCTTGAGCATTGAAGGATGAACAGAAACTTGCCAGACAGATGAGAAGTGAGGGCATTAAAGATGGAAGGAGCACCATGTGCAAAGTTACGGCATCTGAAGATAACATGTAAGTCGGAGAAAAGGCCCATCGTTCAGCAAGAGAAGCTGAAGATCAGGCTGATAGTGGCCTTATAAGCCTTGTTCTGAAAGAAGCCAAGAGGAAGGACAGTGATTTTAGAATCAGCAATAAACCAGTTCAAAGCCATGGACATGGATGAGAATTTTTAGGAAGATTAAACACATGAGGCGCTCATTACTCCCAGTCTGTGACCTATACCTGAGTGACTGCTTCCTCCTTATACTATTCCCTGGTCCTATACAACATCATCATCATCATCATTACCACCACCAACAACAACATCACAGTTTATGGAGCATCTACCAGGGACTTCACATGTCTCATATTTAATCCTCACAACAGCCCAATGAGATAGGTTCTATTATTATCCGCATTTTCCCAAAATCACCGATCCAACGATGGATGGTATCAGGTTTTGAACTGGGCTGTCTGATTCCAGAGCCCCTAGGCACTTAGCCATGGTGTTATCCAATATATCTGTACAGATGTAGTCTGCACCATATCCCCAGGCTCCTCGGCCTGGATAATAAACACTGTCTACAGCACACTGCGTTACAACACCACTAAAGAAGAGGCACAGCATTCTGCCTGAGCTCTCTTCACATCAGTGTTAATTACTGAAACTCTCCTGTTTCTAGAATTATTTCTTACTACCCCTTTCTGGGTCACCTTTGAGACTACTTTAAAGCGTTCACCATGTAGATTAGCTGTTGCTATTTGGCATGTCCACTGTTGCATAATTTGCAAGTTGCAGAATTAGTACTCAGCAGGATGATTTCAAAGGCTACTGGAAAGTATCACTCCAAATACATTATGCAGTGGGGACTACCAGTACTGGGCTTGTTTGGGCTATAAATTTCCTGAGAAAGGGAGGTTAGTTTATACTTACAACAACTGTTGAGTATAAATCAAAGGAGAACTTTTGAAGTCAGATGCTTCATTTGTTATTCTAATGTGCATTTTATTTTCCAAAGGATTGCAGGATCCGTGTTATCTTCTTTACTCAGAAACTGAGTGGCTGAAATAATCTCTGTGTCTTTGTGGGTAGAAGACTTCATGGTCAATCAACGCTTACTTGTCCGGTGAACTTGAACTCTTGGGTGATTTTACTGGTGACTGGATTTAAAGGTTCTATCTAGCTAGTTTTGTGAGAGTGACAATTTAAATAGCTTTCACAAAAGCCACAAAAACACTAGGCCGATTGGGTAACAAAGTAGTTCCTTTAAAGTTAAATGAGTCATAATTTAGCATGAAGTAGATTGATTAGAGAAACACTTATGATTTGGCACACAGTTAGGATCCAGGAGTCATCTCAGTAGTTAGAACTGTTATAATGGCTATTGGCACTACGTATACAGCAAAGACGGGTCATGTCAAGAATCCATTCAAGCACTTGTGGGTTCAGAGATTCAAACCCAAGGTGAACCTTTTGGCGTTTGAGTTTGTTAACTGTTGGCTAAATGCCACTTCCTGTTCCTAAGAAAAGAGGCTTGAAAAAGTCTCATAAAAAATGACTTAAAAGGCTTCCTTGACTTCAAAGGGCTTTTACAAAACAACATTTTGATGAGTTAAGTGTAAAGGAATCAGAAACATACGGATTAAATTTCCCTTAATAGAGTCATGTGTCTAAAAAAAGAGGGAAGGAAAAGTAGCAAGTTCATTTGCTTAAGATGTTTCCAGAAGGTCCAGAGTAACTATTGATTCCCAAAGTAATCAGATTCTTCCATTCCAATATAATATTAGCATAGCAACATCTAGAAAACCATGTCAAAGGGTCCAATGGAATAAAGACCTGCATTTGTGTAGGTCAGGTTATACCAGGTCATCCTCCCTACAGTCCATTATAACAGCCTCCACTTTAAAGGAAGTAACAGTGTCACAGGATAGAGCCACAAAGAACAAAGAGAATTTCTAACCAGACCTCTCACTCAGGTCAGGCAATTGTCATCAAGTCACCACACTGACACATTAAGCTGACTTTAGTGTCTGAATGAAGAAAATACAAACAAACACTCCTTAGCCATGAAGTGTCACACAAAAGGCAGCATTATCTGTTATACATGCTTAATTTCCACATCTTTAATCGTAATTTTGTGGGTTTCTAACCCTTGAAAACAAACTAATGATTGTTTCCCAAGTGGGGGGAGGTCTTTGGATAAGAACATAACTGCAGAATATAGAAAGAAATAAAAATCATTTGAATCAGTCTTGAACAACTGCAAATTCTGGTCAAGAATTACTCCTCATCAGGTTTGCCATGAATTTAACTGAGCGACAGCTAATCGCTGATTTATTCTGTATCTGAAAGTCTTAAAGAACAAAGCATTTAACTTTTGAGGGCAAATAAAAACAAGACCACACATGTTTAACAATGCAGCATTAGATGTCAATGGATATAATTTTGACCAACTATTAGCCCCTCAATATAACCCAAGTTAATTTTTTATATTTGGCCAAATTCAATGGTATGAATTTTGAGAGTAATATTGCACTAGATGGATCCCTTGTAGTTATGGCAGTTTCAGATCATAAAAGAAAAATTTTTGAAAGTGGACATTTCTTATTTTAATTTGCTTGTGACACAAACTGCTATAGTAACACATAAATACGCTGCCTTCTTAAAACAAACTTAGTGAGGCAAAAAGGTCCTAATTAATTGAATCCATGAGTAACTTTTCTAAATAGTATAATTTTATTTAAGTCAATATATTTCATAGAAAAGGAAATGAATAAGAACTTCAAATATTGGCTTATGGAGTCTAGTAATGTTTACATGTAATTCCAATGACTGTAGATTGGTAAATGCATTTATAAAAGTAAATAAATATTGCTATTTTTATTTTTTTCAGCATATCTTCAAATTTGATTCAAGTAGACATGTACTATTTTAGCAAATATCAAGCAATCAAAAAACCAACGGCAGATTTTTTGTTTCTTTATATGCCCCACATCACCAAGTCCCTAAGCATGTCCCATGACCCAAAGACCCCAGAGGACAAAAGAACAACCTGGCCATGCTTCTATACCCCAGCAAAGTTTGTGACTTCTGAGGAATGTTGGCAGTGATTTCACCTAACTTAACCTTAGTTACCAGAACAGAATTTTCAATGTTTCTAAGCAGACAGTTTTAGGAGAGCTGCTGAAACAACTGCTAAAGAATAAAATGATGTTAAGAGGACAAATGACTCCTAATATTTCAGAAATGTTCAAAGAAGTGATTTCACTTAATTGTAAATCCTGGAGGGAAATATTTGCCTTGAAGGATTCTGATAATCACTGACTTTACCTTGTCATTCTTCAGGAGAGGTGAAAGGCATAGGACAATCACATAGCAGACACAACTGTCCTTTCTTTCAAGAAAGATGATTTGCAAGTTCCTGCTCCCCATTCATGTCTAAATCTTGAGATTACCTACCCACTTCCCTTTCCAAAGATCTTGAATATTTTTCAGGGCGGCATTACACATACTGAGTAGTAATGCTCTAATATGATATAATTGCAGGTCAAGAAGCATTTAGTCCAGCAAATACCTCCCCTTCCAGGAATGCAGCTCTTGAAATCCTGCTTTTGAAGAACCATACACTTAGGTTAAATATTACTCCCTGAAGTTCTCCTTACAAAATTTATATCCTTCTAGATAGCTGGTAATTAAGCCACTAAAGCCTCTGTGTTAATTAACCCATCAAGAAGCTCTCTGTATAGGTTTTGGAATATATGATATCAGTGAGTATGAGGAACAGGAGAAAGAGCCGAAGAAAAAAAAGGGCAAGTTGATTCAAAGACAATTTTCACCAAATTTACCAATTTGTCTAAAACTAGCCCCACTTCCTACCCCCATAGACTGTGAGCTCTACCACCAAAATTATATTTTTCTTCCACATTTTAGAACAATTTTTATGTGCATATTTCAAAGTTGTGTTACCTGATCATCAAATTCAAATAATGCAACTTCAGCTAGAAATACCCTGAAAAATGACAACCACAACAGTGCCTCTCTCCAAGGTTAAATAACCCTTTCCTAACAGCTCAGACTGTGTTTCACTACTGCCTCTCTCCAGGGTTAAATAACCCTTTCCTGACAGCTCAGACTGTGTTTCACTACTGCATTTCCTTAACTGAGAAACTGTTTTCTTATATCTAAAAACGCTGACTGGAAGGGGAGTAGAATGGCAAATAAAACCTCAGGGAGTTGATTTTAAGACAAGCTTTAGTAATGTTTGGGACCAAAGTAGCAGGTAAAATATGTTTGCAATGCATAGACCAAAGGGTCTCCACACTTCTCAAGGATTTTTCTACCAGTGGTGGTCAAATAATCTTTTTCTCACAAAGGAAATCCAGTTTTGCTTATAAAAATAAAAATTCTAGGAGTACCCACTAGCTATCTCAGTAGGTGTTAGCATATCTTTGCTAAACTGCTTTTGTTCCAACATGTTGGGCAGTGTCTTAGTCCGTTCAGGCTGCTATAACAAAACGCCACTGACTGCATAGCTTATAACCACAGAGATTCATCGCTCACTATTCTGGTGGCTGGAAGTCTGAGATCAGGATGCCACTATGGTCAGGTGAGGGTCCTCTTCCAGGTTGCATATTTCTCATACTCACAGGGCAGAAGGGGTTAAGGATCTCCCTGGAGCCTCTTATAAGGGCGTTAATCCCATTCTTGAGGGTTCCCTTCCTTCCCAAAGGCCTCACCTGCTAATATCATCACAATGGGGGTTAGGATTTCAACATGTGAATTTGGAAAGTTCACAAACATTCATATCAGAGCAGATAGTAAAATATAAACCTTTACATTTTCTCTTTAGAGTAGGTCTGGCATACTAATTTGGATCTCTACTACAGTTACAACTAAGTAACAACGATGTGTTCATGTGGGTAAAAACTAAAAAGGAGAACGGAAAAGTGAATAAAGTTGATTTATTAAGATAATGAAATTATGGGGGATATTTTTCAGCTCTAATTATTACAATTTTATTTGTAGAGTGTTGTTTGTTAAGAAGAATCCTAGCAGGAAAATCACTTATTTAAAGCCTTATCTTCATTGGGCAGGATTGCTGCAACTTTTGAACTATCCTAGGAGGAGATGACTCAACAAGTTCCACAGGCTTCTTTCTTGTAACTGGGTCAAAGTACCCTCAGTGTTCAGCTAACATCCTGTGGTTATCCCGCGTGCCTATAAAACAGGTGTCTAAAACGATTTTGAGGCTTAGCCCACGGCTAACCGGGCAGACCTGAGAATAACACAGACACGGTTACCCCACAAAAGTCACAAGCTGGAAACTCCATGAAACAGAGTAAGGAGATACTGGAACCAACAGCAAAACAGCCTTGCAACTCATTTATCTTGGTCAAATGCTAACTGAACATCCTCAATTCTGGGAACCGGAATGATGCCAGAACCTAGGTTGGGCTAAACCTCCAAGTCCAGCTGGGGAGACACTAAATTACTCCAGCTTGGAAGTTGGGTGTGGGTCAAACAGACAAGCCAGGCTCCTTCCCCGACCCCCACCCCCCAGTTAATCCTACCTACTTCTCCTCCCTTCTCAGAGTAGAGGACTAAAAGTATGCTTCCACCTCTAGCCCTTTGACTAGAATGTTCTATCCCTCTCTTCAAACGCTGTATTTTCTTTACTCTCTCTCAAAGGCCCAAAGTCACTTCCATTTATTGCGTAAAGCACTTCAAAGCCTTCTAACCAATGTCAACTCTTCCCATTCCAGGCATTCCATTCCCAGTGATGCTTGGGAAATATTGGTTATTCATATTAACCACACTAATAATAATGGCACAGATTATGATTAACCCTGAAAAATCGAATAATAATATAACTGCTTTATTGACAAATTTAAATTTCACTCCCATTTTAAAAAAGTGGGACCCATGTCTAATATGAGATGGGATACCACATGACTATGACATTCTGTCACTTTAGGGCAGTTGGTCACCTTGGCAGGGACACTATTTAGGGGCAAGACTACCTTCCAAACTTAGAGACAGCTTTGTCTCATCCGTCTGCCTCTATGACGTTTGGCCTTTGACACATCCTTGAATTTAGTTCTAAACCACACTCTCAACTCATTTTATTCTTCCTATTTATTCTATCTTGTTTCAAAGCATCCTAGCCTTTGACCTCATGAATCCTCTATCTCTTTAGTTTTTTCATCAAGCTTCGGTACTGCTTTAAACTTTCATTTCCCTTCTCAACTGTGATTCCATTTCTTCCCACTAACTGTACAACAATTAAGCAAAGATACCATCTGTCCACACAAGCTCTCAGGACCCTACACACAAGCACAGGCTCAGATTGTGGCAGCCTCTCCAGGTAGAACCAAAAGTAAGTGACACTATTTAGAAGATGTCCTGTTCTACCAGGTATAATCTAACTCATGAAAAAAAATTAACAATAATAGTAATAATTCTGGACACCTCTGAAGAAAGTACTATGAAAGATAAACTTAAAACTTGAAATGGGATTTAAAAATCTCAATACTTTTATTAAAATACATAATAAAAGGGAAGCTTCTGTATTGTCTTTAGATTTTATTCTTAATATTCAATTTTTAAAAATAAAACTGACTAATATTTTAACTCAAGAGTTTTTTTCGTTTTGTTCTATTTTGTTTGTTAATCTTACTTAATTCCTGGTAACTTTCTCTAAACACCACTTAGCTCATTCTTTCATCTAATAAGGAGGTAAATAACTTCTTGTGGACAACTGAGAGGGAAATTCAGCCATGGAGTTCACTGACTGAAATCAGTTGTCTCTAATGTACTAAAATGCTATTAAATAAAACCTCTCCTTTTAACTTCATAATATGGAAAGAATTAAGTGAGCTGTAAAACTGGTTTTATTATGCCAGACATGGTCTTCCTCCAGAATGAAAACCTTAGTTAGTGCGGTGACTCTGCACAACATTGAGAAAGAACAGAAACCTATTTTATATTTTGAAATAGACATAATCCATAAATGCATGAGTTGGTGTATATTATAACAGACTACTGAAGACAAATAGTTAAATCTATTATTATTCAAAAAATACATGGGATTCTGCTGGCTGTATTGCCATATATTATATGCCAGCAATCCTAAAATATAGATAAAAATTGTACAACCTATAGGACGTTATTATATAGAACTTTAAAATTCCATCTTCATATCTTCATAATGCTAACATCTTACCTCCAAAGAAATTATTGTATCTGGAAAGCAAAGTTAAATAAAGAATTTCTAGAGTCTATTATATGATGTCAAGTCTAGAAATACAATATAGGGTAAAAAATATTAAGTAATCAATTCTTAAGACTGACTTTTCATTCTGCAGTTCAGCATATCCCTAGCAGGAAGTAATAGGACATCATTTTCAAACACGTGACTTCCTTTATTACACACTTGAGACTTCAGACTTTAAATGGAATTATATGCTTTCTTCTGGTGAATCATGTTCCTACATTTAACAGGCTGCTAAAATTTGAAATCAGAAAGGAATTTTCCCTTAGAACACTTTCGAACAGACAGGGTAGTTTTTTTCCCCTCTGCTCTTGGGATCAGTGAATGGGGATTAACATTAGTGAAGAATAAAATAAATGTGAAAGGATGGGCATTTTGATTTGTCTTTTCATCTCCAGCTTTGTATTTCACCCTAAGACTTGGCATAAGGAATATCATTTCATCTTGAAGCTCCTCAGTGGTTAAATGATTTTTGACTGAGTTATATCCTCCTCAGTACAGGAAAATTGATTGTCATGTGCTCATAGAAACTAGCAGTTATGCCATGAGGACCTGTAATACTTGCTGAGGCTGTGTAAAAATTGTAAAACGTGACAATAGGAAAGGTAGTAAAAGGAACCAGAAATTTCATTATGGCTTTCAGCTTCGTATCCTAGTCCAAACTGAACTGTATTTTTGAAAACTAAACTTGGGGGAAAAAACTGTCTTAGTAGGAACAAAATTTAGGGTCTTCAAATTAAAGGACTGTCCAGAAAATGATCTTGTGAAATTAAAGAAAAACGAACAATCTGACCTCAAATCATTATGATACTACAGCATGAGTAAATACAAGAAATGTTCATATTGATCAGAAACTCCCAGTGTATTCTATTGCTGCTCTGCTCTTAGAAGTACTAACAGAGAAAACAAATTTGCCAACAAATTTGTTTGCAAGTGTATACTGGCAAGATAAAATTTTCACATTAATGGTTAGCCTTGTGTGCCTATAAATGTACCTTGGAAGCAAAACAAAAAAATTCACCAATTTTTAAAAAAATCCAAGGTTCAAAATTTACAAAGCAATGAAAGTATCATTTATTTTTAAAAGAAAGTTATTCCATTTAGCCCCAAAAGGTGTCTCTTGCTGGCAATATTAACGACACATGTCATTTTTCCTTTATAACAAAAGTAAGGAAACTTATCATGAATCCTTCTTAATAGATTAATCCTCATGTTTACATCGACTTGACATTTTATGATTTCTTCTAGCACAGGAAACCATGCCTTGAGAAGCTTGATGGTGTCTTATCAAATTCCTAGCAGCAGTAAGACTTAACCTGTTTGACCTCTGCACATGTGCACATAGATGGATACTTTGAACCAATAAACCCAAGCAGATTAGCCTTCTAAAAATGGCTTAAGAGCAGTCTGTGTGATTTTAATTATGCAATTTTACCTGAATTCATCAAGAACAAAAAAAAAAATCAATGGCTTATATAACACACCTGATCTTGTTCCCTGTTAGTTGCTCACAGTCTGAAGTCCCCAGTGATCCACACAGGAGCCCGTGACAAAAAAGCAATTGCTGGATTGACTGATATCTCAGTACACTGACTTTTACAAAGGTGAGTTACACTGAACAATAAAAAGGGATATATTATTTTGTCTATTTCTATTATTTTCTATTCAAAATGTAAATAAGCCCTATGACTGCTTGATGGGATGAAGTAAATCAACACAAATCTGGGTTAATTTTACTGTCAGCTTTCTATTACATCTCAAAAGAAAAGCATTTAAAGTTTTGAAATCTTCCAATGAATATCTATATGAAATCTATTTTCAGAGACAAATAAATTATGCCTTTTGGGCTTCCCTGGTGGCACGGTGGTTAAGAATCCACCTGCCAATGCAGAGGACATAGGTTCGAGCCCTGGTCTGGGAAGATTCCACATGGCGCAGAGCAGCTAAGCCCGTGCGCCACAACTACTGAGCCCATGAGCTGCAACTACTGAAGCCCGCGTGCACCTAGAGCCCGTGCTCCACAACAAGAGGAGCCACTGCAATGAGAAGCTTGCGCACCGCAACGAAGAGTAGCCCGCGCTCGCCACAGCTAGAGAAAGCCCATGCGCAGCAATGAAGACCCAATGCAGCCAAAGATAAATAAGTAAATTTATTTTTTTTTAAATTGTGCCTTTTATTTTGCATCTCATTATGAAGAGCAGTATAATAATAGCAGTCACTAAACTGTAGTCCAAGTGATACCAGAGCTGCCTTGTAGAAACTCATGATATCTCTTTCTGTTTGAATTGTAAAAGGAAAAGCCCTTTGCCCGGGCATGTCCTCTGGGTACTCTTCCTTCAGCTAGACCATTTAATTATTAAGCAATCATGAATCTACATTTTCTATACTTTATTATTATTGTTATTTTTAATTCTCAGACTTGAATTTTTTCTATGAATGTAATTTCTCATTATTTTAGCCATGGCTCTGTTTTGAGCTCCTTCCAATGTAGTACTTAATCAGACCTAGTTCCTTAAAACTAAGTCAGAGAATCGATTCTAAGAAAATAAACTTACTAAACTGAGAAAGGAGAGAAATTAACTGAAATTCCATTTCAGATTGTGACAGGCAATGTGGGAGGAATTCTCCCCTGACAAATGTATATTTTCCTTATCTGTTCTGCACTTGTTCAGTCCACTAATACTAACAAATAGAAAGCATGTGGTTATAAATCTATTATCTCCAGTATATTTTTATTGTGGATGAATCTTTAATGTAACCAAAATGTCAGAGTCTAGTAAAGTCAGATTTGACTATATATACAGAATACAGTTGTTAGGAAACTTTAAACATTTCTGAGTATTTTTTAAAGTAAATTTAGTAGAACTCTTGGGAATATAATTGTTTTTAAAGTCTGAGAAAAATAACTTTTGAGGATTTCTTTCTGAAATAACAGCAAAAGAAGGGTATCATTAAGGTCCTATGCTAGTTAATTTCCCTCTGTGAGCCACTTCTGCCCTCTCTCTGCTTTGTTTCCATTTGAACTGTGATGAAAAGTGATTTTAACATTTGATGTCCTGGTGTGTTTCCTCCTTATAAATAGTAAAAATTGTGTAAATTGTTCTGTTTAACCTTTTCGTTTGGACCACCAGGAATCTGAGAAAACATTACAATTCATCTTTAACAATGTTTAAGATTATCATGGCGGGTATATCTGTATTATTATATTGTATGGCCTGCATGGCTGTATTCCTTCTCTTTTGTATTTGAAAATCCCTCTCTACCTCCTCTCCAGCATCCTCATGATGCCCTGTCAGATGCCCAGAGACTTATTATGATTTCCATCCATGGTATCTTTTTGGAAAAAGAGTGTTTATTTGTTATTCATGCCCAACTTCCATGTGACTTCTTCTCCGAACCTCACCCCAGTCCACCCTGAGTCAAGTGTGGTAATGGGATGGAGCCAGGCAGAGTAGTCCTCACTGTCATGTCCTCTCATTGACAAAAGGGAGGTTCTGAACCTCTAAAACTGCAGAGCATATGCCCACAAAGGTCTTATTTATACGCTGACCTATATGGCTATGCAACACCCCAAATCTGCATCTTGAATTGGATTTCCTAACTGATGAAAGATACGATCAATGTTCTGCCTTAACTCATAGGAAATGTCTTTTTAGCTAAGGGAACACATTATAAGTCCTAACACAAGGGAGAGAGAGCCTCCCAAGGTTTCAGGTCATCTGGCTGCCTCTCTGACCTCCTCTTCAGTAGAGAAGAAACCACTCACCTCCAATTAATTTCCTGGCCACCTCCATCACCCAGGAGTAGGAAGGTAGTTACTGTCCTACATACAGCTCCCATAGCATTCCACAAATCTACAGACCTTAGAACTGTGGCTGAAGGAGTGTGTTTTTCGTATATACTGCTTACCAAGGAAAAATAAAGAAAAGATTGCCTAGAACAAGAATAAACAAAGAGCTCTAGACACGATTGAAAGAATAATCATTTTTTAGAATAAAGTTACACAGGAGGAGAAAGAGACTAGCAATGCCCAAAAGGTGACAATGCATGGATTGTGCATATACTTCCATTTATTTCCTCAGAGAATCTTGATCATAGGTCATAATCAATAGCACCCCCAGCTCCAGAACAATTTTCCATTGAGCATCTATCACTATGAAACTCTGATGCTTCTCTTCACCTGTGACCAACACCTTAAGGGTAAAACAACTTGTTTTATTTTGACCTAATCATATCACCTTATATCTATTTACTTCAACCAGGTCTCCTTTGAACCATCATGTCCAAACTCTGCTACAAAAGGTTCATTGTTGCTATTGTCTGTTACCTTTGTTTTGTCCTGTATTTGTTCTGTGCATCAAGATTTGCCTCCCAACATCATCCGTAGCTACAGAAATTCTGAGTCTGACACTCACAGGTCATCTTAGTTAAACATGTGAGTAGGAAAAGAGGTTCGTGTGGTGGTTAAGCCTTCAGGACTCTGGGATGAGAAAGACTGAATTCAAATCCTGCATCTGCTTCTTCATAAATATATAAACTTGGGCAAGTTACTTAATCTCCCTGTTCCCCAATTGTCTTTCCATAAAGTGGAATAATAATGCCTCTTAAATGAGTGGCACTTATTAAAAGGTGGTGAGAATTCAGTGAGATAAGTGCTTACACAGTATCTACTACATTGTAAGTATTCAATAAATCTTAGTCATTACTACTACTTGATAATAGAAGATTGTTCTTTTTTTTTTTTTTTTTTTTTTTTGCGGTACGTGGGCCTCTCACTGCTGTGGCCTCTCCCGCTGCAGAGCACAGGCTCCGGACGCGCAGGCTCAGCGGCCATGGCTCACGGGCCCAGCCGCTCCGCAGCATGCGGGACCCTCCCAGACCGGGGCACGAACCCGTGTCCCCTGCATCGGCAGGCGGACTCTCAACCACTGCGCCACCAGGGAAGCCCCAAGATTGTTCTTTTTTTATTTCTGTTATATGCAGTCATCACTCACCTTTATCTTCTGTATAGCAATACAGGCCAAAACTTATCATTGACTGAAATGAGATACTTCACTTATTTTTAAAACCTTAATCTCCTTCTTTTCCCCCTGAATTATTCAAAGAATGCATTCTATGCCTCTATGCTTATTCTTGTCTTCCTTCTTGTCTCATCTCTCCTTCTCATAGGGCAAAGGACAAAATAACTATTGTGCCATTTTGAGTTCCTTGGACACGTCATAGGTTTTCAAAAACACATGCTTTTGCATATGATTTGGCCTCTGCTTGGATGGAATTTGCCACCACCAACCTTTTTTTGTTGTTTGCTAAATTCTTATTTATCCCAGAAAGCTAGGTCAAATGCAGTATCCACTGATAAGCTTCCCCTGGTTTCCCAAGGCACAGTGAGAAGTAGTATCCTGGGTGCTCCCATAGTAGTGTAGTCAGAGCTCTAAGTTGCCATGTAAATGTCATATGTAATGGATCTGGTTATCTTCGTATCTCTCTCACAGTACACTGAGTCCCTTGAAGTAGAGAAAGCCGTACCAACTACAGATCCTTTACTAGATGTCTCTAGCCTTTAACATGTGGATGTTATAGATAATAAATATATTCTGAATGCATGAGAGTCTTCTATCTTCTATAGAAAGAGGCTAAATTATTCATAAATGTACCTAAAATATGGCACTTAAGGACTACAAAATCCATAGAAAGGTTGAAAGAAGAAAAAAATAAGAAAAGCAAAGTAAATGACCCAGGAAAGTGCACTACACAGAGGGACTTTTCAACTTTTCTGCGTTAGCTGATTTATTTTGACAAAAAGTGCTAGAGCCAGAATTCCATAAAAGCCTTCCCTTTGAGCTCTACCATGTTTTATCAACAAACATAACTTGTTATGACATAAAGTTACTTTCTTCTTCCCAAGCAACTCTTCACCATCACTTAGTATCTTAATCATTGGCAAGATTAAAATTCTAAGATTAAAACTTAGAAAACTATATTCCAACCGAATCTTGAGTATCTACTATAATACGGTTCTCAAATTTGTTGTATCAACAAAGCTTTAAGAATTCTACCATAACATAAAGTAAAAGATCACTTTTCTCATAAAATACATATATTTTCATAGACATTGTATATCTTATTTACTGTAAAATATAAGGGCATAAAAATTGTCACAGGTTGTTAGAACTACTATAAATTGTTTTGCTATGAGTTTAAAAATTCTCATGAAATTAATTACATTAAAATTATGCCATTAGACATAAATTACTTCTGCAGTAAGTTAAAATACAAGATAACAATAAAATTTACAGTATTAGTACTGGGAGAAAATTTGATAGCTATAACTAAACTGCAGATGGACTAATTCAAGCTTTGCTATCGGCAGTTATTATATTATGATATAAAGCCACAGGTGGGTGTCTCTGCTCATTGGCTATTTAAGGAGGTGAGAAGATCTTTGATAGGCTTCTTCCCAGCTCACAGTTGCTAGGAAATAGGTCTTATTCTGAGATCTGATATTTGATTTATTCCCAAATGTCTGAGTTTAATCCTCTAAATCCCTCCTCCAAAGCATATGAGCTATCTTCTCATTCTTTCATCATTGTGGAAATCTTTATTTTAAGAAAGTAAATTTATATCTCAGAAATGATTCAATGCAATAAAGGTATGACATATAGAAGAGAGATTTCCAAAGGTCCAGCTATATTAAGATCACAAAATTAGATAAGGGACAGAGGAGTCTCCTTAAATAACTAGTTTATTCCTATCTTGGCACAAGCAGTGATTCTCAAACTTCAGCAGTGTGCCGGAAAATTTTAAAGAAAAGATTCTTAGGATTAACTTATATTTTCTTTTAATAAATATAAGGAAAACCATGGAATTATTGAAATCAGCATGAAATGTGAACCCAATCCAATTATTGTTCAAATCTATCAAAAAACGATTATCTGAAATTAGTTTTCAATTTTTGCAGACACTAAAAAGAATTTCTAGTTTCAGCACAAACTTTACCACCAAACCACTGATGGAAACAAATAAATTCTACATATCACTCATCTATATCAATCCAAAGATTATTTGAGGGCTTCCCTGGTGGCGCAGTGGTTAAGAATCCACCTGCCAATGCAGGGGACACGGGTTTGAGCCCTGGTCTGGGAAGATCCCACACGCCACAGAGCAACTAAGCCCGTGCGCCACAACTACTGAGCCTGCGCTCTAGAGCCCATGAGCCACAACTACTAAGTCACGCACCTAGAGCCCATGCACCACAACAAGAGAAGCCACCGCAATGAGAAGCCTGCGCACCACAACGAAGAGTAGCCCCCACTCACCACAACTAAAGAAAGTCCTTGCACAGCAGTGAAGACCCAACACAGCCAAAAATAAATACATTAATTAATTAAAAAATTAAAAACTAAAAAAAAAATAAAAATGCTTGTAGAGAACTCACAGATCCCAAAGAACACATCTGAGAAATACCCAAAAATCCCATTTTAAGAACCGCTGAATTAGATTGCTTCCATGTCCTGGCCGCAAGAGGGAGGAGATGTGGGGATATATGTACATGTATAGCTGATTCACTTTGTTATAAAGCAAAAACTAACACAACACTGTAAAGTAATTATACCCCAATAAAGATGTTAAAAAAAAAAGAACCCCTGAATTAAAGGATTGGACACTCTTTCTCCAGTTCCTACAGATCTACTTAAATCACTCTTAGACACTCTTTAAACAAGAAGCAGTTGTTCTCAACAGGGTCATTGCCATAAGTACACGAACTAAATAAAAATGCCAGATTTTCCTGACTGAATTATATCAAGCAAGACAGATCAAAGTCAACTGGAACAAAAGGTCATGTAACAATGAAGTTCAAGTGGCGTTTACTGACAATGACCAGAGATGTGAACACAGAGCAGAAACACACTGAGTAATTCCTGTCCAGTAAGGTCCAGCGCAAAGACTCTTCTAGTGGTCAATAAGACAAATTAAATACCACTTTCTACTAATAGAATTAAAGGCAGCAGAGGGGTAATCTATGGCAGGCAGGCTCAGCATATGCAGGAAGAGAAAATCCTAGTAACATGTCCCACCTACTCAGAGGACCTCAGACTGCCTCAGACTGTTGGTGCTGCAAAATACCACCCTTATCTCTCCAAAAACCAGGTATCTAACTTTTCAACAACTTCCCAAATACTTCCAATCTCAGGGAAATCCATCTGAAAAGCAAATTTAGTTAATTTAGAGGGCTTAATTGTTAGAAATAGTTATTTTTAAAATAGCTGTGGGCTTCCCTGGTGGCGCAGTGGTTGAGCGTCCGCCTGCCGATGCAGGGGACGTGGGTTCGTGCCCTGGTCCGGGAAGATCCCACATGCTGCAGAGCAGCTAGGCCCGTGAGCCATGGCCACTGAGCCTGCGCGTCCAGAGCCTGTGCTCTGCAACGGGAGAGGCCACAACAGTGAGAGGCCCGTGTACCACAAAAAAATAAATAAATAAATAAATAAAAAATAGCTGTCATTTAGGAAGTATAAACTATCACCTGCCTTATTGGACGTTTCTGTCTTGTATCCCATTAATTTCTCACCATGATGCTATGAAGTCACTGTTGTTATTCCCAGCTCGTGATGAATAAACTGAGAGGTTTAGTCTTAAGAGAGATTCAGCCAACCACATCAGTTTCCACTACATGCACTGGTGGAGACTAAACTACTATGACATATATATGGTGTACTATCCATTATAGAAAAGACACCTTCTTAATTTATAACCACAGTTCTATCTTGTGCCTATTAAATTCAAAACCTTTAGGTCAACCCTTTGGCCACTTCCCAGCATTTAATATATGATATATGTAAAGTACAACCTCCCTGTCCTGAACTTTCTACTTTTGTCTTATTTTTCTGTACTCACATGTTTTCCTTCACTCACAGGAAAGGAGAAGCACTCCAGTGTCTCCAGTTTATGAAAACACATGCCAACATATTTAGGATCTATATTACAGAAAAGATAACAGAAAACTTTTTTTTTTTTTTTTTTTGTGCAGTACGCGGGCCTCTCACTGTTGTGGCCTCTCCCCTTGCAGAGCACAGGCTACGGATGCGCAGGCTTCGCAGCCATGGCTCATGGGCCCAGCCGCTCCGCGGCATGTGGGATCTTCCCAGACCAGGGCACAAACCCGTGTCCCCTGCATCAGCAGGCGGACTCTCAACCACTGCGCCACCAGGGAAGCCCAACAGAAAACTTTTAAGGAAACAATTTATCAGCACTTTTACAAAAGATGAAAACAGACTTCTTAGGAAGTACATGTGATAACACAGGACAATTGTTTGAACAACATCATCTGATGAAAGCAATAATCAAGAAAAAAACAGTGAAAAAGTAGACAATGTGACATGTGAGGGTCATTCTGTGACCATAACAAGTATTTCGTCTCACATCAAACACCCAAACTATTCCCTTTCATGTGATGTTCTTTGTATAACGTCTCATGCAGAGGACATGAACTTGATAACTGACAAAGTTTTCCAGGATATTTTTTTGAAAGAAAATACTTTGGCTTATGAATATTTCTGCTAAAAAGTGGTTTTGAGATCTGAATTGCAGATAATCACTTTAGTTCTCCCATCCTTTTCCCATAGATAAACACAAACTATTTTATCATTTATTTTTCTTAAATTTAGAAGAAAACATCAGATGAGTAATTTGGTGCCTTTTTTTTTTTACTAGATCTTTATTGGAGTACAACTGCATCACAATACTGTGTTAGTTTCTGTTGCACAACAAAGTGAATCAGCTATACATATACATATATCCCCATATCCCCTCCGTCTTGAGCCTCCTTCCCATCCTCCCTATCCCACCCCTCTAGGTCATCGCAAAGCACCCAGCCAATCTCCTTGTATGCTGCTGCTTCCCACCAGCCAACTATTTTACATTAGGTAGTGTATGTATGTCGATGCTACTCTCACTTTGGTGATATTTTGATTGAGATAGTTTGGTCAAATCCAGCTGACATAAACTTAGTACTCCATGTCCTGCCGTGCATGAAATCATTTTTTGAAATAAATTTATATCTTGTCCTTGATTGCCTTAATCTCATAGATGAGGAGTCTGCAGGCATTTTGTAGCACTGGTATTTCTATCCCTCTTTAGGTATCTGTTCCTAAAGTCATACACCATTTAAGATACAAGCACTGAATAATTCATTTCGAAGGGTATCATGTGCCTTTTTCTGGGTTGGCTATTATACAGAAAATCACTTGTAAATTGCTTTTAGTCTTACTAACTATGCTATAAACTACGCAGAAATCTGAATGGTAAAATAGAGCATCTAGACCATACTTCTGGTTTTATTTATTACCTAAAGAAAAGAGTCTTTACATTTTCATTCTTATATTGAATGTATTTATTGTCTACAAACCTCTTACTAATGTGAAAATCCTATTTTACCAGCTACAACAATTCAGTTGTCATGAAATTGAATAAAGACAGTAAAGAAAAACCACTGAATTTTTTTCAGCACAGTGTTTTTACAACTTTGTATATTTCCCTTTAAATGAATCATCAGGACCTTGGCAATAAACTCTTTCATACTCACACATCAAGAAGAAAATACCTACAGCATTGTTTTCCTTTCTGCCTACTTCTCACATTTATTAGCCCAAGTTACCACCCATGTCAATATGAGTCACATCTCCCTGGACATATATTTTATAATCATTCACCTCAGGATATAATCAGCTTAGATAAGGCCACTCTTTAGAAATACCAACCACTACCCATTGTCAGAGGTCAAGTAAAAATATTATGTCATAGAATTTTAAAAAGTATAAAATACAAAAAGCATAAAAGAATAAGACATTCTGTGCATTTTATAGTCATGGCTGGAGCAAAAAAAAAAGTGGATTAAGTTGTGATACAGGAAAAAATAAGCAAATAGCTAAGTATGTATTTTCATTCTCTTCAATACGATCTTATCCAACTCCTAATGGAAATATTTAGATAACAGTCACACACTTAATAAACATTTAATGAGTAAAAAAGATGAACAGATGTTTTACATTGCCTTCCTAAGTTAAAAAATTATCTTTGGTCACTTATGTATTATTTATTTAATGTTCATTTGAAAAATAATGTTCAGCTCCTACTAGTCTTAAATGCTGTACTGGACCCTACAGATGTAAAAGGGGAAAAGGCAGACACAAACATTGTATGGGCTACACAGACAAGAAAAGAGGCAATCACAGCGTTTTGAAATAGACCTCACTTGGAAGGAGCATGTAGGAAGGGATGCCACCCGGTAACCCTGCCATGAGGTGCCAGAGAATCCCTTCAGAGGTATGAACTTTTAAACGTAACCTGCATGATGACTAGCAGTTAACCCAGTGAGAGGATGAAGGGGTTCATGGGTGGGCTGGGTGGAGAAGAGTGTTATAGAAAAGCGGTGGGGGGCGGGGAGGAAGGAAGGAAGGAAAGGAAAGGCGGAGGGGGGAGGTAGGAGGAAGACCACCACTCTGGGGCCACTTAGCTATAAAGCAGTCAGTCTGTATTTTACTGCTTTGTTTTCCTGCAACCACAGATTTGTATCAGTTCCATGAAGTCCTTGTAATCTACATAGGTTTAGAATGTCCTGGTGCTCTCATTTATTCTTCCTTAATTGATCAAGGCTTTCTTGTAATATTTATTACCCTTCCAAAGATGAATTTTAATCTTTGAAATATCCAGACTTTTTTCTTAAGTGTTAAAATATCTAACACTGAAAGCTTTTAAGGCTTAGTTCTGTAATTATTTTGCTGAAACATCCATAAGATGAGCTATCCATCAAAATAAACTTGGGGGGGGAAGCTTTGCCTTATGTCAGAATAATTTTATTTATTTATTTATTTATTTATTTAATTTTTTTTTTTTTGCGGTACGCGGGCCTCTCACTGTCGTGGCCTCTCCCGTTGCGGAGCACAGGCTCCGGACGCGCAGGCTCAGCGGCCATGGCTCACGGGCCTAGCCGCTCCGCGGCATGTGGAATCTTCCTGGACCGGGGCACGAACCCGTGTCCCCTGCATCGGCAGGTGGACTCTCAACCACTGCGCCACCAGGGAAGCCCCTGTCAGAATAATTTTAAACTTAAATAACACTCTTTGATAGAAAATTCTGCCTTTTTACATAATCATTGCATAATGTGTAGAGAATTAGAAACAAACTTTATTTCTTAACACTGAAACCAGCCTTCCAATAAAATTGTATTATATGTATTACTTAGATTTACTGAGTAAGCTATATATATGAATTTGGATACATTTTAAAGGTCTGTATTGTTAAAATAATTTCTAACAATAAATGGCAATATTGTCCACTATCGGTATTACTATTTAACCTCAAAGGGTACTATCTGTTTTAATATATATGAAATTATATTGAGCATTTTAGGCTACTAGTGCCTGCATATGTTTTACAGAAAATAATTTCAAAAATATTTATTTTAAAAACAATGAGGGGCTTCCCTGGTGGCGCAGTGGTTGAGAATCTGCCTGCTAATGCAGGGGACACGAGTTCGAGCCCTGGGCTGGGAGGATCCCACATGCCGCGGAGCAACTAGGCTCATGAGCCACAACTACTGAGCCTGCGCGTCTGGAGCCTGTGCTCCGCAACGAGAGGCCACGATAGTGAGAGGCCCGCGCACTGCGATGAAGAGTGGCCCCCGCTTGCCACAGCTAGAGAAAGCCCTCGCACAGAAACGAAGACCCAACACAGCAAAAATAAATACATTAAAAAAAAACCAAAAAACAATGACATTACATAAAATTTGGAAAATATAGGAAATATAGGAGATAAATCACGCAAAAGCCTTCCACCTTAGTGGAACAGCTATTGGCATTTTACCTATTATAAGGTATTCACAAACTGGGTGGGAATGAGGTGTGGTATAATCTGGCAAATGCATTGCTCACTGTCTTTTCCTGCCTCTAGCACTGACACCTTAATCTCTGTTTGAAACCCTCTCGCTGGCTTCCATCCAGGGCTTGATGCCAGGAAAGGCAAACTTCTACATGGAACAATTTGCAAAATAAGTCTCAGAGTCCCTCACAACCCCTTCATTTGTAGGATGCGGCCTCCTAACACCATGGGCATCTGCATTAAGTTTCCTTGGAGATAGCACACATTATACCAGCCTCCCCCTCACCAGTACCACCAAAAAGAAACTATAAGGAAGATAAAAAACTGCCATTGCGAAATACAATGTTGAATGACTCTTTTTTTTAATTTTTCTCCTGCTGCACCGCTTGTGGGACCTTAGTTCCCCGACCAGGGATTGAACCCAGGGCCCTCGGCAGTGAAAGTGCAGAGTCCTAACCACTGGACCTCCAGGGAATTCCTGAATGACTGAGTCTTAATTCAAATATTTCTATCAAATAATTTCACAATGTCATTGGTTCAACCAAAAATAAAAATTTGGAAAAAATCATTTGTATAATAATGTAAGATTTTACTCTTAAATCTAGCATTTCCTTATACTGAACACTATTTTCATTTAAACACATTGGAAAAAACTTTTAACCTTTAACACTGAGAGAAGTGGGAGTTTTTTCCTTTGGTATATTCATCATTATTATTTTAATTTCTAGTAATTCTTTTTTTAGATACCATCCCCCGGCCCCCCAGTTATGGGAAAAAAATCAAAAGATTTTAATAGACAGTTATTATGTGAATTTTTTATATTGTAAGTATTACAATAAATATTGTAAGTTTTCTCAATATTCACTGAATGACTCCAAAACAGGGGTTCTATGGAGAGATATAGTTAAATCGCTTATTTTTCTCTTGTCTAGTCTACCTTCAGTCCCAATGCCATCTTTTCTTTTTTATACAATCTGCAGAAAAACTGCAACTTTCAACCCATTTCCTTCTCAGCTCTCCTCCTGGTCTTTATTATCTTCCTGACCCCCTTTTTGCATCTCTCTGTCCCCTAAAACTTTACAAGACATTGAAGAGTTAAGTGAGCTCTTGCTCACTTCTCTACCAAATACAAATTAATTTTTTGGAGAACAACTTGGAAATAATTTAAAAGTCATAATTTAAAATTTTACCATACAATCTTATTTCTAGGAATTTATCCTATAGAAATACAGCACACAAAGATGTATAAAAGAAAAACTTCGAGTATTCTTGGTAATAGTATAAAATTAGAAAAAAAATCATAAATGCTTCCAATAAGAAACTGAATAATGACAGCATAGCCATACAATGATGTATTCAATTAAAAGCATATGGTGTATGTCTCTGTATTGTCTTGAAAAATACCCATAATAAATTGTTGAGTGAAAAAATTTACAGATCAGGATATAACATGACTCCATTTACATTATACATATTGTGTGAAAAAATTCCAGAATATACACCAAACTGTGAGCGAAAGCAGACTTTCACTTTCTGCTTTATTCACTTTTATATCAACCTTTTTTATAAATCAGCAAGTATTTCCTGATACTAAAAACTGTTAAACTATATTAATTATAAAATTTGATACTAGCTCAGGAATAGAAAAATAAAGTTATAACTTATACCTGATCACATATAGAATTTATTATATTGATATGATAATGATAGCATTGTAAAATAATAAGAAAATTGGATTATTCAGCAAATAGCATATTTGTTTATCCACTGGAAAAGAAATTAAACTAAATAACCATTTATTTCCTTATTCTAAAGAAAACAAGTGATTTGCCAATTCACCAGATTTTTAAACCTAAAAAAATAAATTCATAAAAGTTCTAGGTTAAAAAACAGGTAAATGTTCTATAACATTACAAGCATGTCACAAAATCCAGAAACACTAAGATGGTAGTATTCATTTTCTCAGCTAGGTGAAAAATCAGAGAGCTTTACATCTATTTGTTAAGTATTTCAATTTTGTCTCATTTTTAACAATAAATACCATGCAAGTAATAAATAATTTTTTAAAAAATAAATGGGCTCAGAATGGACATTAGAAATTTTGAAATATAGTTGTAAATTTCTATACTTCATGGCAAAACTGAATCATGGGAAAGAATACATTTTATATAAATATAAAATACAATTTATTTCCTAAATTGATTTATTTGCAAGTCTTGTCTTCCCAACAAAATTGTAAATTCCCAGAAGGTAGACATGTGATCTTATTTTTTTAATATAATGGTTCAGAGGTGTTTGACTATATATATATATACACACACACACATATATATTCATTTCACTTTGGTGGTCAATAGTTATCAACGCTGCATGGTACAACATGCTATGTTCATGTTTCTCTTTTGGCACTAAATTCAGTTCTATTCACTTGAAGACGGAAGGCCCTTAACATTCCAATCAAGAGGTTTTTGAGATTTGTGAACACATTAGCACATTCTATTTATCTCTCTCACAGCCAAAAAAAAAAAAAAAAAACCAACCAAACAAAAACCCTTTTATTTCCTGACTCAAACCAGCACTTTTTCAGACATCTTTATTTTTCTTTCCATTATTATCATCAGCACTAGCACTGTCTTCTTTTCTGAGAAGGTCTACTCAAAGAGTTAAATAAATGCATACTATACAGTGTGCAATTGTAAAGATGCAGAGAATCACAACCATCATTGAGATGTGGAAGCTGAGTTGCTTCTTTTCTCGGGTTAAGTGACTCATCTCTGCCTACCAAACTACAGTCTTTAAAAATTCAAAATCTTAACTCCCACAAACTTTTCAAGGGATAATTTGGCAATACTTATAAATAAAACTTGAGTGCACATAAATTTCTGTATTTATTTAAAGAGACAATATGCTTGTGTTTGAAAAGGAAATTCCTCAAAGAATATACATGAAACCCTTAATTTTGGTAAAACTGAAGACAAGTGGGACTGGAAAATGGAATAGTTCAGGGAACTTTTATTTTTCAAGAGCTTATAATTTTTGGAAAAGTTCTGCTTCAGCAAAATTACAAATGTTTACAAGTCATATCATATCCGGTTGCTCATAAATAGGAAAAACTAAATGTCTGTTGTGCCCATTAAACACCTCTGAACCATTATATATTGAAGAAATAAGACCATATGTCTACACTCTGGGAGTTTACAAATTTGTTGGGAAGACAGGGCCTGAAAATAAATCAATTTAGGGAAAAAAAACTGAGACAGCCTACTGTCAAGTTCTAAGTTGACTGCAGTCAAGTGCCTATGGTCAAAATGCAAAAAGTGATGGTTGCAATTGTCTGAAAGGAAGGATCAATACTTAGGGAGCAGTAGGTGACCTGATGACACATAATTTATAGGTCCAAAGAAGAGAGAAGAGTGTTCTAGAGGAAGGGTTCCAAAGAGTAGAGACCTGGAAGTGGGAGGAATCGGGGTGTATGTGAAGGTGGGGGTCGTGGATGGAGACAGTTGGCCGTAACAGAACATGGACCTTCTGGAATGAGTCTTAAACATATTTCTAGACAAGATCTTCCTTGCAGAAGGTTTCATGATTCTAAAATCACTGATAATTCCTACAGAAAACTGTTCATGAAAATTAAATAATGTTATATGAAGAAAATATAACAGTGACACTAACTGGCTGGGAATCTTAACAGTGACAAATTTAGAGATGTTTGGCTTCAAAGACAGGTATGGGGGTGAAATTTGAGGAGGGGAGAGAGTACTTTGCTACAGTCCTTCAAGAGTCCCAGGCCCAGTGGTGACATCTGATTGGCTCTGCTTATGCCACGTACTCATGCTATAGAGTCCAGGGCCTAACAAGAGAGAAACATTCCATTTCAGCTCAACAGTAGGAGGTGAAGTCTTACCTCTCATCTACTGAGGAATTACTTCGATATAGTAAGGATGTATAGATACTGTTCAAAACAGCAAACCTCCACCATAATAAGATCTGTCCAAGCATTAACACGTTGCTTTGGGAGGTTGTGGGATGAATGATGGTCCCTCAAAATATATACAAATACCCTACTCCCCAGAATCTGTGCATGTTACCTTATTTGGAAAAGGGTCTTTGAAGATGTTAAGTTAAAGATCTTGAAATGAGGTGTTCATTCCGGATTATCTGGTTGATTCCTGAATCTAATGACAAGTGTTCTTTTAAGAGACACACAGAGGAAAAGGTAATGTGAAAACAGAGGCAGAGATTGGAAACCAACAGCCACCAGCCACTACAAAAGGCAAGGAATGCATTCTCCCCTATAGTCTCTATAGAGGGTGCAGCCCTGCTGAACACCTTCACCGGCCTCCAGAACCATGAGATGATAAATTACTGTTTTTTTTAAGCCACTACATTTGTGTAATTTGTTACAGCAGCCCTAAGAAACTAGACAGAGGGTGGGAGCCTCCTATTGCTCAGATCCTGTTTTTGAGATCAGTATTTTGCAGGCAATTCTTGCTCAAAGTAGGAGGCTGCATTCACTGACACCTCATGTTCTTTTCAACTCTAGGGTTCTGCCCTTCTGGCTTTCACATGGCGATCTCACCAAGATCATAGCCTCACAGTTGTTTATTGTATCGTTTCTGGGCAATTAAGCTTAATGACTAGAATATTAATATTTGGTTATTGATAGAATATCAGAGATTTTATTTCCAAAGTTGTTTATATACAAATTTGATCTATTACTTCCACCCTCTCTTGCTTTTCCTTTTATCTTTTTCTGACACAAAAGGTTGAATCAACTAACATGAAAAAATTAACTGTTCAGATTATGCAGCTGTCATTTTTCATGCTCCTTGGGAATATTTGTTGGAAAATTAAATGGAGTTGGGCTGCTACATTTGTTACCAAATCATTGGAAGTTCCCTTATTGCACTCTGAATCATCCTGAGACACACTTATTTTTAGCCATTTTCTTGATGTTGTCATAAATCAGGGTTCATCTCTACATCCTTGTGACTCATGTCTCATCCGCATAAATAAATATTGAGAAGTGGTGAGTACAGATTTCTCTTTTAACAAGAGAACTTAAGCAGGTGACAAGGCATTCTGCACGTCTGAAAGTTAAAGTCCATTGTGCTAAATTTGACCTGATTTTATGTTCTTCCGTTCTTTCTCTAAACATGAAAAGTTACTGACTGCATAGAATTCTTTGGAGGGTTTTCTGGGTATTTTTAATGAACTTAATTTTTATATCTCTATTTAGGATAATACCTAATGATATTTCATGGATATACTCTATTTATAGCTGAGCATTACGTATTTACATGTTATGGAACATTTGCTTGCAGATATAACCTTAGTTTTAGTAAATATATTTAAGCCTTACACATATTGGATTTTATATGCAAAATGAATTGTAATCACCAGTAGATACCAAAGTGGTGGTGTGTGAGAGATCTCTTTGCTTTATTGTAATCTTACCCACTCCTACTCTTAATCCAGCCATTCTCCCATTATCCTCTCATAATATCCTTCCCTCTCTGACCTATTCAAGGAGCTCACAGTGTAGAGAGCGGGTCAGAAATATACACGAATAAGTACAACACAGAAAGTACTGCAGTAAAGTTATTAACATGATATGTGGAAGAACAGGGGCGGGAGAGGCTCATTACATGTTGAGGGATAAGAGAAGTCCTCCTGGAAAAGACTAAAGGGATGAAAGCCTTACACAGTGAGCAGGACTCTTAACAAACCATGTAGCGGGAAAGAGAGTTTTATAAATCAGAAGTAGAGGAAGCAAAGGACCAGCCAAGAGAGTGTGTTGAGACAAGCTCTGAAAATACCAGGGCAAGGAGGTGATAGGCAATGGGGCTATCAGAGGCTGGATCGGATTTGGATTTTATTATTCAAATAAAGAAGAGTCATTGAAGGCTTTTAAGTACAGAAAAGATTTGCTCTCTAGAAAGCTCAGATGATACGGATGTTAAATTGGAGGGAAAAGAGCTGGACCCAGGTCATTCTTCTTCTCATGCAGCAAGTTTGGAAAATGGTATTCTGGCATGGTGATGGTGAAGGAGAAACTGAGTGGGAGTCACCACTAGGGAAACCAAGGGGCCTTTATTAAACCTGGAAGGTGGGGGGAGAAGGACAGCAGGTAAGGCCAACAGATGTCATTTCAGAGTCTTTGCTGCTTCGTAATTGCAGACGTGCTCATTCCAAGGAACTGAAGGGCTGCTTATCCTGTTGCTAAAATAATGAGGGAAAGTCTAGTAATACACTCTCAAATGCATCACACAACTTGAAACACCATTTGAATTGAACCCAAGTTGTTCAAACCAAAAACTCCTAAAAATCAAATGACAGCTTTGCTGCCTTTGCTGTGGTTTGTAAGCAGGATAAGCAAACTTTCAACCATCTGTTGTTTTCCTAGATTGCTAGAGCAAACTCTAGAGCTTACCCTGCTATGCAATCTCGTATTGCTTTATTAATTTTCAGCCCAAAGTAAAGACATTTTATATTGTGTATATATACGTGTGTGTGTGTGTGTGTGTGTGTGTTGGGGTAGGGGAAGTGTTCAGTGTGAGGTGTAAATTCTGCTTTCCCCAGTAATGACATAAAACGCAGTTGCTGTCCTCCAGCCTAGCCTGGCCCACCCTCCCTATTTACTCTAGAGCTGTCTTTTATTTGCAGCACTTGACCGAGCTGGTACTAAGTGCCTTTTATCCCAGGCTGAATGCAGTCTGACCACTTGGCTTTCACGTGTCTACTTCCCCTCTGCCTTCTCATTTTACAAGGGTGTGCTCTTCCCAGCACACTTCACTGTAGTCATGTGCCTCCTGCTTCCTGTGGAGAGATGCAGGCTGCGCAGGCTATAATCCTTAATCGTATTTACTGCTCCCACTATTGGGTTCTGAAGTGTTTGAATGAGGTTTGGTTTGGTTTTCTTCTTGTAGCCAGAACCTTTGTGAGACAGTATTCTTCCTTACTTGTGACAGTGTTTGAAAGGAAAGGAGAGAGAGGTGCAACTGGCACACTTGGAAAGTTCTAGGCCTGCTCCTTGCCAAGAAGAAAATACAAGCTCAAGATGCTTCCTTTGGGGGTTTCCCTGGTGGCGCAGTGGTTGAGAGTCCGCCTGCCGATGCAGGGGACAGGGTTCGTGCCCCAGTCTGGGAAGATCCCACATGCCGCGGAGCGGCTGGGCCCGTGAGCCATGGCCGCTGAGCCTACGCGTCCGGAGCCTGTGCTCCACAACGGGAGAGGCCACAGCAGTGAGAGGCCCGCGTACCACAAAAAAAAAAAAAAAAAAAAAAAAAGATGCTTCCTTTGGGAGTGAGAATACTTTGTGGCACAATTATGTTCACAGTGCAACGTACTCCCTTCCTTCCCACAAGGAACCTGTGCCTTCCAGAACTATGGAGCATCCCTGCTTGGGTAAATCAGGTCTCAGAATCATAGTTTATATTCTCTATCGCCTTGTGGCAAACAGTAATTTGCAGCCTAGAGGTCGCTTAGTTGGCAGGGAGGACCACTCAGCTAATTCTTAAACTGCATTTGGACAAACAGAATTGTATATTCCTTTGAAGATGGATTTGCCCCATCTTTGAAGGCCTCCCTAGGCTCAAAGGTATAATGGAAAATAACAATTATTTCAGTTCCTTCTCTTGCCCTTGCTGCCATAAGATAGGGTCCTACTTTGGGGAAATAATTCTCAAAAGCTTTCACCAGGGCTTCCCTGGTGGCGCAGTGGTTGAGAGTCCGCCTGCCGATGCAGGGGACACAGGTTCGTGCCCCGGTCCGGGAAGATCCCACATGCCGCGGAGCGGCTAGGCCCGTGAGCCATGGCCGCTGAGCCTGTCCGTCCGGAGCCTGTGCTCCGCAACAGGAGAGGCCACAACAGTGAGAGGCCCGCGTACCGCAAAAAAAAAAAAAAAAAGCTTTCACCAGTTGTTTAATGTCCTGGAAGCCTTTTGAAAACAGAGTGAGGGTAGGAGATGCAGGACAGTTTTCTCAGCAGAATGACGCTGTGGGAGTTTTTAGAGCCGCTTAGTCCTAAAAGTCAGGCTAAGGAACCCTCCCGATTCTTCAGAGCTGAAGAGGTGGTTTTGAGAGTAGATCAGGAAAGCAGCACAAGCAGCAGAAGACGTGCTTTACCAGTATCAGGAGACAGAAGTTCTAGGCTTGGCTCTGTCACTAACCAGCTCCAGGACCCAGGACAAGTCACAGAAACTTGGAAGTACTGACCTTCAGTTTCCTTAAAAAGAAAAGCTACACTAAATCAGTAGTTCTCACCTCAGGGAGGTGGAGCATATTATGATCACCTAGAAGTGTGTGTGTGTATGCGTGTGTGTGCATGTGCGTATGCATGTGCATGTGTGTGTGCGTGTGTGTGCGCGCGTGTGTGTATTTAGCACTCATGCCACACCAAGATTATAATAATGTCAGAGTTCAGAAGGAGGGAAATCAAGAAGCCCGGGATAGATGTTTCCAAAAAGTTTCTGAGATGCTTTTGATACAAATCATTCCCACCTTCAACCCGACCGCTTCCTGACAGAGAACCTCTGGATTAGATGATACCTAAGACGACTTTTGTCTTTCACATTATATGACTCCACCTGAAGAAAAAAAACCTAGGGAAAAGCAAATTTTAAGACAACAATGAGATACCCATTTACACCTATCAGAAAGGCCAAAATCTGGAACACTGACAATACCAATCCTTCAGTAGACGAATGGATAAACAAATTGGTACATGCAAACAATGGAATATTATTTAGCACTAAAAGGAAATGAGCTATCAAGTCATGAAAAGACCTGTAGGAACCTTAAACACATATTACTAAGTAAAAGACACCAATCTAAAAAGGATATATATCGTATGATTCCAACATATATGACATCCTGGAAAAGGCAAAACTATGGAGACAGTAAAAGAGCAGTGGTTGCCAGGGGTTGGGAAGGGAGGGATGAATAGGTGGAGCACAGAGGAGTTTTAGGTCCGTGAAAATGCTCTGTATGATACTATAATGAGTGACACATGTCATCATGTCTACATTTGTTTCAACCCATAGAATGTAAAACACCAAGAGTGAATCCTAATGTAAACTATGGACTTTACATGATGATGATGATGATTTGCCAGCGTAGGTTCACCAATTGTAACAAATGTACCACCTGATGGGGGATGTTGATAATGAGGGAGGCTGTGCATGGGTGGGGGCAGGGAGTATATAGGAAATCTCTGTACCTTTCTCTTAATTTTTTGTGGACCTAAAACTGCTCTAAAAAATAAAGTCAATAAAATAAATCAGGTATCATGATTAGGACCCATCAAATTGCTAAGAAGCATATATGATGACTTGTTTCTAAAGCCAGGTAACCTTCATCTTGAGGTAATGCAGTTGAGGAAATTATAGGTCTCAATATGAAATACTTTATTATGTAAGTGAACTAAGAGAGAAACTCCACAGGAGGGAAAAAAAGGAATGAGCCTTACCTTGTAATGAAAAAGCTTTATGTATAAACACAGAGAGATAATTTTTCGTGGAAAATTAATGACAGCTCAACTGTTAGTAGGACAAGTTGTATGGGAGTTTTAGCATTCAATATTTAAAGTGTGTAATTTTATTTGTTAAAAAAATTATTCCACATCTTTGTTTGTTTGTTTATTTATTTTAATTTATATATTTAGGCCACACCACACAGCTTGCAGGATCTTAGTTCCCTGACCAGTGATTGAACCTGGGCCCATAACAGTGAAAGCACAGAATCCTAATCACTAGACTGCCACAGAATTCCCTAAAGTCTGTAATTTTAAATGACAGGGTTTTTCTTATTGTCATACCATGTAATTTGGCAAAATGCACACACAAAGACAAACAATTATCTATTAAAGCACTTAATGATACTACTCTGCAATGATTTCCTTTTGAAAACATACAATACATTGTATTAGACTTTCAAATAAGGTAACTTCTCATCTCTTCCTACTTCCACGTTTTGGTTCAGTTCCAGCCCTATCCTAAAAGCAAGAATGAGAGACCCATAAGGATAATTTGGAATAATTCTTTGTGATGATCTATGTGAACTTCTATATTCCCTTTTCTCTTCCCTCACACCCACACAACAATCTCTCTTCACATATTCATAAAAGAATTGTAAAGCAGAAAAGGGCTCCCTTTGAAAACAGAACATCCATATAAAAATCCTAATGGGAAACTATTCCTTTAATAAACATTGAGAGCCTGTCTTTCGTCAAGCACTGGACTAGGCATTAGGAATACAAAGTCGAGTAATATATAGTCTTGACTCTGAAGATGTATACGTTTTAGCAGAAGAAGCTGCAAAGTAAGTCATCATTTCACCATAGCGTGTCTTCAGAGGGTAATATGGAAGTACCTAGGAGAGGCTTCTAAATTAGATTAGGACTTAAACGAGAACTTCTCTGAAGAAGTTATGCTCATACTTCTGAAGAATGTGTAGAAATTAGCCAGATAAGAGAGAGAAAAAGAGAAGAGAATGAAGATAGTACTAAAGGAAAGAAGCAGCATGATCCACTTTTCCATACTAAACAGATGTGGGAAAATGGAACAAATAGAGTCAGGGAAAGAGGCCAGATACTTCTGAAAGACACATGAACGCTTTGAGTCCTAGACTAAGGAATTTGAACTTTATTCATCAAGCTATGGAGAGATGTTGAAGGATATTTGAATAACTTAATGACATGATTGGGCAAGTATTTTATAGTAATTGTTCTGACAGCATTCTGAATAGTAGTTTAAAAGAGAAGCAAGAATTTTAATTAGATGGTTAATGCAATAATTCAGGCAAAAAGGTGAAATCCTAACCTAAAGGGAAAATGCTAAGGTAGAAATAAAGCAGCTAAATGAAAACTGTTAAAGAGGTAGAATTCAAAGGACTCCATGACTCATTAAATGCAAGAGGTAGGGAGAGGGACAAGGTGGGGATGTCACACAGGTGTCTGGCTTCATCAATGGCTGAGTAGTCATGCTACTCATTGATTGAGATAGGAAATTAAAAGTAACCAATTTTCTGAAATATCTATTTGAAAATGTTAGATTTGAGACTTCTGTAAGACATATAAATAGAGAGAGTCTCAAAACAATTGGACATAGAGATGTGGAGCCTTTTAGAAAATCCAAATTTGCAATTTTATATGACTATGTATTACATACTCAGCAAAAAGTTGGGAGGAGAATACATCCTAAGTTTAAAAGAGTTATCTCTGTTTCATAGATTTAAAGATGGGGTTTCCTTTTTCCTTCCTATATAAATATTTTTTTCAAATTATGTTATGAATATATATTACTTTATTGTGGATAAACTTCCTTTTAATAATAAAAACTAATAAGAAAAAGAGAAATGTCAATGTGGTCAAGAGTACCATGGAGCAGTAGAGTAAGGTGCTGAGGAAAGTGTTTACTGGTTTGACAATATGGAGATCATTTGGGTATTTTACTAGAAGACCCTTTCCATGGATAGAATTGTAAATGAGCTCAGAGGAAGTAGAGATAGTAAGTACAGGAGATGCTTTCAAAAAGCTTGACTGTGAAAGGAAGCGGAAATATGGATGGCAGCCTGAAAAAGAGATGGATGAGCATGAGAAAGATACTAGTTCAAAGGAATGTCTAAAGTTGGAATCATCTCAGTGAGTTTAAAGTTAACAGGGAAAAGCTAATACAGAATCAAAAGTACAAGCAGAGGGGCTTCCCTGGTGGCGCAGTGGTTGAGAGTCCGCCTGCTGATGCAGGGGACACGGGTTCGTGCCCCGGTCTGGGAAGATCCCACATGCCGCAGAGCGGCTAGGCCCGTGAGCCATGGCCACTGAGCCTGTGCTCCGGAGCCTGTGCTCCGCAAGGGGAGAGGCCACAACAGTGAGAGGCCCGCCTACCGCAAAAAAAAAAAAAAAAAAAAGTACAAGCAGAGAAGGGATGACTATTGGAGCAATACCTCTGAAGAGACAGGAGGACACTGAATTTGAATGTCAGGTGAACAAATAGCCTTAGACCTGCAATAAGAGGAAAGGAGGAAAAGATGGGTAGAAAAAGAAATAAAGAAACAAAAATTAAACACATGTGTTAGTCTCAAGTTCTCCCCAAATCTCATGTAGATAACAGTAAAGTTATCAATACATATACATAAAAGTATAAAAATCTAAAAGGAATGTAAACATCAGGGATATAATTTTGAAAACTGAAAAGCAGATGGATACATGGTAGCTGATTTAGCAGACTTGAGAAGGTTGGTAGTGGAAAAGCTAAAAAGCAACCCAATGTACATCTTCCCATCTGCAGGAGACTCAGGGATAAGGGGAATCCACTTGCAGAATGCTGGCAGTTTGGGGTATGCCTCTAGGCAAGAGTTTGGAAGGGCCTTCCCAGGGGAATCTGGCCCACCTATCAGAAAAAACACAAAGATACTGACATTGGAGATTCTGCAAGAAAATAGCCAGCCAACAGCATAGAGTTACCCAAAAAAGACCACTGGGAAACAATCTTGAACTTTAAAATATATCAATAGAAATGGAAAACCCAATAGAAAGATTAGAAGATAAGGTGAAGAAATCTAGAAAAACAGAGAAAATAGGAAATAAAAGGAAAAAAAAGAAAATTAAAGAACCATTCAAGAGAGCCAATATCTGTATAATAAGAGTTCCAGAAAGAGAGAATAGGAAAGGAAAATGGAATAAAAAAATCATCAAATAAGACAAGAAAGTTTCCCCAGAGCTGAAGGATATATTTACAGATCAGAAAAACCCACCACATGCCAAATTCAGTGAATGAAAATAGAACCACACCAGTAAATTTCACTGGTAAATTTTTTAAAAGTAAGGGGGGGTGAGTAGGGAGGAGGGATTTTTTTTCAACAGAGCAAAGGAAAAACAGGTTGCATATGAAGGATTAGGGATTTAAATGGCTTTGGACTTCTCAACAGCAGTGCTGGAAATGAAAGACATGGAAAATGGCTTCAAAATTCTGAGGAAAAAATATTTCCAGCCAAGAATTCTAAACCTTGCCAAGCAATCAAGTAAGTGTGAGAATAACAACATTTTCAGACATGTGAGATCTCAAAAAGGTGACAGCTGCAGGGCAGCCATAATCATCAACAAGCCAACCTGGAGCAGGTCAGAGGCTCCAAGAAGAAACTTTTCCAAGAAGAGGAAATTAACATTAAGGTTTGCAGGGATTGAGAGGAGATTTACACAACTGGGAAGAGGATAGAGAAAACCAAGTAGGTTTATTATTAATCCAAGAAACACAGAAGATGCGTGTTTTAATTGCCTCCTATCATCCCTTTGGTGAGGGACGAATTCCCAGCCTAGGGTTGAGGGATGGCTGAACACACGACACCTAACACTGGACAGATGAGATCACAGCTGTTTATTAATAACAAATACAGTCTGGGGGAGGAGGACACCACAGCAAGACCACACAGAGGTTGCTCTCAGGAACCAAGAGAACTAGCAGGCTTTGTAGCATCAAGAGGTTGAGGTGACCCCTGGTTCCTGGGGGAGGATGTGATTGGCTGTGTGAATAATGCCACGTGCTAGCAGGGAACTGACACTCATTACTCAGAGATAGGCAGGAATGCACCTGGTCCCCTTGAAAAGGAAGGTTGCTTGGCTGGAGGATGTTTATCCATGGGAGCAGAGTAGGAAAGGGAGACTTGCAGATAGATCATTTGAGGCCCCCCTGGTTTCTCCAGATGTCAAGGCAGCACATAATATTGGGGCTTAATTTTAGGCCTTACCCCACATTGTTCAGGAAAGAAAAAGTAATTATAATAACCTATGGCTTAACTGTGAATAGCATTTACATTTCACAATAAATAAATGTAGGAAATGGGAAAAGAAAGAAAATGTGGTATATGTGTTGAGAGGGAGGGGGTCTTGCTGTGTAAAATAGCTAATCCTCACTCTGCATTGTAGGAAGTCAACAGAAAGTACCTCAAGTGGACAGATCAGTAAGGGGCAACATATGCATGATATTTAGAAATATGGCTATAAGTGCCCAAAGAGTCTGCTAAAAGCAGTCTGCTCTGGAAGAGAGGAAATTAAAGATAAGAAAGTCAGGGATTGCTGTTTTTTCATACCTGTTTGTCTCTTTAAATTATGTGCATGAATAACTGAAAAATTTTTAAACCTAATTTTTAAAAATTAATGAAGAGGGACTTCCTGCTGTCCAGTGGTTAGGCCTACACGTTTCCATTGCAGGGGGCACGGGTTCAATCCTTGGTTGGGAAACTAAGATCCTGCATGCTGTGCGGTGCGAAAAAAAAAAATTAATGAAGATAATTTTGTTGTTTTTTACCACATCCCATTGGTTTTGGATCATTGTGCTTTCATTTTCATTTGTCTATAGGTATTTTTTGATTTCCTCTTGATTTCTTCAGTGATCCACTGGTTGTTTAATAGCATATTGTTTAGCCTCCACACGTTTGTGTTTTCTACAGTTTTTGTCTTGTAGTTTATTTTTAATCTCATGGAAAAGAACTTGAAAAAAAAATTTTTTTAAGATGTTTGTTGTTTATGAGAGAGAAACCTGAAGAATTTATCTGATGCTGAAATATTGGCTCTGGAAATAATACACAGGGATCTGAAGCATGGCTGTCATCCCCCGCTGGGCCCTCTTGGGTAGATTACCCAACTTCTTTTAACCTCCACTGCCTCAGCTCTAAAATGGAGCAATAATAACCATATCTACTTTATGAAGCTGTGGTGAAGATGAGTTGAGGTGAGGCAAATAAAGGACTTGGAACTTACCTCAACATAATAAAGGCCATATATGACAAACCCACAGCCAGCATTGTTCTCAACGGTGAAAAACTGAAGCCATTTCCACTAAGATCAGATACAAGACAAGGTAGCCCACTCTCACCACTACTATTCAACATAGTTTTGGAAGTTTTAGCCACAGCCATCAGAGAAGAAAAAGAAATAAAAGGAATCCAAATTGGAAAAGAAGAAGTAAAACTGTCACTGTTTGCAGATGACATGATACTATACATAGAGAATCCTAAAGATGCTACCAGAAAACTACTAGAGCTAGTCAATGAATTTGGTAAAGTAGCAGGATACAAAATTAATGCACAGAAATCTCTTGCATTCCTATACACTGATGATGAAAAATCTGAAAGAGAAATTAAGGAAACACTCCCATTTACCATTGCAACAAAAAGAATAAAATACCTAGGAATAAACCTACCTAAGGAGACAAAAGACCTGTATGCATAAAGCTATAAGACACTGATGAAAGAAATTAAAGATGATAAAAACAGATGGAGAGACATACCAAGTTCTTGGATTGGAAGAATCAACACTGTGAAAATGACTGTACTACCCAAAGCAATCTACAGATCCAATGCAATCCCTATCAAATTACCAATGGCATTTTTTCACAGAACTAGAACAAAAAATTTCACAATTTGTACGGAAACACAAAAGACCCCGAATAGCCAAAGCAATCTTGAGAAAGAAAAACAGAGCTGGAAGAATCAGACTCCCGGACTTCAGACTGTATTACAAAGCTACAATAATCAAGACAGTATGGTACTGGCACAAAAACAGAAATATAGATCAATGGAACAGGATAGAAGGCCCAGAGATAAACCCACACACGTATGGTCACCTTATTTTTTATAAAGAAGGCAAGAATATACAATGAAGAAAGGACAGCATCTTCAATAAGTGGTGCTGGGTAAACTGGACAGCTACATGTAAAAGAATGAAATTAGAACACCCCCTAACACCATACACAAAAATAAACTGCAAATGGACTAAAGACCTAAATGTTTGTCCAGACACTATAAAACTCTTAGAGGAAAACATAGGCAAAACACTCTGTGACATAAATCACAGCAAGATCCTTTTTGACCCACCTCCTACAGAAATGGAAATAAAAACAAAAATAAACAAATGGGACCTAATGAAACTTAAAAGCTTTTGCACAGCAAAGGAAACCATAAACAATACGAAAAGACAACCCTGAAAATGGGAAAAAATATTTGCAAACGAAGCATCTGACAAAGGATTAATCTCCAAAATATACAAGCAGCTCATGCAGCTCAATAGCAAAAAAACAAACCAATCCAAAAACGGGCAGAAGACCTAAATAGACATTTCTCCAAAGAAGATATACCAACAAACACTTGAAAGGATGCTCAACATCACTAATCATTAGAGAAGTGAAAATCAAAACTACAATGAGGTATCACCTCACACCAGTCAGAATGGCCATCATCAAAAAATCTACAAACAATAAATGCTGGAGAGGGTGTGGAGAAAAGGGAACCCTCTTGCACTGTTGGTGGGAATGTAAATTGATACAGCCACTAGGGAGAACAGTATGGAGTTTCCTTAAAAAACTAAAAATAGAACTACCATATGACCCAGCAATCTCACTACTGGGCATATACGCTGAGAAAACCATAATTCAAAAACAGTCATGTACCAAAATGTCCATTGCAGCTCTATTTACAATCGCCAGGACATGGAAGCAACCTAAGTGTCCATCGACAGATGAATGGATAAAGAAGATGTGGCACATATACACAATGGAATATTACTCAGCCATAAACAGAAACGAAATTGAGTTATTTGTAGTGAGGTGGATGGACTTAGAGTCTGTCATACAAAGTGAAGTAAGTCAGAAAGAGAAAAACAAATACCGTATGCTAACACATATGTATGGAATCTAAAAAAAAAAAAAGGTTCTGAAAAACCTAGGGGCAGGACAGGAATAAAGATACAGATGTAGAGAATGGACTTGAGCACACAGAGAGGGGGAAGGGTAAGCTGGGATGAAGTGAGAGAATGGCATGGACATATATACACTACCAAATGTAAAATAGCTAGTGGGAAGCAGCCGCATAGCACAGGGAGATCAGCTCAGTGCTTTGTGACCACCTAGAGGGGTGGGATAGGGAGGGTGGGAGGGAGACCCAAGAGGGAGGAGATATGGGGATATATGTATATATATAGCTGATTCACTTTGTTATACAGCAGAAACTAACACACTATTGTAAAGCAATTATACTCCAATAAAGATGTTAAAAAAAAACAAAACAAATAAAATGACTTGGCACGGCGCCTGGCATATAGTAAGCTCTCAGCAGATGACTGCTTTTCTCAATGGAGTAGAAAGCAAAGTCTTTTGCTGAATGGGATGAGTGAGGTCGGTGGTTTGAGGAATGAGATGAAATATGTCAAGAGCCGCTAAGGGAATGGAACTAAAACTGAAAACAATTGCCGTGTGAAACTGAGGGCCCAGCTGAGGTGAGACCAAGAATGTGGAGCAGCAGTGCTAGGGTAGGCGCGGAGAAATCAAGGGCTTGGATGGGTTGGAGCCTGGAGTTTTGCCAAGCGAAAAGGGCAACAGGCTTAAGAAATAGTGGCAAGAGAGTGATTGAAATAACGGACGGTAGAGTTTAGGCTGGAAATGGAAGCTGGCGAAAGTAGAAGTGGCCTGATTGATGGAGCCTGGAGGGTTTTCTTCAGCCAAAGAGGATTACAGGGAGTAAAAAGGTGGTATAAACTAGAGGAAAAGAAAATCTCTTACTTCAGAAACAAGATCGAAGGGGAGGTCATGGGGGTTTTCCGTTTCATAGCTCCATGGTATAGAAAATTATACAGGACATGGGAAAAAATGTTTATCTTATTATATCGTCTCAAAAACCTTAGAAAGAAAGGAGATATCCAACTGATATCTGTTGACTACTTAACAGGTATCTGGATTGTGTTAGGCCTGTTACATATTAATTTTATTTATCTTACCCAACAGTCTTATGAGGTAAATAGTAATATCCCCATTTTATAAATGAGTAAACTGTAGTTCAGAAAAATTGAAAAATTAGTTCCAAAGTCAATATAACCTTCACAGCACCCAGCTGTGAAGACAGGCTATTAGGACAGCAACTAGCTGTGGGAACTAGAGAAAAACATTTATTTTTCCTCAAAATGAGTGGGCTCTTTAATACCAGAAATAATACCCTAAATAACAATGCCTATGAACATCATTATTCTCATTCGTCAAGTGGAAGCAACAAAATCTACCCTTCCCACCTCAGAGAGTTGTTAGGAAGATCAAATAAGACCACGTATGTGAAAGTGATTTATAAATTAAGACATACTGTATGATTGACAGTTTAAAATACTGACAAATACAGGGACAAAAAAATCAAAGTCATGAAGAATAAAAATAGGGAGGCAGATTGAAATAGTATCCAGTGAACACTGACTCTCCCACTTATGAGCCAGAGACCTTAGGAAGATCATCTAATTTCCCTGTCCTTCAGTTTCCTTATCTGGAAAATAGGGACTAAAATTGGACTACCTTATAGAGTTGTGAGAGTTATATGAACTGATTTATTAAAAGCGTTTTAAAGAAGTTCCAGGCATAACAGAAGTGCTAAAAATATTAACTCTTATCGTCATTATTACTACTACTATTTTCAAGGTGTGGCATTTTTGTATGATAATATATATTATATATATATACTAATACATAATATATACATTAAATGTATTATATAATATATACTAAGAAATATAAATATATATTATACAAAAATACCATACCTGGAAAATATATAATATATATAAATTATAATATATAATGTATAACATAAATATCATAAAATTATATTATATATAAATATTTCCTTTTATTTATATATATATATATATAAATAAGAGAGAGAGAGAGAGAGAGGGAGAGAGAGAGAAAGAGAGAGAGAGAGAGACTCCCCAAGGATTAGGAAAAAATTCAAAGGGGAAGTATCAGGAGGCTGAAATGGGAATAAAGACTGAGATTAGGAAAAAAATATGAGAAATAAAGACACTTGGTCTGCTGTCAACAGGACTAACAAGTAGAAGTAATGAGCAGCCCCCTGTGCATGTGATCTGCAGAGCTCCAGGAAGTCTGTCTGCTCTGTTGCCTGCAGAACATCAGTCCTACAGAGATATCTCTGTGTTCATTCATTCTAGAGCCAACCATGTGCCAGTGGTTGTGTTAGGTGCTGGAGAATAAGAGATAAATAAGATAGGTCCCTGTCCTTAGGCACTTCATAGTGAAAGAATCAGCTATTTAGACCAACTGCTCAATACGACATGGAAGCTATTTTTTTAGAAGGAAGATAGAAATAATTGCTAACATATATTGAATGCTTACTATGGGCCAGGCACTATGCAAGTGCTTTATGTATATTATCTTATTTAGTCTACCCAGGAAAGCCAGGATTCCAGCTGCAGAGCTGCTGTTGTTAATCACCCTGCTCTTGCTAAAAGGACAGAGTCAGGAGATGGTTGCTGTAATGAAAGTGGGAAGGGCCTGAACCAGGGGAGTCGTGGCAGGAATGAAGAGGAGATGGATTCAAGTTACACTCATGGAATGAAAATGTACAGGTCTTGGCAACTCATTGGGTGAAGTGGGTGAAGAGATATTAGAATCAAAGAAAACTTCCAGATTACTCTGGAGGGGCTCTGCCCAGTGACATGATTCTAGAGGGCACAAATATTTAAATGTTTTTAAAAGCTTAAGCTTATTTTCAGAATCCTTCATGTATCAGAGACTACTAGTTTCCTACATAATAGCCATTAAGACATCTTCTTAACTAAGAGAACCTGTACATTAGTAGGTGCAAAAATAAATTTTGCAGCCTCCCTTCCTGGTAGGGATAGCCAATGAGATGCCAACAGAATGCATGAATGTGGCTGCAGGAAAGTTCCTTTGTTCCTCTCTCTTCTTTCCTAAACAAAACATGGGTAGATCGCTGGAGCTTCAGCAGCCTTTTCTGTGGATGACCTTGAGGATGAGCACTAAGAGCTAAGGACGAAGGAATTAAAAACAGAACAGCCTGGGGTGTTAAAGTCATCCTGTTACCACAATAGCAGCCCTGGGACCCACATATTTGGCTCTGCCTGGAGAGAAAGCGAACCTCTTTCTTCTCTAAGCTACTGTTATTTCAGATTTCATTACTAGCAACTAACTGCTCTTCTTAACTGCTCTACCTCCCTTCATCACAAAAACTAAGCTCCCATTCTTTCTACCACTGCAGGTGTCTTGTCATTTTAGGGAGCTACTCGGACTCAGAGCCATCATCTATAGCAGTCAAGCCGAAACTGAAACCAGAATCCCAAACTCAAAGGTAAAGAGCTCTGCCTACTTCCTCTTTGCTCCTCGTATGTCTGGCTTTGCCCCAGAGCCCTAGCTCATTTGAAGATCTAATTTACGCCCTGCTCTCAGTCAGTTTTCTTTCATGTGACCCTGTAGATGCCACCAACTGCTACCAGCAAGGGAGCAGGATTGTGCAGAAGACGAAAAATTCAGTTTAGAGAAAGCTGAGTTTAAGATGATTGGAGGATAGCTAGGTGTAGTGTCTTAGTCTGTTTGAGCTGCTATAACAAAATACCATAAACTGGGTGGCTTATAAACAGGAGAAATTTATTTCTCACAGTTCTGGAGCCTGGGATGTCCAAAATCAAGATGTTGACAGAGTCAGTGTCTGGTGAGAACCCACTTCCTGGTTCACAGGTGGTGGCTTTTCACTGTGACCTCACATGGCAGAGGGGAGGGGCTCTCTGTAGGCACTAGTAGAGGCCTTCACGAGGGTTGTGTCCTCAGAACCTAATAACCTCCCAAAGGCCCCACCTCCTAATATCATCATTTTGGGGATTAGGATTTCAACATCTGAAGTTTAAGGAGACATAAACATTCAGTCCATTGCATGAAGATTTCCAGAATGGAGGTGGATATGAATCTGAATCCCAGGAGAAAGGTGTTGGTTGGAGGTTAGTTGGGTATTTGGAGCCATGAACATGGGTGGGGTCTCTAGGGAGAGTGCTGGAAAGAGGAGAACAGTAGGAAGTGAAAGAACCCCAGCAGGCACAAGCCTGTACCATGTGGGCAGAGGAGTCCTAAGATGTGACAGAAAGAGCCCAATTCAGTCGATAAACGTGAACGAGGGAAGAAATGTGTTATGAAGAGCTAGGGAGTAAGAGCTGTCAAGAAAGACAGAGTGACTCCCTCCGTGAAGCCTTCCTTAGTAGCTATTCCCCGCCTACAGTCTTATTTACATGGAAGCTCTCCTCCCTGAAAGGTGATGTAGGATGCTAACTAGCTTGTTCTGACTGGTCGACTTTCCTCAAGTAGAGGGAAGGGAGGTGAGGGGCAGTAGAAATCTAAAGACAAGGGTAGTGGAGAAGGAGTGACAGGAAGGTGAGGCGGTAGCAGTGAGGTAAGACACATTCTCTACTTCCAGCTTCCCACCATAATTCTGGGAGGCGACATGAACCTCACTCTCTGTCTGAGCACAGTGGGCCCTGTTTGCCACCTTCCAGCAGTCGGCTGTGTCAAACAGAAAGCCTGCAGCCTTTGCCACTTCTAAAGCCAAGGATTCATTCATCACAGTTACAGTGGAAAAGGTGAGACAAGCAGGTTATAACACAAGACAGAGAGTCTCTGAGGCCATAGCTGGCCGTTTAAAAAGTCATAGTTTTCTGGTTCTTAAATTTGTAACAGAATGAATATTTAACTTGAATGGATATTTGTCAAAGATTATACATTTTGATACAACTGTGACCTGCTAGTCCCATAATTCGGTTTTAGAAGTCTGTTTCAGTAAAAAAAAAAAAAATTGGACCTTTTGAAACATATCCTTTAAATTGGCTAAGAATATTTTCATATCTTTTAATGAAACCACTTTAATTATTACAGAGGAAGCATACCCATGTGTAAAACATGTGACTTTGCCTGTTTTTCTTATATAATATGCATTATAAACACTAAATCTGTCAGTTGCTTGCTGTTTAATGTGGTATCAAGGTATTTGTTCTGTTGACGATTATTTTGATGGCTGAGATCCTTCATTTTGAATCAGATGGAATATTTGTTTATTGCTCCAGAGTCTCATTTGTTTATGTTTTCAATTTCTTTTCCTAAGAGAACTATAGCTATTTCTGTGAGATGCTCGACACTGAATGACTCTAAGAAATCAGATAAACTATCCATTTGATAACAGATATCCATCTGTCACATTGAGCTTTTTTAATATATAGTATTGTGTGCAAGAAGGTCACCGTAAATTCTACTACCTCCAAGATGCATGGAATGTTATTGAAGGCCTTGCAAATTATGTTCTAACAATTGTGTCTAGTTTTAAAGATTCATTTTCAAGCACTCAGATCCTTGATCGTTATAATTGCATTCCATATCTCTGAAGAGTGCCAGATTCATAATAGAACAGGGGAAGTGTGTCTAGAGGCATACTCTAAAAAAACAATGGAAGAGAGCCCAGAAACAATGTCCCTTTCATGCTGCTTACTGAGCCTCACTGCTCTGTAATCAGGAGCACCACAGGCTTGTAAGAGGAACTAAAAAGGTCATGAAGGAAGGTTGGCTTGTCAAATGGGATTTTCCTTTTCCATCTAGAGAACATTTATAATTTCTCCTTGTCCAGATTACACAAAGGCCCTCTGCTCTTCTTCTTACATATATTTACATTTAGAAGAAAATGACTTCACCCTTTAGAATTTCACCCTTGATGTTGTAAACCACAGTGACTGAACAGGAGTCCTGATCCTCTTTGCAAGCTGGGACTAGATTGTATCAGGAAACGTTTCATCACATTCTTTTCCTGTCATTAGAGTAAATTATCATGTATATTTATGCATTCCTTTGTATGAAAGTGCAGTTTGGGTCTGAAAAGAGCCTGCACAAAAGGGCATTTTTAATTAGACAGCCTATGTGTCTCCTGACTCAAAAATGGCTGAATAAAATTATATGTACCTATACTGGACAAGCTCACAAAAGCGAGTTTCTACTGCTCAGCAGTGCTTACCTAATAGCTGCATTCCCTGCGACCTCACGCATCACCTGCCAAACATCCAGCTGAGCTCACATCCCACATTATTACTGGTAATGGTGTCTAAGGCAAAAATTGTTTGAGCATAGCACCCTGAGCTTCTAATTTGGCAGTTAGAGCAATCTTCTTGTGACTTGTAAACTTTGCACTTAATTTGCAGGGTATTTAATACATAAATTAGGCGTAGGGCTGCATGCCATGTTGCAGATTTAATGCCTTAAATTGTGTCCGGTCTGTGATCCAAAATGACCATTCCTAAATTTCCAGCCAAAAGAAAAAAAAAATGCTCTTCTCTTGAATCCAGGTGAAGAACTCTTCGGCAGATTTCAAAGCCTATATAGTGTTTAGGGAGGGTTGTTTTATTTTTATAGGCAAAAATAAATAAATAAACAAACTCTCTTCCTTTGTATCCAGAGCCTTTTGAGAGAGAGTTCAAGTGCTAATATTGAAACTGAAAATGCCCAGCTCTTGCTTGCCCAACTCTTGCCCTGGCAGCTGGGGTGAAGGCACACAATAGTCCATCCACACAATGAGGGCTCCACCAATTAAACAGACCCACTTCCTTTGAACCAGAAGCTGATGACAAGATGGGGAAGGGGCCATACAGAAGTGGACAAGGTGGTAAGGGGGCCAGCAGTTGCTGCAGCTACATCTGTTTTCAAAAAAGGCAGCAGTTTTGTACAGGGTCCTGTGATGGAGATAACAACAATGCAAGCCACAGTATGTGTCCAGTGGTGGCAATTGTGGGTTTTCACGGTTGGGCAGAAAAACTTCTCTACCAATTTAGGTCCAACTAGGGAGACCTGTGAGTTAAGTGACAACAGAGAGATTAACAGGAGAAAAAATTATTACCCACGGATGTGGGAGTACCCTTTAGAGAGAGTAACTCCAGGAACAGCTAAGGGTAAGTGTTTATATATAGACTTAATACTAAAGGGGAAGGAAACTTTAGGGCATCAGTTATAAATGTCATAGACATTTTGGACTATCTAGAATAGTAAGTGAAGTGTCTCTGTTGATTCACACAAATGCCAAATTTTGTGTAATTTTATGAGCAAAAACATTTAGCCTGTTACTTAGTTTCTCTCTCATGGATTGCTTGACAATTCTTTCTCAGAAGTTATTATCATACAGCCTGTTGGTTCAACTGCTATTATTTCTTTGAATTTCACAAACTATACTCATTGATGCTCCAAGGGAATGTATTTAATTTCCTCCGTTAAGTGTCAGCCTGCTGCTCCAGAGCTGCTTAGAAAATTTTCTTTCATCTATCTTCTTACTTTCCAGACTTACTTCTTACTTTCAAGAGAGTTGAACCACAGGAATGCAATTTCAATATTGACAACTCACCCCAGTCTAGGATCTCATTATTGGTTAGCTTGTCTTTCTATTTTATCTTGAGAATGGCTTGTTGGTCATATTAATAGGATGTTTTTGAATTTTTTGACCCTCATTTGTAATGGCTTTGACTTCTTGTTGTCAGTTTTAGGTCAAATATTTGTAGACTTAGCCACAAGTTGACTGATTACGTTGCTATTCAGTGTCTGAAAGAACGTTGATAGTTCTGCTAGATTATTATTAATATTATTGTAATTTTTAGCAGACTATCTGAGTTTGTTGTTTGGCAGCAAAATTGACACAAGTGTATTAACAACAAAAACATGAAGGTGGGGCTTCCCTGGTGGTGCAGTGGTTGGGAGTCTGCCTGCCGATGCAGGGGACGCGGGTTCGTGCCCCGGTCCGGGAGGATCCCGCATGCTGCGGAGCGGCTGGGCCTGTGGGCCGTGGCCGCTGGGCCTGCGCGTCCGGAGCCTGTGCTCCGCAACGGGAGAGGCCACGGCAGTGAGAGGCCCGCATACTGCCAAAAACAAACAAACAAACAAAAAAACCATGAAGGTGGTTCTCCTATTGTGATCTTCATGTCTCAGTACCATGTCACCTTTGCAAAATGGCACAAGCTCTCTTGCATAGTTTTCTCAATGTGTTTCCATAGTGTCTAAATGTGGCCCACACTGCCATCTGAATGACTATGTTGAGAACGTCTGAGAATGCTGTTGTGTGTGAGAGAGCTTCTTGTAGACATAGTGGGCATACAGTCTGAAATCAGCTACCAGGTTTCTAATTGCATCCTTGCATAATGTTGGCTGAACAGACTGAAAAAGCTTTTAAGATGTTTTTAAAACATCACTAAAGTTCAGACCTGCAGGATTTGTGCTCAGTCTTGCAGCCAGTCTCTTTCTGCTGTGTGTAGTTTTGAAATCCATCCAAGAGCATCCCTTCAGGCCTTTCGAATAGTCAACTTTCCTCTGTGTGCAGGGAGGACAGAAGTCAGGCCGATTACATCTCATCTGTCATGCCATCATCAGCTTGTTGACCAAATCAAGCAAACTGCCTAGAACTCCAGCAGAAACTGGAAATGTGCATCTAACAGGAATTAGCTTGAGCAAAGAGACTTCTTGGTAAAATGCCTGGAATTGTTGGTGCCATGATATTAGCCTTTTTTTGTTGAAAGCAGATGTTCACCACAGCACCCTTCACAGAGAGCAGCCAAGCCAGCTTGCCTGACACTATTTTATAGCACAATCTTTGTGGTTTCACTCTCTTGGCATCTTAGTCCTGATTTCTATAACAAACAACTTTCCCCATCTACTCATTGTTATTCCTTTGTCTCTTCCTGGGAAATGCATTTATCTTTTTTATTTTCCAAGTCAGATGTATTCTTTCCTCACACACCTTTCCTTAGTCACATAAACTATGCAATTGATTGTGATAATTCTTGTGAGCCTGACTTACACTCCTCAAGCAATTTATATTTTCTTGGCCTATCGACTATAATTTAAAAGAGTTACTTCTTATAGAAAAATATAAGATTCTTCAATGTTTGCTTTGATTGATAGTTGAATATATCATACACATGAATATCAAAAACTGCCTAATGTTATGGTACTTGAGAAATCACAATGTCTAGTTTTTAGCAAAATATTTTAGGCAACTCCAGATTTACATTAACTCTGTACAAATACCAGAGTGTCTTCTTTAACTAAGAATTCATTAAAACAAATAGACACTTAGAGCTAGATTTTAGGAATTCTCTAAATAATGATTTTCAGATTAAAGTACAAGGAATTCTGCAGAGGTTTCACTAGGGGAAAAAGGAATTATAAAAACAGGGCTCAGGCTCTCTACCATTCCCCATAACAAACACACACACAGCACAAACACACACATACACACACACACTACTCACATACACAAACAATCCCACTTCAAATAGAGCAGATCTGCTGTATTTGACTTCTGCCTATAACACCCATATAAAAGGGTCACCTGCTATATAAACATCAGCATTAAAGTTCTGATTATTGGGGTACAATCTCTTCATTGTTCTGAAAAGATAAAAAAAGACCCAAATGGCTTAAGTAGTTAAACCAAGACTTTGGTTTCTTATCTCCTGGACAAGTCGCTTCTCCACTTACCTTACTTTCTTTTTGTATTCTTCTTATTTGTTTATGAAATGTATGTTTAAGGTTTTTTTAATGTACAGTTATTTTGATTTTTTTTTTTTTTTTTTTTGCGGTACGCGGGCCTCTCACTGTTGTGGCCTCTCCCGCTGCGGAGCACAGGCTCCGGACGTGCAGGCTCAGCGGCCATGGCTCACGGGCCCAGCCGCTCCGCGGCACGTGGGATCCTCCCGGACTGGGGCACGAACCCGCGTCCCCTGCATCGGCAGGCGGACTCTCAACCACTGCGCCACCAGGGAAGCCCCTTGATTTTTATATTTAAATTTTATACTTAAGTAATATTTTTAAGTATTTAATTTACAATTATAGCTATAAACGGAGGCAGTTTGAGTTTTATGACATAACCAGAAAGCTCTTTGTCACTTCCCTTGAGCACCTAAAACTATCACTGTGAACTATGCTCAAAAGGCATATTTATGTATCCTAGTGCTGACCTCACCAAAATTACAATGTATTTTTCTCATTTTATATACAGATCAGAGAATTGTAAAATACAGGACAAAGAAAAATGATATCCAAAAGTAGCAGAGTTTCATTCTGCTTTTCAAAACAATTTACTATGCTTCTTTGGCCATTATGCAGAGCGTATCCATATGCTGCTCAAGTCTGTTAATAAAATATATTTGACAGCCCTAAAAAAGGTTAAGAATTTCAGAAGTATTTACAGTATGCACTTAAGAAGGTTTTCTGGAACTGTTAAGGATAGCACTAAAAAAGGATTATAAATACCACTATTCTTTCTAAAGGATAGGTTTACCTTACATAAATAATTTCAAAACTGGGTTTTTCTTGACAATTTAGTGGAAAATACTTATAGTTAGAAGTAAAGGTGGCCTTGAAGTTCCCCAAGGATGTGATGTGATTAGGACCTTGAGAATATCAGTTTAGCCAGGTATCTATTGTGACTTCAGACAAACTATTCTCTTCTGCTTTCTTTATTTAGGAAGCAATGTTAGCCAATCTCTTAAGATTTCTATGAAAAAAAAATATTATAAATGATAGTAGAAATCTTTATAAAATATGAAATTTGAATCATGACCACTATAATGACTATATTCGTGGGTCATTATGATCAAATAAAGAAAGAGACAGTATTTAACTAAGAAAAAGCAAGAAATCAACACACATCCTCTACATTTCGAGAATGGATTTTCCAGAATAAGCAATATGTATATGTACACACTCATACACAGAGGTATACATATATATCTAGACTTACACGTATACATACACACAAGTTTTGTAACCAGACAGACATGAGTTTCAAACTTAGTTCTATCACTTACAAGCTACAAGAACTTAATCAAGTTTGTGAACCTCTTTCAGCCTCATTTTTTTAAATGAAGTTTATAAAAATCACTCAACTGTTGTACGGGTTAAGTAAAACTAGATGAGAAACTTCATATAACGCATCTGGCACACAGTAAACACCCTGCTTTCTTAAACACACACACACAAAAATGTAACATTATATGTTAGTAAGTTTTCAGATCTTTCAGAAGTCCCTCTTCTATAACCTCAGCCAGCTCCTCTACAGCTCTTGTGCAAGCTTAGCCTTTAGAAACGTGGTGATATTTTGATACAAATCTTGACTTTGATATATTTCCGTATGTGTTTTGCCTTAGAGGAGACTCATATAAATGGACTGAATGAAAATCAGGGATAACAATTTACCTATAGTCAGATCTGCTCCAAGAAGACCATGTTTGCACAAACTGTAATTCATAATACATATTTGTAATATCATGAATAAATCAATCTGATGGCATGAATAGTTTCCTATGAACCAAAGTTAAATGAAGAAACATCACAGTTTATTCATTTTTTCATGTTATTATTGTTACTATTGTCTCTTAAAACAGCACAGTCTTTCACATAAAAACCTCTACCGCCTACTGATCAATCCTCTGTCCCATCTTCCCTTGAAGTGTGGTCTCTCTCTTGTGAGGCAGTGACTTCTTTCTTCCCTTGCTGGATTTTGTTGCTCTCATTTCTGTGTGTTTATACTATTTTTAACATTAAAAATTTATACTTGTAAAAGGCCATTAAATCAACACATAGAACTTTTGGGGCAGAGGAGAATGGATACATTTAATTGGGAATAATTAATCATTCATTTGACTTGAAAAAATGTTTAGGATTTGGAACCTCTCTATCATTAAATCCTATATGCAGACCACATTGAAAAATGCTACATAAAGCAAGGCTGACCAGCCCGGAGTCTCATCTCTTTGTTCCTACCTCATTCATCTCCTTCACCATCAACATCACCACTGCCACCATCAAAGTGGCTCCATGGAGCATTCTTCAAAACCTGTGAAAATGGTCTCTTTACAATCTGTCTGAGAAAAGGATGACTTCTGCTTTTGGAAGCAAGAAGAATTCTGCATGAAGGATTGCTGAGCTCACAATGAAGAGATGTGAACAGGCAGTACATAAAGGAGAATATCAAAATGGCTAATAAGAAAACAAAAGATGTTCATTAATCTTCAGTTATTAGGAGAATGGAAATTTTAAAACTGCACAGGGATTTCACTACATCCATATCAGAATGGCCAAAATGAAGTAAGAGAAGGCTCTTCAAACTCCCCAAAGGGTACTGGGTGGACAGAGAATGGCAGTGGTAATCCGAGGGCAGGTCAAGAGGCTGAGTCCTGGGCTTGCAGTAAGGTAGGAAAGCTGAACACATGACTGATGAGACCATGGAACTTGGGGGGTCTAGATAATATTTAACTGAAAAAAAAAAGACAGAAACATAGATGTTGTACATTTTGAGACTGTTTTCTAGAAAAGTCAAAATGCATAGTGCTCACTGAATCTTAGCAAAAGCAAATACAAGTCCTTTCTGGAGAAAAGCATCCTCTATATAGACTCCCAGTTTACCCTGGATTAAAATCAATCAACAGGAGTTTACAATCAAAGATCAACAAACACACGTGGGAAAAAAATCACCATGAAGTCAGCAGAAACAGCAAATTTAAAGTCTTCAGGTAAAGGACTAATAGAGAATCATTTTTATTGTTTTGATAGAGAAGAATGAGCAAGACAAAAATTACTAGATATATTGGAAAAGGACTCCAAAAGGAATTTTAGAAATAAAAAAATAAAATGTCAAATTAAAAGCTCAATGGATGGATTGAAGAGCAGATGGATGAATTGAGATCAGTGGACTGGGGGTGAAAAAAGCTTATGAAATAACAAGAATGCAAACAAGTGAGTCCAGAGATAGACAATATGAAAAAAGGTTAACACATAAAAAGGACAGAATGAGAAGGTCTATATATATCTAACTGGATGGACTGAATGAAGGACTAAAGAGAATAAAAGAGAACAATATTTAAGATAAATGGAAATACTATCTCTAATTCATAAGACATTGTGTTTGCCTATCAAAATAAATTTAAAAATAAGCCAACATCTAAAGACTATGGGGAATCAAGAATAAAAAGATGAGCTTAAAAGCAATAAAAAAAATACTGATTGCCCACATAGGAATGATAATTAGATCTACAACTAACTTCTCATCAGAAGGCAATGACTTGGGACTTCCCTAGTGGCACAGTGGTTAAGAATCCATCTGCCAATGCAGGGGACACTGGTTCGATCCATGGTCCAGGAAGATCCCACGTGCCACAGAGCAACTAAGCCCGTGTGCCACAACTACTGAGCCTGCTCTCCAGAGCTCTCGAGCCACAACTACTGAGCCTGCATGCCACAACTACTGAAGCTTGCATGCCTAGAGCCCATGCTCCGCAACAAGAGAAGCCACCACAATGAGAAGCCTGCACACCTCAACGAAGAGTAGCCCCCGCTCACCGCACCTAGAGAAAGCCTGTGCACAGCAATGAAGACCCAAAGCAGCCAAAAGTAAATAAATAAAATATAAATTTTTTTAAAAATTTACCTCAAAAAAAAAAAAAAAAGAAGGCAATGACTTAAGGTCATCAATATGCAGAGAGAAAGAAATTTCAATGAAGAATTGTGTACCCAACAAAATTACTTTTTAAGAACAAAGATGATATAGAAAGAATATCTATAAATCAATAATAAAACAACAAACAATCTGGTTAAATATGAAGAGATATGAACAAGCAATTCATAAAAGTGAATATCCAAATGACTAATAAGAATACAAAAGATATTCATTAATCTTCAGTTATTAGGAGAATGCAAATTTTAAAACTACACAGGGATTCTACTACATCCATATCAGAGTGGCCAAAACTAAAATTAATAAGATAAATAATGCCAAGTGTTGGCAAGAATGGGAAAACAACTTAAACTCATATCTATTGCTGTTATGAATGTGAATTAGTATAAACACTTTGGAACACTATTTGGCAATGTCTACTAAAACTAAACATATATATATATCTCCTATTAACCAGCAAGTCCACAACTGAATATATGTGCAAAAGAAATGAGAGTTTACGTCCTCTAGAAGATATATTTTAAAAGGTTTTAGGAGCTTCATTCATAATAGCCAAAAAACTGCAAACAACTCAAATATTGATCAATAATTGAATGAATAAATAAATTATGATACATGCATACAATGCACTACTGCACAACAATGAAAAAGAATGAGCTACTGCTACATGCAACAATAGGAATCTCATAGACATAATGTTGAATAAAATAAACCATACTAAATAAAAGTACATATTGTAAGGTTCCCTTAATATGGCACTTTTATAAAGTAATTTACAGTGATAGGCACCAAAACAGTACTTTTGGGGTTTACTAAATGGGAAGCAGGAAGAGGGAGCCTGGTAGGGTGCTGAAATTATTCTCTATCTTGATCTGGAGGATGGTTAAATGAGTGTGCCCGTGTATATGTATATATATGTAATTGTGTGTATACATAAATATTTTAAATATGCATTTACATATTCAAAACAGACTTGTACATCTTACTACATATGAATTATGCTAAAAAAATACAAAAAGAGATAGTTCAAGAAACAGAAAAATGACCCCAAAAGTATAGTCTTAGATCAAAGAAGTACTGGGAAGCAAAAGATTGGTAAACATGTGCATAAATATAAATAAATATTGTCTCTATAAAGTAATGTTTCAAGCGTATGGGTTTTAAAAAGAGTTAGAGATAGAATTAAAATGTTGACAAAATGGCCCAAAAGTTCAATGGAGTAATCTGAGTTAAATTGTTCTAAGGTCCCAGTTTTTTCTAAGAAGGAGATCATTTTATTATGCATGGTAATACAAGAAGTCATTACAAAAATAATAGAAAAGAACTGTTTAATTTTCAAAAACAACTCAGTCAATGTTGATTTAACAAGCAAGAAATGTAGAAGTGGGAAATTTAGAAATCCTAAAAAAGAATAAAATCAAGTCCAAAGTGTCCATAAAGAAAATGAATGCAAATAAATTTAACATGACAATTAAGAGATATTGCCACACTGCATTGAAAAACATACCTAAAGCCTAATGACATGTAAAGTTTGTAAGTACTAGAAGAAAAAGATATACTACTTAAATTATAAACTAAAGAAGGCTTAAGTTATTATCAGAAAAAAAATTCAGATAAAAAGGATTATTAGGGTTCGAGAAGGTCATAAAAGTTTCAGTTCAACCAGAATCATAATTATAAATTTGTATGCATCTAATAAAATAGCCTCAAAATATATAAAGTAAAATTTAATAGAACTATAAGATGAAATTGATAATGCTATCATCAAGTGGGAGATGTCAACATACTTCTTTCAATGATTTATGGATCAAGCAAAAGAGAAATTAAGATATAAAAGATTGTACAATGCCATTTACCAACCTGTACCCAAAAATTGGAAAATAAACATTTTTCTCAAGCACATATAGTACAGATGTAACAATTAACTGCATAATTGACCATAAATAATGTCAAAATTTTTCAAAGAATTAGTTTATATTATGAGTTCCTTCTCTTCTGACAATGTAAATTAATTAGATGTCAGTAACAAAATATAAGGAAAAAACCCTATGTTTGTAAATGTAAAACACACTACTAAATAACTCAGTTGTCAAAGATGAAATCAGAATACATATATTTAAAATATCTCAGAAGTGAAATGTATTATGGAATTCAGCAGAAGTGGTACTTTGAAAAATAAAAATAGCTTAAAGTGTGTTAGAAAATAAGAGCTAAAAATTAATGAGCTATGTGCCCAAATTAACAAAGTGTAAGGAAGAGTTCAGAATTAGAAAAGAATAAAACAATAAAATTATAAAAAGTTAAAATAAAGTCAAAAGTTGGTCTTTGCAAAAACTAATAAAGAAACTTCTAATACAATTGTAAAGAAAAGATGAGAAGGCACAAAAATATTAGGAATAAAAATGTAGACATACCAAAAATTCCAGGAGAATACTAAGAAAAATTTATGCCCCCAAATTTGATAACTTTGATAAAATAGATACATTTCTAAATAATTTTTTTAATAAAATGGACTTAGGGGGACATACAATACCCAAAGACTTCTTTACAATTAAAGAAATTGAATCAGTAGTAAAAAATCTTTCAACAAAGAAAACACTGAGCCCAAATACTTTAGTAGGCAAAATCTACCCAGTCTTCAAGATTTTTACAGCTTTATATAATACCTTTCAAATTATAGCAATAAAGGAATTACTAAACTCATTCTATGAAGCCAATATAGCTTTGATACCAAAATCACATAAGAATAGTAAGAGAAAAAGAAAGGAAATTATAAGCCAATTTCTTTCATGATCATAGGTGCAATGAGCCTATACAAAATAATAATAAATTAAACACAGTATTATGTAAAAATAATAATATACCATGACCAAGTTGGGCTTATTCCAGAAATGCAAGAGTCACTTAAAATTATAAAGCATATAAATATCATTAACTTGGTAAACAAATTAAGATCATATCAATAGAAACAGAAAAAGCATTAGATATAAATTAATATTAAATCATGATCTTTAAAAATTTCAAGATGCAAACAGAAGTGAGCATTATCAACCTAAAAGGAAATTTATCAAAATCCCACAGAAAATATAATTATAGTAGAAAAATATTAGAAGCCTACTTTAAAAAATCAGAAATAAGGGCCTCCCTGGTGGCGCAGTGGTTGAGAGTCCGCCTGCTGATGCAGGGGATACGGGTTCGTGCCCCGGTCTGGGAGGATCCCATATGCCGCGGAGCGGCTGGGCCCGTGAGCCATGGCCGCTGAGCCTGCGCATCCAGAGCCTGTGCTCCGCAACGGGAGAGGCCACAACAGTGAGAGGCCCGCGTACCGCCAAAAAAAAAAAAAAAAAAAAAAAAAAATCAGAAATAAGATACAGATGGCTTTTTTACTATATTCAATGTTCTAGCTAGAGAGATAAGACAAAGAAATAAAAGATATAACAATTGGAAAGGCATAAATAAAAGTGTCATTATTTACAGAAAGTATAACTGTCTAGATGAAAATTCCAAAAAGACATACAGATAGATTTAATTAAGTGAGAGAGTTTAGCAAAGAGACTGTATATAAGACCAATATGCATAATTAAATGCATCTCTATACAGCAGCAATTAATAGAAAGCATTTTGAAAAAAAGATACTGTCTGCAATAGCAATAAAAATATTCTGTACCTAAGAAAAAGTCTAACGAAAGATAATACAAAGATGTATGCAGAATATTATTAACCTGTATTAATAGCAAAAGAAGAAAAGCTAAATTTAAAAGTTTGATTTAGTCTGGGTCCCTCTATCTACTAACGGTAGAACCTGAGAAAAAGCTTTTAGTAAAAGTCATTTATTGAGAGCCTGATCTCATGAGAAGGGATGAGGGAAGTTAAACAGCGAAGGAGAGGGATCCAACATAAGGATGCATTTTTTGAGCTGGCCATTTTTACACGCAACTGGATATTTTCTGCCATGGAATCATCTGAGAAACCTTGTGAAAAGCATCTCATGACCTTTCTCTCTTGTGAATAAAGGCAGTTGCATTTATCTATTGATTCCCATTTCCCAATGATCAAGCATTGCTAAAAAGGGTATTAATATTAACTACTCTGTCTTCCAGGATGTGCCATGAGTGGTTACCAACAGACCTCTTATAGTAAAGAAGACCCATCCTAGGAAGCAAAAGAACTGCCATGAGATTGAGGAGGGGCACTGTCAGATTGCACATATGTGAAGCCAGTTAAAGTCTGCATGGAATTGGTCGCCGTGGCTGTGGCTAGAATGAGAAGTGAGGCTGAGAGGATTTGCAATGATGTACAAGAAGCATCCAATACAGACACATACCATGTTCATAGACAGAAAGACTCAATATTGTAAATATGTCAATTCTTTCCACACTCAATTCCAATCAAAATCTGAAACTTTATGGACTTTGCAAGCCCCTTCTAAAATTATATGGAAAACCAAAGGGTCAACAATAGACTAGACATTTCTAAAGAAGAATAACATATGGGTTACTTGCCTCACCAGTTATCCAGATTTATAAAGCTAACATTATAATGTGGCATACAAACAACTGACCAATGGAAGGAAAACCAGTTGCCAGAAATACATCATACATATGGAAACTCGATATTGATGGATATCAGATATTCTGTAGAGTACTAGGGAGAAAGGTGAGTAAAGTACGTTTGGGTAATTAGTTATCTCCATGAAAAAAAAAAAGAAAGAAAGAAATTGGACTTCTACCTCAGACCATTTACAAAAATCAATTCTCATTGTATTAAAAATTTTAATGCAAAAGGCTAATTTCCAAATCTTTTAGCAGAAAATAAAGGGGAATACTGTTAGTATCTTAGGATAGAGAAGAGTTTCTTAAAACAATTAATTGATAAAATCAACTAAATTAATGTTAAGAATGGCTGTTAATCAAAATATAACACAAATAAACTGAAAAAAAATGACACAAAAGTTTTCAGAAAATTTTTTTAACATGTTAAAGCCATATCAATGTTATACACCCTTGAATGGAATTAGAGCCAGATAGTAATCCAAAGGCAGTAAAGTAACAACTCACTACCCAAGAGCAGGACAAGCTGTGTCCTCAGTGTTTTTCAAGCACTCTTGGCATTTAGGGTAGGACCACTCCTTGGTGTGTAAGACTATGCCACGTGTTGCTGGAGGTTTATCATACTGACCTTCACCTCCTAAATGCTGGGAGCAACTATCAGTTATCATGACAACAAAAATGTCTCAATACATTTTAAGTATTCCCAGGAATTGGGCAGTGCCTCCACTGGTTGAAAATCAATTTGATTCTACCTAGAAAACACATTTTTTTAAAAACAGAATGAAAGAGAACTGAACCACAGTTGAGGGCTAAGCTTCCAAGTCATGGAGAAAATCAGATGTTTTTGCAAAGAGTGAAGGAGTTAACTGTCTGAAGGCCTGTCTGAAGCTTCAGGAAGAAATTGCGGGGGAGGCCCAGTAAGGAAAGCTTATTTTCTTTCCTGGGGCATTGGAGTGCAACCTGGAGATCTTTATCCGGAGAAAAGGATCAGAAACAGATTTTGAGGGAACTGAATCTTCCATTGGATGATTTCCCCAGACAAAAACCAAGAAAACTTCCAAAACCATCTAAGAAAGACCACACAGTTTTAAAAGAACTAGGTTTCTTGACTTATATATTGGGCCATCAAGGAAGGGATTACTGAGGGGGAAAAAAATGTTCCATTTCATGGCCAATCAGGGCAGAAAGAAATACAGGAGGAAATAATAAAGTGCCAACTCCCGAAGATGAAATCATGGAAAATCCCTGGGGCTTGAGAAAAATGAAAAGGGCACATAAAATTACAAAGCAGCCAAATGTCTGTCGCAGATAATGGACACAGGTGTATCCCTTAGCGTGCGCAGACTCTATCCTACTTATCTAAGATTTATAGATTAACTTGTGTAATTATTGTTTGTTGCACAATAATATTGGGTTCATGTAAACTCAGTTTTGAAAGTCTGTAACTCATGTAGGATGATTATATATTCACTTAATAATAAAGGAAACATGGACTAAAAGCATTTAGCTATAAAGATTAAATTTATAGGAACATTGGAGAGAGCTTTTGCTTACAAAAAGGGCCTATACAGTAAACAAAAAATAAAATTAATGAAATAATATATATTTATCATGTATAATAAATGTTATAATAATATAATAAATTATACATTATGTTATGATAATGTGAAAATGAAAAATAATATATAGTATATATAGTAAACATAAAAAGATGAAAAGGATTTGCGTAAGCTGATAGCATTGGTATTCAGCTATACTGCTTTTTAAACTACTAATGATTATCCATGGTTATAAGAGTAAAGGTCATCATCAGTCTTCTACATCACATAACTGGATTTTTCAGAGACCCATTCACCTGCATAAAGCCATGTCCATTCATTCATGCATTTATTCATTCAATAAACACCAGCTTTGTCCCTACCATTTGCCAAGCACTAGAGAAGTAGTTAGGAATCTCTGCCCTATAAAAGATTATAGCTTATTAGGGAAGGTAGAGAAACAAAACAAACACTAGAGTTACAGAAGATAAATTTTTTCATAGGGAACACTGAACAGCTAAATAATGTATGTATTATGGGAGTCATGGGGACAGAACAGAAAGCAGTTTAAAAGATCTTCCTAAGGTGACACTGATTTGAATTTTGAAAGATATATGGTAGTTAACTAAGAGGAGGCATTTGAGAAAATAGAATAGCATATGCAAAGGCCCAAAGGTGTACAACAGTATAAACCTCAGTAACAGGATAGGGCTGAAGCACTGGATCAGTGTGGGAATGGGGCAAGTTTAGAGTGTCAGGCACTGGTCCCAACAAGAACTTTGATAAGCCTAGGCCTCCAACTTAGAACCGTTACTGGAAGGCATAGGGATCCACTAAAGGAATTTAAATAAGAAGCTGAAATGCTCTGACTTACATTTTGAAAGATCTTTCTGTTGGGGGGATGGAGGGTGGCCTGACTTAGGACAGGGATAACAGGGTTTTGCAGTGATCCAGGTGAGACACAATGAGGGCTTAAAAGCAGGCAGAGGCAGAGGATTTGAGAGGAAGAGGACTGATAAAAAAGGTATTGAGGGGCTTCCCTGGTGGCGCAGTGGTTGAGAGTCCACTTGCCGATGCAGGGGACACGGGTTCGTGCTCTGGTCCAGGAAGATCACACATGCCGCGGAGTGGCTGGGCCCGTGAGCCATGGCCGCTGAGCCTGCGTGTCCAGAGCCTGTGCTCCGCAATGGGAGAGGCCACAACAGTGAGAGGCCCGCGTACCACAAAAAAAAAAAAAGGTATTGAGGAGGCAGACTTCACAGAATTGGTGGCTGATAGGATTGGTGAAGGTGGAAGAGAGGTAGGTGTCACCAGGTTCTGGCTTGAGTATCATTTGCCTTACAGTTGGAGAACTTTAGAAATGAGAGTAGGCAATAGAGAAGAGAGTGAGTTCAGCTGGGGATATGTTGACTTCGAGGAATCCAGGAGACACCCAAATAAGAAGAAACATTTCACAGGCAATTAAACATATGGTATCTACACTCAGAAATAAGGTATGGATTTAAGAGTCAGATGTGTTTGCCTTCACAAGTAGCAGCTGATGCTAAGTTGGAGAATAGGGAAAATAGAGAGCGAGAAGAACCAAGCACAGCATCATGGAGATAACATTTCAAGGACCAAGAGAGGAAGAGCAACTACAAGAGACTTAACAAGAGCATCCGGAGAAGAACAAAAGCAACAAAGAGCCACGTCATAGAGGCCAAGGACAAAAGAAGAATGGTCACAACAGGAGGATAAAGAAGATTGCAAAATTGTTCATAAGTCGTTCACTGCGCTTATAAATCAGGAGGCCACTGGCCATGCTAGGGGCAGCAGTTTAGGTGGAGTGAGGGGTTGCAATGTTGAGAAGTGGGGGAGAAAGAGTGAGGAGGGGAGGAAATGGAGATTCTGATGAACATAGCTCTTCCAGCAACTTAGCTATGGAGTCAAGAAGAGACAGTGGCTCGAGGGGCTCAAGAGATTGGAGGGTTCTTGGCCCTATGTTTCTGTACACAGTTCACAAATGCACAAGTACAGCACGTGGATACACAAAGAAATGTGCCTCCTTTATTTTGTGATTATTCCACTCAACAGGGTAGAATGGAATACATTTAATTATTATAAATGTTCTCATTCTCTTACAGCTTAAATGGTCTCTTCTATGAGTCCATCTCTTTCAAGTAAATGCCCTGTTCTTCCCCAAGAACACCTGCATTAATGACACCACTGGGGGGTTAATATGTGCAAGGCACCTGTTCAAGAATTTTACAAAAATTATTTAAACTGTCATAACTACCCTAGTTTTACTTCAGTAATGAGGAAAATGAGTAATCTGACCAAGGTCAGGCAGCTAATAAGTGCTGAAACCACGATTCAAGCTTATGCAACCCAAGTTCAGGGCCTGTGCTCGCAGCCACACTTGGCTAACACCATGAAGTTGTCTGGGCATGTGGAGGATTGAAAGAAATGAGTCCCTAGGATCCTTAGGTCTCTGCTCATCCAATGACTGGATCTGCTCCCTGCACTGGTGAATGCTGAGGTGCAATTGGTCCCCTCTGATCCTCAAGTCGGCAAGCACTACTAGGTTCTAATGATGGCCTACAGACACTAAAATCTCCACACACTGTGGTCCATTTCTGCTCTGCTTAGGCTCTCTCAGCATCTCTTTGTCCCTTTCCACAGCATCTAAGGACATCCGGAAGTCCCACGTGTCCCCTACAGGCCTGGGAACTAGTGGCTCTGCCTTAGGCACATCCTCCTTCAATCACTGGGCGCTATGTCCTTTACATCATGTTGAACATTGCAGCTAGCTGCACCCTCCCCCATAATGCCTGTCATCATTGCCCTGCATCTTCCTCTCATTTTGCTGCTTCAGGCCTCAGGTCTAAAGAGAAACATTTCTCATTTCTCTCTGTCTCCGATTCTGAGTTCCAGCTACACTTTGCATATAATAATCAGCCAAATTTGTATGTTAATGGGAGCTAAAGAAATTTAGGAAAGGCATATCCTTCTCACCAATAATTACTGCCTCACTGCATACTCAAGAAATTCAGCCTATGACTAAAGCTGATCAGTCCTACCTTTGTTCCAGGCAGAATTGTCACTGTCCTCTTATTCTGTGGGGCGACGGGCCTCATGAGCCAGCTGTACAGGTAGGAGGCTGGAAGAGAACATGACATTAAAGGGGAAATTAAAGTGCATTGGTTTAATATCTTTAAAATATTATCAACAGATATGTGCCTAAAAACCTCTTAGGATTATAAACAAGTCTAAGTAAAGTCTTCCTATTCCCCTCCCCCTAACACTGTTCTTCCTTTTAGTCTGGGAATTTAATCCTGTATTTGGTCACAGATTTGCCTTCTATAATTTTATTATAGCCCTTTTTAAGTTTTGCAGCCAGAGTGGGAGAGACTCAAGCTTGTCAACATTTTGCATCTTGAGAAAAAAGATTATTGTAACAAGGTACTTTTATTTAGGACCAGAACTGACTTGGGTGTCTACTTTAATGAGCCATACACAAATGAGAAGTTTAATACTACATATGCAAATATTTTCATTACATAAATAAGACATATTTTCCTTACAGGAGTTCAGCTAACAGATTTAGAGAGTAATAAAAGAACTACTGGTGTTATTTACATCAGCAACACAGATACTCTAGCTTTAAAAGGTGGCATTGATACTTATAAGCCTGACTTCTCTATCTGCTTTAATGAATGCGTTCATGAATTATATGTATCTGCGTGCAGTAAGCCATCAACCAACACATCTTATTGCTGGTTCTTTTAATGTAAGTCAGAAAATCATCTACAAGCTCATACAAATTAACAAGTGAAGCAATAAGACTGTAATAGATGAGCATATAAGAAACATGATCAAACATTTCATACAAGAGAAAAAAACAACTAATAAATATATAGGGAAAGAACTTTTTCATACTGAAGAAGAGCAGACAAGAAGATAAATGATGTATGATTAGTGATCATTCAATTAAGAAAAACTTAAAATGATAACACTCAATTATTATAAAGTTGAATGAAAGTAGGACCCTCATATGTTTATAACCACATAACAGCTTTAGAAAACAATTTGGAAATACTCTCTGAGACTACATTATAGTCACACACTTGTGCCAAGTAATCCTAATCCTGGGAATTTATCTTAATGAAATGATCCAAAATAAGGAAAACAATCTGGGTTCTACAATAATAATTTGGAGTTGGCAAACTTTTTCTGTAAAGGTCCAGATAATAAATACTTTAGGCTTTGTGGGCCATAGGGTTTCTGTCTTAACTACTCAACTCTGCCTTTACAGTGAAAAAACAGCCATAGATGATATGTAAATGAGTATGTTTGGCTGCATTCCAATGAAACTTTATTTACAAAAATAAGTAGTGGACAGGATTTGGCTTTTGGGCCAAACCCAGCTTCACAATGTTATTAATGACAAATGAGTGGAAAAACCTAACAAATCTTAACAATTAGAACATAGTTGCATAAAATATGATAATCCACTTAATGGTTGATTAGGTAGCCATTAAGATAACAACAATTATAAAAATTGTAGCAGCATGGGAAATGTTAAGTAAGAAACAGGATCCAAAATTATATACACAGCAAGAATATAAACATATAAAATTCTATCCATACAAGGACAAAGGCTAAAAGGGAATACATAGAAATTGCAAATAATTATTTGCTATGAGGGATGAGATTTGGAGCTTATTATTTTCATCATCAGTATTAAAAATTTGCTTGAGAGGTAACACAATCTTTAAACTTGGAGCGACACTGTATTGCTTGTCATCACAAGGCATCTGCCCTTTCGTTAGAAAAAGTGCTGGGAAAACAAGGCAGAGGCTTTAGGCGCTTCAGTAGATCTAGAGTGATCATGTGTAGTTTCATAACCACAGACAAATTCCTAACTCTGGTCCATCACCTTGCAAATTGACTACAATGGCCGCAAATAATCAGATGAAAAATTTGCATGGCTTCAACAAATACCTTTGCACTACTGGGACCAACTCAAAGGGCCTCTCAAGCTAATGGTCGACTACCAGCATGTCATCATAGAGGATGGTGGCCCATATATTTTAGATCTCATCTTTGTTGCATCATGCCAGAGCCTTCCTTAAACAAAATCCCATATTTATCACCAATTGAGCATAGCTTGAAGCCATGGTCATAAAATCTTTATACTGCTGTATACTACTTAATACTGCTTACTATGTTTATGCTATCTCCTTTGGTCTACAGAACTCACTGTAAAAGGATACTGGAAAATTTTAATATAATTCTTGATTTCTATGGGCACATTAAAAACATACATAACCACTCTATAGTTTGATAGTTAAGAGCAAGGGTCTGGATCCAGACGGCCTGGATTTAAATTCCTGTTCCTTAACTTACTATATATATGAACTTAGGCAAATTGATTAACTTCCCTATGCCTCAGTTTCCTCATCTGTAAAATAGATATAGTAGCAGAACCTACCTCCTAGGATTGATTAAATTACTGATGCAAATTGCTTAGAATATAGTTTAGCATACGCAGCAATACTGAGGATGCAGTGTTTCTGAATACTTAGTAATTGTCTATTATTGTCTTGAAAAACTATATTCCACTAATATTTTATTTCAAATCACTATTGTTCATGGAATTTTGTCTCACCACTCTATTCATATTATTTTCTCCTCAGGCAGCACATAAAAACATATGTCAATTTCCTAAACAGACAGTCGTTCAATATCACATCTCACAAATCTATAGCACTGTAAAAAGTGCAATGGAAAAAAATCAGATTTACTCCGGTAATAATCTTAATTTCACTGTTCCTCTACAAACACTGCTTACTATCTAAAAGCAATACTGACAGTCACTTTCCCCCGCCCCCAGGCTCCAAGAAACACTGCTAATAAGGTGACAAAAGTTATCTTAGACTTTCAGTGGGAGCTACACGGGAGATGAGGTGGGTCCTCTCCAGGACGGTTCTAGGAAGCAGGTGGAAAATTTGTCCTGGGGTTTGTGCTGTCAGACAAAAGCAAGGACCTGACTAAGCAACACAGTGAACGTTGTATTTTTTATTTTAAGTCATAATCAGCATTCATAGGATTTTCAATAGTTGCTGTCAACACCCTGCATTTACTATCCAAGTGTTGCCAGTTGAGCAAGTTCGTAAGGTATAAATCATACTCTGAAAACAGCATCGAAGAGTTGAAAAGTAAATAATATATTTAAGTGGGTAATAGCATGCTTTATTTGCTGCCATTTGTAATAATAAATATATTTATACTTTCTTACTTATACTAACATCACCAGTTTTACACTTGCCAATATTCCTTTTGTAGTGTAGCACAAAGTTGCTTTTCCAACTTTGCCCATAAGTCTTCTGCAGATTTTTCTGCTCACCTGTTAAGTTTAGCCAGACTTCACGAGCCTCCTAACAAAGTTGATGACCAGATTATAGTTTAGAAGTAGTTATAATCTCAACTGGAAGGTCAGTAAAAAGAAATTTTATAGAAAATATTTCCAAGTACAGTCTAAGATGCAGAAATGGTTAAAAAAAAAAAGTTTTGGAATGTTTGTTAACCAAAACACCTTGTGGCTTACATAGCAATGTATTCATTGTATGTCTTATTATGCAAGACATGTTCCAAAGAAACATATTCAAGATGCAAATTCCTGAGCCCCACCCCAGCAGATTCTGATTTAGCAAACCCAGAATGGGGCCCAGGAATCTGCATTCTTCCCAGGTATCCTGCTGTCTTTTATTGAGTGTATCTCAGACCACATATTGATAAAGACTGTGATAGGCAATCACAGTGTTTCCACACCTTCACCATCACAGAATATTGAGAGTATGAATTTATGTAGTAGTTTGTATATCTTTGTTGACAAACAAAATGATTTTGAATCAGGTTCTAAATGAGGCTTTGCTGCTTAATGTGTGATCACCAGGCCAAGATACTTGGATTCTCTCATACTTTATTGTCATAGTTTGTTGGTTACTTCCCCAGCATCTCTTACCCGAGACAGCAACCTGAATTTCCCAGCAATGCAGTTGGTGTGGGATTTGATCCTTCCTTTAGCTCCAGGTTGGAAGTTGGTTGCCTTAAGCCATTCAGCAAATCCGATCCCATTAATCACAGAGATTAATTCAAAAGGAGTGACACATAACCCAAGTCAGGCCAGTCAGGGCCAGGAAAACTCACTTCAGGGATTTTATGTGAAATATCAGGAAGAGAGACTCTGTTTCCTGGTGGAAGTGCCAGGAAGCATGTGGCTAGGAGCTGCTAGCCCCTGATTTGGGCCCCAAGCTGGGAAAACAGGACTGAAAAATAGAGCCAGGAACCAGAGCCTAATCTTGGGATCTGAGCCCTGGATAAAGTCTCTCTGTCACTTGGAACATTCAGTTCTGTGAGCCCCCAGATTCCATTTTTCACTTAAGGTTGTTTGAGTCAGTTTTGTGTTACATGCAACCCAAAGCCTCCTAACTGATGTACCTGTGAAATGAGAACATTTTGCTAGACGTCTTCCTTTCAAAAATACCTATGATCTTTAAAATTCTTTAAAGTTGAAGATTAGATTGATTAAATTACCCAGTAATATCCAGACAATGCTCTGCACACAAATTGAATAGAGACCTTATCTTCTGTTACCTTGTAAACTGACTGGGAAATTTTCAACTGGCTACTCTTTGGCAAATATTTTGGGAGTAGCTCTTAAATTGGGCCCAGTACTAAAAAGATGCGAAATGGGGTATAATTTATTATTCTATGTCCTACTGGACACACTAAGAGCCACCAATAATTGAATTCTTACGTTGATCTTAACCAAAGGGAGAGTATGATCTAGATAATGGGTAGACTGGGTAAGATGAGAAGAGGAAGAACTTTAGCAGAGATTAGTCTACTGAACCAGGTGTCACAATGGATCTTAAGGTATTAAAGATGGTCATTTTACTGAAAGGAAATGAGTTATTAGCAATGTATCAAAGAGTTCTTCCAAGAACTGTAAAATTATATTTTTCCCAATTCCAAAATACATGTCAGTTCAGTTCAACCAAATTCACTGTCATCTCAGATATACATTTAGAAATTATTTTCCTATACTTTAAATCTTCAGATCGTGTTCCACATAATACAGGTTTACCATAATGTTTTGGGAAGTAATTAAATATATTAAAAATAACATTTGTGTTACCATATTGCTTTCTTGTTACATGTGGTATGATATATTCTGGCCATCTCTTTTGAATTAACTGGGATTACAAGCCCTCAGCTTTAGGCTCATCACTACAAAAGAATCTGTCAGATAATATGAAGAGATGGAGCCAAGCATAAAGCTAGATCTTACAAAGCTTACATTTTTCATCTCCGTAAATCATAATTTCAGTGTTTGCAACATTCTGAGTTCAGACACCACAGGCAGTAATAACTGGCTTAAATGCTTTCACGGTACAGCTGTTTGCAACAATACCTCCATTCATAACTCTCAAAAAATAAAATGGCAGCTACAAGTGCCTTGAAAGAACATATGCTCCTCTTTACATTGTCCTACAGGTTAACCCCCAGGATGCTCTCAGCTCCACACAGCAGTAGCGGTAAATGAAAGCATTACGTCCAAAGTTATTACACAAGGCCGTGCATAACTACACACACCTCCGTGTTTTCTCAGTGAGGAATCTCTGTTTGAATGGCACTGTGAAATCATTCTTTGTGTTCTGGTGAATTTGTTCATATTAGCATAAAAACTTCCAAATAGCTTATCTGGTTGTTAAGCAGAATTACACTCAAGTCCTGACAGAAGTGCTGCAGTAGGGACTGCATGAGTGGAGACCCTTTTTAGTTGGACATTAACGAAACCCAACTCAAACTGGCTTATGGAAAGGGGGAGTGTAGTGACCTTGCAATTGGAAAGCTGGAAATGGAGATATCTTTAAGCAAGAGGTGGGTCTCAGGTTAAAAATGTACTTGGAGAGCTCTGCCTCTCTCCTTCCCCGTCTTTCAGCGATGCGTATCTCTACTTGTTATATCACAGGCAGACTCTTCCTGTGTGTGTGTCAGACAAGATGACATCCCTCAGCCCCAGATGCACATGTGCCCTGCTTAGCAATCACAGTGGAATTAGACATCCTCCACCCATCAAAGCCGTATATCAATCTCAGAAAAGACACTAATTTATTTTTCTTGAGTCACATGCACATTCCTGAATCAATCCTTGGCACACCAATAGCTAGGCTTGGCCACATGCTTACCCAAGAAGTGGGGACAGGCCATTCTGATTGACATCACCACCTGGATCACTAAGAATGGGGGAGGAGTAGAGAGGAGGATGGGAAATAATACTGAGCATACAAAGTCTACAGCTTCCACCAGTCCCTGCAAACCTTCTAACCTCCTGATAAAAGTACAGGCCCTAGAGAAAACAGTTTCACCATATGGAAAAGACTGTCCCAATAAAGGGGAGAGATCCTATAGGTTTTTTTTTTTTTTTTTTTGCGGTATGTGGGCCTCTCACTGCTGTGGCCTCTCCCGTTGCGGAGCACAGGCTCCGGACACGCAGGCTCAATGGCCATGGCTCATGGGCCAAGCCGCTCCGCGGCATGTGGGATCCTCCCAGACCGGGGCACGAACCCGTGTCCCCTGCATCGGCAGGCGGACTCTCAACCACTGCGCCACCAGGGAAGCCCCCTATAGGTTTTTATAAGTTTTCACTTGTGAACATTTTTAAACCAATCAGTCAGCACTGAAAGATCATTTATACCTGAACCAATGCATGAGTGGCCATTTGTATATAATATTTCCTATGTGGATGGGGGACATTTGACATTTTATGAAAATTCTAAAATCATGTGAATAATGTGAAGACTTGAATCTGGAGAATATAATGGGTAAATAGAAAATAAATCAGGTGAATGCTTTACACTCAAAGCTTGGGGGAGAAGGGGATCTTCAATTAGATTATAATGTGGGAAATAAATTACTTCCCAGTGAAAATTTATCACTTGCATTTAAATTCAAAATGAGGAATTTCACATTATTTTACTTCATCAAGTTAAAATAGTCATTGGATTTAATTATGAAACTTACAGAACATGGCTTTTCAGTATCAATAGTCACACCTACTTCCACCCTGAAAAATAGCATAAACACTTAGGTTCAAAATTAAAAGCCATCCCTACCCTTAAAGTACGTGATTATTCTCGTATCCTAGTTTAAAGCTTCTTTGGATAAACAATTATTTTTTAATGTGCTTTCCAAATTCACATAAAAATGGTCAGTGAGAAACCAGTGTGATATTATTGGAACTAATTCAGTTCCAGTTAACTGAGTGGAGCTTAAAAGGGAAATGGTTATTGTTCAACTGCTTTCTCTAAAGTTTGACAAAATTGTAGAGTCAAGAATTTATTCACAGGTTTGAACATTCACACTGAACTCTGGTCTTTAGGAACAGAGCTCTCTAGCTGGTAAAACAGGTTCTTAATTTTGAGGGGGAAAAAAAAGTTCCTGAACCTAAGAACAGCAATTTCCTGCTTACAAAGCAAAGGTTAGATCTATATATCCTGCCTGCTGTGCAGCCTTTATGTCATTATGGAGAACTTGTCTAGCAGGGTAAAAAAACAGTTAGAAATCAGAAAAATAACTATAGAAACTGTAAAAAAAACAAAAGACAACTATAAATTTAAAGTTGCTATTATCACTCATGCTTATTATACAAGAGAGAAAACAATAGCTGGGTTAAAAATTAAGACAAAAGTATAATTTAGTGAGTTTACTGATCCCAACAATTTCAGAGACAGGTAAGAGTTTTTGCTAAATCACAATGTGACTAGAATCACTAATTTGGCTATTTCCTCAGTAGGGATCTCAACCAATAAAATATGGTTTATTTCACAGTCTTTCAAATTCATGAAATCCTTATAGTACTTTTATTATTTCTGAGATATAACAGAAAACTCTAAGAATATTAGTTCTGTTTCACTATGCATACAAGATAAGAGGACTCACACAATTGCTTTCAACCCTTTGTTTCTTTACTAAAATCCAACTGAAACTGCAAGTCATTGCTCTGTTGACTGAAGTTTATCCCCAACCTATAAGTCCTTTCTTGGTAATTGGTATGATGAATTCACTGAAACTTTCTTACTTTATAACAAAGTTTTTCTTTCTCTCAATTCTCCCAAGTATAGAAGCTTTAAATAACCACGTTTTTAGTGCTGTTCTCAGAATGAAATTGTTTAAATTAATATTTCCACATATTTTTGTTTAAGTTGAAACAAATCTAGGATTCCAGTTGCCGTATAATCTCGTCACTGTTCTAGAAAACAAGGTAAAAACCAAGTACCATTCAAAACTCTCAATTTTTTAATGTAATTAATCATTCTTAACTTTAATCTTAGCAGGCTCATCTAACCAAGTATTTTTTCAGTTTATATATGTTATTTGCCAGCAAACTAAATTAAAATATAACTAGAACAAGATATAAAATTGGTAATGGTTAACAATTACAAAAGATATTCTTTAATTACGAAACATTTTGATCTTTCATTTCAACTTATCTAAAGATGTGTTTTTAGAGTGGTTACACCAGGCCATATAAAGGGTGTAAAAGATGCTATGACTCAATTTTACTACATAAGAGTGGACCCATTCCACCCATGTCATTTAGAGTCCAACACTATGCTGCCTCAGTAAAAAATTACCTTCGTGCCTGGGGTATAAGAGATTCTAACCTGTCTGAGCATGTCTAAGAAACTGACAGTATAGGCACAATGATTCAGAAGCCTCTTGGGAAAGCTACATCACTTTGGGCCCCATCTTATGGAGTACAAAACAAAGTAGAAAGAGTAATTTGTCTTCCTGGATCCTCTTCACTATCAAACACCATCCAGCTTTGGCACTCTAAAGGATGTCAGTTCTGAAGCCTGGTGGAACAGCTGTCGGGACCTACTGTGCTATCCAAGCAACAGGAAAGACTATGGAGCCCGCTGAAATGGCTGCTGAGAGAAATCCCATCTGGTCTCAATGCCAAAAATCGTTGTATCTCTCCAAAGCAACAGAGAATCATTTTTCTCCTGCCCCCTGTGACCATATAATTGATTAGATTTCCCTCTTCTTGTTGGCTGCTAGAAAGCTTAGAGCCCACTTCTATTTCTGGCACTATTATAGACCAGATATCCTGAAAGACCTTGCCAATAAAGATGACTAAAATGTTGAATTACGATAAAATAGATCTTTAATTGCATTGCAGAGATGACACAAAAGAAGACCACAGAGGCCAAAATTAAAGTGAAAGCAGACACCCATAAGTTAGACAAGTAGCAGTGCCAGCTTTGCCTCTGAGTGCTTGTGCTGAGCCCTGAAGACCTTGAGTTTCCACCGTAACAACTGCATAGCGTTTGGAGGGCAAGAGATAAATACATGCCCAGAGTGGGAAAGTAAATAGGAAGATAGGTCCACATAGTGTTGAGATATCAAAGACCTACATACTCTCAGTCTTAGGACAAGTGAAAAATAAACCCACCTAACAAAAATGGACAGCACAGAGATTTGCCTGTCTCAACCTTGGAGCAAAGTAGAAAAAAAAAAGATTATCTTGAGAATTTACACCATTGAAGTTCAAATTCACCTACCTATGTGATATAGAACACTTGGCAGAGAATTTTATTTGAAGTGGCCCAACTGAAGAGTATGTGTGCCTAAGATGACTGAAAAAGCAAATGTAAACTCTCTTTGGAGTAACATTACTTCAATCCAGACATTAATGGATTCCCATAGTTAAAAAGAATATGAGCTCTCTGTAAAAATAGTCACAAACAATAAAGGAAACAGTAAAACATAAGATAAACTCGACCAAGACCACAACAGAAAATAACCACAAAGACTTCAAATACTGGAATTTTTAGATTCATAATACAATGTAGTAATGTTTATAATCATAAAGAAATAAAAGAGGAACATGAAAATAAGAGCCAGGAACATGAGACTGTAAAAAACACAAAATATATTTTTAAAAGAATCAAAGAGCAGTTTTAGAAATTAAAAACTCAATGAACAGAGTAAAGAGAACAGATGCAACTGAAGAGAGAATTCGTAAGCTAGAAGATAAATCCAAAGAAATTATCCTGAATTCAGCTAATGGAGTGAAAAAGAAAAATATCAAAAAGAGTTTGAGAGACAAGAAGAATAAAGCAAGAACATCTACCTTCTTCTATGTTTTCAACTGGAATTCCAAAAAAGAGAAGAGGCAATATTAAAGAGATAATGACAGAGCACCTTCTAAATGCTGAATCCCATAGGCAGAATGCACTGTGGCATTTAGCCCTTGAATCCTTCAGATTGTGCCAAGATGATAAAGGCCAGACTAATCAGAAGTTACCTGTGATAAAGAAGGGGTGGATACTTAATCAGTGGCTGAACTGACTTCAGAAGACCTCCAGGAATTCCAGCAGGGCAGCAGGTATAAATGCCATGAGGCAGAAAAGGTTAAGCCTAGTGGCTTCAGAGGGGATGGAATAAAATTATCACAGGAGGTTATTGAGTATTACTCCTTAAACTCAAATGCTGCCTATTACATATGGATAATTCCATGAACGATGAAAGGCAGCAAACCAAGGTGACACTAGCTGAATTAATGCTTTGTGGATTATGACCTTTATTTATGGAAAGGAAGAAACTGTTATATCTGTATTTCTATATACAGATATAATAATCCAAAATCCCTTGATTATGCCTTCCAAGAGGTCAGAAAAATGGAATGTGGAGAAATGCTTAACGTCCTCTTTCTCACCTCTTGGTCTTCTCTTTGTGTCTCCCTGGGCCTATAACTCTCCTTGGAGTTTTCCCTAATAAACCCCCTTTCCGAATGCCCTTCTATTTCTTCCCAGAGCTTTGCATGCCTATCACAGCACTTACTCTACCCTACAGAACCTTAATCTTCTCATCATCTGTTTAGCAGTTTGTTCCCTACACTCCTAACTTCAAACTGTACATTCCTACAAAATCAGACCTTAGATTAGTAGTCTTTGTATCCTTAGAGTCTGTTAGGATCTAGTTCATTGCCTTGTATATAGTTCAGTATGTTCAACTATACATGAATTGCATACACGTATTCCTAGTTATCACACCCTAAGGTGTCAAAAAGGATGAACCTTTCCTCTTTGAATCATAAATGAAATGTAAAGAGAAATGCATTTAATTGAAAGTAAAAGAAAAGGCTAAAGAATAGCATAACACACTACAGCCAAAAAAATTAAATGTTTTAACGTTTCCTTGTATTTCTCTCTGTATTCTGATTTTAGTGATTCTGCTAAGAATTTTGCTTCCAAAATTGTTGACAAATGTTTAGCATTCCTTATTTTCCAGACTGCATAAATTTTATAAAACTTTTTCTTTTCAAACTTTTCTCCCCCTGGGGCCTCCCAGGCCTCCACAGCTGGATGTGTTCTGCCTGCATGGAATCAAACAGCATTAATGCCTCCCCATCAGCTGGTGCTATCATTTAACACACATCTTTTTTATTCAAAAGTAACACTGCACAAGATTCCTCATTAATTGTAGCAGAAGGTTTTGGAAAAGCTGGTGCTCTTCTGGTATGTGATGTGGAGCCCAAGAACAGAGTTAGAAAAATAGAATGACATGAACATAAGAATTATTATTTCCCCCAACAGTAAGTCCTAAATTATGTCCTAAGAAAGATGAATAATATAATAAAATAAGGGGTATATTTATTATCTTTAGTAAGTTTTCATTTTGACATAATTATAAACTTTCAAAATTAGCAAAAAATGTATAAAGTCCAGTATATGCCTTATACAGTTTTACTATGTCTTATCTTCTCTCTCTCTCTCATATACATACGCACACTTTCTCTCATATGATTCAGGAAAAAAGTATATATAATATGTATTTTTACTTACAAATAGGAATTTATAAAAATTATATATATATATATATAATTTTTTCTAAATCATAAGAGAGGAAGCTACAGGTATTGTGCCCCTTTACCCTTAAATATGTCCGTATGTATTTCTTAAGAACGGAGACATTCTCTTATATAACCACGTGCAACTATTAAAATCAGAAAATTTAACACTGACATTGTTATCTAATCTATGATCCATCATCAAATTTTGCCAATTATTCCAATAATATCCTTTATAGCTTTTTTCCCCCCAAGTCCGGGATCTAAGCCAGGATCACTCATTGCATGTGATGGTCATGTCACTTCAGTGGCCTTTAGTCTGGAATAGTTATTTGGCCTTTTTTTATGTTTCACCCTGTTACTTTTTAAGCCTACAGGCCAGTTATTTTGAAAAATGTCCTTCAAATCGGGTTTGATATTTCTTCATGACTATACTCAGGATATGCACTTTTGGCAGAAATGCCATAAAAGGGAAAAACATCGTATCAGGAGGCATCTGAGAGTTTGGCCCATTATTGGCAACATTAACTTTGAAAGTATATATATAACTATGTCAGTAAATCAAGAGGTGAGTAATTCAAACATAGATTCTTATGAAAGCTTACAAAGAATGAACCAAATATTAAAAATGTGTGACATTCAGAAAGCCAGTATATACTCACACTAGCCCCTTTTGATAAATAGGCAGGAAAATAAGTGAGGTATTAAAAACAAAACAAAAGAGAAATTGTTGTGGGAGAAGCTGAGAGACAAGGACATCTGCATATTAAGCAAAGCAAGTTGCTAATAGTTTCAGGGAGTATATAGTAAATTGGGAGTCATTTTTTAAAAACTAATTTGAATTCCCCTAAGATTCCCTTTCCAGGACATGACTGGTAATTATGTTTATGAATCATAACTGGTTCATAACAATGGAAAATTTGGTATGTCTCTGGCAAAAAAGAAAAGTCATTTCTTTTTAAGTTCCCTTTGGTTCAAAAGCTTTTAATTTTAAAAGGGTTACAGGAATATGCCTTATGACACAGCTTTTAGCAAAATTATAAAAATGCAGGTAACTATAAAAATACAATACACAGATTTATGTGTATATGTGTAATATATACACATAGTTCTAATATATATATACATACAAAAATAGAAAATGTGTTTCTTTCCTTTACTAAAGGTCATAATCTGCAAAGCATTAACTCAGCTAATAGCTAATGTCACCTTGGTTTGCTACCTTTCCCCATTGATGGAGTTTTCATGTGTAACAGGCAGCATGTGGGGTTTAAGAGTAATTCTCAGAAATATCCCGTGGTAATTTTATTCCAACCCTGCAACTGGATATAGCACAATGCTATTTAGAGTAAAATAGAAGGGAATTTCGATGCATTACACTGTGCAAACTATAATTTCAGCTCCAATTTTCAAAAATTGTTCTGTTAGAAAAAATAACTTCACTGGAAGCTTCAGCCCTGTACTATTTTTATGCAACTCTCTAGGCATGTAAACTTAAAGACCCGGACTGCACAGAGAAGCTATTTTTTTTTATTTGTTTTGTTAAGAACTCTGTTCACTTAGCACTCAAGTGGAGAATGAAGAGATCCTTTGTTTTTGTTTTGTTTTAAGATAATGCTATGATGGCAAGAAGAGCAAGCAGTTAGACTTTTTGCTTTTAGTCCTTATCATTCTCCATGACTTAAAGACATTAATTTTAATGAGGTTATCTCATGTGCAAGGCACCATTTTAAACTATGGTAAAGAATTTTAAGAAAAGGACACCCTATCACTTGAACTATTTAATATTACCTAAGGGTTGTAAAATACATCAAATACAAAGAATTTTTGGATGTTGTCATGCAGTTCTATAATAATTCACAAATGACTCTGAGAGAGAAGACATCTAAAAAAGATTTGTAAAAACAGCATGGGCAAGAAGCTGGAGTGGGGTATAGTTGACTGAGCTTTGTGTGTGTCCCTAGTTGAGAATCTTCCTAGACTTTAATCCCTAGGGAAACGGATTTTTTTTAAAAAAGGGTTCCTTCTTAGATATTATTGAACTATCTTCCAATCCATTTAAACTACTGCAATAGGACATAAAACATGAAGTTGTTCAAAGGTAAGGAAAGTTCATGACCAAATGAAGAAAACTTCTAATACATTCCTCTTCTTTTCTAACAAGTCTTTTTGTGTTAACCCCCTTTTGCCCCATTCACTCTGCTGCCTACACAATTAGGCACTTTCTCTTTTGGTCATCTTTCAACAGCTGAGCTCTCATAAGTGTTTCTTCACAAAGGATTTATGGAGAAACAGTTGAAAGTAGACTTGGCCATGGCCCTGTCTTTATAGCCTCTGGCTCCTGAGAAGATAAGAAAACTTTGCCACGTTTCCTTCATGTCAAATAACTTTATCAGAAGGAAGAAATGAGTGAATTATTCCAAGTCACTTAGTGAATCATTAGCAGAGGAAGCAATAACTGACTTTTGGACCCTGCGGGCCCTCCTCCTGTGGTCCGTCATTTCACATCCACGAGAGAGACTGTATGGAATGCACAGCAAAATCATTAACCAGGAGCCAATGACTCCAGTACAAGCTCCTCACAACCTACAGCTACTAACAGAAGGTTCTACCACAACCCTTAAATATAATCCTGTTTATACTCGAGGCCTTACACAAGAGTTGGTCCTTTTTACTCTTTTATTTTGATCTCTGTGGAAAAATCGGGAAGTTGTTTATATGGGGATTGCTGCTAGTTGCCATGGATGAAATGCAGTGACTCCGAGGAAAGGATACAACAGGTTAAGGCATAACAACAGATATAAAAATATTTAAAAGAAGGGCCAATGGGAAGCAGTTTTCCCGTTTTGTTTCTACATCTTAACACATGTTGCAATCGCCATGGGTGGGAAGCATGAGTTTTTTAAAGCAGTTATTTTTCCTTTTTAAAAACAGCTCCTCCAGTTATGAACGTTGACCGTTTTCACACAAGTAGCAAAGGCTAATTTGAAAGAAAACTAAATTCCATGCTGCTTGAAGTGAGATGAAATAGGTAAGTCCACATAGTTTATGAATAAAAATGTACAGTACTTGGGGTCAGTTATGTTCTTGCAAACTGTAAATCATTATGTAGTATTTCCCTCGGGAGAGCCCCCTCTGTGGGGTCGTGAAAATAACATTTACCTTAAGTGATCAGTGTGATCATCGACGTCCAATCAATAGCAACACTGTGTGGTTTTGAATCACTCTTTTTATAACTGGTATATAGTATATATACGGGCCTCACTTTTCTCATCCAAAATGAAAGCAGACATAGAAAAGCAGCAGAAGATGTCAACTGACTGAACTCACACAGAGGGAGAAAAGAGGAAAAAAAACCTGACACCACGAGGGGTTGGCTTTGAAGTGGTTGTTTCTTTATTAACCTAAGGGACAACCTGAATCTCTAGCATATCTTAACTAATCCAGGTCCTTTAAAAAAAGTTTTGGATGCGATTCAAACACAGCGAGCCCCCTAAGCGTAACATTTCCACAGCTGACTTGATTTGCTGGCTTGTGAGCCAGACATTAAAAACGTCTCCTGGATAAGCTCCACTGTGGCCTGGTACAAAAAACAGTCGCTCTTCTTTCCTCCACCCACGCTCCTGGGTGATACAGTTGAGAGAGAACTGGGATTTGTAAGAAAAAGACTGATTCAACCTCCCGTTGTGAATTTAACCTCTAAGTCAGATTTTAAGAGAAAGTAAAGCAAGGCAGAAACAAAAGTGCCTGGCAGAATCCAGCCCTTTGCGTAGTTTCTCTTCCAGTAACCCCTTCCTCGCGGGTCTGTTTACAACAAAGAAAAATTAGAGACAACAAAATCCTCTACCTTTGAGAGCTGGTTAAAAATAACAGAATGAGCCCATTGACAACTATTTACCAGTTAACAATAAGAGGTAAGTTTATGTATCAATATGGAAAAATAACCAAGACATTGCTAAGTGGAAAAAGCAAGTTGCAGATTAGGGAGGAATCATTGAGTCCATTTTGAAAAAAAAAAAATGTATATTTTTAACTTTCTGAGCGAATATGCAGACATAGCTAATTGTTGTCACTCTAGTCCAGGATACATCCATAGCGGCACTGAGCACACTTTGTACTGGATAATTCTTTGCCAGGAGGCCGTCCTGGGCATTGCAGAATGTTTTGCAGCAACTCCGGACCCTCTGCCTCCTGCCCAAGTGTGACAACCTAAATGTTTCCGGACACTGCCAGACGTCCCATGGGAGGCAAACTGTCCTCAGTTGAGGGCCGCTGCTCTGAGGAGTGAAGCTGGAGGGGAGACTTTACTTTTCATCTCTCCTCCTCTAAACCACTGGATTTATGTTTGTTTTTTTATTTGATTTTACTATGAACATATACTACTTTTATAAGAAAAAAACCTACTAGTTGTTGTTGTTTTTTTTTTTTTTTTTACAAAAAGAGAAAAAGTTTCCAGATTCACCTCAGAGCCTATATATAATGTGGACAAAAAAAATGAACTATGTAACTAATAAAAATACTCAATAAAGCTATGTTGCCATTTTGATTGATTTAGTAGCTTCATGTAGTACGTTTACTCCAAAGAGCTTAAGGCTCTGTAAAAAAAATTTTTCAGAAAACACACTGTAAAATTTTATAGCCAAAAAAAATGACAGCAACAGTACAGAAAGTGGCAGCCAAAATCAAGCCATTTAATGAATGTGATCGGCACGGGCATACAGGGTTAGGCATTTATTTTCGGCAGAGTAAAGCCAGCCCTCGGCGAAACTGTGAGCAATGAGCAACGTCTTCAATATCCTTCCATATCTCCTGCCACTGCCCTCAATTATCAATTCATTTATTTATGCAAATACACAAGAGGACTATATTAGACTCTGAATTCTTTGGGCTATGACAAGCACGAACGATTTCAGGGAAAATTAATTTATGGTTTTATCCTTACGGGCGACCTATGCACTTGAAGGTACTACTCAGAGACAGGAACGTTCTCATGGGGCAACTTCAGAGACCCGTGTCTCCTGGCAGGAGCTACGGGGGGAACAGAGCTGCCTGCCAAGTTATACTACAAAGGCAGACACCTGGTGAGGCCAGGGCAAGGCCAGGCTGCTCCTCAGGAAGGGATGAGGCAAATCCAAGAGGAGAGGGAGGCCATGCTGTTTACGCAGTAAAGAGAAATCCTGAAGGAGGATGTGGGACCTAAAAGCTTTTGAAAGAGAAGAGCGAAAATGTTTGGTCCAAACTGAGGGGAAAGCAAGCAACACACCAAAGAAGGCGGGGAGAGGGGGTGGGGAAGGGAGGAGAGAGCGGAGGGGAGAAGGCAGCCAGCAACAGTTCTGAAGGCAGCTGCATGATGGGGAAGGGTGTCAGGAAAATGAAGATGGGAAAAAAGTGCCTCCCTGGTGGTGGAGCAGCAGATAAGAAGTTCAGAAGGTGGACTTGGTTAAACCCGGAAACCATTCCTTAAGGGAAAGACTATCTTCTTAAAGCACAGAACCAGCGGGAGTTGTTAAGGGTGGGGTTGGTGAAGTACCATTCCTGAAAGTCAGAGACACGATAAGTAGGTTCTATTTTTTAAAACAAATCGCATTCGTCTTCTTCAAGTCACCATATTTTAAGTTGATGGTGCTTATCCATTATTCAGGCTTTCCTTTCACCAGTCTTCAGCCAAGACGTGAACTGCCATTTCCTGGTTCCGTGGGTGGTTAGGATAATGGTGGGTATTCTACAGCTTTGCTTCACTTCTGGCCTCCCTCCCTTTTTCAGGGTGTGGCCTCCCTTTGCTCCATGAAAGATACTGTGCCATAGAATGCTGTCTGTGTGTGGCCTGGGAGCCCCTCCAGCCTGAGCCTTAATAATAACAGCGGCAACCAGAAGAGGCAGAAAATGGATTATAAACCTCAGTGTTAACATTAGGACTTAGCCGAGGCCATGGTGCTGGCACTCTTTCCTTCTGAAACAGAAACAGAAAGGATGAATGTTCGGGGCTTCATGTGGAATGAGTCATCATTTGCAAAAATGTTTCTTCGTTGTACCTCAAGGCAGTGGTGATGTGGACTTCTGAAAACATCAGGGTTCTTAATATTTAAAAAATCACAAAATCAAGAACTCTCCATTAAAAAAGTAAACGACTTTTTATCCCTCCTTCACAATCTTATTTACAGCAGTGTTTAAACAGTTTACCTAGAATTGAAGTGTTAAGAATTATGAATTTACAAACTGGAAGCTTTTATGTAAACCACTTATAACAGTGGTGTCTGATCTGAAAGAAGTGGAGTTCCTTAAGGCATTTCCAATATTTCTAAGAGTTAAACAGAAATTGCAAGTTCACTTTCAATAAAGTTGCACAGGTTAATTGAAATGTCAGGAACCTTTGATTCAGCACGGAATTATATTAATGTAGTGTGGCAACACTGGTTATCTCTTGCTGATCAGAATTTCTGTTACAGAGACAAGGAGAGAGAATGGAGAAAGCAGGGAGGGAGGGAGGAGGAAGAGAGACAAGAGGAATGAAGCAGGATTTAGTTCTAGACCTGAATCACTCCTTAAACTGGGTGATTTTTAATCTCAACAGGCCTCAGTTTTCTCATCTGTAAATTTGGCATAATGTTATCTTGTGCTCCTATTAGTATTAGGAATAATCCATGTAAGCATTCAGGTTATATAGAGTGGAATCGCCAATATCTCTTGGGTACCTACAATGTCCTCAACCCTATTCTAGGTGCTTTCCGTGGATTTATTCAAAACAACATCATGAAGTTGCCACAATTATTATCCCTCTTTTTAGAATGAGGAAGTTGAGACACAGAAGAGTTTTTAAAAACTTATCTAAGGCCACACAGCTAATGAACTGGGGTCTTAACCAAAGCAATCTGGTTAAGAGTCCATGGCTCTTCATTACAAATCCACACTCTTAACCACTCTGCTTTATTACCTTCATACGTATTTTGAACCTAATGTGTGATCACGTCTATCAACACCATTATTCTATGTCACTGTTAGTAAAAATGAGAAAAATAAATTGCTACCAAAATATGTATTGTGTTTAGTAGACAAAATTCTTCAGACCTCAAGGTTTGTGGTGGTTAAAATGATTGGTAATCATTGCTCCATAACAAGGAATTTGACATTTTATGGTCAGTCATTAATTTAGTCACTAGAATGACTTTGATATAGAGTGACCCTCCCATTATTTGCTCTTTTTTCCAATCATTCATTCATTCACCAACTGCCTGCCAGGCACTCTACAATATGCTGCTAATTTAACAGACTGAAATATAGTATTATTCTGGAACCACAGTATACTTATAATATATGACGTTATGCTCATTAAATACAAAGTATATTTTTAGATTCCTAAGTTTATGCTCTGAAATCACAAATCCTTTTCTTGATCCACTTTCCTCTTTTGTAATTTATTGATGTACAACTGCATACAAAAAATGCATTTCTCACGCATATAAAAGGTCACATGCTTCTCCTGAGAAAAGTTAACCCAAATTGAATACGTGTAAAGCAAATAAAGGGAAGGAAAAATAACCCCCAAGTAATCCTTACACACTATGGATCTTAGTACAAAAAATATATAAGGCACATAATAATCCTTCTCCCATGTCCTGATATCCAGTCCTTACAAAACCAATTTGTAAAAAGTTTAAAAATAAAAAGCTTCTTCTAACTGCAACCCATTAGAATGCAATTAGCTACAGTGAATGGTCTATTCCTGACAGTCCAACTTCAGGTTATTCAGTTTATGGATTAACCATATTCCTTGTTCTACCATTTTCTCATTTTATGCTTCCCTGCTTCTCTTCTTTAGCTTTGTACCTGTTCATTAACATGTGAAGATAAGAGGCTCAAAGAACAGAGTTTTGAGGTAGAACTCAATGAGGCACTTGGATCCCTCATTAGTAGTTCTCATGGGGCTTTAATCACAGAAGAGAGACAGTACAATGAGCTACATTCGCTCTCATATATCAAAGTAAAATATCCTCCTTTTCAATAGTTGGGTTGACTGTATATGACATCTTTACCTGGAAACATCCTTAGGGATCATGAATTCCTACCTCCAAACTTTACAGGTGATGAAACTAGAGCCGAGACAAGGTAGGTGACCTGCCCCAGGCCACCCAGTTAGATAACATCACAGTCAGGATGAGAAACTAGGATTTGCCAATGCCTCAACCTCTTCTTTTTGATCCTTTCTTCTAATTTTCATCCAGACTCATGTTTTCCCAGTACACTGTATTTCTTCAGCATTACATAGTAGTAAGGAATTGAGCAAATTTAACTGAAACAATTCCATTAATAATTACAAAAAAATTAGTTTATTTGAAAACAGTTTTGATTCTACTTTTCCCATTGGTGGGGTAAACCAGTGTTTATCAATCTGTTATATATCAAGTCCTTCCAAATCACTTTAACAAAGAATACGGATTGAACAGATTGGATACCAAAAGTTCACTTTTTCCAAGAGCATTTAGTATAGAGGTAAACAACTTGAATGTTTTTGAAATGAGATATGAAACAGAAGAAGGAAGATAGGAAAGAAAAAAGGGAAACAGGGAGGGAAGGAGCAAGGAGATGCTAATGTCATTCTTCAAGGACATAATAGTTTAATAGTATAATTGAAAATTATTTATATTATAGACTCTTAGTGATTGTCAGAAAATCTTACAATATATACCCATGACCTCTCTGCATCAATAATAATCTAAAATATCTTTTTGAATAGACTGCAAGAGCAAAAACCCTAAATTGATACACTCATAAACTATTATTTATATGAATCATCAGCCCCAGAACAAGATTACTTTCCCAAAGCTTGCCCATTGATTTATTTCTGCTCTAAGAGGTATAGCATAAATAATTCAATATTTAAAAACTCTCTGGAGACATTGGTTCAAGATGGCGGAGTAGAAGGACATGCGCTCACTCCCTCTTGTGAGAGCACTGGAATCACAACTAACTGCTGAACAGTCATCAAGACACTGGAACTCATCAAAAATGATACCCCACATCCAAAGACAAAGAAGCTGCAATGAAACGGTAGAAGGGGCACAATCACAATAAAATCAAATTCCATAACCACTGGGTGAGTGACACACAACCTGGAGAACAATTATACCACAGAAGTCCACCCACTGGAATGAAGGTTCGGAGCCCCACATCAGGCTTCCTAACCTGGGGGTCCAGCAACGGGAGGAGGAATTCACAAAGAATCAGGCTTTGAAGGCTAGCAGGATTTGATTGCAGGGGTTTGACAGGACTGAGGAAAACAGAGACTCCACTCTTGGAGGGCACACACAAAGTAGTGTGCACATCAGGATCCAGGGGGAAGGAGCAATGACCCCATAGGAGACTGAACTAGACCTACCTGCTAGTGTTGAAGGGCCTCCTACAGAGGCGGGGTGGGGTGGGGTGGTGGCTGTGGCTCACCATGGGGACAAGGACACTGGCAGCAGAAGTTCTGGGAAGTACTCCTTGGCATGAGCCCTCCTGGAGTCTGCCATTAGAAAATATGAACAGACCAATCACAAGTAATGAAATTGAAACTGTGATTTAAAATCTTCCAACAAACAAAAGCCCAGGACCAGATGGCTTCACAGGTGAATTCTATCAAACATTTAGACAAGAGCTAACACCCATCCTTATCAAACTCTTCCAAGAAATTGCAGAGGAAGGAACACTCCCAAACTCATTCTACAAGGCCACCATCATCGTGATACAAAAACCAGACAAAGATACTACAAAAAAAGTAAATTACAGACCAATATCACTGATGAATATAGATGCAAAAATCCTCAACAAAATACTAGCAAACAGAATCCAACAACACATTAAAAGGATCATACACCATGATCAAGTGGGATTTATCCCAGGGATGCAAGGATTCTTCAACATATGCAAATCAGTCAATGTGATACACCATATTAACAAACTGAAGAATAAAAACCATACGATCATCTCAATAGATGCAGAAAAACCTTTTGACAAAATTCAACACGCATTTATGATACAAGCTCTCCAGAAAGTGGGCACAGAGGGAACCTACCTCAACATAATAAAGGCCATATATGACAAACCCACAGCAAACATCATTCTCAATGGTGAAAAACTGAAAGCATTTCCACTAAGTTCAGGAACAAGACAAGGATGTCCACTCTCGCCACTATTATTCAACATAGATTTGGAAGTCCTAGCCATGGCAATCAGAGAAGAAAAAGAAATAAACGGAATACAAATTGGAAAAGAAGAAATAAAACTATCACTGTTTGCAGATGACATGATAGTATACATAAATAATCCTGAAGATGCCACCAGAAAACTACTAGAGCTAATCAATGAATTCAGTAAAGTTTCAGGATACAAAATTAATGCACAGAAATCTCTTGCATTCCTATACACTAACAATGAAAGATCAGGAAGAGAAATTAAGGAAACCATCCCATTCACCAGTGCAACAAAAAGAATAAAATACCTAGGAATAAACCTACCTAAGGAGGTAAAATACCTGTACTCGGAAAACTATATGACACTGATGAAAGAAAACAAAGATGACACAAACAAATGGAGAGATATACCATATTCTTGGATTGGAAGAATCAATGTTGTGAAAATGACTAAACTACCCAAAGCAATCTACAGATTTAGTGCAATCTCTATCAAATTACCAATGGCATTTTTTACAGAACTAGAACAAAAAATCTTAAAATTTGTATGGAGACACCAAAGACCCGGAATAGCCAAAGCAATCTTGAGGGGGAAAAAAAATGGAGCTGGAGGAATCAGACTCCCTGACTTCAGACTATACTACAAAGTTACAGTAATCAAGACAATATGGTACTGGCACAAAAACAGAAATATAGATCAATGGAAGAGGATAGAAAGCTGAGAGATAAACCCACGCATTTATGGTCAACTAATCTATGACAAAGGAGGCAAGGATATACAATGGAGAAAAGACATTCTCTTCAATAAGTGGTGCTGGGAAAACTGGACAGCTACATGTAAAAGAATGAAATCAGAACACTCCTTAACACCATACACAAAAATAAACTCAAAATGGATTAAAGACCTAAATGTAAGACAGAACACTATAAAACTCGTAGAGGAAAACATAGGAAGAACACTCTTTGACATAAATCACAGCAAGATCTTTCTTGAACCACCTCCTAGAGAAATGGAAATAAAAACAAAAATAAACAAATGGGACCTAATGAAATGTAAAGGCTTTTGCACAGCAAAGGAAACCATAAACAAGACAAAAAGACAACCCTCAGAATGGGAGAAAATATTTGCAAACGAAGCAACTGACAAAGGATTAATCTCCAAAATATGCAAGCAGCTCATGCAGCTCAATATCAAAAAAACAAACAACCCAATCCAAAAATGGGCAAAAGACCTAAATAGACATTTCTCCAAAGAAGATATACAGATGGCCAAGAGGCACATGAAAAGCTCAACATCACTAACCATTAGAGAAATGCAAATCAAAACTACAGTGAGGTATCACCTCACACTGGTTAGAATGGGCATCATTAGAAAATCTACAAACAACAAATGCTGGAGAGGGTGTGGAGAAAAAGGAACCCTCTTGCACTGTTGGTGGGAATGTAAATTGATACAGCCACTATGGAGAACAGTATGCAATTTCCTTAAAAAATTAAAAATAGAACTACCATATGACCCAGCAATCCCACTACTAGGCATATACCCAGAGAAAACCAAAACTGAAAAAGACACACGCACCCCAATGTTCATTGCAGCACTATTTACAATAGCCAGGTCATGGAAGCAACCTAAATGCCCATCAACAGACAAATGGCTAAAGTACATATAGACTTCCGGGTAAGATGGCGGAAGAGTAAGACGCGGAGATCACCTTCCTCCCCACAGATACACCAGAAATACAGCTACACGTGGAACAACTCCTACAGAACACCTACTGAACGCTGGCAGAAGATCCCAGACCTCCCAAAAGGCAAGAAACTCCCCACATACCTGGGTAGGGCAAAGCAGAGAGATTCCCGCACAGAGGAGCGGTGCCGAGCGGCACTCACCAGCCCGAGAGGCTTGTCTGCTTGCCCGCCGGGGCGGGCGACGCTGGAAGCTGAGGCTCGGGCTTCGGTCAGAGCGCAGGGAGAGGACTGGGGCTGGCGGCGAGAACTCAGCCTGAAGGGGGCTAATGTGCCACAGCTAGCCGGGAGGGAGTCCGGGAAAACTCTGGAGCTGCCGAAGAGGCAAGAGACTTTTTCTTCCCTCTTGGTTTCCTGGTGCGCGAGGAGAGGGGATTAAGAGCGCTGCTTAAAGGGGCTCCACAGACGGGCGCGAGTCGCGACTGAAAGAGCGGAGCCCAGTGACGGGCGTGGGACGCTGGGGCCGCTGCTGCCGCCGCCAAGAGGCCTGTGTGCGAGCGCAGGTCACTGTCCACACCGCCCTTCCGGGAGCCTGTGCAGCCCGTCACTGACGGGGTCCCGGGATCCAGGGGCGGCTTCCCTGGGAGAACGCACGGCGCGCCTTGGGCTGGTGCAACGTCACGCTGACCTCTGCCGCTGCAGGCTCGCCCCGCACTCCGTGCCCCTCCCTCCCGCCCGGCCTGAGTGAGCCAGAGTCCCCGAAGAGGCTGCTCCTTTAACCCTGTCCTGTCTGAGCGAAGAACAGACGCCCTTCGGCGACCTACACGCAGAGGCGGGGCCAAATCCAAAGCTGAGACCCAGGAGCTGTGAGAACAAAGAAGAGAAAGGGAAACCTCTCCCAGCAGCCTCAGAAGCAGCGGATTAAAGCTCCACAATCAACTTGATGTACCCTGCATCTGTGGAATACATGAACAGACAACAAATCATCCCAAATTGAGGAGCCAGGAGTCAGTGCTGTGCCTCTGAGGTGGGAGAGCCAACTTCAGGACACTGGTCCACAAGAGACCTCCCAGCTCCACATAATATCAAACGGCGAAAATCTTCCAGACATCTCCATCTCAACACCAGCACCCAGCTTCACTCAAAGACCAGCAAGCTACAGTGGTGGACACCCTATGCCAAACAACTAGCAAGACAGGAACACAACGCCACCCATTAGCAGAGAGGTGGCCTAAAATCATAAAAAGTCCACAGACACCCCAAAACACACCACCAGACGTGGACCTGCCCACCAGAAAGACAAGATCCAGCCTCATCCACCAGAACACAGGCACTAGTCCCCTCCACCAGGAAGCCTACACAACCCACTAAACCAACCTTAGCCACTGGGGACAGACACCAAAAACAACGGGAACTACGAACCTGCAGCCTGCAAAAAGGAGACCCCAAACACAGTAACATAAGCAAAATGAGAAGACAGAAAAACACACAGCAGGAGAAGGAGCAAGATAAAAACCCACCAGACCTAACAAATGAAGAGGTAATAGGCAGTCTACCTGAAAAAGAATTCAGAATAATGATGGTAAAGATGATCCAAGATTCTATTTCCAAGATCCAAAATCTTGGAAATAGAATAGACAAAATGCAAGAAACAGTTAACAAGGACCTAGAAGAACTAAAGATGAATCAAGCATCGATTAAAAACACAATAAATGAAATAAAAAATACTCTAGATGGGATCAATAGCAGAATAACTGAGGCAGAAGAACAGATAAGTGAGGTGGAAGATAAAATAGTGGAAATAACTGCTGCAGAGCAAAATAAAGAAAAAAGAATGAAAAGAACAGAGGACAGTCTCAGAGACCTCTGGGACAACATTAAACGCACCAACATTCGAATTATAGGGGTTCCAGAAGAAGAAGAGAAAAAGAAAGGGACTGAGAAAATATTTGAAGAGATTATAGTTGAAAACTTCCCTAATATGGGAAAGGAAATAGTTAATCAAGTCCAGGAGGCACAGAGAGTCCCATACAGAATAAATCCAAGGAGAAATACACCAAGACACATATTAATCAAACTGTCAAAAATTAAACACAAAGAAATCATATTAAAAGCAGCAAGGCAAAAACAACAAATAACACACAAGGGAATCCCCATCAGGTTAACAGCTGATTTCTCAGCAGAAACTCTACAAGCCAGAAGGGAGTGGCAGGACATAATTAAAGTGATGAAGGAGAAAAACCTGCAACCAAGATTACTCTACCCAGCAAGGATCTCATTCAGATTTGATGGAGAAATTAAAATGTTTACAGACAAGCAAAAGCTGAGAGAGTTCAGCACCACCAAACCAGCTTTACAACAAATGCTAAAGGAACTTCTCTAGGCAAGAAATACAACAGAAGGAAAAGACCTACAATAACGAACCCAAAACAATTAAGAAAATGGGAATAGGAACATACATATCGATAATTACCTTAAATGTAAATGGACTAAATGCTCCCACCAAAAGACACAGATTGGCTGAATGGATACAAAAACAAGACCCATATATATGCTGTCTATAAGAGACCCACTTCAGACCTAGAGACACATACAGACTGAAAGTAAGGGGATGGAAAAAGATATTCCATGCAAATGGAAACCAAAAGAAAGCTGGAGTAGCAATTCTCATATCAGACAAAATAGACTTTAAAATAAAGACTACTAGAAGAGACAAAGAAGGACACTACATCATGATCAAGGGATCGATCCAAGAAGAAGATATAACAGTTGTAAATATTTATGCACCAAACATAGGAGCACCTCAATACATAAGGCAAATACTAACAGTCATAAAAGGAGAAATCGACAGTAACACAATCATAGTAGGGGACTTTAACACCCCACTTTCACCAATGGACAGATCATCCAAAATGAAAATAAATAAGGAAACACAAGCTTTAAATGATACATTAAACAAGATGGACTTAATTGATATTTATAGGACATTCCATCCAAAAACAACAGAATACACATTTTTCTCAAGTGCTCATGGAACATTCTCCAGGATAGATCATATCTTGGGTCACAGTTCAAGCCTTGGTAAATTTAAGAAAATTGAAATTGTATCAAGTATCTTTTCTGACCACAATGCTATGAGACTAGATATCAATTACAGGAAAAGAGCTGTAAAAAATACAAACACATGGAGGCTAAACAATACACTACTTAATAACGAAGTGATCACTGAAGAACTCAAAGAGGAAATTAAAAAATACCTAGCAACAAATGACAATGGAGACACGACGACCCAAAACCTATGGGATGCAGCAAAAGCAGTTCTAAGAGGGAAGTTTATAGCAATACAATCCCACCTTAAGAAACAGGAAACATCTTGAATAAACAACCTGACCTTGCACCTAAAGCAATTAGAGAAAGAAGAACAAAAACATCCCAAAGTTAGCAGAAGGAAAGAAATCAAAAAATCAGATCAGAAATAAATGAAAAAGAAATGAAGGAAACGATAGCAAAGATCAATAAAACTAAAAGCTGGTTCTTTGAGAAGATAAACAAAATTGATAAACCATTAGCCAGACTCATCAAGAAAAAAAGGGAGAAGACTCAAATCAATAGAATTAGAAATGAAAAAGGAGAAGTAACAACTGACACTGCAGAAATACAAAAGATCATGGGAGATTACTACAAGCAACTCTATGCCAATAAAATGGACAACCTGGAAGAAATGGACAAATTCTTAGAAATGCACAACCTGCCAAGACTGAATCAGGAAGAAATAGAACATATGAACAGACCAATCACAAGCACTGAAATTGAAACTGGGATAAAAAATCTTCCAACAAACAAAAGCCCAGGACCAGATGGCTTCACAGGCGAATTCTATCGAGCATTTAGAGAAGAGCTAACACCTATCCTGCTCAAACTCTTCCAAAATATAGCAGAGGGAGGAACACTCCCAAACTCATTCTACGAGGCCACCATCACCTTGATACCAAAACCAGACAAGGATGTCACAAAGAAAGAAAACTACAGGCCAATATCACTGATGAACACAGATGCAAAAATCCTCAACAAAATGCTAGCAAACAGAATCCAACAGCACATTAAAAGGATCATACACCATGATCAAGTGGGGTTTATTCCAGGAATGCAAGGATTCTTCAATATACGCAAATCAATCAACGTGATACACCATATTAACAAATTGAAGGAGAAAAACCATATGATCATCTCAATAGATGCAGAGAAAGCTTTTGACAAAATTCAACACCCATTTATGATAAAAACCCTGCAGAAAGTAGGCATAGAGGGAACTTTCCTCAACATAATAAAGGCCATATATGACAAACCCACAGCCAGCATCGTCCTCAATGGTCAAAAACTGAAACCATTTCCACTAAGATCAGGAACAAGACAAGGTTGCCCACTCTCACTACTCTTATTCAACATAGTTTTGGAAGTTTTAGCCACAGCAATCAGAGAAGAAAAGGAAATAAAAGGAATCCAAATCAGAAAAGAAGAAGTAAAGCTGTCACTGTTTGCAGATGACATGATACTATACATAGAGAATCCTAAAGATGCTACCAGAAAACTACTAGAGCTAATCAATGAATTTGGTAAAGTTGCAGGATACAAAATTAATGCACAGAAATCTCTGGCATTCCTATATACTAATGATGAAAAATCTGAAAGTGAAATCAAGGAAACACTCCCATTTACCACTGCAACAAAAAGAATAAAATATCTAGGAATAAACCTACCTAAGGAGACAAAAGACCTGTATGCAGAAAATTATAAGACACTGATGAAAGAAATTAAAGATGATACAAATAGATGGAGAGATGTACCATGTTCTTGGATTGGAAGAATCAACATTGTGAAAATGACTCTACTACCCAAAGCAATCTACAGATTCAATGCAATCCCTATCAAACTACCACTGGCATTTTTCACAGAACTAGAACAAAAAATTTCACAATTTGTATGGAAACACAAAAGACCCCGAATAGCCAAAGCAATCTTGAGAACGAAAAATGGAGCTGGAGGAATCAGGCTCCCTGACTTCAGACTATACTACAAAGCTACAGTAATCAAGACAGTATGGTACTGGCACAAAAACAGAAAGATGGATCAATGGAACAGGATAGAAAGCCCAGAGATAAACCCACGGACATATGGTCACCTTATCTTTGATAAAGGAGGCAGGAATGTACAGTGGAGAAAGGACAGTCTCTTCAATAAGTGGTGCTGGGAAAACTGGATAGGGACATGTAAAAGTATGAGATTAGATCACTCCCTAACACCATACACAAAAATAAGCTCAAAATGGATTAAAGACCTAAGTGTAAGGCCAGACACTATCAAACTCTTAGAGGAAAACATAGGCAGAACACTCTATGACATAAATCACAGCAAGATCCTTTTTGACCCACCTCCTAGAGAAATGGAAATAAAGACAAAAATAAACACATGGGACCTAATGAAACTTAAAAGCTTTTGCACAGCAAAGGAAACCATAAACAAGACCAAAAGACAACCCTCAGAATGGGAGAAAATATTTGCAAATGAAGCAACTGACAAAGGATTAATCTCCAAAATTTATAAGCAGCTCATGCAGCTCAATAACAAAAAAACAAACAACCCAATACAAAAATGGGCAGAAGACCTAAATAGACATTTCTCCACAGAAGATATACAGACTGCTCAACATCTTTACTCATTAGAGAAATGCAAATCAAAACTACAATGAGATGTCATCTCACACCAGTCAGAATGGCCATCATCAAAAAATCTAGAAACAATAAATGCTGGAGAAGGTATGGAGAAAAGGGAACACTCTTGCACTGCTGGTGGGAATGTGAATTGGTACAGCCACTATGGAGAACGGTATGGAGGTTCCTTAAAAAACTACAAATAGAACTACCATATGACCCAGCAATCCCACTACTGGGCATATACCCTGAGAAAACCATAATTCAAAAAGAGACATGTACCAAAATGTTCATAGCAGCCCTATTTACAATAGCCCGGAGATGGAAACAACCTAAGTGTCCATCATCGGATGAATGGGTAAAGAAGATGTGGCACATATATACAATGGAATATTACTCAGACATAAAAAGAAATGAAATTGAGCTATTTGTAATGAGGTGGATGGACCTAGAGTCTGTCATACAGAGTGAAGTAAGTCAGAAAGAGAAAGACAAATACTGTATGCTGACACATATATATGGAATTTAAGAAAAAAAAATGTCATGAAGAACATAGGGGTAAGACAGGAATAAAGACACAGACCTACTAGAGAATGGACTTGAGGATATGGGGAGGGGGAAGGGTAAGCTGTGACAAAGTGAAAGAGCGGCATGCACATATATACACTACCAAACGTAAGGTAGATAGCTAGTGGGAAGCAACCACATAGCACAGGGAGATCAGCTCGGTGCTTTGTGACCGCCTGGAGGGGTGGGATAGGGAGGGTGGGAGGGAGACGCAAAAGGGAGGGGATATGGGAACATATGTATATGTATAACTGATTAAATTTGTTATAAAGCAAAAAATAAAAAATAAAGAATTAAAGTACATATATACAATGGAATATTACTCAGCCAGAAAAAGGAATTAAGTTGGGTCATTTGTAGAGATGTGGATGGACCTCGAGACTGTCATACAGAGTGAACTAAGTCAGAAAGAGAAAAACAAATATCATATATTAATGCATATATGTGGAATCTTAAAAAATGGTACAGATGAACCAGTTTGCAAGGCAGAAATAGAGACACAGATGTAGAGAACAAACGTATGCACACCAAGCAGGGAAAGGGGCGGGGTGGTGGTGGTGGTAGTGGGATGAATTGGCAGATTGGGATTGACATGTATACACTAATATATATAAAATAGATAACTAATGAGAACCTGCTGCATAAAAAAAAAAATAAAAATTTTTTTAATTGCAAAATTGAAGGAAGATAAATGATTATAATAATTTAATGCCATTAGTGTTTAGAACTATACAATCAAATATATACTACATTCATGTATTATCTAGGGCTTTGATGGTAATACTTTTCTAAACATTTTGCTTCTCTCATCCTCAATCTGACTTTATTTGTTCATTTTAAGATTGGATTATTCAATTCATTTAGATCTATAATTTCTCAAAATGTTTACTTTTAAAGTCTCTAAACTTTTCTTCAGTTGTCAATTTAATTAACAAACATTTCTTCAAACATCATGCCAGTAAAAATTAAAGCAACTCTTTTTATATATCTTAAAAATATGAATAAAAATTGGAACAAAAGATATGCTTTTCTTATGAATAATGGTAAGTTAACTGTATTTTCTAAAATTAAACTTTAATATCTGATGAGAAGCCAAAGGACATTTCATGCACTTTTAAAAAATATTTTTCGTATAAATATTTTTGTAGAGTTGCTTTTAAAGATGCATCATTCTGTTTGTTAAGCAAATTTGTTTTTCTTTATTTATTAAGCTATCTGAAAACATGCATTTAAGCTAGCTAGTCATTTTTAATAAAAAGAAAAATAAGTGGAGAAATGATTATAATAACACTATAAGAGTTATGATTCTTTTAAATAGAATTAAATGTCTTCACACTTGAATTTAGTCTCTGTAGACAAAATTTCAGAGAGTAGTATTTACATAGTTTATTGAGTTATATTGCTGGGAACATCCATATTACATTTTTTTTTTTTGTATTCAACTGTGGCATGCATAAGAGAGGCAACAACAACAAAAAAGTTAATATAAGTACTTACCAATCCCCAACCACTCTGCTGAGAGCTTTTTACTTGTTTATTTTCACAATTCTATGAGGTAGCTATTTTTATTATCATCATGTTTCAGAAGAAGAAACAGGTTTACAAGTTAAACAACTTGCCCCACAGCTCATACTTAATAAGTGGCTGAGTTGAAATTTGAAGCAAGCTCTGGCTCTGAGCTCCTTCCACTGATAACAGGCACTTTGTCACTTGGCAACACAATACGTAAGTTTACTTCCAGAGTAACTTTATAAAATCTATCTAAAGGTCAAAATTCTTCAGACTTGTGTACCCATGCAAGAAAACAGAAAAGGTCATTCTCTGGATAACTGAAGAAAAAGCTTCTTTCAACCTAAATTGACTAGGCTAGTTGATAAGAATTTCCATATTATTAACTCGGTTGTCCTCTTTGCAACATAATCTTTGAAATGATGAACTGGATTGGGGAATAGGATTTTCAGCGCATGATGCTATGAAAAATGGATTGAATTGATCGATTCAATGGAGTAATTTTTAAATTAATTAAATTGAATATTTGGAGTTAAGTGGTCAAAAATAAAATTGTAATCAGTATTTTTCTGATTCTCATCAATAGCCTTCAACCCCACACCCATTCTAATTCTGGGTATCTTTCACAATTTTCATCTTTACCAATCATCAAAAATCTCTCCCTCTCTCTCAAAACCTCCATCCTTCTTTTGCATTTCTCTGTGTTAATTTGTAAACACTTTTTGTAAGTTAGGGGAAACAGCCAATTGTGTATCAAATGCTTTACACTTTAACCAACTGTTCTGCACTAAAATAATTAAAAATAAGAGGTGTAAGAGGGAGGAGAGAGGAGGTCACACATTATGGGGACACAGACCAGATAACATCAACTTGGCATATAAAGATCAACAAAGAACTTCCAGGCGAATGCCTACCATAGAATTTTCACTCTTTCATTGCCGTAGCAGGATTCCCAACCTTCAGTAAAATCTTCTACACACAAACACGTTGTAAAAGAAAAGGGTTTTGATGTAAATTTTGTAAAATGCCGAGTCCCATTTTGGGTCAACAAGAACTCCCAGGCCATGGGACATAATGGTGGAGGAACCCTGGATGAAACCACTCGTGGAGAGAAGAGACAGAGAGGAGATGAGAAGGGAAACCCAAAGGAATTCTACAGAATCTGAGAAATAGCCTTGCCCTTTCTGTTTTCTCTGAAAAAAAAGAGTAAATAAATTTCATCTAGATGTTAAGGGCCAAGATGTCCCCAAGAGCACTTTGGGGCTACCATTTCTTTCAGGAATAATTTATCCTAAAATAAATGAATTACCGAGTCTTTAGAAAAAGACAAAATAGAACACTAAGAGCTTTATGTTTTGAGAAGCAAAGATTGTCAAAAATAACAAAAAGAGTTGTTCTAAATATGTGTCACTGGCAAAGCCCATTAACAATTCCGGGGAAATAAAAATAGAGTCTGGGTAATAAAATAAAGTCTAGGGCTTCCCTGGTGGCGCAGTGGTTGAGAGTCCGCCTGCCGATGCAGGGGATACGGGTTCATGCCCCGGTCCGGGAAGATCCCACATGCCGCGGAGCGGTTGGGCCCGTGAGCCATGGCCGCTGAGCCTGCGCGTCCGGAGCCTGTGCTCCGCAACGGGAGAGGAACAAAACAAAAAAAGTCTAACCTTTTTTTTTGTCCTTTGTGCTTAGAGTAGCGTTACTTGCTCATGGGGGGCCGCTTGCAGAGGCCTGAAACCAGCCCTTCCTGCCAGAGTTCCTGAGGCGAAATAGCTGCGCCGACACCTCAGCACGGAAGCTCCGAAAACAACACCTCGATTCAAGATGGTGCCGACAGGGCATGCGTGGTGACGTTGGCCCCGGCGCCGCGATCTGGAGCATGAGCAGTGGGGCTGCGCCCTCGGGAGTAACTCCGCCCCCTCCGGCTGACTGCGGAGAACGCGGTAACGCAGCCACCTTTTGGCGAGAGCGTGGGCTCTCTAGCGAGCTCACACCTCTCCCTTCTCTTCTGATCAGAGAATAAAGCTTTCCTTTGCTTCTGAACCAAACTCAGTCATGTTCTGGTGGCTCAAACGACACACAAGCAGAAGGATCTTTGTTGGGGACCAGCTCTGGAGGATCGATAACGTGTGCTCTGTGTCAGATTGAACCCTTAATAAGACAAACAAAGTAATCTTTAGAAAACCGTTTCAGGCTATTTCTTCCTGCTAACTGTTTGGACAAACGTTTTTCTCTTTTTTATTTAATACATTTCAAAGTAAAGATTGTTCAGAGGACCCGGTTTATTATTTTGAGTTTTTCATGTAGATCAGGAAACTTCATGCTTGATGAGGAATATTCATCTCTTTGCTTTCTCTCCACAGCCATTTACTGACTATCTAACTATCACAAACACACATACCTGTTAATTTTTCATCAGAAACTACTCCAGGGCACAAAGTGTAGCTGAGACCCGGGAGCTGTTAGATTCCCTCTACACAAAGCTGGTTGCTGTACAAATGACCAGAGGGAACTGTGGGCCAAGAGTATATGAAGTGGGGCACAAGTAGGGTCAAATACAACCCAGCCCTGTGTCACTCAGGTCCACTCAGACTTCCCATTAAAACTAGTCTGGCTAGTTTGTGTTGATGCTCTCTTGTGGGCATTCCCATAAGACACAAAGACCTATACATTTTGTGCCCATTCCCACTTATCCATCAATATGCCTTTCTCCCAGATATCCTTATCTACAATTTTCCAGTTTTTGCCCTTTCAGATTCCTGACCAATCAGCCAAGCTATTCACCACTGCCCAAGAGTCCATATACATCCCACAGTTCCACAAAATGTGGATAATCCAGGGCACTGCCTACAGTTTTGTCCACTGGGAGGATTTCCCTCCATTACTGTCCTTCGAGGCCCTCCGGAAGCGGTTCTGTGGGATGGCAGCAATCTGTCTATGGCTAGCACCAAGGTAGAGCCAGGAGGCTCTCTCAGCTCAAAGTCACCTGCATTCCTTGTCACTGTGCTCCTTCCATGTTAACCAGCGACAGCACATGGAGTCCTTCCTAGGCATGGAATTTCACCAGCTGCTTCTTCTGCACATCTCTCCCATCTTCAGGCAGAGAAAATTCTCTCCTTTTAAGGGCTCATGTGATTAGAATAAGCCTACCTGTGTGGTCCAGGATAATCCTCCTATTTTAAGGTCTGTAACCTTAATTCCATCTATATAATCACCTTTTGCCACATAACACAGTCACAGTTTCTAGGGATTAGGGAATAGATACCTTGGGCAGGGAGGCCTACACTACCTACCACAGGGACTACTCTAGTGGCTTTGGATAAGAAGCAGAGTGGGATACTCGGGTGTACTGTAGAGATGGCAAGCAGAGCCACATAGGCTGGAAGCTTGGGAGTCCCCTATGACGGCCCCTGTTTTCCCAGTGGTGTGAGAAGAAAGAGCTAAGGTTGGAGGTGCTGGAGGTTTGAGAAGAAAGAATGTGTGAAATAAGAGTGGGGAAATGTGTCACTTCCAGGCAAAATGAAGGATTTAGCTGATGTTCGTGGCCAAGAATTTAAAGAGAGACTAGTAGGCCCAGCGGTTGTTGAGCCTGAGAGCAGTAGAATTGAAAAGAGAGGACAAAATAACAAGAGAGATCATAGGTTTGATGACTTAATGAAAATGTAGGGAAAGGGAAAGGAAGAAATCCTATTTAGGGCGTAGGTAGCATTTGATAAACATAAGACACATTTCAGAGAAGTAAGGAAGTTGGAAGCTCAGGAGAACTACTTTGGTGGGGGCAAAGGGAGTTAATAAATTCAAAATTTGACAGTTTGTGTTTGGTGGAGCAGTGGGGCACTTGTCAGCCAAGAAGAGACGTAGACTGGAAGACTGAGAGAGTGATGGGTCCCAGACATACAAAGTGGGAAATCTTTGAGGACCTAAAAGTTGTAGCTGTGAGAACAGCTACATTTTCCAATCATCTAATCATAGGATTGCTATAATGTTAATAGATAATGTTCTATAGATAATAGCTAATTTTAAGAGATAATGCCCTGTCCATCGCACCTTGCACACAGTACGGATTCAGTAAATATTAACTCTGTGTTATTTTTATTATTATTATAAAATGGTAGTGCTAGAATGCAAAACCAGTTCTTTCTGACTCCAAATGCTGTTTCTCACCTAAATGCTACATTTTGGCTAAGGATAAACAAGCTATAGAACCCATTTCACAAGGATTATCCCTCTTCTGTTTGTCTTTTATTTTACTTTTAAGAAAACCTTTGTTTGAAGGGCAATAGACATTCAAGATATTACTGGTAATACCAAAGGGACTAATTAAAATTCTGTAAACTCAATCAATACTCTATTATTTATGGATATATAGATATATACATAAAGATGTATGTAATGACATATGTTAACAAGTTGAAATAATCAAATATCATTTCTAACCCCAATGTATTTTGTGCTCTCGTTATAGCCTTTGGCATGAAAATATTAGCAACGTCTTGATTTGACATATTCAAGAGTCTCAGATCTCCGTTGCAAAAGCCATTTCAATTTTTTCTCAGGAACCCCATGAGGTACATTAGCAGGCAATGCACCGACTGGAGGATACATCAAATTGTGCTTTCTGTGGTCTTCTTGAGAAGTGTCATGGGCAGCCAAACATTTTTTATTTTGCATGTCTCTGGCTAGGTACTAACCACTGAGCCTTTATTCATAAAAGGCATGAAATTGCAAATCTGTGATGCCCAAGCCAGCTGTAACATCACAGTTCAAACCACCCTGAGTTTGAGCAGCTTTGGCTCCTTCCCCACGGAGTGCACTAGCTCGCTCCTATCAAGACAGCTAGCACCCTTCTCCATGGTCTGCTGCCATTCCACTCGCTGGCCCTTCTCTGCTTCTGAGGAGATGCCCTCCCATCCAGGACTCCATAAACAATCCCGTCAGCTTCCATGCTCATGTGTCTTTTCCCTTGGCCCTGCTAGAGGTAGAGGCTTGCCTGATTTCCCTGACATACATCTTTTGGTTTAACATGGAGGTATTGTTTCAAACTTGCTACTGTATGTGGAACACATGGAGTTCCATACATTTTCCAAACAGATTATGAATTGCTTCATCTTGGTAAATTCAAAAACAAACCGTGTGGCTGCATGTAAGTGCCTGTCTGTCTAATTTTTTTCCAAATACTAACCCACCTGGATTTAATGAATTTCCACTTTTGCCTTAGTTTTTTATAATAATATTTAAAATATCTTAACGACCCATCCATAAACATCTCAGAGCCTGTGTGTGCATAGTTTTCCATAGAGTGTTACCAGGTGATGGGCATACCTGGGCAGGAGGAAAGCAAGCCCTCTGAGGCAACTCCCTTCTTAAGTGAGTTCTAGAAGATGCTGTCACTCCTTTGTGCACATTTTAGAAACTTCCTTCATTTTACCAGGTCAAGAATTTACACCGTTAACAAGGGAGTCTGTTTCATCGTTTTTCTCTGCGAATGATCATGAGGATGAGGATGTGATGATAATGACAATGAAGAGAGAGAATTGTCTAAATGAGCAGCCCCATCACTTCAATATTTTAAAATCTCACAATACTATTAATTTTTTGTTTTCTAAGAAGCAATGTTTTCATTTCCCTGGAGTGTGTGTGTTTGTGTGTGTGTATGTGTGTGTGTGGTGTGTGTGGTGTGTGTGATCCTAACCTCTACTCTTCCAGTACTCTCATATTTCTTTATCTCCCAACCCATACAAACCTACTTTCCAGATAAAACTAAAGTCATAGGGATTAAAGCGAAAATGCAAGTTAGAATCCACATTTTACCAAATGCATACTGATTACAGCATGTGTTTTTAATGCTCTGTGGTTTAAAAAGCAATAAAATATAATACCTTGTTTATGCCTGACACCCATCCTCTGAGTAGGGCACTATCTCCATTTTTCAGATGATGAAACTGAAGCTTGTGAGGCTAAGAAGCTTGCTCAGCATTACCTACAAGGGATTAGGTAGAACAGTATGTAACTTGACAGTACTTAACCACTTTTGACCTACAGTTTGTTGTTTTCTTGACATCTTTATTGGAGTATAATTACTTTACAGTGGTGTGTTAGTTTCTGCTTTATAACAAAGTGAATCAGCTATACATATACATATATCTCCATATCTCCTCCCTCTTGTGGCTCCCTCCCACCCTCCCTATCCCACCCCTCTAGGTGGTCACAAACCACCGAACTGATCTCCCTGTGCTATGCGGTTGCTTCCCACTAGCTATCTATTTTACATTTGGTAGTGTATATATGTCCATGCCACTCTCTCACTTTGTCCCAGCTTACTCTTCCCCCTCCCCATGTCCTCAAGTCCATTCTCTACGTCTACATCTGCGTCTTTACTCGCGTCCTGTCCCTAGGTTCTTCAGACCATTTTTTTTTTTTAGATTCCATATATATGTGTTAGCATATGGTATTTGTTTTTCTCTTTCTGACTTACTTCACTCTGTATGACGGACTCTAGGTCCATCCACCTCACTACAAGTAACTCAATTTGTTTCTTTTTATGGCTGAGTAATATTCCATTGTATATATGTGCCACATCTTCTTTATCCATTCATCTCTTAGTGGACACTTAGGTTGCTTCCACGTCCTGGCTATTGTAAATAGAGCTGCAATGAACATTGTGGTACATGACTCTTTTTGAATTACGGTTTCCTCAGGGTATATGCCCAGTAGTGGGATTGCTGGGTCGTATGGTAGTTCTATTTTTAGTTTTTTAAGGAACCTCCATACTGTTCTCCATAGTGGCTGTATCAATTTACATTCCTACCAACAGTGCAAGAGGGTTCCCTTTTCTCCACACCCTCTCCAGCATTTATTAGAGGAAAACATAGGCAGAACACTCTATGACATAAATCACAGCAAGATCCTTTTTGACCCACCTCCTAGAGAAATGGAAATAAAAACAAAAATAAGCAAATGGGACCTAACGAAACTTAAAAGCTTTTTCACAGCAAAGGAAACTATAAACAAGACAAAAAGACAACCCTCAGAATGGGAAAAAATATTTGCAAATGAAGCAACTGACAAAGGATTAACCTCCAAAATTTACAAGCAGCTCACGCAACTCAATATCAAAAAAACAAACAACCCAATGCAAAAATGGGCAGAAGACCTAAATAGACATTCCTCCAAAGAAGATATACAGATTGCCAACAAACACATGAAAGGATGCTCAACATCGCTAATCATTAGAGAAATGCAAATCAAAACTACAATTAGGTATCACGTCACACCAGTCAGAATGGCCGTCATCAAAAAACCTACAAACAATAAATGCTGACCCACAGTTTTATTTGGTTCAGACTAATAAGTGAGAGCCAGGGCTCCAGTCCAGAGCTCTTCTTCACTTACCCTGCTGCCTGGATTCTTAGTCTATGTGATTTTTTAATGCTATAATAATGGAAATGGTTAGATCATTTCTGTAAAGCACTTGAAAATAATATTGCTGGCAACTTGTTACCTGCCTCAGCCCTAAGATTAACTTGATTACCTGGTCATAAGTTAAGAAGCTCTACACACTCTCCAGGATAAGCAGTAAGTAAAAAGGAGGTAAGGGCTTCCCTGGTGGCACAGTGGTTGGGAGTCCACCTGCTGATGCAAGGGATACAGGTTCATGCCCCAGTCTGGGAGGATCCCGTATGCCGCGGAGCGGCTGGGCCCGTGAGCCATGGCCGCTGAGCCTGCGCGTCTGGAGCCTGTGCTCCGCAACGGGAGAGGCCACAACAGTGAGAGGCCCACGTACCGCAAAAAAAAAAAAAAAAAAAAAGGAAGTAAAATATCATACAAGGGTGTAGGTTTCATAAAAAAGCACAAAATTATGAGATTATGTATGATGGAAACAAATTTCATGACTTAGTTTCATAGGAATAACAACTAAACAAACAATGAGATTTAAGCCACTAGAACTGTGAGTGGAATATTTGTACTGTGTAGGAGAGGTAGTTGCTGAGTTTCTAGAAATTGGGTTCATTAATGCCTGTTTTGTGGGTCTTCCAATATCTACCATTTACACCTTTAGTAGTAAACAGTAGTAAAAAAAAGTTATTTTTACTTAAATTCCTAAGATATTCTATTTCTCTATGATTGTGTTACTATAGTCCTTGTTTATTCATGTATTAACTTGGAAAACGGGTACATACACAAACTGGAAAAAGTATAAAAATTTGTAAATGAGGAGCATAAATATGTTGAGGCACACAAAGTATACTGTTAATACAGCCTGGATTAGAGTGATAATGGTTCCATTTCAGCCATTTCTGGAAGACAAGAACTATATCTTATATAGATATTGCAAGGTAATGGCTTTAAGTAAAACACTACACCATAGTAATAGACTATATTATTTCACATGAATAAAAAAAGGAGCATCTATAACTCTTTTAAAATAAACAATTTAAATTATTAGCTCTAACAATGAATAAAGGAGATAGAACTCAGTGGAATTCTAAGATTAGTTTTACTCAGTGGAATTCTAAAATCTCATTTCACTGATTTTAAACATTGAAAACAAAGTTAGAAACTAGCTAGACTATCCTCACTCCCATTTTGCAAAGGATATGGCTGACCACTAGAACAAAAATCCAGAGATTTTTTATCAGTTTAAAACTTTATCGCATACTCTGAACACAGTCCCTACCTCCAGCTTTCCTGCATCATCAACTTCTACCACCATCAAATCTTGTATCAATTAAATAGATAGTAATGATCAAAACTGAGTGTTTACAGCTCACTTGCTCACTTTTCCCCCTCCCTCCTTGGCCTAAAGACAGAAGGACAGAGAACCTTGGGACAAGACTTCTCTATCTCATAATATTTCAGCAAGAGTTCTAGATGAAATACTAGAAATACTACAACTACCCTTATGAATGAATAGTTGGGCTTGGGGAAAAAATGAGGAAATTCCTGTAGGATCAGAAGTGAAGTTAAAACAACAGTCCTAGGAAGTAAATAAGCAATTAAGCCAAAAGTTGACCTTGGTGCATCTACCAGTTTCAGATGACCTTGAACCTTGAACTTTGGTTTGATTTTTACACAGGGTCAGAGGTCCCTGCCTAAAACCAGAACCCAGTAAGGCTATAGCATCAATGATAGGGTGAACAGGGGGTGGATAGAAAGCCACTTTGAGAGGCAAACAAAAATTGATCCATAAGACAAATTGCAAAGAAATATTATAATACAAACTACATTTTCAAACCATAATTCAATACAGATAGACACTAGCAACAGTAACAAAAAGGACTGAAAATCCCAGGCATTTGGAAATTGAGGACTGATACAGTTTCATCTGAATGACTGCTCCCACTTCAGGAGAATAAAGTTTGCTAAATTCCTCACCTAAAATTCGATTGCATTAATTAGCCTGTAAATCTGTTATGAAGTTTTTGTGTAGAATGAGCATAATACTGACTCTGTACGTTCTAATGATTCTTTATGCGAGGACTCATTTGTTTAATACATACGAATATTTTTCAAAGCAAAATGTAAATTAGTATTTTCAGCCAGGAGTCTTGATGTTTTTAGAAAAGAGCAGGAACAACCATCTAACATTAAATAAAGGTGGTTCTTCTATTTCATTCACTCACACACCTTACTCTTCCTGTTATTATAAGTAATTTTCTCCAAGTTATTCATAGAAGTTTCTCTGATGTTCTCTATAAATTGTCTTACCACCACTGACCTTCTTGAAAGATTACATTTCATACTCTACTCAACAGACAAGACTCCCACCTTTAAACACTGTAAATTGAAGTTATTATCTTCTGAAAACAAATCCACCTTTTTTCATTTCAACAGTTATTCATCACCTCGCTCAGTGAGGTCATTTATATTCATTCATTCATTTACTGCACAAATATTTCATGATACAAACTATGTGTTGTGTATCTCCAGCCATTAAGGATACAGTGATGAAAAGACACATATATTCCTAGCTATTATAGAGCTTACTTTGTAGCAAAGACACATTATACATAATATGCATTAAGTAAATATTTATTTAATTAATTAAACTTGATAAATCTGTTCATAAAATTGACTTCTTGTCAAGGAAAATTACAGTATAGAAAAATAGCACACGCGTTTTATCAAAGTTTGCCAAAAATCTGTATTTACAGAGAACTAACAAATTGCCTTTGTGTAGAAATAACTGACAGCCTTTTGATTTCATAATATGTAATCACAGAATAAAGCTGGAAACCTTTGCTTGCTCAGCACAAATGGAGAAAAGTCTTACTTTAAAGAATATACATTACAACAGCCTTTTGAAATATAATCAGCTAACTTTAAAGATAAAGTGCCCAGAGAAACAAATGACCCATTCTATTAAAAAATGTATTGTGCCCTTGTGACAGTTGTTATATGGTCATGTAAGTCCCCGGAGAAAAAACTATGAGAGTTTTCCTTCACTCCCACCAAGAGAAAATTCAATTCATACATACCAGTTATTCAACCATGACCTATTTGTATAGCATCAAGATATTCAATTCACAAACGTGCCCGCTTGTTGGACCTGTTGGTTGGAGCCAATCTTCTAAAACTTGAAGAGGGGAATCCTCTGGGGGTTTATGCAGTAGGGAGGGAGACAGAATCTAATCCTTCACAGCACACTGCCTGCCTGCCAAAGCTCTCCAGCAATTCAGGAGTGCAGACGGTGGAACGCAGCCCCGTCTGGGGAGGTTGTCTGATGACAGAACATCCTAGGAGCTGTCGCTTCAGCTCCATCCGTGGCACCCAGTCACTTTGTGAGAGAAACAGATGTGCATCAAGAGTGGCATCTAACATGACTACAGTGCATCCCTCCCACCATGAGGGAGGGAGATGAAAAATGCTTTGCTTTTCCATAGCAATATATGCAAATGATTTATCTTAATTATTTTTAGATTGCAATATGTTGCCTCATATGTCAAATGTACATTAAAGAGGAATTAGCTTAAATGTCAGCATTATATGATTCACTACTTAGCACTGCAGACACAGAAGCAAAAATAACAAATCCAAATGTCAGTGTACAGCAATCTGAAAAGTTTCAGTAGCAATATACTTTTCTTTCTGCTGTGAATTTGAAATAAGACTTTCTGTCATAAGTCCTACCCAGGAGACAGTAACTACAAAATCAAAAAACAAAAGACAGTCACGGGAGTCAATAAACTAAGGCCCATAAGCCAAATCTGGTCTGCCACATGCTTTTGTATATAAAGTTTTATTGGAACACAACCATGTCCATTCATTTACATATTGTAGATGCTCTCAGGCTATAATGGTAGAGTTGAATAGTTGCAGCAGAAACCATATGGCCTGCAAAACCTAAAATATTTACCATCTGGCCCTTAACAGAAAAAGTTTCCCAACTCCATGTTTATGAAGTGTGCATCACTCTATAAGGTGTGTCCTTTGCACAGATGCCCAAGTACTGCACAGAGAAAGGGCTATGGAGATGTGCATGGAGCCCCCTTGAGTATTCAGCAGAGTACTGATCAGTGACCAAACCACCCAAGATAAGGGTGAAAATCATTAAAAGGATTAGAAGGAGCAGTGCCAGGCCACCACACAGAGGCAGAAATAGTTCCTGTTCCTATCAGCCATACTGGAAAACATCATAATCCCAAAGCATTGGTTAGAATACTCAAAAGGGTGTTGCCTTAATAGGAGAAGAAATTTTTTAATACACTGAATGAAATGAACAACATACTATCCATTGCAGAAGAAAAGATTAGTGAAGAAAAAGAAGCAAAAATTATTGAAAATAAAACCCAAGAAGAAAAAATAATTAAGTGAAAAATCACCAGTGAACCGTGGTACAAAATCAAAAAGCCTAATATACATTTCATTGGAGTCCTTAAAAAATAGGAAAGGAAGAAACCAAAAATATTTGATGAAACAATGGCCAAATATTTCCAAATTTGATTAAAACTATAAAACCACGGATTCAAGAAGTTCAACAAACACCAAGCTCAAGAAACGCAAACTAAACCAAGGTCGTCTATTTTCACTATTTCTATTCAACATTGAACTAGGAGTTCTACCCAGTGCAATAATACAAGAAACAGAAATAAAATGCATCCAGATTGGAAAGGAAGAAGCAAAACTGTTCACATTCACAACTGACAAAATTATCTATGTAGAAAATTTAAAAGAATCTACAAATAAGCTACCAGAGCTAATAAATGATTTTAGCAAGGTTGCAGGATACAAGATCAATATAAAAAAATCAACTTTATTTCTGTGCACTAGTGATGGACAATTGGAAACTGAAGTTTAACAAGCAATGCTATTAATAATAGCATCAAAAAGATGAAATACATAGGGACAAATACCTATACTACAAAAAACTACAAAACACTGCTGAGGAAAATTAAAGAAAACCTAAGTAACAGGACAAATGTACTATTTTATGGGTTATAAAAGACTCAACATTGTTAAGATTTGAAGTATCCCCAAATAGAGCTATAGATTTAATATAATCTGAAAAAAAATCCCAGTAGGCATTTTTGTAGACACTTACAAACTGATGCAAAACTTTATATAGAATTCAGAAGACCTAGAATAATCAAAACAACTTTGAAAAAAAAAAAGAAAATTGGAGGGTTTACATTACCTTAATATCAAGACTCATTAGAAACGATAGTTACCAAGATACTGTGTTACTGGCATCAAGATAGATAAAGAGACCAATGGAACAGAATAGAACACATAGTTTCCCCCACTGCCAACATCACCCATTGTCTAGTAGCTGTGTGGTAGCAATTTGATTTTGAACTCAAAAGGTAAGGATACTACTCTCTCAAAACACTTTGCCTCACCAACAAGTCTCTCTTAATAAACAATTATCAAATAATATTAACTTACTACACATCCTGAAATATTCTAGCCTCTCAACTGATAGAAGACAATTTCAAATTTCAATATTTATAACTCAAGCATGCTTCTTGGAAATTTATCATGACATAAAATCTTACATTTAACAGTATATTAGAAATAAATTCTAAAATTGCTAAAAAAATTATAGCTATTTAGAAAAGGATGTCTTTCTTATGAGGCAACAAGTTAATTTTCTTTCCTTATAAGATAATAACTAGTAAAACACAACTGGATATCCATGTGCAAAAGAATGAAGTTGGACCCCTACCTCATACCATATATATAAATTAACTCAAAATGGACCTAACCTAAATATAAGAGTTAAAACTATAAGATCCTTAAAAGAAAACTTAGCTGTAACTATACATGACTTTAGATTTGGCAATGGATTCTTAGATATGACACAATCTCAAGCCTACTTCATAGAAATATTTATCACAATCTAAACGTCCTACATGTAACAAGGTGCTAGAAAGAAATTTGCTGATATTTACAGCTATTTGGTAAAGAAACAGCTCTCTTATGAAGCAAAAGAGTTTTTTTTCTTTCCCCAAAACATACTTTTCCTATAAGAAATTAGTAAAACAATTCAGAACTTTGTACTATATTCCATGACCTTTGAATCATTGAAGGTTTCGAACTAGAAGATTAACACCCTCCTCTTCTCGCAATCTGCCACATCAGTTGTAGAAAAACAAACTGTTGAAATGTTGAGTCAAGCAAGTAGTTGTTTCCAAATTATAGGAAGTTTGCAAACCACCCCATGTGTTTGCAAACTGTGTTTGCAGTTTATTTAAACTGAAATTAAATGAAGTTTTCTAAAACTTAAGTAGCCTTGTCATATAGTCTGTCCTTATGGATCTCCAAACTTTTCGTTAGTTGAGAATTTTACAAAGGAACAAAAATTGTTATGTCTATTTCACAAGGAAAAAGAAAAAAAGAGAGAGAATGAAAACAAAATTTTTAATTACCACTTTTTAGAGTTCTTAAGTAGATACAAAATCTTTTGAAAGACCGCTTCTTTCTCATCCAATTCTATGGTTACAATCTCTGTCCAGACCCAGCAATATTTTACTTACATTATCACAACCTCCTGGAATACAAGGCCTCTGACCGCTTTGGATAGAGAACTGAACCTTAGAAAACATTCCATGAGGATGTCTTATCGACTCACAGATTAAATCAAAGATGTCTAACAGAATCCTCAATCTCTTTCACATTTAGTTTATTCCAAAACTCTTTTAATCTTAAACAACCTTACTGGACAGGGCTATCTCTGGCAATTGGTCTACTGTTATAGCCTCAATAGCACCGAAAATACTGCATTGCTCATAATAAATACTGGATACATTTATATTAAATAAACATGTGAGTGCACAAACAAGTTAATATATTTTGTGACACATGTAGATAGAGATAAACACAGAGCTGGAAGAGTATAGATATAGTTCTGGAAAATGATGGATTCAGATGTAAACATGAATACAGCTACCACTACAGATGGTGGTAGTTTAACACCATTTAGCAACGTACAGATGTTACAGATACAGATCACAATTTATATTTGTTCCTTACATTGGAAGGAAATTTTGAGATCTCAAAGTCAACTTTCCATAGAAAGTAGGAATTCCTTCTTCATATCCCTAACTTTGGCCTGAACACGTCCAATGACAGAGCGTGTGTATTTCAAAACGACTGTTCCTTTGTGGGACAACTGAAATTTATAGAAAGTTAATCATTTATAGTTAGGTTAAAAGCTGCTTCATATTTTCTATCTATTAGCCTTAGATCAATCGTCTGAAGCTAAAATGTCTGTTCTTTTATAGGTGGAGGAAGGAAAAGGCAGTCTAGGAGAAAGAAAAGTATAAAAAAAGAGCGTGTTGTGCAGTGAAATAACCACTGGGTAAACTAATGATTAATAGGTTATGAACTAATTTGAGAAGGTGCCTTCTGAGAATAATGACAAGAAGGATATGTTTCATTAAGCTGGATGTGCCACTTTCTGGGCTCAGGATCTCACTTATAAAATAAAATGATTTAACTCGTCAAGGGTTATGAGCTCAAATGCTATCAAGAGGCAGAGAGGAAACATCAATGAACAGAACATAATAGGAAGATTTGGGGACTGTGTTGAACTGCAAAATACTGACCCTCTAATGACATTCATATGCAATTTAAAAATCATCCTACTGAGAGCCCAAGTAGACACATCTACACCATCTGGCTCTCAGGCTGCTAGTTTTCTCCCTTGAACTGGAGGACTCTTCAGCCCAGTTATCAGGTTCCTTCCACTTATAACCTCTACAGTTTTACAGTTAACTGACCCCTCACAATACTGGTCTTCTCTGAGCATCCTACTGTTTGCAGTTTACCTGCACTTGTGCTGGCTTTCGGAGGCATGGTGGAATTTGTATGTTATCTGTTCTTTTTTGCTTTTGTGCGTTTCACCACTCCGACTCACTTCTAAGGGCATGTCATTCCCACCTTCTAGAAGTTCATTCCCACTATCATATAAAAAACATTCCTGCTTTTCCAAGAATATCTGTGTTTTGACAAGGAGTCCTAGGAAGACTCCACTTAACACAAAGGTATAAAGTCAGAATCATGATAATACAGGCAAGACCCATAACAGCAGAGCGGGATGAATATTTGGGGGGAAGGGTTTCAGTGTCCTGTAAACCCCAATGAGTATGTGGTTTTCCAGGTTTTTTAAATTGATACCAAATTTAAAAATGAGACATAAAATTGTCCTGCTGGTCTCAAGCCTTTGATTAAGATGTAAGTATCTGCCAAAGTATCTGTGACTATTTTTGTACTTATTAGTTAAAAATAGTTGTGGAGTATTATAATAACTCTGGACTTTAGGGAATTAAAAGAAACAAGGCCCTTCTCTGCCCCTTGGCAGACTGACCTTTTGCAAAAGACTTAATTTATTGGACACTAGTTACCTAATCCACAAAATAGTTTGACGCACATTTTGCTTAATTCATAGACTTGCTGTGAGAATACAAATTGAGATACCATATTTCCTTTGTAAAATATAGAGAATTATTTAATGCAACATGTAATTAAAATTAATTTACTTGACCTCTGCTTCTGAGATGTAGTAGGTTGGAGACGCCAATGCTTCTACTGCAAAAGTAGAAAAAGAGAGATATATTGTTTTTAATGTTCACAACAATATCACAGAGCTGTGAAAACAACAAAGAGTAAACCAACTGAAATTCCAGGAAGACAGAAATATTATAAAAGTATCTTGTGATAGTCTGCCATTTGCTGTTCTAAGTTCAGGCTAAGTATAGGATAGGATCGGTCCCAATTAGAGATCATTATCATGGAAAATAGAAACCAGAAAAGCATTTAGTAGTTGGACAATGCTAGATGACAAATTGGAAACTTGAGGAGACACAGATACACTGATGTTTTACCTCCCGGGACATTTGTTGAGCTCTGAGGCTATGCAGACAGTTGTGGAGCTAGGCGTAAACTCTGAAGAGGCAGATGAGATTTCCTGCAGTTTCTTAGAGCTTAGGAAGCACACATGCCAAGGGAGAGAACTGTCTAAAGCACATGATCAGTCTTTCCCTTAAGACTTTTGCAATTTCTTGAAGTTGCCTGGGAAAGGTGGCTTGGGAACTGGACTGGGAACTTAGAAAGCACAGAGCTGGGTCTCTTGCAGTCTTTTAGAACTGACTGAAGAGAGAAATAATTGACAGGCTTTCAATCAAAATATCATAGGACCATATTTGAAGAACAGGAGCAAGCAAGACATCAACTGAATTTTACTAACACTGCAACCCACCCAGCCCCAGCCCAATTCAACCTCTGACTGATTAAAGTGATGCTCCCCTTACTCTACATCTATCTGCCTGCAATTTAGTGGAAGACAAAGCCTTCTGAGCTCCTCTGGTTCTTTTAATTATAATGTACAGCATAAAATTAAAAATTACTAGATATATAAGAGCCAAGAACATATGACCAATTATCAACAGGAAAAAATAAAACAATAGATGCAGACTCACAGATTATTTCAATATTAGAGTTGGCAAATACTTTTAAGTAACCGTGATAAACTTGTTTTTTAAGGCAGCGATGTACACGATAGAAATGTATAGACATATTGACTGAAAAGCATGCACATTGAAGTTTACAGCAGCATTGTTCATAATCATTAAAACTGGGAACTACCCAAGAAATTGTAGAATGGATAAATAAATCGTGGCATCCTCACATAATAAAACACATACAGCAATGAAAGTGAACAAGCTAAAACTTCTCATAATAATATAGATGAATCAATGTCAAGCAAAAGAAGTCCGACCCAGAAGAATCCATTCTCTATGACTTGATTTATATAAAGTTAAAAAATGAAAATTAATCTGTAATTGAGAAATAAGGAGATAGTGGTTTCCTTAGCTCCTCAGATGCTGGTAATGTTATATTTCTTGATGTAGGGACTGGATACTACAGTGAAAACTCTGAAAATGCATCAAGCTGTATGTACTCAGAATATGTGCACTTTTCTATATGCACTATAGTAAAGAATTGCTTAAGACTGAAAAATACATAAGTCAATTTACTTATTAAGTTCTACAGAAGTTCCCAAACTGAATATGCAGACACAGCCTAATTACTCAGAGAATTTACTTAAAGCCTAACTATGTTATGTAAAACAAATTCATCAGAAACAACAGTCCAAAGGAAATATTAGAGGTCTTTATCTGCCAAAACCAGCCATTCCTCCAAACCACATTGCCATGGCTCCCTCTTACTTCTTTATTATTTGATTAAAAAAAAAAAACCTCTCAATTCTTCCTTTCCCAAAAATGTTTTCTTGTGCCAGGGCATTTAGTGTGTAGAGTAAGACACTCCTCTAAAATGCTTACAGTTTTAAAAGATACCCCAGCCCATGGCCAACTGTGTTGCAGAAGATTTAGAAGGTAAATGGCAACACAGAGATGAATTTTTCTCCCAAGTATTTTAACTTAGTCATTTAGCCTGGCACAGTAATCCTCAACTAAAAGCCTCTAACTGAACATCATCCATTCATAACATCATGAAAGGCTTCTGTTATCCCACTTGTTGTTGGCTTGATCTGGATCTGCAAGAACTTGTTGCCAGTATGTCAGAAATTCCTTGTATCAGGGATATATAACCCTTTACAGGTTCAAAACTTACTTATTCACTTGTATATAACAATGTAGTTAAACCTGCAGTGCTTGCAAACTGCAGCAATTTAAATCAATTTTATTATATAGATAATCCACTAAAAAGATATAAACAAAAAATCATATTGGAGTGACAGCTGTCCTATAGATATTACCATGCACTTGTTTTTCCAGAAAATGCTTTATACCTTTCAGAAAACTGTACTGTATCTTTAATTGAAAATATGTCTGTGCTTCCACAAAAACAGATACCTAAGAATCTTCTCAGACTTAATGAGTATATGAGCCATTTTTCATTACACTGCTCTAAAAACCATATTTTTTAAGCTGGTAACACTCTAGGGTAGAACAAAATGTAAATAAATGGAGAGTTGACTAGACTGCATCTAGTATTGTGGAATCTGTATTCTATTAGCAGAGTCACTGCCAGGATTTTTGTAATTAAAACTCTATTGACCCATCTCTTTTTCTTCCAAAACTGAGAAAGATTATTTACTAGGTCATAAATTTAAAGGTCATCAGATCTAAGACTGTGCAAATGAGCAGAGAACAGCCAGAAATTCCCTCAAAACAAGCATTTCTGTGATGAGATCAGAAGCACCCAGCAAGAACAAGTACTGAGGACATGTTCCATATTTACAGTTTCATCATTAAATAAAAATACTTTCTTTACATCCAAATTCAAGTTTGTGTTGAAGACCATCTCTGTAAATATGTAAATATAATTTACAAACACACCATAGTGCCTCACTGTGTAATCTGCGGTGCTTCTTTTTTCCTCCCTGTCGTTTAGGAACTGAATGTCAAAATCATAGTGTTTCACTGTAGCTACTACAGGGACAAATCTGTGGAAAATACATTCCTTAATCTGTCTCTTATTAGCAGGGTCATTAGCAGATTTTATAAATAGCAGTTGTAGGCTTGTTTACCAATCCCTTTTTTTCCTCTGTATATAAAGATAATTTATCTGTGTCCTCCATATTAAAGTTTTCAAATGTCAAGCCTAAAAGTCAAGCCTCATTTGAAAAGAAAAGACACATATTGTAAAATCTTTCCTTATGTTTCAAAAGTTTAATTTTCCCTTGAGCTGGAAAAAAATTCCTATGGACTCTAGAGCAATCTTCAACACTTGACACTTCATAGAACTGGGGAAAATGCAAATGGCAAGGGTTAGATCATTTGTTGACTGTTTGTGAGTAATCTTTTTAACATTCAAAAAACACGTTGGACCACCTTCCAGGAAATGTTCTTTGGAAACAAGTCTAAGCTTAAAGATATTTTTTTGCTACCAGCAAGGAAAACTTACTTCACCCTAACAGGGAAAGAAAGTTCCATATAGATCTCTAGGTTTCAGTTCACCTCAGTTGATCACAACTTAACATGTACTTTCCTTGTATGTCCACCATTGAGTTTGCATCCGGCTCTTCTATAAATTTTAAAATACAATAAAAAGTAATCCTGATTTATGTTCTGCCTGATTCATCCAGTGACAAAAATTAATCAGAAAATTTAAGACAAATTTTTTGAAATATCAGACTGAAATAAATTGTCTATTCTCTTTGGAACACATTCATTTGGGCTTATAAATCATATTTAACGTAGTATTTTAAAATCCTTAAGACTGCAGGACTATCTTTGCAATGAATGATTATACAATTTAATAATCTGTTATAACAAAAGTTAATAGTAAGCAAATATAAGATATATTGAACATATTTATTTTTAATTTCAGACAATGGAACAATTTATACAGCTTCTTTAAAGTGAGTTGCCAACTTTAAATGAATGGTGAGGTTTTTCACTGTTATTGTTGTGGTTTGAAGTAACAGGAATACAAAGTTCATGTTTAATGTTACAGTTAATGATTGATTTCTTACCCTGACATGAAATCTTTTTTTCTCTCTCTCTCTTTTCTCTGGTGTTCAATTTTTCTTTGGTTTTCAACTTTGAAGTGTTTGCTTTACAAAACTAAGTAAAAATGCACAAGGCATCCTTCAAGTATTGACCCTCCTTCTGGCAGATTTCTTTTGTTCTGCACAGGACAATCTATTCTTATCCTTCATTAATTCTAATAAACTCAGACAGGTGGCTGGCTTTTTCAAAGGACTTGCTTTAAAAATATAACAAAACTTGTGTCAACACATATCAAATGAAGCAAAGAATGAAGCTACCTTTTGTTGAACTCAATTAGTGTGGGCAGCCAACCTTGATTATGCAGAAAAAGAAAATAAAACATGTTTTCTTCAGTAGACAGTAAGATTTGACTTGAATTAACTTAAGGGTCAGCAAACTATGACTCACAGGCCAAATAAGGCTCACTGCTTGTTTTTATAAATAAAGTTTTATTGGAACACAGGCCTGTTCATTCATTTACATATTGTCCAAGTCTGCTTTCCTTATACAATGACATAGTTGAGTAGTTGTGACAGAGACCAAATGGTTTGCAAAGCCTAAAGTATTTACTATTTGGACTTTTACAGAAAAAGTTTGCTAACTCCCGATCCAAGTATCTCGATTTTTTTTTTTTACTTCGTTTTTACCTCCATAGGAGTAGGTAAAAACATGGGAAAACAACCTTTTGGGCAGCCCAAAATAACATGGCTTCTGTTGAATTTCTGTGACTATTTTAAGATACAGAAGCAAAGCATTTCAATCAGGACTTATTTTAATATGCAGAAATATTTATTGGATTCCAGTTTTGCTATAGCCTCAGAGAGCATATGAAAACATTCTCCCTGTAAATTGCATCTTACTCAGTTAAAGGCATTTGTTGGTTTGATAGGTGTGGGTTTTCTTTTTAATTGCTGCAGGGATCTGAGTTGAGGTGAATTAAAATTTAAAATTCTGATCATTTTGCAAACTTGTCACTATGCATGCTATAGGCAAGTTAACAGATTTAGTTATGCCAATGATTGCGAAAAGATACATTATTGCTGTATTATAATGCATAAACAGGTTTTATGTTCTTCTGCATAAATTAGAAACTCAAATTTATGGAGTCGCAGAGCTGTGATCATCATCCAGTTTTTAAATAAGGAAGCAATTGGTGATTTATATCACACCTAAAAAGTTTCCTTGTCAAGATGCTTGCTGATCCATGGCATATAATTTGGATAAACAATGCAAACTTTTGATAGTGTCATTAGGAATTATTTGCATTCAGGTTTTTTTTTTAAGTGTTTTTTGTTGTTGCTAATCTCAGGTGGCATACTCTCTCAAGAAATTCTAGCTGCTCAGAAATTCCATTTCAATAGTTTTTATGTCAGAACTTTTGAAATTAAAATATGTGTATGAAAATCTAGGCATTGTGCAGCAACAGCTGTTACATCATAATAAGACAACACACCAGAAGTTATGGCTCCCCTAATGAAAAACACAACTTCATCTATGAAGAAGTCTTACCAAAAAAAAAAAAATTTAACCTGGATCTGATCTAGCCTCTAGATCCAATTACCAATTTACTGGAAATGCAAAGAGTAAAGGAACATGTTAAATCACACTATGGGGCTGCAACTCCCAAAATCTAGATTGGGGGAAACTCTGTAGGCTAACCAAATAAATTTCAAGGAGAAATAGTGAGATGAAATGGAAACTACAGACTAATAAAGACGATCTTATTAGACAATTGCAATGTATTTACCTTATTTGGGTCCAGGCTCAAACAATTAAAAATCTATTTTTGACATTGAAGAAATAATTACAAATTTGAGCCTTGGCTAGATATATAATGAAAGAATTATTGTTAATTTGTAAATGCTATAGCAGTATGGTGGTTACAGTTTTTTTTTTTTCAAAGAATCCTCATTTTTAGAGACATGCTGAAATTTGGAGGATGAAATAGATATGATGTTTAGGATTTGCTTCAAAATGATAATAAATAATAAAAAAAAAATTTTAATAAAGAGAGGGCTTCCCTGGTGGCGCAGTGGTTAAGAATCCACCTGCCAATGCAGGGGGCACAGGTTCGAGCCCTGGTCTGGGAAGAGCCCACATGCCGCGGAGTAACTAAGCCCGTGAGCCACAACCACTGAGCCTGAGCTCTAGAGCCTGCGAGCCACAACTACTGAAGCCTGCGTGCCTAGAGCCCGTGCTCCACAACAAGAGAAGGCACCGCAATGAGAAGCCCGTACACTACAACGAACAGTAGCCCCCGTTCACTGCACCTAGAGAAAGCCCGCATGCAGCAATGAAGACCCAACACAGCCAAAAATAAATAAAATGAATAAATTAAAAAATAAGTAGAGAAATATTAATTAAAATTTTTATTTAAAAATAATAAGAAAAAGGGTAAGATGAAACAAGATTGTGATGAGATAATAAACGTTGATACTGGATGATGGGTACATTGGGGTTTATTATGTGTCTACTTTTGTATATATTTAAAATTCCCACACTAAAAAGTTAAAAATATATGTAGGATACAATATAAAATAAGATGCCTCTTTATGACTAATTTTACTAATTCTTGGTGATAAATAAAAGTAAAAGATACAAGTAAGTTATTTAGGTATAGGATTAATTCTGGTACCAGCTTACACAAAATATGATTCACGTCTGATTAGGGGTAAAAAATAGAGATTTTTAAAAAAACAAACCTGAATAGCTTTGTTTAACGAAGTTTGAGAAGTATAGGATTTGTGTTTACCTGTTTGTTCAGTATGATTTATGTTTTGTTCTTAAAACTCAAAATCCTTCACACTATTCTACATAAATCTGATTCAGATAACACTTATTCCGGGTCTACCATATGTTTAGGTAGTTTAGCTTAAGTTCAGTGGCACCGAGTTCCGTGTCTTCCTTCTCCGTTTCTTTCAGGAGAGAAGTAGGATTTCTCCGCCAGAGGTTGATTCAGGAAACACCCGCAGAGAACGCTCGTGTAGTTCTATGCTTAAACACCTCCGTTTATTCTCAAACCTACCAAACTTGTATCCCCACTCCTCTTTCAGGCTGCTCGTTAAATCTCACCTCCTATGTGAAGCTCACTGCCCTCTCCCCCAGTAAACGTTTCAGGGAATGCTACTGCATACACCTGCAGGCTGAGCTAAATCGGTAAGGCTCACACACACACTCATTATAAGAAATATGCTAGCATCGATAATTCAGTTCAGACCTAATAAAGTCAACTAGACTGAAGAGATAGGCTTTTTAATTCTTTCAGAACATTCGTATTATGACAGATGTGACACATATGAGAGTGAACACAAGCCTTTTCCCCATGTTCTAAAACCTAATTAGCAAGGATATAGTTCTTGTGCCTTTCTTCTTCAAATTTTGTTTTCCCCCTGCAAGCATAACTTTTGGACTTTTCTACTAATCTTCTTGGCCATAACTTTTATGGTTTAAGTTTTTAATGTTTTTCTAGAAAATAAAACCACATGAGTTAATAAAAGCAAAACGCTGAAATTTCTGTGTCAGAGCAATAAGCAGCTGGGTAGCCATCTGCTGCTCTGCATCACCTCTGACACCAGCGGAGTCTCAGCCCTTATTATCTCTTGCCTAGATGTTCACAATGGCTTCTGAAGTAGGTCTTCTCCCTGTGGTAATTCTCGACCCTGAGCCATCCTCCCCAGTGCTACTGGAGTGATTGATAATTCTCCCAGTTTAGAATCTGTCATTGTCTCTCCATCACCTACAGTGGTACCTCTGCTCACAGCTACTCGGCCTCATCCCTCATCATCCCTCTTCCAGACTCTCCTTGCTATGTATCCTCTCTTCCACCAAGCCTGCCCCAAGTAGGCCACACCGTTTCTCACCTCCCGGAAGGCCCAGATCACTCTCTCTCCCTGGAATACAAGACACACACACACACACACACTGCAAGCACACAGGGTCGGCTTCACAAACACATAGTAATCCTTTAATTCCTAGCTTAGAAATAACATCCTCTAGTCCAGGAAATCTTTACTGTCATCCACACACCATCACTTCCTACACTGGTGATATATCACACTACTTGGTAATTTATTTGTTAAATGTCAGCCTGCTATTTTATAAGCTCCTTTAAATCTAGCAACCGTATTTACTTTTATATCTCAAGCCCCTAGTCTGCGTGTGGTACACGGTAAACCTTCAGCAAGTGTTTATTGAATGAACAAATGAATAATTTGAATGCTGTGGTCTAACTAGTAAATCTCTGGCTAATATATTCTGTAATAATTCAGTCAGTTATTTGATAGATGTTTAGCATTTTGTGTAAGACACCATGCCAGACACTGTTGCAGGTTACAAAACTGAATGAAGTATAGTCAAGTCCCTGTGCTTTGGGACAGAAGATGTACACAAGTCACTCATTCAAAACAGAATATTTATTTTTATTAAAAAATAAGCACTTTTTTGTGCAAATTAGTGGAGGAATGGCAAGGAGGTTCAACTCTTTTTTTTTAATTAATGAGTTTATTTTTATTATTTTTAAAATTTTTTTTCAAATTTTTGGCTACGTTGGGTCTACGTTGCTCTGCGCGGGCTCTTTCTAGTTGCGGCGAGTGGGGCTACTCTTCGTTGTGGTGTGCGGGCTTCTCATCACGGCAGCTTCTCTTGTTGCAGAGCACAGGTTCTAGGCGCGCAGGCTTCAGTAATTGTGTCACGCGGGCTCAGTAGTTGTGGCTCGTGGGCTCTAGAGCACAGGCTCAGTAGCTGTGGCACACAGCCTTAGTTGCTCTGCAGCATGTGGAATCTACCCGGATCAGGGCTCGAACCCGTGTGCCCTGCATTGGCAGGTGCATTCTTAACCACTGCGCCACGAGGGAAGCCCCAAACTCTTTAGTGAGATGGCAAAGATTTAATCAAATTAATTGTTCAAAAGTACTTGAATAATGTTCATATTTTTAATGAACTTTTTACTACTTTTTACTACCCTTTTAGCTAATGTTCAAAAACATCTTTCTTGTAGCTTAGAAATATTCAATATAAAGCTTAAAATATCATAAAGATGTTGTAGCCTAACTGCCTTATTTTATAAGGAAAAAAAAGTAGAACTAGATCTCAGGGCCTCTTTCTTCTATTCTGCAACTCTTTCCACAATGATAAACTGTCTCGAATTTTAAAAGTCTGTTCTATATATTTTGCTGAGTATATTGTAGTATTTATGCTAAAGTGTTGCTCATTTTCTTGGCAAATAGTAAAACAGGACCTAAGATATTTGGGGCTTAATAATGCTATTGCTTTCTTTGAAGGGCTCCTAGGAAAGACTTTTTAAATGGCCTTCCTAAGGTATACTGAGAAGAAAACTGCTGACTTTATGTACCACTTGACTGAAGAGCATCAGGAATCTTCTTCTCCTAGGTCTACCCAGCTGATGTTCTTTCAGCACCTACAATGTCACATAAGAAGCAAGTGCCAGGTTCTAGGCACTGTTGATACCAAGATGAGTCCTGATCTATAGGTAACTCACAGCCAGATATGTACACTGGAGTCATAGAGACTCAGAGTGAAAAAAACAAAAGCTTGATTATGGGTATTCCTTAATAATACTGCAAAATAGTACAGAAGCTTACCCTTAGGATTTTAGTCCCCAAACTATTTTAATGTTCATTGTTACTGCAGGGTCCCTAAATCATCTTATTAGTTGATAATAAGAACAGTAACAACTGTTACCCTGTATGAAAAACAACAAACCCAGGGGAAGAAATGTTGATGGTTTAGCATGATTAAAAAATCTTTAGAGGGACTTCCCTGGTGGCACAGTGTTAGGAATCCACCTGACAATGCAGGGAACACAGGTTTGAGCCCTGGTCCAGGAAGGTCCCACATGCCGCGGAGCAACAAATCCCGTGCAACACAACTACTGAGCCTGTGCTGTAGAGCCCGAGAGCCACAACTACTGAACCTGCGCTCTAGAGCCCGTGAGCCACAACTACTGAAGCTCACGTGCATAGAGCCCATGCTCCACAACAAAGAGAAGCCACTGCAAAGAGAAGCCCGCTCACTGCAACTAGAGAAAACCCACGTGCAGCAACGAAGACCCAACGCAGCCAAAAATAAATAAATAAATATATATATTTTAAAAATTTTTTTGAAATATTTAGATAATGCTCTTCTTGTACTGTGTTTTTCTAAATTTTGAAAGTTTCCCTCTCTTGTTATACCAGTTTTTAGCAATGTACAGTTTAGGGGAGTAATATGATCTGTATGGAGACATCAAGATGTCAAAATAAGGACTGTGAACAGAGCCAAATGGCCTCAAAGAATAATATGACCAAAATACCACTAAAAATTTACAGGTCATATACACGTAGTCATATATTGTATATGAAAGAGCAAATCCTATACACTATTGTTAGTAAATTATTGATAGCTAATTCAAAAAATAATTCTTGAATTTTGGAGAACCATCATGTATAAATGTTAAGTACGTGTTAATAAGAGATCTGCCTTCATATCAAAACACTTCTGAGTTAATGGTAGCTATTACATTCCATATATAATGTGACTCTCTCGAGAACACTTTGGCAGAAATAGTACCATTCAAATGTACTTAGCACACTTTTTGTCCTTCACACATCCTCTGTTAAGAAATAAATTATTGTGCTAAGGAAAGGAGGTTGAGATATTAAATTAACAGATATAAGCTAAGCACTTCAGTTGGAAATGCCATCTTTGGAGTTATATCTTTTATAAATTGTTATTGGAAGTTCTGAAAAATCAATTTTAACCTTGTACAGGAACTAAAAGCAAAATAATCCTGAAGTGTGTGGAGACAAAAAGGGACCATCAGCCAAAGAATAGAAAAATGTGGACTTTAGAGAGTAAAACCAATAAATCCTGGATACATTGGTCCACTTTCAATAGTAAATCAGCTTTTGATTATGTTATACTCTATGTACTTTTCTACCATTATTAAAACAATAAATAACATCCAAGAAGAGATGCAAAACTTTTTGTCTAAAAAATATTCAATTTTATTAAGAGAAGAAATCCTGTTATTTTGAAAATGCAGGCAACTATTTGGCCCAACTGAACATACAGTGTTCGATGCTTGCAAGTCACGTAGTCTTCAAAGAAGAATTTAGTTACTTTATGAGAAATTAATGTTCCATTGGTCCTCCCTTATTTTTCTACAGACAAACCATATGTTGAAGTCATATCATGAGTTGAAGATTGAATTTAGTCAGGCAACTCTGGACTCACATCTCTGAACCTCAGCTTCTTCACCCAAATAATTAGAACAATGATCCTCACTTCACAGAATTGATCTGAAGATTAAATGAGATACCGTATTTGAATGCTATCAAATCCAAATGTGCAGAAAGACATCTTGAAACCCATCCTCATTAGGGATGCCCTTACTAATAGGATAGGAATAGCTGAAGTCTGCTGACTAAAGCCTCTTCTCCCTTTGAGAGTGATTAGCTGGCTCTGCCATCACTTGCTTCTTTTACTTCCATTTTTCTAGGCCTCCAATATCCTTGCTACTCTTCCCTGAATATGCTAACACCCTTAACAGAGTCACAGTCTCACAGGCCCAAAAGTCATTCTCCTTTCTCCCTGTAATAAGAGATGATCGATTAAGGAATTGATCTTAGTTTAACTTCCTAGAAGGCAAGCTTTTTCTCCATTTCAAGTTGAAAGGGGTACGCCACCAAGAATAGTCAAACATGAATATCTACAAAATACGGTCATTTTCACTTTTCACATTTTTGATATTAGTGAAGTATGAAACCCAGTTTAAACCTAAGTTAGGTTAAACCTAGGATTTGACATGTCTGGACACATCTGGAAGACTAGTCAGGTCAACCTAGCAGGGGTCTATTTAAATGACAGGTGGGAAGGTTCCTTGAAATATACTCATCTTAAGGGAAGACATATTCAAAATACACACTTTTAGTGAAAGGATAGCAGAGTGGATTGCAGAGGTGATTCTGAGCACAAGGTAGTTTCTGTCACTTACATGTTCTTTGGTACAAGTTCAACCATACTTAAGTTCTAGGAAAAGGAGCTGCAATAAAACAGTGAATAAAACCCAAAAGACCCATTTATTACAATCCCATTAAGAATAAAAGCACTACTAGACAGTACTACTTTATCATTTCGGCAAGAGTGTAGCTCAATTTGGAGTGTCAGAATTATGAACTCAGGGAACTGAGACCTGGTCCAGTGGGAGCTGGACCACCACTGCCAAGAAGTCCAGGAGAGTCTTTCAGGCAGAGGCCTCTTAGGCAGGGCCCTGCAGGCAGTTCCCCTTAGCAGAATTAATCACAACAAAGAGGAAGAAAAAAGTTAAAACAGCCCATTTTATTTCCCCACAGAGCATCCCCAAAGGAATTTCAAAACTCTTTGGGGGTAGAATATGAGCTGGTTGGGATAATCATAGAGGAAGGCTAGGGTGTCAGGGAAACTCTGTCTTGTTTCTGCTCTAGGAACCTTGTCTTTACACCCAGGCAGTTGTGAAAGAGGTAAATATAGATTATATTAACGTATTATTTCAAGTCGTTTCCGCCATTAAACTCAGCTTTTAAAAATTATTCTCTGGGGCTTCCCGGGTGGCGCAGTGGTTGAGAGTCCGCCTGCCGATGCAAGGGACACGGGTTCGTGCCCCGGTCCGGGAAGATCCCACATGCCGCGGAGCGGCTGGGCCTGTGAGCCATGGCCGCTGAGCCTGCGCGTCCGGAGCCTGTGCTCCGCAACGGGAGAGGCCACAACAGTGAGAGGCCCGCGTACCGCAAAAAAAAAAAAAAAAAAGAATTAAAATTTTTGATTATTGTATGAGAATGATTCTATCTGAAATAGCAGTCTTGAAATTTAGGGGAAAAAACTGAGAAAATAATCTTCAGTTTGAAAATTTCCCTGAAGTTTTAAGTTCGGGTTTTTTTTTCTCATCTCCAGTGAAGAAATGCTTTTAGCTGACAATAGCTAATTAATAACAAGATTAGCTCCAGGGCAGTGTTTACTTCGTATGACTCCCTAAACCCCCTGCATTAAAATCCACTGGTTTGTTTGTTAAACATGCAGATTCCTGTGTCCATCCTAGCCTGCTAAATCAGAAGCCTGGACAGGGGCTTGGAAATCCGCACATTTTAAAAGCACCCAGAGGTTAAACAGGCTGAAGCTTTGGTTCCAGTCCCCTTGGAGAGGCGGAGTACCAATCTATCTAGGAGAGGAATTACAGATCTTCTCCAGTTGAAAGATTCAAGGTCGTCTCCTGTCAGGGCATTATTTGAAAAGACAAACATAGAAATAAATGACTTTTTAAAGGAAAATGGAAAAATACAGTTTTTATTGCACTTTTCTGACGTCAGATCATTTTAAATATTGCCATTTGTACTCACATATGTTTCTGTACGTGTACATTTACAGGATTCTATCGATGGGTTTTTCTTTAAAAGTTTCATCTGTAAAGAATGTACATATAAGCATTCCATCCTTTGAGGGGCACTTTCTTATAAACTCTTATATCCCTAACAAAAAATAACAGCTGTCCAGCCAAGCTCTGGCAAAGGGTTTCATTTTTCTCTCTCTGCTCTCTTCGTTGATGTAAGCCTTAAATTTATTGTCACAGATGAATGCAGTTGAAAGACTGGCTTTCAAAAGGCAGATATGGTCCACTCTATGGCAACCATTCTACAGAGCAGAAGGAATTCCCTCTGCATTCTTTCTACATTGTAGATTGTTTCTCATTTAGGTTGCTTGAGATGACAATAAAGAATTTGATCATTCATTTTTAACTATTGTACCATCATTTCAAGCAATTCAATTGAAAAAAAAAATCAACATCCTAGTAACCTAGATTCTATGGTTATGGACCTATTAACACGAGGTAGCCCTTTTGCTTTGGAGATTTCCGCATATAATGTCATGGAAATCAGGGTTTAAAGATGACAATGGTTAAAGGAAATGACTGATGGATGAAAGAAAAGGAGGTAGCAGTTCCAACTGATATGAAATTTCTTAATTGGCCAAAGATTTATATATGTGTATGTATATTCAATTCATATATGTTAAATATACGTGCATATCTTTGTCTATACAGTAGGATATGCATACATATTATACTATATACTTATTAGGCATATATGTTAAGAGAGATTTGTATTAATGACAAAAATAAAAATTTACTTTAATGCAAATGGGGGTTTTAGTGTTTTTTTTTTCTGTATTCCAATATCCAAAATCTGAGTCTAATATGTAAAATCTGAAACCATGTATTTTTTATTTATCTTGGTCTACCTGGTACCAACCAGTCCCACCCATGCCAACGTATCTCCCATTTTCCCCACTCACACACATACATACACAAATCCTCCACTCATAAAAAGGCGAAGTCTTCTGATATAATTTCTCAGCAACTGAGATTTCCTCTCTCCACTATAAGCTATCATATCTAGATGCCCCAAGGCTGAGATTCCTTGTGCTTTTTAAAGGGCTATAAGTTCTCTACCCAGTGTCTGCCTGTCTATCACACAACAGAGGCATCCTTGGAGCATGGAAGAGTGAGAAATCCTGGCCAGGGGCCAAGGAGATAGAAAGAGAAGAAGAACCCCAGGAGAGTGTTCTCCTGGCATTTGGGAATCTTGAGGCATAGAGATGGGGGTGGGAGGGCCGGATTGGAGAAGCAAGGAGAGGACAGTCTATAGGGATAGCTTAAAAATAATAGCCAAAGCTGGCAGACTTGTCCAGAACCCTTAGCACTAAACCCCCAGCACGTGTATCCAGAGACCATCCTCTTTAGGCAAGTGGGGAGGCTGGGGAGGGAACTTTATTATACTTTCTTACCCAATCTTCCCAGCATTCTTTGAAAAGTTGTTTTCAAAGTCACTACTGTCTCAATCACCTGCAGTTCATATTTGCAAATTTAAAATTAAATGAATCTATTGTTCAATTTGAAATTTAAGGTGTTTTTAAAGCCTAGAAAATCACACTTTGGCAAAAAACTCATTTTTTTACCAGGAACAAATAAGTAATTAGAGCTTGTCTTATTTTAATTGAGAGAAATTTCGGTAACTAAGCATAAAATAGGAGCTGAAATAGGAGCCAGGAAGCCACTGGAGGTAAGGAAATAGAAGGGGCAGGCATCTGACACAGTCTCCACTCAGCTACTTCATAGTTTTCCCGAGGACCCGCCTATCACTCTATTGATGGAACTGAAGATACGTACAATCCCTTTCGGTATCTAATATTCTACATGGTTGGGAACCAAGTGCGTCGGCCTGCACTCTGCCTGGCTTTGCCTGGGAGTGGCAGATTCCTCTACCCTGCTGGGTCAGTACTGCCTACAAATTCATGAAATCTGCAACAACATTCGCATTTCTGCACATAGAACAAGATGCTATTACATTATTCGTTTGGAAACTCTATCTCACATCTCTAGTCTCCCTTTGAAGTCGCCTTCTCAACTTACCTCCTTTCCTCCAGCCACCAAGTTTACTACTGAATACTAGTAAATATTAGTAAATATTACTTTACTATTGAATATTTCCTCAGTCTCAAAACAAGAGTTCCGTCTTGGGCTTCTCACTTTGCCCATTCTTCTGGGACCATCTCATCCCTTCCCATGACTTCCATTATGATCTTTCTATCCAAAGCATCCTGACCTAAGTCTTCTTCTTGGAGCTCCCTCCTGGGTTCTAGACCTTAATATCGAACTGTGCACTAGACAACCCCTCTTGAATATCCAGACATAACTCATTATTGTTGACCCTCCCCATCTCAGCACATGACACCATAACTATTTTCCTGGATCAGCAACCTGGGGACCCCAGTGGGCTTTTCATTTTTTTTCACATAAGTCCCCTCTCCCTCCCATACATCACATCAAAACAATCCCTTAGTTCAGTCATCGCAAAGGATTCTATGACTCTCCATTCCCCTGCTTCCAGCCTAGTCCAGGCTAACATCACCTCTTTCCTCTGTTGGGGAAAAATGATGTCTCCATATTCCCTTCCATCCTCTTTAGCTCCCATGGGAAAAATCCAGAGTGTTCTAAAAATGCAAAACTCATGAAGCCAATTCACCATTAAAGTATGTTAATAATTTTCAGGGCTCATGGATTCAAATCTAAAAGTCTAAATGTTGCATGAAAGTCTGCTTTTCTTTCTCGACTTGGTAAAGAGTTATACGCCTCTCTTTCTGCCAGCATTAGTTTCAACTTATTCTCCTTTACATGCTTTAAAGTATCCAGCTCCCACCCATCTCAATGCTGACCTTCAATCCAGGTTTTCCTTTCAGCTTGAACTTGACTTCACCCCAACCCTTGCTTTGGCCTTGCCACTTCTTCTTAGTACTAGTAATAATATTACTTCTTAAGATTGGCCTGGAACTATATTCAATATCTTATAATAACCTATAATGGAAAAGAATCTGAAAAAGAATATACATATATATATATAACTGAATATATATATATCTGAATCACTTTGCTGTACACTTGAAGCTAACACTACATTGTAAATTACCTATACTTCAATTTTTTAAAAATGTTTAAAAAAAAAAAAGATTGGCCTTCCCCAGCTTTCAAGCTAGTTAGATCCCTGTGGCAGACATGGCTAATTTCCTATGATGAATTCACTCAATTCATCTTTCATAATAACACAACCTAGATTGTGTTCTGTGCAGCAATGTGACCAGCTAAAATACCTTCTGTTTAGAAGTTGTCATGTGACCCAGTTCTGACCATTAAGAGTTCATCAGAAGTCTCCAAGGGAGGCTTACAAAAAGCTTTGTTTAAAAGACACTCTGTTGACAGGTGTCTTTGCCTTTTGCACTTTGCATGGGTCTTTCCCTCTCCTTTCTGCTTGGACTTATGGGTGACGTCACGGTACGAGGTAAAACCAACATTTTAGGACCATGAGGAAAAAACTCACATTATGATGGTGGGACAGGAAAATAAATGGAACTTGAATATTTTATGATCTCTCTAGACTCTGATATATCAGGGTGGAAAACCTCTTACTTTTTTAAGCCTCCTGTGTTGTTCATTACTATCTATCTCATACAATGCCACAGACACAATGTAGGAACGATAACGATGGAATGAATAAGTAATTGAGAAGAAAAAGAGGATGCAGCAGTTCCTGGGGGCAGTGGATATGAGCTCCTCCTAGACTGAATCTCTTCAGTCCTTTTAAAGGTTTAAAATTTTCAGGGTTCTGTGGAACCTTAAGTGTAAATACCTGGATATGGGTGTCAAATATTCTCTCACTGATCATTCATCTGATTTGAAACCCTAAAACCTTAGTTAAAATTCAGACTTTATATGGGTAGGGAAGTAAGTCATTAATATGAATGCTCAAATTAGTTTATCAGGTCATCTATTTATAATTTGCTTCATTGTACCTGTGGAGAATAGGACCAGGACCTGAGATAAATGTTCACGGGAAAAAGGAAGCAAATTGGAGATAATGAGAAGGGGGTGTCAGAACACAGCCTGACTCCTGTACCAATATCTGTGTTGTCCAAAAAGAAAGATGTTTTCTTACTTCGTACAGGACAGCTCTCCAAGGATCACCGCGTATAATCTTTTATCTCCTTTACATTTGAAACCTTTGTTCCACTGGCACGGTCACCAGAGGAATGATACCATTTTTACCCACTGAGAGAGAGCTATATAACTCCATTTAAAATGGCTACAGGATAGTGATTCTGAGCTGTGGTTGGAAGTGTTGATGGGAATGAAAATATTATTTTTGTTGCAGTTGACAATCTAGGGTACTATCCATGGAAATAACAGTAACAGACTGCCATAGAGCAGTTCATGTATATCATGCTTAACATGTATAATAGTAAGTATAGGGCAGGAAAGGTAAAAATAGTAAAATAGTGTGTTCTGAAGGATGTTACTTAGCATGTGACTTTAGTTAAGAAAAGACTGAGGGCTTCCCTGGTGGCGCAGTGGTTAAAACTCCACCTGCCGTTGCAGGGGACACGGGTTCGTGCCCCGGTCCGGGAAGATCCCACTTGCCGGTGAGCGTCTGGGCCCGTGAGCCATGCCTGCACGTCCGGAGCCTGTGCTCCGCAACGGGAGAGGCCACAACAGTGAGAGGCCCGCACACTGCAAAAAAAAAAAAAAAAAAAGTAAAGACTGAAATTATCACCAAGTTAATTCTTAGCATCTAAGAAAAGAAATTGAAAGCTTATTGAATTTCCTTTAAAACACGTCACTGAAAAGGTAGACAAGTAACAAGGAGACAGGATACAGAGAGAAGAGAAACAGGTAGAGAGTTTTCTAGCCCTTGGATGCTGAATCTACTTTTAAAAAATTCTAAATATGTAAAGAATAAAGAATATTTTTGCCAATGGCTAAAAAGTACAATATAATGAAAACTGAATCAGCATGCTGACAGCTGACACATGATCACTTTCGGCGTTATACGTGAGCCAAAGCAAATAAAATATAGGTTAATTGGGATTACAATCTTTGAAAGTTCTTCTGTTTGGCTTTAATAAATGAAGAATCTCTGTATTCAGATAATTAAATTAAAATGATAGGCTGTTTCTTTTTTTATTTGCTCTTTTTTTTTTGCGGTACTTGGGCCTCTCACTGTTGTGGCCTCTCCCGTTGCAGAGCACAGGCTCCGGACGCGCAGGCTCAGCGGACATGGCTCACGGGCCCAGCCGCTCTGCGGCATGTGGGATCCTCCCAGACCAGGGCACGAACCCGTGTCCCCTGCATCGGCAGGCGGACTCTCAACCACTGTGCCACCAGGGAAGCCCTATTTGCTCTTTTTAATGAAAGAAATTTCACTAATGTTCTTCACTTCCTGAAGAGCTACAGCAGTTATCTTACCATGTTAAACACTGTGGTCTGTGACTCAAAAAGAGACATGTGGAAATGTAAACCTCTCTTAACAATCGAAGTACTGTCAGTAGGAAAAGGGACAGGCTTAGACAAGACAAGCTAGGTATGGCATTTATCTTCCTTTTGTAGGAAAATAAACAATTTGGATTGATTAAAGAAAGAAACTGAAAATGTATTGAAAGACAAATGGAAGACCAAATAAAAATGTGATAAACACTTGTCCTTTGTTTGGGGAGACAAACTTTTTATCTTCCACAGGGGAAAATGCAGCTCAAAATCTAGCCCCAGCAAGCCACTGTAGGTGTTAAAAACTGCTGAAAAGCAAACTCCAGGAAAAACCTCCCGTGTTTTGCCCCTGAAAATGGTTGAAGAGAGTAAAAAGCCCTGGGGCCTGGCTAGCAGATGTGTGACCACATTCTCATCACAAGAAAGACAAGAGAAGAAAAAAGTCTCTCTAAAATTTGTTTGCAAAATGATATTTCTATCTTACCACCCTAAATATGCATGGTTTACATTGACTTCAAAGGAGGATGTCTACAGCCAAAGATAATACTGATTGATTGAGTTATTCATGATTTAGTAACTGATAAACTGCCTTCATATGCATTGCAATGTCTTAGGCCCAGTGTAAGATTTATCTGGGTGGGCACAATATTTTGAAAAGACTAATTCAGGAAACATCACAGCCTAAGAAATGCTTTTTTTTTTTTTTTTTCTTTACAGAAACTCCAGTGAAGGATTGATGATGCATGTACTGCAAGTTTCTGATTCTAGCAAGAGAGTACAGGCTCCCCTGTTCTCACTCTGAGTCAGTCACCTCAGATAGGCATTGTACACACATCCAGGCACTGCAGGGAATTAAAAAAAAGCATTGACCGGATGAATGTTGTTTTCTCCACCTCCTCAAACTTTTCCCCAGGTCTATACTTGGCCCAAAGGGAGGGATCCAGGATGCCCTTATTGGGAGCTAAGCCTCATCTCCAATCGCCACCCCAGGCATAAACTTTCTCTTGGACTGTAAGTGTGGTCAGAAAGGTAACAAAAATATGGCGGTGCAGCAGTCCTGGGGTAGAAGTGTGGCTGAAGTCCTTTTTCCTCCCTTCCCTTCATCATCTTCCCCCAGGAGAGCCACAGGCAAGTGAAAAGATTAGGTCATGGGGTTTTAGGTTGGGCCTAAAACCTAAACATGGTGCAAAGTACAGCAGAGGCACGGTAATTTTTAGGCTAGTCTATGAGGCATTTCCTGCTTCCTGAGCCACAGTTGGTCATTCCCTGATAATTACTCCCTCAGGACTTCATATCTGCTTTTATTGCAACACTTAATGAGTTGAGGTACAATGATTTATTTATAGGTCCATCTCTTGGCTGCCCTATGGCCTGTTAGATGATGAGTCCTCCACAGAGCAGCTAATGTCTTACAGGTCATGTCTCCTCTCTCCCAGCCCAGCCCTCTGTCCCTCTGTCCCCAAACCTGCAAGTGTCTAGCACTTGCCTGGCACTTACTAGGCAGTCAAAAAACATTCACTCGTTGAACAAATAAACGAACAACTTGCAGACCTGAGCCAACACAGTAAAGGGAGAAAAGTTTCCATACAGCGTATCAAAAATGACCCTGCCACCTTTTCGTTCCCAAGTATTGAAATATATTAACTTCAAAGTCAGAAAGTAAAGGAACTTGTATTAAAAAATATGGAGCATTTCATGGGCATGTGTGTACATATGTATGCATTTTCCTCCAGGTATAATGTTATTTTGAGTCTAAATATGCCAATAGCATTCTTCTGAACAAAATGAAATATTATACTTGTATGAGAAATAATTTCCCACTGAATATTTGAGCATATTAATACACTGTGAAATGTGTATGTGAAGGCAGGTCCAAACCAGGAGCAAACATTGCATCTGAGATCTAGGATGCACTAAGTGCAGTTAGGGAGCAAACAAACAAACAAGCCAGCAAAAAAGGAAAGTCCTCAAGTCTAATAAATGAAAGAAGAGGGACTCACAGCTGGTTTAAGGCTAAATCATGCTCCTCCAGGGAAGTGGGTGCCTGAGTGTTTTCCTTTGTCACTTTGCTGGGAAATGGGAGCATTACTTTCAGCCCTGCTTAACGAAACTGCTGCTTCCCACCTCGACACTTCCAAAATCAGGTATAAACTCTAGGGAATTGGGGCTTAGAGAAACATGATAGAAAAGTGGTGTTGCTCAGAGGAGAAGCCAGAATCCAACATCAGGGAAATGAGCCTGAGCTGGGCTGGGGGAGGAGTGGGAAGACTGAGCCTGAAGAGGGATGGGCTCCCAGCGTCCAGGGACCGGTGGGTGTGATGCTCGCATAGTGGTCCAGACATATACAAAGGCGAGACCCAAAACTCCCTTCTAAGTGGATTGCAGAATCGCATTCATAGTGTTTCCTCTAACCTCCTCTCATTTTAATCTTAATGACTGTTATGTCAACATACATCAACATTTTACCTTTATAATCTGCTGCAAAGGCACCTCTTTCGGAGCCATTGGGGAAGGAAAGCGAACATCCACCTGCTCTTTCCCAACTGTGCTTTTGGTACTGCTAATCTGAAGAAGAAATTATAGAACAGCAGAGGGTAATAATGCAGCGGCCTTCCTAATAGCAATTCACAGAGGAGATTCCAGAGAAGTCCAAGCCTGGTGGAGAAAACTAGAAGAACACTTGTGGAGAAGAGGTGGCCCCACATGTGGGGTATTTCTAAGCAACAGTCCTAATGCGTGCATGAAAAACAGTCTATGGGTGTCTCCTTCAATTTCCTTTGTGTTCATCAGGGAAGAAAGATTGAGATGGGGTAGGAGGTGGGCAAGGGGTGTGGGTGATTCCTGTACCCACGCCTCTGGAGGGATTTAACTACAAATCAATAATCATTCATCTAGCCTGAGTTTCAAGTGTTAAATACAGTTCATTTTGTTAGAAAAATAGTCAAAACCCTAAGTTTCTTTTAATAATATATGTCCATTTGGACAAAAATACATCTTTTTCTCATTTGGGGATATATGAATTTATAAATTATTTTGTTTGAGATAAATCTTTTAGAGAAACAATTATAGATGAAGCACTCAGTCTTTGATGAGATGGTTCTGGCATTTAATTTTGAAGCCTCTTAGCAGAGATCAGATGCCTTGTTTCTTCTAGTTTGTCTAACTCTTATTCATCCCTAGGGAATGTTAATGACTATATTTTTATATGCCAATTTGCCTCCTGCTCAAAATTGTCTTCTAATCCTCTTTAAAAATTCTCTTATTCTAATCAACCTCTGGAGGAATTTATTGTCTGAACAGAGGTGCTCCTGTTTTGATTTACACAAATCACTGTGCAATGTCAGTAAATGCTTGGCTGATGACTTGGCTTGCACAAGTTTGCCTGGAAATAATAAATACCATCTACCTAATGTTCCAAAGGAATTGACGTGTCCTGTTGTGGCATTTCCACCTGCATTTCAACTTTGTTCTTTTTTAAAGACGAGGAAAATTATTTCATTCTATGTGTGTACCTAAAGTATTTTAGGTACTTTAATATTTGAAAAATAGCACACTTGTGTCCACTTTGTTCTCCCTTATTCTGAAGATTAATGTGTAGTCATTTTGAATCTTAAGCAGCATAAATAACATGAACTATCAAACAAAAAATAAAATTTAGGGCTTCCCTGGTGGCGCAGTGGTTAAGAGTCCGCCTGCCGATGCAGGGGACACGGGTTTGTGCCCCAGTCTGGGAAGATCCCACATGCCACGGAGCGGCTGGGCCCGTGAGCCATGGCCGCTGAGCCTGCGTGTCCGGAGCCTGTGCTCCGCAATGGGAGAGGCCACGTCAGTGAGAGGCCCGCATACCCGAAAAAAAAATAAATAAATAAAAAAAAATAAAAAAAATAAAATTTCTTATAACTCTGTTCCATTAAAATCAGTTGTTTAATATTATGTAGACAGACTATTTGAATGTTTTACCCAAATTTACAGTTATCATTTTAATTCTAGGGTTTTTTTGTTGTTGTTCAATAAATACTTATTAAGCAAGTTCTGTGCTCAAGTTTGCTCTGGTAATTATTTCAGGAGAGAAGAAAAATATATATAACACATTATTCCTATTTCTAAAAGGCTTAAAATATATTCAGAGCCACCTTTAACACATAGCTTTCAGGGTTGCTTTGGGCATCACCAGTGGCCCAGAGACAAAAACCCCCTCTTAGGGAAGTTAGGTGGGACTAAAGACCTCACTTCCATTCACGTTGCTTTGATGCGTCCTATGGACACACTTCCTTGCTGGGGGCTTGGAAAAAGTAATTCCCTGCTGAACAGTTACAACCCAGCTACAATTCTATTTCTAAGGAAGAAGATGAGAACAGATGTTGGTGGTGAACTAAACATTTAGGCCACAATGTTTGGACTAAACATTTTGGTCTTTAAAAAGAAACTCTTAATTATGGCTTGTGCTCTAGAACACACTCTTCTAAACAAGATTATAGAAATGGCTTTGCTCTTGAGGAAATTTCTCCCAGTTGTAAAGAAATAAGCCTAGAGAAGAGAATTAAATGATAAGTTTATTTCTTACTGGCTGAACTCTAGATAACTCACCCCTGTTTGGAAGGACAGATAAAAGCCCAATAGATTATGGATGCTTATTAATTATTTACATAAGTAACACTTACTATCCCTCATTTATGTGATTTGAAAATTCTCTGGGTGCAGTTAATTAAAAATGAGATCAAAGCTACATATCCCCTTTGATGTCCTATTTATATAATTTATTTCTGTCAGAAGAAAATAATCACAATGTCATGTGTCATGTAAATACACGCAAGTTTTTTCTGACATTGTTGTTTTGAATTTCTTAGCTTTTCCTCCTGAAGAATATGTACTGTGATGTGACATCTTGTCTATTCTCACTACTTCCTTTTATGCACAGACTTGGTGGTCTTTCTAACTACTTATGGGCTCTGGCTTATTTTTACTTTATTGACATAACTTTTCCAGATATGAAAAGTTCACTTAAAGCTCTCAGATCTTGAGTCTATTCTTAGGTAGATAGCATGGTTAAGGATATGGTGGTAATATTTGTTAATGTGCTTAAATTGCAATCCTAATGATTATTACCTATGTTCACTGCCTATATCATGTCTTGGAACTTTGATACAATGAGGTTACACATTTAGAAAGCTATTTAGGTGGGAGGGAGGGAGGTGCAAGAGAGAAGAGATATGGGGATATATGTATATGTATAACTGATTCACTTCGTTATAAAGCAGAAACTAACACACCATTGTAAAGCAATTATACTCCAATAAAAACGTTAAAAAAAAAGCTATTTAGACATGTTATTGGGTATTTGGAAACAAGTTATTTCTAATTCAAACAGTTGCCTACCAAACAGGTAATAACCTATCAAATGTTCTGAAAATAACCAGTTGTGAATTGTCAACAGAACTGTGCTCTTTTAGTACTTCTGCATAAAATTGATTTTTGGTCTGGCCCAACCATGAGATAATTGTAGCATTTGAGTCGTCTCTTACTTTTTCTGAATTCCTGGTACATCTTAACAAATGGAAATAGTGCCTTCCCAACCTGCCTTATCAGGTAATTAGAAATTTAAAAAAAAAAAAAAAAAAAAGCAAGGTACTTTCAAAGGCAAAATCATAAGCATCGTTATTCCTCAAAATGATTTCAGCTTGTTGACAGATCTAAAGAGTAGCAAGAATTAACAAAAGAGTTAACACCAAGAGATCACACCAATAACTGCTGGTAAAAATTCTCGTTTCAATCTAAGGGTTAGGAAAACCATATTAAGACATTTTTTCCCCTCTAAGACAGAGAACAGAATATCTCAATATTAGCAAGAAACAGGATTCAATGGGAAAACAATAAATTTTTCAAAAACTATCACTAATTTTATTTTGACCTTTTTTCATTAACAATCAGATAAGATTTAAAATCTTCCTTTAATCAATTAAAATTGATTTTGAAATGGAATGCTACACTAAGAAGAGAATATAAGGACACATTACTTATTTCTTAGTTAGGTACAGGCTGTTTTGCTATAACAAAGAGACCTCGGATACAGTATTTTAAATAAGATAGTTTATTGCTTACACAAATAATAGTCCAAAGATGGGCAGACAGTCCAGCCTGGCAAGACAGCTGAGCTTATAAACTCATTCAGGGATTCATGTATCTTCCATCTTGCTGCTCTACCATCCCTTAGGGCAGCAATTCTCAAACTTTTTGGTCTCAGAATTGCTTTACATTTTTGAAAATTACTGAGGACTCCAAAGAGCTTTTGTTCATATATATCTATCAGCATTTATCATATTCGAGATGAAAACTGAGAAACAAGTTTAATTAACTCATTAATTTCTCATTAACTAAGAAATGTTTAGTTCTTTTAAAAATTACATTATGTTAGTTCCCAATTTCCACTATAGTAAATTACCACAAATGTAGAGGCTTAGGACAATACAACATTATTTTCTTATGATTCTGGAAGTCAGACATCTAAAATCAAGGTCTTGGCAGGGCAGCATTACTTCTGGAGGCTCCAGAAAAGAATCCATTTTCTTACCTTTTGCTTCCAGAGGCTGCCTGCATTACTTGGATTATGGCCTCTTCTTCAGCCTTCAAAGTATATCACTCCAGTCTCCAGTTCCTTCAATGTATCTCTCTGTTCTGCTTCTGACACTTCTGCCTCCCTCTTGTAAGGACCTGGTGATTGCATCGTGCCTATCCATTTAACCCACAACATCTTCCCATCTCAAGATTCTTAACTTAATATCTGCAAAGTCCCTTTGGCCATATAAAGTAACATATTTATAGATTCTGGCCACTAGGATGTGGCTATCTTTGGGGGGGACAATTATTCAGCCTACCACAAAAAATAAAGTTATTAATTTTAACATAAATAACTATATTTTCCAAAACTCAAACTAAACTTGAGCCAGAAGATGACATGGTTTTATATTTTGCAAATCTCTTCAGTGACTTGATAAGTAGAAGACAGCTGGATTCTCATATCTGCTTCTGCACTCAATCTGTTCTGATGTGTTGCTTCGGTTGGAGTACTAGAAGAAAATTCATCTTCACGCAGTCACATATTTGTAAAAAGGAGTATTTTAAAAGACTTTTCAGATAATTGTGGATATGCTTATTTCACACTCCACCACAACTTGACAAGTGGTAGTTTTTTAAAGGTTGGTTGTAGTGTAGAATCTGAAGCAATTTTAATGAAGTTTTCATATCCTGTCACATGAAAACCCATGTGACACTTTGAATGATCTTGTAATATCATACCTTCTTTATTTGGAAAATACTGATCCACTAGATTGTGCCTATGTTTTGACGATTAGAATATTTTATGATACAATATTTTAAAACATTTATTTATTTATTTTTAAAGTCTTTATTGAATTTGTGACAATATTGCTTCTGTTTTTTATGTTTTGGTTTTTTTCCCACGAGGCATGTGGAATCTTAGCTCCCCAACTATGGATTGAATCCGCACCCCGTGCATTAGAATGCGAAGTCTTAACCACTGGACCACCAGGGAAGTCCCTAAAAACATTTATTATATCACCACTTATCTCATTAAAAAAGTCTTTAAACCTTGGGAAGCTATTAAGCTCCCGGTGGAAGACACAAGTTTTCCAATTCTATTTTTTTCTTTAAATCTTGAATTTTATCTCTGGCAACAAACACTGCCAGTTGTTTTCCTTGAAGCAACAGGCTTCCTTTGTTCATTTTCAAGAAAATATCTACCAAGTACCCAAGTCTGAATAACCATGGTTTGTCTGTCAGTTGCTTCTTCAAGTAAAAATGGCGTGACATTTAAAAATTATAAGTGAATAGTCCAGTTCTCAACTCAAACCATTGCACAAGTGCTTCTCTTCAGGACAAGGGTTATACCTCAGTGTGCACAAGTGTTATATGCATATTTCTTGGTTCTTTACACGTTATTAAAAAGCCATTAACAATATTGAGCATTGTTCCTGCTTCATCAAGGATATTTTTAAATGCAACTGGTATTTTTCTTCTGTGAGAGTGTGGCAGGAAGCATACAAGTGCCACTTGTTTTACTACAACTTTAATTCACATGAAGGCGCTGGCATTTCAACCCGTCATTGCTTTAGCACCATCAATGCCAATGTCAACTCAGTGAATAAGGCAAAAAAGCCTTAGTATTATTATTGAAATAGTTTAGACAATGCAGACCCACTGAAAATATCTCTGGGATCCCTGGGGGTCTGGGGACAGCAGATTCAGAACAACTGCCTTAGGGCATTATCTTTGCCTGCCTCTGAATCAATGCCACATCCACAGTCCAGCTTTCAGGAAGGAAGAGCAGAAGTGGAGGGCAAGTGATTTCTTCTCAGAGAAGTGACAGTGGTGATGCACATTGCTTCTATTCACATTCCATTAGTGGGAACTTAGTCCCGTGACCAAACTGGGCTGCTGGGGATGATGGGAAATGTGGCCTCCAGTTAAGCAAGCTTGTGTTTAGCAAAAACTGGACCACTATTAAGGGGAGAACACCATTAAGGAGACAAGGAAGTTTCTACTACATGAATCCCATCAAACGTATTGTTCAAGTTGACATATAATTAGCTTCCTACATATTCATTTTAGCTCATTTCATGTGTATCTTTTAAAAAACATAGTAATTCGGGCTTCCCTGGTGGCACAGTGGTTGAGAGTCCGCCGGCCGATGCAGGGGACACGGGTTCGTGCCTCGGTCCGGGAAGATCCCACATGCCGTGGAGCGGCTGGGCCCGTGTGCCATGGCCGCTGAGCCTGTGCATCCGGAGCCTGTGCTCCGCAACGGGAGAAGCCACAACAGTGAGAGGCCCGCATACCACAAAAAAAAAAAAAAAAAAAAAAAAGCAATTCATTTTAGGGGTTGGGTTTTCCTGACAAACATCCATTAAAATGGTGCAAATATGAGATTGAAAATAGTAATATTAATACAGCTGAGGCATTTGTAGAGCTGGGACGAGTTCTGAACAGTGATTCTGGGGTAGAAACAAGAAGATAATGGGGTAGTGGAGCATAATTTTCTGTAGATGGAATAGGACTGAAATAAATATCAGGATACGTTTAAAGAAAAAAAAAGTCTATGTATTTGTTTCTTGGCCCATACCCTCATTCAAGACAGGAGCCTTCACAGTAATGGAAGGAGCGTGAGCCTTTACACAAGAGACAGAAAAGAAAGTTCTTTTCTCAGTTTCCACATTTGAAAATGGTGATAAATAATATCCACCTCATATAATATTGTGAGGAACTAAATGAGCTAAGCTGTGTGATATCCTGACCACAGACTACTTAACAAAAACTACAGCAAAACTGCGACGCAAATCACTGGGCAAATAAGTAATTTCCCTGGTGAGGAGACAAAGCTAGTGGTATTGAATTATCTGGAGTTTTCTAGTTCTGGCTCTGCCCTTCCATGATTGGAGTCAATGCACAAAAGGAGTTAGCATCTTAAATATCCCAAAGAATTAGCTTAAGGAGAGACTTTCCAAGGTCAAAATGTCATGGACCACAGGGTAGACTAATCCCCGATTTGTCTGAAACACATTTATGCTTCTACAGATGTGTTTTCATAGCCTCTTCCCATCTAGGTAAATGGATCTTTTAGATCATATCTGTTAACCCACCCAGCATCTCTCCCCACAAGGGTCGGGGCAGGGATGAGAATCCACACAGTGGGCAGTTAAGAAAGGAACATGTAAGAAGGGATCTTGCCAAGTGCTCAGGAACACGATCTGGTCTCTGAGAAGATAAATGCTAGTCATTTACTTATCAGAGGTGTATGTGCTTTTCGAGACAGCTAGGGAGGTCGCCTCGGGCGGCGGAGTTACCTAACAGATCCTTTTCCATCCCCGCACCAGTGCTCTTCCTTTTGTTAACGTAAACAGAGAAAATATCTACCACCTGTTCAATAATTTCCACACAGTGTGAACCTTTGGGGATAAAGATGAATTTCTTCTCAGTTGCTTGGTTTGTCTGTGAATTGATCAATGAGAGACTGAACGCTTTGATGATGTAAGAGAAACAGGGTTTTTTTTTTTTTTTTTTTTTTTTTTTTTTTTTTGTGGTATGCGGGCCTCTCACTGCTGTGGCCTCTCCCGCTGCGGAGCACAGGCTCCGGACGCGCAGGCCCAGCAGCCATGGCCCACGGGCCCAGCCGCTCCGCGGCATATGGGATCCTCCCAGACCGGGGCACGAACCCGCATCCCCTGCATCGGCAGGCGGACTCCCAACCACTGCGCCACCAGGGAGGCCCAGAAACAGGGTTTTTAATGAACTCGGAGGCAGGGTTTTGAGGCCATTTCCCATTAGGACTCCCGGCAGGGCAGAGCGCAAGGGCAAGGAGAGGGTGCAGATGAAGGCCTGTCATTCCCTGGGAGCAGGGATGCCGAGGATGCGGGGAAGGCGCGGCAGTCCTGGAGCCTCACAGCTGCCAGAAGCGCGCCTGGACATCAAAAGGAAGACGGACCTTGAGGGAGACAAAGCGCTAACCAGACCGTGATGCTGCCGAAAACAAACATGATTAGTCCGTTTTAGCCTTGACAGTCTTCAGGATGAATAAACAAACCAGGCAGTTCATGTAGCCATTCTTACTAATCATTAACAACAGGATAAAATGATTGCATCTTGTGTGCTACATTAAAAAAAAAATCTGCACCAGCTACATGAAAGCTCAAAAATATTTTCTCTTTCTAAAAGGAAAAAAAAACATGCTTACAAGAGAGGGGAAAATGGCTATTCCTTTTGACTTAACACGTGATGACATGGAACGGAGCACAGACCACACATAAACACTGGCAACCCGAGCTCATCTTTGCAGCCCCTGCATTCACAGAGTTTTCGGATGCAGCAACTACCACTAACCACTGCTGAGAAGCCCTGGGGAATCCACGTGTGCTGGCAGCTCGGCACACTCAGGATGGCTGGAATACTGGGTAATAAGAAGACATTGGGCACTTACAGCTTTAGCCATTGAGCCTTTCTTAAAAATCTTCAGGTGCGTCACAGCAGTCAAAGGAGAACTGATATTGTCTAAGTCACGGGTGCAATAATGATATTGTTTATTATTCCATAATTCAGTAAATACAAGTAAACAGATTGTAAAATCAGAGTTTCTGAAAGCAGAAATGGGAAATCAGAGCATATTAGGAAAGCATAAATCATTTAGAAGTGGTTTTTACTTATATTTTTCTTATATAGTTTTAAGGGAGGGTCATATTTCATAATAATTACAGATCTCAATGTTGATTTATCTTTTTCTAGCATCACCTTTTCTCCTTCTGCTTTATTTGGAGAATACATGTAGCCCATTTGAAAACATTACAACTAAATGGAGGATCCTCCCCCTCTGCCCAGGTTGAAAATTTTCAAACTTTTTTTCCATTGTTTGCTTTAAAAAAAACTCTCATTCAGATAGAAAACTAAAGATTATGATTCAAAAACAATTCTAAACCTTCCAGACACACATTGATTTGTAGTCATTATCTTTGGGCTTTTATTTTTTTTTTTCCTCCTAAACAGTTATATTCTCTGGAAATGTGAGTCCTACAATTTCTTTCCATTCTCCTTCTCACAGGTGTTCATTTCTCTGATTAGAAATCAAAATGCTTATTTTGTTCAGCCCATTGCTGTCAGATTATTGGTACTCAGGAGATTATTATTCATAAGTCTGCAGAGAGAGTACTTCATTTTTACCATACCTGAAATGGAAATCACCTAGTTTAAATGAAATTTTCATCAAGATTAGTGATTCAGTCAATATGTAATTATTTTGGATTTCAAAACTTTTTTCTTTTCTTTGGAAATGCATTACAATCTGTAACCACCATATGAAAATTTATGAAGCAGTTGAAATCACAGTCAGACATCTCACTCCCTAGAGATAGCCAAAGGAGTCCACACTATTTCTGCATCTCCTGGATGCCTTATAGGAAAGCTCCACCAAGTTTAGGTCTATAGACTTTCCCATTGCTACACTCCCACTTGGAATACAGTAAGCACCCAATTAGTGTTGGTCATTACTATTATAATTATAATGATTAAAGTCCAGATACTATCCCATTTCTTCCAGGCCCAAAGCTAGGAAGCTTGCTGTCTTAGCCAGCTTGGGATTCCATAACAAAATACTGTAGACTGAAAGGCTTAAACAACAGACATTTATTTCTTATGGTTCTGGAGGCTGAGAAGTCCAAAATCAAAGTGCTGGCAGATTCAGTTCCTGCCGAGGATCCCTTTTCTGGCTTGCAGATGGCCACCTTCTCATTGTGTCCTCACAAGGTGGGAAGAGAGAGCAAGAGGCAGGAGGTTCTCTGGTGTCTCTTCTTATAAGGGCACTATTCCCATCATGAAGGCCCCACCCTCACGACCTCATCTAAACCTAATTACCTTCCAAAGGCTCCATCTCCAAACAGCTTCACATTGGGGGTTAGGGTTTTACACATGAATAGTGGGGTGGCCATAATTCAGTTAATAGCATTCAGCTCCTGACCCCCTAAATTCATATCTTTCTCATATGCAAAATACATGTATTCTATCCCAACAGTCCCAAAAGCCTCAACTTAACCAGCATCAATTCTAAAGTCTAAGGTCCACAGTCTCATTTAAATATCATCTGAATCACCTATGGGTGAGACCTGAAATATGACTGATCCTGAGGCAAAATTCCTCTCCAGCTGTGAACCTGTAAAACCAGATGTGCTTCCAAAATACAATGACGGGCTGGGCATAGGATAGACATTCCCATTCCCAAAGGGGGAAAAAGGAACAAACGGTGACAGATCCCAAGTAAATCCAAAATTTAGCAAATTCCATTACCTCTTAAGGCTCAAGAATAATCCTCTTTGGGGCTTCCCTGGTGGTGCAGTGGTTGAGAGTCCGCCTGCCGATGCAGGGGACACGGGTTCGTGTTCCGGTCCGGGAAAATCCCACATGCCGCGGAGCGGCTGGGCCCGTGAGCCATGGCCGCTGAGCCTGCGCGTCCGGAGCCTGTGCTCCGCAACGGGAGAGGCCACGGTAGTGAGAGGCCCGCGTACCGCAAAAAAAAAAAAAAAAGAAAAAAAAAAAAAGAAGAAGAATCCTCTTTGGTTCCATGCCGTACTCTCTGGGCCCACTGGAGTGGCAGTGTAACCCCCATAATGACACTGAGGCAGCTTGGAATGAGGTGCCTTGTTCCCTGGGCTCCAGGGGGGCTGCTCCCATGTCTCTCTGAGAGGGCCCCTACCCTGAGGCACTGGGCAGGGGCAACCTGACCACTAATCTGATAGTCAATATCCAGGCGGACATGTAGCATTTTGTACCATATTCTTATTCCCTTTAAAGTATTGTAGTCTCGGGCTTCCCTGGTGGCGCAGTGGTTGGGAGTCCGCCTGCCGATGCAGGGGAGATGGGTTCGTGCCCCGGTCCGGGAGGATCCCACATGCCGCGGAGCGGCTGGGCCCGTGAGCCATGGCCGCTGAACCTGCGCGTCCGGAGCCCGTGCTCCGCAACGGGAGAGGCCACAGCAGTGAGAGGCCCGCGTACCGCAAAAAAAAAAAAAAAAAAAAAAGTATTGTAGTCTTTGTTCTATCTATAATGCCCTGAACTTAAACAGTGAACTTCAATTTCACCTATAAGTAGAAGCCACACTTTGGCAAATGTTCCAAATGTCAGGGAGTATTCAGAAAGGGCACATGTTAGTGACCCTTTGTGATCTTTAGGTTTCATGCAGCATTTGGTAGTCCTCTGTTAGTTAAAGATGTGCAAATGCCTGTCTCAAAGCACTGCTCAGTCATAAGAGACAAAACTTATCTCCTTTGGTTTTCCTGGCCTGGAACATCTGACTGCTACATGCTTTAAATTCTCTACCTGACGGTGCATATACCCCGGGATAACATTCCTCTCTCAGGCAGCACACATCAAACATTTTTAATCCCTTTCTTTGACATACACCATACACCTCATGAATAATTAAGTAATGAGTCACGATTGGCCAGTGTTCCTCCACTCTCTTACTTTGCAGACTTCAAAGGAATTTCGTATAGGTAGAAGGTGAGGCTGGTGGTAAAAATCAACCTAAATTATGTTCTTCCTCAATATATGTTTTTGCTAAGGAGAATTTCATTCTTCTGCCATGATGAGAGAAAACCAAATCTTCAGCTTCAAAGCTTTCAAGTCTTGAACAAATTCCTGCTCGCTTCAACCCATAATTCTGAATTCCACCCGCAACTACTCACTCCTCTGAGGCAGTTACTTAAACCGTCACTAACCAAAGCGGAATCCTCCTACTGAGCAAAACTGTGCAAGTGGAGACCAGATTTTCCAAGCTTAAAACTCATGATTTGGACAGCAGCAGTGCAGTGTATGAGTGTGTAAGGTCGTGGACTCAGGCCAGTATAGGATAAAATCGCAGTTCACGCTCTTTACTAAATACTTTGTTCAATGGCTTGGTTTTCATGGCAAAAAGCTAAGTGAAAGTAGTCATTAGAACAAGACCTCAGCACATCAATTCCCTTAAAAAAAAGTCAAGTGAAATACTGAATTGGATCCAATTACAGTGGATACTAAAACAAAGCACACTTCAGAAATAGGCTGCAGGCATTCATTTAGTACTAATTATGATATATTTGGCCTTCAGGAGGTCATGTTTGGTATTTATTTTATGAGACTTTTGGATTTGATTTAACTTCTCTGATTTAGTTACTTTAATCCGTTGTTCTTAATAAGAGAAAAAATGTGTTCAGTGCCCATGAATAGGATTAAATTAACTTTCTTGCAAATCTATGTTGGCCTTGGACCCCTGGGTCACACGTTGGTAGGGATCCCTAAAGGGACTGACATTGGCACTTGGTTGCCAGGGAACTGTTCTTGGATTCCACCAAAGGCACAGCACATAATCTGGCACCTTCTTAAGCAAGTTTAAGATTAACACAGGCCTCGTGCACATCCCTTATGAGTAAACAATTATTACCTTCCCAGTAGGATTGTCATGCCGAGTAAATGTCACGCAGATTACCTGGGTTCATTCATAAACAGTGCTTAGAACAGTGCCTGGAACCTGGGAAGCATTCAGCCAATGATAGTGATTACTTGGTTAATATTGTTGCTGCTGCTGTCATGGCCTCAACCCATGAAAGGACAATTAGGAGAACAAATCTTTATATATCTTTGGCACTTGCTGAAACTGATGAGGTCCTGTATGGCACGGGCACACCCAAGGGGAAGGCACTTAAACAGAATACTTGATATGTTTACAATCGATTTCATGTGGAGATCTCAGAGGAAAACTTTCATAACACACAATATATGATTGAATAAATGTAGCACATATAGAGGTCACTGTGTCGGAATCAAAACAAACTTTTCTCTATTTCAGGGCTGGTGTTGTTTTTAGTTCTGAATGAGTGTGTGGCCAAAGCAGATAAAGGAAGTTGTAGAGAAGAACGAAAGATGGGGAGAAAGAAAACAGATGTAAATTTGAGGAAGAAGGAATTTACATAACTTGTGGTCTTTTTGACAGGACAGAGCTGGGCATATCACATTCCATTCACTCACCATTCATTCTGAATTTTCCGAGAAAATCATGCCTAAATTCTAAACTCAATTCCACTATCCTCCCAAAATAACTCCATTCATCAAAGCACATAGTCCAATGTTACTAAATCTATATTCAGTCATTTCATTAGTCAGGGGATCCCATTTTCCCACCCACTCTTTCCCAACACCCAAATACAAAATAACTTTTCCATACCAGCATATGGGCAAACCTTCCATTTCATAATCAGGCTTCATGAATGATACTTGAGTACCTCTGATTCCCTTTGACTTTAAAATTCAAGTTAAATTATACATTGCTGAGTTCAGAGTGTTTCTAGGAACCACAATTTAATAGCAGCAGAGAACTGACACGCTGAGCTTAAGGGACGATGGAGTGGGAATAGTGAGGGGGTAATGGGTGAATAAAAAATCATAGTAAGGAACTTCCCTGGAGGTCCAGTGGTTAAGACCCTGTGCTTCCACTGCAGGGGGCAAGGGTTCCATCCCTGATCAGGGAACTAAGATCCTGCATGCCGTTCAGCACAGCCAAAAAAAAAAAAAAAAATCATAGTAAAGGCTAGGGGCCCACAGACAAGTTTGTAATCTTCCAAGGTGTTCAAACATTAGACCTGGACAGGAGTGAACAGGTGCTGAGGTATAAAACCAGGATTAAATTAAGGCTTTGTATAATATAGAGAGTCTTCTTTGGTCGTCAGTTCTCTAGGGATGAAATGGGCAGAAGAGGCATCAATCAGTTCCATTACTTCCTCAGGGAGAGGGCAGCTGTGTCCAGAGGGCAGATTTGCGGTAATCAGTCCACAAGGGTCAACAGAAATAAGGGCTTCTGAACATGTTTCCTTCAACAAAGTCCCATGAGCCAATTCCACAGCCCTGCTGTGTGGGTGACTAATAGGAAGTGATTCTCTCTGCTCTGGTGGAGTATAAACCCAGGCTTGGAAAGGACAGGCAGGGCTTGCTGCAGCTTGTTCTTCTAGAATCAGTTCATAAGAACAAAGGATTTACCTAGATGTCTTTTTCCCCCCTTCACTGTACTAAACTCCTCATTAACTAAATCAAACGGCATTTAGCCACCCACAAATGTTGGAACTGCGTGGCAGATTGTCCAACATTAGTATATGTGTCATGAGGAAGTTCTTTTGTCAATACATTTTAGAGACCCAATTAACATCCATGCAATATTCAATCAATATTCTGGTACTAATCCCAAGAATACCTTTGGTTTCTAATAGCTTCAGACTTTCATCATCTATAAAAATTTTTCATCCCTATAAAAATTTAGTATCAGTGTGTTGGAGAAGGAAATTGATTTACACGTAAATAGGTGAATTCAAGTTATAGGTATTTGTATGTTACTTCCTTCAAAGCAGAAAATAAAAATAAATGATACACATCTAAAAACACCCATGTAGTGAAGAAGAGCATACCCCAACCTACAGAATCAGGGATGATCCAGAACCAGAAGATGACTGCCGCTTCTGATTCCGTCCCACAAAAAAGAAGATGTGGAACAAGAGGCCTGGCAAGGCCTAAGGGCAGAGAGTAGGGCCTTTGAAAGACAGAGGGTGAACCTTTGATGACCGGATTGAATCTGCACTAGGAAGAAGTACCAGTTAATGAGCAACAATACCTTAAACTCAAATTTCTAACCTCAGTGAGATCTAACTGTCGATGGTTACTATAGCTTCAGTTTTACATGTTAATAAACTGGGAGTCGGGAGGTAGAGTGATTTACTTAAAGTCGCATAGATGGTAAGTACAGGAAATGAGCTCTGAGCTTAGGCCTGACTGTCTGAAAAAGGCATATTCTTTCCAACATACCACGTTACTGAACGTAAGATGTGGCTTCTCTGGTGATTAAATTCAGCTTCCTTTAGGTTGCAGCCATTCCATTCATATATTCTTCAGCCCATATTTTATGATATTCATTAAGTTTAGTAAATTTGCACATGGATTGCAAGGGAAGTTTTTTTATTGACTGTTGTAAATAAAAGGGTCTGTAGTGCTTATCTTGTTTGTTGACCAACTATAAATAGATCCTCACTGATATGCAAAAATTTTTTGCGAATGTAATGCCATGTTCTAGAAAAAATATGAAAATATGATTATTTTTTGTTTTTCCGCCTTGCTGTCTTTATCCCTATTCCTAAGTGTTCTTCCAGAATAGCGCCAGGTGAGGGTTAGAATCATGATTATAAGTCAACCACAGGAATATCTTTCATGACACTTTAGCTGAGTTAGCCATGGTTTCTTAACACCCTTCTCTCTGCAACTCCAAGTGTGGACTGGGCTGGGACAGGAAGGGTACCAAAGGACTAGCAGGTTCTTCAGATGAGGAAGCAGCCAGCCTCCTTTTCAAGCAGTGAGCTTTCAGAGCCTTGGTGACGGGATTAGAGAATTTGAACCTTAGCAACGCAGCTTTTTTTTTAAAACACTATGCCCATCTGTTGGCCTCATGCACGGGCAGCTGCACTAGGGCCTGAGTATCAACATGCTAATGTCAAGGGGTTGTGAAACTTTGCTATTATGACAAGAAGTCTTCAGGGCCATAATTAGCAGAGTAGGGAATTTCAACCCAAATATTATAACTTCTTTAAAACTATGCTCATCTGCTAGCCTTATGTTCTCAGTTGAGCTTGAGTCCTGAAAGCTGCAGAAAAAAAAAATTGTAAAACATAATTGTTTTCAAAAAGCTTTTTTAGGGTGTCTGGGTGGTGAGGAAGGAGGGCTGGGCATTGTTCACAATGAACAAAGGACGTAAGCAGAACTATTGTCATTGGACTGCTAGTCTGCTTTTCCATTTTCCCCTGTAGAAGCAGGGTTATAGGCTTGGAGAGCACTGGTTTAATGGGATACAGTTAGCAAAGTTTATCTTTTTGTTATTGCTGTTGCCTCTTCGTCCCTGTCTCCCCTCACCCCATGCCTTTCCAGCCTTCCCCGAAATTTGCAAGGCAACTTTATTTTCCTTATCTCATGTAGTAATGTGGATAAGCTTTACACCGATACTTCTTGTGGCCAAGGTGAGAGAAAGTACCAATAAAATGTCAAAAGTACAGACTCTATGTTATGTGGCTATCCTTCTGGTCTTTTTTTTTTTTTTTCACAATATCTGTACATCTAGGTTTTGGGGTTTTTTTTCCCATAATTGAGATCATAGTGAAAGAATTTATTAAGCACCTATGCAAGGAACTGAGGATATAAGGATGAATAAGACATAGTCTCAGTCCTAGTGGTGAACCACACAAGAGTTAAATAGACCATTTCAGCCCAGGGTGACAATGCTGCAGTTAAGGAAGGCCCAGAGTACCGTAAACGACAGAGCTACTGAACCCAGGGTAAACAACTCAGGGAAGACTTCCTAGAAGAGGTGTCACCTGAACTAAAGGATGAGGAGTTGGTTAGGTAACAAAGGGTCAAGAGGGTGGTATTCCAGGTCGAAGGGACAAGTTGATCATGGGGTAACAGGTAACTGACAGCTGTCCTGAATTGCTGGAGCAGAAAATGCTACGTTGGAGATTCTAAGACTCAGTAGAGGCCAGGTTAGGGAGAACCTAGAAAGCTGTGCTAAAGAGCTTAGATTTTATCCTTTAGAAAAGAGAAGCACGTTAGCATGGCATTGAGTTGCCATTTAGCTAGATGGTGCAGGAAGCAGTGTGAAGTTTGGATTTGAGAGAACACACCAGAGTCTGGAAGACCAGTCAGGAGACTAGAATTAGTCCAGTGGAGTGAAGACAAAGAGAAGAGAATGAAATCCAAACTATTTGGTGGTTAGGTTGAAACTGGACATGATTGTTGATTACATGTAGGAATTGCAAGAGAGTTATCTAGATTACCACCATGAATGAGGTGATAATGATCTAATTAATTTAGGTAAAATAGGACAAAGAGTTTGTCTTGATGCAGAGAGGGGAGGCAAAAGCTAGTTCAGTTTTCTACATTTCCTATTTAAAGTATAATATATGCATGGCCAGTAGAAATGCAGCTTAAGTGCAGAAAGAGGGATAGAGATGCAAATGTAGGATATATCTGCGTATAAGTGAAAACCTTGAGAGTGGAAGAAATGATCCAAAAAGATTGTGTACATGAAGTGAGAAGAGGTGCAGACAATGAACCCTAGACCTCATGCCCCAGCAGCCTCCACAGTGTCAAATACTGTGGTCAACATGGTGAAGGGACTCACTAAACACCTGTTTAGCCGTAAATCAAGATGTACCTACACTCAAATACAGTAGATGACGTATGCATCAACCTTTTCTGAAAGGTTATTCCCAGTGTATTGACTGACTGCATAAGTCATCCACTCATTCATCAAATCTTTATTAAACTCTCTAAGGCGGGTAACAGTTTAAGACACTGTGAGCGGGGGCGTGAATGTAACGGCTGTTAGGATATTGAAATATTTCAGTACCAGATGATATAGAACAGTGGTTCTCAGCCTCCCAGGGGACATTTGACAATATCTGGAGACATTTCTAGTTGTCATAACTAAGGGGGCAGTGATAATGGAACCCAGTGAGTAGAAGCTAGAGATACACCTGAGTATCCTACAATGCGAAGGACAGGTCCTAATGACAAAGAATTATTGGTCCCCAAACGCCAGTAGTGCCAATGTTGAGACACCCTGGTATTTATATATGGTCACTGTCATGAGCCCCCAGGAGCTTCCTCATCCCTCCTCTGCCTCTCTCTTGGTTTGTCCCCTCCTTCCTCCCTTCTCAGTATCCAACAGCTAAAGGGTTAATATCTGGCCCCAAAGGGGCCTGCAGGACTTTGTTCAACTTTATGGCTCCTGTCTGTTCTGATTGGCCAGTGTCCTAGCCTTATCAGTTGTTAAATATTTGGAATGTTTTATGAATATTTATAAAATATGGTCTCTCTTGTCGATAAGTTTACCTGAATCATCTCAATGATGATATTAACTGAAATTATTTCCTTTAAGAAAGATCATGCCTTTTACTAAATACTATGTAGCACCTGAAAAATGAAGATTTGATACACTAAGCTCTTTGTGAAGGGTTGGAAAATATAAATTAGTGGTACATGATGGTGCAAGACAGAGATAATAACACACTTATTGATAACATAAAGGAAAATCTGGACAAACTCTGAGAAGTTTAAAAGGAAACAACCTGAACTTAAATTGTTTATTCCAAAGTATATGAAGGTATAAAGATTTATATATAGCAGGTGATAATAGGAAAGAAACTTTCCTTAAACTGTTGTTAAGCCAAAAATGTTCTACCCTTAAACTTTTATTTAAATTTTATTAAATGTATAGTACAAATACTATTTGGCTAAGCTGTACAACATTTGAAAAGCTTTAATATAAACACTTTTAAAAACGAAATATCTCAAGGAAATTACATAGCAAAGGAAGTTTGTTTTGAATATGTTGTCGCTTTCAGAACATCTTCACATATTCACATGGTTAGTTACTAAAGATAAACATAAAATATTAATCAGCCACCTACAGTGTTGCTTTCTGTTCAGTGCTACTGGGAATTAAACAACTGAATTATGTTTATTAAAATGCACTATAAATTAGAAAAAAAGTTTTGTAAAGACATAATTTTCATGGTCATACAATTTAAAACAGGGCAGCATGACTTTTAATTTACCCATCCTCATATTTCCCCTTCATTTCACCAGAACATTCAGACCTAAAGAGGTAGCATTAACATGAAAATTTTCTCCAATGATGTCGGGGCTTTTTAGCCAAGAGTGTTGCCTCCAAAGTACACTTCTATTTCTTTCATTACATTATTTTTAGCAGGAGGACACTATCCCCTCACAAGACTGGGTTTGTCCGTTTTCCACGTAAAATTTAAGCCAGTGTTTACATGAAAGTGTCATCAAGAATTTATATTAAAAATTAAATGAGGGCTTCCCTGGTGGCGCAGTGGTTGAGAGTCCGCCTGCTGATGCAGGGGACACGGGTTCGTGCCCCGGTCCGGGAAGATCCCACATGCCACGGAGCGGCTGGGCCCGTGAGCCATGGCCGCTGAGCCTGCGCGTCCGGAGCCTGTGCTCCGCAACGGGAGAGGCCACAACAGTGAGAGGCCCGTGTACCGCAAAAATAAATAAATAAATAAATGAGATAACATAATCAAAGCGCTTTGAAAAGTATAAAGTGAAAAAACAGGTATCTTTACTCTCATTGTCACTGTGGATATCAAATCTTTAGAACAGCGCAGGTCTAGTTTTGCACAAACAAATCCACAAAGAACCAAATATCTATTGCCCTTAAAATAGTAACCTGATTTATTGCCACTTGAAATCTCACCTGCTCAAATGGCTTAACCTTGGCTACTTTTTTCCTAAAGGAACATGTCTTCACGTTAGCTTTAATTCAATATTTACTCACTGAGTACCTCGATTATGTGCAAGGTTCCGTTATGTAGCATAAGTAGTGGTGTTTTGAACTTTCTCATGGATGCCAAGATGTTGATTACAGGGCCAAAATACCGTTGGTGTGGTCTAACAGGGCAATGACCCTGGAAATCAGGTAGATAACAGGCTCTATTCCAGGGAACCTAGACAGGAACTGACCCTAATCCCATCCAGGTAGTTTTTGAACCACACTAAGGATTCAAATTCATTCAAAACAAAGAGGTCCATAGCAAATGCTCACTAAATACTTAGTAGATGAATAAATTTTGTCTTTTAAAATTTAGAGACCTTTTGTTTATTTTACAAGACATCTTAGACATAATATATACTATTGATTCAGTTAATTCTCTTGAAATTTTAGGACACTTACTTTCACACATATACACACACAAATCCAGTTGGAAAGGAACCTATTTTACAGAAATACCATTGTATTTTAAAAATGATAGTTTGTATTGAGATGCAAAATTTTTATAATTGTTAGACATATCAAACTTCTCTAATATCTCAGAGTTTCCAATGATTGCAAATGTCTAAACCCACTGAGCCTCAACTACTAATAGTAAATACCAGCACACGTAGGAAAACTCAATGACTGGATATTTCTATGAGAATGAAAATTGGGTCACACCTAAACTTTCACTGTTCAAAAACTATTGAAAATTGACTTCATCAGATTATTTAGTGTCTGTTCTCAGTTTCTGCATCTGTCAATGTGTGAATAATAAAACTTCCTATGTCATAAGGCTGTTATTAGGAATAAATGAAATTGTGCAGGCAAAGGAATGAGAACATTTTTTAAATTCAGAGACAAATAGAATTTTACAGCTGGAAGGACCTCAGACACCTATTCTTTTTTCTGTTTAGAAATGAAAAAATTGAACCTCAGAGGGAGTAACTCGAAGAAAGTCACACGGCTTGCCATTGAAAGATCCAAAGTCAAAACCTGGTCTCAGGATATCCAGCTCAGTGCTATTTCCATAGCATCTTATGAGCTAAACTAACTGGGAAATAATTAATAGTAAATGCTGTGTCACAAAACCATGAAGTTCTACCCTCAAGCTAGCCACTCATCAAAAAACGTATCTTATTTTGGTTTGCAATGCAAGCCCTCAACAGTGACTAATTTGATTTATTTTCTGGATTAGTTACCATAGGTGCTTTGCAAAATGCTTTTCCACAGGCTTTTTCATGGAAATAGAAGCTAAATATTAATACCCATTAATCTTTTTCTGAGATCAGAGAAGGAATTTTAATAGAACTACCAGCTATAACATCAAGCAGGTGCTCCTGCATCCTGAGTTCTTCTGCACTGTCTGTTCATCATCGAAATTGTGAACCCTTGAGCATAATCCACTAACCAATGCTGAGAGTCCAGCCGCTGGGGGTGGGAAAGCAACTGGGAACAGTGGGGGTTGAGATGGGGGAAGGGTAGTGTTGGGGGGAGGGGTTGTTCCAGCCTCTCTACACTTACCCGTCCTTCGTTCCAAGGTCCTCTCTACCTAAATGATTCCCAAAGCTGGCTGATTCATCAGAACCCATGGGAGGTTGTGTGTTTGTTTACAAAGAACTTGGTCATGTATTTTCATTTTCTAACCTTTTACTATAGATTTTCAAACATACACAAAGGTAGCGATAACAGTACAATGAAAGCCACGTATTCCCACCCAACTTCAACAAGCTGGCAACATTTTGTCCCTGCTTTCTCATCTAATCATCCCCACTTTTTTACCCTCTTCTGGATTTTTAAAAGCAAATCCCAGTCATCATATGGTTTCACCTGTAAATACTTCAGTATATCTAACAGATAAGGACTTTAAAAGAAAAAACATAATCACAATGACATTATCACATTTGACAAAATTTGCAACAAATCTGTAATATCATCTAACACCCAGTTTATGTTCAGTTTTACCAGATTTTCTGTAAAATGCATTTCAAAGTTGGTTTGTTTGAATCACAATCCAAACAAGATCCTAAAACTGTATTTCGCTGACATGTTTTCCAAGCCCTCTTTAAACATTCACTGTTTTTGTGCCTCACTCTCAGTTTTTCTATGCCCTTTGTTGAAAAACGGGTTCATCTTTTGAGATTTCCTTATTCTGCATTTGGCAGATTGCATCCTCAAGGTATCAGTTTCTATGTTCTTCTGTCCTTCATATTTCCTGTGAACTCGTAGATCGACCTGAATTAGATTCAGGTTCAATTTTCGAGGCATGAGCACTTCACAGTAGGTACTTAGTGTCTGGTTGCCTGTTCCACTTTTAGTGATAATATTGTTCAATGGGTTCTGGCATCATCAGGCCACTCCATCCCTTATAAAGTTTTCCCCTTAACGTTTTTTTTTTTTTTTTTTTTTTTACGGTACGCGGGCCTCTCACTGTTGTGGCCTCTCCTGTTGCGGAGCACAGGCTCCAGACGCGCAGGCTCAGCGGCCATGGCTCATGGGCCCAGCCGCTCTGCGGCATGTGGGATCTTCCCGGACCTGGGCACGAACCCGTGTCCCCTGCATCGGCAGGCGGACTCTCAACCACTGCGCCACCAGGGAAGCCCTTCCCCTTAACTTTTTATCTAATGGTTTTAAGAGCCTCCGTTTATCACTGCCTAGACCCACTATTTTATTAAAGTTTTCAAAAAGCAAATTCTCAAATTCTATCCTTCCTTCTGCATTTTATTTATTTATTTTCAGTTCATTGAGATATAATTGACATACAACACTGTATACCTTTAAAATGTACTACATACTGACTTGACCTACACATATTATGAAATAATCACCACAATCAGTTTAGCTAACATGCATTTCCTCATAGAGTTACAAAAAAGATTTTTTTTCCTTGTGACGAGACCTTTTAGGATCTACTCTCTAAGCAGCTCTTACATGTACCATATAGCCGTGTTAACTATAGTCGCCACGCTGGACGTGGCATCCCTGGGCCTTATTTGTCTTATAACTGGAAGTTTGTCCTTTGACCCCTTCGCCCAAATTCCCCAGCCTCCACCCCTGCCTCTGGCAGCCACAATTCACTTTCGGACCACCACTATTCATCCACGAAGTTTTATTCTATAGAGTCCTTGTGTGGCTACCCATCGCACTCATTATTCTTTTTGCCCCTGAAATTGTCGTGGTTTTGAGCGATAGGTGCTCTCCAATTGGCACGTGTGTCCTTTTGACACAACCCAAGCTTGGCAGCCGCCTTACTTTCTGGCACAACAAGAGGCCTCAGACCATGTTCTCTGCTGCCTGTACTGCAGACTTGGTGCAGCGGCCCCAGTTATGTGCCTCCCAGGATTTGCTTGGCTACAGTTTTTGGCTTAGTGCTATTGAAGACCCTGCAAGAAGGCCAGACTGGCACCAAGCACAGCCACAGAGAGAGACTCCAGTGAAGAAAGGCTCGCCACGCTTCGTCACCACCTCAGGGTGGAGGCCAGCGGCTGCAGCGCCCTCCCACACTGGGCTTCCTGCACAGGTACTCCCTGTCCTCTGAGCCGCCGCTGGCACGAGCCCAGGGCACCGCATCTCACGCCTCAGACTGCACGTGTCCACCCTCCCACCTGGACTTCTTAGGTCATCCCTAAAGGGCAGCTGCCCAGCTAGCGAGCCTCCAGGCTGTGGGCTGCAGACAGAGCTGCCAGAGCTTGCCCTGCTCACCAGTGTGCTCCACACGCAGGGCCTGTTACCCAGGCTGCCTGATGGGCCTCAGTGAGAGAGCCAGCAAGCGAGGCCGACTCTAACCAATGAGAGACGGAGGAAGGGAAGGGGCTGGCGGATTCTTTACCCTTCCTTCTCGCTGACATGGTTCCAAGAGGCAATGGCTCCGTGTAGCCTCTCAGAAGAAACCCCTCACGACCAGGCAACCGGCTGTATTTCCCAGTAGAACGGCAGCAACTGGTGATACACTGTCTTGTATTTGCTTTTTTCCTTTTCTGCTTCTTTTCCCTTCTATCTTCATTCTTGCTTCCCTGGGTTACAACACACACACACACACACACACACACACCCCAATAAAAAGTTAGCATTTAAGTTTTAATCATAAAAATATATTAATATTTTAATAAACATTAATTTTCAAGAACACACAGATATTCTTTAAAAGAAAACCTACAAAAGGTCATCACTACCACAATTTCAGTTTGAAAGACACCAGTTTCAAAGTCAGCGTCCTCCCAACCTTTGTGTTTGCATACCCTACACCTTGAATAGAAGAGCTAACAATATTTTTAATAGAAGGCTCACATACCCAGGGAACACAAATACTCTTAGCATAGCTACAAGATAACCGTCTATATATGCAAACTTCTAAATGAAGCTCAACATCCAGGGCTTAGTAGGGTAACACTATAATTGGGCTGCTCTCCTTTTAAGGGACCCACCTAATTTTATAAATCAATTTATATACAATGGTCCTAACTTATTTATTGGTTTGCTGTGTTTTTAGCACTTGCTGACTGCTTTATAAGATAGACATAATGGACAATATCCCGCAGTGAGCAGCAAATTTACAAGAGAAACTCTCAGCTGGTGGGGCTTTGGGGGGCTGTGGTCTCATGAAGATAACAGGAACTGTGGAAAGATTTTAAATAAATGAATGAATGAATAAATAAATAGATTCTCTGCCTCATATTTGGAAAATCCAGATTTACTAGGATGTGAGGCAAGGCCTGGAAAATTGTGCTTTTCAAAAGCTCTCCAGCTTCTTCCGATGTGCTGTAGAGGTTTTAAGGCAACACTATATTTTTGCCTTCCTCCTGAGGGAAAGGAAGGAAGTGGGTAAAGTTTTGAAACAATCACACCCACCCCAATTATCCTCTTTTCTTGTCTCCAGTAAACAAAACAAAACCAAAAAAATGAGAGGAAATTGGGCTTTGTGTGTAACCTCTGAAAGCCTATCCAAGCATTTTTACTGAATTCAAATCAAATCGAATTTTCCAGCCAAGTAAGTGAATCAGCATTCAGGAAAAAGGAAATACCTGGTATGCATGCTTACTGACACTACACGGCTTGATATCTGTGTCCATGTTTAAAATATAAGACTGAACCAGAAATATTTTGAGCCACTTATTTCTATTGTTTTGTTCTTTTAACCTGTGAGAATCTCAAAATGCCAGCTTCACTCATCAGCCACGCACCTAAAGCTGCTGGACCGCATGAGTTGTCAAAACCCATTACTAATGGAAGCTCCTTCCTTTAAAAGATAGGCTTTATTGTGTTGTGATCTACTCCGAGCATAAAGGAAAGTATACAGACTAGTACATCCATGTCCCCATCATCTGGCCTTGTCCAATCTTGACATCTATTCCTCACCCCATGAAGAAACAAAACTTTACAGATACAGGTTCTTCATTCCTCACCATACTCATTCTTTTCACTGTCCTCTGACAGGTAACCACTCTTCTGAATTTAGAATTTATTATTTCATTCATATTTTAACAATTTCACTATGTATATGTCCATAAGTAATACAGGAGAGTATTTGGCATTTTCTAAAATTTAGGTAAATTGCATTAGACTGCAGGTAGCCTGCTGCAGTGAGTATTTTTACCCTCATCATTGTTTTTAAGATTTATTTATTGACATAGATGGCATTTGTTCACTCAATTTAACTGCGATATTTTATCCCACTATCTGAAGATGCCACGATTTATTCATTCAATCTTTTTAATGAATATTTAGATCATTTCCAAATATTTAGATCATTTCCGAATATTTAGATCGTTACTATTTAAATAATGTCACAGTGAACGGATATGCATTAGTCAGCTTTTGCTGGGATAACAAACAACCCCCAAATCTCAAAGGCTTACAGCACAAAAAACCATTTTTCTCTCAGTGGGACTGTGGTTTGGCTACAGCTCTATTCTAAGACTGGAGCATGAGTGAGCAGAGAGAAAAACAGTGGGGGGTCTGCATTGTCTCTGAGCATTATGCATTTCCTTTCCTGCTCTTCCAGCCAAAGCAAGAGCAGCATCACATCACCTGGGGACTTGTTAGACATGCAGATTCTCAGGCCTCAACCCAGATCTACTGAATCCAACATTCTGAGGGTAGGGTCCAGCTCTTAGCGGTTCCGACACCTGATCAAGTTTGAGATCGACCAGCACAGAAGAATAACAGGTTTACAGCAATAAACATCCTAGGATAAGTAAAGGGAGGACACAGGTGCTTCTTAGGCTAGGTAACTGGATATTTCTTAAACAATGGGTTTCTTTTACACTACGGAGGTACATTATAAAGTACTGCAAATTGTATAAACTGAGGAACATGAAGAGAAACCACGAGATGCTACACTATTTATTGACATATTTATAAATAATCCTGATTGATGTAATAACTGACTATATTGCTGTTAATTTACAGGAAGGTTCTACTTTGATTTATGTTTTTGTTTTATTATCACTGACCTTTGTGTGATCCCATTTTGTGAGGAAGTTCTTTGGATCAGAGTACTACAACATTGGTCTCTAAATAAATACTTCTATCGGAGTTCATTTTCTGGCTAATTTGCATCCAAATGGCCCGATCTGAAACACTGATAATGGGGCTAAAGATAGTTTAAAGACCCAAATCTTTGGAAGAAAGCTTATTAGAGTTCGGCTTGAAGAGTTGTATTATGCTAGGAGATCGAATTTCCTATATAACAATTTTCTAATATATGCCTTTTAAAGATATAAAGCAGACTTTTAGATTATTGCTCAAATAAATAGAATTTGAATATGTTTTACCTCAGTTAATAGATAAGTATATTTTTTAAAGGGGAGAAAGTTGAAACCTATACTGTAGAACTTGCTAAGTTTCAGACTTTGTTAGATTATTATACATATTATTTCAATAACTTATTGGGGAAATATTATTATGTACATTTTTAGATAAGAAAACTCAGGCTCTGAGCTCTTAAGAAATTTGTCCCTCATCAAAAATAGCAGCCTAGGGGCTTCCCAGGTGGCGCAGTGGTTGAGAGTCCGCCTGCTGATGCAGGGGACACGGGTTCATGCCCCGGTCCGGGAAGATCCCACATGCTGCGGAGCGGCTGGGCCCGTGAGCCATGGCCGCTGAGCCTGCGCGTCCGGAGCCTGTGCTCCGCAACGGGAGAGGCCACAACAGTGAGAGGCCCGCGTACCACAAAAAAAAAAAAAAAAAAAAAAAAAAAAAAATAGCAGCCTAATCTAGGTCTGGCTGGCTGCAAACCCCATGGGCTTTTCATTGTATCACTTGTATGCTTCAGCAAAACAATCTTTCCATAAACTTTCTACACGTGAATACTGGGTAGATGCATTGAAAAAGAAGTCTCTGCACGTGCAAAGGGGCAGATCTGCGCCTAAAGTACAGTCAACTGGCAGGTAATTTCATAGAATGCATGAAAACATTCACCACATTTTAAAGTGGGTATTTCAAATTAGCTTTCTACATTCGACTATGTAATCTTATCCAAAAATGAATTAGTGCCGCATGCCAAGATAATGGTCAGAGTGGCATGATTAGCTGGGAAAAAGCTGCTTCATGAACACAGCAAGTATTTGTGGCCGCTGTCCTGGAGGCCGTGCCTGCTTTCTTCCTTCTCAAGAAGCGTCAGGATCAGAGTCACTGCGTCCTAGGTATGCAGCCTGTGTGCGGCAGCAAAGTAAAGGTGATACTCAGTGGTCTAAACACTCTGATTTTTTTTTTTTTAGTTTCTGCTTTATAACAAAGTGAATCAGTTATACGTATACAACTGTTCCCATATCCCTTCCCTCTTGCATCTCCCTCCCTCCCACCCTCCCTATCCCACCCCTCTAGGTGGTCACAAAGCACCGAGCTGATCTCCCTGTGCTATGCGACTGCTTCCCACTAGCTATCTATTTTACGTTTGGTACTGTATATATGTCCATGCCACTCTCTCACTTTGTCACAGCTTACCCTTCCCCCTCCCCCATCCTCAAGTCCATTCTCTAGTAGGTCTGTGTCTTTATTCCTGTCTTATCCCTAGGTTCTTCATGACATTTTTTTTTCTTAAATTCCATATATATGTGTTAGCATACGGTATTTGTTCTTCTCTTTCTGACTTACTTCACTCTGTATGGCAGACTCTAGGTCTATCCACCTCATTACAAATAGCTCAATTTTGTTTCTTCTTATGGCTGAGTAATATTCCATTGTATATATGTGGCACATCTTCTTTATCCATTCATCTGTTGATGGACACTTAGGTTGCTTCCATGTCCTGGCTATTGTAAATAGAGCTGCAATGAACATTGTGGTACATGACTCTTTTTGAATGATGGTTTTCTCAGGGTATATGCCCCATAATAAGACTTTTGCTCCTCTTTGAAACCTTCTCAGAGCTAGATGTGAAACTGCTTAACCTTTACAGAATCAAGATTTAAAATAAAATGCAATACCAAATAGAAGTTGCCTATATAATAGAATTCAAAAGCTAACTTTTTGTCCATTTCAGAAGAACATTAAACTTAAAAAAGAAAGAATTTAGTGCATCCTGAAGATTTTCAGAAATGGGTTGACTTGAATTGGTAAAATCTACTGAAAACTTAGCCCTCTTAACAGAATCACTTACTGTATTTAAAACACGAACTAAAATAAAACCACTATTCATAAATAACTATTCAACTGGAAGTATCTGGACTTAAAGGGAATCCAGAATATATTCCCATTGCTAAACCGGTTCAAAATACATATACACAGTCTAAAGGCAAATTATGTATAATTTTACTTCAACAGGACATCTCAGAACTAGCACATTTCTAGGGAAATGGATGTTTAGCTATCTATGCTATATTTCAGACAAAATTTAGAGGCCTATCTCTTTGTTGCCTCTTCAGAGTGAATATAAACAGACCAGAAATGACCAAGTACAAGTTCAAAAAAGGAAAACCCAAAAAACAGAGGGAAACCAGTTATTTAGGCTTCTGTAGTCAAAGTATTCAACTCATTTCCAGAACCTTTCATTTCATATCCAAGCAAATATGAAACCAGGGAGTCAGTGCCAAATGAAGCACATGTAAATGCATTTAATGGCTGATTATTTAATCAAAATGCACTTTACCTCAGAGAGTCATTAAAGGAGGCCTTCCAAAAAAAAAAAAATCAAGAAATGTTAAAAGTGAACAAATAGTAATTTTGATTAAACTAAAGATTAAGCAATGAGTTTTTGATAGGTGCTATGTTCTGTGCAATAAGCATTAAATATTGAAGCCTAAGAAGACCTTAATTCCTGGGAGCTGACCAGGTGGTAGTGGTAGCAGTCTTGGAATATAATGCTATAAATAATTTACGAGGTCATGACAAAGCTGTAGTTTTTCATAGGATCATATTTAATCCTTATCTGAGATGTAGACTATTTTAGGGAACCGTTCCTTGAGCTCTAACATTCTCCCAAACACGGTTACGTCATCCACTTGCAACGTTGGCTTATCAGGTCTCAACAAAGCACTGAAAGTAGTAGGAGTAGCTGAGATCCTCTCAAGGACTCCCTCAAACAGTAAATCCTGCTGGAAGATAACTAGCATTTCTCTGCCCACTGTCACAGATATAGGTTTGGTAACCAATCCACAAAATTAACATAGTAAACCCTATTTCCCCAGTAGACTACCAAATTCTTTCTTGGACTCAAGCTACTAGGCCCTGGTCCACCTTGCCCTGTTACTGCGACTAGAGTAATTATCACACGCTGAAATTGTTTCTTCCTTTTTTGTTTTTTTCTCTCACTACCAAATTTAGAAAGGGTATGGCCTGTAGAGTTAGATGATGATCACAAACAAAAATTTCTTCAATAGGATCACTCAGTTCATTAATCTCCAATAAAGTAATCTATTTAGGGCATTGTTGATATAGCCTTGAGTTACTTAACGTAATGGTATAATGACCCCCTGAGACTGGCCCCACATTAAACTCATCTAAAGGAAAATTTTCCCCCCTACTTTTTAAGCTTCCCTCCTAAATTCTTCCACTCTACAGTGTGGGAGAATTCCATAAGTCTCAGTCATCTTAACCTAGATTGTGCTATGTCCTAAACAAGATTTCAGAAAATGAGACAAGAACTTGAAATGTGTGTTACCTGTCTCTGGTACCTCCCCCTCAACTCGCATTTGCAGTTAGGGCTGCTAAATAAAAGACATGGATTGGAAGATGCCTAATACCTTTTGCTTGCCCCTCTACCCTTTTACACTCTGCTCTGTGCCCCAGAGATGGAGTCGTGGGGATGGTATCAAGGCCTCCCTTGCTATCTTGTTCCCATGGGGTGCTCAGGTGGAAGACAGAGGGAGGGAGCCTACTGAGGTCAGGACATTTATTCTCCTGTTTCCCTCCCTGTGCATTTACCTTGGACTGGCTGTGTTCTTCACTGACATGTCACTGCTTTCTCAAGGTGGCCAAACCTGACTCTTTCTTCCTGGGTTCTAATAACCCCTTCCTTCCTCCCTTCAGGCTGTGTTTTATTACAAAGCTATAGTAGTCGAAACAGTATGGCACTACCATAAAAACAGACACATAGGCCAACAGAAGATAATAGAGAGCCCAGAAATAAACCCAAGCATATAGGGTCAACTAAGTTTCAACAAGAGCACTAGGCATACACAATAGACAAAAGAGAGTCTCTCCAATAAGTGGTGCTGTGAAAACTAGATAAACACATACAAAGAAAGAAATTGAGCCCTTACCTTACACTATATACAAAAATCAACTCAAAATGGAGTAAAGTCTTAAACATAAGTTCTTACTAAAACAGGTAAAACTAACTCCTAGAAGAAAACACAGGGAAAAGTTCCTTGACATTGATCAGGGCAATGATTTTTTTGGCTATGACACCAAAAACACAGGCAACAAAAGTGAAAATAAACAAGGACTATATCAAACTAAAAAGCTTCTGCTCATCAAAGGAAATAATCAACAAAATGAAAAGGCAACCTACAGAATGGGAGAAAATATTTGCAAGCCATATATCTGATAAGGGGTTAATACCTAAGGCATATAAGGAACTCATAAAACTCAGTAGCAAAATAATAATAATAATCTGATGAAAAAAATGGACAGAGGACTTGAACAGACATTTTTTCCCAAAGAAGACATACAGATGGCCAACAGATGAAAATATGCTCAGCACCACTAATCATCAGGGAAATGCAAATCAAAACTGCAATGAAATATCACCTCACACTTGTTAGGGGCACTATTACCAAAAAGACAAAAGATAACAAATGCTGGAGAGGATGTGGAGAAAAGGGAATCCATGTGCACTGTTGGTGGGAATGTAAATTGGTACAGTCATTATGAAAAACAGTATGGAGGTTCCTCAAAAAATTAAAAATACAATGACCATAGGATCCAGTCATCCTTCTTCTGGGTATATATTCAAGGGAAATGAAATCAGTACCTTAGCCATGTTCATTACAGCATTATTCACCATAGCCAGGGTATGAAAACAAATTCAGCAGATAAAGAAATTGTGGTACATATAATGGAATATTACTCAGCCTTTAGCAAGAAAGAGAGCCTGCCATTTGTAACAAATGGATGAACCTGGAGGACATTATGGTAAGCAAAATAAGCCTAGCACAGAAAGTAAAACACTGCATGATCTCACTTGTATGTGGAGTCTAGAAAAGTCAAAATTATGGAAGCAGAGAATAGAATGATGGCTATCAGGAGTGGGGAGGTGGGGGAAATGGGGAGATATTTGTCAAAGGAGATAAAGGTCAAAGTTTCAGTTATGTAGGATGAATAAGTTCTAGAGAACTTATGTACAGCATGATGTCTACAGTGAATAATACTGTATTGTGTACTGGAAATTTGCTAAGAACCTAGATCCTGGGAGGTGCTCTCACCAGACACAAAGAAAGATAATTACTCCGTGAAGACATGGAGATGTTAATTAGCTTGATCGTAGTAATCATTTTACTACATATATGTATATCAAAGCATCATGTTATATACCTTAAGGAGCTAACATTTTTATTTTGAACATAAAATATGATCTTCAAGATGCTGCATTGTGAGTTCCTTTTGCTAATGGTTCTCATGCTTTAACACATACAGAATCACCTGAAGGGCTTCTTGAAACAGGTTACTCCGCCCACCTCCAGAGTTTTGGACTCAGTAGGCCTTGGGTGGGTGATCTTTGCATTTCTAACAAGTTCCCAGGTAAGGCTGGAGCTGCTGGTCTGAGATGGCACTTTGAGAATCACTGCTCTATACTGACACCTTTGTTTACAGGGAATATAGGCAAATAGTGTAGGGTAATAGCTGCCAGGAAACCACGCCTAGGATTGCCAACAGCTGGTTTGAGAGAGATAATTAATAGGCCTGCTTGTATCAGTTAGGGTCCCAACTGGAAACAGATGGCACGCTTCAAATAGGATAATTCCCCACAGCCAAGAAGTGAATGTGCAAACCTTATTAGGCCCTGGGGTTTTGCAGTGAAGACCTAAGCATACATGTACAAGATTGAACTCTGCCCACCTTCACAAACACTCATTTAGAACGGCTGACACAAGCTCAGGTTGCAAGGTTACATCCATATGCACACTAGCAATGAGGCCCGGGGAGGTATCCTGGTGTACACTCTGAAACTTCGATTTTCTTTTTTCTCTAAGAGCAACTGGCTGCCTTGCCATGCTCATCCCACTAAGTCATCCTTACTCAAAGCATGACTCTCAGGGCTTTAAGTATCTGGGAAAGCTTTGGTGATGCATCAGACTTTCATCCGAGCAGTCTTATCTCCCTTCCTCTCATCTATGGCCCGTTTCTCTTTTGCCTGCTATAACAGCTATTCTCACTTCAACATGTATGCAGAGGGTTATTTTATTTCTTTCTATTTCTGTGTGTGAGGTTATATCCATTCTTGCTACCCTCCATCTCTTCAGATACCTGTCAAAAGGATATTCAACAGACACGTTGACAGCTTGAGGTTATGGATGATCTCTGCGTAGCCCTAATTATTATAGCATTCTTCTTTACTTTTAGTTTTGTTTTGATATTAAATATTTTTAATAGTAATATATTAAAAAAGAACTTTTGTAACATATTTTTAATTAATAAACACGAACGAATACAACCAACTAGGGACCCATTCCCCACCTCAGGACCAGAATATTCTTGTACTGGCATACATTTCCCTATCCCATCACCAGCCTCCTCTCTCCAAGTAACCACTATCCCTTTTTAAAAAATGAATATGCTACATCTTATATATATTTCCATAAGTAACATACTGTTTAGTTTTGCTGGACTTTGAGCAAACTTTCAGCAATTTCTATTTCTTACTCCATACTATATTTCTAAAAATCACTCAGGGAAATACCCTAGTGGTCCAGTGCTTAGGACTCCACACTTCCACTGCAGCGGGCACAGGTTCCATCCTTGGTAGGGGAACTAAGATCCCACATGCTGCACTGCGTGGGATCATTCATGTTGTTACATGTAACAATGGTACATTCACTGGTCCTGTGTAAATTTATAGTGTGAAGATGGTGCAATTTATTTATTCATTCCCTTCTTGCTGGACATTTGTGTGTTTTCTAGGTTTTGTTTTCAATGAACAAAGTGGGTGTGAATTTTCTTATACCCAAGGTCCCTCTTGGGTGTGTGAAACCTAGTCGTAGAATTGCTGGATACGTACAGATTCATCTTCACAAGGTAATACCTGTTTTCCAAAGTAGTTGCACCAATTTACAGCCTTACCAGTATGGTATGAGTTCTTGTTGAACCATATCTTTACCACATCTCATATGATCGGACATGTTAATTTTTGCCAATATGGTTTGTGTGTCGGGTATTACATTGGGGTTTTAACTTTTGTTTGTCTAATAACTAATGAAAGTATCTCTTCTTATGTACTGTATCAGTTTCTTAGGGCTGCTGTAACAAATTACCACACACTGGGTGGCTTGAAACCACAAGAATGTTTTGTCTCACAGTTCTGGAAGCCAGGAGTCCCAAATCAAAGTGTTGGCAGAGCTGTGCTCCTTCTGAAAGCCCTCAGTAAGAATCCTTCTGTGTATCCTCTGATTTCTGGTGGCACAGGCATTCCTTGGCTTATGGCTGCATGACTCCAATCTCTACCTTTGCCTTCATATAGCCTTTTAGCTCTGAGGGTCTCTCACCTGAATGACTCTCACAAGTATGCTTGTCGTTGGATTTAGGGCCTACCTGAATAATCCAGGATGATCTTATTTCGAGATTCTTAATTTAATTACATCTGCAAAGACCCTTTTTTCCAAAAAAATTCAACAGTTTCTGCATGATCCATCGCTTACTGCTCAGAAAGGTAGATGTGGAATCCTTCAATCCCCGAGCTGGGAAAGCATCACAAGCATGATACTTATCCAGCAGAATCTGTTTCCAAACCACATGGGGATGTTGATCTTCTATTTGTAGGGACAGAAGGTCCAAGCCAGCCTTTTCCACTATGTATGTATCCCAGAAATGAAGGCAAACTTTATTTTTTATTCATTTATTTTTTTAGTAGTTAGCCATTCCGCGTAATGCCTCCAAATATTTTCCCGGTTGGCACTGGCATCTGGAATTTCACCATTAGAATAAAATTTTATGATTAAGGTTTAGCTTTAAGAAATCCCTTGTTACAATGCACTTGGAAGGGACCAGGGAAATGAACATATTCATACCCATAGTTAACCACTACTGATTCTTACCAGATTGACTAGCTGTCTGTTCTAATGGCTCCCTTGGTGAGTACAAGCAATCCCAAAGGAGAGCTGTATTTAAATGCAAAGGATAAAATAATTCCAAAGTATGGAGAAGTGGAGACAGCTGAACAGTGCCTCATCTTCAGGAAGTGTAGGGGGAAGGGGGTGGAGGAGATGAGAAAGCAGTTAAAAGGAACAGAGAGGGTGGGATGACAGAAGTCAGTCAGCCTACTTAGAATTATTTCGTCCTAGGACTATTCTTAAAAATGTCTTAGAATTCTCTTCTGCTTTAAGTTCAGTGATTCCCCCTGGTTTTCGTACTCAGCAATGATTGAAAACAACGAAAAGGCCATGTTAAGCCATGTTAATATTTCTTAATCACCAAACACACCTAACGCATTAAATTTTGAGTCCTTTATAGTTTCACGTAGCATATTGTTGTTGGTACTTGAAAAATGTTTGTGAAATGAGTGAATCCTTCTGTGATTCTGGGTTTTTTTTTGTTTTTAACTTTGGAATTGACTCAGTGTTGGATGCATGGAAATTGTAATATAATGCTTGATGTAGCCTTCCAAAAACAATAGCAAAGTCTGTAACAGCATTGTCCTACAGAACTCTGTCATGAAAAAAATGTTCTTTCATTGGTCCTGAACAATATAGCAGCCACTAGTCACAAGTGGATACTGAGTACTTCAAATGTAGCTAGTGAGACCAAGGAACTGGCTTTTAATTTACTTAGCCACTTGTGGCTAGTGGCTACCTATGGTATTGGACGGTGCAGGTCTAGAGGTTTTATTAAAAATTTTCTGGCCCTTTCACTTTGTTTTTTTTTTTAAAGTAGCTATTTCTATTAATACCATCAATTATTATATATAAGTTCCTCTCGTTTGTATTTTTTTCTTTTTCTATTGGAAATAATTTGACTTACCTATGATAACGCTAATGATGAGTATAGCAAACCAAACTGACTTGCACGGCAGCATCTGGGGGAACTTATGTGTATTATTTATGAAAAACTTACAATCTGCAGTCAATTTCTAATTCAACTATTGACATAAAAGGAGCGAGCCTGTGTAGATGAAACAGTGAAGCATGAGAGGTCTGTCCTCTGCACTAACAGGCTGGCCTTTCAAGTCAGTCTGTCCTTTTATTTCCTCCTCCCTCCTCAGGAATCTGGCACCTTCTGGGTGCCCTCCTCTCCTTTCCATAACAAAATTATTTGGGATAACCTCCTTGTAACTCTTCCTAATTGTATAGATGAGAAAACAGACACTGCAAAGAACCAGGGAGGGTAAGACAACGACTATTGATGAACTCCTATGTGCTTACTCGACACTGTATATGATGCTGGGGAAAAGTGTTGCCTGCTTGAGCACTGCCTCCCTGGCAAATAAATATTTTTGAATGGAAATACACACACATTTTTACAAGGTGAGACAGATGAGGAAACTGAAATTTAGAGAAGTTATATGACTTCCTTAAGGCTAAGCACATCCAATGCTCCAACACAATCTTCTTTTCTCTTAACTGTTTAACTCCTTGCCATGTTTCCTGTGTCCTAGGGGTTTTGCTCTTTGCCTTCCAAGGATAACAGCCAGCTAAACTGACCACTAGATTTACATCAACGGCTGCAAAGGTATTAACAGAACCTGCTCCCAGCCCCCTGCCCTTTTCCAGGGAATTTTAATGCTAACCTTCTGGGGACAGTGTCAACTCACAGAAATGGCTCCCTGGGAATTTCACGCTGTTGAGGAGATTTTATTTTGGTAGTTTAGCGGCGTTAAAAATATATATATATTCCAGAGCAGATTTTTTCCTGGAGTCTGGACGCTTACGTAGAAAGGAGGTATTCACTTACAAATTCAACTTCAACAGCGTTTGCATCTGTCTTAGTCTATAGCACGAGTAGACGATTGATTTGTGTACTGGCCCCCATCACTATGGATGACTTGAAGAAACATTAGAAACTGGCTCCTCCTCCACCTCTCCCTCCACCCCTTGGATCCTTGTACGCTTCAGAGTACGGTCTAAAAACGTAGGCGCTTTTGGAGAGGATTTGAACATTAAAATATGGCTCCGTGATTTTCAACACAAAGACCGCAAACAGCGCTAGAGCACGAGAAGTATTTAAAATAGATCACATCCTAAAGTTGGAGGGCTACAAAGTACAAGTCGTCCAGGCTAGTCTGCAGAGACTGTTCGTGCTTCCGCCCTGCAACAACCCGGCAGGCGACACGTCGCGACGAATTTCAGCTGCAGAAGAGGAAGAGCATCACCTGCAGTTCGAGGCGTGGGAAACGCGGCCGGAGGGGGCTTGCGAGAAAGCCAGCCGGAGGGGTGCGCGCCGCGGGGCCGCCCCGGCGCCGAGTGCGAGGAACGCCAGCGCTCGGCGGAGCCCGGGAGACGCGGCGGGGTGGAGAGGGGCAGACGCTTCACTGTCGGGACCGCAGCGGCCGCAGAGACCGCTACGGCAGGAGAGCCGGCCGAGCTTCCGAGCTCGCGGCCGCTACTGTCCAGGAGGCGGACCCCGCGGGAGAATCCCGTCCAGGCGGCGGGGCTGGGGGCAAGGCGGGGCGCTGACGTCACCTCCCCTCCCCCACCTCCTCCAGGGGGGAGGGAGTGGGGAAAGAGGCAGTGATCCGCCGCAGCTCCCGGCCGCAACTCCTAAACTCGGCGGCTCGCTGCCCGGACAAGTCCTGACAAACTTCGTTTCTCTCCGGCCCTCTCTCTAGCCCTCGCGCACTCTCATTCCGCCTCCTTTTGCTGCTCAAGTTTCCCCCAGGACGGAAGCCTCCGGAGATGCGGCCACCTGGGCGGCGCGGGCGGATCGCACTCTCGTTGGCGACATGCTGAAGATCGGAGGGAAGCAAAGTTGGTACTACATACACGGCTTGTAACCAATATCCAAATCGCGTGGCGATTACGGACCTGCCGGGACTTTAGAGCAGAACACCGAGGACTCGGCTGGACGGGTGAGTTCTTTCTTGAGTGCAAGTCTTTCCGTATTTAAGTTTAAACGTTAATGAAATTGCGTGGGGTGTTTGACTAGTACAGGGAAGCGTGTGCATCCTACCGGCTTTCCGCTCGGCGAGCTGCACACCCGCCCTGGCTGTGCTTGACTCGGGAATGAAAGATCAGTATGCATAGGTTTTGGCATTCATAAAATACTTACAAAGCACTGTTCAAAAGAACTTGAAAAGCTATGCTGTTTGTGCATTATTTCAAATGTAACTTATTATAGAAATGGTGCCCAGGGAGGGCGCATTGGGTGCCGCGTGATCTGCAGTGGCGCAGCGCCCTCTAGTCCGGGCACCCGGCAAAGCGCGCGCTCCCTGCGGGGTTCCGCACGGACCGCGAACTTGGACCTGCCGGGCGCTCTTGGGACGTGGACGTGAGGTCCGTCGCCGTCACCCTAGCCTTCACTTACCACCCATTCCGGCCCATTCTATATCTAATATACAAATACCAGCTTGGGTGGACTGGATGCAGAGGCAGTGCTGGCGGAAAGCTTTTTTTTTGTTTTCGGGAACCCATCCCCCTCATTTTCTAGACCCTTTGGGTACTGGGTTAGGGAGGATCGACTATTAAGAGGACAAACGTGGAGCTTGTACTACATTTCTTGTTCATGTAAAGGGTAATTAGCTGGTAGCAAAAAGGCACCTCTGTTTCGTTCCGTTGGGGCTAAAGGATCAGTAAAAACGTGGCAGCACCGGACTCTGAAATCTCCATCTCTGGCTCTCGGCTGTTCCTCTGGCGACGAAGTGCAACTTCTTTCAGGCAATTAGGTTTTCAGTGGACCTGGCAAACCGGGATTCCCAAACAGATGTTTTAGTCCAAGTAAGCGTTATTAGTTATTAGTGAATGGTAATTTTCTCCAGGAATTCTTTTGTGTCGTTTTTAAAATCTTGTGATTTTACGTTATGGGATGGTGTCTTTTTACCTTTTACTCTTCTTCTCCTCCCCCGCCCCCCGCATCCCGCCCCAACAAACTGTTGGCGTTCGTGTGTGATTGTGTTTTGTTTAGAGTTAGAATTCGGCAAGGGGCACAAACGAGTTGAGTTTGGAGACCAGGTAACCAACTTTCGAGATGGTCCATGTATGAAACTGACCTGTAACTCCAAGAGCGCTTTGCCGTGGCCAAGCGTTTGGATGATGATGTTTGCTGGGTGTGTGAATTTCTGTGTATTCTAAATAACGCGCAGGGAATACACCACATACTCTTAGTGCTACGAATCAGCACACTCATTCTGCAGGCATTATTTTTCCTTCCCAGCCATGACCTTCTAGACACATCCCCCCTCCATCACCTTCTTTGAGATGGCGTAAGAGGAGACTGCATTAACTTTGAAATAGGGAAATTCTCTCCTTAACCCTAGACTCCCTCACCCCCATTTGCCTCGTAGTTCTTCCAGCAGCACCCTCCGCCGGTTCCAGGGAAATCATCTCTCTTTGTCCTCACAGCGTTAACGTATTCGAGCTGCACAAACTTTCCGAGGTCAAGGCCGCCCTCTTCTCCGGGCTGTTTCCCAGCGCCCGGGAGCACTCCGGGCTGCACTGAGCCGGCGCCTGGAGCTCTGCCCGCTTTGAGGACCGGCTCACAGCCCCGCGATGCCCGGACTGCGCGCTCGGGTGTGGGGGGAGTTCCCCGAGTGGGCCGTCTGGACGCCTGGGGTTTTCCCTTCTCCCTGCGGAACTTGTAGTTTCACGTTAGACTGCGTTCACAGCCTGCGGGGTGTACTTACCGCGTGGGAAAGCGCACGAGACGGCACCGCTGCCTTTTGTCCCGCAGACCTGGGAGTCGGGGGTGTCCGCCGGCGGAGGGCCGCGTTGGGGTTCGTAACCACGGCTGGGGAGGTTCCGGGGTCTAACCAGCTCTGCGCAAAGAGGTCGCGAAGGAAGCGTTTTCACTTTCCCGGGATTTTAGTGTGGTGTAGATTGAAAAAGGAAGTAGGTTCCGATCTAACTGCATTCCTTTTGAGACCTTTTGAAAGATTTTACTCCACCAAGCAATTGCAGACCTACAGCCAAGGCATTCAAATTCAGATTTAGGAATTCCCTGAAGGTTCCCGTGAATCTAAAGGAGGAGGCGTGGGAAGCTTTTTCTTTAGTCCTTAGTTTTTTTTTTTTTTTTTTAGCTAAGTTAATGTTCCCCCTTTCCTAGTAGGAAGCATTCCCTGTTAATTACCTGCACAAATCTGTGTGCTGGCCATAACTAACCTCGGCACTAGAGCGAGCCCCAGTCTGTTCCTCGCGGTGTCGCTAGGTCATCCTGGGCACTCGCTGGTCTCCTGGAAAGGAGTTGGCTGCTGTAGCTGCTGGGAGATCCCTGACCCTTGGCTGGGCGTCGTAGCCCAGACCCCGCGGACTGGGATTCCGGCTGCCAGGGAAAGTCGGGTCGAGTTTCTGCGCGGGAGAAAAGAGCGCCGGCGCGAGCGGGCGTGGCTGCGAGCGGAGGGATATATCCCGCGCCGGGTGCGTGAGGCGCCGGGTGCGTGAGACGCCGGGGCTGCACCGGCCGGGCTTGGAGTGGGGCTCGAGGGTGGCGGGGCGCTGCTTCAGAGCGGGGCGCGAGGAAAGCGAGGGCGGGCCGCAGATACCATGCGGCCCTGCGGAGCCTGTGAGGCCCCGGGCCGACCCGGACCCCGCTCGGGGGCGCGCTGAGGCGGCGAGGTGCGCGCCCCCGAGAGCGCCGCCGCCGCCGCCGCCGCTTCGGGCTAACTTTGCTGTAAGTTTGAAGGAAACCGGTTGGGGCTTGAGGGCGGTGGGCGAGGGGCGCAGCGGCGCGTTCGGTGCCATTGCGCGGCCGGGCCGAAGCCGTAAGTGCCCGCGGGACGAGCAACTTGCTGCTGCCGGGTGGTGGGCTTCCGGCTCGTTGGGAGCTTGCCCCTCACTGTCCAGCCCAGGACCGAGCGTCCCCCGGCGCTCTGGGGACGGGATGGAAAGAAAGAGACCCGCCGGACGGTGGTGGTGCCGAGGCGCCTGCCCACTTGGAAAGTTTAGGGCAGGCCCTGGATTCGGGTGGGTGGGGGGAGGCGGATGGGCGGGAGCGGATAAGGCGCGACGTGACCCGAATGGTAATTACCGACCCGACTGCTGCTGCGAGCGGGCGGCGGCCCTGGCTGCACCGGCTCTGGCCCCGGAGCCATTGCTGGAAATCAAAGCGGCAGCCGCGGAGCGGGGTTCCCGGCGGCCTCTGGGCGAGAACTTCCGCCTGGCCCGGAGCTCGGAAACTTCACACGCGCGTTCCACTTTCTTCTCTCCGGTAACACGCGTGCCTGTTAAAGACTTATCTGATCTCGCTCCGCGGCTAATTTCTTGCGATTTGTGAGATATTCACGGCGTAGTTGTGATGAAAGGAGAGGCCAACTGCTAAGGGATGGGATCTTTGAAATGGAGTCACCGAGTTCTCTTAGATGTTTTGTGCCCTGAAGGAGTGCTGCCCTGAGGTTTGAGTTGTAACTGGTTGAATGTAGTTAAGCACAGGTGAGACTGATATAAATCGGGGCTAAACATTTGCAACTGTGCTATCCGTTTGTTTCTTTTTTGGAAGAGAAACTTGTAAGATCTTTTTTTAAAGAAACTTCTAAGATCTTTTTTTTTAAAAAAGAGATTCTGGTTCTTCAGTGCTTTTTCTTTCTCTAAGCTTTCCTCTAGGAAGCTAACTTTCTGTTGTCTCTAAGAATTTTTTTGTTCCCACTGATGTGAATTGCGGGGCTTTGAAAACAGGGACGCAATTGTATGCGTTAGGAAAGTAAACTCATAAATATTTTCTGTGTAGTTAGAGGGTTTTTTTTTCTTCATGTGTCTGAACTATGATTTCATTAAATAGCTTTTGTTAAGCAACTCCTATTTAGTGACTGAAATCGGAAAAGATTTAAAAGGCAAATGATCTTCAGTTATTTATATATCTTTAACAAAACCAGATTCTTGAAGCGTCATACATTCAGAGATAGGTTTCAGTAGTTTAAGAGAGCTGCACGTGTTAAAACTAGGTGATGGTGATTTTTTTTCATATTACTCTTAGCGTCGTGGTTATCCAACACATCGAGTTACTGCAGTTACTCATAAAGTGTGTTTCTCCAGGTATATAGGTTAATTCTGATGTTTGGCTTTGTGTTTTAGGACAGCTCTCTGGTTCCACAAGTGGAATTATTATCCCCCTTTCTTTACTATATACTTAAGCTTTAAGATGGGTGTAAAAGTGCTTAAAACATTACATAATTTTTAAAAACAATGATGAGTATAACTCAGTTATGTCAAACATGGCATTTAACACGTTCATAGTAGGGTTTGATGAATAAAGTGTACATTTGTGTACCCATTACTTGAAAAATGAATATCTTAAATGAACTAAATTCTTTGTCACTCAGAAAGAAAGTGAAATTCTTAGAGGACTTCATAAAATCTTTCAGGCCACCTGCATATCTATTCATTTGTGTCTTTTAATTAGTCACTAGAAGTACACCTAGTGGGTTTGCACCATGTTAGTAGACCATTTAAATCCATGTTATGGTCAGGTGCTAAAAGAGGAATCTAAAAATTATATGCAAACTACTACTGTTTTCCTCCCCCCGATCCCATGCCTTCCTAGTGTATGTCTTTAGACTTAGCTCTCGAGTTGTCTCCGAAGTATTCATTTCTTTCAATGCTAGAAGTGAAAGGGATGTTACAGATTATTTTAACTCCCTTAACAAGTCTACTGCCACCTGTTTTCCACCCAAGTTTTGCTGATTTTACATAGAATCCGTAAACTAAATCAAATTTAATGCATTATTGTTGCATTAAATGTTGTCTCCGTGGCCTAATTTGTGGCCTAAAGGACCTGATTTAATAGCAGGAAGCCATAAGGCCAGGTGTCTGTTTAATCTTTATGAGTGGGAAACTGCAGTAGGTAAGCTTTCTTTTGACCAAATTATATAGTTGATGAAGCCAAACTGTCTTTTTATCTCACCTAATTGTTTAATTTGCAAGTGTTAGTTTGTCCTTAGGCACTGGTAAGGAGTTTTTGAAATGAGCGATGCAGGTAATTCATTTAACCAAGATCAGAAAGTTGCATTTTTTTCTCTCCTCAGGTCTGGGAGGAACTTTTTTTTTTTTTTGGCGGTATGTGGGCCTCTCATTGTTGGGTCTCTCCCGTTGCGAAGCACAGGCTCCGGACGCGCAGGCTCAGCAGCCATGGCTCACGGGCCCAGCCGCTCCGCGGCATGTGGGATCTTCCCGGACTGGGGCACGAACCCGTGTCCCCTGCATCGGCAGGCAGACTCTCAACCACTGCGCCACCAGGGAAGCCCCTGGGAGGAACTTTTTATTTAAAAAATGTATTCAATCAGATGAGGAATCTGTATATTTCAGATAATAAAGTTTTTTTTAAATGATCTTTCTTTTCCTTAAGTCCCAGATTTAAATATATTGCCCAAATTCTTGTTTAATTCCAAAGGTTTATTATATATGGGGAGATAAATCTATAATTAAATGTCTTCTATAGACCACTTAGGAAAATCGGTAATTATTTAATTCTTCATAGAATATTCAAGCATAATGCTTCATAGTAAGCTCTGCAGTAGGGACACTGATCTGGCATCGCCTGTAGCCACTTTGGAAGCATTTTGAGGTGGTTGATGACCTCTTTTTGAGCTGCTGGAAATTAGAGCCTTCTGCAGGGCACCCATCAGCAGTGTTGTTACTGGCCTAGTGGTTGCACCTGGATTTTCTGTTAAGTTTACAAGGATGGATGTATTGTTTTCCCATGTTATCCCTCCTTATCCCCCGCCCCCTCCCACCCTTCAGTCCTGCCTTCCATTCTCCATTGCTAATCCTCATCCATCTGTCCATTCATGCACCCAACAACTGTGGATCTCCTCTGTGCCAAACACTGGGCCAGATGCAATAAACAGTGGTGAACAAAGCAGGGTTCCTGCTCTCAAGGAGCTTACAGTCCAGCAGGGGAGAAGGACAAATAAACAGTTATCTCCGGGCTTCCCTGGTGGCACAGTGGTTGAGAGTCCGCCTGCCGATGCAGGGGACACGGGTTTGTGCCCCGGTCCGGGAGGATCCCACATGCCGCGGAGCGGCTGGGCCCATGAGCCATGGCTGCTGAGCCTGCGCGTCCGGAGCCTGTGCTCCGCAACGGGAGAGGCCACAGCAGTGAGGGGCCTGCATACAGCAAAAAAAAAAAAAAAAAAAAAAAAAAAATACAGTTACCTCCAGTGTGGTAAGAGAGATCCATCTGGGTCAGGGTAGTTCATCATAGCACCTCAGTGAGCTAGGTGGATATTAGGATAGGGTGAGGTCTGAGGGAAGAGTGAATCAGGAGGCAGTGATTGACGGAGAGGAAATACATGTAAAGCAAGTTGTAGAAACCCTTGGTTGTGACTTGATTTGTGGTTTGATGAATGGTGAGAAAAAAGACCTGAGCACACCATGTTATCTTTCGGAAAAGGGTTGGTTGGTTTATCATCAGTGTTTCTTTAATCCTTCTTTCACGTGGCTTGCCTTTTTTCTTTGTGTAGGGAAAACAGAAAATCTATGACCTGGGCTCACCTTGGCTTATAAAGATAGAGAAGATAACTTTTATGGAGGTTAAGAAGACAGGAAAGAAAGAAATGTTGAAGAGAAAGGTGGAAATAACGAAACTGTGTGTGATGAGTAAAGGGCAGGAAAAAATAAAATTGCCATGTTTGCATCATCTTTTTGAAGAGAAAGGCAACGATGCTGCAAGTTTAGAGCCTCCGCCACTAGGTGGTGTCATGGGCTCAGGACAGCTTGGTGGTTTCAAGACTGTGGGAAGGACACCTTTTTGGTTTGAAACAGAATATGGGAGATTAAATTGGGAAAGTAGGTAGAGGTCAGATTGTCAGAGATCTTTAATACAAGATAAGAAAGATGTACTTAATCCGAAGGATAAGGGGAAACACTGAATATTTCAAACTATGGAGTGACATTACAAAGAAGTTTTAATGAGACTAATTTCACTGCAGTATGTAGGCTAAATAGTATGGGGGCAAGAAAGCAGGAGTACCAAAAGGCGGTTCACATGCTGTGCCTGAACAAATACAAATATGAACTAAGTGGCAGCAGCAGAAATGGAAGAGGAACAGTTTTGAGAAATTGAGAAATAAAAAAATGTCAAGTCTAGATGACTTAAGATATGGAGGTTTGACAGTTAAGATAAAAAGTCATAGAAATCCTGCATTTCTGGAGTGTGTGTGTGTGTGTGTGTATGTACAAAGAGAGAGAGAAAAAGGAGGTGGGGAAAGAATGTGTATCTGTGGAGGGTAGGAAGCTGTAAAGATTTTAGTCCAGTCTCTAGTTTTTCAAATAAAGAAATGGAATCCAAGGATTAATTAACTTCCTTGAAGTCACACAGATGATTAGTGACAAAGCCTGGGCTAGATCACAGGTTTTATGACTTCCAGTTGCTTTTTTTAATTTGATTTCTTAGATTGCAAACTTGGTGATTTGGGAAGTGGCGAAACTCTTCAAGGACGTAGGAAATTACTCTGTATTTTCAGTGGAATAGCTATTATTTTGCAGTGGGAAGTGGATGAAGACACTGTATAACTTAAGTGTGAAGGTATCTCGGAGGAGTGTTCCATGGCACTTGATGGAGGTTAGGGTGGAATGCAGGCTTCTGCGGTGATCTTTTATGATAAGGGCAGAGGAGATGATGTCTTTAAGGGTAACAATATGTGTGTGTGTGCAAAGAGTTGAAAGAAATTTGTAGTGACAAACTGGAAGGTGAAAGAGTTGGTGTAGCATATAAAAGGGTATTGGAGAGAATCAGGAAAGTCTAGTGTTGTCCATCCTTTACACATTCTGTATGGATCACCTCTTTGTTTTAGGCAGTTTGTGACAGTATGAAGGACACATACGGGGGAGGAGGGTGAGTAGTGTCAAATGGGAGATTGTCAGGGAGGATGAGTACTGAGAAAAGGGCATTAATTTTGACATTAGCCTTTGTCACCAGAAGAAGCTGCTTCTGTTGCCTGGGTGGATCTGAGGTCGCGTGGGACAGTTGAGGGTAGAAACAGTGTCTTTAGTGGAGGGAGTTCTAAGGAAGTCAAGGTAGCACTGAGAAACTACTTTTTTCAAACTCTTTGCAAACATAAGAAAGAGAGAAATAGGCTGTTAGCTTGAAGGAAGTGCAGGTTTGAATGAAGGTTATTTTCAGTGGGAAAGAACCTGTGTGTATTTGTGGACTGCTGAAGGCAGCTGCAGTGGCGGCAGCGACGGGGCACTTGAGTGTGAGGGACAATTTAGGGAAGAGCTGCAGGAGAAGCAGAGTTTTATGGCATCAAGGGTGTCTTTATTTGTAGCTTGGGTGGGTCGCACCTCCTCGGAGATGTGGGAGGAAGAGAGAGGAGGGGAAGAGAACATTTTAAGGAGAGGAAGTGGGGGGAGTCTCTACCACAACTTCCACGTACTTACTATACATGGAACGTTCACTCTCCTGATCCCGTATTTAGTGAAAGGCCGAGGTTTGTACCTAAATACAAAAGGGAGCATCATAATTTGATCCATAATGAAAACTGTACTACTTCGGGAGTGGAAGAGTGACCAGTGTTAATGACTGCCAGAACATCATTTAAATGATTTCTGTTTGCAGAGAAAAATATATTAGGTGAAATGCTCTTATATCACAAGAGGGTAAACAGTCTGTTTATTGAGCTTCTCTGTGGGCAAAGTTTGCCCTGGAGTGTGGGTGAGGAGAAGGTGGTTGGCGGGATGGGTAATAACGGAGAGCGGCCATGTTTTGGAGCTGAAGGAGGAGAGGCTAGCACAGGGACGCCTGGTCTGGCCAGAGATGTACACACAGCCCTTGTTCGTTGGTCTTGTCTTTTATGTCACAATGAAGCAACAACTAGAAACAGTCCTCTTCAAACTACCCACAGGCAAGTTTTATAGGTTCGTTGAGTAGGTAAATTACATACTAGAGTTTATACGGAGGCTATTTAAAAATTAGGAAGTCTGTTTAACTTAAGGGCAAGAAAACTTCCAAAAAATTATTTCGAATTGATTAAATCATGTAAATGCCGAAGCTTTTAGGTTCTGGAAAAGAATTATGTGCCGAGGAGAGGGATTTGCAGTGTGTACTGTCAGTATGAATAGTTTGAAGACTGTTCTCAGTTAAATTGGAATCAGTTGTTGATCATTTGGAGGCAGTATTTAAATTAAGTCATTGCTGGAGTAATCAGACTTACTGCAGCTCCAATCAAAGCTAACAACATACAGAGTTAGCAGAAGTAGTTAAATGATATATACCAAGCCTGAGCCTGCTGTTCAATTCTGGGTTCATAGTGCCACCCACCCCCATTTTTACTGAAAAAATGTATTAAGATGGCTTAAAGAGATTTAGTATGTACCCAGAAATAAACAAGATCTACCCATTAATTTTTCAGTGTTAAGTATGAAAGCTTTTAAAAGTACTGTCTATGGCTATTATAATTTATTAGAAAAATGCAGGGCTTTTTTCTGTTGTAAATGTCACCTGGAAGCTGTGAATTGGTTATAGCTGAGTAACAAGCAGGCTTTCTAAGACAGACACAGTACTCTCTTTTGACTCCTGTTAAGTGATTTTAGAGGTCATTAAACGTTTATTTAATATACAACATTTTTAAAAAGCAGGAGCCATTTACATTTCATATTGTCTTTTAACAACTTTGTGACAATTCTCTTTGAAAACATAGTCATCTCCCTCACGATTTAGACATCTCTAGAAAGTACTTTTAAAATGTGATGATATTCAAACCGAACATTAAGCTCTAAGTTTCAGTAATACGTTCAATTCTAGTGACGCCCTCACTGATGTGGATACAAAATGGGAGTATGATGAGGGAAGACACAAAATGCTTGAATATTTTTGTGTATTTTTATTATCATATGTGGAATGGAGAGTCTGATACTGTTTCCCTCTTGGGTAGAGAGCTGGAATGACTAATGGCGTGTGTAAGAGTTGCAATTCTAAATAATAAACATACATTTAATAGAATGTATGCATTGTGTAATGCGGTGTCCCACCTAACGCCCTGTCTCAAGCATTTGAAACATCCGAACCTTCAGCTTTAGATCTAAATGTTTGAACTTATGCAGCTGTGTTCTCAGCACGGGGCTGTGTTCTGTTGTGTGAAGCCTGTGCGGTCACAGATTGGAACACTTTACATGAAAGTCTCGCAAATGAAGAAACATGAGCATATTAATATCTGACTTCTACCAGAAAAATGATCTTTTTCTCTTATTTATGGAGTTTCAGAAATCTGTACTAAAGATATTTAAGCTTTGGACCTGAGGCCCTTTTCCCTAAAGGCTGAACTAAGTAAACATTCTTTGTTTTCACTTTGGAAAATGCACAGAAGAAATCCTGGATTACTGTAAGTTCAAGTAGTGTGATCACCTTCTAAATATCAAAGTGTAGCCTTTGGCTAAAATGGTTTTTGGAGTTTAATTTTCATAAGTGTGAGCACTAGGTAATAATGTACTTTTTTAGATGAAATGGTATTAGTATCTTTTTAGGATTTTTTTTTTGTGTGTGTGTGTTTTTCCCCTCCTTTACTGTTTGTTTTGCATAGAGTAACAGCCATAATTTTTCTGGCATTTTAAGGTGAAACGTGAGTTCACAGTTCTCGGGTAAATTACTGTAAGGTTAACAGGATCTCCTAGAAAGTGGATTTTTTTTCCTGATCAAAAGACTTGCATTTAATAATTTAATTACAACGGCATTCTGTTAGCCAAGTTTGCAGAGTAAATTCAGGGTTTTAAGAGGTCTCAGTTATGAATGTGGTCGAAAAAGTTTATTCCAGCTGTGATGTGTCCCGTGAGAAGAACCGTGCGTGGTGGGTGAGTTGTGAAGGGTGAGCCAGGTGTTTGGGAATCCAGCTGTGAGAGGGACGTGGGTGGTGGAAGAGGCTGCAGGTGCTGCTGAGGGATCGTAGAGATGCCGTGGGGAGGGAACAGCTGCAATGGTTTGGCGTGTTGAGCCTTCTCCTTGCGCCCTGGGGTGAAGGGCGTGCCGAGGGCACCAGCCAGTATTAATGGGTCATTTTCAAGGTCTCATGTTAGGCTTCAAATGTTCAGAAAGATGGGTTTGCTTACCATTGTCATTGTCACACCACTGTTTCTTGCTTCTGCCCCAGTGGCTGCTCTGTCCCCCTTGCTGGTTCCTCTTGCCTTCTGTCTTCTAGATCTTGGGGAGCAGCACGGCTCTGTCCTTGGTTTTTGTTTCTTGTCTCTGTGCTCTCTCCGTGGGGGATCATTTAGTTTTGTGACTTTTTTTTTTTTTTTTTTGCGGTACACGGGCCTCTCACTGTTGTGGCCTCTCCCGTTGCGGAGCACAGGCTCCGGACGCGCAGGCTCAGCGGCCATGGCTCACGGGCCCAGCCGCTCCGCGGCATGTGGGATCTTCCCCGACCGGGGCACGAACCCGTGTCCCCTGCATCGGCAGGTGGACTCTCAACCACTGCGCCACCAAGGGAAGCCCCTAGTTGTGTGGTTTTAAATGTAGCGTCTTCCATATTCTGACAACTCAAGTTTCTCACTCCAGGGTGAACCTTTCCCACACATCTAGCTGCTCACTTGCAGTCATCACTTGGCATTTTTACCTTAACATGTCTGAAGCTGAACCCTCGATCGCACTCCCTAAAATCCGTTCCTCCCTCAGTGCAGGCTTCCCTCTCTTGGAACCTGATAGCTCAGTTCTTGCTCAGCACGTGACCTCTGGAATCTTCTTTGTTGCCTCTCTCTTTCTCTCCTTCCGCCTCTGCCCTCCAGTTCATCAGCTGGTCCTGGAGTAGATGCAAAATGTCACCCTTCTCCCCACCCCCACCAGGACCATTGAGGCTGAGCCACCGCAGTCTCTCACCCGTGCTGTTGCACTACCTTCTAACTGGTCTCCCTCCAGCTTTTGCCCTGGCCGCCCTCCCTTCTCTTGTCCACCCTGGTACCAGAGCAGCCCTTTCACTTTAGGTTCGAGCATGTCACTCCCCTGTTCTCGTTTTATTTGTAGTAACATCCGACGTCCTTCACCCTTCATCCATGAGGCCATACTGATCAAAACAAATGATAAAGACATTAGGAGAGAATAGACAAATCTCCCTTACAGAAGAACTCTAAACGATTTATGTAACATAACTCTCCACCCCTAAGTGTGGACTGCACGTAGCAACTTCCTTCCAAAGGGCACAGTAGGGGAAGGGGGCAGCAGGTGCCCCGCTGTGGAGAAGCCCGACAAGCACTGCTTCAACCCAGTGAACAGGTCAGCATCAGCATCGATGTGATGTGATGAAAATGGCACTTTACCCCGTGCTCTTCCTCCCCTCAACGCATAGCCCCAGTCTAATCATGCGGAAAAACATCAGACAAATTCCAGTGGAGGGGCGTTCTGCAAAATACCTGACCAGTACTTCTCAAAACTGTCAGGGTTATTGAAAACAAGACAAGTCAGAGAAACTGTTACAGTCCAGAGGAGCCTAAGAGAATACGACGACTGAATGTAATGTGCTTGTCTTGGCTGGTATCCTGGGACGGGAAAAGGGCATTGGGACTTCGTGAATTACAGTGTATCTATATTATTTCATTAGTTGTGACAAATGTACCATAGTAAGGTGAGATGTTAACAGTAGGGGAAACTGTAATTTTTCTGAAACTCTAGAAGAATCTTAGAATGAAAAGCTTATCTAACAAAGGATCTCCCTTATTGCTGTCCCCTCAGCCACTGTGCCAGGCCACCACGGTCTTTCTCCTTGTGGCTCCTCTAACTAGTACTTCTCTACCGGAGATGACCGAGCTTCAGGGGCCATTTGTACTGTCTGGAGACATTTTTAGTTGGGGTTGGGGGAAAGAGAGGCTGCAGGCCTTTAGTTGGGTGGAGACCAGGAATAATACTAAATGATGCCTTAGGACAGCTCTCCAGCTTACACACCCCCTCCCCCGGCCAAGAATCATCTGCCCCAAATGTCAGTAGTTTTGACGTGGAGAACCTCTTGTCCTTTTTCGGGGCCTCTCTTTCCCTCCATGTTTCTGACTGCGGTCTCCATTTCTTTCTGCTTTATTTTTCTCCTTAGCACTAATCATCAGCATCTGATAGACTCTTTGTTTCCTTGTCTCTCACCAGGAAATGTATCTTCCATGAGGATTTGTTAGTAGTTTGGTTCACTTTTGTATTCCCATTATGTAGAACTGTTCCTGACATGTGGTAGGCTCTCATTAAATGGGTGATGAATGAATCAAATGACCGAAGAAGTGAATTAATGATAAAGATAACATATATATATATACTAAAAATTCAAATAGTAGAGAAAAGTGAAAATGTGAACATTCTCCCAGCTGCCTGTCCTTCAGAAGTTACCACCATTAACAGTTTACTTCTTATCTGTCCAGAATTTTTTGGTTCATTTGTAAGCACATTCATGAACTATGCATATAATTTATCTCCCCTCCCTTTTTGCAAACATAAATGGGATCAGTTTAGGTTTTCCACTTAATGTATCTGGACATCTTTACATGTCAGTGTATAGAGTGCTCTCTTATTTTTTAATTACTGCATAATATTTTATATGTAGAATTAAGCAAAAATATTTTAATTGCTTGCAATAGAATCCTGGTTTAATACTTTGTTGTAAACTGCAAACTAGTAACATTATGTTTCCTAAAACAGAAAGTGCTTGTGCAACATCATCTTTTTAATGCTTCTTTAAGACATTTTCTTTACGTTTTATCCCTGGTTTGTAAATGCCTCAGTACCGGGATCTTTGCCTTTTAAAATAGTCTTTAACTGCATGTACCTAGCACAGTCTGTCTGCTAGCAGGTTCTTAATACCTGTAGGTTGAATTCAGTCGTGAATCAGAGTTTTCACTTGTTTTGATAAAATTATCGGATTGTTACATAATCCTCAAATTTCCCTGAGTATTAGAACTGTTGACCAAATTAAGAGATAGCTTTGGGAAAAGATTGTCTTCTTATTTTGTTTAAATCTTAATTGTTGTTCTAGAGGCCAAAAATTCTGTCTGATTTCCTGACTTTATCTGCTGAGAAGTCATGGTTGCTAAAGCACAAGTTAGGGTGCCCGACTTGAACAGGATTCAGTATCAATTAAGCTTCTAATTGCCTTCAGCATATCAGGTTTTTTCCTTAATGAAACGATTCATGGGGCAAAGTTGGCAGTCGCTGAGTTCAGATACTGTAAATTAAAGTTGCCATGCTAATTTCCCCTGGCTGTTTGGCCAGCCCTTCAGTCTGCTGTTTCTCTTACCTTGGGGAGCAGTTCCATTGCCTGAATATTCATTTGAGAGGTCCTTTGCCAGGGCTGCAGCGCTGTCCTCTTCTGACCGTGCCCGGATGTTTGTGAAGCTCCGTTGATTTACAAGGTGAATGACGTTGGCATTTAGGGGAACAGTTGGTCTGAAAGTGATTGTCCTCCCCTGCCAGGGCTCAGCCCAGTGAACTGCCTGCCTTCCCGCTGGTTCAGGGTTCCCCTTTCTCAAGTGTCCTCTTTCCTCCCACTTCACCCTTGGACCTCCCTGCAGTGCCTGCCACCTTGCTGCGTTGATTGGGCCCCTCTACGCATGTTCGCTTAGATGATTTAGCTTTGTGCATGTGTGTCTTGTGTTCGGGTGACAGGTTGTTCAGTGCCCCGAAGACAGCGGACCCTCTGTGCACTGGCTGTTGGCAGCAGTGGTGATACAATAGTAATGTTGCCAAAATTTGTGTCCCTGGTTTAGGGAAGGCAAGTTCTGTTTGACATCAAGCTCTTGCTTTTCCTTTTGTAAACTGACTGTTTTGGGCTCAGTTTGTTGGTTCAGAAATGAGTTCAGTATTAAACTTGGTGATCTATTTATTTTAATACCTTTAAATAGTTAATACAGTGCTAAATGAGACAGTAAACCCTTATATTATGTAGGGAGTGAACTTAATCATTCTTATAAAGAAATAATATAATTTCAGGATAATTTCTAGTTGAGATTACAAGCTATCATTATGGGAGATTATATAAAACCACTGTTGAGAGTTTTTTTGGTTGTTAGCTGTCCGAAGCATCCCATGCTCAGGATACTGTAGTAGCATCAAGTTTGTGAGCTTTTGAGCACTTAATTTATTATATACAAGTAAATGGAAACAATGTTCACTCCCTTTTTAGCAGTGGCTTATACTTGCCTTGAAGATTGAAGTGCAGGAATACAATGTAGTTGTTGCAGCTGGCAGACCTTCATCTGATGCTTATTAGGATTCTTTGAGTCATTAAAATAAAAAAAAATTGTTCTTAAACTTAGTAATTCTAGAAATATTAGCAGTATTGATACTTATATTGGAAAACCATTGCATTTATTCATATTCTGTATAGATGGAAAATGCTTTATTAAAATAGTGAGGTCTGGGCTTCCCTGGTGGTGCAGTGGTTGAGAGTCCGCCTGCCGATGCAGGGGACATGGGTTTGTGCCCCGGTCGGGGAGGATCCCACATGCTGCAGAGCGGCTGGGCCCATGAGCCATGGCCGCTGAGCCTGTGCGTCCGGAGCCTGTGCGCCGCAACGGGAGAGGCCACAGCAGTGAGAAGCCTGCGTACCGCAAAAAAAAAAAAAAAAAAAGTGAGGTCTAAAACCTTAAAAAAAGTACATTTTTTGTTTGTTTTATTTCCCTGAAGCAATGATTCTTATTTTCTTCTGTCGCAGGTTCCTGGGAGTTAAGCGATGGGGAGGCATTTGGCCTCGCTTCTGCTTTTGCTCCTCCTCCAGCATTTTGGAGACAGTGATGGAAGCCAAGCACTTGAACAGACTCCTATACAGTTCACACATTTCCAGTACAATGTCACAGTGCATGAAAATTCTGCAGCAAAGACCTATGTTGGGCATCCCGTAAAGATGGGTATTTACATTACAAATCCATTGTGGGAGTTAAGGTACAAAATTGTCTCAGGAGACAATGAAAACCTATTCAAAGCTGAAGAGTACATTCATGGAGACTTTTGCTTTCTGAGAATAAGGACCAAAGGAGGAAATACAGCTATTCTTAATAGAGAAGTGAAAGACCATTACATGTTGATAGTCAAAGCAGTTGAAAAAAATACTAATGCTGAAGCACGAACAAAGGTCAGGGTACAAGTGCTGGATACAAATGACTTGAGGCCATTATTCTCACCCACCTCGTACAGTGTTTCTTTACCTGAAAACACAGCCCTGAGGACCAGTATTGCAAGAGTCAGTGCCACGGATGCAGACATAGGCACCAATGGAGAATTTTACTACAGTTTTAAAGACCGAACAGACATGTTTGCTATCCACCCCACCAGTGGCACCATAGTTTTAACTGGTAGACTTGACTACACAGAGACCAAGTTCTATGAGATGGAAATTCTTGCTGTGGACCGTGGCATGAAATTGTATGGGAGCAGTGGTATAAGCAGCATGGCTAAGCTCACAGTTCACGTAGAGCAGGCCAATGAGTGTGCTCCTGTGATAACGGCAGTGACGCTGTCACCATCGGAATTGGAACAGGACCCAACGTATGCCATCATAACCGTGGATGACTGCGATCAGGGTGCCAATGGGGAAGTCGCTTCTTTAAGCATTGTGGCAGGAGACCTCCTTCAGCAGTTTAGAACAGTGAGGACCTCTCCAGGGAGCAAAGAGTATAAACTCAAAGCAGTCGGTAACATTGATTGGGATAGTCATCCTTTCAGCTACAACCTGACACTACAGGCGAAAGATAAAGGAAGTCCTCCCCAGTTCTCTTCTGTAAAAGTAATTCAGGTGACTTCACCACAGTTCAAAGCTGGGCCAGTCAAATTTGAAAAGGAGGTTTACAGAGCAGAAATAAGTGAATTTGCTCCTCCAAACACACCCGTGGTCATGGTGAAAGCCACACCTAGCTATTCTCATTTGAAGTATGTTTTTAAAAGTACACCTGGAAAAGCTAAATTCAGTTTAAATCACAACACTGGTCTCATTTCCATTTTAGAACCAATTAAAAGACAGCAAGCCTCCCATTTTGAACTTGAGGTAACAACAAGTGACAGAAAAGCCTCGACCAAAGTCTTGGTTAAAGTCTTGAGTGCCAATAGCCATCCCCCTGAATTTACCCAGACAGCCTACAAAGCATCTTTTGACGAGAACGTGCCCATTGGTACTACGGTGATGAGTGTGAGTGCCGTAGACCCTGATGAGGGTGAGAACGGGTACGTGACTTACAGCATTGCAAACCTGAATCATGTGCCCTTTGTGATTAACCACTTCACCGGTGCTGTGAGTACTTCAGAGAACTTGGACTACGAGCTGATGCCGCGGGTTTACACTCTGAGGATTCGGGCGTCAGACTGGGGCTTGCCGTACCGCCGGGAGGTCGAAATCCTTGCTACCGTCACTCTCAATAACTTGAATGACAACACACCCCTGTTTGAGAAGATAAACTGTGAAGGAACAATTCCCAGGGACCTAGGTGTGGGGGAGCAGATAACCACTGTCTCTGCCATTGACGCGGATGAGCTGCAGTTGGTGCGGTATCAGGCTGAGGCTGGGAACGAACTGGGTTTGTTCAGCTTAAATCCCAGCTCCGGGGTGTTGTCGCTGAAGCAGTCGCTCATGAGTGGTTTAGGGGCAAAGGTGTCATTTCACAGCCTGAGAATTACAGCTACAGATGGAGAGAATTTTGCCGCCCCTTTATATATCAACATGACTGTGGCTGCCCATCGCAAGCCAGTAAACCTGCAGTGTGAGGAGACTGGCGTGGCCAGGATGCTGGCAGAGAAACTCCTGCAGGCCAATAAGTTACACAGTCAGGGAGAGGTTGAGGATGTTTTCTTTGATTCTCACTCTGTCAATGCTCACACACCACAGTTTAGAAGTACTCTTCCAGCTGGTATTGAGGTGAAGGAAAATCATCCTGTGGGTTCCAGCCTAATTTTCATGAATGCTACTGACCTTGACACTGGCTTCAACGGAAAACTGGTCTATGCTCTTTCCGGAGGAAACGAGGATAGTTGCTTCATCATTGACATGGAGACAGGAATGCTCAAAATTTTATCTCCACTTGACCGTGAAACAACAGACAGATATACCCTGAATGTTACAGTGTCTGACCTTGGTCTGCCACAGAAGGCTGCTTGGCGTCTTCTGGAGATCAGAGTTCTGGATGCCAATGATAATCTACCTGAGTTTTTACAGGAGAACTATTTCGTTGAAGTGAGTGAAGACAAAGAGGTAAATAGTGAAATCATCCAGGTTGAAGCCACAGATAAAGATCTGGGGCCAAATGGACATGTGACGTACTCTATTCTTACAGACACAGATAAATTTTCAATTGACAGCATGACTGGAGTGGTTAAAATCGTGAACCCCTTGGATCGTGAAGAACAGCACGTGCATTACATAAAGATTGAAGCCAGGGATCAAGCCAGAGAAGAACCCCAGCTGCTTTCCACGGTGCTTCTGAAGGTATCATTAGAGGATGTTAATGACAACCCACCCAAGTTTATTCCCCCTAATTACCGTGTGAAAGTTCGAGAGGACCTTCCAGAAGGAACCATAATCATGTGGTTAGAGGCCTATGATCCTGATTTAAGTCAGTCTAGTCAGGTGAGATACAGTCTTATGGACTACGGAGAAGGAAACTTTGATGTGGATAAGCTCAGTGGAGCAGTTAGAATCGTACAGCAGTTGGACTTTGAGAAGAAGCAAGTATATAATCTCACTGTGAGGGCCAAAGACAAAGGGAAGCCCATTTCTCTGTCTTCCACTTGCTACATTGAAGTTGAGGTCATCGATGTGAATGAGAACTTACACCCACCGGTGTTTCCTAGCTTTGTGGAAAAGGGTGTAGTGAAAGAAAATGCCCCTGTTGGTTCATCAGTGATGAAGGTATCAGCTCATGATGAGGATACAGGAAGAGATGGGGAGATCCACTATTCCATTCGAGATGGCTCTGGTGTTGGTGTTTTCAAAATAGATGAAGAAACAGGTAGGTGTGTTTTTATTACTGTGGTTTGCTCTTCCCTTTCATTTTTTTCTAAAGTAAATAGCCTTGTGCTGGCTCCTTCACAATTCCCCGTTGGCCTCTGGTAGGGCAGTGCATGTCCATGCTTTTTGTCCTGTTGCACATGTCTTTGTATAGTAAGCCATGACGATGGAACTAGAGGAACCTGAATGAGTTGGCATAAAATGAGTAGGAAAAAAATCAGAAAAATTGAAATCATTACCACTAATAATATACAGGTTTGTTCTGTATATTATCAGAAGCATCCTTATGGTTTTGCTGTAACTTTGAGAGGCCCTTCCAGAGTTTTTCCAGCTAGTAAGGTTGCAGACTTAGAAAACTACTCCACTACCTAGCATGCTATTCAGACATTCGTGCACACCTGCAAATTAGGCAGTGCACAGAGAGAAGACCCTGTTCTAAAACTTCATGCTGTGATCTGCTTGACTTAGTACCTTCTTGGGGTTTTGTTTGAAAGGCAGATGTAGGCTGTAGAATGTCAAACTGAGAGGACCTGGCTTTGAATTGTGGCTCTTTCAGTTGTTAATTTGGTGGTCTGGACAAGCTGATTACCTTTTTAAAACTGACTTTCTCCATCTTTAAGATGGGAACACTCAAAATTACTGTAAGATTTATGTGGGCATAAAGTGAAATAACACGTGTTAGAGTCTATTTAATGTCTCTTGGAAATGGTAACAATGCTCTGTTGCGATATTCTTTCCCCTAGAATAAGGTCCTAAAACCAGAACATCCAGGGTAGCCAATTTATGCTAGAGTGTGTATTTTTTGTTTTGCATTTTGTACATATCTCAAATTTAGCTGCTTTTCACAGATTTTATAGTTATATATCAGTCTCCCTTGATGGGGCGTGAGCTGTGGTATTAGTTTGCTGGGGCAGCTGTAACAAAGGTCTGCCACAGACTGGGTGGCTTAAACAAGAGAAATTTATTTTCTCACAATTCTGGAGGCTAGAAGTCAAAGATCAAGGCAGAGCAGGTTTCTTCTGAGTCCTTTCCCCTTGGCTTGTAGTTGGCCATCTTCCCCCTGTGACATCACATGATCTTCCCTCTGTATGTTTGATGTCCTCATCTCTTCTTGTAAGGATACCAGTCATGGGGGACCACTCCCTAATGACCTCATTTTAACTGCTTTTTCTCTTTTAAGGCCCCGTCTCCAAATACGGTCATGTTTTGAGGTACTGGGAATTTAGAACTTCAGCACATGAATCTTGGGGGACACAGTTCAGCCCAGAACCACCTTTAAGGATGGGCTTTTAGCTCATGTATTTTCTGTCCTCAGCACCTAGCAAAAAGTGCCTGGCGTGTAGAAGCTGCTCATTAAATGGTTAAAGACTGAAGGAGTAAATTAATGATTATTTTCGCTTTGAATGTTCTGCTTTCTGAGAATGCTAGTGGAAACAGAAGGAAACTGGGTAATCGCAGCAGTAATCAGCCGTAGGTGGGGTTCAGTTTGTTTATTAATCTCATTGATGTTTCCTTATGAATATGTGCATTCTAAAAGGGGTATTTTTCTAATTACATTAAACCTTTAAGTTTTTATTCAGTAATAACCACAAATAAGTTCTTCAGTCAGTACCCACTCCCATATCTAAATGGTGTATAGCACATGAAAAATAATGATCGTCCTAGAAATAAGTGATTTTAGAGACTATACAATTTTTAACGTGTTTTTGTTTATTCAGGGGGTTCTTTTTCTAGTGAATTATATACCACTAGCATGTGGTACAGATCTGCAGATTACATGCTACTCATCTGAAATACCTGTAATGGTTCAATTCAAGAGAAAATAGCATCACCAGCAGCAGTTAGTAATCACCGATCTGAAGAGTAGAATGGATCTTTTTTCTTTTCATACTCTCTGATATGAATTAGTTTTCAGGTACAATGGCAACATAGAAAAATACCCAGGATTTAGTAACTGAAGCTGAAACTATGAAGTGTTTTTGTGAATTTCATAAGGACAGTTTTTCCTATTTTTTTCTTTTCCAAGGTGGGCTTTGAAAGCCTGTGAAGAGAACTGTTGGAAGTTAAAGTTCAGACAGAAAATAGAAACAAAATCTTAATTTACATTTCCTTGATGTCTTAAATTATATGAGCACAGCCCTTTGGATTTTTTTTCTTTCAAGTGAGAAGAGTATTTTTATTGTTGCTTTTTAAAGACCTATTTAGAAACTAATATTTTTCGTCTATAAATTTAAGAGACTGGGATATTCTTACTGTCCAGGGAGGTGGGGTGACCAACCAACTGAACAAGGCAGTATTTATTCTGAAATACATAATTTATAGTAGTTTTCAAGCTGAACGGCAGTGCCAGACTTTTCCAGTGGTAACTTAGTGAGAGGCCAGGGGATGAGTTGGGATTATGGGCAGTGGGGTAGGAACTGTTACGCATTGGTATAAAGATTGGGATTTAAAGGTGAGAGAAAAATTGGAAATTTCTAGGTCATCTATTGTGCAGTCCTTGCTTTACAGAGGAAAATACATAGCACGCAGCAGATTTATGTTTGTGTGCTTTTTGAAATTGAATAAAGGTGACGTAATAATATTTATACATTGCAAGATATTTTCTTTTTGGCAGTAGAATTATCAGCCCAGGTTATTTTCCAGAGATCCCTGGCAAGACACTTGGTATCATAGTATAGAATTCTTGCATGAAAAGTCAGTATGTTTGTGCAGCAGAAATACTAAAATTAGATGTGCTAATTTTTCACTTGGGGTTTGTCTCACTGATTTTGAGGGCAGGTGGGAAGTGTGGAGAGGTGCCTGTCAGATGAAGAAACGTAGGGGCAGTTCAGGGACACCATTGGGCACCCCATAGGACACAGCAGTAAAACTCCGGTGTGAATTGGAGTTGGCCTGGCCCTGTTTGGGTTCATTAGCACCTTTCAGGAACTTCAGTTTCTGCGCCTTGCCCGTTTCTGCTGAGCCTCCTTTCTCCTCTAGGGATACGTTTCATATGGGGTTGATGTCTGTGGGCCTGTACAGAGCTGCTGTGGGTGTGGAGCCCACGAACCTGCCCACCTCATGGTCTCTTTGCTTCCTGCCTTTGACTTAACTTTAAACTCTGTAGTGTTGGTTGAATAATATAACCGAGTTTTTGTGGTGTTTTACCTATTTCAACATTGTCACATACGCATATCATTTGTACGCTTCTCATAGAACAGAGGATATATTCAGTTTTCTGAATTTAGTTCTTATTATTTTTAAGATCCTCCTTTTTCTTTAAAAAAAAAAAGCCTACTTAAATTTGAAACATCCCCTGACAAGTTGTTTTCTTTGGAAATGGAAATTCTATGGACTACCTAAAATATGTAGTTGGATGAACAGCCCTGTCAACTGAATTTTGTGCATCTTTAGCTAATTGGCTTTGCAGGGAGGCAACACGTACTTGCAGTATGGTGGTGACAGTCATTTGACTCATCAGATAATCTCTCACTGTGTCATATGCTCTTCCTGGAGAGGCTGCTGGCCGTTAGTTAACTGTTCTGACAAATCCAAGCCCACACGATTGCTTGTCCATTTGAGGTTTGGAAAGGTCGAGTGTTAGGTGAAACACTATTTGGAAAGTCAGTCTTGTTAGAGCGCCAATCTCCAGGGCTCTAATTAAGATTCTCCCCTTTTTGTCTCCTTCAAATCTACAGTGAGGGTTGTAAAGCAGGTTTAACAGAAATGTTAGTGGAGTACGTATCTTGGAAGCATGTGTAATTTCACATTTAGGTTTTTATTTTCCTGGCTTTATACTTCTCAGCGTTCACCCCATTCTCACTTCCAATACATTCCTGGTTGCCTTGTAAGCTTCAGAGTTGAGCAGAGGAGAATCTTGGGGCTTCCTCCTGGAGATCTGTGGAATAAATTCAGTTTAGTGTTCTTGGCTGATGAAGACCCATCCAAGTTAATTATTACTTGAGCACCAAGTAAAACGTTGCGGGTTTTTGCTAATTTTTAAAACTAAGGATAATTTTTAAAACTAGCAAAATGCTTGGCCAAAAGTTTCTTTTCAGTTGTCAATAGGACCTCGTATTGAAGCAGTGTTTATTAGTTGAGCTCTGTTGCACCCATGTCTGTATTGTAATGGGATGCCTTTTAGGTATGTTCTCCCTTCTGCGTGGAGTGCTTTGGTTCAGTTTGGCTGTTGGTGTAGTGCAGCCAAGCAGGAGTGTTTTCCCCTTGTGACTGCATATTCAGAGAGACCAAGTGTTTCGCTAAGACAAAAGCAAATTTCTGAACTTATTACTGCTGTGTTACTCTTAGACTCCCAATCCTGCTTTCAGGATTGAAATTTACATTTTGATGAAAAGACTTGGAATGAATTATTATGGAAATATAGCTGTTGCAACAAGATAGATCACTGTTCATGAAATACGGGAGGGAGAATAAGGACTACATTTTTCTTGAGAGAACCTGGCTACATTCTCATTACAGGGGGAGCGTTATTGCACCATTCCTGGATCACCCGTTTGGAGACTGGCTCCTGGCCTGCCTTACGGGATGCAGGAGGAGCGAGTCTGTGTGATGGGAACAGAAGGGAATTCCAGTCCAGACTAACCTTGTTGTTGACTTCAGTGAGAGGAAAAATGTTTCTGGGGATTCTGTCTGGTTTGGCAGAACTCTGAGTATTTAATTATTATTTTAGTTCTTCACTCAAGTTGAAAAAACCTTTTCCCAACTTAAAGTAGGATATTCTGCATACAGCCAGGGACCTATGTTTTTTCCTAGGGCCACTTCTCTCATGACAGAAAGTAGAATGTAGAGGAAGGCTCTTAATGGGCTCAAGCATCATGATCAAAACGTCTGTAAGAGTGGCTGAGAGCGGGGCGGCCGCTAGAAGTGTGGCCTCGTGTGGTGGGACCAGGAGCTGTGGGTCTAGAATTCCGGGCGGCAGGAACCTAAATAGATACTGGTGGGAGGCCAGTCAGGGAGTGAAGAAATTTGCTGATGGAAGAGCTTTTGTGTTGCCATCTCCTCCCTGAAGTGGCCACAGCTGCTGTCCTGTTCTTTCTTTTTGTCCTCCTCCTCAGAAAGTTGCAGAGGAAAGAAACTGATTTCCTAGCCAACAGTGAGATTGAAAAATCGGGCTTTGGCAGAAATTATGGGATGACGGTGTGCTGTTGCTGTGTCTGGAAGTAAAGAACCTGTGAATCTGAGTCAGGGCAGGGAGGGTGTGGTAATAATCCCCCTGGGGAAGGGACCCTCCTTTGAAGCAGGAGGATTTTAAGGTGAAAATAGGATCTTATTAGAAATCCTAAGGAAATTCCATTTTGTTTTAAGAGGAAACACGAGGATCAGCTTTTCTTTAGTTATTTGTATGATATTTAACGAGTTGCTGCTTAAAGTGCCAAGTGAGTATGGCTGGAAGAGGGGTGGGGATATAAAACGCTGTGATTCCAGGTGGGGTTACGTTGTTTAGCAGCGTGTGGTGAAGGCGTGCAGTGCCCGGATACAATCCGAAGCGATGTGTGAGGGCCAGAGCCTGGGGGGGATGCATGCGGTGGAAACAACTTGAAGTATGCTCTGTGGCTGCATGCTTTCCGCGATGATGACAGTAATGATGAGGGGCGTCGTTGTAATAACAAACCACAGAGACTTACTGAGTGTCACAGCCAGTGCTGTTCTGAGCGCTCTGTATGTGTTAGTGTATTTAATCCTCACAAGTACCAAATAGTTACTGTTGTCCCTATGTTACCGATGAGGAAATGTTCACAGGTTAAATAAGTTGCCTAAAACTGCTTGAGTACTAAGTGGCAGAGCCAGGGAGCGTGTGCATGCAGACACTGCACGGGACTGCCTCGTACTCAAGACTGAGTGGTCTTGAGATGCTCCAGGGGAGCCCGTTTAAAGTTGAGTGGGATTCTGGGCTGAACGGGGGTGGGCTGGCCTGGGCTGGACCCTTCAATCCTAAATTTGAGGCTTGGTCTTGAAGGAATATTGACTCTAAGAAATATTCCTGGGATTCCCTGGTGGCGCAGTGGTTGAGAGTCCACCTGCCGATGCAGGGGACGCGGGTTCGTGCCCTGGTCCGGGAGGATCCCACATGCCGTGGAGCGGCTGGGCCCGTGAGCCATGGCCGCTGAGCCTGCGCGTCCGGAGCCTGTGCTCCACAACGGGAGAGGCCACAACAGTGAGAGGCCCGCGTACTGCAAAAAAAAAAAAAAAAAAGAATCTTCCTCCTTCATTTTTTCTTCAGAATGATGTATTGCTCTTTGGCACATTTAGTAGAACAGGATTTTGGCGTTGCAGAGTGGTAGCATTTAAACAATTTAAGATTATTGCACTGAACTGATTAGTAGCGGCTGAGTCATGTTGAGTAACATCGTGAGCTTCCATGTCTAGTGGAGATGGACAGGTGTCTCCCCTGTGTTTTCAGTTGTGGAAGTATGACCTTCTCATGAATAAAAATGCTGCCTGTGTGAACTGTACAGGATGCTAGTTGAAGCCTCTTTTCATGGAAGCCTTGTTTTAGGTGGTTGTTAGGGTCCTGGCTAACCTTTAAAACCAATTTAATGCACACGGTAGCTGAAGCTGGCTTAACCCGTGCTTCTTCTTTGCCTGGAGTTCCTCGTAGTTGTCTTGCATCGTTGTCCTCGATGCCTCGTCCTCACCACCATGTGGTGTGTGGCATGAAAGCCTTAGGGAACTGTTCTTCTCAGCCCTCTCGGCAGGGAACCATCTTTATGTTCTGAGAGTGCTGAAGAGTTGAGTGTTCACACCTTGATGAGAGGCATATGTGTATAGAGATTTAATACCCCATCAACCTCTAGTCTGTTCTTTCTGTATTGCCTGCCTTGCCCAATTATGAAAATTGAGTAGATTTTACACTTTAGTTGTTTGTCCATGCTGGATTTTTTTCTTAACCATTTAGTTCCTGTTGTTTTGACTCTGGATTGTTTTAGTTCATAAGCCTGGGTCTGTCAGGTATTTATTATCTGTTAGTTTGTATTTTGTGTACTCCTTTACTTTGCAGCTACCTTCACGTCACTTAGTTTTTAAAAAACCAAACCATGTTGCTGTAAATAGTGCATTCTCACCATACAGGACACAATGCCACAAAGCATGGTCTTTCATGTCTTCGTTCATTACTGGGAATAAATGGACTTGGAAAGATTGCTGTTCAAGGGCACATGGCTGAACGTGTTGAATTGGCAGTGATCCAGTTTAACGGCAGTGATAAAAGTCGAGGAAACTATTCACATGTATACTTCAAGGGCCAGTCTTATCAACTAAGTTGCCTTGGCAATTGAAGTACGCTTTCTCCCCTCAGAATATATGCTATCGTATTGAACCTGTTTCATTGCTAGGCCTCCAAGTAGCTGAGTAAACTGACCTGTTGAAAGAGACTCTTTAGAGGTGTCTATTTATTTTATGCTGGAGAAAGTCTACCAAATATGGTCTTGTTAATTTTAGCCCAGTTGATTTTTCCTTTTTTTTTTTTTTTTTGTTAAAAGTTACCCAGCTATTTCTGTAGTTAATCTTAAGACTTCTTTTTAATTTGTGCTGGTTTAGCCATATTGCGTGCTTCTCTTACTTTCTTCGTATTTATCGCCATCGGTATATAATTATAGTTAACATTTATTGAATGCTTACTGTGTACCCACCCTATTGTAAGCTCTTTAGTTTATTGTCTCATTAGATCATCACAGTAATTCTTGAGTAGAATTAGATGGTAATATACTGTGTTCATTGAATTTTGAAATATTTGTATACGTATATATTTTAATATTTATTTACTTGGCTGCATGGGCTCTTCATTGCAGTGCGCAGGCTTAGTTGCCCTGCAGCTTGTGGGATCTTAGTTCCCCGACCAGGGATCGAACCTGCGTCCCCTGAAGTTAAGGCAGAGTCTTAACCACTGCACCACCAGGGAAGTCCCCATACATATATATTTTTAAATTAAGTAATGTCATAGGAATTGATGTGGTTTAAGGTGTGACACGCTGAGGGTGTTCTGGTAATACAGGGATGGTTCTTGAGCAGGGGCGTTCCATCTCCACGGGCTCCTCCTTAAAGCTTTTACTGTCCCTGTTACCTGAAGTCCAAGCTCTTCAGCATAGCCTGTGATGCCCTAGTAAACTTGCCTCCCTTTTCCAATGTTCTTTGCCTGTGCTGCCCTCATCAGCTCCTGTTCATCCAGGTGCTTTAGCCAGATGGGGCCAGTCCCTTCCCTGTCACCCTCTCACGCCTCTGGGCCCCATTATTTCCTATCTCCCTGCCTTTGGGTAACACACTGACCACTTGACCGGCTCTTATTTTCTCTAACTCTGCTTTAATAAATCTTTCTTGACAAGCTTTCTCCTTCATATGGAGCTAATTCTTTTCTTGTATGTATTTTTTTTTTCACTTTAAGTATCACTCTAGTGTAATTGTTTATTTACAGTCCTTTTCTCAATTGTCAGCTCCTTGTGTGGGTAGATTCTAAATCTTTTACTACTGGGTTCATGTAATAGGCACTCTGTAAATATTTGTTGGGTTGGCCTAATGAGCCAGTGTTGCCTCTCCTGAGAAGCCTTTCCTGAGACCAGGTCGTTCATCTGCTTCTCTTTGTTCCCCTTTCTGTACATGTCTGACTCAGAGTCTTTTGGTTTATTGGTCTTTTTCATGTGTGTCTCCCAGAACTCAAGGACAGAGCACAGTCCTGCTTGTTTTTCTGCCCGCTCCTAAGCACAGTGGCTTACATAGCACTGCATAGCCTTTGTTCCACAGATTGCAACATATAATAATGGTGGTCATGAAAGGGGTGTCAGGCCTTTCTTCTGCTACCCTCCCAGATACCTGTATCCAGATCTTCAAAACAGTGGTTCTTCATGTTTTCAGAACCACAGAAACTTTTGAGAATCTGTTGAAAGCTGTATATTCTCTCTTCAGAGATTCAGCAGTTCGGTTACAATACCAGGGGCTTGTGAAATGCTAACTGTTCATGGACCCTCAGTGTCCTTGGACCCCTGGTTTTAAGTCCCTCTGTTCTAGAGGTTTCAGGGTGGCCAATCCTCACAAGCTCTCATAAGGGAGGACCAGGGGGTGAGGAGAACAGTGATAATGATTGTGACAGTTGTTAATGACAGGCATTTTTATAATGCTCCACAGCCTGCAAGTATTTCTACATACATTATATGGCACTTAGTCTAATATGTGCTTATACAGTGGGTTTTATTTCTACTTTATAAATGAAGTAGGTAAACCTTTACAATGGACAAATAGAAGTCACTTTTCTATATATTTGTACATGTGGGTAAAATGTACAGATTCAAGAGAATCTGTCATCCAAGGCTATTTCCAAGTGAAGTAATAACCTATAGTTCTTTGCAAACCTGTATCTTCAGATAACCCTGTCTCCCCATTAAGGTGTACAAGACAAACGATTATAATAAAATAATAAAAAATATATCCGTTTTTAAGGTAAGCAGCTGTCTGGACCAGGATTTGATCTTTAGTATTGCCAGCTTACCGTGGAAATCCTCCATAGCTCAAACTACTAGTATGCCTTTATTAAGGTAAAATAATGTGAGATAACGCAGACTTCTAATATTGAATTTAACTTTCTTGACAGACTGGATTTTTATTTAAATGGTCTTAAAAATCAGAGCATTTGGGATTTAATATACTGTTTTAGTTCTGTAAATAGTCCCTTATTCAGTACAAAAAAAATGGATGAATAATGCTTATTTTTAAGGCCACTGTTTATTATAAAAGGAGCATTAAATAACTTTATAGTGAAAGATGAAATTAATCTGTATGTGGCAACATTTTCTGATCTGTGATTTACAGGTATCGATATTCATATCACTTCCAGTCAGTATGTTATGCCAGTTTTTGTAAACAGTGATTTTGGACTCTTTCATGAAGTAATATGTTTTCTTTATCACAAGTTGAAGACATTTTGTTAGTTTAAAACAGCTTTTTGGAAAGGGACTTTATATTTGAATTAACTTTTAAAGTGTTTTAAAACAGTTCAACCATAAATTCTTAGTTAAAAGATTCTCTAAGATCCATTTATTTTTAGTGTTTGTTTGTTTGTTTGTTTTTTAAATCTTGGCCACACCCCTCATAGTTTCCCGGACCAGCGACTGAACCTGCCACGGCAGGGCAGTGAAAGCACCGAATCCTAATCACTAGACCACCAGGGAGCTCCCTGCTTTTAGCTTGTCATCACTAACTTAACTGTTTTACTTGCCTGTTTAGTCTTAAAGCTGGTTGACATCAAGCTGTCTCAATATCTTTATCTTGTTGCAGTTCTTGGCACACAGCTGGTAGTCAGTAAATACTTGTTCAGTGATGGTCATCTTTTTTTTTTTTTTTTTTTTTTTGTGGTATGCGGGCCTCTCACTGTTGTGGCCTCTCCCGTTGCGGAGCACAGGCTCCGGATGCGCAGGCTCAGCAGCCATGGCTCACGGGCCCAGCCGCTCCGCGGCATATGGGATCCTCCCAGACCGGGGCACGAACCCGTATCCCCTGCATCGGCAGGCGGACTCTCAACCACTGCGCCACCAGGGAGGCCCGATGGTCATCTTTTGATAAAGCCAATAAATGTTTGTCACATGACGCTGTTCTTCTTTTGATTTGTTCCTCAGCTGAAGGTGTGTACATTTTTAAATGAAATAGAGACGAGTTTGCCATGTAAAAACCAAGTTAGTTCACTGGTTGAGGCATCAGAATGGAAACCCGTTACTTTTAAAGGATAGATCTATAACAATTTTTTAAAGTATTTTTTTCTTAACAGTGTGATGACTTCATGTAGAAGATGAAAGCTGATTAGGAAAGCATGAACATGAATAATATCCATGTTTGTTTTTAATTAGCTCAGTGTTGTTGGTTTTAGAAAGAAGTCAAACTGAGTATCACATCTACAGAATATAAAGGTTTATAATTTAAGGCCCATGATTTTTCAAATAATGTTTTGCATAGTGTATATTAAGAACTATTTTAACATTAAAAAAAATCCGCTTTTGTCATTTTACGTCTCACAGTAGGAGCTGTATGAGGGCAGGGACCTCTGTGTTGTTCCTGCCTGTATTGCTAGTGCCTAGGACTATGCCTGGAACGTAGTAGGCACACAGCAAACACTTGGTGGGTTGGTACAGTTTGAACTTGAAATAGATTGTTACCACATAATAAAAGGAAACACATATCTAAGTAACCATCATTGGGAAAGACCTTTTAAGTTTGTTCTACTGGGAATATATAGAGAAAATTATAAAGGGGTAGAAAGGTGTCATATGTGCTATAGGTCCACCTATTCTTTTAATGCAGTTAAAACTGATCTTCCATTTAAAATGCCCTTTTTCCCATACTTCTGAAATAGCTCAAAACAAAAGAATTAGGGTAACAGCCACAACAAAACTTCAGTGGCACTGCTGATTCCTTTTGTTTAGACTTTGCCGGCTCGAGAAGCAACTTCATTTGTCAGATTGGGTTACCAACACCTAGAATTAGAAATCCTAAATTCTGTGGCTTTCTAGGTGAGTATACCTGCCTTAGGGATTGTTGTTTTCTTGGGCTATAGAATAGCCTGTGTCATTCTCTGGGAAACATATTTCCTCTGTTTTAAGTACTAAAAGATGAACATCCATTTATATTGTATGTTATTTTGCAAACATTTAATTCTTGAAAGACTTTCAGATTAGTAGAGCCTGTTTTTATTTGCTAGTATCATTATTGATGAATTTCCTAAAGCTTAAAAGAAGTAATTGTTTCTAGAGTCCTAGAGTATTTTTGAAACTGTTAGTTTTCTGCAATAAATTGAGCACATATAGATGTACTCTTTTAAAAAGCCATTTGTTGTTTATTGTAAATCTCTTGGTTATTTCTGTTAATGGGGTGCTATTTACTTATAGCAAACCCTTCTTTTAAAGCCTAGTAGAATTAAGGAGAAATTCAATGAGCAGACTATGTTAAGGAGAGTAATATATGTAAAAACTAAAAATATTTTCCTCATCTAAGTGACTGCATCTAAATTTTTAAAAAAATTCTTATTTGCTCTTTGTCTACTTTTCTTGCTTACTTAGGGCATCTAATTCTAAACCTTTCATACATATGAATAGACCGTTAGCAGTAGCTAATTCAGTTCACTTCGTTTTTCTAATTTATACCTAACTCTTTAGGGTGATGAAAGGAAGGGCAGAAAACCTTTGTGGAAGTTATTCTCTGTGTATTTGGGTAGAGATCTGTTCGGGGGAGGCACGTTTTGGTGTCTGAGAACCAGTTGAGAACAAGAAATGGAGAGATGATGTCTAGTTTAAGTTAGGTTTAATGAGAACGATGAGAAGATTTAGTGGAGTAAATGCAGAGAAATCCAAAGCCAAATTGAAACTTCCATTATCTTTGGACCAACGTGAAATACTGTGAAGCAAGTCACAGAGAACCATGTTATTTAGCCTTTTGTTGGGAAATAAACCACCTTAAACTTAGTGGCTTCAAACAACCACCTAAGTTAAAAACCTAAGTTTATTTAGGTTACAATTCTGTGGGTTGGTAGTTGGGGCTGGATTCAGCTGGGTTTTTCCTTTGCTAGTTTCAGCTGGGCTCGCTCATGTGTTGGGTCATTTGCTGTCAGCATGATGGCTCAGCTGCTGGGAGTTGGCTAGATTTTGGTTGCAGGCCGGGGCTACAGCCCTACACGTGTCATCATCCAGCAGACCAGCTTGAATTTGTTCACATAGTAGTCTCAGGGTTCCAAGAGCTAGAGAACAGAAGCAGCAAGACTTCTTGAGGCCTGTACTCAGAACTTATATGTTGTCACTTCTCCCACATTCCTGACTGAGCAGGGTGACTCAGTGGGTAGAAAAATAGACTCCACCTCTCGGGAGGCGTTGCAAAGTATTGCGTTCATTTTTCAGTCTACCACAGTTACTTTAGCTGGTTTTTTCCCTTCGAGGAAATTCCTTTTGAATAGTAAATGTACATAAGAATTTAAAGGCATTGGAAAAGTGTCTGTAAAAAATATCTATAGTTTCTTGAAAATTTTCTACCTTACATATTCAGCTATACATAAGGTTTTTAATGCTGTTAAAACATTTCATGGTTTTAAAATACTTCTTCAAGTTATTTAAAATACATTTCTGTGTAAGCTAGAACTTGATCAAAGATACCAGGAGTATGCATGAAGAGTAAAGACACCAAAACTGTAGTCTTTACTCCTTCTCAGTTTTTATCACAAATATTTCTGAAGCGGCTTGTCCCCAGGGAATTTGAGGATCCCAATTTTTGAACAGCATTTTAATGCCAAAGGCAGAGATACTGAGTGTCTGGTAAAGGTAGCCAGGAGGTCTTCACAACAGCCTTTGGTTTCTGGATGTTGTTTATTACACCACTTTTCTTGCTAATTAATTTGTCACAAATTATTTCATTTATTGCTTTTTCTTAGAGGAAGACTTGGGGGAAATGGAATGGGAAGTACAGGGACAATTTAGGGGACATTGAAAGAGGGAGGGAACATAGGAGGGTGCTTTGCTATCTCTTGGCTTCGTACACATTCCTTATACCTCTGCTCACGTTTCAGCTTAAAGGGAAACATATTAAAAATAATTTACAGATGTATTTTAATGCCACTTAGTATTGTATTAAAGTTAGCTTGTATTAGTTACGTGACAAATATGCAACAGAATAAATAGGAAAATGCCCTATGACATTTCAAATCTCAGAATTTGAAACAAACTCATAAATGTACTGACTGACTAAGCCTTGTGATGTTTCTGTAATTTGGGGGAGTTAATGGAAATTTGGGGAGTTAATGTCTTTGAACACATTGACATATCTGTGGAAAAGGAAGCTTGTGGCTTTTTCTTTTTTTTTTTAAAGAAGATATAATTAAACCCTGGTTAGTATTATTTTCCTCAGAGATTAGAAAAACAAGCAATGAAAAATAATCCTCCTTAGAGAAGAAAAGAATAAGTGACCTCAGTAAAGCATAAATGTTTGTTCATTGTTTATTGCTGTACAGTGATCATTAAATATCAAAATGAATGTTCTTGTTTCTAATAAAATTGTTTCATAGGATGAAATTAAGATTCTGTAACAGAAGTTTAATTTAGGTTTCATTAGAAACCTAGTCTAGAGATGCTGACCTAAAATTTGATATTTTAATAGATAATGAATCTTGAATAGAGCATATGGAAGATCATTTTATCTAAGAGAATAGCAGTCTTAAATTCTCTATTTTGGGATTAGAGGTGAATCTGCATTATGATAGACACCTAATCAGTACAATCTGTGTAACCAAAACAAAGCACAGCAAGACAATTTGTGTCCCAGAGTAGACTATAAAACCATTTATTAGAAGTACCTTATTGTTTAAGCATTTTATTCTGATGCAAGTGCCCATATGAAAAAAGTGAGCCTATATTCACAACTTATATTTGCAGAATTGTATAAATTCTGCCACTGTTTACTTTTATTTTTTATTCTTCAAATCTTCAAAGAAGAGTTAGTTTACAGGTTAAGGCAGCATTACTCAGTAGGACCGTCCATGTATATAATTTTTTTTTTTTTTTTTTTTGCGGTACGCGGGCCTCTCACTGTTGTGGCCTCTCCTGTTGCGGAGCACAGGCTCCAGACGCGCAGGCCCAGCGGCCATGGCTCATGGGCCCAGCCGCTCCGCGGCATGTGGGATCTTCCCGGACCGGGGCACGAACCCGTGTCCCCTGCATCGGCAGGCGGACTCTCAACCACTGCGCCACCAGGGAAGCCCCATGTATATAATTTTAAATATTCTAAATGACACACTCACACACAGACACATTAAATAAGTGAAATTAATTTTGACAATATATTTTATTTAACATACATTTCAGCATGTAATCAACATAAAAGAGTGTTAATGAGACCTTTTATGTTTTTGGTTCACATGAAGTCTTGAATTGATGTGTATTTTGCACTTGCAGCACATCTCTGTGTGGACTAGCCCCACTTCCAGCGCAGCGCAGGTTGAGAGAATTGTGTGGAGCTCAAGTCCTCTGAGGAATATTTGTCAATTCAAAGCAAGGCTCAGTCACCCAGTGAGGTGATGGCCCCATGTCTGTTCCTCCATGATTGGTTGGTGCACCCTTGCTGGGAAGGGGTGGTGGGAAGACTTAAGTAGTTCAGCGTGACGAGTTTAATATTGTTAGGAGCAGATACCTTCCTGGGATGGTATTCAGTGAGCATGTTAAAAACTCACTATGCTGCTGTTGCAGAAAATTTCTTTGTCAAAGGTGCTGCTGGCTTAGATCCTGGTGTGTAAAAATATTACAGTGAAGCAATTCTTGTGATGTTAAGCTAGTGTCAGAGCTGGATGGAGACTCATTTTGCAGTCATTTGACCTGGGCTGTCTCTTGCTTTGTGTTAGTGGATGTAGGAAAGCAACCTAACAGTTAATTTCAAATTAGAGCTTTGTTTTCAATTAAAAATTGTCTAGTGATAGCTTTTGTAAAATTCTGAGTGAATCAAGTGTCTTTTTTTTTTTCAGGATAAACATCTCTTATTAAACTAGTCCCATTCACGTTGCCTTTTGGGTACGTATTTGGGGTTGGTAGCATAATTCTAATTTGATTTGACCTTCGAGGGCTAAATCTTCTTTATGTAAATGTATATGATGTCTTAAGACAGTTTTTACCTAGTGATTTTCCGAAAGATGTGATTAGACCAGGTCTTCCATTTCCAAATGAAGGAAAATGTGTAGTAATTAACAGACAAGTTCCTATGGGCTTGGGAAATTGTTAACCGTTGTAACCCCAAACCTATATTTTTCATACTTCTCTTTGGGATTAAGAGCAATGATAAAAAGTAGTCCTTCTGAAAACTTGCTCTTGTGTTGCTTCAGTTTTCATTCTTTTCAGAGTTAAAAAGTTCATATTTTCATATTTTGGGATTTTTCTGTGTCAATTTTGGGATGTGCACACTGGGATGATTTTTGTCCTGTCATGTTCTAGTAATGACACTCTTCATGGCATTTGAATGGACAGGCGGTTAAAACCTGCTATACCATGCAAGCTGCCACTGCTGCCCTGGTATCTCACAGATGTACCTGCTTTGGGGCTTTAACAGTTTTACATCAAAACTTGTGAATGAAGCTTAAGTAAATATGTTTATTTTGTGCTGGCTGCTGGCCGGGAGTCTGCTAAAGCAGCTGGAGATTTTTTTTTTAACCCCTGCCGGGTGAACCATCACGGTGACAGGTAAATAGCATTCCTCAATAAAGCTTGAACTCTCCTCCCGCCCCCCCTTCAGGACTGTAGAATGTAGGGATTGTCTTGCTCTGAGCCCTATTGATTAGGTCACAGCCTGGTCTTCGGAAAACAGAGTTGCCCTGGGGCCACCTCACTGCAGGGAATTTGCTAAAGCCGGTGTGAAAGGGCCACATGGGGTCCCAGATTACCTTATGAACAGGAATCAGTTCAGGGAGCAGAGTCCTTATTAAGGACCTATTAACTTTTTCAGGCTTCTTGGATTGAAAAGCACTTGGAAGCGAAGGAATAATAAAAGGAAATTGTTGCCAAAGCCATTGAAGGTGCATCTCACCCATCTCTGGGAGCGCATCTGTTCAGTTGCAAATTTATTTCCTGCTTGGGGCTTCTGTTAGCCTTAGAAGTCCCCTTTTAAGGTCTTGAAAGGGGAGTTTGAAAATGATTACATAATATTGATTCTTTGAAGAGTTGACTCTCCATAGCATTTGGGCAAAGTTGGCAGGGAACCACTTGTATTTGTAAAATGAACTTTATTTTCCAATTTAAAAAAACAGTATATAACCATTGTAGAGCTCTGGGAAAATATAGACTATTATGAAGAAGAAGAAAAAAAAACACAAACTTCTTAAAGTTCTACTGCCTAGAGCACCACTGAAATTTTTTCCTAACTTGTGTACACACACACACCCATACAGCTCCAAGTGCTGGATTTTTTAAAAAGTAAACTTAACACTGCATATTGCTTTGTTGACTTCCTTTCAATATACACATCCAGGACCTGTTGTGATTTTTAAAATATTCTTAGAGAACATGATTCTTGGTAGTATAGTATGCCATCACAGAGATTAATTGTAATATGTATAACAATAGCTAGTTTTTGAACACTTAAATTATTTCCTTGTACATGTACTGTTTCTCTGTTGCCCTAGCATAAATTCCAGGAATTTATTTATTCAAAGGTCAGAGGAAATAAAAATTTTTAAAGTTTTTTGCTACAAAACAAATTGCCGCATTTTTACCAGTAAATAAAAGCCTCATCAGCAGTTTAAGAAAGTTCATCTCTCTGCATTCTTGCTGCCGCTATCTGGATTTAAAAACAAAACCCAAAAAGGTACCAATATTGTTAGTGAAAAAACTTCAGTCAGGGAACTATCATAATTGAAATGGTGATTGTTAATTTTGTGGCTGTACTTCTGGTTATGTGTTTGAAAATTCTAGTTTTTGTAAACCAACTTTTTGAGACTGTACTCTTTGATTTAATTTAGCTTTTTAAATCTTTGTCCCCAATGGCAGCTTAATGCTTCTTTGTTTTTTTTTTTTTTTTTTTATGTATGATAGCTCTTATGTGCTAAAGGTCCTGTGGAAAAAAAATAACTCTAAAATGGGAGTTTACTTTTTATTTCACTTGGTTAAATACTGTTTACTCTATAAAAAGCATATGTTTAATATGAATTTCTAAGGTTAGCTGCTGTGAGGCTTTTCAAATAAAGTGTGATATTACTGTTAAAACCAAGAATACAGATTCTTCTCTCTTCCTTCCCTAAGTGGTCCTTGTAAGTTAATTCACTATTCCACATCCATAGTCCCACATCCATAGTTTATATATACTGAGGAGCATAGTGATTGAATTAAAACAAATTATCTTATTCATGGGATGGTTTGAGAACAGATTATCCAAGATCTGTTATCAGGCAATAAGCAATTCCTTCACAGCTATGAACTCAAATTAAGTACCTGGGAGAGACTGTGAAGCTGATAAAAGACATAGGTTTCTATTCAAAGAGAATTGCGTGAAGAACAGTTTTTTTAAAAAAACCAAAGTTTTAAGATAATGACTTAGGCAGTAGGTCTAGGAATTAAATATTAAAATTAGATTTGTAATTGAGACAGAGTGCCGTGCTGCATTTAAACAGATTAGACCCAGATGTTAAGAGATTAATATTGATTTAAATGTGCTGAGGTGATTTTATTGAGCCCTTGGAAAAAAGAACACTCATTTGGAAATCCACAAATATTTTATTTTTTGTTAGCTTCCTATTGCATACTTATAATTGCATTAACTGAAAAAGTGCATTTTAAAGTCTAATTTACCAATAAAATGATAAAGATGGGAGGAGGCATGCAAGAAAGAAAATCTCTACATGGCTTCTTTAGAATTCAGGTGGAGAAGAAAATTCACAAATAATTAAGGTACACAAACTTTCTGCCATATGCACCGTGGGGGACTCATTCTAAAGGCGACAGTACTGAATGGATGCATCTTTAATCATCTGGAAGTAAAAATTCCATTATTTTTCTAAACCAGACAGTAGTTGTCTGTTTTAATGGAATAGTTGGTTGATTACAGCTTTTCGGGACTTTATTTCCCAACGCTTACTTCCCGTACACATTTGAATTCTAGCTTCAGGGATTGTCATAAGTGAGTCAGAGAGTCAAAGAATTTAGAATAGTAGCTTTTTTTAACATTAAAATTTGGCTGTTTCACTAGGGGAAGTAGATTTCCTTAGAGCAGATTCCCACAATCTGGGTGCTTCGAAATGGACTCTTATTTACAAATACAGAAGCTCAACTTGGATAAGTTACCAAGAAACCTACCAAATGGACCAGAGAATTCAGGGTCTGCCAGTGTTTTCTTTTTTTTATTAGAGAGAATAATGCTTCTTACCTAATTTAAAGGAAATAAAATAGTCTGTGGTAAAAGTTAACAAAGAAGTCTTCACTGCTTTTTAAGTAACCAAATGTGTGTTGGCTTTATGAAAAGCAGATTTCTGTTACAATCGCAGAATCTGGTGTATAGAAAGCCTTATACAGGCTAACGTTACTGGCTTGAAAGTTGCTAGCTAAATGCCTCAAAAAGTTAAAGAAAGGAACCCCTGAGTTGTGTTCAAATGAAAAGTTAACCGGAATGAAAAAAAAATGTTGACTGCGTAATCCTTACCTAAGGAATAGCTGAAGGCACTAAAGCAATCCCAGGCCTCTCTTTGCTGGTTGCAAAATCTGCTGTGATTTTAAGAAAATCTTTGAATGAAGATTTTTCCTTTGAAATAGGAAATTGTAGGCCTTCATGTATCTCGTGTTCTTACTAAAAAATACGGATGTTTGGCTTCGCGGTTAATTCCCTCTCTTGCAGCGGATAACGCTCTCTCTTGCAGTCCCATATTCTAGCAGCTTTTTGAAATTTATTTAAGGACACAGAATGAAATGCTTCATTACAGCCTATTCATTCATGAAATGTCAGGCTTGTTCTTCCTTTCCCTGTGAGAAGAGTTCATGTGTCTGCCTCTGCCTGTTTGGATTGCTGTGTTTGATCTGAGAGTAATGCCCTTGGACTGCCCTTCCTGTGATGAAAGTAAGGTGAGGTGAATCAGAGTCAAGCCAGATAAGACAGGAATGTGCTTCTTGGTGATTTCTCCATCATTTCTGGCTTTGAGACTCCTGCTCTATACTTACCTTTCTTGCCCAAGGGATTAGGGCACTGGTTGACTTTCATCCTCTTAGATACAGTGTTTCACGCACAAATGGGGCTTGCCTGCTGAATTCCTGAAATTCATGACTTGACTTTGGACATAAAAGAAGTTGCCAAAATACTAAGAGATTGACGTTTTCAGTTTAGTCAAAACCGAACTCAGAATAGTAAATGAAAACCACGCCTCTTTTATTAAATATGGTACTCTATCCAAAGGTTACCCTTTTTAATTTGTTAAGTTTTTGTTTAGCTTTATTACTGTGTACACATTATTTGTCTGAAAGTGTTTCACTCTGCTGCCATTAATACTAGTGGGGTGAAGGGACCCGTGATTTTTTTTCCCAGTTACCCCTCCCCCACCCAAGTTAATGATTAACATATGGTCATTCACTTGTGAAAGAATGTTGATTGCTTTGGAAAATGCTTGGTAATTATTTAAAGTTTCCTACAGAAGTTTCTCAGTGATTTCATTCTGTTGAAAGTGGGCCAAGCATCAGTTCCACTTTCTGTGCCTCAGAATGTTCTGGTGTGGAGGGCAGGCACATTCTTCTAGGTGGGAAGCACAGTTCGAAGTAGCTCCTGAGTCCTGTATGGGAGCCAACAGGAGATTTACAAAAGCACTTTTTCTCCCTCTCACAGCCGCAGGCCTGGCCTTCCTAAAGCACTCATTTCATGGTGTCAAGCACAGAAGCACTAACTGCGCTGTGCAGTGGGTCCTCAGTCTGGGACCGGATATAGAACATCTGCAAGGAAGGCTCAGTCTAGCTTTTTAAAAAAATGTGTAATCTTAAAAGTCTTTGAAAAGTTTATTATCGCCAGATACACATAATTCATAATGACCTAATTAAGTGGGTAGATGAGGCTCCTGTGGAATAAAGAATTTCTTACAGATTAATACATTCTTAAATATGGTAAACGTTAGAAATTCTAGCTTATTTTCTTAAGTAGGTAAGCATCTATTAAAGTTCCATGTAAACTGTTAATTTGCATATTCAGTTAGTTGCATAAGTCACATAAGTATATAATATGTGTTGGCTCAGTGGAGTTAATGAAGTAGTAACCTTACTGTGCTGTAACCCTTGAAAACAACTGGAAAACTCAGTTTTATTAAATTTTATATGCAATATCTTGTGATGTTATTTTTTTAATTTTCTGTGAAGGTTTTGGAAGTCCCTGTGGGAATTGAACCATTTTCATATTTTCAGAGGGATCTCTGATCCCTAAAAGGATAAGTCCAAGAGATGAGTAAAGGGAACGAAAATCGAACAGTAAGCCCTGCTGATCCTCGATGGATCTTTGACCTTAAGGAGAAGAACCAGTTGCTTGGACCATCCTAGAAAGAACCCTTCGAGGAGGTTGTGGAGAAATGAAAATTTCTGGGGAGAAATTGTGGGGAGGGGGAAGGAGGTAGAAAGCACTTCAGCGCTCTCAAATCCTGCGTGGGTCCCTGAAGGATGAGGACTTTGGAGAAATCATCCGTGTCCTTCGAAGATGAATCTCTGGGAGAATTTCTCTGAGGCAGGACTCAGAAGATGAAAAAAGGCCTCCATGGAGAGTTTCTTCCTTCCTTCCTTCTTTGATTCGCCAATTACTATTTATTGACAGCCCCCTACCTACCAGAACCCATTCCTGGTGCTCTGGATTCTGCATTGTATGAGATACACAGCACTGTGGTCTTCCTGGAGCTCTCTTTCTGAAGAGAGAAGACGGTTGATAAGTCGAGAAGAAGATAAACATACTTTCTGCTTAGCAGTGCTGTAGAGAAAATAAGCAGTGCAGTGCGTCGGTGGTCTTCTGCAGGGTGTAGATGGTCTTCTTTAGATGGAGTGGGCAGGGGAGGACTTCTGAGGAGAAGATGTGAGCGGGGACTTGAATGACAGGAAAGGAGAGCCAGCCATTTGAAGGCAGCTTTTGGTCACAGGGAATAGCAGCCCCGAAATACAAACAGGCTTTGCGGCTGGACGTCTGCGATGAAGGGGGCAGAGAGCAGGGGCCAGGTCACCTGGAGGCTTGTGGTCGGTGACCAGAAGTGACTGGTAGGGGTGCAGGTCAGACCCAGGGAAGGGTGTAGCCCTGTCTTACCCAAGGAGAGGTCTAGCTTGCCTGCCCTCCCAGTTGCGTGCAGGTGCGCCTTTTTCCGTGCTGCTGACTGCCCTGCTCTCCCAAAAGTCCCACTGTGAATTTTTATCCCAGTCCAAGCTTTATGCCCGGCTGCTTGGGGACCCCTGTGATAGCGGGTCATCACTGGTGACAAGGAGAAAAAGAAGGAAAATGCTTCTTTCTGTTTTGATGGTTTGCCACCCCAATTTTCCTCTTTGGTAATAGACTTTCTTTTAGATGTAAACCCTTGAAATAAGGTTGCTGTTTTAACTGCTTTTAAAAAATCATTAAAAGTAAGTTGTTTTCTCCGAGAAGCAAGTTTTTTATTTCAAAAAAGTTTTTCTTCATACTTGTACATCATAAAAAGTCTTCAATTAGAGATAGTTACAATTTTTAGCAGTTTAGAAGGTAAATTAATGATATTTTGAAAAGGATCTTGGGAGGTATATGCTTCATTTTCCTGTACCCAGGTCTAAGATAAGGAAATCTCTAATGTTCCTTATTTCCATATGATACTGATAATTTTGTACCTTTGGAGACAAAGGGATTAACTGTAATACAGGTATACAGTTTCATCTTTAAATTTTTTTAGTAATCATGGTATATTCTAAGAATGACTTCGATTGAACTTGGTTAGCTTTAAACTTGTAAATCTGTAATGACTTTTGGAAATTTGATGAAACTTGATCAAAATTTGATGCACATAAATGGAGAAGGAGGTAATATCTGGGGCAGAGATGGACATAATGTTTTCTGTCTTTGCTCCAGAGATTTCTAATTTGATTTTTTCCTAGTTTTGATTATCATGTCATATTTGAAATGAGACTTTATAGCTCTGTACTTTGTTGGGGTTTGGGGCAAGAGTTTATAACAGACCTCAGTGACCACTTCAGCAGTCTGGATGCATGCTGTTCACATTTAACATATTTTTTATACTGTTAGTCAAAACAGCTTATTTATGTGCCTCTATGGAAAGTGTGGCTACAGTGGAAAGTGTCTACGTTTCTTTTGCTCCGCAGCATTCCATTCAGAGCACTCAGGCTAGTTTAGTCAGTCACCTGGTCTTTAAGTGATTCTAATAATTCTGCTTCAAACACTACTTCATCATAATGTGGTTTCCGTGAGCTGGTTTTCTCTTTGGAGTAGTAGTAACATCCCTGTAAAGTACAAGGTTAAGGATTAAGGTGTCATACCTCTTTAAGACTCTTTCTAGATCTTGGCTTTGCTTTAGCTTCTCAAGCATCAAAATAGACTTAGTAGTAGTAATTACCTTTATTTTTAATACTAATCACTTAATCCTTATGACACATCTGTCCTCCCCATTTTGTACGTAAGGAAACTGAGGCATTGACAATAATAAATCACCAGAAGTTACACATTTATTAAAATGCAGAGTTGGGACAGTTAACAAAAACACTGTAAGAATGATGGATTCTATTGCTTGAAGACTAGTACTTAAAAGTGACAGATTTGGAGAATAGAACCTACGTTGTCTGGAAATCCTGTTTCCCTCTGTAATTCTGAAATGAGTAATATTCTTCATCAGTGATTGGGATGTGTGATTCCCAAAGGCCAAATCAAAGTCATGAAGAGCAAGGTAAGGTAGGGCCAGGAATACTTTTTAAGCTTTCTTACAATTTATGGCAAGTGGTTAACTCTGAGGTTGTATCACCGACTCTTGCTGTTCCTGGTATCAGTCATCTCTCCCACAAATCAGAAACCATATTTCACTCCTACTGGAATTTGGTTTAAGGCAGCCTCTTCACTTTCCTTCCAGGTACTGCACTTGAAGGTAGGTTGGGGTTTCAGGGGATGGGTGGGGTTCCTTTTATGGCTTTGACTCCAGCTCTGCGGCCTAATGACAAGTCTTTACTGTCTAGACCTTGGTTTCCTCATCTGTAAAGTTAGAGGCTGGACTAGATGATTTTTATCACTCTTAATTCTTAATTTTATCTATTTCTTTGGTTTCGTCATTTAAAATAACTAAGTCTCATGCTTTACTTCTGTTGAGTTTGGAACCTCATAAAATGCTGTTTACGGAGGAGGTCAGCTGCCTCCCTGTGTCTTGGTAAAGGTATTTGGGAGAGTGGATCCCCATTATGTCTTCTTCCAGAGGGCTGGGGGTTGAGGGGCGGGGGTGGGGGAAGTGGTGGATAAGGAGAGAAACATTGCAGAAATGACAGTGCATTATAGAAGCATGTTAAGTGTTTTATGGTGGTATCAGTAATCACAAATACAAGTCCAGTCATTTTCAGATTTCATGTATTTCAGATTTTATGTATTCTCTTCTTTGAATTTTTGAATTAGTTAGTTTTCCCTATTAGAAAATATCAGTTCTGCTAAAGGTATCTCAGTCTTTTCCTCTTATTACTTCTGACCCCTTGCAAATTTCTTTTGAACAGATTAGGTTAGTCTGTTTGGTTAGATTTCTCTTTTAAAGACAATAATTAAAGCCATGGCTATGCCAGCATTATTTCAAAATATGCTAGTAAAGTGAACATCTTTAAAATTCGTTCAATATTTGGTTAAATTGAGACTAAATTTACAAACATAATTGTTTTGTTTTCCTGATTTGGTACTGAGATCATTTGGGAAATATGTATGTATTATTTCCATTAATGGGTAGATTTAGCAGTAAATGGATTAGCTTACTGGATCTTTAAGTTACGGTTGAGAAGTTACCAGATTATAAAATGATCATTTAGATGACTTTTTTTCAGATTTTAACAAATAGCCTGTTACAGCAAACCAACCAAAAAGTAAAATAACTAGAAAAAATATGATTGCTTCACCATCTCTTTCATAAATGGTTGGATGAAGAGGCAGATCTATCCAGGAGTTTAGGATTGAATCGTTTCTTAAAAATCATTTTTAAAACAACAGTAAGAGTTGATAAGAGAACATCTGGCCTCTTTCCTTTGACCTTATCTATCTAATAGCCTGTCATGAGCTAGAAATATTTGAGCTTCTTTAGAAATGCCAGTAATGTTTAAGTCTCATGCTTTTTTTTTTTCCTTTGTATTTAGCTTTATGAAAAAAAAGTATTTTGGAAAGTACAGATAATTTCCAAAACGAAATGTGAAGTACTTCCGTTTTATTAAATTGCCATTTACTTAACTATTAAGGAAGATACATTTTTAGTGTTTTGTACTTTCGGTCAGTTATACCTTTAATTAAGAAGGTTTTATTTTTATTTATTTATATTTTTATATCATCTCAGACATTTCAGTAACTTTTACTAGTTAATTACAACTGGTATGCTGTAATTAACTGTTACGCACTTTTGAATATATTTCTTCTAATGATTAATTTTGATTATATACACTTTTCTAATATCTATGGCTTCATGATGTCTCTGTATTTATTTTCATAGTCTATGTCTTCTGTTATCACTTCATCTTATTAATGGTTAGGAGAATTAGAGAAGAAAATATTTCACTTTTTAATGAAGTGTTTATTACTTTTTTAAAGAACAACTTTGACCTCAGAGGGAATTAAGAATAAGGCTAATATAAGAACTACTGTGGTTATTTATTCTGTACAGTTAATTTTTCTCAAATTTAGTTCTCTGCTTTAGTTTTTTAAATGTAGACACATGACAGCTATTTGAGACCCACCAATCTACTCTTACATAGCCTCTTATTGTCTCAAGTAAGAATTATGTCTCCACCATCTCTAAGATGATGAATTAACGTTCACTCTGTGTTCGGAGTACCTCATGACGTTTGCTTCCTGTTTGCTTAGCATAGTGCAGATTATATAATTCCTCTATGCCTCACAGTTACCACTGAGAGATCTTGGTCACAGTTGTTCCCTTTGTGAGCGTATACTGCATATTCTAGATTTGTTGAGTCTTGGTTGTCCCCCTCCAGTTTTAGAAACCACTAGTAAAGACAGGTGTGCCCTGTCTTTGTGATTTTTAAAAATATATCAAATTAGGAATCTTCTGGTACATTCAAGTCTGTCCCTCATACCTTTCTTCATTAAAAAAAAAAAAATCTGAATTTAGAAAACAGGTGAAGCTAGGGGATTATATGTATTTACAAGTTGATGTTTTGTCCTAATAAAGATTTTAGTAAGGTTTAATTAAGTCTTGCAATGCATTTAGATCACTATTTATAGGTGTTTGATTTAATTTGAAGTATTTGTTAGCATAAAACATGGTTTACCCAAAGTTTATCCTAAGTTATGAGTGTCAGTGAGTCAGGTCACAACTAGGTTAGCTTCACCTGAGTTACTGAGTTCTTTTAGAGACTGGGCTTTGGCAGAATATTGGATATTAAAAGTAGCTGAGGGCTTCCCTGGTGGCGCAGTGGTTGAGAGCCCGCCTGTCCATGCAGGGGACACGGGTTCGTGCCCCGGTCCGGGAGGATCCCACATGCCGCGGAGCGGCTGGGCCCGTGAGCCATGGCCGCTGGGCCTGCACGTCTGGAGCCTGTGCTCCGCGGCGGGAGGGGCCACAACAGTGAGAGGCCCGCGTACCGCAAAAAAAAGAAAACAAAAACAAAACAAAAGTAGCTGAATATTGCCTCTAAATTATACCAATTTGTAAACTAATATGAATTTTTTAAAGTTAAAAACTGCTTTATGGTTAAAATAGAATTTAATAGAGAAACAGGTTTGCTTCATTCATTTGATCAAAAGTAAAGAAAAATGCTGCTTGGGAGTAGAAGGAAAGGGGGGAATTTATACAGGGATTTTTATTTGCTTCAACTGGTGTTCAGTTCATGTAAAACAAACCTTCTGCATAGCTGAATTGCATGTGGGTCTTAGGTTTTAAGAAAAATAAATAGTTGCACTTTTCTATGTTTAGAATCTGTTTTACAGAAGCTTGAACAGACCTTAGAAAAAGGAAAACTTGCTCTTTTCCCAGCCTGGTGCCTTCTAGGACTCTGGAGACAACCGTCTCTTTCGGAAAGAGCTGTGTTTATACAGTGACCAGTGTAATACTTGACTGTAGCAGAGGAATCTCATTCCATTCCTTCTTTAGCAAGGGAGTGCTTTAAGGAGTTTGGCTTGAGGCATAGTTTGTTTCAACTGACATTTGAATCGTTGAATAGTGCCTTGTCTTCTCTGTGCTGGAACACACTTTGCAATACAAGTGTTTCAGGCAGTTGTTACTCGGCTTATGGAAACCTAGAAGGCACTCAACTTTTAAAGGTTGTTTTTACATTTCTGAAATTTCTCAAGTTCTGTTGATATACTTCGGATTAATCCTTTATACATGTGGTTTTAAAGAAATATTTTTATGCAACACATATGTACTTCTTGTAGAAAAATTAGAAAATGTGAACACAAAGAAGAAAAAATTCACTTATCCCTATAATCCACCATTTTTAGTGTATATACACATCTTCCCTCTATCTTTTCTCACAAAATAGAATTAATGTTATAATATTTTTAAAAATCGCATAATTACATGTTGCATCCTAAAATTCAGTCAGGGACTCATAACCTATAAAAGGATTTCTTTGACTTTTGTGCAAGAGATAAAATAATGGAAAATAAGTATTCACGTAACTAGTCATTAAAATACTATGTTGACCTTCTCAAAAAGCAGTTCGAGGGAATAAATTACTATTTTATTTAACTGTCTTTCCTGTAATATGTTGTTTTACTTTTCTTGGTTTCTTTAGCACTTCATACCAGGCCTGGCAAATAGTGGGAACCATGTGTTTGTTGAGCGAATGAAAGAAAGTATAAATCAATAATACCAGGTTTCAGATTAATTTCTAGCAAGATCCAGGCCACTGTAAACAACATTAAATCCTTTTTGATGAAGCAGATACTGTAGGGTACAGTTTTTTTAAATCTGTATTTATTATCTTTATTTAAGTATTGGAGACTAGATTAAAGTTACCAAGATTTCTTTTCCAAAGGGGGGTTTTCCTTAAAACATCAGTTTTTATCTGACACAAAACTTTTACAACTGATTTTTGAGACTTAGAACTCTGGATCTACCACTCAGTATTTTAAAGTTAGTAACGGGAAGCACATTCACAACTCGGTTATGATATTCTCACAGTGATATTTAGTATTCTATAATGCCTTATAACTGTTATACTTCATTTAATATAAACTTAGTCTGCATTTTTACATAACAAGATAATAGGATAAATATACTAGCTTCCTGAATATAGAACAGTGTGGCTTCTTTTTTATATCCTTTTTTCCTTTTTTTTATCCTAAACTTAGTCACATGGGATTCTTGAACTTTATATAGAGATCTGTTTGGCCCACATTTAATTGGGTTTATACTTGAGTTTATGTCATTCCTCCCACCATGGGCAAGTGCTGGTAAACTTTTGTTGATGTGTTGATTTTTTTTTTTCCCCATCAATAGTGATAGATTTATGAAGATCGCCTACCCAGGCTTATAAGGAAAGAGCCAGGGCTTGAGTTAGATGTGTCTGTTGAATCACAACTCTGCCACCCCATAAAAACAGGAAAAGCAGAAGAGAACACCCTGGTGGTTATGAGTTTTGCCTGTGGACTAGTCAGCCAGGTTTGGATTCTTGCTTCTCTGCAACTAGTTGGGTAACTTAAGGCAACATACTTAACTTTTGAGGCTTACACAGGTTAGTAAATGTAAGTGCTTAGATGGCTAAGTGGTAAGGGAATTTATTAGTTAATTCATTGATTAATCTGTTCCTATGACAATGATGAATAAATGACCTTAGACCAGTGACTTTTCAACTCTAAACCTCTACATCCGCATATGGAAATTGAGGAGAGACCATAGAGCTTACAGAATAATTGTGAGGATTCAAAAAAATGGCATATATAAAGCATATGCTGAGTTGCATCCAGTAAATATAAGGTGGGAAAAGTGATCTACATTGAATTTGAATAGCTTTTAAAATATGAAACAAACTGCTAGAAGCATTGCCATTGGTATGTGAAATGTATCCTTTGGATTTTAATGCCTCCACAGGCTGTCTGGTGTACCTAGTTTTATCCAGTTAATATGTGTTCAGATGATACTTTTGATACCCAGGGATGATCCTTTTTAAGAGAGCTTATCCATGAAAGCCCTCATTAACAGTATTAATGATTCTGACCTAGAAATCTGAACTTGGAATCGTTCTTCACAAAGCATAAAAACATGGTTTAGCAGAGCTTGACGTGGGAATGACTCTTCGCAAAGCTAAAGAAATCCCTGGACTTGAAACATGATGCTTAAAATCTGATTATGAACTTAATTAATATGTTTTAGTAAGTTTGCAAGTCAAAAAGCTTCCTCAGTTGATTTTAAAGTCATTGCAACAATTTTAATAGAAAGAGTTGATAGATACACATTTTAATTAAAGTGATTTAAATAGACAATCTAAATAATGAAAAAACAGATTGACAGTTACTACATAAGAAGCTTTCCCTTTAATTATTAACTTATGACCTAACTCTATACAATATAATTATAGAATTTCCTAGACCTAAAACTTTGTAGGTAGTTTCTTTATTCTTTTTTTTTAAACTCTCATTGTAATTTATTTCATAAAGGTGTACTTTGGTCTGGCACTATAAGTAGTTTCATATATAAATAATTTTGAATATTAAATTGTTGAAGCTGTCAGACTATCCATTGTTATCCATTGACTCAGATTAAGTGAAACAGATGAAAGTGTATCTAAGATATAAAGGGAAAATGAGGCAAGAAGGTTATACTAGCAAAACTTTTAAAAGACTATTGGTACTTAAATTTCATTTGGCTTTTTACTGTATGCATTTTAAATATGACTTAAAATTCATGGCTATAGAAATATACAGTTAAAAATATTTTAGTTCACTAGGTTGGTTGATTTTCTTTATTGTTCCTCCATCCCTTTGTTTATTCTAGACCTTTCTTTCCCCCCCCAGGCATGTAATTGTGTGTTTGTGTGCTTTTTAATTTGAAACAGAACTAAAGAAAACCACAGCTGTACTCTGTACAGTTTTTATAAAGATTTATATTTTTGCTCAATTTGTATATTGTTGACATTGTTCCTTGTAATTAATAAACATATCATTTTTTAAAGCTGTGTCGTATGTACCATTATAAATTAACCAAGTCCCCCTTTTATCCTGATGCTGTGGAATGTGCTTAATGTTTTAATGGCACAGAACAGCAAGGTTTTTGCATCATCAGATCCTTTACCCAGATCCTCAAATGTTGGGAAAACAACAAAACCAATTTTTCCCATCTGGTCACTCCATTTTTACATTCTTTTGAAGCCAGGACTTTCTCTGGAAACTGCAGGCTGTGTTCAGGTGCTCTCATGCTTCTCTCCAATCAGAGGACACAGCCAGGAGACTCAGAAGTGTTACAGCATGACTGTCTGGAGCCAGTCTCTTTGGGATTGAATCCCAGTTCCACCAGTAATGAACTAGCTGTGTGACTTTGGGCAGGTTTTTGCCATTGTTTCCTCATCTGAAATAGGGATGAATCATATCACCCATTTCTTAGGGTTTCTGTAAAGATTAAAAGATTTGAGACATATTTAAAATAGCAGCTGGTGTATCATGAGCTCTATATATGTATCTGTTGTTTTATAATATTGTCACCATCATCATTACCATTTCACTTGAGTTTGCCGTGTTCCCAATCACAAATGGCTTCTCACAGAATAACACTCATGGCAAGTTGTTGCTTTTGAAAGAAAGGATGATGGTAACATCAGTGCCATGTCTTTAACCTGGAGGGATAGTTTTACAACATGACTTACTCTGTGTTTAGTCGTGAGAGGGCAGAGAGGTACGTGTTGAACTGTGCAGTGTGCTAGTGTGCCGCCTGGTGGTTTGCTTGGCCCATGGGGGATGCTTCTTAGTTGACTTATTTTATTTTGACCTTTTTAAAAATTATCAAAAACATGGGATTTTTAACCTTATTTGTGTGGTCTCAAGCATTTAAAAATTTAATTATGTATGTATCATTCTCTTTAAAAGTATTAGAATATTTTTTTGCAGAGAATTTTTCTCTGCAAAATAAACCATTAAACATGACTCTCTGTATATTTTCCTTATGTTTTATGATTACCAACACCAGTAAAATAAATGATAATATCTTGTATACTTGAAGTGAAAGGAAGTGTAAAATTTTTATTTGACTACTGAAAGCATTTTTTGTGTCATTCCCTAAGTGAACTGTATAGCCATTTTAGTATCTGAAGTGCCTTCAAGTTAACAGACTCTTATCTCATTTGTTCCTGTATTTTAGTCAGCAGTAACTATACAGTTTTGCCAACTAATGCAGAAGCAGGCAGGAACATTAAATATATATATTATATATTTACATTATGATCTACTGTACTTATGTTTCTAAAAGAACTCAAGGGTTTTGATTTATTAGATACTATTGCATGTCAAATTGGTGCAGTCATTTTAAAGAGTGTTTAAATTTCAGAAATCTAACGTTTTATATCAAGAAACTCATTTTATCACTTTGCACATTAATGTTATCAAGGCAAAACAAAGTAATAAAAAATCTTTCTCACATTTATATGTATATCTGTAAACAGATATATAGTTGGATTGCTGTTTAAATCTTTAGCCCAACATACAAAGTTTTTTTATGGGCACACTAGGATCTCTCAAGGTATTATATTAACAGCATTATCAGTCTAAATCTTGTATTTAATGAAAGTGAGATAAAAAGAAACACAAAAAAGTTTTATCACTTAAAGAAGGAAACAAATCGGGCTTCCCTGGTGGCGTAGTGGTTGAGAGTCCGCCTGCCGATGCAGGGGACTCCGGTTCGTGCCCCGGTCCGGGAAGATCCCACATGCCGCGGAGCGGCTGGGCCCTTGAGCCGTGGCCGCTGAGCCTGCGCGTCCGGAGCCTGTGCTCCGCAACGGGAGAGGCCACAGCAGTGAGAGGGCTGCGTACCGCAAAAAAAAAAAAAAAAAAGAAAGAATAAAAAGAAGGAAACAAATCATATATTATGAACTCTGATGGTCATCCTTTGAAAACAATTAGGTAGATTTACAGAAAAACTGAGAACATACTACAGAGTTCCCATATAGTCCCCTGCCCCACACCCAGTTTCCCCTCTTATTGTCTATTTGTTATAATTAATGAACCAATATTGATACGTTCTTGTTAACTAAAGCCCATAGTTTACTCAGTTTCTTTGGTTTTTACCTAATGTGCTTTTCCTGGTCCAGGATCCCACCCAGGATCCCACGTAACCTTTAGTTTTCATGTTTCCTTAGGCTCCTCTTAGCTGGGACTGTTTCTCGTACTCACTTTGTTTTTTAACACATGCTTAATAAGCACCCATTTACCAGGCCCTGAACCAAACAGACAACACATCCATGCCCTTAAAGGGTTTAGTTTTTAGGAGGGAGCTTATAGTTTACTTTTTAAACTTAATTTTAAGGAAGAATGTCTTGTAGCAGATTACTATTTAATATGACAATTATGGGACTTCTGATTTTTCCATAATTAGCAGAAAAAAATTGAGTAACCATTTACAGATTAATTGCAGAAACATAGATATTGTATCTCTGTTGTATAGAAGATCTCTCTTTTCTTTTTAAGCGAGTGTTGTTTTTATATTTGGGAAAACACTTAGTTCCAAAAGGGTTCTTCTGTTTATAATGAGACTATGGAAATGGAGAAAAGAACAGTCAGTCCCTGTTGCCTTCAGAGAAAATATCAAAAATTATATTTTAAATTTAAGTTTTTCTTATGATTGACTAAGAAGCTATTCATACAGTTGCTGCCTTAAGCTTGGTTCCAGAAAAGTAAAAAGTGTATGTGACATGGTATATCAGAAGGGAGGGTAGGGTTTGCAAATTTATGTTGCCAGATTGTTGCTGATTGTAAGTATTTTGAGTTGGAGTAGCTGAAGAATCTGAAAGAGCAAGGTTTTGTTGAAAGCTTTGGTACCAGGACTTGATAGGGGGCCAAGACCTGTTAAACAAAGAAAACAGGAAAATTCCAGGAAGAAAGGTGTTCTGTGACCATGGAAATTTGAGTCAGTTAAATTATTTTTGGCAGTATAGTGGCTACATATAACTATTTCTGCCGTAAAGGTTACTCTGTTGAAAGCATCTTGCCCCACCAGTGGCAGTTGGAGGGACTGCTGCTGGCTGTTCCTGTCCAAGGCCGGTGTTCAAGTTAACACGCCATTAGCGAGCAGGGATAGGTAGTAGAAATTAGTTATTCTTGGAAACCTTTATTTACTTTTGGACCGTCTACTTGAGCAACTAATACTGTATCCTACAACCTTTGAATAATCAGGGTGTATAGGAAGACACCATCAGTACCTGTTTAATTAAATATATGGACAGTAATGAATCCTTCTAGAAAGAAATTTTGCTGTGAGCTGTATTTTCAGCCACATTGGTCAAGCTCTTTTAACAATTACATTGCATTATTTTTTTCTTTCAGTCCAGTTTTTCCACTGTATGCACATTTAAAATCAGTTTCCATAGTGACATCTGGTGGTAGTTTTGAAATCCTAGAGAGTATGTTTGGAATGATAAATATTTTTATTTAATAGCTCCACATTTCTAGCTTTTTTCAAATTTTTCAGCTCTATTAACAACTTTTCCTGAAAATGTCTTCATTGTATTCCTGAGATTGGAAAGCTAGGCATTTTTCACTTCCGTCATGTTTCATTAAAGCCAAGAAGTGATCTCTTATAACATTGCTGGGTGGTGCATATATAACAGGTTTGTCTAAACTTGTCTTTTGTGTTCAAAACGTACAGTGTAGAATCACATAGCAGCATCCTTACCTTGTCTGCTGCTTGTGCGCTATAACCTCTTGACAAGAGAGGTGTCATTTCTGCTTTAGCCGTCTCACTGCCTTTTTCTCGTACAGCATTGATTGAGACTTTTTTCGTCTGGCTGGGGGGAGCTGTGGCAGCCCTGGGCTATCACTTGTTTCTCCCTCACAGCCTGGGCTTACGGATTAGTTGCTTGCATGCTGTTGTTGCTCTCCCAGAAAGTGAAAGAGGAAATAAAAAATAGGAGCAGAGGGCTTCCCTGGTGGCGCAGTGGTTGAGAGTCCGCCTGCTGATGCAGGGGACGCGGGTTCGTGCCCCGGTCCGGGAGGATCCCACATGCCACGGAGCGGCTGGGCCCGTGAGCCATGGCCGCTGAGCCTGCGCGTCCGGAGCCTGTGCTCCGCAACGGGAGAGGCCACAACAGTGAGAGGCCCGTGTATCGCAAAAAAAAAAAAAAAAAAAAAAGTTTCTGCCTGGGGGTCTCGCAGGGATGTATCTTGTGACTGAGCAGACAGATTAAAAGGCAGAACACAAAATCCCTTTGCATAAGTGTGGTCTTTTCCCACCTACTTTATGCTTTTAGAATAGTTCTTAGAATTAGAATCCGCAGTTAAAGTAGTGCTTAGGCACTAGCCCCTGAACCACTGTGAAGCAGAGCCCTGGAATCTTCTCTTCTTTATTGTCCTTTAAGTGTGGGGAAGACCCTTATCTCAGTAGTGGAAAACTGCTTGTAGCCTCTCATCATGGCAGCCCCCCACTCCGCTCCTTGGTCTCCAGCATCTTTGCTGCTGTGGAGTGTGTGACGATGATTCTGTGGCTAATGATGACAGTGTAGCCTGATGGTGAAGCTCCTGAGTTCTGGAGTCAGACTGTCTGATTCAAATCTCGATGCCACCACTTAACTGTTGACTGACCATGGCTGTGCTCTTCATCACTCTAAGGCTCGGTCCGTTTGCTTACTTTATCTAAGCTTCGGTCTCCTCATTTGTGAAGCCACGATGAAAATCGTGTGATTCCTGTGTTCTTTAAATGATTTAATGCATGTAAAGCACCTAGTGAAGTCCTTGACATACAGTAAGTCCTTGTATTATTAAATGATTATATATAAATACAGTAAATTTACTTGTATTACTATTTGAGCATTTTGGTTAGAAGAAGTTATTCAGTATGTCCTCCTTTCCCTTTGGCAGTTAAAAATTCACTTTATTTCTTAGTTATCTATAAGCTGTAGTAATTTTGTTCTTTCTTTTTATAAGAATGTAATAATTAAAGTACATCAAAACATGAACATCTTAGCAATCACTATATGAAATATATATAAAAATATACAGCTTAAGAATTCAGGAAATATGAACATCACTTATGCATATTTAATTACTAATTAATACAATTCTAGTTTCTTCCATATTTGAGTAGAGCTACTTTGGAGTCTCACTTTGAACTGTTAGTAATATCTGGAGATTACCTGGGACTCGGAAACTTTCCCTCCTGACTGTGGCTCAGAGGTCATGCACAGAAAGGTGTGGCTGCCCCCTCAGTTGCTAGGTTGATTGGCGGAGAGGGGCTCTTCCCAGCAGAAGCATCCATCCCATAATTGTCCACTACAGTCAGGACACAGACCAGACGCCAAGTGGAACTTGATGGAAAATAAATAACTGTTTCTGTCTGTGATTTCATTCTCATTAGGCATTTGCATTTTCTACCTCTTTCTTTCCTTCCATCCTGACACTAAACAAAGCTATTGTATGTGAATGTTCATGTAATAAACTCCTTCTGAATACTGACATGCAAAAAAATGGACAAAGTATGAGGTTTGACTTGTCTTTTCAGAGTCTTCATGTTAAATTTTGTTGACTGAACTTTCGTCATACTAACAGTAAGACAGATGGAATTTTGGTGGCACTGAATCAGAGATTCCTAGTGTTTGAGCTCCGGCTCTGCCATTTACTATGACCCTGGGAAAGTTCCTCATCACTCTTAATCTGAGTTTTTCATTCATGAAATGGGGATAATAACACCACATATATGGGCAGGTTGGATATAAGGAATGAATAAAATAATGCGTGTAAGACAGTTATAGTGCCTGACGTATCATAAAGGCTGACAGAATTTTTCCTAATTATTGTTATTAAATGCCTACAAATGACATTGAGAGGCACACAGTTTTTTAAAGTGGATAGCAGCATGAACTGTCGGAGGATTAGAACTCAGAAGAGGTGAATACAAGTACCATGTACCTGTCTTTAAATTTTCTAATAATACTTCACCTACCAAATGAATTATGTTATATTTTAATGACGTGACAGAAACAAGAGAAGCATATGTACATTCATTTATTAATATGTAATCCTCTCAGAACTATTCCCTGGCGTCCTTTGTATCGGTTGATGGGAGTGAGACAAAGAAAAACTGGAAAAGATTATTTTCACTTGGTTACTAAGGGCACTCTTCTTTCAGGCTAAAAACAAATATAATTTTACTAATTTGGTGAACAGATTGAGTATGCATAGACTTATGTTCGGACCAGAGAAAAAGGAAAATGTGTTTGAGTTGTCTGCTGCATAGAGAGACCAGCTAGCTCCTTTTTTATTTAAGAGTTCTGAGGCTTTGTTCCATATTTCTAGGAGGAGATCCATTTTGAGGGTTTGCTAAGAAATAGTGAAGCAGTAGTTATAATGCTTCTGAATAGCAATACACATTCATTTTATGATAATCTATTTCACATTTTAATATTTAGGTTTGCTGTTTGTAAGTTGTAAACCTTTTGGGGAGTGTTAGATATAATTATCTAACATTCAAAATAAATGAGGCTTGTTTTTGATATTAACCTCAAATAAGCAAATATTTAAATTCACATAATGATCAAGAAATAAGAAATACAGATGTATATATTTAGTTGAGATAAATACTGTTTCATTTTTGAGCACAGATTAGATTGATATTTGTTATTTTTCCCATAGTATTTTGCGTTAAATGGGAAACTTCAGTGATTCTAAAGTTGTAGGATTTCCAAAGTTCAACCTGGATCATGTTGAACCCTAAAAATAGCGTTAATTCAGGAGGATTATTGCACAAGAAAAAAATCCAGTGATGTATTTTGAGAAAGCCAAAGGACAAGTTTACAACATTGAATAAAAAGGTGGGATTTGCCCAAGAGAAATGGATATTTCCACTGTTAATCATCCTGAGAATAGGTTAATCTTGAGATTAAGTAAGACTTCACGCGATTTCAGTGCCTGGGCCAAAACGTTACAGACATTCTAACTTTCTTTGTAATTTTATAATTCCATCTCTTACTAGTTGACTTAATGAGAAATGTGCCCTAGTTTGGATCCCATTTGAGGACTTTTCTGTATCAACTCCAGTTAATATATCCATTCATTTTTGTTCATTTAATAAATAATTATTGGGCTTTGGGTAATGTGTTGGGTGAACTGGCATTTAGAAGGATGTGGTCTCTGTCCTGTGGAGCTTATAATGTGGTAGGAGAATTTATATTTTTAGCATCCTGGTTGTCTTGCCATTTGCTTAAGGTGATTAAAAGAAACTGACGGATTTCAGGACACAAGAGAGCATATTTGCCCTTTCATGTCTTTGGGTTGTTTTGAGACTTAAATAAGATAATAGTTGTAAAGTGCCCCCACACAGTGCCTGGCACCAGATACTAATAACGACAAATATTTTTATAACCAATATTACGTGCCAAGTGCTATATTCTAATCATTATATGTGTTAGTTCATTTTATCAACCTAGGAACACACTACTCGTATTACTCCATTTTATAGGAAAGGAAACCGAGGCACAGAGAGGTTAGACAATTTGCTTAAGATCGCACCGCTGGGGCTTCCCTGGTGGCACAGTGGTTGAGAGTCCGCCTGCCAATGCAGGGGACACGGGTTCATGCCCCAGTCCGGGAAGATCCCACATGCCGCGGAGCGGCTGGGCCCATGAGCCATGGCCGCTGAGCCTGCGCGTCCGGAGCCTGTGCTCCGCAACGGGAGAGGCCACAACAGTGAGAGGCCCAAGTACTGCCAAAAAAAAAAAAAAAAAAAAGATCGCACCGCTGTAAGCGACACAGAAGCCTTCCGTAAGGCTTAAGGCATAAGAGTTGTCATTTAGGCTGATGCTTTCTCAGAGTGACAGTTGGCGGTGATGGTTGACAGGCTACTTCATGCTTCTCTTCTTCCTCCTCTAGGTGTTATAGAGACTTCAGGTCGACTGGACCGCGAGTCCACCTCCCATTACTGGCTGACGGTCTACGCATCTGATCAGGGCGTCGTGCCCCTTTCCTCCTTTGTAGAGGTCTATATAGAGGTGGAGGATGTGAATGACAATGCACCGCAGACTTCAGAGCCTGTTTATTATCCGGAAATAATGGAAAACTCTCCCAAGGATGTGTCTGTGGTCCAGATTGAGGCATTTGATCCAGATTCTAGCTCTGATGACAAGCTGGCATACAAAATTACAAGCGGAAATCCACAAGGATTTTTTTCAATAAATCCTAAGACAGGTATGTGTTAATATTATTATGTATGAAATATTCATGCTTATATGCTCTTGATATGGGGAAATTTAAGAATTAAATTTTTTAATTTGCCACTTTTATTTAGTTTTTGATAAATCGTTTCCCTTTTGAGTTACTGAAGACAAGCCTTTATTCCCTAATGAAAATTTTATCCCCAATTTTTTTTTCCTTTGAATTTGCTTTTATAAAACTATTTTGCTCATTAGTAGAGTTTCACTTGCAGGTTAAAAAGCAAATATTGTAGTTTCATTAATAGTTCCTAAATTAGTGATACATTTTAAACTTAACCGCAAATTCTACTGCTGCTAAATTTTCCAAACTCTACTTTTTATGAAAAATATCAAGAGTTTATTTCACAATTCACGGTAGTTTTTTTTTTTTTTTTTTTAATGTTGTTTTAATTTTTCCTTAGAGCAGTGCTATGTCTCTTTAGGCAGTAGAGGATCAGGATTAAATAATTTTCAGTTTGGGAGCAGTTACTTTCTTGAACTCATACCTCAAGTTTTCCTTCTAACTGTTTTCTCCTCTGAATGTCTGACACCCTTTTTCTAAGTAGGTAGCTCCTTGACTCCAAAATCCTTATAAACTTCAAGTATTTATTCTTTTACATTTGATAGTGCATCAGCTTTTTTCTGAAGTCTTGGTTCTCTCTTTTACTATTTCTCTCACACACACACACACACACACACACACACACATGTTCAACATAGCTATCATTTGTGTAGTGAAAAGTTAGCTATCATTTATACATGAAAACTTTACAAGTGGAGGGTTGCACTCTGATTTCTTGATCAGAGTTAAAACAAGAACCACCGCATGACACTGAGAGGACAATTTATTTGTAGGAACATAAAACTTCTCATGAAATAGATCACTGGCCTTTGAACCCAGATTTTCGGTGATTCAGTACTTTTTCATAGGATCTAGTTATGGATTCTAAAGTGGTAGATTTATTATTTACATGCCTCTATCATGTCTTTGCTCATTATGTCTTGTTCTGAGGGAGCTGGCCTGTTCAGTTACTGGGTTGTCTTTTTGATATGTCAAAGAAATAATATACAAAAACCAAAGTTAAGGAGGCATTCTCAGCTTCCTTGCCAGTTTGTTTGTTTTTTTTGGGGGGGGGTACAATTCTTATTTCATAATTTCCTTTGTTGAACTTAAAAGGAAGCAGTTGTTGAGGTGGAAGGAAGCTTGAGTTCAATATCTGTGTACCAAAATGCCTGTAGAAAGATAACCTGATAAGGGAACATGTGCATATATAATATTTTGTGTCTTAAAAAGTACATTAAGGGCTTCCCTGGTGGCGCAGTGGTTGAGAGTCTGCCTGCCGATGCAGGGGACACAGGTTCGTGCCCCGGTCTGGGAGGATCCCACGTGCCGCGGAGCGGCTGGGCCCGTGAGCCATGGCCATTGAGCCTGCACGTCCGGAGCCTGTGCTCCGCAATGGGAGAGGCCACAACAGTGAGAGGCCCGCGTACCACAAAAAAAAAAAAAAAAAAAAAAAAAAAAAAGTACATTAAAACGTTAGTTTTTAAACCTCTTATCACCATATTCCAACCTATCATATAGACTGTCTTTCTTGATTGCTACAAGTCAACAAGATTTATTTTGACTGTATTAGGATTTACTTTTGCTTTGAGATAATTATGCCATTATAATTATATAAGTTAGAGCTACTGTGGGGAGCCTTGAAACCTTGGTCATCTCAGGCCTCTGAAATGAGGACACTGCTGTTGTGTTATGTCTTGTAGAAATGGGATTAATGTGGCATTGCTACTCCCTTTACGTCTCTTTATTCTGACAACTCTTTTTTTTTTTTTTTTTTTTTTGCGGTACGCGGGCCTCTCACTGTTGTGGCCTCTCCCATTGCGGAGCACAGGCTCCGGACACGCAGGCTCAGCGGCCATGGCTCACGGGCCCAGCCGCTCCGCGGCATGTGGGATGTTCCCAGACTGGGGCACGAGTCCGTGTCCCCTGCATCGGCAGGCGGACCCCTAACCACTGCGCCACCAGGGAAACCCTATTCTGACAACTCTTAAAAAGAGATGTCTGCCGAGACTTCTAAGCTCTTCCTTATCTTCAGGGAGTAGAAATCCCTTTCAGGAGTCCATAGCTAGCTCCCAGACTCCTGGGTGGGTAGCATATGTATCCTGCTGATAGGATAGCAGGGGAAAAGCCATGAGACTACAGAGAGGTTTTATTTTTTTATGAGTTGAAGGCAGATAGTAGTGGAAAATAACCATAGTTAGCACTCAGGAATATTTGTTGTGAAGCATTGTAATAAAGTGTGTTTAATAGAGAAATTTGATCATTCCACAAGTCACCTAAAGTCTCTAAAGACTGAGAAATAATCATATTTTAGCATGGGCATTATAAAAGAATATAGAAAATACAGCCTCAGTATTATTGGGGGCCAGACTATGAAAGCTGGTGAAAGACAGTCTGGTGGAAGAAAGTTCCTGTGATGTGCTGACCCATCAGACCTCCTGCGGGCCCTAAACCATGTGACTTGATTACTAATGGCAGAGCGAGAAAATCACTGGGCTGGAAATCAAGAGATGTGGACAGTAGTGAGGCTTTACCTCTGGGATCTTGGAGAAAACTGGCTTCCAGGTCCTCACATTTTGTGATTAGCGCTGAACATTTTTGCAGGCCTGTTAAGGCAAGTGCGTGCATGCGTGTAGAGTGCTCAGCGTCACTTCCAGGGAAGATGCCACGGCCTCTCCCGCTTGCAGGTGTTAGTTACCTTTGCTCTGTTAACTCTACATGAGGTAAGCAAGGTCTTAGTAGATGGATAAATCTGTGCCTCTCCTTTGGATAAACAAATTTGACAAGGTAAAATGCGTCTGCTTGCCCCTTAGTGGTAAAGAGAAATTTAGGACCCTGGTGATTATCACAGCATCCAGCAGACTGGAGAAAGCCTGAATTCATTGCTACTCAAATTGTTTGTTTACACATCAAGCGTTTATTGAGCTTCTGCTGTGTATCCAGCATGTTAAGAGATGCTTTGAGAGTATGTAGTCTACATAAGTGAAATAGCAAAGAGAGACAGGTGGGTGTGAGATGTGTGCCCAGGTGCTAATCAGTGCCTCTAGAGGAACTGCGGAACTGATGATGACTCATGTGGTGGTGTAGTTAGGAGGATGAGGCCCCTTGGAAAAGTTAGTGTGCTGATTCTGAAAGTAGTAAAGTGGATGGATGGACAAGAGGTAGGGGATGTTCTTCAGGTTGGGACAGTTTGAAGGAGTTGTGAGGCCAAGAGATCGAGTTAGATGAGTGTGTGAGAGAATGGCTATGCTTGGTGGAAAAGCGTAGATACCAGAAGAAGGGTTAAAGGATAATATTTATGCTATTTTTTATAAATAATGACCTATTTTGGAGAGTCTGCATACAACCCCTTGGAATGTTTTGTATAAACTTAAATCAGATGACCTCACTAAGTCCTTTTGGTGAAGAGGAAACATCCCTCCCGACCTTTCTCTCCTTTTGTCATAGTATGATGCATAATTTAAAAAACAGAACAGAAAACCTTGCTAGGACTGGGTTTGATAATCTGAATGGGGGATTCTCAATGACAAGTTTGGATGAACATTTTAAAATGTATTTTGTGTTCTAGTCAAAGTTTTTGTGCCTGGAACTGCCTTTCTGTCTGCATCTCAGATGGTTCCTCCTGTGTTGTTTCTAAGGGGTGGTGGGTGGCAGGGTGTTTCCTTTTACAGAGGGTACAAGCAAAAGAGACTTGATTCATTTTCCTTTCCTGACACACACACTTTTGTTGACCCAGAAATTCTTATAACATCTTTTGTTTGATTATGTTTAGTATCAATTTGAAGTATAAATTTGCTTCTTTTAACAAAAATTGTGCGGTTGCTCGAGGTGGGAGAGAGACAAGAGCCTAGAGTGTTGGGCTGTCTGAGCCCTGACTGCCCAGCTCCTGCAGACACATACGTCGCAGCTTCCTTTGCAGAGTGTCAAGGACAGAGAAGAAGGAGGGCCCCAAACAATGGGGACCAGTGTGCACTCACAGGCTTCATTCTCCACGAGTAACCTCAGCAAAGTGGAGCAACCTCAGCAAAGTGTCTTTTTAGTCATTGTTATCAATTTGAACTTTTGAGGCCTGATATGTAACTTAAAACTGGCATATAATTTTCAAGTGTTCACTTGGGGCTTGTCCGTGCTTTAGAAAAGACCACAGTTTTATTCCCTTATCTCTGTGTTGGTATTTTCCAAGTTTTGGACACGAAGCAAGTATTGCTCTTTATTTTAAAAGTTTTATTGAAGTGTAATTGACATATAATAAATTGCACATAGTTAAAGCCTGCAATTTAATGAGTTTTCACGTAGCTATCCAACACTAAAACCATCACCGCAGTCAAGCAGTGAGCCTACCCGTTGCTCCCAAAGTTTCGCCATGCCTCTCTGCATCCCCTCCCCGCTACTGCTCTCTGCTCCCACCCCCAGGCAGCCACTCATCTGCTTTCGGTCTCTGTGTAATAGTTTGCGCTCCCTAAAATTTTCTACAATTAGACTCACAGAGTGTATACTATTTCTTTTTTTTTTTGGTAAAGATTCTTACACTCAGCATATTTACTTTGAGATTCATGCACGTAGTGAGTACCAGAGCCCATTGAAATAATTCATACCAGCCAATTCTAAACCTGCTTGTGCTGCGTCAGCTTGTCCTTTCTGTGGAAACCACAGGAAAGGCTCTGGTGCATGCTTTCTCCTTGCTCCTTCCGCCTCCTGACCGACCCCAGTGCAGGCTCGTGTGGCCCTGTGTGGTGTGCGTGGCACGCCCTCTTCTCTCGGGTGTTGTGAATAAGAAACTATCTTTTCAGTGACAGTGGTCTCCTGATCTGGTGGCCTCACCATTCTTGAATAATAATAAAACCTACATTTTAAAACACTTTGAGGAAACTACTATTTGTCATTTCTTTTACTCATATACAAACAAGAATACATTATTTTTTTCTTGTCTTTTTACATGGGTAGTAGCATACTGTATACAGTGATAAACATCTTGGGTTTTTCCCTTAACAGTATTATTAGTATTGGAGGCTGTGCCTTAGAAAAATTACCACATTATTGTAAGAATATAGGTACATACCCATGTACCTTTCACCACCCATTTCACCGATCCACTGATTTTATACTGTCTAGTAAATTTTTTTTTTATCTTCTCATTCATTGAGGTAGATCTTCCTGTGTGGGAACAAATACACTGAGAAATTTTTATGGATAAAAATAAATTCATCAGAAATGTGTATTAAGTAGAGGCATCCTTTTTGAATATATGAGTTTGTTTGTGGATGGGATTTCCGTGTGTCTGTGAGCATCTTCAAAGAGTTTAGGCTCTTTTGACAACTATTGAATCTGTTTCCATCTACTTGAAATTTTAAAAGGTTTAAAAACTTTATTGAGGCTGTTTCAGCTTACTGTTTTCTTAGCTTTTCCTTTATCAATTCTGTAGAGTTAAAATTTCATATATTTTGGAGGCTGATCTTTACTCTAAATCTCTTCTTATTATCGGATCTGGAGCATGTTGCACTGTTGGAATCTTGTAAGCCACACTGGTTCTCTCTCTTTGGGCTGATTTCCAAAGGCTGTCTCATGCCTGTCACCTTTGAGAGTTGAGCTTGAAGGAGACAACCAAAGAGGAACCAGCAAACCTTGGCTTTCCCTCTTTTGCTACTCTTCTGCGCTCTTTTCTGGTCTTTCTTTTACCACTCTTCCACTCTTGACCTCACTTTTAGATCAGGTCGGAATAAAACTTTCTCTCGGAGCCAGAAGGGCAGTGACACGTGTAGCTTATTATGCACATTGCACTTTATGTGTTAAAGCAACCTCACATACTTAATCTTTACAAGAAACCCTGTGAGACGAGTAGAGATTACAGATGCCAAGGGTCTGCTGTCTTCCCCATTTTTCAGGTAATTATATGACTTCAGAGAGAGGTGAAGGCCACCTGAGGTCAGAGCCAGAAGGATGCGGGTTTCATAACTGCTACTTCTGGGTGCAGGTTCCCACATTCACTTGATTTGCTTTTGGGTTTGTGATGTAAATGTGGTCTGGGATCCGGTTTTTCTTACCTTCTCTGTTTTTTGTGTTAAGGAATTTCTGAATTATATGATGGTTGCTTTTTAGGCTAATCTTATTTCTAGTGATATTTTCAGACCAAAAAGCACGAAGCTTCTAAGTAACACTAAGTGTTTAAACTTAGTCTTATTAACCGTGTACTGCAAGGATCGTTAAACGTTTTCTGTGTAGGGCCAGGTATGAAATATTTTAGCCTTTGCAGGCCATACAACCTTTGTCACAGCCACTCAGCTCTGTTACTGTAGAGTGAAAGCAGCCCTAGACAACATGGAAATGAATGGGTATGGCTGTGTACCAATAAAACTTTATTTATGGACATTGTAATTTGAATTTCATATACTTTTCTTGTGTCACAATATATTCTTTTGTTTTTTTTCTGGTCATTTAAGAATATAAAAGCCGTTCTTAGCTTGTAAGCCATACAAAATCAGGTTGGCAGTAGTTTTCTCACTCCTGATATAGTGATGTATTTACTAGTTGGGCTGGTTGAATTGTTGATTTATTTATGAGGGGGTAGACTATTTAATATTCCTGAAGTAAAAATTAAATTTATTTCCCATTGCTCTAAGCAGTGAATACTTAAAAAAGATGAGAGCTGTGTTTTGCTTCTCCAGGTTTTAAAAATTATTCTTTAAAGAATAATAGTAGAACATTAGTTACCAAGGTTGAAATATCAGAAAAGATTTAGCAAGTTGATGATAGACTATTATTCAGATCTCTTCTACTTTGAGAAATAACTATTTCTCATTAGAAGATAAAATAGTTCCAAGTTTTGGGATTTTCACGCTTCTTTGTGCTGTTATATCCTGTTAAAAATATTTCAGAGCTTGAAATTTCAGCTCTCACAGTTGGTTATATGCATATTTATCAAATCGTTACCATTTTCTCCATTTTTTTTCATCCCTGATTCTGGCTTGAGATGTTCATGCTCAAATTAAGTAAGTTACAGCTTTGTATGCTTTGTAAAGGATAACTGTATACAGTGGTCTGTTTTTCATTCATTTGTTTACATGTAGGATAGAGTAATGTAGGAATATTTTATGTTCAGCATAAGAAATGTTCTTTAATTGCAGATAGAGTGATATATATGTATATATATATATAAAATATATACATACATACATACATATACATATATATGTAGTAATCCCTAAAGCATGGGAAAGTCATAAAATGCTGTAATAGCTAATAGGTATACTGGGTAACCATCCATCTTCTAGTCCACTATCACATTACAACTACTTTTTTCTCAATCAAAGTAAATGGCATTTTATTGTGGCTGGAACGGAGGCTGAACAAAGTGCAATAGGAAATAGCTATAGCTGCAAACAACTTCCAAGGGTTTCCGGTAACATTTGATAGCTGCACAGGAAGGAAATGAAGGGCCAGTCACTTTACAATGACAGGAATTCATTAAAAAAAAAAAAAAAAGTTTACTCATTTGTAGTCTTTTCCCAAATATATGCAAATATTAAGGAAGACTCTATAGATCTTTCTACCTGTTCCTCCTGCTTATTTTTTATTTTACCGTGAAGTATGTTATCCTTAAAGTCTAAAAGAAGTCAAGTTTTATGCACTGCTTTTTCTGCACACGTTAAAATAGATGATATGTTTTTTCTCCAAAAATCTGTTAACCTTGAATCCTTAGGTTAAATTCTTTCAAGGGGTATTCTGTTTTTTTTTGTTTTTTTTTGTTTTTTTTGTGGTACGCGGGCCTCTCACTGTTGTGGCCTCTCCCGTTACAGAACACAGGCTCCGGACGCACAGGCTCAGCGGCCATGGCTCACAGGCCTAGCCGCTCCGCGACATGTGGGATCTGCCCGGACCGGGGCACGAACAAGTGTCCCCTGCATCGGCAGGCAGACTATCAACCACTGCGCCACCAGGGAAGCCCTGTTTTTTTTTAATGTTGCTGAATATCATTTGCTAAAATTATTTTAAGTACCAGTATTTTAAGATTTTGCATTTAAGTGCCTAAGTGAGATTAGCCTTTTTTGTCAACATGATGTTAACTTTATAAAATGGGTTGGGTTTCTTCCCCTCCCTATCTCTGCTATATCTGACATTTATAGGAATGTTGAAGGCAACTCCTGGTAAATTGCATTTGGCTTTTGATCTTATGTTAATCTTATGTTTCAACGCCATCCATTTTCAATGAGAAACTGCTAGTTAAGATAGAATTAAAACCAGAAGAGGAGTCTGAAGATTTCAGGGTGCAGATTCTTACTCAGCCACTGCTTATGTGACTTTAGACTGGTCATTTGATTCATTCTTTTAGGGTTTTCCATGGGACTCTGAAAGTTTGAACTAAATGAGTTCTGAGCGCCCGTCCAGCCTTGACAGTGTATGAATAGAATTCCATTTTTGGCTCCAAGCCTAATCCTGCCGGCACCAGGACTGCAGTGACGAACAATAGCTGTTCAAATGGCGGCAGCTGCCCAGAGAACTCCAGACAGGCTTGTAGTTAAATGCAGTCTTGGAACACCACCTAAATAAAGACAGCGCAGGACTGCAGAGGATTGCTGACCTCATGGTCTAAAGCTCCAAAGGGATGGCTGTTGAGTGATAACCATAGGAAAAACTGGAAGTTCGCTCTTGACCTACAAGGCAATCTGTATTTTTAGATGCGAGCCGGCGGGTAGCAGGGCCCACCTCTCTGCCTGTCTTTCCAGGTCTGCTCTGCCTTTTCACTGCGGCGCTCGTCTTGCCTGTTCTGTGGACATTCAGTCCTGGCTCAGGTCCTGGAGGGTCAGGATAAAACCAAGCATGATACGGAGTATGTGATTACTGCTTAATATGTATTCTCCAGTTGACTGATTTTTAAAATTAGGGAAATTCATATGATTTCCGTTTCACCTGTTGGAAGAGGAGTCTTCGAAGTTCGAACAGGAAAACAATGTCCTTGGTCTAGTTTCCGTCCCTCCTCCTCCTGTGTTATCCTCTATCTACCCACTGTCCGGACCTCAGGACTTCAGCTGTGCTCTTTGTAAATTACAGTAAACAGGCTTGTTCTGAGAACATTTTCACTTTATTAAAGCTGGTTGGGTACAGATCTGTAGAATAGAATGTCCCATGAAAAAGTATTTGTCATGTGCTACATGGAATTCTACAGTTAATGTCTCCTGCTTTCCTGTCTCACTGTCTTTTGCTTTAATACTTTATTTTACTTAATACTTAATACTTTTACTTAATACTTTATTTTAAAAATTAGAATAATTAACAGTTATTACTAATAATTACTAATATATTGCCTCCTTTATTTTCCATACATTTGATGAGTCTCTGTAGTTCTGTGATAGCTTCACCAACTCAAAGCAGGCTGTATTTCAACAGTGCATCATGGAAATTTAAAAAAAAATTATTCAGGAGTCTGAAGTTTAGAATACATATCCCATAAATTTCTAAAACATTTTTAACTTCTGACCTCTTATAGCTTCTATATTTATTTTATATAGTTTATGTTAATTTTTGATAGTAAGCATTTTGCTTTTTTTTTGGTTTGTTTTTTGTTTTAAGCTTGTATGTAAGAGGAATGAGAGGTCATCATGGCTAAAATAGAAAGGATTGTTTTGGCCAATGTAGGGTGGACACAGGTAAATTATTCTGAATAAAGAGAATATTTTATTGAGTAAATTATTTCTTGAAAACTATTTTTTTAATTATTGTTATTGTACCCTGAGGCCCATGTTGCTTGTTGAATAAACTCTTAAAAGAACAGAGAGAAATTGTTTAGGTTTGTTCAGAATAGAAGGGTCTTTTCTATCTTGGTCATTAGTTGAAACAACTTGTGACTAATTGTGACTTTGTATTTTATAAGCATTAAACTAGTATTTATACTTACTGTTCATCAGATTACTAAAAAATATTTTTCTTCATTCTATTATGGAAGAAGAAAGCATATGAGAGATAATATATTTAAAAATACAACTGAGGTACAATTTATGGCATATTTTATGTATTATATAAAAATAAGATTTAGTTCATTTGTGGTTCTCAGCCAGAGATGTTCAGGAGGTCCTCCCAGAGCTGAGACAGCCTGTTTCTCCTTCCTTTTGAAGAAAAGCATATAATTAACTTGGATTATCTGGAGCATTTGGCACTTTCCTACCCCAAATTATCTTTGGGCAGACATTTTTTTAATCCTCTGCCTTTTAATTTGTCTTGTATATAGAATGATACCCTATATAAAGTCATAAGACATTTCAAATGAAGACAGTAATAAAACATAGAAAATAAGATGAGTGGTTATCTTTAGATTATGGAATTTTTTGCCATTCTTACCTAATTCTCTTTTTGGTATTTTTTCAGTACTTTTGTTTGCTATTCAAATAAAAAGGTGTATTAATTTTCTAAGGCTACTGTAACAAATTTCCACCCATTGGGTGGCTTAAAAAAAAAGAAAAGAAATTTATTCTCTCACTGTTCTAGAGGCCATACGTTCAAAATCAAAGTGTCAGCAGGGCCACAATCCCTTTAGAGTCTCTAACGAAGAATCCTTCTGGTGCCTCCTGGCACTTCTTGGCTTGCGGCAGCATTGCTCCAGTCTCTGCCTCCACCTTCCCTACTTCTGGGTATTTCAAACCTCTCTCTGTGTTTTTCTCTTAAAAGGATACTTAGTGATTTTAGGGCCCATCATAAATTTAGGGTGATCTCATCTTGAGGGGCTATTTTTCCAAATAAGGTCCTAGTAACAGGTTTCAGTTTGGACGTATCTTTTGGGGAGAGGCCACCATTCAACATACTACAAAAGGCATTTCTAAAAAGAAGGGAAATATGCTGTTAAATGGAAACTGCCATTTAGATCATTTTCTTTTACGTTGGAAAGGCTACATTTCACTTACGTTCTAGGAGGATTTAATGATTTGGGTCAGTAGTTGCAGATTTGTCAGGAAAATTCTGGGAGATGTTTTAGGCTTAATAAGTAACTTCAGAGCAGTTGGAATCTTCACGTGGACTCTCATGGCCATTTCTTTGAAGTAGCATTTCTGCAACGTTAATTATGGTTCTTAAGTACTGTTTCTCTCTCCTAAATCCCTAGCCTTGTTAACGTTTTTCTGTATCTCAAGTGGTGTTTTTGAGAAATGGATAATATACTTTGTTCCAGAATGTGGCCAGTGGTGATAATTACAGTGACTAAAAGCAATTCTGTGTTTAGGAAATTATTAAAATATTTAGTAGTTTAAGTTAAATTAAAATTTAATTAATTAATTGGGCATGGGTTTTTTTGTTTTTTCTATTTTTGTAAGCCCTTGGCCCAAGGTGGTTGGCGTGGGATGGATTGCCACATCACCTGGAAACCTCTGAAATTGTGTGAGCTGGGTCCTCATGGACGGAGGTCCTGATGCAGTGGCTCTGCTGTGGGGGTGGGAACGTGGGCTTAGCCATCATTCCTCGTGATTCTGGTGCTCACTTCTGGTTGTAAATGGCTGCAGCCACAGAGACTTCTGAACACTTTCTTTGGTAAGAATTCAACTCTAGTTCCAGTTGTGCTGCTGACTCTGACCTTCAGGAATTAATTTAACATTCCTGGACCATATTTCCTTGTTTTTTAAAAATATTTATTTATTTATGTATGTATGTATGTATGTATGGCCGCGCTGGGTCTTCGTTGCTGCACGCGGGCTTTCTCTAGTTGTGGCGAGAGGGGGCTACTCTTTGTTGCGGTGTGCGGGCTTCTCGTTGCGGAACACGGGCTCTAGGCATGCGGGCTTCAGTAGTTGTGGCACGTGGGCTCAGTAGTTGTGGCTCGTGGGCTCTAGAGCGCAGGCTCAGTAGTTGTGGTGCACGGGCTTAGTTGCTTCGTGGCATGTGGGATCTTCCCAGACCAATTGAACCTGTGTCCCCTGCATTGGCAGGTGGATTCTTAACCACTGTGCCACCAAGGAAGTCCCCCTTGTTTTTTAAAGTTCAGGATTTGGGCTCGAAGATTTTAAAAGACCTTCTGGCTCTAGCAAACTTAGTTTTTACAGTGAGAGGACACTTTAGAATGTATGGTACATTTCATGAAAATTTAGTTTCAAAAACATTTTAGAAAAAAATATAAAAGATATGCCACTGTAATATTTCTAAGAAGTTTTATTTTTTTTTATATACATGGCCAGATGTTTCAGAGTTTTTAAAAAATCATTTGAGACTTTCCAGCTTGAGATTAGTGTTCAACCAGTAAACATTTCTGTATCCTTTCACGCTGACCTTTAAAATATTTTAATGTTTAAATTTCTTTAAATAATATACTTGTTGGGCTTCCCTGGTGGCGCAGTGGTTGAGAGTCCGCCTGCCGATGCAGGGGACACGGGTTCGTGCCCCGGTCTGGGAAGATCCCACATGCCGCGGAGCAGCTGGGCCCGTGAGCCATGGCCGCTGAACCTGCGCGTCCGGAGCCTGTGCTTCGCAACGGGAGAGGCCACAACAGTGAGAGGCCCGCGTACAGCACACACACACACACACACACACACACACAAATAAATAAATAAATAATATACTTGTTAATATAGAAGTGTATGACATAAAAAGTGAAGGTACCCTCCTCTTTACCTTTCTTCTTTGGCCCACCTGTTCCCAGGAGTAACTACAGGTAATAATTTGGGGTTTAACCTTTTATGAAGGTGTGTACTCATATTACATATCATATATATATATGTATGTATAGTCTTTGGGAGTTTTATAGTACTTGTCTAAAAGTTGCTTGAGCAATACGTTTCACAGTGTCCTCACTGGGGTGTTACAGGTGTTTTATTGTAATGGACTTTGGTGTTGCTGATTACTAAAGCACGCTGAATGTCCTCGGGGCAAGCCCTGCTAAAGTAAGGCTTGAACGTAGAAAGATGGAAATGGAATTTCCAGATCACGGTAGTAACAACTACTGAAGAAATTACACTGTCCACACTGAAGACACCTAAGACTTTAAATACTTCCTTTACCACCAACTCTGCCACCATGAAAGTTCTTAAACTTAGTGAAGAATAGAATAGATTCAAGTGTTTAAGAAATATCAGTGGGGAAAACAGTTGAAAATAATACACCTGAAGTGCATGCTTACAGTCAAGGCTTAGTCAGAATAGGGCTGTGATTAATAAAACATTGTGAAAAAGATACAGAGGTACAAGGGCTGTTTCCTTAAGGAAATTGTATGCTTTGGAGGACAAGGGCCTTGTCTTGGCTTTTATATATGTGTCTCAGAAGGACATATTTGGGGAAGACATTCTATAAAATAAGTTGAATAGCATAGTACAGACTGAACAAGTGGGTGATTTTGAGCTAGCGAACTTTATGACATCATTATTGCTGATAAACATACATTTCATTAATTTTTGGTTTTAGCAAGAGTTCACCAAAAGCAAAAACATACATTGGTAAAATAATGATTCTTGAAAAGTCATTGTTAAACACAGAGACTCTTGATTATTAGGTGTTCAGATGAATCTGTAAACTGATAACAGCAAACCAGGCTTCCTCATCACCAGCTGAGCCCAGTGGGGAGACTAGTAAGAGGGAGGGAGCAGGAGGAAGGGGGCTTCATCGGAGCAGTATCAGCATGCCCAAATCTTGGAAATTTTTGCTTTTTTCATTGTTAGATGCTTACAAAATTTGGATTTTGGTAACAAATATATTTGCTATTGAAATACTGCTTCAAAGTTTAACCACAGAAAAAGATTCTGACTATTGTAGTTGTTAAAGTTTGGGGTTTTGACATACATAATTTGAAATTGGAGACTCTCCAAAGGAGTAGAGATGATTTGTGACAATTTAAATTATTTAAATTAATTTAAAAGTTCAGCCTTTCAGACATACTAGCTACATTTCCAGTGCTCGGTGGCCACGTATGCTGGGGGCTACCATATCAGACAGTGCAAATTGTAGAACTTGTCCATCATCGCAGAAAGTTCTGTGGGATGGGGCTTCTCTGGCACATATGATGCTGTAGTTCATGCATTACTATAAAATAAGCAAAAGGATAAGAAGGCCGAAGTAGTTGCAGGGGTTAGACGAAAATAATCAGAGTAATGGGAAATGTTAATTAGGTGAGCAAACTTTTGTTTTCTTCCTTGATCTTTCCCCTTCCTCTGCTTATTTTCAAGTAGAATAGTTGGAAAATGATTCAGAGTAAATTTCCTGCCAAGCAAGGTGAACACATGACCGCGCAGCCTTTTTTTTTTTTAGAGCCAGGACCTGCTCTTTCACAGTTTTGGTTCTTCAAAAACTGCAGATTGCAAGTTATTTTCTCTCTCAGTGCAGTTGGACCTTAATCCTACTCAGAAATCCTTTTTTTTTTTCCTCTTCTCCAGCTGCCATCTAGTTTCATTCGTAGTGCTGATGTTTCAAACCCTTTCTTCCAGAACCAAAGCCTTCCGTCCCTCCTTGGCTTCTCTTGTTCTTAATGTGGCTTTCAGACTCCGGTGCTCTGTGTTTACTGAACTCCCATCTCACCCCTTTGCTCGATGACGTTGAGTAAGCAACTTAATCTCTGAGCCTGTAAAAATATTAATTTATTATGGTACAGATATTACCATATATATACATATGGATTGAATGAGATAATACATTTAAATCTCATAGCACAATACCTGAGCATTTAGTAAGCCAAATAACAATTAGAGATGAGCTCATTCGATGCATCAGTTGACTTTTGCTTTAGAGCAAACCATCCTAAAACTCAGCAGCTTAAAGCAACCACCATAATTTAGTTGAAGATTCTGCTGGGCAGTTCTGGTCTTGGCCAGGCTTGGCTGCTTTTTCATGTAGTGCTGGTCTCACTTGGATGGTTGGCTTGAGGTTGGCTGGTCCTGGGTGGCCCCACTCACATATTGGCTGGTGGGTTGGTTGTCTCTTGGAACAACAGAGATGACCAGACATCATCCAAGCAAGTTCAAACTTCCTTGGAATCCAGAGCCCTCAGCAAGGACCTGTGCTTTTTTCTATATGTACCCTACATTCTCATCTACCTTACTGTTTCTTGAAAGTAGTCTTTGCCTTCTGGACCTTGTTTCTTGAAAACAATAGTCTGTCTTAATCATCTCTGCATTCTGAGTGGACAGCACAAAATAGTTGAATGAATATGTAAATACAGTTTTGCCAATGTGGACTATTTCGTTATCTTCACCTACTAATCCCATAAGTTCACCTTTACGTGCTGCCTACTTCGTGAAGTCCATTTGATCTCTTGAACCTTGGGAAGTTAGGAGGTGGTTTTTGGTATTGATTTATAAGAAATGTTGACTATTAAAATCTTACATTAAAGCATTATAGTTAATCTAACATTTTGTCTTAAATGGAGTCTTCTCTAAGTGCTATAGTGGTATTGAAAAGCTGTAAATAGTTTTTTAATGATGTTCATAAAAACAGGAAAGTTTGGTTTCTTAGTTCTATATACATTTATGGGGCAAACTTGTAATTGTGAATTGGTGAGAAGAAGCCGTATTTGCTCACTCAGTCCACTTACATTTATAATGGTTTTGGTCTACAGAAAGGATTGTTTTTTTAGAGCAAGGAAGTTTTTTGTCTTCATTTCTATTTTTAATTTAACAGAGCTCAGGAGAAAAGAAAGATAAAACAAAGTTGTTACAAGAGGCAGCACTTGCATATGCTTTTTTCTGCCTTCGCCCACTCTATTTTATTCTCTAACTTGCTTTTTTGGACCTATTAAATGACTAATGATTAACTATTGCCAGCTTTCTTTTTTCTTAAACTTCATGTGAGTCACAGTTGAGAGTTTTTGGAGAGTTGAAATACCATAATGCAGTAAATTATGCAGTGTGGTGTGATGGGGAGTGGGGAAGAATCCCCCAGTCCTCTCATCTGGGCCTCAGGAAAACTAAATTCGAATCCTGGCTCGGACAGTGACTTACTGGTGAATTGGAACAAGTTAATTTCTCTTTGGCTCAGGTAGCTGAGTTTGAAAATCTTAAAGGTTTCTCTCCATTTCTGAAATATGTGCTGTTTCAATTAAGCAGAGCTCCTTCTGGAACTTAGTAATAAACATTACAGGTGAGCACCAGTGTTTAAAATGAAAGAAGTGGATACACTAATTAGATATTCATTACCTACAGGGTTAATAACATGTATATAGAAAAGGTACCCTTTGGATTCATTTTTGAAAATAGGTGTTTGTCAGACAGGCACGGTGGAAGGAGTAGCAGGATGGAGATGTGCAGAAATTACAGAGGTGAGAGTGGCTGTGAAATGCATCATGAATTCTAAAGCTAAGTTGGTGTGGCTGGAGCGTGCGGTACTTGGGTAGCATTTCCCCTGTGTTCCCCTCCCGGTGTAGTTGACTGTACCTCCAGAGCGCATCCACGGTTTTCCTAGTATGTGCCTGCTTCATTAGGACATTTTGTTTTCTCGTTGGGGTTCATTTTGTATGGACATTCCACAGGAAGCGCTTGTTTTCCCCTTCTCTTAGGGGCTGTACCACCTCACGCCATCCCCATAGGACATCCATGCACTGCCCCTCCCTGGTGATGGTGTTAGGGGCCAGAAAACTGTGACACTTGTGACAGGATTCCTTTTGGTACAAGTGTGCGAATCTAGGAAGAAAGGTCTTTTTTTTTTTCAGTCTGAAATATCTTTCATGTTCATGAGATCTTACCTGTAACTTCAATTGCAGTAGCCACGTGAGGCTCATGGCTACTGTACTGGTTAGTTCACATCTGGATCTTTATCTTCCCTCGTGGGTATAGTCACTCATTACATACACCCTGTTAGCCTGCGGAATGGTCTCCTCCTCGTAAAAGAAATTCCTTTCCTGCTCTGCTTCCTGCCTCCCTGGCTCTCACTTGATCTTCTCTTCCAAGCTTCTCTGAAGTACTTGGAGGAGAGACTTCCTCCTTAAATTTCTCTGCCTGTGGCCTCTGGGACACCTGCTTCTCTTCCAGCCTTTGCTTCTTAGGCTTCCTCATGGCTTTCTGAACACTCATGGCCCCTACTTTAATAAGATCGGCCCACCCTTTTTTTTTTGGTAGGTCCACCATTCACCATTCTTCATACTCTCTTCTGTATTTGGGGTGTAACTAAGGCTGTCTCTGCCTCTGGTGACTTGCCTGCACTTCACACCCGTGCCTGTAAATGTCTGTTGGACGTCACCATCATCTGGACCATCTGTCACAATGTTGGACACATCTTACCTGTAAATATATGTTAAATGGTTTTCTGTTAGCTCCTATATAAGCTATAAATTTGTATCATTTCCAAGTTCAGTGTAGTTTACGTGCCTCTCCTCCTCCAATGCATATTTAAAATTCTATTCTTTTATGGTTTTAAGAAATTCATACGTTCACACATTTAAGTGTTTCTTTAGGGTAACAGAGATATAACAATATAACCAAGATATACAGGAAAGGCAGAGTCTCATGGACTTTGAAGGATACAAAAAAAGACTTAAAGGAGTGCCGTGGGGTGATGTTATGATAGAGCAAATGAAAAAGCTTGGGAGGCCCAGCAGCAGAACCTCAGGCTAGGCCTGTCATGGGAGCCCTCAGAAGTGATGTTTAAGCTGAGAGGTGGAGGAGTGGGTAGGAGTAGCTGGGCATACACACACAAAATGGATAAAAAGGAACATTAGGATTCATTGCATTTGAATGGAATTAATATTCCATTTGAGTTAAGAGAGAATTAATTTTAAGTATAGAGAGCATGCAAATAACTCCAAACCTAGGAGATGGTCAGGTTTGCTTTTTGCCTTTATATTGAACTGATAATACGGATGTAAGTCCATCCTTTTTAGCAGTCTGGTGTGCTATAAGGAAACTGTAAAGTGAGGAATTGTATTTGCTAACGGGTATTTATTTGCTACAGATACTTATTTGCTAACAGGTATCCCTGCAGTGAATTATTATGTTCTACAGAGCAGAACCCTGTCCTGCTGTGAACATGCCGAGCTGTGGCCTTTTGTGCTGTTACCGTTAACAGCAAGTTTTTGATGGGTACGTGAGGACAATTAGATGAGACTAATCACAGCAATTTCCTGTCATTCCTGAACTGCTTAAAACGACAATCAGAAAGGGTGGTAAACTTTTGACAGAAAAAAAAAAAGAGATTAACTTTAAAAGGTTTTCGACTAATGAAAATCAAGCTTGTGCCACAGTAAGCCACATTTTCCCACCATTAAACATTGTGAAGCATTTTCCTTGAAGCTCTTTTAATCTATAAGTATGGTTTCGGAAAAACCCCTGATTCTAGCTTACAATATAGTCTTCTGTTGTCCTTATTACAAAGAGTGTTGCTTCAGTGAATTGTGGGGAAGATGATGTTGATGTAAACTCTTAGTGACTATTTAAGAAAAGAAAAACTTTGAATTAAATGAAAACGTAAGTCTTTCATGTCCAAATTTAGGGAAACATTTTGAATAGCCTTTAATTGGTAGTTCTGTGAAATTAGTTAGGCTAATAGAAAGTCAATTAGAATGATAAAATCTGTTCTTAAATATGAGTTATTTGAGGTATTTCTCTGTGGAAAACCACAGAAAGCCGGGCAGGAGAAGGATTAGTCCTAGCGGTGATTTGCCACATAAAGGCCTCAGAACCACTCAGTTTGCACCTGTCCATTATCAACACAGGTTGCAGAGGTTATTTTAGTGGTTGGGGGAATTTTGTTTTTAATTTCTGTGAAGTACAAGAATATATTTCATCAGTTTTAATGGCCTTCTAGGTTCCAACATATGTTGGCAGTTTAGCGGTCGTTGAAGCTCTAGAGAGAGATTTAAACTATAGCTATTCTAGTTTGATAGAAAAATCAAAGAAATAAAGAATATGGGGTTTCTTTGAGGATCATTTCTTCTTTTTGGGGGAAATTAAATGATTGTTATTTGAGCAGCATTACCTGGAAAATCACAATACTTTTTATAACAGTTCTTTATTTTTAAGGGTAGATGACCCAAAGGTAATAAATCATAGTCAACATTATGTTTTCCAGTGGTCCTTTTTAATACAGTTACAGAAGTTTTTTCTGAAAATTCTTAATCATCTTTGCAGCAGTCACAGCAGATGCGGATGAGGCTGAAATCTTGGGTAACTTCATCCCACTTTTTAAAAATCTTTTCTGACAAAATGTATGTTGAAACTACTAAACAAATTTTTAAAATGTAACTGATTTGAGTTTTTCCACTTTCTTAATACTTCTGTCATTTATCTAATGTTTTTAAGAATCATTAAAATGAGAAAGTATAAACTATGTTGTTTGTAAATAAAATAATTAACCGTACCTGGATTAATAATTTTTTCCTCCTCAGAATAAGTTAGGCATTTGCTCAAACTTCTACACTCAGTGTGTGGTTTCAATTACAGTATTTTGTAATTACCTTTATTTTGTGAGGATTCATGAACTGTTATCATTTTATAGGTCTCATCACAACTACATCAAGGAAACTAGACCGCGAGCAGCAAGATGAACACATATTAGAAGTAAGCATTTCTTTATTTTTAATAATTTTAAAAATATTGTAATCATAAATATGGGAAAGAGCAATCTTACTCATATTATCTAGTAATTCAGAGCTGCTGCTATTTTGTTATATCACCTTATGGTCATTAATAAAAAGGAAAATAAAGAAAATATTGTGAATATAGTTCAGGTCTGCTTTACACCCCTGTCAATCCCCAGAAGATAAACAGATGCCAAAATATCCAGCGCAGCAGGTTACGAACAGTGGCATCCCACTACGGTCCCTCACCCTGATTAGAACCGCACTACACACCTGTTAATTGTCTGCCTCACTCCGGAGCCCTCTCTTCTCAATGAATATCAAAGGCTGGATGGGAGCAGGTATAAGATACTTAGGACTTGGAAGATGATATTAAGATACTGATGGGAAATAAGATTAGTTTGCATATCGTGTATGTTTTTCTGTAGTCCTTTTGTGGTAATTTATTTGAGGGCCAGTGTTGGCATTGATTTGACTGTCTTAAAGAAGAGAGTTTTTTTAGTAACATGTTAAAAGCTGTGTCACTGGGCTGCTAGTTATGGAACCCAAACTTAGGAACAATTTGATGAATGCTACAAAGCATAGTACTTGGTTGTATTTCTCTTTAATTTTTCTTTTTTCCTAAAGATCACATGAAAACTGATGAAAAGGAAATGTTTTTGAGAGGTTAAAATTAACATAGTAATTATAATTTTGTTTCATTTTGAGAGTTTGGGAAGGCAAATCATGTGCTTTAATTAAAGCAGCTACTTTACTTAAGTACTCTTGACAAGGACCATGAAGATACATTCATTCCCACTTTTATAAACAACAGAATTTGCACCTGCCAAGCTTTGAAAAGAACATAGTTCCACAGAAAGCTTCAGTCTCCTTTAATGTTTTTAGCATTTCATTAATTCACTTGGGATGACGTGGTGAGGGGAGTCACTACGGTCATCCCTGTGCACACTGAGCTGAAAATGGACCTGAGGGTGAAATGGCTTCTTATGCATTCAGGAGCATTCACCAGCGTAACCCTCAAGAATCTCAGATCTTCATTCCTAAAATGAATACATGAATAATCTACTTAGAATAAAAGTTACTTTACATTTCTTTTACTGAAAATCTCATTTAATAAGTTGGTCTTAAATTTAAATGTTTATGTTCACCCTACCAAACATGGAAAACTTCTGTACAAGAAAAGAGAGAGCCAGGCAAAATAAAATGATGATTGCTAGTATTAAAAGGCCTGCTACTTAGCATGTATTTTAATCGGATGATTTAACTTATTTTATTGACAAAGCTTAAAAATGACAGTTTTTAAATGCAGTATGTGAAGATTTTATTTTTAAGCATGTACAAGAGGACTCTAAATATTTAAAAGCAAAATCTTCATGTATCTCTTCCTTCGCTTAAAAATACTGAGTTTTTGAGAGCTTAACGCTTACAGTTAGGGCGTGTGAGGAAGAGGGGTGATGGGTAAGGAGAGAGCGAGGGCTCAGAGCCGGTGCTTTCCTAGCCCCCGGCCTCCCCCCCACCCCCGCCCCAGTCCCTTTGTGAAAACGGAGAGGTTGCCCTGCCCCCTCACAGGGCTGTGGTCGGAGTGAGGAATCGGTATGTGTCCATAGTGCTGTGTGAATTGCAGAGGTTTATAGAAAAGGTGATTGTCATTAGGAAGAAGACATTCACTTTTTGTACAGTCTATTTTAAAAACATTTCTTGATGTTATCTTAAAAAAAAAAACAGGTTACAGTGACAGACAATGGTAGTCCCCCCAAGTCAACCATTGCAAGAGTAATTGTGAAGATCCTTGACGAAAATGACAACAAGCCTCAGTTCCTGCAGAAGTTCTACAAAATCAGACTCCCAGAGCGGGAAAAACCAGAACGAGAAAGAAACACCAAGCGTGAGCCTTTATATCGTGTTATAGCTACAGACAAAGATGAAGGTCCCAATGCAGAAATCTCCTATAGCATCGAAGAGGGAAATGAACATGGCAAATTTTTTATTGAGCCAAAAACTGGAGTGGTTTTGTCCAAGAAGTTTTCTGGAGCTGGAGAATATGATATTCTTTCAGTGAGTGAATTTCTAGTCTTTGAATTTCTTACATAATTTGACTGTTAATCTAGTCTTATGTCTCTTCTCTCATACCTTTCTCTCTATTCAGTAAAATGGCCTCAGTGCTGTACCTAACAATGGGAAGTATGGGTTTGCTTGTCCCTTTTTTAGTTGTCATTCTGGTTATCTATGTTGAGTATGGCATTAAAAGGTTGCTCTTTTTATCAGGCATTAAACACATGGAATATACAGCACAGATATTAAATGTTTGAAATTGGTTCAGTTTCAGACCAAACCAATCAATGCTTCAGTTATGGGATGCAACTTTTCACTCGCTGTTTTTATCCCCTCTGCCCATATTTTATAGATTAAGGCAGTTGATAATGGTCGCCCCCAAAAGTCATCAACCACTCGACTCCATATTGAATGGATCTCCAAACCCAAACCGTCCCCGGAGCCAATTTCATTTGAAGAATCATTTTTTACCTTTACTGTAATGGAAAGCGATCCAGTTGCTCACATGATTGGAGTAATATCTGTTGAGCCTCCAGGCATACCTCTTTGGTTTGACATCATTGGTAAGCTTCATGACAGTTTGCATCATCCTTGTATAGATCACACTGAGGGGAACCCCCCCTCTGTTTTTCTGATTTTGGGGCACATCTCAGAATTTAAAATTGGGAGTAAGACCTATAAGTGGAGAATTTGTTTTAAACTGCAGTATTTTGCTTGCAAAATTTTTCACTATATCCAATGTATATTAAACTTGTTTAAAATAGGTAGTCTGTATGTACCTTATTAATATAAAAATAAGGTTTTTAAAAGTGCGCCAAAGAGATACAGAGAAATCTGAATGTTTGGTCCAAAAGCACAGCTTCCTAATTTTTCCTCTTGATACATAACATATAGCACATAACTATTTTTAGTGATTATGATTTGAATGTTTAAAATAACTATGCCTATGTGATTGTCACATGTGAGTGTTTTATAGGGAATATGCTTAAAATTTTTAATTTATAAGTTATAAAGGATAGTGTCAACTGTGGCTTTTTAAGTTTGATTTACCTCATTTTCAGTAGGAAGCAGGCTTCACTAGATTAAATCACCCTGATAAAAATTATATGCCTAAGCCAATTCTTTTTTTTCTGTCATTGAATTTAGCTAGACATAGAATGTAATACAACATACTTAAAACAATTGCACATTAGACTTTGGCGTCTTAGTTTTTTAATTCTTATTTCTTCACAGTATTTTAATTACAAGGATATTTAAAATCAAAAGTACGTGTTCGGGTTATCTTTGGTTGGAACCCAACATCCCTTTTCCCTCTTCACCCCGGAGCCCTCCTGCCCCAGTTGCCGTCTCAGCGGGTTGAAGCCGCAGGGACCACAGGGCGCAGGGGTTCGGGCTCTACCCCTTGAACTTTCTAGACAGCTGGGCTGTTTTCCCTACTTTGGTCTTTGTATGAAATTGTTTATGTTATCAACACCTATGAAACCATTACAGTTTAGTTTTTTTTTTTTTTTTGCGGTAGGCGGGCCTCTCACTGTTGTGGCCTCTCCCCTTGCGGAGCACAGGCTCCGGAGCACAGGCTCAGTGGCCATGGCTCACGGGCCCAGCCGCTCCGCGGCATGTGGGATCTTCCCAGACCGGGGCACGAACCCGTGTCCCCTGCATCGGCAGGCGGACTCTCAACCACTGCGCCACCAGGGAAGCCCTACAGTTTAGTTTTAAATGAACAAAAAAGATTCTTTCCATAGTTAAGTGCAGTCAGAATAGTTTGCTTGCTGTCCATTAACTCCTATCGCATTTCCAGATGGGCAGGCTGCGGCTGCGCAGCATCTAACCTCACGTGTAAACTGACTGCCTTTGGAACCACTTTGATTGATTGCTCTCCTTGTTCTGTGCTTGCCTTCCATGCTTGCTTCTTTTTGGCTGTGCCAGGAGACCCATTTGCTAGAGAAGTGTTTTACATCTTTCAGATGACTTGTGACCTGAACTGTACAGCAGAAGGTATCTGCTGAGATCACATAATTTGCCTCAGATTATGAGATCTAAAGAAAAGCATCCATTTTTCAAACTTTTTTCTTTCCAGTGACCATCTTTCATTGCTTTTTCTTTTCATAGTGGGCCCATGGTCGCCTGTTCCAATTGCAAACATTCTGACTTTCCATACATTCCTAGATCCTTATTTTTAGATTTAACTGAAGACTGTTTTGTGTGTGTGCTGTTTTGCTTTTTGGTTGGATTTAGTAATAGAACTTCATCATGACGTTTAGACTTTATTTTCATTCCATTCCATTCCATTGATATAAGTATCTCAAGTTCAGTGGCTTTGAAGAGAGTTTATCTGGAATATGATGCGGAATGCATTTGGATAATGTTAGTAGCACAGAAACCTTTGCCTCATTAAGCTTTGTGTACGACAGCAATGGGAAAAATTTTCAAATAGTGAAAATTCTCAAATAGTAAGAGTCCGGACTAACCGATGATAACTACCACAGTTTTTTTTTTCAGAGTTAACATTTGTTTTTAATAGTTATTTCATTAGAGCAATATGCTCAAATTGTCACAAAATTTTTTTTTTTAGTAAATTTTTAAATGGCCAGCTTTTTGGTTACTAAATGATGTGAAATGTAGCTACTGAGATATAAGTTAAAGAGGTATTCAGAACCCTTGAAAAAACAAACTGAAAGTAATTCATTGGTAGTATTAGAAATGTTTTTGTTGTTGTAGTTTTCAGAGTTGCTTTCTTGTTTCCTCTCATTTAGTAGCTTCCTCGGCAGTTATGGCTCAGCTTTTTTTTTTTAGTAAGCCAGCATTGTCTTTCCAGTTGGTCCTTCTTTTCTGGTCTTTCAAAATGAAAGCTCTTTGGAATCACTTTGACCAATATATCAGAAATTTTTCTTTCTTTCTTCCTTTTTTTTTAAACTGCCATTAAAAATTAGAAAGCCACAAAATAAATGACAAATTTTCATCCCGTGACCTGTTTTTACTTTAATGTTTGTCCTAACTTAAACTAGGTGGCAACTATGATAGTCACTTTGATGTGGACAAGGGCACTGGAACCATCATCATTGCCAAACCTCTTGATGCAGAACAGAAATCAAACTACAATCTCACAGTCGAGGCTACAGATGGAACCACCACTATACTGACTCAGGTAGGCAAAATGCTGACGATACAGTGTTCTGATCTAAGGGTCCACAGGCAATATGAACAATTGATTCTGCCCTCTGAGGTTCTCAAATCAGAAGTTACTATTTTGATATAGTTTATGCACATGTACACAGCAAGGATTTTTATTTAGGGAATGAAATATCACTGCAAATCCTGGTTTAGGTTTTGAATGTAATTAACCAGTTTTGAAAACTTCGAAAGAAGACTTAAAAAAAAACACACCTTATGCCATCAAAATATTTTATTTTTACACACATTTTGAATTGTACTGGTATAAAGTATATCACTGTCAAGGATGACTTGTCCAAGTCATTTGCATTAAAATTGGTTAAAGTGATTAATTATCTTTTAAAACACTTTTTTGTTTTTTTTTCCCCCTTGACTACCTTAGGCTGTGTAAAATAACTGATAAAACTGTTCTATTCCTTTAAACATCTTTATTCCTATCTGATGATTAAGACATGGTCCGATTACTGGCATTTCAAATTGAAATGTCAGAACCCTATAAATTACATTTAAGGGGCTTCCCTAGTGGTGCAGTGGTTGAGAGTCCGCCTGCCGATGCAGGGGACACGGGTTCGTACCCCGGTCTGGGAAGATCCCACATGCCGCGGAGCAGCTGGGCCCGTGAGCCATGGCCGCTGAGCCTGCGCATCCTGTGCTCCGCAACGGGAGAGGCCACAACAGTGAGAGGCCCGCATACTGCAAAAAAAAAAAAAAAAAAAAAAAAATTACATTTAAGTTCTGTTCTTTCTTATCAGTTTCTCTTTGATTTACAGTGGGGGCTGTTGAGAACTTGTTAAATACTTGCTGTGTGCCAGGTATTGTTCTAGAAGCTGAGTAGTAGGAAACAAAATCCTGCCCTCTTGGAGTTTACATTACAATGATAAAGCTAAAGCCTTGTGTTTAAGGTGCTGTGTGTGAAAGTGAAAGGAAGAAATTAAATGTTAGAGGATAAAATGCTTCTGAATTCCAATTTCCTATCTTTAGATTATACTATTTTAAATCTTAACACAGATCATCTGCTAAATTATTTAGTTGCATTGAAGAATAAAAATTAGTCTGTGATGTCTTTTCAATTAATTAATGAATAGATAATTTAAAGTCAGTTGTGAAATGACCTATTTCTTTGTCCAAATGCTTGTGATTTTTAATGTATTTAAAATTGATAATATGAATCATGCTTTGGGGTCATTTTGAGATTGTCATGTAAAAGTGCCAGCACAGTATTAAAATTTCAGTCTTGTCAGTAACCGTTCTCATTGTAGAAACTAGACTTTAGAGCATGAAAATGAGAAGAAAAGCATCAAGAATTGTAATAAATTTAACAGGGTAATTCTGAAAGGTTAAAGAGTGTAACTGTATGTAGATCAGTTCAAGTAATTGACTAACCAGAAGTCTAGCAAAGGAAACGTAATAACCAGTAGAAATGACTGTCTGTGCCAAGCCTTCTCATTATTAAAGATGATATATCTACCTGTAGCATTTATCACTTACTACATAACTCACAATAATTGTAGTTTTCACTAGTATAGTTAGGAGCTTAGTATGAAATACGGTGACTAAAATTCCCATAAAACCCAGTAAATATATTCTCTCAGGGACACAGAATTTCTTCAATTTCAGTGCTTCAGGTATACTTCTGTAACTTACTTTGAGTCATTTTCAGAGGGTCTTGATTATATCCTAGTGAATTGCTGGCAGGGAGAGGTGGAGCATCAGAGAGCGGTCCAGAGCCCAGGCCGACCTGTCCAGGTGGGGGCCGTTAGGGAACAATGACCAGTAATTAGGTTTTGATTCCCAGTCTGGGGCTGAGAACAGGGAGATAGGAATCTGAGTGGGAGGAGAGCAGCAAACACCAGCTGAAGAGGGACACAGAGATCAGAACCCAGCTGACAAGGCCCTGGAACACAGCAGGTAGATGCCTGTTTGTAGGTGAAACTCAGGAACCAACAGAACAGGTTTTGCCGCATCAAGGTCAGTAGCAGCAGGTGTCCGATCTGAGGTTTGGAGAGTGTTTTCCGTTAAGCCAGAGTGCATCCTTGCAGAGGAGGATCGTGATGTAAACTGCCAGTGCTCTGTTGAAGCAGCTTTCCTTGCTTTCCTGTCCTGCTGTTTCCGCTGAGGATGTTGACCAGTATTAAGTCACGTCACTTTGCTTCATCTGTTATCTCAAGGTAACTTACCAAATCCAGTTCACATTTTTTCCCTTTCTTTGAAACAGCTTTGCTTTCCTGTTTTCTTTCAATTTCTCTGGAACATCAGCATTGCGTACTCTGGAGCAGGCCATTTTGGTTTGAATCGGGGCGGTGCCTCTTACTCCTATGCATGGGCAGGTGGCTGTGACCCTCTGTGCTTCCATTTCTCCTCTGGAAAATGGGCACAGCAACTTTGCCCTCATAGGACAAAATGAGACAACACTTGGGTGCTGGCCCCTCAAGCCCTCAGGCCTGTCCCCAGTGAGCACTCCCTGTGTGTTCCCTGTTGCACATCAGCACTGGTTTGGTCTCCTGTCCCCCTGCTTGGCACTGAGTCACCTTCCCGTCTCCATTCTCTGTGTCTGCGATTCCTCCTGCGCTGCCTGCCACCAGCACGGTCTTCCTGACTGGGAGGAGGACGGAAGGTGATTTGCTCCCATCACACGGTTCAGAGCACACAGGCCACACAGTTCTCAGCCTCTGCTCGGGAGCCAGGCTCTGCTCTCAGACCCCACCTTCTCCCTGTTCCTTTTCTTTGTCACCCCTGGTTCAGCGTCCTCCTCTGAGGTGTCTAAGAGACAGGATGTTCCATTCCACCCTCACCTTCACATCTTCGACTGAGCTTTTCCTCCTACCCCAGTATACGTTCATCTGCCAACCTAAAACCTGTGCGAGCAGAGCTTGTCTCCTCCTCGAAAGCTTCCTGAATGGCCTGCACCATCTCTGGACTCCTGAAAACTTCCTTGATAACATAGGAAACCTGTGTGTGCAAGGCATTGCCCAGTGAGGTTGAAAGCTTCAGGGGGCAGGGGGGCTCCATATTTCCTTTCCTTTCCTCCTTAAATACAGCAAGTGCCGAGCATGAACGTGCCCGGGAGATATGTGTCAGTTGAACTGCTTTATCAAAGAGGGTTGTTCTTACTTCAGCTGTTCATATTTAGGTGGAATCAGTTGATCTTGGAGCAGGATTAAACTGTGTTTGCCCAGCACTCCTTCCATGAGAAAATAAATCTTAAATGTGTAGTGGAGGGACTTTCCTGGTGGTGCAGTGGTTGGGAGTCCGCCTGCCAACGCAGGGGATGTGTGTTCGAGCCCTGGTCTGGGAAGATCCCACATGCTGCGGGGCAACTGAGCCTGTGCACCACAGCTGCTAAGCCCACGTGCCACAGCTGCTTAAGCCCACACGCCTAGAGCCCGTGCTCCACGGCAGGGGAGGCCGCTGCAATGAGAAGCCTGTGCACCGCAATGGAGACCCAATGCAGCCAAAAATTAAAAAAAAAAAATTGTGTAGTGGAAATGAATATGTAGTGATTTAATTTATAGAAATTATCTCTATAGCCTTTGCTTCTGGATCATCATTGACCTTTCAAAGTGAGGCATCTGTAGTTTTAAATGTTTACATTCACATAAACCCTTTCTGTGGTTTGGTGGATGCATTTAGTGTTCATATAGTTTAATGTTACAGCTCCACTGCTGAGGTCTCAGTGTTCTAGGAGAACGGTGGTATTGTCTTCATGGAAAGGCCTCTAGTCCGTGTTCTTGCCCCCGTGTGGTTAACACCCCGCCCTCCCCCATGCAGTACTAGGACTTTGGCCTCCTGTGCCATTCGGACTAGTGAGGTTTGTTCCATATGAGCTAGTGAAGCTCATGTTTCTTGTTTATAACTGTGACCATCTTTTACAATCGTAGTGATTTCCGCTATGCCTTATCTACATGTGTCTTTTCAATCTGAAAATTAATCTTCTTACTGTCAAGGTAAATGTCTTCTTTTAATTTAGCTTGGGACGGAGTTTTTAAACATCTTTTTTTTTCCTTTAAGGTTTTTATTTAATATTTATTTTATGACCTACTTAAGAGAATTCTCTCTCTCGAGTGTATTTAAATTGCTTTTAAGAAATAAATGTATTTACTATCTATGTGTAGTTTTGTGATCACAAAAATATAAGGATTTTAAAGCACATTTCTAATTTTCCTTTGTATTCATAATATTGGTAGGGATTTGGAATCTCAAAGATTAGAACAAGAACTTCAGATACTGTGATCATTAAGTAGCACACTCACCTCAGTAGCTTGGTAGTTACAGGTGCAAATCTGATATAAGAAATCAGTCTTCTATGAATCCTGGTAAAGTAAATTCTTTATCTTTACATGAGCAATCTAGAAATTTCTGTGGAGACCTAAGAGAAATTAAGCCTGCATTTCAGAAAGAAAGGTGTGTTACATTTGTGTGTGCGTTACATTTTTCTCTCAAAAATTAGTCTCAAGAATTTAGAAACGTTTTTATTATCTTACTCATATTTATATAGGTAATATGTCAATGAAAAATTTGAAAGATGTTTTTTATTCTGGATTTTGGTTGCTTTTATTTCTCATGTTTGAATTTCATTTTGCTCAAAAACTAGGGTTTTTTTTTTTTTTCAGTGTGCATTTGATTTTTTTTCCCTGATTCTTTAAATACAAAAACATCATGATTAGGAATATTATTGTTATGTGAGTAATTTTGTCATCACAGGTATTCATCAAAGTAATAGACACAAATGACCATCGTCCTCAGTTTTCTACATCAAAATATGAAGTTGTTATTCCTGAGGACACAGTGCCAGAAACAGAAATTTTGCAAATCAGTGCTGTGGATAAGGATGAAAAAAACAAACTAATCTACACTCTGCAGAGCAGTATCGATCCATTGAGTCTCAAGAAATTTCGCCTTGATCCTGCAACCGGCTCTCTCTATACAGCAGAAAAACTTGATCATGAAGCCATTCAGCAGCATGTTCTCACAGTCATGGTAGGGCTTTCTGCTTGTTCTTCTGCCATTGTTTGGTTCCTGCAGGGTTCCATGTGATGGAGAGTGATCTTTAATCAATTTTAAGGAAAGCTTTAACAGGATCAATGATATGCTGATTCTTTTAGGTACGAGATCAAGATGTCCCTGTAAAGCGCGACTTCGCAAGGATTGTTGTTAATGTCAGCGACACCAATGACCACGCCCCCTGGTTCACGAGCTCCTCCTACAAAGGGCGGGTTTATGAATCAGCAGCTGTCGGCTCAGTTGTATTGCAGGTTACAGCTCTGGACAAGGACAAAGGGAAAAATGCTGAAGTGCTGTACTCTATCGAATCAGGTATTTTTGGAGCACTGCTTTTATAACTGCTTTTTTTTAATAACTGCTTTTTTTTTATAGGTTTATAACTTTGCACTTGTTAGAAAGTATGTTTTTTCTTTTCTAAAGTTAGTTCTAGATGTTGAAACATTTCTGTGTATCAAAACTGCTTAAATTAATAGCTACCATTTTACATGTTAGGAGAAAGAAAAAAATTTAACTTTTAATTCATTGGAAAGCAAAGCTAGAGAGTCCTAACTATGTTTGGGTAATGTTCTTGGAGATTCATAATATTAGCATAATTCAAGGCTCTGAGAAGTCCTGCAGTAAAGAAAACTTTATTTGACCAATTCAGGATTTCCAAAATGGTTTTAACCACACAATCGTTTTCCTCCATACACTATGAAGTACTCTTAGGATAAGGCTGGCCTAGTGATTTAACATTTTTCTTTTAGTCAGAGCATATCTTTTCTTGGGCAGAGCAGGAAACTCCATGACAGAGTGCCAACTCATGCAGTTCTAATTGGGTCACGTCTCATAAAGGGTGTCCATGCCTCTCCTACCCCTTCCAGTCTTTGCTTTTCTGCCACTTTCACCCCCATGCATCTTTCACAGTTGCATTTCGTTCATGGAATTGGGTTGGTGCAATAGGTCCCAGGGTTGGGACAAGGGCTTGAAGAAATGTTGAAAAGGCTAAGGGGCATGCTGGAGTTGGGCAAGAGACAGCAAAGCAGGGAGACTAGCTGGAACTGTGGGCCTGGACAGCTCTGGGTGTGATAGGGCAAGAGGTCCAGAGCCTTGCTGGTGATTCCAAGAAGGAGGATCACCAGGAAACGGTGGTGGCAAAGTTGTTCTGTTCTGTTTGATGCTGCTATTCACTCATTCATTTCTTTATTCCATGGACTCTCATTTTATATGCCAGGTGCCCTGCTAGGAGCATTTGTACTTGTGCTTGATAAGTAGGGCTTACCATCAGTCCACAAATGTATGTGCTTGCAAAAGAATTCTGCCCCCAATTGAAACAGGGATCTGCTTTAGAGCATGTGATCTATTCAGTCAGACATCATCTAGCTTTGGAACTTGCCCGACTCGTGCCAAATACTATGAGTAAGTGATTAAATATCGAGAAGGCAGCTTCCATTTCTCCATCTCTCTCAGTGCCATTGTTAGTACAAAGGTTATACTCTTTCATTCTTTCTCTATAATGATTTTAGAATATTGAGACCATCCACTTAACTTTTTTTTGTAAGTCCATACCTCTGCATATTTAGAAATTATGTATCTTTTCTAGGCATTAGAATTGATAGAGGTACAATTAACTGAAGATCATATAATCCAAAGCTGAGCAAATGGAGAGTACTTCTTTGCTTTATCAATGTGTTTTATGTAGTTAAACTTTTTATCTTAATATATTTGAAGTTTCATTTATTTCCCTGAAAATGACCAAGCTTCAGCCATCCCTCACAAATAAGACCTCATATACTGCCCGAGGTTGTGGTGTTAAAATGTGTTATAGTGTAGTTAGTGCCTTGAATAAAAATGATTTTTCCACTGGTTCAGAAATTTAACCATTGAAAAAGCGCATTCCATTTGTACGTGCCTGAGCACTTCAGTAAAATAGTTTTCCCCCCTGAGACAAACTTACTGGGTTTGTGTAGGAGAAAATGTTAAACTTTCCCTTAGCTTTCACATAGTTTTCAGCAATTGGGCGTTTAAAATATGATTGTTGGTGCCTGACTGAAGGCATGCACATTCCTTAAATGCTTGTCATGACTGATGGGATTAGTAATTCGGTATTCCAAGAATGGAACTGTATCTCCACTCACAGAATAGATAATACCAAGGGCCTATTCTGATATAAACTTTGGACTTCAAAGAAGATAATTGGATAGATTTGGTAATGTAAAAATCATGCTATACAAGATACTTTATAGGAAACAACTACCATTAAAATGCAGTAGAATTGTATGTGTGTAAATCTGTTGAATAGTAGGAACTATAAAATGGTCACACAGCCTTCATTCAACAATGTATTCATATTCACTTGCTTCTGACTTGTATCAGATTGCATTTAATAAAGTTCAAAAGAGTAGTTACAAATTCAGGCTATAACTGCATGATTAATTAGCAGCAGTTTATTGAGCAAAAGGTTTGGTCTGATGAGGAGTCTTTAGGGAAAGAAGGAAGTAATTAAAGAATATTTTCAGTAATAATTGAGTTAGGTGTTTAGAGACACATCGGTGCCATACTCTGGGCTATAGTGGGTTTTTTTTTTTTTTTTAAAGTAGATGATTGTTATTTCAAAACTGTTATAACCTCTGGAAATAGAAGACACTCAGTAAATATACTTATTGATTCGAATTGGTTTTCTTCCCCAAACTTAGGTAAAATGTAATTGCAGTTGAAGCTTCACAGAGGTTGCCATTCTGTGGGGCAGTCAGCATCCATGGCATGTCCACCGTGGGAAGAGGCAGGTCCTGTGCACAGCTTTCTGACGTGCCCTTTGGGTGTACACGTGTAATACAGTCATAGCTGACGAGCACACATTTGCATGTTTGTCCAGAAAACTGCCTTGTTCATATGGAAAGAACAATTTAGAACTATTTAGAAATAACCAGTATCTCTCCTACAGTGAATGACTAAGGCCCCAACCTAGGACAGACTTCTGTCACTGCCCTATTAGTTTGTTCACAAATGCCATCTGTATATTTCAATATTTGGTGAATGTGGCTATTACTAGATCAGACAAGGACACATTCAAGCCACTCAGCAACCCTCAGTGTTGCCACATAAATATGATGTTGCTTTCCATCTGCAAATCTGATGGTTTCTGCCGTAGTATATGTATTGCTACAGGTAGGATCCATATCCTGATTAACTAGCTGTGTTCCTGTTTAACCTTCTTGTTATTGTTGACAAGCTCAGAGCTGTCTTTATCAAAGTCGAGATACTGCAAGTAATAAAGAATGTTGTGAATGTCACATTGCTAATAAAAATTTTTTATCAGAGATTTCCAATTAGTCATGACATGTTCCTTTTGCTAATACTTTTAAATGAAGTGCCGCAGCTAACAAATGGTTGTTGGTAGTGATTGAATTATAGCATAAATGCAGGAAAACAAAACCAAGTAGAAATATAAATATAGTACTTTAATGAATATTAATTTTTTTCAAACTGCTGATCAACCTGTTTGGTATTTAATTTGTTTTCTTTCCATACATGTGTACAAGTTGTTTCATTCAACAAACATTTGCTGAGTGTCTCCTATGTGTCAGGCATTTTTCTAGGCAGAGATGATAGAATAATGAATCAAACAAGCCATGCTTAAGTGGAGCTTACATCCTAGTGGGAGAACAGATAAGAACAAAGTGACAGTATGTGCTGTAAAGAAAAAACAGGGTAATGGGACAGAAACAGCCATGCTGAATGGGGAGGTCAAGGAAGGCCTCACCACCACATTCTCTAAGAAGGAGGCATTTGGGCACAACCTGAATGAATGAACGTGTGCATGGAGAGGCAGTGAGAATAGCTGGCGGAAGACTGTGCCGGGAGGGGACCCACCAAACCCAGTGGTTCTGAGATGAGGATGTGCTCACGTGATTGAGGAGCCTGCTCATTGCAGATAAAATCCATTTATTCCTCCATGTGACGCCTTGTGTATTTGAAGCTTTAAGATTTTCATTGTACAAAGTAAAAGAGACATGCATATAGATGACTGAATATAAAATATGGTAGGTCAGCTGCTTTATTAGTACAGACACAGGATAGTAAAGAGTGGGGATGAAGACAGTTGTCCAGAGGTTTTCACAGCCCCCCAAGCAGTCAACCAGTCACAGCTTTGGAAGTGGGGATGATGCAAAGGTAGCTGAGAAAGGACCTTGGAATCCCAATAGCCAGCTAAAACACAGTGGGGGAGAACTGGGGTCACTGGCGCTCATAAGCACAGACAGGCCGGAAATTAGTGTCTGCGAGGCCTGGCAGAGGCAGCATGACCCTGTTCGTGGGCCAGGGTTCGGCTCAGAGCTTCGTGGCCTGGAGACATTCTGGACCTCTGTCCTGTTGCAGGTTGAGGCACGGCCTTGGGGCCTGGACGCAGAGCCAGGCAGACTTAATGAAAACCAGACTGGGTCTGGCCTCAGAAAGAGCTATCATGGATTTTTCGAAAATGTATTAAAGGAAGGAAATGAAAGCTGTAGAGGAAGTGTTTACTAGTAATGATGTGGAGGAAGGAGTGCTTGGCTGAGCCCCTGGTTTGCAAGTTACAAGTAATTCTGGTCTGTGAAGGGCCGTGCTTGATTGCAGACCTCGAGGAACACAGAATTTGAGAAGGCAGTAAAGTGGCAGGTGGACTTTGTTTTGGGTAAAGTGTAATAGTTCAATTTTTCCAAGGTTTAACGAAAAGTATATTTTATAAAAGGGATTCTTTTTAATCACTGAGTACATCATTTTTATTACTAAGACAGAAACAAGTTATACGTTTTTCCACTATAAATTCACTCTGATGAAAGAAAGAATTCTCTTTTAACTCCTAACAAATGCTACATTTTCAAGACTAAAGGAATTATCAGTAGGCATTTTTTCTTCTTGTTCGAAGTTGTTTTTCCCTAAAATATGTCAAGTAAGCTTTTAAAGACTCAGGCATGGGGAGCTTCATGATCTTCTGCCTCAGCAAGTTCCGGGGCAGCTCCTCAGACTAGATCAATTCAGTTCTATGACTAGAATAAATGATTCTGGACTCTTTGTTTATAAAACAGAAAAGGGATGAAGGGTTCATGGTTGGATCGAATCTGAGGACCCTCACACTGCCTTGATCTACCCAGAAAGAGAGTAAACTGCAGGACTGTAGTAAACTCCTGGTTTCCTCAGGAAGGGCTCAAGTGGCACAAAACTATGGAATATTGTGGAGTTGCATTTGCAGCTAAATACATGTACATAACGTAGCTGGGAAAGGTCTAAAGAAAAGCAAGTAAAGCAATCTTAAGAGTTTTCAGCCTCAGCAATATTGACATTTTGCACCAGAAAGTTCTTTGCTGTGGGGCTGTCCTGTGTGCTGTAGTATGTTTAGCAGCGTCCCTGGCCTCTACTCACTAGAGGTTAGGAGCACCCTCTCCCCACAAGGAGTGGTCACCAAAAAGGGGTCCAGACATGGTTGGATGTCCCTCTGGGTGAAAGCACCTCCAGTTGAGAACCACTCACCTAGAAATTAAATTGACCTGAAAAAATTCAGGGGGTATTACTGAAATCTTGAAAGCCTATAAAGTGGGGCAGAGTACACGCAGGCTTATTCATCAATTCCCCGAATGCATAGAATAAGGGCAACTCTGTTTAAGTTTGTTACATTTAATTGAAGTCTTCCCTTTTCATAGCGGGTAAGATTCTTGAGAGTTTGCAAGTGATAAATAAATACATTCCAAAGGGGTTTTGAGGGACTCTTGGAGATGATTAACTAAACTCCTTTATGGAAGGATAACCACATCCTTCCACAACACGTTCCTGATTCAACCAGAGAGAGTGACTTTGGGCTTTAGGTACAGAGTGATATTGCTTCTGTTTCTTTTCATAATTTATAGACAAAACTCAGAAAAGTTTGCCCTTCGAGTAGATAAAAATGAAACAAATTGAAAAAAACAAGTTCCATTCGAATGTTGATAGGTCCTTGTATTTTTCTCTAACCTGCTTTTTTCTCTCCTCCCAGGAAACATTGGAAATTCTTTTACAATTGATCCCATCTTGGGCTCTATAAAAACTGCCAAAGAATTAGATCGAAGTAACCAAGTGGAATATGACTTAATGGTAAAAGCTATAGATAAAGGCAACCCACCAATGAGTGAAATCACTTCTGTGTGTATCTTTGTCACCATTGCTGACAACGCCTCTCCCAAGTTTACATCAAAAGAGTATTCTGTTGAAATTAGTGAAACTATCGGCATTGGGAGTTTTGTCGGAATGGTTACAGCCCATAGTCAGTCATCAGTGGTGTATGAAATAAAAGATGGAAATATAGCTGATGCCTTTGGTATTAATCCACATTCTGGAAGTATCATCACTCAGAAAGCTTTGGATTTTGAAACTTTGCCCATTTATACATTGACAATACAAGGAACTAACATGGCTGGTTTGTCTACGAATACAACTGTTCTAGTGCATCTGCAGGATGAAAATGACAACTTGCCCGTTTTTACGCAGGCAGAATATACGGGGCTCATTAGCGAATCAGCTTCAATTCACAGTGTGGTCCTAACAGACAGGAATGTCCCATTAGTGATTCGAGCCACTGATGCTGATAAAGAATCAAATGCTTTGCTTGTTTATCACATTGTTGAACCAGCTATACACAAATATTTTACTGTTGATTCCAGCACTGGTGCTATTCATACAGTACTAAGTTTGGACTATGAACAAACAAGTAGTTTTCACTTCACTGTACAAGTTCATGACATGGGAACACCATGTTTATTTGCTGAATATGCAGCCAACGTGACTATCCACGTTATTGACATTAATGACTGCCCTCCTGTGTTCTCCACATCATTGTATGAAGCATCTCTTTTGTTGCCAACATACAAAGGAGTCAAGGTCATTACAGTAAATGCTACAGATGCTGATTCAAGCGCTTTCTCACAGTTAATGTACTCCATCACCGAAGGCAACATCGGGGAGAAGTTCTTAATGGACCACAAGACTGGTACTATAACTGTACAAAACACAACTCATTTGAGGAGCCGCTATGAGTTAACTGTCAGGGCTTCTGATGGCAGATTTGCAAGCTTAACCTCTGTGAAAATTAACGTGAAAGAAAGCAAAGAAAGTCAGCTGAAGTTTACCCAAGATTTCTACTCTGCGGTAGTGAAAGAGAATTCTACTGAAGCCAGAAGATTAGCTGTCATAACTGCTATCGGGAATCCAATCAACGAGCCCCTGTTCTATCACATCCTCAACCCAGATCGCAGATTCAAAATCAGCCGCACGTCCGGAGTCCTGTCCACCACTGGCATACCGTTTGATCGTGAACAGCAGGAGACCTTTGATGTGGTAGTGGAAGTGACACAAGAATGCAAGCCTTCAGCGGTGGCCCGTGTCATTGTAAAGGTCATCGTCGAAGACCAGAATGATAACGCACCGGTGTTTGTCAACCTGCCTTACTACGCCGTTGTTAAAGTGGATACCGCCGTGGGCCACGTTATTCGCTACGTGACGGCCATCGACAGAGACGGCGGCAGGAACGGGGAAGTGCACTACTACCTCAAGGAACACCACGAACACTTCCAGATTGGAGCCTCAGGGGAAATTTCACTGAAAAAACAATTTGAACCTGACACCTTAAATAAAGAATATCTGGTCACAGTGGTTGCAAAAGATGGAGGAAACCCAGCTTTTTCGGCTGAAGTCATAGTTCCCATCACCGTTATGAACAAAGCCATGCCTGTGTTTGAAAAGCCTTTCTACAGCGCCGAGATTCCAGAGAACATCCAGATGCACAGCCCCGTTGTCCACGTACAAGCCAACAGTCCAGAGGGCTTGAAAGTGTTCTACAGCATCACAGACGGCGATCCTTTCAGCCAGTTTATGATTAACTTCAACACCGGAGTTATCAATGTCATAGCGCCTCTGGACTTTGAGTCCCACCCAGCATATAAACTGAGCATCCGAGCGACGGACTCCTTGACCGGTGCGCACGCCGAGGTCTTTGTGGACGTAATCGTGGAAGACATCAATGACAACCCTCCCGTGTTTGCCCAGCAGTCCTATGCCACCACCCTGTCCGAGGCATCTGTAATTGGAACATCCGTGGTTCAAGTCAGAGCAACAGATTCTGACTCAGAACCAAACAGAGGGATTTCATACCATATGTTTGGGAATCATAGCAAGAGTCATGATCATTTTCACATAGACAGCAGCACTGGCCTCATTTCACTGGTTAGGACTTTGGATTATGAGCAGTTCCAGCAGCACAAGATTTTTGTAAGGGCTGTTGATGGCGGCATGCCTCCTCTGAGCAGCGAGGTGGTGGTCACAGTAGACGTCACCGACCTCAACGATCACCCACCACTATTTGACCAACAGATTTATGAAGCCAGAATTAGCGAGCATGCTGCCCATGGGCATTTTGTGACCTGTGTAAAAGCCTATGATGCGGACAGTTCAGATATAGACAAGTTGGAATATTCCATTCTGTCTGGCAATGATCATAAGAATTTTGTCATTGACAGCAGGACGGGGATCATCACGCTCTCAAACCTGCGCCGGCATGCCCTGAAGCCATCGTACACCCTTCAGGTTTCTGTGTCTGATGGAGTTTTTAGGAGTTCAGCTCAGGTTCATGTGAGTGTGATTGGAGGCAATTTGCACAGTCCCGTGTTTCTTCAGAACGAATATGAAGTGGAGCTCGCTGAAAATGCTCCCTTGCACACCCTGGTGACTGAGGTTAAAGCAACTGATGGGGATTCGGGTATTTACGGTCACGTTACCTACCATATTGTAAATGACTTTGCCAAAGACAGGTTTTACACAAATGAGAGAGGACAGATCTTTACTTTAGAAAAACTTGATCGAGAAACCCCAGTGGAAAAAGTAATCCCAGTTCGTTTCATGGCCAAGGACACTGGCGGAAAAGTTGCTTTCTGCACCATTAACGTCATCCTTACAGATGACAATGATAATGCACCACAGTTTCGAGCAACCAAGTTTGAGGTGAATATTGGATCCAATGCTCCCAAAGGGACATCGGTCATCAGAGTCCTTGCCAGTGACGCTGATGAGGGCTCCAATGCCGATGTCACCTATGCCATTGAAGCAGATTCTGAAAGCGTTAAAGAGAATTTGGAAATTAACAGACTGTCTGGCATAATAACTACAAAAGAAAGCTTAATTGGCTTAGAAAATGAGGTCTTCACTTTCTTTGTCAGAGCTGTGGATAATGGGTCTCCAGCCAAAGAATCTGTTGTCCCCGTCTATGTTAAAGTACTTCCACCAGAAATGCGGCTTCCAAGATTTTCAGAACCATTTTACACCTATACAGTTTCGGAAGACGTGCCTATTGGAACAGAAATAGATCTCATTCGAGCAGAGCATAGCGAGACTGTCCTTTACAGCCTAGTCAAAGGGAATACTCCTGAGAGCAATAGAGATGAGTTCTTTGTGATCGACAGACAGAGTGGGAGACTGAAACTGGAGAAGGGTCTGGACCATGAGACAACTAAGTGGTACCAGTTTTCTGTACTTGCCAGGTGCACTCATGATGACTATGAGGTGGTGGCTTCTGTAGATGTTAGTATCCAAGTGAAAGATGCAAATGATAACAGCCCTGTCTTGGAGTCTAGTCCATATGAGGCATTTACTGTTGAAAACCTGCCAGCGGGAAGCAGAGTCATCCAGATCAGGGCGTCTGATCTAGATTCAGGAACCAACGGCCAAGTTATGTATAGTCTAGATCAGTCACAAAGTGTAGAAGTCATCGAATCTTTCACCATTAACATGGAAACAGGATGGATTACAACCCTAAAGGAACTTGACCACGAAGAGAGAGACAGCTATCAGATTAAGGTGGTTGCATCAGATCATGGTGAAAAGGTTCAGCTCTCCTCCACAGCCATTGTGGATGTTACTGTCACCGATGTCAACGATAGTCCCCCACGGTTCACGGCAGAGATTTATAAAGGGACTGTGAGTGAAGATGATCCACCAGGGGGCGTAATTGCCATTCTAAGTACCACGGATGCTGATTCTGAAGAGATCAACAGACAAGTTACATATTACATAACAGGTAACATGTTTAAAGTGAATGGTTTAATTTAAAATTAAGTTGTATTAGAAGTATAAATTCTGAGATATGTATTTTACAGAAATTGAGGGTTAAAGGGACGATTTTAGTATATCTAAAATAAGCAGAAATAACATCTATTAAGCTATGTTTCAAGTTCTTTGCCTGAGCAAAGCCAGTAGTTGTTTCATTAGGCTGATTTTGATTTTTATGATTCATTCTGTTGATCTTTATACATAGTGTATAAAAAAAGATATTTTAAAAATCTATAGTTTCAGTATAGGCTAAAGTGTTACTGATAGTCTTGAAATTTTATTTGGCTTAATGCTGTGTTTAAATACACATTTTAGTGCTGCTTTCTTTGTTTTTTGGTTTTTTTTGAGGGTTTTGGGTGGGGGGTTAGTGAATGGGAAAGCTAATAAAATAAATTTAAGTGTAATTACTTTCTTTAAAACTTAATTCTTTTGAATCATAATATTATATATCTTTTGTACAATTTGTTTCTCCTGTTATTCCTTTTTTTATTTCAACAAATTTGACTGTCATCTCCTTCCATTGATTTAATAGGAGGGGATCCTTTGGGGCAGTTTGCTATTGAAAATATACAGAATGAATGGAAGGTCTATGTGAAGAAACCTCTAGATAGGGAAAAAAGGGACAATTATCTTCTGACTATCACAGCAACTGATGGGACCTTCTCATCAAAAGCTATAGTTGAAGTCAAAGTCCTTGATGCAAATGACAACAGTCCCATTTGTGAAAAGGTAGGATACTCTTTAAGTCTATATATTATGAATTCAGATTTCTTTCTTAAACCTTTCAGAAGGACTGTCACGTGGTGCTATAGAGTAATTCAAGTGTGTTTCATGTCTTAATCTCTTAATGTTTAAGTCGAGGTGAGGGTTAAATGGGGCAAGAGTTGGATTAGCTTCAGAACTACTTTTGGGGGATGCTAAATAGCTTAAAAACCTAGTTCAAAATACTGTGAATTACGGACAGGATTACAGTTGTGTGTAAGCATTGCTCTGTTACGTTTTCATGAAAGGATTCCCTTCATTTGGGGGTGAGGTGGCTCTGTTCTGCACAAAGAGACCATATTTGGGGCCCTTGCTCTTGTACACGCTAGAGGAGCCCAGAGGTGAAGCGTGTGGCTTCTGCCCACGTGGAGCCCACCGTTTAACCTGAGGACAAAATGTGCACCAGGGAAGAGCTGCACCACCTGAGGTTGCTCGGTGAGGGCGGGAGTTGTCCCCGGAACTGGAGGATGAGGAAAAGCTCAGCCTTTGGGAGGTGATGATGAGATCACCAAGAGTAGAAATGGAAGGGCATTGGAGCCGGAGGGTAAACTGGGTGAGAGGGGGTATGGCGGGCGTTCCAGGGAGCTGGGGCTCCCCGCATCCTTCCTTATGTGGAAGGTGGAGGTGACGTACTCCAGGAGTTCCTGAGAGAAGCCGAGTCTGTTAGCATTGTTTCCATTTAGCTCAGGAAGTGTGAAAGTGGGGCTAACAGGGAGTGGACTGAGGCACAGGGAACGGAAGGACGAAAGATGCTGTGATGGGAAAACTGACGGCACTTGGTCCTGCCTGGCCGTGACGTCGCAGCAAGCATGTTAGTTAAGTCAAGATTGACTTTAGGTTTCCTACAGGAGTGATTGGGAGAAAGACCAAAGATGAGCCTGGAGCGGGAATGGTTTTAGAGGAAGCATGCTGAATTCCGTTTCAGATTTGTTCAGTTTAAGATCACGGGACGTTCAGTTGAATGTGTTTTTATAGTCGTTTAGAGTTAGCGAGATGGAAGATGGGTATGTGAACTTGGCAGCTTCTGTGGATAACTGATAACTGCATTAACTGATAACTGCATTCGTTTGAGAGGACAGTAGCAAGGAGGGAAGGAGTAGAGACAGGTATCCCCCTAGAGAGAAAGAAGGCGGAAGGAGGAGAGCGCAGGTACCAGCACAGTGTAGTTGAGAGCAAAGGAGGGGAGAACTTTTAGGAGGCGGGATGGCGAGCAGAGATGTGACTGGACTGAGCGAAACAGACCGTTGGGTTCTGTGACTGGCGTGGAGACGGCGGTCTCAGTGCGGTGACGCGGGTGGACGCCTGCTTTCAGGAGATTAAAGGGTGTGTGTTAACAAGGAGATAGATTTGGCCAGTGATGAAAGTTGGGAGTAAAAAGAAGGAAGAAGAGTGTGGTAGGTGAAGGGAAGGCTGGGTGGGGGAGCAGGTGACTTGGAAGAGGGGTGGGGAGGTGGAGAGCCCCGCAGTGGGCATGAGATGTGTGTAGCTGGGCGGGCAGAGGGGCAGAGGTGTTCTCGGGGAAGTGGATACGAATAATTCAGCTGGGGGGAGAGCGGGACTTCTGAGGGATGAGTTCATTCATTCCAATCCATGGTTTGGGTGACAGCGGTTCATGGAAGGAGGACTATGTGTGTGCGTGCGTGTGTATGTATCTTATAGAAACTAAATGTGTGTGTTTTGCTGTTTTTCAACACTTTTCCTATCACCTTTGGTATTAATAAAATTAGGACACTAGATCATTCGAAATCATCAGTGTTGCAGAATATCCTGTTTCATGAGTCATAGTTCATCTAAAATTGAGCTCATATTAAGAAAATAAATTTAACAACGTCTTATCTGTTTGTCTTATGTTTTGGTTTACGGCATGGATTTCTAAATAGTTGGAACTGGGAACAACCGTTCGCTGTGTTTGAGAATCAGGTCAGATTTGAAGAGAGACGGGGTGGAACAGGGCAGAAGAGAGCCCTGGCCTGAGCATCACTTGCCCCCCTCCCCGGTGGCCTTGGATAACCTTTGTTTTCTCCCGTGACATGAGGCTCACTTCTCTCCCAGATGCAGTTACTTGGTGGTGTTTTAAGAGTGATTGCAAACAATAAATTCCTGTATTGGAAATTAGACGTAATGTATCGGGCTTGTATTCTCTCTAATTTTTAGGTAAAAATGGAGTGTTCTGTGTATTTTCTCATAAGAATTTAAATTAAATTAAATATGAAACCAAATCAAAGACAAAGTATTCAGAATTCTGTAGGTTAAACGTCAGGTCAGACTCTTTCAGCGTATGGGGTTGTTAACTGTTATATGAATCCTCTCTGTTTTAAATGTTTTGTAAGAAAAATAGTTTTGAAAGCTCCTTGGACTTTAGTTTTAGTCATTTCCCATGTGTTCTGTGACCAAAGTTCAATGATTTCTTTTCTGTGACTCCCTTGGCAGTCATGTTACCTTTCAATGTTTTACGTTAACAGTATTGTTTAAAATCTTTGTAGACTTTATATTCCGACACGATTCCAGAAGATGCCTTTCCTGGGAAATTGATCATGCAGGTCTCTGCTACAGATGCAGATATCCGTTCCAATGCCGAAATTACTTACACGTTATTTGGTCCAGGTGCAGAAAAATTCAAACTAAATCCAGACACAGGTAAAGGTAGAGTTTGGGGCAAAACGAATTGTGTTCCAGCAGAGTCGCACGTGGGTGGTTTTGGATCACACGGAAGATTTGAAATGACAGTTTGTTCTTGTAACATTTACTCCCCTGCTACAAAAATGGCAACGTTTAGAAATGCAGGGCTTCCCTGGTGGCACAGTGGCTGAGGGTCCGCCTGCTGATGCAGGGGACACGGGTTCGTGCCCCGATCCGGGAAGATCCCACATGCCGCGGAGCGGCTGGGCCCGTGAGCCACGGCCGCTGAGCCTGCGCGCCCGGAGCCTGTGCTCCGCAACGGGAGAAGCCACAACAGTGAGAGGCCCGTGTACTGCAAAAAAAAAAAAAAAAAAAAAAAGAAATGCAAACAGCAATTCAATGTGTAAAATTTGGAGTGAGATAAAAAATTAACAGCAACCATCACCTACTTGGACCGAGGATTTAAAATTTATGTTTTTTATATCACCTTTAAAAAAAAAAAACTCAGAAGTTAAAGTATATCTCAAACTTTCTGCTTTATCCATTTTACATATAGTTTGTTTTCTTGAACTTGTGACCATAAATTTATAATTTAGTGTATTCATTAAAATGATGAGTGGTATTTTACTTTAAACCTCTAGGATTTTCTCTTTCGATTTGTATTTTGTTAAAATTGGGGGTCAAGTAACAGTTTTCTATTAAGCTCCCCCCACATTAATTATAAACATGTGAATCTAATTTTTGAGTCAATTTAAAAATATTTTCAATTTGGTAAATTGGCAGCTATTTTGCTTTTTGGCATTGTATATAATGTGAGAGGTCCTGACCTGGAGATCTTTATGGCTTAGAGCTAGCACCTGGCAGGGTTTGAAAACCTCCAGCTCTGAGGGCTCCCGCAGCTGCTGACTCTGTCACTAATAAAATTATTCTCCAAAGGAAGGCTGTTATTCAGATTTTATAAATGTAAGAGAAAAGAGGAAGAAAGATGTGCTCTTGCAGTCACATCTTAAATTTCAAGTGAGCCCATTTATTTTTGTTTTTAGGTGAACTGAAAACATTAGCCCCCCTTGATCGCGAGGACCAGGCAACATACAATCTTCTGGTCAAGGCCACGGATGGAGGGGGAAGATTCTGTCAAGCTGATGTTGTGCTCACGTTAGAGGATGTGAATGATAACACCCCCGAATTCTCTGCTGACCCTTACACCATCACCGTGTTTGAAAACACAGAGCCTGGCACGCTCCTGACAAGGGTACAGGCCACGGATGTGGATGCAGGTATCGCCCAAATGATGCTTTTGCCTTCAAACTATGCACTGTGACCTGAGGAGGAGCCTATTTTAGAGCACTGTTCCACATTCAGCCCCTTTGATGGCCCCTACCTCATGCATGTTGAATAACTCACCATTGTCATGCTACCGTTAAAAATCCTGTTAGCATTAAAAATGGAATGAAATCTTCAGAATAATGAATTCATTTTTAATGAATATTTGAAGTCTCAAAATTGTGCCCAGTGAACTTACTGTTGTAAAGTATCTGTGGTACCCCTAAAATTCTGCTTAGTGATGAGATAAACTGATCTTTATGTCCCATTGAATTAATTAGTGAAGTGTTATTTTTTGTGAATAAAGCATTAGTGACAAAGAGATTTAGTATCTTAGGAACATAACAGAAGCAAACGATATATTGTTACAGTTTTACAGACCTTTCCAATTTTTTATAGAGAAAAGACTCTAAGATATATATTCATAGCATTTTGATAGCAGAGAGTAAAAATAACTTCTTCAGTCATTCTAACACTGAAGAATCAGGAGAATACCAAAAATGTTACTTTACAAATCTTTGTTACTGAAGCTAAATAACAAATAGGCTTTATTTTTAAAGATCTGCTGGCTGTTAGAGCGTAAGTTCCTATATAACATAGTCTGAAAAAAGCCAGATGACTATGAAATTATATTTGTTTTAACTCAGCAAATTGCTCATTTTAAAGTTTACATTTTTAAGGTCATAGTCATAAAAATTTTAAAATAATGTATATTGGCATTTTCCCTTTTTCATATGTATGCTGGATTTTAAAAAAATTGTTTACGTTTCTTGAAATAAAACATTCTGACGTGATGTCATGTCTCGACAGGACTGAATCGGAAGGTATCCTACTCACTGATTAACTCTGCTGATGGACAGTTCTCCATTAATGAATTATCTGGAATCATTCAGTTAGAAAAGCCTTTGGATAGAGAACTACAGGCAGTATACACTCTAACTTTGAAAGCTGTAGATCATGGTTTGCCAAGAAGGTTGACAGCTACCAGCACTGTTGTTGTATCTGTTTTGGATATAAATGACAACCCACCCGTGTTTGAATACCGTGAATATGGTGCCACAGTGTCTGAGGATGTTCTCATTGGAACAGAAGTTCTTCAAGTGTATGCAGCAAGTAGGGACATTGAAGCAAATGCAGAAATCACCTACTCGATAATAAGTGGAAACGAACATGGGAAATTCAGCATAGATTCTAAAACAGGTAACCTACCATGCAAACAAGAGGGAGCCCTTTATTCTGCCAAAAAAGGCTAGATTGCTCAGCACTTTACCTGGTACAAAAACAGGTCATACGGGCTTCCCTGGTGGCACAGTGGTTGAGAGTCCGCCTGCCGAAGCAGGGGACGTGCCCCAGTCTGGGAAGATCCCACATGATACGTAGCGGCTGGGCCCGTGAGCCATGGCCGCTGGGCCTGCACGTCTGGAGCCTGTGCTCCGCAACGGGAGAGGCCACAACAGTGAGAGGCCCGCGTAACGCAAAAAAAAACAAACAAACAGGTCATAGTCAATAGATACTCTAAAAGAGAAGACTCAAGTTTTCTTTGTGTTGTTATCATTAGTGGGATTCAGAGTGGTTTAGAAGACTTTAAACTATAGTTCTACATGATAAAATACATTTCTGTCTTATCCACTATAACTATAAGCAAATTAACTTTAAATAGAAAATTAAAGCATCATACTCTAGTAATTTAGTAAAGATATCAGATGTCGTAAATCAGTAAAGGTAAAGAATTGAAGATGGTAGAAGATTTTGCAGAATGGCTCCTTTTTATGGCCCACGTGGATCTCATGTGAAGTAGCTTCCCAGATGAAACAGCAGTTTCGACCTCCTTGATCTTAGTTTCAGTAGGGGACATCTGATAATTCATTAAATTGCTCTCTTCATTACGCTAGTTATAGACAACCGTCGGAGTACTTGGACTGAGTCACTTAGTGAGTGACTGCCAACAGGGTCAGAAGTCATCGGCGCTGTTGACTCTGGCTGCATAAATACTTTCTGTAGTCTTGTTAATCTGTCATCTAAAATAGCTGTAAGTAAATTGCTCTGTAAAAAATTGCTCCATTCCAACTGTATTTAATTGTATGTGGCTTTCAGATGAAGGGTAGGTGTGTGATGATGCTGTTTTAAAATGTATTTTTAGCACATATCATGAAATTGTTATTTTTAGGGCTCTTTATGTAGGATAGACTATAAGGAAGTTAAAAGGAAAGACATTAAAGGAATTATTAAATCAAAAAGGGATTTTAAAAAAATGACGGGATATAAATAGTTATTCTGGAGATTTTTTAAAAGGATGTACATTTCTGTAAAAGAAAATGTATGAGAAGAAAAAGGAAACGAAAAGCCAAAGAACAGAATTTTTGTGTTTTCTATTTCATTAAAGTCTGTAGTAAACTATCACTAAAAACAGATAAGAAATGTTATTTTTATAGCAGGGGGATGCAAGGAGTATTGACTAGGAAAGCAATATCACAAAGAGTATCAGGAAAGTAATTAAGAGAAATAAATAAGGTTCCAAGGATGGGCAAATTCATGTTTTAATTGTTGAATTAAGAAATTAGAAACCATACGTAAATGGTAAGTAAACTATTGAACTGAAAATTTTAGTCATAGGAGGAGAATGTGGTGGCATTTTAAAGCACTGGAAGTAATTTTGATTTTCCGTTCAGGGGCCATATTTATCATTGAGAATCTGGACTATGAAAGCTCTCATGAGTATTACCTGACTGTAGAAGCCACTGATGGGGGCACACCTTCATTGAGTGATGTTGCAACTGTGAACATCAATGTAACAGACATCAATGACAATACCCCAGTGTTCAGCCAAGACACCTACACGGCAGTGATCAGTGAAGATGCTGTTCTTGAACAGTCTGTCATTACGGTGTGTATCTTTTCCCCTACAGTCTTCTTCTGGGTCTTTGCAAGAATTTTTAGTGAGATTGATCCAGTTTTTGTAGTGGCCTTACTTGAAAATATTGATAATTTGAAGATAGGGAAATGTCTTTTGCTAGCCTGTTTAGTTACTGACTCTATTTTAAATGATTGCCTTAACACAACTAGCTGTTGATATCAGAAATTTGTTTAGTAGACTTCTGTGCCTCCCTCGTCTGTCTCCTAAACCAGAGTGTGATATTTTCTAGGTTATGGCAGATGATGCCGATGGACCTTCAAACAGCCACATCCACTATTCAATTATAGATGGCAATCAGGGAAGTCCATTTACAATCGACCCTGCCAGGGGAGAAGTGAAAGTGACCAAACTTCTAGACCGGGAAACAGTAAGTGGAAAAATCTGACGTACATTGTTTACAGATTATCAGATCAGTGGATGGAAGTGCCTTATATTCACCTCTGCTGACATTTTGGGAAGTGTTAAAAGGGTAGAACCAGCCTTGTTCTCAGTAAGTGACAAGCAAGATATAAATACTTGAAAAGCAGTTGTAGTATGAAGATCTCCAGAATATGTGATGTGTTTCATAGTAATGTGAAGTTTGGATAATAAGAGTTTGTATTCAGGACCAAGTTACTGTTGGCACCAGTGTTTTGAGACGCTTCATGGAGCTAGAAGCTGGGTTTTAAATAATAGCAGAGATTCAGGAAACCCTAGTGTTGAGAGGAGGGAATTCCCTGTGAGGAACCGGGGGAACAAGGATGGAGGAAGGAAGAGACGTGGGGTGTCTTTAGGTGATTCTGTTCAGTTGTGTTGGAGTAGAGTGATCGTACAAAGAGGTGAGGGAGGAGAGATAGATGAAGAGTTTTAGGAACAGATGACAGGCCACAGACAAAACCAGGATGGTAGGTTCAGGCTGGCACTGCAGGCATTAGGTGGTTACCAATGCTGTGAGCCCAGGTGTAAGAGCACAGGAGGTGGTTGCTGAAGACCAGTCCTACAGCAGGTCTAAGTGCTACCCAGAGGTGGGAGGGACAGTGACAGTTAATCAGTTATGAAACAACAAGAGCCCAAACCGGGAAAGTAGCAACGACGAGTGAATGACAAGACAAATGCGGAAACTTTGGAGAGGAAGGATTAGGGTCCACAGAGCTCAGCTATGGCCCTCCGCAGAGGTGGCAGATGACTCGATGCGTTTCAGTCTTGCTGTGACTGGGTAGTGCCATTAAAGACGAGTAGGAGGTCACAGGGCGTAAACTCAGCACTGGGAGAGGTGCTTGAATGTGGTTTTCAATATGCTGATTTGTAGAGGAAAGTGGCATATTCAAGTAAAATTATTCAGCCAGTATTTAGAGATTTTAGTCAAACTTAAGAGACTTCTGGAAATACAGATATGGCACATGCCTCTGAAGATGATTATGGAAGTGATCTGAGGTATTGAGATAAAAGTGAGTGAATAAGGAGAGAGGCAAGCCCGCCCTCCCTTTATCCATCCATCCATTCATCCATCCATCCATCCATCCATCCATCCATCCATCCATCCATCCATCCATCCATCCATCCACTTAGTCACCTGCTCTCACAGACAGGAGGGGAGCTGCCTCAGAGGTAATGAAGTGAAGGAGAAGTGAAAGAGCCTTGGTTTGGGGAATTGGAAGGGCATCGATGATAATAAAGACTATAATTTCAGAAGAGTCGTGGGTAAATCCAAGATTAGAGGAATTTGGGGAGATAGTGCTGAGATATTTCATCAAAGTCCATTCTTTTTTTTTTTTTTGCGGTACACGGGCCTCTCACTGTTGTGGCCTCTCCCGTTGCGGATCACAGGCTCCGGATGCGCAGGCTCAGCGGCCATGGCTCACGGGCCCAGCCGCTCCGCGGCAGGTGGCATCTTCCCAGACCGGGGCACGAACCTGTGTCCCCTGCATTGGCAGGTGGACTCTCAACCACTGCGCCACCAGGGAAGCCCCAAAGTCCATTCTTTAATTCCCTTTCTGACCTGTTATTTTTGAGCGGGGACTTTCCAAGAGTTTAGGAAGCGTGACTGTTACGCTTAGGATTGCTGTACTGCTGGGCAGAACAAAACTTAGTATTTTTGACTCAGATCCTTTAGTATACTCATGTCCATTATGAGATAGCAAAAGAGAGTCTCCCGAGCTACGTCGCCCTCTTTTTGTTGGAGCGTCTTTCAGGACTGACATTCTGCAGCACGTCCTCTGGGGGTTAGCCAGCTTCTTGGCCTCTTCACTGCTCATTCTGGAAGAGAGAGCTTTAAAGAAACTGTCCTGGAAGAGAGGCCACCTCACTTAATTCACCTTCTTTTGTAGGAAGTCCCAAAGAGAGGATCTTGGGAGATTTAGACAGTTGACTACAATCCAAGAGTGACATGGTTGGGGAGGGGGAGCGGAGTGCTGAGAATGAGTGAGCCCTCGAGGGCGGGACGCGGCTTGCTGTCTGTCTGCTTCTGGCTCAGAGTCACACTGGGGCCGGAGGGAAAGTTGCCTTCCCCGCCACTAGTAAAGCAGCAGCCTTCGACATATGTGATGTTTTCTCTCATCATTTGTATTACTTTTCTGTCTTAATTTCTGTTAATAGATCTTCAGGTTTTCAAAGTTAGAACAGTTTAACAGAACAAGTGCGTTTCTGAGAAGCATTGGAGATTCTCATCCCTGTTAGTAACTTTTTCTGTTGAGCAGATACGTTACATTTTGCAGATCAGTTGTTTGTAAGCTAGGGAATTGCCCGCCTGCAGGACACGGGGAACGGCAGGCCCTCGGATCCGCCCCTCCAGTAATCAGAAGTACGCTTCAGGCTGAACCCTGCGCTTGGGCCTTGTGGAAGTGGACATGATTCTCTTTATCTTTTCCCCGAAAAGATTTCGGGTTACACGCTCACCGTGCAGGCCTCGGACAGCGGCAGTCCACCCAGAGTCACCACGACCACGGTGAACATAGACGTGTCTGATGTCAACGACAACGCTCCCACCTTCTCCAGGGGAAACTACAGCCTGATCATCCAGGTGATCCCGGGCCCAAGCCTCACTGAACGCACCCCTGTTGAAATAAGCTCTTTTGTTGGCCTCAGTGGTTCATTTGAAATATCTTTCTTTTCCAAAGGCTACTTTTGAGAAAAATGGGAACAGTGACATTATAGGGCTCTCCACCAATACTAAACGATGAGCATTTCCAAGATGCTGTCATCTCTTCTTGTGCTTTGATTTTTAAGACATTCTCGCTAGCTTGATTGTTAACCTTACCTTCTGCCCTTGCGTTTCCTCCTTGCCCCTTACCCTCCCTCCTCCCCGCCACTCCTCCTCCAGACGCCTCCCCTCCCTCACTCCCCCCACACCTTTCTTCTCACGTGCCCCCTCCCTTCCAGCCCCCTCCTTCCCATCACCACCACCCCTCCTCTCTCCTCCTTCCAAATGGAGCGGCAGTGTCTCTCTTTTCTGTAAATTTCATATTATAGAAAACTTGCATATGAGACGGGGTTTTGCTGAAAGTTGTGTGGTTCTCTTACTCTTGCAGGAAAATAAGCCCGTGGGGTTCAGCGTGCTGCAGCTGGCAGTGACGGACAGGGACTCCTCCCACAATGGCCCTCCCTTCTTCTTCAGCATTGTGAGTGGAAACAAGGAGGGGGCATTTGAAGTCAACCAGCAGGGAGCCCTCCTGACGGCAGCTGCCATAAATAGGAAAGTGAAAGATCATTACTTACTGCACATTAAGGTATTGAAGTCTTTCTTTATGGCTTTGTTGTGGACTCAGGGAGAAGAGCTGCTTTGGTGGCTATCTTGTCCTGTGTAAACAGCTTACGTTGCATGAGAAGACAAAACTGAATTAGAATTATAGTCTTCTGGTTTTTTGGTCAGACCTTCATTTTTATCCCATGGCACTTCGTGGGGGCTTATTTATTCATTTGGTTACTTTGTCATAGACGTTGGTAGAGCTAAATTTCAACGTAAATTAGTGAAAGGGCTAGAAAGAAGTATTTATCCTGTCCCTTGATAATACTTCTCATGTGGAGAACTAATATCTAACAATTGGTAATATTTTAGAACTTGAACAATGTAAATATATTTTTATTAAGAAGTTGTAAACGACGACATAGACGAAGGTGATTTTTTTTTTCCCTTTTCTCGTAGGTGGCAGATAACGGAAAGCCTCAGTTGTCATCTTTGACATACATTGACATCAGAGTCATTGAAGAGAGCATCTATCCTCCTGCAATTTTGCCACTAGAGATTTTCATTACTGCTTTTGGAGAGGAGTACTCAGGTGGTGTCATTGGGAAGATCCACGCGACAGACCAAGACGTGTATGACACATTAACCTACAGCCTCGATCCCCAAATGGGCAGCCTCTTCTCTGTCTCCAGCACGGGGGGCAAGCTGATAGCCCACAAGAAGCTGGACATAGGGCAGTACCTCCTCAACATCAGTGTAACGGACGGGAAATTTACCACCACGGCTGACGTCACGGTGCACATCAGACAAGTGACGCAGGAGATGTTGAACCAGACCATGGCCGTCCGCTTTGCCAACCTCACCCCAGAAGAGTTCGTTGGTGACTATTGGCGCAACTTCCAGCGAGCTTTGAGGAACATCCTGGGCGTGAGGAGGAGCGACATTCAGATCGTTAGCTTGCAGCCCTCCGAACCTCATCCGCATCTGGACATCTTGCTCTTTGTAGAGAAATCAGGTAGCGCCCAGGTCTCAACAAAACAACTTCTGCACAAGATTAATTCTTCTGTGGCGGATATTGAGGAGATCAGTGGTGTGAGGATATTGGATGTGTTCCAGAAGCTCTGTGCAGGGCTGGCTTGCCCCTGGAGATTCTGTGACGAAAAGGTGTCCGTGGATGAAAGTGCGATGTCAACGCATAGCACAGCCAGACTGAGCTTTGTGACCCCGCGCCACCGTAGGACAGCTGTGTGTCTCTGCACAGGTAACACACATACGCATGTGGAAGTAGGCAGTGCAGGTCATTTCATGTACGACCTTTGAAGGCTATACGTTAAAGATCGTTCCCTTGAAATTCCTATTAATTAGCTTTCCCCCCTGCCCCCCCCTTTTTTTTTTAAACAAAGGGGGAAAATGCCCGCTTGTCCATCACGGATGTGAAGACAGTCCGTGCCCTGAAGGATCTGAATGTGTCACTGATCCCAGAGAGGAGACATACAGCTGTGTCTGTCCAGGTGGCAAGTTTGGCCAGTGCCCAGGTGAGAGGTTCAATAATTAAGAGTACTTGTATTTAAAAAAGTAACTTTCAGAGTTTCTTATTTTCTTCTTTGTTGGAGTTGAAGAGTATTGTAAAGTACGTTTATTATAACAAGTCAGACATAGAGGCAAATACAGTAGTAGCTTTTCCTTCCTCTTGAACTCCTCCTGTGTTAATAGTTTGATACTCCTCCTCTCTCATCAGAGCTCATATAAACATTCAGTCCCATATGTACAGATTTATTGTCCTTTTCCTTTCAGGAGTGATTACATCTAACACAGTCCTCTTTTCCTCTTTATGAGCATCTTGCCAAATCCTAATGCTTGTTAATAGTTGTACAGCATTTTGTAGTGTGGCTGTACCATCACTTTTTCAACATGGTGCTTACGTGTAGAGATTCAGTTTATGTTCTCCTGTGTTACAAGAAGAATCCTTAAACGTGTATCCTTACATATTGGTGCTTTCGCTTCTGTATAGCAGATTGTAAAACTGGGACTTACGTGTGTCAAAGGTGAACTGCACTTTTAATTTTTAGATATACCGTTATGTTAGTTCCCCAAAAGTTGTGCCAGTGCCTATTTCTTCCAGTCACGTGTGAAGGTCTCATTCCCCATTCTTTTGCTAATATTGAAGGTTTTCAATTAAAAAACAAATCCCCCCATCTAATAAGCATGAAATGATATCTAATTATTTTAATTGCCATTTCTCTGGCTACTTATGAAAGCAGTCTTTTCATTTGTTCATTGCCTATTAGCACTTCCTCTTCTGTGACGAGCCTGTTCCTATTATTTGCTTGATTATCTGGATTATTTGTCTGTTTCTTATCTTTAATGTCTGGAGCTCTGAAACCCTGTGTATTTTGATCAGTAACATCTGCATAACGCTGTCTGTATGTTATTGATCTTTTGATTTGTTTAATTTTTATTTTGTCACTTCTGCATAATTTTACAAAACAATTTTCATCTCTGGATTGATATTATTTTCATCATTTTTGTAGAACGGGAATTGTTTTATGTCTTGCTTGAGAAGGTTTCCCAAACCACCTTCAGGCTATGTATTTTCCTAAACTGCTTTCTAATAATTTTATAATGGATATTTCATATTTAGGTCTTCTATTATCTTAGAATTCATTTCTCTGTGATACAGTAGTCTAACTTATTCTCTCCGAATGGAGATCCAGTTATGCTGTGCTGTTTATTAAACAAGTAGACATTTCCCATTGAATTGCATTTTATAATGTTATAATCATAGATCCAAAACTTTAATTAGGGCGGGACTGTGGGGACACACGTATAAAAATACTTAAACTTGATTCTGATTTATTTTTTCCTCTTTGTGATTCACAGGGAGTTCATCCGTAACATTTACTGGAAACAGCTTTGTGAAATATCGTCTAATGGAAAATGAAAACAAGTTAGAGATGAAACTGACCATGAGGCTGCGAACATACTCCACCCACGCGGTTGTCATGTACGCTCGCGGGACTGACTACAGCATCTTGGAGGTGAGTGTTTTTGCATATTTGTACCTCAGATTGTGGGAGACTTTAAAAATATAAACCCCATTTTATGTTCAGATTGTCCATTTTTTAAAAGAATAAAATAAACAAAATGAAATGGTTAAGTTATTCATTTAAATGGTTCATTGATACTTAGACATAAGTTTTGTAGAATGAAAAGCTCTTTTTGCTCTGCGGTGACATAGACATTTACTTCTGTTTTTTACAAACATTTTTAGGTACCTGTGACTGTTACATTCAAACTCTAAGTGATATTACACCTTAGTGATATTATAGGGAGTTTATAGAAAGGTCGTACATATGCTTGAAGTGATAATTAGCTTGCCTACTTTTTTTTTTTTTAGCATGATTCATTTTTGACTTTTGATAAAAACCTGATGCTGTTTTTGGTTGTTGTTCGGTACAGTTAATTATTAGTCACACGACGCCTTTAGGATACGCAGTTGAAATTTGATATCCTTGAGAGGTCCATTTTTATTATCTGTACAGTGAATGAGAGCGTGTGTTCTGTAGTAGTTAAATGCGAGGGCTTACTTTCTTCCTTCAGTCACCAAACATGGTCTGAGACTGTGCATGAAGACTCCATGAGAGTAACGTGAACAGTGATTGTTTCTGTTGTAGATCCACAATGGAAGGCTGCAGTACAAATTCGACTGTGGAAGCGGCCCAGGCATCGTCTCTGTCCAGAGCATCCAGGTCAACGATGGGCTGTGGCACGCGGTGTCTCTTGAAGTGAATGGAAACTACGCCAGGTTGGTTCTAGACCAAGTCCACACCGCATCAGGCACAGCCCCGGGGACGCTGAAAACCCTCAACCTGGACAGCCATGTGTTTTTTGGTGGCCACATCCGTCAGCAGGGCTCACGGCATGGAAGAAGCCCCCAGATTGGCAGTGGTTTCAGGGGTTGTATGGACTCCATTTATCTGAATGGGCAGGAACTCCCTCTAAATAACAAACCAAGGAGCTACGCACACATTGAAGAATCGGTGGACGTGTCTCCTGGGTGCTTGTTAACAGCTACGGAAGACTGCTCGAGCAGCCCGTGCCAGAATGGAGGCGCCTGCCACCCCTCACCCACTGGAGGTAAGCTTCACAAGTGAGCCTTCTTTAAACGTTACACGCATATGCGCATGAGGGGAAGTTCCCCCCCCCCCATATTTCTGCTCTTCCTCTTTTTATTCAATCAGTTTTGTCAGATCCTGCAGCCAGCATGGGATCTGAGTAGCATGCATGATGCTCTAGCAGAGCGAGATTTTGAATGCATCCCTGCAGCGGCTGGAGGGGACAGTTTCTCTCCCGCTGAGCTGCGGCCATGCTGCTTCGTGTTTCCAAACATGTCTCATTCTGCACCAGTAGACAAAGGAAACCACAGCTGACCCTGAACTCCTCTCCGGCCACACGGACACTGACCTGGGGGTTAGAATTGGTTCCACGTAGTTCTTCTTGAGGCCTCCTTTTATCCAGTGGCCCAGCAAGGGGACTGCTAGCCTTGCTCGCTCTAGGTGGGAGTAGAAGTGGTTTTCCAGAAGGCCTTGGACCCCTCGTAAATTACGGTGAACTAGAGCTGGTTATGAGTTCTCTCTTCAGTTCTTTGTGTTTTGGTGATACCAGCAGTAGACAACTTTTTACCCAGAGGGAATGGGAATTTTACTAGGTATTACAGGTCTTGGAGAGCTAAATCTTCACCTAAACTTAAAAGTAAAAACGAATATACTGAGACTTATTTTTTGAGCTGCTGAATGATAGGACTTTTTGTTCCCTTTTGCTGATATAGGTTATTACTGCAAATGCAGTTCCTTGTACATAGGGACCTACTGTGAGGTGGGCGTCAATCCGTGTTCCTCCAACCCCTGCCTGTACGGGGGCACCTGCCTTGTGGACAATGGAGACTTCCTTTGTCAATGTAGAGGATTATATAGTGGTCAGAGGTATGTAGAGTTTTCTTAGCTTTCATAGTTAATTTTAACATTAGCGTTTCTAATGTCATCATGTGTGCAAAATACATTCACTTGTTACTGTTTTGCTGTATTTGTTTACAGTAGAAGTATTAGGTTTATGTTTATTTTTTCCCTGTTCTTTAGGTGCCAGCTTAGTCCCTACTGCAAAGATGAACCCTGTAAAAATGGTGGAACATGTTTTGACAGTTTGGATGGTGCTGTCTGTCAGTGTGACTCAGGTTTTAGGGGAGAAAGGTAACTGGCTTCTTTCAAGATTTGTATTTGCACCTCTCTGTAGTTTCACAGTGATCAGCAGATGCAACAAAACTTCATTAATTTGGACTGTGTTGCTTCAGGATTTGAATTTAGAGCTCATGATGGCTCCTTGTATAATTTATCTTTTCATTCTTTAAAATAAAAAAATACTGAGCCAAATAAATATAATATTATAATGCTTGAAATATTATATGCTTTAAATATATAATGCTTCTATACTTTAAAAACATTATTGATGAACAAAGAATGTATGGGTGCTTGCAGGAAGTAACTGTTTGAGGAATGAGTAAGATTGTGTTTCTTAAAGCAGACACCCATGGAGTTGTTACCTATCTATGAGAGTGATGACATTTTTTCATCATTTATGTAGCATCTAAAATCTTTTTCCACTCTCTCAGTATCTTCTGTGAGCCTTCCATAATCCTGAGAGGTGATCATTATTTTCCAGGTGAAGAAAATGAGGCACTAAGGTGCCTGTTGTTGACCTTGAAAGAAGTGGCTTTTAGTTCTAGATGCCATTTCACCTTAGTTTTTTAAACCAGATTGGTGAAGTCTTACTCAGTGCTTGTTACTTGTAAGTGCCTAGTGCTGTACATCTAGAAAAGCCTTCACCATCATATCAGTCTTGTTAGAAGGCTTGAAGCACGACCTGCCTGCAGAGATTCACATAAGGTTTTGCTCTGGTAGTGGTTGTGGTCTTGAACTTTGCCATCAGTCACATGGTTTTCATTTGTGAGTCTACTTTAATTCTAGACAGTACTTAATATATTTAACAAAAATGTCTCAGTAATCAAAATTGTAATGCTAGGTGAGTATAGGGGATGTTAAGCAGATACATTTTGTTAGAGGAGGAAGGGTTCCAAGTGGCTGGTGGATCTGCACAGGTGCAAAATATGCCCATTTGGGAAGGCAGGAGGCTGGGCGGCGGGGGTGAGGGGTTCGCATGTGGACGAGTCCATAAACGCGAGGGTCTGAGGGAGATTTTCAACAGGGAGAAGCATATAAAAATGGAAGACAGAGTTTTCTAGCCTTTTTACATGCTTTATGGAACTGTCATTTTTCCAAACAGGAACATTTTCTGAGAAGTTTAACCTAGTCTCTTGAAATACATTTATCATGCACATTCTAAATTTCTGGATCAGAAATCAAGACAAACTGAGGTTTAGCCTATGAGTTTGATTTAGTAATCTGTTGAATCCTTAGAAAACTGGCAGTTAAAGATTGACTTGGCATAATGTTTATCTCCAAAATGTACAGAGTATGGAATCCAATGATTCATTACTCCACGAAAGGTTTTTTGTGTGGTTATTGTTGTCAGTAGTGTATTTTTGGGTGTCATACATTTGGTCCTGTTTTGGGTGGATCTTATTCAGGAGGAATTAGCCATTAGTCTCTAAGACTCATAGGCCTGGCACGTTCTGGCTCATGTTGCAAAGACCTCTCCTCAATCTGGGCTGTCTTGGCAGGTGTCAGAGTGACATTGACGAATGTGCTGGCAACCCCTGCCGAAATGGGGCCCTTTGCGAGAACACACATGGCTCCTACCACTGTAACTGCAGCCGCGAGTACAGAGGAAGACACTGTGAGGACGTCACCCCGAACCAATACGTGTCGACCCCCTGGGACATCGGCCTGGCTGAGGGGATAGGCATCGTGGTTTTCATAATGGGCATCTTTCTACTGGTGCTGTTGTTTATCTTCTGCCGCAAGATGATTAGTCGAAAGAAGAAACACCAGCCCAAACCTGAGGACAAACACTTGGGACCCAGCGCGGCTTTCTTGCAAAGACCGTATTTTGACTCAAAGCTAAATAAGAACATGTACTCCGACGTACCACCCCAGGTGCCTGTCCGCCCTATCTCCTACACTCCAAGCATTCCAAGCGACTCTAGAAACAACCTTGACCGAAACTCCTTCGAAGGATCGGCTATACCCGAGCACCCCGAATTCAGCACCTTTAACCCCGAGTCTGTGCACGGACACCGGAAGGCCGTGGCCGTCTGCAGCGTGGCCCCAAACCTGCCTCCGCCACCTCCTTCAAACTCTCCTTCTGACAGTGACTCAATCCAGAAGCCGAACTGGGACTTCGACTATGATAGTAAGAACAACTTTCTAAATCTTGATAAAATGTCGCTGAGCAATGGACAGTGAGATTACAAGTTCTGCCAGAGCTTCTGGTGGTTCAGATCAAACTGCAGAGTCTTTGTTAGTGGTGAATGTGCTCAGACTCTGTAGAGCTCTGGGATGACTGGAAAGCTTTTCCTGATGCCCCAGCCCTGTGGCTGCGATGTTATTTTAATTTAGGAATTGAATCTAGTCATGTTCCAGTTAATCTGGAAAGATCATTTTATCTTTGTAATTGATGTGGGTTCTCAACTATAATTTGGAGGGTCTTTTATGACAAAAAAATTGGGAGGGCATTTGCGTAATAGGATTCTTTTCCTAACGTGGCCAGAGAAAGTGACGGTATTTAAGTGGCCTGACATATATTTGATGCTTTGAAAAAAGCTATAGGTACCATTTTCAAATAAAATTTTAATTCCCCAGGTTGTCTAATGGTGTCCACAGGCAGGTTTATTGCGAATTTCTATTCTGTGTGAGTCTGCAAGCTCTATTTGTAGGTTTTGGGTTTTGTTCTTCAGATGTTTCTGGTTTTTTCTTTTGATGTTCTTTCACTAAACAAATCCCAGGCAGTCTGTGGGTCACGCTTGCTTTGCGTCAGGATACAGCAGGGAAGAAAACAAAGTCTCTGCCTTCATGGAGTGTAACTGGTTTGTCTGTCATCTCCTCCTTTTAGCTAAAGTAGTGGATCTTGATCCTTGTCTCTCCAAAAAGCCACTGGAGGAGAAGCCTTCTCAGCCATACAGTGCCCGGGAGAGCCTGTGTGAAGTGCAGTCCCTGAGCTCCTTCCAGTCGGAGCCGTGTGACGACAACGGTGAGTAAACACACATCTGAAATGCCCTGGTCCCCTGCTTGCTGTCCACAGCCCTGCTCACATGATGCAGCGCAGTCAGGTAGACGTGCCCGATGCCCCCCGTTTGGTTTCATATGGTCTTCACATTTCACTTCGGACCACAGTTAGACAATACCTTGGACAGCCTTGCATGAACTTCCAACTAGGGAGAATGTTTAAAATGTTCTTAGTGCTTAGGTATTGGAACTGTAACAACTGGTCCGTAATAAGGAAGAAAATATAATTAATTGAAAGGTAATGTCTGTCTGATTGGTTAATTTCACTTTGACCTTTTTCCACAACAGTGAATATTATAGAAGTTATGTGGATTTTTTAAAAACCCTTGTAACAGCTTCCTTGAGCATACCCCACGCACACACACTTACACCCTCACAGCCCTAAGAGGAGAAGCCATAGTCTGAAACATGCAACCTCAGCGGCACCTGCGGTATTACAAGGTTTTATTTGTCTCTTCCCCCAACTCCCCTGCGGCCTCAGCTCCCATTTGGATCAGAGCATACTGACTGAGAGCACAGTTTAAGAGATTGCTAGTAAGTTTGATTATATTTCTAATGAAGAAGGTTTGACGGTGGGATCATTGATGCCAGTTTTGTTTATCTGAGGGTAAATCGCATTGATAACCAGCTTTACCATATTAGCACATACCAGTAGAGAAAACTGTCAATGTTCAGAAATACAAAAAAGTGAGTTTTTAGTGGAAATTTTTGAACATCAGAATTAGTAATTTTTTTTGTGTAAAAATGCCATGTGTAAACTGAATTGTTTGTGAATCCAGAGTAAATAGCCCATAATACACTGAAGAGACCTTTCTAAACTAAGGATGGCCACAAGTACGTTCCATTCATTCCTGAATCACCTTAAGCATGTTATGTATGATATCAAGGTACACCTGTGTTTATTATCTAGTGATGAAGTATATGGACAGAACTCTGCTTATTAAACCAGCAACAAAGTAGAATTCTTTCTTTCATTAGGTTTAATTCTAAAACATTAGAGTGGCTGATTTATGTAACAATTTATATCTTTGTCCTTAAATGCTCTTCGTAAATCTCAGAATTTTGTCAGCATTTTCTTTCTTTTCCTAGTATTTTTCACTGAAACATCATTCTTAATTCTCTTAAATAGCTTTAATAAGCTATGGTCAAATTAGTTATGAAAATTAATTGCCAGATAATACAATGTGAGAAAAAATACATTTTCCACGAGTGTCTGTATTTTAATCTTTATCATAATTTTAATCATTATCAGTCATAAAGTCTGTATTAAGAGTGTATTTAAATTACATTTTTAGTTTTCTAAGGCTGTTGTAATAGATTACATAGTGGCTTAAGACAAGATAAATTTGTGACAGTTCTGCAGTTTAGAAATCTGATGCTTATGTCTATAGGCTAAATTTAAGATGTCAGTAGGCTTGTCTCCCTTCTGGAGACTCCAGGGGAGAATCCCTTTCCTGCACCTTTTCCAGCTTCTAGAGGCTGCCCCCGTTCCCTGGCTCATGGCTTACTCTTCCATCCCTCAAAGACAGCAACAGTGCACCTCCTGGCGTTCTGCTCTAGTCACAGCTCCCTCCAGCCACAGCTGGGAAAGTTGCTCCCCATTTAAGAACCCTTGTGATTACATTGGGCCTGCACAGATAATAGAGGAAAATCCCTTCATCTCAGGATCTTTAACTTAATCATATTAGCAAAGTCCCTTTTGCCAAGGATAGTAACATATTCACAGGTTCCCAGGATTAGGATGTGTACATCTTTGAGGGCCATTCTTCTGCCTATTACATGCATACTTATTTATTTTGGCATAGATGCTTTAAAACAATTGAAAGGGAAAACAGATGAAAGGGAATTTACACAGGAAACAGCCAGGCAGACAGTCTGCATTTCTCTGCTGTATGTTAGCTCACCAGCTGTTAACTCATCTGCAAAAAGACAAGAAAATTGGGGTGGGAGTACATAGAACAGAGACGAAGCCATTTTTATTTTTATGTTGCATATTTTACCTTATTATATAGCTCTTGATTTTTTTTCCTGGGAAGAATATGAGTTTATTAAATGGACCCAGAAAATTGGCTTAGCAAGTATTTGACTCTTTGAATATGAAATCTTTTGCCCATGGGATGTTGAAATAAGGATTGTTTTGTCATGACTTGATTCATAATTGTAATTGTGACACAAATTTATGGCTAAAAATTTTTTTCCCAAATTACAGTATCATATGGTTACTCTGTTCCCTTTGATTAATAATAACAAATATATAGCTTGATTAGAAAAATCTCTTGAGACATATAAGGAACAGAGTGCAAGGGTCATACATAATTATATTATATAGCTATGTTAAAGTAGTCACATTTTTAAAACTATGAGGTAGAAATTATATAAAGAAATGCTGTCTAATGCACTGTTTCCTGACTAACTGAAGATTTTCCTAATTTACTCCTTTTGTACCTTTTTACAAGCTTCCATAGTGACTGTAATACACCTTGTCAATGCTGTAGTTGACACGGTGACTAAAGAAGGTATAGTCGTGCGTGTGCTCTGTGTTTGTGTTCACAGTGACTGTCCCTGGAGTTGTGTGCTTTTGCCTAATGTAGTGTTGTACAAAGTTCTTATGTTATGGTTCTGAGGAGGTTGAATACTTTTATTTTGTGCAGGTGTGTACATGAATAATCCAGATACCTTGCAAAATATTGTTATATGTGTGTGTCTGTAGTCTTTGTTACTTTTTGCCGTTCACAGTGAATTTACACAGATGCCAGAAGTCACCTGTAGGGTCTTGACAGCTGCCTTTACATGGCACAATATTAAGAAGTTGGAAGTAATTCTACCTAAAAAAAATTTTAATATAAAAAATTATCTTCATATGAATAGGAGTAAAACTAAGTAACACACAGCTTTTATAATTAACTGTAACTGACTCTTCCTTTTTGGATTTTTCCCTGAGGTATGGTCAAGGAAAATTATAGAACATGATAAGAAGGTATATTTTTATATTTGGTTGAGTGAAAATCATTGAATAGGAAGCTTTATCTGGTCAAAATTATAGGAAATACCTGCCTTAAATTATCTTAAATTAAATTAGCCCTTTATTATACACTGAAATTCAAATAATCACATGCAAACTGCACAGGCATTTCAAACTATAAGTCAGATCACCGTAGAGCTTGTGAACACCCTAATTGTTAGGCCCCAGCACCAAGGTTTCTGATTGAGGAGGTCTGGATGGGGCCCTGAGAATTTGCATTTCCAACCAGCCCCCAGTTAATTCTGGTGTTACTGGTCTAAGGATCGCACTTTGAGAACTACTGGCATAGACCACCAGGAGTACATAAAGCTTAGGGGATCCTTTTTGCTAGGACATATGTGTCACCAAGATGTAGGTGAGAGAAGGATGGTTTCAAGCCAAGTTTGTTGGGATGGGGCAGGGGTGAGGTTTCCGTCTTTACTAATTACAGTTACTGATGAGCCTTACACTTATTTTCCTAAGAAGTACCACGTCTTTGCTTGGTGAGTCAGAAGGTGATCTATATTTTGTCTACTGAATCTTAGTTTTCCTGTGATGAAATCCTAATATTTTAAATATTGACAGAGTTTAAAGAAGCAAAATTTGAATGGTTCTTTCATTGCAGTCTCTTTCATTGAAAAATATTTTTGGCATATTAAATATTAATTGAGTTTAAAATTGAAAGCTAGTTTAAATTTAAGAATTATTGAGTGCCTGCTTAGTAACAAAAATTGTCAATCCTCTTTTTAAAAAGAAACTACCACATTTTTAGCAGGCCTTTTAGAATAATTCTATAGATACATGTTAGCTAAATACTGGCTTATTCATGTTTTAGAATCACCACAGTTTTTTCAGTTTTTGATTTAAATTCCTAGAAGAGAACCGTCAAATCTTCTTTGTTCCAAATTATTTTATCACAAGGATTTTCAAGAACATCATTGAATGCACAGAAGGCCTTGGCCTTGTTTAGAAAGTCACTAATCACCATGATTCTTACTTCCACAATAATAAGAATCGTGATGATCGCCAACGGTTAGTGCTTGACCTACATTATCTGATTTAATCCTCCAAATAACTAAGGGATTTAGTTTCAAAGATAAGAGCCTGAAGCTTAGCCAGGGTAAGCAACCTGCCCAGGGTCATGTGATTCACACTGACTCTCTCTGCCGCATGCTGGAGTTGCACATGCAAAACGAGGACCCTGAAAGAGCAAGTGGATGGGTGGGGCTCAGGGTTACAGGCAGCTAATGGTGTCTCTAAGGAAAGGTGGACAACGTAGGTATAAAATCGTATTCAAACTGGGCAAGGTTTGGAGAGATTTTCTCTTGGCTGTTCATAAGTGTCTAAGTGCATTCATGGTTTCTCTGAATTTAATGGCCATGTGAAGGCCTTGCTGTGCTGGAAAGTATGTATCTCTTGTGTCACTGTGGCTGCTGTATTTGGGTTATCACCTAAGGGACCTGATGTGACCGAGCCTTTCATAATATTTCTCAGTAACATGAGGGTATCATTTAAATTCCTTACCAGTTTACATTTTATTAGAGCCTATAGACTTTCAGTTACTCCTAACAAAATTTTGTGTTTTCAGGATTAGCTTGCCAGAAACCAGGGAAAGAAAGTAAACTCCTGAGTTTCCAGGCACAGTCCCTACTTCATCATCACTCATCTTTTCCCTTCACTCCCATGTCCCATTTTATTTGTGCTACACAAACTTCTCACCATTTGGAATTTTCATAGATAATGGCTTAGAGGCATGGTACATGGCTGACTGGGCCTTTATAAACAGTTTATATTGTGTTATGTACTTATCTTTATTGCCTTTTCAGCCGTCCTTCTCTTTTAATTACAAATGTTTTCTTTTCTCTCTACTCTGCAACCAAAAGAGTCTTTTGCTGCTCCTGACCTCAGCAAATCAAGAGGTGACTTATGCATGCCAGTTGTTCACTGATAATTCACTAAAACAAATTGGCGGAGGTTCGACCCAGTGCTGACTTGCTTCATGTGTTTGTGCAGTAACTAGTGCATAGTTGTTTGTGCCCTGCATTCTAAACGCGACTGCCTCACCTTCGCCCGTCTGCCAAAGGATTTCAAAAATCCCGGGGTGGGGGGAGGGTTTTTAAAAATAATTATACTTTTATAATATATAGTTGAAAATGATCCTTAGTCCTTTTTAAAGTAACAAAAATTGTAGGGCTTCCCTGGTGGCGCAGTGGTTGAGAGTCCGCCTGCCGATGCAGGGGACACAGGTTCGTGCCCCGGTCCGGGAGGATCCCACATGCCGCAGAGCGGCTGGGCCCGTGAGCCATGGCTGCTGAGCCTGCGCGTCCGGAGCCTGTGCTCTGCAACGGGAGAGGCCACAACAGTGAGAGGCCCGCGTACTGCAAAAAAAAAAAATAATAATAAATAAATAAATAAATAAAAATTGTAGTTTATCAAAAATTGTGTTACATTTTTCAATGTTTAATTGCATTTTTGATTTGGAGGCATGCTTTGATATGTCACTGTATTAATATAGTTCATTGTTTTTCTTAGGGCTAATGAAAAGTAGTACAATTTTTAATATTAAACTTAAAATGTTATTATAAAGGAAATTTTTTTTAATTTTAGCATGCTGAAGATTGCTTTTATTTAAAGGCTCACATTAATTAGTTTTTTTTTTTAACGACAAGTTGTGCACATCAAGTGACATTTAATATTTTACTAGAGACTTCTTTCTGAAAGGACAAAATTTCTTTACCAATGTCCTAAGACTGAACTAATACTCTTCTTTCTAAAGAGCAGTGGGTTCTAAATTACAAGAGGAACGCTGAAAGGATGATTGGAATCATTTGAAGAAAAGTGCATGTATCTGGATGCTAGCATACTGCTTCTGTTAAAACTTCCATTTCTTTATGTAAGCACCTAACACTTGAGTGTTAGGTGCTTACATAAAACTGTAAGTCCACATTTTAGGAGCAGAACCTAATTCATAGAGGTTCTCAAAAGTGGTTCGGGATGGGAGGATGTCTTCAAAGCAGAGACCAAGCGTTTCCAGAATGTTGATCCTCTGTGCGTGGGAATGCCTTTGCACCTGTGTGTGTTGCATACACTGAGCCCTTTTTCTGTGGTACACACTCTTGGGAGGAAAACACGTTGAAATCTGTTTTCTTTTCTACCAAGGGTATCACTGGGATACATCAGATTGGATGCCTAGTGTTCCTCTGCCAGATATACAAGAGTTCCCCAATTATGAGGTGATTGATGAGCAGACGCCCCTGTACTCAGCAGATCCGAACGCCATCGATACAGACTATTACCCTGGAGGCTACGACATCGAGAGTGACTTTCCACCCCCGCCAGAGGACTTCCCCGTGCCTGACGAGCTGCCACCCTTACCTCCAGAATTCAGTGACCAGTTTGAATCCATACACCCTCCCAGAGACATGCCCGCTGCAGGGAGCCTGGGCTCTTCATCGAGAAGCCGGCAGAGGTTCAACTTGAATCAATATCTGCCCAATTTCTATCCTGCCGATATGTCTGAACCTCAGAAAGCAGGCCCTGGTGAGAACAGTGCTCGCAGAGCACCCTACGCCCCTTACCCTCCAGGGTATCAAAGGAGCTTTGAAGCCTCCACTGTAGAGAACATGCCCGTGTCCGTGTACGCCTCCACAGCTTCCTGCTCTGACGTGTCCGCGTGCTGTGAAGCCGAGTCTGAGGTCATGATGAGTGACTACGAGAGTGGAGATGACGGCCACTTCGAAGAGGTGACCATCCCTCCACTCGATTCTCAACAGCATACGGAGGTCTGACACTCAGACTCCCCGCAAAGTGCCTGAACCGTAATGAACCTAGAGATTCTGTCAGTGATCTCCTGCATTGTTCTTTGCAGCAGTGCTTAAGCGCTTTTTTCGGTGAGCTGAAACGGGCATGGCTGCACTGAATCCCGCGCCTTGTGACCTGTTAGCCATTTCCAGCATCCTAACCTTCTGTCTTTGGGTGAGGTTTACGTCGGCTGTGCCATTTCTGAGCATCTTTTTGTATTTACATTTGTCTGTGTTAAAATAATAAAACGAAAATCAGTCCTACTATCTTGTTAGCATGATTCATGTATTTATATAGATTTGATTATTTTAATTTTCCTGTCTTTTTTTTTGTAAATTTTATGTACAGATTTGATTTTTTCATAGTTTTAACTAGAATTTCAAGATACTTTGTGCATTTGTTTTTGACCGAATTTTGGTGGTGTTAGTGTCATCACCTAGCACCCTGATGTTTTAATATAACCAGGGTTTCACTCTGTGTCCTTTTCAACTGAAGTATGACGTTTCGTTAATCCATTTCAGTTTAGTCATTCATTTCTATCTGTACATAGAATGAGGACAGATCCCATACATGGACATGTCTTAAATGGGTTGCTGTATTTTAGAATTATAAAGATTTTTCATTATTGGAAAGTGTAATGGGGACCTTCTGCAGACTGTTTAGAACCAAAACCACCATGACACAGTTTTTATAGTGTCTGTATATTTGTGATGCAATGGTCTTGTAAAGGTTTTTACTGAAAACTACCATTAGCCAGTCTTTCTTACTGACAATAAATTATTAATAAAATACTTTAGCTTTACTGCCTGTTCTTCCTCCGTATTTATACTCCTGTTCAGGATTCAGTTAATGAATTGAGAAAGAAGGGTTGGATGGACGGATGGATATAGCTTTTTTTGACTTAAATACGAAGAGTATTGACTTAAATACGAAGAGTTTCTTTGCAGTTGCCAAAACCAGGCTGTACTTACAGATGTTGCCACTAGGTGGCAGTATATAGCTACGTGCTACTGCTCAAAACTATAGGTGTAGAGGCAAACAGCACTCTTTTTTTTCCGGTACGCGGGCCTCTCACTGTTGTGGCCTCTCCCGTTGCGGAGCGCAGGCTCCGGACGCGCAGGCTCAGCGGCCATGGCTCACGGGCCCAGCCGCTCCGCGGCATGCGGGATCCCCCCGGACCGGGGCACGAACCCGCGACCCCCGCATCGGCAGGCGGACCCTCAACCACTGCACCACCAGGGAAGCCCAAAATAGCACTCTTTTATGTAATAAGTATTTTCTAACTAAAACGTCAAGAAAACTTTTCTTATGCATTTTTTATTTTATTGTTATTTCTTGGCCATAATTGCAACGCATCTATGGTTTTATCCTATGATTTGTATCAAAAGCAAAGCATTTTATGAAGTATTTTATCTTTCTGTTGTCAAAGAACACATCATACTTCTATAGGATTTAACGTGAAACTCAGAAGCCATTTTCCATGTGTATTTATAGTCAAAATCATCTCTCCATCCCACAAATATTTGTTCAGTACAGACCATGTGCCAGCCACTGTGATACGAATTACACAGAATCAAGCGTTCTTAGAACTTTGCAAAGACACACAGTTTCCCTTTAGGTAAAATGCCTTCGTTATTTTATTAAATGATATATATACAGAGTTTAAACATCAAAGAGAGCTAAAATACCTATAACCCAAACCAGCAAACTCAGGCACTCTGCTATAACCACATACAACCCTTTAAGCTGTTCCTCATTTTTCCTTTCAAATTTTTAAGTGTATGTATTGTCACTTCTTGAGTCACTAATTTTAGGAATTGCAGATCATGTAACCTGTAAACCTCCATTGCTCTTGTTATCCTCACCTTAGTTACACCTTCCTTTTTGGTTTAGTTCACACATAGTGTTTTCATTGTTTTGATGATGTAAACATTCACCACAGAGCTAAGTAATATGTGATGTTTATTTCCATTTACGTTGCAACGTTCTCATTTTCTTAATTGCCTTAATTTTTCTTTTACTTATTTTTTAGAATTTGTGACTTTTATTTATTCAAAAAAATCTTTTTGGTCACCTACTGAGTTGTTCTGTATGGACAAAATTTCTCTGTCTCCTTGGATTTTACATGGGGGAGGGTAGGTGGCAGGGGGAGATGGTGAATCAATAAGATATTTCATAGCAGAGTATGGAGTGATGAGTGCTGAGGAGAAAAATTGCTACTGGGGAAGGAAAGTGATGGGGTGGGTGGGGGATGGGAGGTGAACGCTGAAGACCTCAATGGCAAGCTGGCATTTGAATAAACACCTGAAGTTGATAAGGGAGAATGAGGCCACGGGGCCACCTGGTGCACCAGCATTCCTGGCAGAAGAGCTAGTATAAAGGCCTCAAGGTTAAGAAGGTCGAAGAAAAGAGGAGAAACAAGTGTGGCCTCTCATGGATTTATAAAGTGCCTCTTAGGACATGGTCAAAACTAGTAGATGACCATTGCTGATATCTATAGGCCTTTTACTTGAAGAATGTATTTCTCCAGAGGAGGGACTTTGCACTTCCAGCTTGAGAAATACTGTTGCTCTTATTTTAAAGTTGGCTGGATAGGAATACTGGCGGTTTTATCATGCACGTAGTCCCCCAGCTATTATTTCTGGGAACATTCCTTCTCCCTCCTCTTTGCCTCTTGTCACCGAGTCTGCTCAGGACGGAGCTGAAAGACGGGTCTGTGTACAGTTGAAACAGCCAGCACCCCTGGTACTCACCCCGTTGTCACCGACTTTCCAGTGAGAAATCATTGTAGGCGGCACGAGCTCTCCAGGCTGTGAGGTCTGATTCCTCCTCTGCTAAGGCATGATTTATCACTCCCCGCACCATCCATCTTCATACACTATGGTGTGGTTTATAGTTAATACCTCTTTACTTGCATTGAAAATGGGGCTGCTTTTTAACTTTTTCCCCGTTTCCCTGTTTTGGATTTTCAAGAGAAGAAATAGAATGCTCTGCCAACCTTAAACTGGAAGTCTGGAATACGCTCTTAACCACTGATTCCCAGTGTCTAGAACATTAGTAGGTTAGTTGCCTATTGCGCCACAAATTACCAGAAATATGGTGGCTTAAAATAACTCCCGTTTGTTAGCCCCAGTTCTGCAGGTCAGAAGCCCAGCATGGCATGGCCACGTTCTCCGCTCAGATCTTGCTAGGCTGAAACCAAGTTTTCAGCTGGGCTGGGATCTCTTATGAGGCCTGGAGCCCTCATCCAGGTTCACATGGTATGGGCAGAATCCAGTTCCTTGGGGTCATCGAACTGAGGTCCCCATTTTCTTTCTTGCTGTACAGCCGAGTTTCCTGCTTTCTCACTGACAGCGCCCACTTTATTGGCAGCGTCTGACTCAGGTTCTAGCTCTGTGACCCTCTGATAACATAGTAGCTTACATCTTCAAAGCCAACAGACCTCAGGAGGGGTCCAATCCCTCTTCTAAGGACTCACCTGATTGGGTCAGGCCCACCCAGGATAATCTGCCATTTGATTAATTAAAAGTCAACTGATGAGTACCCTAATCATGGGAATTCCCACTGTATTCATGTCCACACTCAAGTCAGGAATTACACTATGTACTCCCCAGGGTGGGGTTCTTGTGCACCATCTTGGAAGTCTGCTGGCCACCATTGGCACTCTGTTGTTTTTTTATTTTTACAATACTTTGACCTAAAATATTATACAGACCATATTTTAAACTGAAGACTATTTGCATTTTATTTTTTTTAAGAAAAGGCATCATCTTGGGCTAATTGGAAATGAATAAACAACTGACCCGAGATCTCAAATGAAAATGATTACTTTAACATAACACACACTATATGAATTGAACACTTTTGTTACAGAAGAATCCAAGCAGCCACATAGAACTAGCATATGCTTGTCCATTTTTTTTCCTAAAGACCCTTTACTTCCATAAATCTTGATAGGTAGAAGTCAGGGTCTGTCACTTTCCCCAACTAGATTTCATCTTGACTGTTTGCTTGTTACTCATTTTAAATTCCCTTGCAAAATTCAGATGCCTTAGAAAATTCCACCGCTTTTTCAGCATTTCTGGACACTGCTAAATGTCCTTTTCACCTGGATTCCGTGTTTTATATATTTTTTGGTAGTATATTTCTATTTGAAGGCCACTTGTTATTTGTCACATTCTTTACCTGCTACCCTTGGAAACTGGTTTAGTTTAAAAGGAAAGAGATTTACAGGCTAAATATCCATTAGAAAAAAAATGCTAGTTAAAAACATTTGAACTTTAAAATTTTGATTTTGGACTTATTTTGTTCAATGCTATCTCTAAAATTTAGATTTGTGTGTGTGTATGTGTGGCAGGAAGAGTAAATTTACTTTAGGTAATTGTGCTGATCACATTCGGTTTTTTGGGGTTTTTTTGGTACTCGGGCCTCTCACTGTTGTGGCCTCTCCCGTTGAGGAGCACAGGCTCTGGACGCACAGGCTCAGCGGCCATAGCTCACGGGCCCAGCCGCTCCACGGCATGTGGGATCCTCCCGGACCGGGGCACGAACCTGTGTCTCCTGCCTTGGCAGGCGGACTCTCAACCACTGCGCCACCAGGGAAGCCCCACATTCGTTTTTATCATAGAGTGTGTGGAGCTGTCATACTAATCTGCTGCAAAGTGAGAGAGTTGCTTTCCAGGTGCTGAGAGACATCCAGTGCCTTTCCAGAAGCTACGTTAAGCTTTTTGGATTGCTTTTAATTTGCGAAAGCAAAAAACTGGCTGCCTAAGTTCTCACGTACCTAGGAAGTGGGGGATTGACTCTAAAAACATGGTGATGGAAGAAGGAAAGGTACACCCAGGACACCCTCATTGTTAATGAGTGATATGAATTGAAAAGCTGTTGTTTACTCTTTCTGATGAAAATACTAGATTAAGCTGTAGGAAATCAGTGCTTTGAGTTGCCAAAATGACCTGTTATAGAATTTTGCCTAATGTTATTTATTGATAATTAAAACAAATTAGTAGCCAGATTATCATCAGGGATTAGAAGCTTTGACTCTTTCAGCTCTCTTCCTTGAAGAATGTTGCTGAGAGTTCCTCTCATGGAACCTATCTGTATGTAAACCGAGGGTTTCTGGGTGCGTTCATCCACGCTGCCATCTAATAGTCACTGAACTTTTGCCTCCTGCCAGACGCTGCCAGGCTCTGAAGATACTCCCTGGTGTCTCTTTTCTTGGTTTCCTCTAAAGATTCTGGGGTGATTTCTTACTAAGCAGAATAGTTCAAAATTTTTAATGTTTTAAAACATTTAAATATAAGCATTATAAGAGATTGAAACGTGCTTATTGCACTTGATTAATAAACTCCAAGACTAGGGAAAACACCTGCTTCCCTCCTCTGCTGCCTTTTAGCATTTCTGCTTTGGGGGATGATGCAGAACCAGCTCTGCTCTACCAGTGGGCCATCCTAACAAGCACAGAATTTCAACACAGCGCCCTTTCTAGGTCTTGTCATGGGGACACTCTGGTTATGCACAGTTTATTTCTGTTCAAATCATCACCAGACGACATTGGACGGGGCTGTTGGTCTCTTCATTTTTTCATTTGCCTGCATAAAAAGAGTATTTTGAAATGTTTTATATCTTTTAATTTAAAAAAAACATTAAAAACATCTCTATTGTGTTCCCAATCGTGTAGTTCATAGGCACATAGAGTAGAAATGCAGTGATCACTCCAGACACATTTTCTTAAGATTTCTGGAATGCAATCAATCCAACATTTAAAATCTGCCATTCTATGAATATTATTTATTTATTTATATTTTTTGGTTTAAAAAAGTAAAAAGTTTTTGAAAAAAGTACATAGGAATCTACTACTAGAGTCCTATCTCCCAGAAACAAATCCTATCTCGCAGAAACAAATCCATTATCATTTTGTGTGTATAGTCTGATTTTATTTTCTGAGTGTGCTGCCTAAGATTGATTTACAAACTTGGTACTTTGTATCCAGTTTTGCCCCCTGCTTTTCCCACTTTGCAGTGTAAATGATCCTTTTTAGAAAATGCCTTTCTAAAGAGATGCATAATGTTTCATAGTATGGATTTATAACCTATCTATTTTGCTACTTTTAAGACGTTTATGATTTTTTCACAGCAATCCCAACACTAATGTCTTTTTTTGTCCAACATTAATGTCTTTGTATATTCATTTTTGTTCCTCTTCAGGACAGATTTTTAGATATGTGGATTACTTATTTTCAAAGTATTGCATATAACAAAATTCTAGACCTAAGACAACAAAAATGGTAGAACTTCTATGGGCATTCTTACATTTCCTTAACAATCAATCTAATGCTCTGCTATGATATTCCTATGACAGTGCTTTCCCCCTGCCTCTTCCATGTCATGGCACATGTAGAAGATGATGTTTTTATGGCTCAGTGGCGTGAGGGACTAAGCTGCTCTAAACCAGGAGTTCCAGCTGTGTATTATGATGCCCCTGGCTCCTCCCAATTGTCCAGAGGGCTGGAGGGTCAGCATCTACAAGAAAGCCCTGATCTAGGGAATTCTGGATAATCCTGCTCTTTTTTCTCTTCCTGTGAATTTATTTCTATGAAAAAGTCTAGATGAGAACCAATCATCTTCATAGAATTAGCCTTGATTTCCATTCAGTTTTCAGGGACTCCATATAAATGTAACATTTAGGTTTATAAGCTATCAGATCTGGAAAAATATCCTAACCCCCTACCCAGCGCCCCCAGCCTTTTTTCAGTTGATGGGTTCCCCTTTATCTGTCATTCCCTACTTTCACCACCCTACTGAGTCTGGTCAGCAACTTTTTGAAGGTCAGTGTGGGCTGTTCTTTCTCTTTTGCAGACTCGCATTCATTCTGTGAACTTTCTGATTGCTCTTCATCTAAGGCATGAGGTTCAATTTCAATTAGTGCACCAGATGAGAGACAGAGTTGTTTGGTTCAATTTCAGTTAGTGCACCAGATGAGAGACAGAGTTGTTTGGTTCAATTTCAGTTAGTGCACCAGATGAGAGACAGAGTTGTTTGGTTCAATCTCAGTTAGTGCACCAGATGAGAGACAGAGTTGTTTGTCAGGAATTTAATTTCCTCACCAGCGGTTTACTGCCTCTACTGCAAACAGAATGAGACACTTGAAAAGAATGACAGTAATTTTTTTTCCCCAAGAAAAACCTCTGCTTCTGTGAACACTTAGGAAATTAATGCACTTGTCACTGTGCTGTTGGAAAGCGTGACCATAGAAGGGCCTCCATTTTCAGATGAGGCTGGACATAGAGGAGAAAGAAAATGCATAACATTTGAAAATGTCATGGGACCGAATATAACTTGGACAGAGCTAAGACCTTGTGCAGGGTCTACAAGGAAGAGATGAGAAGTATGAACTCAATGATTCTAAACCAGAGCCATTATCCAATTATCTTCAAGGGTAAAACGAAATTCTTAAAATGTCTCATAACTATTGCTTCCATTCATTTTGATGCTTATGGAAATTACCTAACAGTTTTAGCATGAGGGGAGAATATAAGAAAAGGAACGAATAATCTACCCGGAGGACATGTCAACCCCCTCATGTCTGTCAAGACTTAGAAGCACGGCTCCATTTCTTTGCCAAGTTTGAAACGTTAACCCACCTGCAAATTAGGATTACAAACAGACATTTTTAAATGATGTTCTTGTGATTTAAATTTTTACCTTAAATGAGTATTTTCCCCTTCTTTCAAAAATAAGCGTACTTTCAAATAGATGTTTTAAGTTAGGACAGACAAAATAAAGCTTTATTTGTAAATCTTATTAAAAACGTAAATTCCTTTAATTAAATTGAATGTTCAAAATGCAGAAAGGTTCTCCAACCAAAAGCACTTATTGGACTGAGATAGTTTTTATTCATAATAAATTCTGAGCTTTTATTTTAATAATAAAAATGCTGCATTTTTACTTCTAAGGGGGAGCTTTACAAAATTTAAAAAGACCCCCAGGTCATGGTTCTCCCATATAATGCCTGTGCTGTGGTTTTGAATGATCCATGCTTCAGGAGACCCCCTCACACTGAACGACAAGACTAGGTTTGTTCTTTACCAGAATAATAACAACAACAAACCGTGCTGAGTCTATGCACCAGGCTTTCTTCTATGAGCTTAGCGATATAAGCCTTACAACTCTGGTATGGGGAGTATCTATTATCATCCTCCCCCTTTTATATAAGAAAAGCTGAGACATTTGTCCATGATGACAAAGCTGGCACGTGGGAATGCCCCCTTCAACCTTGGGAGCCCATCCTCCTTACCAAGACCTCCTGCTGCACCTGGCAGAAGCCCTCTTCTCTCAGGCGGGACGTTCCATGACTGGATTGGACAGTCGTCCACACCCTTGCCTGGGTAGCTGTGCAACCTTCAGGATCAGTTAATTTCATAGCTCAAACTTCAGTCCTTCTCACTCTGCTTTTTAAAGGAGGGCTACTTTTTAAACCAAGGACCCTCGGGGCACACTCTCAAACACCCACATTTTCAAGGCATCAGTGGCTTTGAGCCACAGACCTGAGTTCAAAATCGTGCCCTGTCACTGGTGCTATATGATGTTGAACCAACTCCTTAACTTTTACTTAACTTAGTTTCCTCAGCTGAGAAGGAGGGGTGGCTAATACCCCACAGGTATGGTGTGGAATCCATACAAACAGCCTGAGAGAGAACTTCTCACATTCCAAGCCTTCTGCACTTAGTAACTCTCTGAACCCATCCTGTGACCCTCCTTATTATCCTCATTTCAGGAAACCAAGACACAGACAAGGTAACTTTCCAGAGGTCAGTGTTAAGGCTAAAGTTCAAAGCCCTTACTCTGGCCTCAAATCTTCTTCCCACAGACCACCTTTCTGAACAGCATCTCCGGAAGTGAATCCAACAGCAAAAGGGCAAAGCCCCTCATGCCAGCAGCTTTGGCACAAAATAGATGTTCAATAGATGATTTATTATGGTTGTTACTGTTTCCTCCCTCACTCCCACCCCAATTTTCAAATATGCATTTTAATAGTTTATTTATTATTTTTAAAACGTATCTCTTACATTTTTAAACATGCCTTTGTGGGATATGCTATAATTCAAAGAAGTTTCCTGAACCACTAGTTTAGATCATTGGACTGATTGACTAACGCAGAAGAGCTTTGGTCATTTGAATCCTTGTTTTCCACCAACTCAGTGCCTTGAACCCTGGAGATTCTATAGGATGTGGGTGCAATGAAGTCTCAAGAGGCCACTTTTGCTGTTCATTAGCCAAAAGTTATTTCTGAGTATCTACTCCAGTCAATGAATGCCAGAAGCATTATGTTTGCCATTCGGTGAAGAATGAACACGATCAAGTCCCTCCTCTTCAGGAAGAATAAGATGAGAATGTTCAGGGTCAAGTTCACAACCTCCTATCCTGTGCCCTCTCATTCTCCCACCTGCTTCATTTAACAAAATAAAAATAATACTCTCCATTTAATCTTGGCCCAAGTACTGGTGCTCCCGAGGCTCAGGTGCCCCTTCTCTCTCTGCCCCTTGTCTGGTTTATTCATTCATTCTTTTATTCATACATCCATTCATTCTTTGATTCACTCAGCTCAATTTATCTTGTGGGTTTCATTAACATATATTCATTTAATCTCTACCCTTTGCACATAAAAGTGAACAAAGCTTGCTTATGAGTAGTCATGGCCTTTGACCGAGAAACAAATATTTCAGGGTGGTCCAGGGTTGCATGCTATGAAGTAACATATTTAATAAAAACTGAACTGTGATGCTTTAGCGCTCTTTTCTCCCCACTCCTAAAAAGCTCTAGTATATGTTAATGCTGAAATAATAGTTATATGCTTGGAGTAACAGAGAGTAGATCAAAATCAGAACCGTCTCCTCGTGACTTTCAAGTTTCCTATATGTTAACTTGAAATTCAAGCAGCGCAATTCTGATTCAGTCCTGTGTATCTGGAGGACCTCGGCAGTAACCATGATGGGGCACGGGGATTATTTGTAAGTAATTTGCAATTAGATGTAATTGCAAACACAGCTTCTCCCCTCGTGGGTTTCAGATGCTCTGATTCCTTCACAAAAGGAGATATGAACACAGAGTGAAACCACTTATCCGCTGTCAACATGTATAATGGGGACAAGGCTGATGCACCCCTGGCTTGGAACGTTAACACAGCCAAAGAGGTGGGAAGGGAAATGGTTTACTTAGGGAACTCTGCCTGTGTCAATGTGAAAGCATTGTAATCTGTTATAGCATTTGCATGTGGTGAGCCCCATTTAATGAGTGTCCTTCCCCAGAACACACACACACACGCACACACACACATGCACACACTGCTGTTTCATATCTCTGTGTGTGGTAAAACCTCTTATTTACACAAACGTACTTCCTGAGTTGTTAAGGTTCTGACTTAATGAGTTGTTAAGTTTCTGACTTGATGAAATTTTTCAGAAGTGCTTGGTAAATATTACCATGAAATTACTCTTGGAATGTAGGCCCGGGGCCCAATACAAGCTGGTGGAGCCCCCCCTGGAGAAACATGATTCCTATTTGGATCAAATGGACTGAAATCTCTAAGTAGGGGTTTAAGATGAGGTCTTAGCCTTGCTAGAGCAGAACTCAGGGCTTGTATTGGCTTGTATTCAATACTACAATGAGGAAGACCAAGCTGACTGAATTCTTGACAAATGTCTGTTGCTTTAAGCTGTAGGAAAATTCTTGATGACTATGGGCCATGGGGATTTTTATGTGTGCGTGTGTGTGTGTGTGTGCACGTGTTTGCTCTCCACTTTGTCACTGTATTCAAGTACATCAGGCGATATTCAAATTGATGTTGAAACAGAGCAGGACCCGATGGTCGGTCCTTCAGCCCTCGCCCCCCCACCCCAGGTCCTCAGCCCGCCTTTCGTCCATGGAAAAACTTTAGCCAAAGGGCTTCCCTGGTGGCGCAGTGGTTGAGAGTCCGCCTGCTGATGTAGGGGACACGGGTTCATGCCCCGGTCCGGGAGGATCCCACATGCCGCGGAGCGGCTGGGCCCGTGAGCCATGGCCGCTGAGCCTGCACGTCTGGAGCCTGTGCTCCGCAACGGGAGAGGCCACAGCAGTGAGAGGCCCGCGTACCGCAAAAAAAAAAAAAAAAAAAAAAAAACTTTAGCCAAAGAATAAGTTTAATCAGATTTCAGTGACAAAATGCAGAAACAAAGGAAAACAGTCCAACAAGACAAAATAATAATAGTTTAGACATGAAGCAAAGTCAAGGACCTTTAGTTCCTCCTCAAGAAACTCTATTCTTTTTTTTTTGCCGTATGCGGGCCTCTCACTGTTGTGGCTTCTCGCGTTGTGGAGCACAGGCTCCAAACGCGCAGGCTCAGCGGCCATGGTTCACGGGCCCAGCCGCTTCGCGGCATGTGGGAATCCTCTCGGACCGGGGCATGAACCCGCGTCCCCTGCATCGGCAAGCGGACCCTCAACCACTGCGCCACCACGGAAGCCCAGGAGCTTCATTCTTTGAGCTGTTTTGGAGATACTGAAACGCCCACCAGGCAGAAGGAGTTAACTCCATGATGACCAGGCTGTAGCCATGACGTAAGCTGCCACAATTCCGAGAGCTAGCCTCAGAGAAATGGGAACAAACCGACCCTGGGACTGAACTGGAACTGAAGACTAAACTATACTTAAAACAAGATGGCGCTGGCCAGACCACCAAGGACCAGTTTCAAGATGACTGTGAGAGCCGGCTCTGCTGTTCCTGTACGTAGCCCCTCCCTCCGTCTAGATAAACTCTTGCCCGCTGATTGCCAGTAGGGGGAGCTGGCCTTTGGACGGGAGTTTGCCCTTCACCCCGCCCCGGGTTGCTGGCCTCTGAGATAAAACGGACTTTCCTTCCCATCAGCCTTGTCTCTCTATTGCTTTTGCGCAGTGGGCAGCCAGACCCCACTTGCGGTCACAGTTTTTGGCACCCACCGTGGGGCTGAACTCTCGCGACATCTGGCTCCCGGGATTCCCAACCCCCAGCCCCAGCAGAGCCGCGGAGGCCATGACAACACGCCACGACGGCTGCAAGGAGCTCGCTACCCGTGGCTCGCTGGCCCTGAGAAGGGGATTTGGGGGGACGTTCCTAGCAGCTGCCAAAAACATTTGTTTCGGGGGATCCTCCCTGTTTCTCCCCTGCTGGGCGCTGGCTGCCAATGTACGCTTTTCCTTGATGGAACGGAGACATGCGTCTGGACAGGCTGATGAGCTCCAAGACCGAGTAAGTCCACCGGTGTGTACCCAGGCTAACTTCTCTTCTGAGCACGAAGCACCTTTGGGCATTGTGCCAGTTGGTTCTGATGTGTGTCTGATGTCGAGGACCGTTTGTGTCTGGGAGGTATTTGTTTGGGACTCCGTATGGGTCTTCCTCTTCCTCTTCCTGAGATTTGTGACAGTTCTGTCTTCTGGTGGGTGAGTGTATATTCCATTTGTGTGATTGGTATCTTTGTTGTTTTTTGTAAAACGGGAAATTCAGGTTAACTTCATTAGAAAAATTTTAGCTGTGAGATTATGACTAAAGAAAATGAAAGATAATTTTTTTTAACAATATATGACGACAGTAGTCTTTAGACTCCGGAAAAAATGGTTAAGATTAAACTCTTTTGAAATTCCAAAACTGGTTCTTTTTGCATATGCAGTTAAAGAGAGCTAGCTTGATAAAATATTGTTTTCAAAATTCTGACCCGAAGAGAACAAAAATATGTCTAAGAGAAAGCTTGAAGTTAACTCTTATCATGTCCTTAAAATACAGACACAGCCCACTTTGCCTTAGACTTTGGTCTTGGGTTTATTAGTAGAACTTCAAAAGATGTTTGGGTTTATTAAATACGCATCTTGTACCAACCACATTAAAGAGAAATTATGCTATGAGAAAAATGTAAGGTTTTAGAGGTTATGGAATATGTGCTTAAGTTTGCCAATAAGTAAATGCTGGTATAACAGTTCAATTACTTGTTTCTTGGTTTGGTTAAGGCTTTTAAGGGTTAAAAATTATAACATGTAATTAAAGCTACTAAAAATGATAAGGGAAGCATTTCAGTGTGTAAAGCAAGTAGGATATGTGTTGTCAGCAAGAGAAGGTATAAAGAATGGAAATATTTTTGTTGAGGAAAAATGATGATAGTAATTTTGTCCTAGGGTTGGTTGCTTCTGGGGAAGGGACAAATCATATGGAAAACATTTGATAACTTTCAGATCATACTGCTGAATTGGGTAAGAAATTTAAAGAATTCTAATGGAAAGCTATTTTTTGTTTTCAAACTATTTTTGCCCCCAATGTTCAGGATGGAAAAAATTGTCTAGGGAAGTTATCACAGAGTATGATTACTTATGATGTGTATCACTGCTGGCTTTAAGTTTACTGCTAAAAGCACACATACAGTTCTTGTGTGACAACTGGGCAGTTTTATTCACAGTTGCCAAAACTTGTAAGCAACAAAGATGCCTTTAAGTAGGCGAATGGATAACTAAACTGTGGTTGTGAATACAGTACAAGAAAATTTTTTCATGAAGAATTTGGGAGGAAATTGCTGACCTAATGCCCCTGAATACTTCAGTCTGTATTTCCTACAAACAAGGATATTCTCCTGGGTTACTACAATAGGACCATGACAAGTGGGAAGTTGACTCTGAAACATTACTCTCATCTACTTCTCTCTTTTTTAGCCAGATGATCCAGTTCAGAATTATGCTTCATGTCTCTTAAGTCTTTAAGTTTGGGATAATACCCCAGTCTTTCCTTGACTTCATAACTTAAGCACTTTTGAAGATTTCAGTTATTTTGTTGTGTCCCTCATTTGGGGGGTTTCCGTGGTCTCTTCCTGACTAGGTTCAGGTCATGCTTTCTGGCAGGATTATCCTGGACGTGATAATCCTATTTCGTTTTGTCCTATTAGGTGTCACAGGATTTCACTTTGTCCCAAAACTAATGATGTCCGTTTGAACACTTGATGAATTACTCTTTATAATTAGTATTTTTGTGAAGAAGTACTTTGAGATTATATAAATACCCTATTCCTCACCAAATTTTCAAAATATTCATTTATTTATATTTGGATAAACTCATGTTTTCCTGTTTAGTTCAATGGATAGAGTTTGTTACTGCTGTTATTTATTTTAATGCTCCACTCACCCCCAGTCTGGCAAATAGGAGCCCATCAAAGTTGTCTTCTCTGTTTGTTTTGTTTTGGTTTGGTTTTTTTTTTTTTTGATATGTCCCATCATGTTTGAGCACTTCTTCATCTTCTGGTACTAGATGTTCCAGCTTCATCTTGTACTTTCCTAAAGTACACCTTGTACCTATTCTACAGCTGTGTTTCCAATAACTAGTACATACTCAAAATGGGAATCAAAAAATATCTTCTTTCTCACCTTAAATAACTTGGGCACATAAAATAAGGTACTTGAACCATATGATTTTCCACTATAGTTATGAAAAATGGATAACTAAAAGATATAAAAGAAAATGTAGTGGAAGAGCAAAAATTGTTTTTGCAATTAGATGTTGTTTATAATAACTTGGTTCCTGTTATTGGTAAAGACCATCTGTCTGGGATAACCACTCCGTTTAAGTAAGTGAAAGCGTAGTCTTGAGTCTTATAGATCAAATCAGCTATAGGAAACAGCTCTTAAGGAGACTGTGGTTTTTAGCAATGTTTATACATGTGCAGTGTTGAATCATTACATAATAGTCATAAGGACAGTTTTCTGTATAGATAATATCTTTGTAAAGTGTGAGAAGTTTGACTGAGGGAAATAAAAATTGGAAAAAAATAAAGCTAGAATGAAGTGAACGATACAAAACACCCACGTGGGGAATAGATACATAAAAGAAATGTGTGTCATTCATTTGCATGTTTATTGATCACCCAGTGTATGCCAGGCACATATTGGTTCTGTTTCTCTGGAGGACGCTGACTAAGGCATTGGCTGAGAGGAGAGAGCACTTTGTGGGGGGAGAGCTGAAGAGAAGAGCAGGGACGGGCAGGGGCAGCCGCAGCCCTTCAGAAGAACTGGTCAGAAGCATGGCCGGTGTCCAGCCCTTCAAGACCTGCCAAATAGGGATTCGATCATTTTTCACAAACTTTTTTTTTTTTTTACTTCAATGAAGTCATTTCCCATCTACCTTGTTTCCCACTAACTCCATTTTTTTCATATAGAAATATTTATCTCAATTCACTAACAGTAATAAAAAAAAAAAAGCAACCCTGAATTCCTCCTATGAAGACACCCTCGTAGAAAGAACTCCTGTTCTTGCTCCAGTAGTTTTTGGCTTTTAAAATTAGAATAGCCAACCACACAATTTGGGGTCATTAAACAAAGTCTACAAACTGCAGTGTTCTTGAAGTGATCAAGAATCACATAACATAAAAATGTCATAAGCAGAAGCACATTAGACATTCATTTGTTTCTTTAGACTGACGTCATATTTTAATGGAACCGTAGTTTGTTAAAGATGAACTGACACTTTATTATTTGTTTAATCAAATGTTCTGTTTCCAAATAATGAGGACAATGGCAGGTGAATATACTATGTTCATTCCTTCTTTCAAACTATATTCTTTTATTCTCTGACTTGATTGAAGGACATTTTTTTTTTTTTTTAATTTGGCTGCACCGTGCAGCATGTGGGATCTTAGTTCCCCGACCAGGGATCGAACCCACGCTCCCTGCAATGGAAATGCAGAGTCTTAACCACTGGACACCAGAGAAGTCCCAAAGAAGGACATTTTATAACTATAAAGGGTCAGGATCCATCCAGAAGACATAACTATTATAAACACATATGCACCTAATAATGGTGCCACAAGATACATGAAGCAAAAACTGACAGAATTGAAGGGAAAATAGACAATTCAACAATAATAGTTAGTGACTTTAATACATACCCACTTTCAGTAACGGAAAGAACAACTATACCGAATATCAGCAAGGAAATAGGAGACCTGAACAACACTATAAACCAACTAGACCTAGAGATCTAGAAAACACGCCACCCAGTAAAACAGGATGTGCCTCCTTCTTAAGTGTAGTAGAAACATTCCAGGATAGCTCATGTGTTAGGCTGTAATACAGGGCTCAATAGATTTAAAAAGACTAAAGTCATACAAAGTATGTTTTATAACCATGATGGAACAAAATTAGAAATCAGTAACAGAAGGAAATTTGGGAGATTCACAAACACGTGGAAATTAAACAACATACTCCTAAAAAAACCAGTGGATCAGAGAAGTAATCACAAGGGAAATTAGAAAATGAAAACAAAATGCAAGATACCAAAATTTATAGGACGTATCTAACGTTTAGAGGGAAACACATAGTAAATGCCTGTATTTTAAACAGAAGAAAGATCTTAAATCACTGTAAGATAGAGGGGCGTGCAGAGGCTTAGGGGAGCTGAGAGATGGGGTACTCGCTTTTCCATAAAGATGACGTTTTGAAGGATGAGTAAGGCTGGAGGAACGTGGGAAGGGAATTCCAAGCAGAGAACAACTTGAGCAAAAGCACACAGGCGTGAACGAGCGTGGGGTGTGCAGGAGAGCTTTACACAGCTCAGTGTTTCCAGAACGTAAAGTGTGTGGCAGAGAAGACCGGGAAGGCTACAGGGGCAAGTGGGTCCCAGCCCTGGGGGTTTTATATGCTCTGCTGAGAACCTTGGGCTTTATTCTTTGGGTCACTGAGAGGTTATAAGCAGGCATATACTGTGGTTCAGATTTCCTTTTGGAAAGATCTTTCCAGATGGAGTTGCCTGTAAGAATATTCTGGAACAGATTGCAAGGAGTCAAGGTGGAAAGATTGGAGACAGAGAGCCCGGAGAAGGGATCACTGCCGTAATCCGGGGGGGAGAAAAGGGAGCCTGAACCGGAGCAGTGGTGGTAAGGCTGGAGGGAAGGAGCTGGATTCGAGGATTCTTCAGGAGCCAGGGGTGGCGGAAGTGAGTGCTGATTGGAGGGGGGTGAGGACGATGCGTCTAGGACACCCAGTGTTTGGGGTTTGGGTGCGTGCTCGCCACAGTGAATGAAAACCAGAATGCCAGAGGAGAAACAGGTCAGCGGGCGTCTGGGCGTTGTCTTAAACTGCTTTTCTTTTCCCATGCATTGTCATGGAGGAAATGCTATCCTGGTAGTACCATTTCTGCCGGGGATGTGCTAGCCTCTCTGAAAACGCTTGCACACCCCCTCATGGGTTCCCTGCCCTCCCTTCCCCAAAGGGCCCCGTGCCAACGTGTCTTGCCTCCCTGTTTCTCACACAGGGTCCCCCGGGGCATACCAGGCATGGCAGTGAGCTGTTAGCTGCTTTCTCCCTGGGCTCCTAGGCCTGCTGTGTCGAGTATCCCGTCCTCCCCTGTTCTGGGCTACCTCCCTCTTCCATAAATATCTACCTTTCAGGACAAGGTCACAAACTGCAGGCCTGAGCACCAGATTTCCCTCATCCATGTGTTTTATTTGGCCTGCCCTGTATTTAAAATATATATATATATTCTTTTTTTTTTTTTTGGAAGATGTTGGGGGTAGGAGTTTATTAATTAATTTATTTATTTTTGCTGTGTTGGGTCTTCGTTTCTGTGCGAGGGCTTTCTCTAGTTGCGGCGAGCAGGGGCCACTCTTCATCGCGGTGCGCGGGCCTCTCACTATCGCAGCCTCTCTTGCTGCGGAGCACAAGATGTCCGTGATGGTTTTTGATTGACAAAGGCATTTGGGATCAAAGATTATTTGTGCTATATAATCGAAATCGTGTAATAAATATGTTTTCCACTTTTAGACTAAGGAACCATATTGATATTACGTGACAGAAATGCTTACTTGAGCACCTAACATGTGCCAGAGACTGTGTTTAATGCCGGGCACATGACATTGATCAAGTTACATGCTCTGAGCGTGTAAGGGGGTGACTTAATATGGTTGCAGTGGCTGAGTGGGGAGGTTGGGGGAGGTGAGAGGCTTTTGATAATGTGACATTTAAGTCACATTGATTAATGTGACACTAAGTCTTAGAGAAGGGACAAGACTTTGCCAGGTGAAGCTGAGGATGGATGAGAACATTCTGGGCAGAGGAAAGATGGTGAGCAAAGGCTGGGAGTTCAGGGAAACTGTGGAGTGCTCATGAAGCTGAATGAAGTGCAGCTTGACTTTCCTATCTATAGCAAGGAGAAGGAGGGTGAAAATCAAGCTTAGAGATAGGCTGGGGCCAGAATTCTTGTGAACTACACTAAAGATGTTAAATGTTTGTCTTTCATCAATCCCAATGAAATTTATGCATTAATTTACAACACAAGGAGGATAGGAATAGTTAGTAAACAGTAATCATAGTTGTAGTTTTACATAAAGTCCTGCAATTTAAAAAGTGAAAGTGAAAAATCCATAGGCCTCAGAGAGGCACTCACCAAGACCTGCTGAGAGAAAAGAACATCAGGCTCAGTAAAATCAAAAAGGGGAGGCACACAGTGGGAAGAGAGTGCTGGACTTGGCGGAAGGGGTTAGGATCCCGTGGAGACCCAGTTCCAGCACAGCCCATGTTCCCAACGGAAGCCCTCCGAGACCCTGTAATAAACACATGTGACAGATCAGGAACAAAGGCTGAGCCTGGGAGCCCTCGCTGCGAAGCCCAGCACAGGGCATAACTGTAGTGTGGATGGGGGCCAAGTCATCAAGGACCACCAGGCAAGTGGAGATGTGCTCATTGGACCATATGGTACTGCTCTTGAACAAGTAAAACTACCACAACCACTGTGCAATTAGATAAATCAGGCTTCCTTCTTGTTCTCGCTCTGTGGCGTTGGAATTCAGAGCTGACCCTTTAGCCCTAATGACACTCCCAGCCAGGGCTTTAATTTGTGGGATTAGGAGCATGGCCTCAGAGAGGAAGAAAGTGTGCTTTTTTATATAAGCCATTTGGGAATTAAAGTTGGTGACCAGGGCTTCCCTGGTGGCGCAGTGGTTGAGAGTCCGCCTGCTGATGCAGGGGACGTGGGTTCGTGCCCCGGTCCGGGAAGATCCCACATGCTGCAGAGTGGCTGAGCCCGTGAGCCATGGCCGCTGAAACTGCGCGTCTGGAGCCTGTGCTCCGCAACAGGAGAAGCCACAACAGTGAGAGGCCCGTGTACCGCAAAAAAAAAAAAAAAAAAAAAAGTTGGTGACCAGAAAAAATAAGAACCTCATCCACATTTATACCATAAACTAGTAATGTAGGTTGCGCTAGTTATAGTCACCATCATCCTCAACTTCATCGTCATCATTTGAGATGCCCTGTGTACGTGGAACTGTGCTGAGTGTTAGGTCACAGCAGCTTATAAGGCACCTCCTACGGCCGTCTAGGGGATACTGATATACTTGAGGGGGTATTAGTAAAATTTAAGAAGTAGTAAAATAAATTATGAGGAAAATGGAAACAAAAATGGTAAACACGTGCAACAAATATATATATTTCAAACGAAGACTAGAGGAATTTGGAGTTTCTGCAGGTTGAGGCAGCAGAGTAAGTCTATGGAACCATGCCAGCTGTGAAGGAGCCACACAAACTGGCCACTTTGGAATAAGGAGTCCATAATCTTCCTTTGAAAATGCAACTTGAAAAAATGGAAAGATTTCCTTTCCATCAATGGCAGGCAATGTTCCAGGTGGCTTCATAAGTGAGTTTTTTTTTAAATCAAATATCTAAAGAAAAATTAACAAGTCATTGAAAAAAACTTTCAGAAAATAGAGGAGGAGGCGATAATCCGCAACTCTTTCTCTGAGTCCAGTTTAACTCTAATACAAGAAGCCTTCTATTTATTATGGTTTCACTATGTTCTTTAACAGAAACAGTGGTAGTTGGCAGCAAGCTGTTATGTGTCTGCTTATCTGAAAGGGAATGTAAGTTGTTAGCTTGTATAGTTTAGTATAAAGCCCGGGTCATTTGATTGTTAACGGTAAATGAGAATAGACTTGAAAAGAGTTATATCTTTTCATTTACAACACATACAGTATCTTTTTTCAAAAACTCCCTCCCACGTATCTTGTAATGAAATCTAGCAATGCAGAATGATGATGCTTGGACTCGAATATAAATGAAAATATTAGGAGAGCACATGGGAATTGAACTTGGCATGCTTGTGTTATTACAGAATCCTACACACGTTGCTTGATTAGGGTTGAAGGTAATGCAAGTGAATAAGGATATCACGGTTTTTGCTATTTTACCTCTGAATCAAATGAGATGTGCTCAAGTGAAACTCCCACATATATCTGTAGTGCTGTGCAGGAAGTGACAGTGGATCTATTACCTTCTCAAAGAACTCAGATCAGAAGCCTGCAGAGTGTGACTGACTCATAAGTGCTGATTCATGCCACAAACTTCATGTTCTAAGCAATGGGGGAGTATTTCAGCCACTGTATGTTCCCTGTATAAGAATTCTAAATCCAAAAAAAGAAGTGTTCTGGGTTTTTATTTCAATCAGTTCTGCCACCAAGTTGGACTATAAAATCATCACAAAATCACTTCAATTTTAGCTTTATTGTTCAATTTTCCTGTCAGTTCTAGAGGGAAGATTAAATCGTTTCCTGGTGGGATGTGGTTTTGTCCAAGGAGATTTCTGATAGAAGGCAGTGTTCTAGGGTTACAGTTTATTCTGGAACTGTGTATCCTTCTTGGCTAAAATGCTACTTACTGTCTTCCCCCAGTGAGAATGGAATCTTCCTGAAGACAGATACTTTGTCTATTGTATTCACCCCTCTATCCTTAGCACCTGTAATAGAGTCTGGTCCAAAAGTTCAAGCTCAGTAGATACAAGAGGGTATTAGTGTCGTCTACCAAATATTTCCAGTTCTACCCTCAGGCATATGGAAATACTACACTTTCATGCCATACCACCTCCTTGAATTGTGGTCTAGTCATGTGACTTCCTTTGCGATAAAAGTAATCTGTGACACTTTATTTACTGTACAATAGACACTATTAAGAGACTATACAAGTAAAAGATGAGACTGGATCCTCTACCTTCAACTGTATGGGAAGTTGAAACACCAAAAGGAATCTATTTATTTGCCATATCTAATATTATTCACCACTGCAAGTCTGCATAAAATTTAAACAGTACAAGAATATTTGGGGGATTAAATCCTACTGGGGCAGTGAGGCAATGCAGGGCGTGTGTGAAAGTAATAAAACATCTCAAGCGCAAGATTAAAATGTTCACTTCACTTGGAAGAAATAGACATGCTATTTTCCAAGGCAAATGATCACTAGTATAAATGGAAGTGCTTTGTTTCTTCTCGCTCCCACTGACTGAAGTGTAATTCACAGAATACAGTCAACAGGCAGAACTTTAATCTCATAAAAATGGAATAGTTCAGGGAGAATTCTTAAGCCAAAGAATGCTAAATAGATGGGAGACATTTTTACTAGCAGGGTTTGGACAAAATATTCACATAGACAGGTGCAGGCTCACTGCCTTGTGGGACCTACGGTGCATGTTCATCTATGCCTTAATTATCTTCATTCAGGCACTGTGACGTGAAAGGTGTGCTCCCTTTATCGTTTACTTTTTATTTTAATTTTATTTATTTATTTATTTATTTTTTGCGGTACGCGGGCCTCTCACTGTTGTGGCCTCTCCCGTTGCGGAGCACAGGCTCCAGACGCGCAGGCTCAGTGGCCATGGCTCACGGGCCCAGCCGCTCCGCGGCATGTGGGATCTTCCCAGACCAGGGCTTGAACCCGTGTCTCCTGCGTTGGCCGGCGGATTCTTAACCCCTGCTCCACCAGGGAAGTCCCCCGTCTATTTTCTTGGCTCGTTTTGGGGGGATAGTGGGAAAGGTGGCTATTCATTTATTTATCCAGTAAGTTGACAAACATGCTTTTGTTATATTTTTAAATAATATTTTTTAAATAAAAAATGAATCAATCAATTAAACAGTAACGTAGACATTTTCTCTTGGTGGACAGTTCCGTAACATGGATTGATTTGTATAACACCCATCACAGTCAAGATGCATAACAGTTCCATCAGCCCCAGACACTCCCTGTGCTAACCCTTTATATTTAAATTCTCCCCTCATCCATAACCTCTGGCAACCACTCCTTTGCTCATACTTTTAAAAAAATAAAATTATTCTTGGGTTTTGTATTTCTATGGGATTCTAGAAGGGTTTGCTTTTTTTTTTCCTGGTGGTAACTTTCACATTAATACCTCTTATAAACCCCTTAGTTTCCTTTTTCCTGACTTAGGAGTTTACTGTTTGGTTCACTAGCTTCTATTATCTGTTCTCCATGCAGCAATGAGTTTAGTCTGTTTTCTCCCTCCTTCTCTCATTTTAAAGTGGAATCGTTTTCTCTTTCTTGGAGCGTTTAACATCTGCACACTATTCTTCCATCTTTATCCTAATCCTGTTGTAATCTTAGATTTACATGTAAAGATACTTAATGCTCAGTACTTTGTTCAAAGTTCTGCCCATAACCACATGTTCTGATGAAGCTTGTCTTGTAGTTGATTCCTCAGAAAAAAATTATGGTTGCAATATTCCAGATGCATATGTATGTTTTAAACTATTTTCCAAAGCCTTGGAAGTTGGAAAAAAAAAAAAAAACTTCGCTGGATAGAAAGTAATTGAGTCATACTTTCTTTCCTTGAGTTTCTTGAAAATGTTATTTCAGTGTTCTTTTGCTTTGTTTATGCCACGGAGAAATCTGATGTGAATCAAGATTTCTTTCCATTGTAAATGGCTTTGTTTTTGTGTTTGTTTTTTAGAGGCGCAGAAATATGTTTTTCTTGATCTATAAACATTAGTAATTTTACCGGCATATGTTTTAAGGTTGAGAATTATGGGTCCTTTTTTGCCCAGATCCTAGTAGGCTCTTTAAATGAGTATCTATTCGGTAAGATGAAATTGCCATTGGTAAAGGTAAATTATTCTTGAATATTGGCAACTTAATGTGGTTCAACTTCATAGATTTTGGTCTTGTTTTTACTTCAGGAACATTTATTTTGAATTATTACTTAAATTTTAAGGTTCAGATCTTGATTGGGTTGAATCTCAAAAACAACGCAGTCTTTTCCTAGCTTTCTTCTGATGTAGTCGTAATGATGGCAACTTGACCAGCTTGTTGACTTGGCTGTGAGTGACTTTCATAACAATCAAGTGACTTAGGACTGCCCATTCCCCTCACTCCCAAAGGCCAATGGATTGTTATGCAGAGGGTACAGAATTCACTTAGAATTTAGGTCAAGTTCAGACTGTATTTGAGTTGCACTTTAGTAAACCAGGACTATCAATACATCTCTATAAATAGATACTGTTTGGGGCCTCACTGGTGAGTCCTATGATACCAAAGGTTAAAAAAAAAAAAGAAGGCAGTTAACATCTTAGTTTGAAATTATGTACCCTTGACCTTCCCAAAGAATCTGTCTACATGTAAATACTATCGTGTTTTTGCCTGTCAAAGCTTTGAGGAAGCAGTTTACATCTCTGAGCAATCCAAATACCTCTGAAGTTTATGGATTTCTTTTTCTTGACAAACCTAAGAGTCCTTTTTTTTTTTTTTTCTTTTGCGGTACGCGGGCCTCTCACTGTTGTGGCCTCTCCCGTTGCGGAGCACAGGCTCCGGACGCGCAGGCTCAGCGGCCATGGCTCACGGGCCCAGCCGCTCCGCGGCACGTGGGATCCTCCCAGACCGGGGCACGAACCCGTGTCCCCTGCATCGGCAGGCGGACTCTCAACCACTGCGCCACCAGGGAAGCCTTAAGAGTCCTTTTTAATTAATGCAAGTGTGTAAAGAAAGAGTGTCAGAATAGTTGGTACAGGTAATGCCCTGAAAGACGTGAATCACTGCCCGAGGCAAAAACCTGAAAGCATAGCGCTCCCTGCCGTGAAACAGCTGAGGTCCAGGAGGCCTTCATAGGACAATCGACCTCGCCTCTGCCATCACCTGGGTTTGTGCATGGCTTCATCAGTGCTTCCTGGTAACGATATGAAATATGAAGTGTCAAGCTCAGCACATACAGAAGGTGACCTGGACTAGAGCCTGGCTGAATGAGGGATCAATGATTTGCAGGTTACCAGGCAAGATAATAAATAGAAGTGAGACAGATGCAAGCAAAATTGGCAGGAGAAATGAGGGTACCAAGAGTGAGTAGCCAACAGCAGGGCACAGCTGCAGAAGGTTGTAGAACTAGCGTGCTAGAACCTGACCTGGGAGGTGCTGACTGGAATGACCATGCTCTCTTTATAGAAAAGGCTGATTAACTTCTAATCCTTCCCTGTCCTCAGTGAAATGTGTGACTGGGGGCCGGCTACATCCCAGGAACTAGGCTTGCCCTGGAAACACCATGAAGAGCAAAATCCACATAGTCTCCTGCTTTGTGAAGCTTGGAGTTTGGGACATGAGACAAATATTAACCATACAGATATGCGTAACCTATATATGTCTTTTTAACATAACATTTTTGGAGGGGAATTCCAGCTTTTTAATTTTTCCCCCTTTTACTCAAAACAAAATAGAAGAAATAATACAGGATTAAACCTGCAAAAGTATTTAATTGGTAGAACACGTATGCAACAAAAATGTCTGGATAGGAAGGTAAGCTTATTTGCAGGAAGGTAGTTTGTAGTTTTTATATGAAACATTAAAAAAATCAAACATATACTACATGGGTGCCACTGTTTACAGCAATATTGAAGGGGAGAAAACAACACTTATTTAGAGACAGACCACACGTCTAGTTTTTACAGCATCAGTGCAGTGAGTTCACAAAACTATATTCTATGCAGGTAAACAGAGTTTAAGAATTGTTCCCAAATATGTCGCATTTTCGGCCCTCAGAGGTTCATTCCCACATATTTCAACTACTCTAAATTTCTAGCTACTGAAAGGGAGGATGATTCTCTTCTTTCCAAGGAGTTACAAACTCTCTGTAGAGCAGAGGCCAACGGGCACCACCGCAAATCTGCTGTCACCAATAGCCGTTTTCAGAGAAATATCTAGGAAATAAGTCAGACTCCACCCTAGTCACTACCTTCTATGCCAGATATCTATGTGTGACATATATCTCTGTGTGACACATGTACATACGAAATGTGATGAAAAGAGGTGCAGAGAAGTGGTACATCCCCAAGAAAGCATACACCAGGGATTATCGTGTACTCTGAAGAGTCAGAACAGGCTTCCTGGGGAAGTAACAGTTGAGCTACAACTAGAAAGAAGAACAGGTTCCTGGGAGAGATGGGAAAGGGCTGTGGAGAGAGGTGACAGAAGGTGGTGGATGCTGAGAACAGAAGGCAAGGGCCGGGGGCACGTGATATGAGAGGAGGCTGAAGGGACCATCAGAGGCCAGATGATAGGCTCCAGAGGCTACAGGAGGGACTGGGATCTTTATCCTAAAAGCACGGAGGACCAGTTAAAGTGTCTTAAGCCAGGTGATTACATATTCAGGTTTTCTTTATGAAAAGACCATTCTGGAATGACTAAACACACTTAGCAACCGAAAGGTTTCCCACATACAAATACACTGTGGGAAACAAGTTTGTCCCAGGAGAACAGCGCCCCCTAGGATGACGCAGTTTGAGGAACCACGTGTATTAGCTGCGTCAGTACAGCGAAAACGTAGGGAAGTGTTTAAGGCCAGAACAAGACTTTTTAATAATGTTTTATTTTCATCCGTCCAGTAGGGATTAGCACTTGGCAGGCATCCTGCACCAGAGCTAATCCCTCCCTGGTTCTGTTTACTGAGACAGAAGCTGAGCTGAACCCCCAACTGAGTATGACTAATTACCTATATTATATAAAGAAGCTTTTTGTTACAGAAAAACAAAACATGCCAGTAGTTGGTAGAATGTGTGTTCATTGTGCCTGCAACTGGGAAGCCATCGCGTCTCTTCGTAAAGTTGTTTGGATTTTTCTTTTTGGTCACCGGTGCACAAAGCCTTTTTGTTTATTTCCATGTCAACAATTGCTTCAGAAAGTTCCCTCATCCTGCAGTGGTCAAAATTATACCCACTCGGGGTGGGGGGAATTCCATTTTCATAGAGGCCTTTTACAAGCATGAGTGGTTTTATGTAGGATATTTCAGAAGTGTAAAAAAACCACACACTACTCTCATGGAGTTTGTACAGTAAAACATTGCCTAATTCATGCCTGTGTCTGTCCCAATACAACATATTGACATTATTAGAGTAAATCTAAGCCTCAATAAAAGGAAAACTAATTGTTACAGTGTATGGAGAAGTGGGGATACTGCTTTGATTATGGAATATCATTTGTCTAACACTAAATACAGTCCATAAAGCCTTTGTGCAACCAAGAAGTCCTTCAGGAGAAGAATGGATAAACTGTAGTACATGCAGACAATGGAATATTATTCAGCACCAAAAAGAAATGAGCTACGAAACCATGAAAAGACATGCAGGAAACTAAAAGGCATGTCACTAAGTAAAGAAAGCCAATCTGAACTGGCGATGTACTGTACGATTCCAACAATGTGACATTCTGGAAAAGGCAAAACTGTGGAGTCAGTAAACAGTTCAGTGGTTGCGGAGGGTAGGAGGTGGAGGGAGGGATGAATAGGCGGAGCACAGAGGATAGGGCAGTGAGAACACCCTGTATGATACCACAATGGTGGATACACGTCATTATACACTTGTCCAAACCTAAAGAACGTACAACACCAAGAGTGAACCCTAACGTAAACTGTGGACTCTGGGTGAGTATGATGCATCAGTGCAGATTCATCCATTAAAACACAGGTACCACTTTGGTGGGGGGATGTTGACAATGGGGGAGGCGGTGCATATGTGGGGGCAGGTGGGTACACAGGAAATCACTGCATCTTCTCCTCAGTTTTGCAGTGAACCTAAAATTGCTCTGAAAATTGTCTCAAAAGAAGTTTTTAGGGACTCCCCTGGTGGCGCAGTGGATAAGACTCCGCATTCCCAATGCAGGGGGCCGGGGTTTGATCCCTGGTCAGGGAACTAGATCCCACATGCATGCCACAATTAAAGAGTTTGCACGCCACAACTAAGGAGCCCTCGAGCCGCAACTAAGATCTAGCACAACCAAAATAAATAAATAAATATTTTAAAAAGTTTTTTATGAGGAATAACACACAAAGAAGATGTTTATATGAGCTATCATGTTTGGCTAGTTTCAATACAATGCTATCTAAAAGATACAGCCAGTTGTATATTTGTATCTTCTGCTAAAACAATATTCGAATGCCTCCAAGGCTATAAGCTTGCATGACTAGGACAAAAATAAAACCTATTGAGAAACGAAGAATCTAGAGGATGAGTTGGTTGGGGGGGAAACATGATGATTTCTACTTAGAAGCACACTTTTTTTCTCAGAAAAAAACCCAGAACTCCTTCTGCTAAAATAATGCTGAATATTATTAATGACACGTTATAGTGGTATTAAAATGCAGTTTTTGCTATACTTTTCCTATACACTGAGAGAAATGGATAAAGATTTTGAGATACACCTCTATTTTTGACTTAACTGCACTCCATGTATCCACACTAGCACAGCAATATAAGGTAGGATAAAGCACAGGTTTGCATGGGATGCTATGCTGGTATTTATTAATAGAATTCTACCTATACAGAAATAGTAGTAAAATAATAATAGGTTTTGTGTCAATTACTCAAGTATTTTTGGAGTAAATGATAAGATTATGTTGAAAAGTAAATTGTAAGTTTCTTTGCTGAAGTTGCCGTGATTTTTTTCCTTTGCGTGTCCTTATATATAAAATGTTCACATGTGTCGCATGCCAGGATCTAAGCAGACAGGGAGGAGACCGAAGCTAAGCAAGGAGCCTGGGAAGCACAACCTAATCCAATTCATGCCCCCAACTGTAGCAAGTATAGCCCCCAAGTAACTAATTGTACAAAAGGCAAGCTTAGCCCTGGTGGAGGCTGTTTCTGAGATCTAAGGATGTCCAGCTGTTAAGGAAGGCAGCAATAGAGAAGAAACTTACTATGTCAGCTCATACTAAAAAACCAAGCGAGCAGTGGCATCATTTTGACTGTTTACTCCTTGGCAGAAATACAGCCCATGGGGGAGGGAGGAGATATGGTACTGGTAGGACAGGTATAAAGGAAGCAGGGTCGGCTACGGGAGCTTAAGGCAGATGAATAGAGATTTGGGGCGGAGTTCAAGTCAGAGTCGGCAGGAAGGGTACTGAAGTCTTAGGCCTAATGTCACTGCGATGAACTGGCCCAAGTGGTCCTCCTGTTGTTAACAATAACCATAAAAATAATAACAGCTGCCACGTAGTGGACGGTTGGTGTGTCCTGGCACATTATGTATATCATCTCATTTGGATTCAGTTTTTACAACAACCCAATGTGGTAGTTACTAGTGTCTCTGCTCTTAGAGATGAGGAAAGTGAAACATTGAAAGATTTGATAAGTTGGGTGAAGTCACACAAGCAGAGCTGGGATTGGAGCGCAGGCTTTCTTCCTGACTGTCCACACCCGTGCTCCCAGGTTCCACTAGCGGTTGAATCCTCTGACCACCTCTGTCCTGCTTAGAATTTGATGAGAATTAGATGATCCGAATCACCTGCTGGGGTTGTTGGGGATTTTACTGAAGGACTCTGGAACTCTCTGTTTTCCATCCCACCCAACTCTAGAGCATTACCCTCAGTCAGTGCATATTCATTGTTCATTTTGGAGTGTTTGAAATCCAAGTGAGGAAGATGAAGGATAAAAATGATAAGAGCAACAACAAAACCTTCTCCTTTACTACCCCAGGATGAAGACTTATGCTGCTTGGGAGAAAGCAGTTTTCTTCTCTATCGAGGCAGGATGTGATATGTATCTTCTCATAAATCATGATCTTCTGGGACCTGCCTGTACTTGCCATCTGCACAGTTTTGAACAGTTGGCCAATTATGTCAATTGACCCAACTTAATAAATGTACATATAACTTGAGTTAGACATCCAGTGGCTAGCCAAATGAACTAATGTGGTATGTCTTTTCCGGGATTCTCTCTTCCCATGTGTATCTGGCATATAGTAAGCTCTCAGTAAAAGTTGGCTGCTGGGCTTCCCAGGTGGCGCAGTGGTTGAGAGTCCACCTGCTGATGCAGGGACACGGGTTCGTGCCCCGGTCCGGGAACATCCCATATGCCACCAAGCGGCTAGGTCCGTGAGCCATGGCCGCTGAGCCTGCGCGTCTGGAGCCTGTGCTCCGCAACGGGAGAGGCCACAACAGTGAGAGGCCCGCGTACTGCAAAAAAAAAAAAACCCAAAACGAACAAAAGACCCTCAATAAAAAAAAAAAACAAAAAAAAAAACCAAGGGGCTTCCCTGGTGGCACAGTGGTTGAGAGTCTGCCTGCCGATGCAGGGGACATGGGGTCGTGCCCCGGTCCGGGAGAATCCCACATGCCGTGGAGTGGCTGGGCCCGTGAGCCATGGCCGCTGAGCCTGCGCATCCAGAGCCTGTGCTCAGCAACGGGAGAGGCCACAACAGTGAGAGGCCCGCGTACCGCAAAAAAAAAAAAAAAAAAAAAAAGTTGGCTGCTCTTATGTGTGTTACTATTATTATGTACAAAGTAATTGATGTTACAGCTAAAAAGGTTTTAGACTGAGAATCCTCTACTAAAATGCTTCTGTATTTCTAGTGGCCATTAAACAGGACATCATTAGAGACTTTGGAGAAGATTAGCTAATGAGCATCTCAACTCATTGAGACAACTCAGCTGTGCCTTTTCTTCTCTTAATGGCAGATCTTCTTACTCTCCAAGGCACTATTTAAACTATTAAAATAACTGATGAGATCATTACTGTTATCAGAAAAGTTGAGCCTGAGCAGCTATTTTTACTGGTAAATGTGAAGTATTTGTTCCAGTAGAACTTCTTATACGCTTAATAACACTACAGAAGAAGCAGGTAACAGCAGAGCAGAGACGCAGCTCCAGAACTTCTGGGTCCAAACAACAGTAAGAGTATATTAACCTAATGTTACATTTTTTTCAGTCTGAGGTGTGGTTAGAGTCATTCCTTTGTGTGAAGACAATTTCAGGTTGAATTTCTCTATGATTTTTAAATCAAATGAACACGAAGCCCTTACTTGTCAATCAGACTCACACAAAATACATTTCGTACCCAGCACAGACTGTTATTGATGATTAGTAAAATATATAATAAAAGTAATAGTATGTGCATCATTGGTACCCAGGAGGGCCCAAACCCATGACATAGAGCTTCCCGAGTCCCCATTTCTGCCAGGATGAGGTTTGGTGTCTGAGAGAGAAATCTGTGGGGAATAGGTAACACAAAGCTGCGTTTAGGGGTCTCTCAGCTTATTTATCTTCCATATCATGTAGCTTTTTCTGGTTCCAGTGTTTATTCTTCAACACAGCTGCAGCCCACACATTGCAAGTTTATTGACAGTATGTGATCTATTCTAGACAGACACAGCATATCTTGCTAAAAGCATTACTGGGTGAGTAATCCGTGTATGGCAACCCTGAGAGACCCCGATTTAACAGTTCACCTTTGCACAGGGGTCTGCTCATGGCCAGGTTTGCTTCTGGTGTTCATTAATAGGGAGAAATTGTTTACAGACCTGCTAATAACCCTTTCCTTCCTAAGAATGAGGAGAAGTGAGCTGGAAGTTCAAAGACGTTTGAAATACAAAGCAGCCAGCAGTTATTATCAGAACATCAAGTGCTATCAAGTGTCAACCATTTATGTTCCAGTCTGTTTTAACCTGAATGCTGCAGAGTATTAAAATCACCATTGCTTAGGCTTCCCTGGTGGCGCAGTGGTTGGGAGTCCGCCTGCCGATGCAGGGGACACGAGTTCGTGCCCTGGTCCGGGAAGATCCACATGCCGCAGAGCGGCTGAGCCCGTGAGCCATGGCCACTGAGCCTGCGCATCCGGAGCCTGTGCTCCACAACGGGAGAGGCCACAACAGTGAGAGGCCCGCGTACCACAAAAAAAAAAAAAAAAAAAAAAATCACCATTGCTTGATATCACAGTGAATCAAAACTAAGATAAATTTAAGTGTGGGGGAAGAAAAAACTCTCTTCTCTCCTCCTTTTTAGAATCTTTTTAGAATCAGATTAAAAAGCAGTGGTAAATTAGCCATGAGAGATGGGTCTCTGAACACTTTGGACTTCATTGGAAAATATTAAAAACAATGATTGACCTGCAATTCATTCCTTGACAATGATTTGTCATGACTTATTTGTCTTTGCGAGTTAAAGCTACCACTTTTTGACTGATTTTTATGAGCCAGTGTACTATGCTAAGCACTTTTAAATTTATCTCAATCAGGCCTACAACAGCCTTGTGTGATAGGTAATTATGCCTAATTTGCAAAGAAGAAGTTATTCTCTCAGAGAAAAATGGTTTTCAATGAAAGCGCAAGGAGCAATGGGCCAGAATGTGAGTTCGTGCTTTTCTCTTCCCAGTCCACTGTCCTCACAGCCACCACATCATAATTGTCCCTCCACCCGAGATGTTCCTCTTGTGCTCATCCCAGAAAATTTCTGCATAGTTTTTTGCCATCTGACTCAAATATAATTTCTTCTGTTGAGCCTTTCTTGACTGTCAGGCAGAATTCATTACTCTCAGTGATTGTCCTGGGTATTGTGTATGTACCTCTTTCAAAGTACTGTTTATGCTTCTACAACTGTCTATCTGTCTCTTCCTGGAGACTCTGAGATCCCGTAGGGTTAAGTACCTGGTCTCTTTCATTTTATTGTATTCCTAATATCCAGCATAGTGTACACTTAGTAAAATCACTATATGTTTGTTATTTGAAAGAAGAAATGGTGAAAACTATTTCACGAATTAGATAAGATAGAATCCAGACTGTATATGCATGTAGTGTAAAATCAGAGAGAACACAAGCATGACTGCTAATTAGGCCGCATTGTGTAGGTGGAGCTCGCCTCTCAAATGAGGCTGATGAGTAATTTCCAATAGGTTTCTGACATTTAGAATGAGCTGCAACTCATCTACTTGCCAAGTTTGTATATTCCTGTGGGTGATGCTCCCAAAGATATTTGTGCTTCGGCTTATTTGTTGTACTCAATAAAAGGTTATATATAAACCAAGTTACACATGAGTAGGTAGGATCATGTTACATCTGATTTTAAATAGTATGTATAACCAAGACTATGTAGAAAGGGGACAAGTTGTACTCTTCACTCCCCCACTCTTTGAAGAGTTCAGTACACCAAACATTTGCCAGCCTAAGTGGTTGACATAGAGATGAATAAGGCATAGTTGTTCATGCCTTATTGGTGGGTGACAGGAACTCTCAGAAAAAGTGCTGGAGAGCGATGCTCAAGTGCAGGTCCACATAAATGAAGGAGAGCAGAGGAAAGATTGGAGCCTAATGACAAATAATAGCATCGCTGCTCATTCCAAGGTCAAGGCTGTGACATGCAGACCTCACTGGAGTTCAGTAACCATTTACAAGGTTATTCTTTCAGCAAAAGTGAGTACATTGATAAGAAAAACTAGGAATCACATGACTTTATATGGTTCCTAAATGCATTAAGCACTCCCACAAGCATCGCGGTCGGGTTGAAATAGCCTCATTTCACCACTCCCCAATTCGTAGATGTGTGGAAAACCAGAGAGGGTAGCCGCAGTGTCAAGGGATGCCTTCATCAATGCCTACCTCAAATAAGCATACCCTCTACGTAGAAAAGAAGGCCCTTCAGCCACCTTCCATCAGGATCAACATTCCTAAATTATTTTTTGTAGCAATTGGGAGCCATGAATGATGCTAAGTGGCCTCCTGAGAGTCAACCTTGAGATGTTTGCTTTTGGCAGAATGTCAGATTAGATATTCTGAGGGGCCCTTTCACTGGAAAACACCTGCGTCCTGCATTAAACATCTTTCAGAGCTGTAAGTACTAAGTTTTATTCATATAAAAGCAAAGTCCCTCTAAGGTACAGCAATCAGGACCAGAAAGGTGAGTGGTACCCCAGGACTACCCTCCCCTCCCACCCCTGCCTCCATGAAGCTCAAGTGGTTCTAAGTCAGAAGTGCTCCCTGGCTCTTGGCAAAAGAAAATGCATTTCCTCTCTAAAGAAAAACATTGCAACCACTCAGGCTTTTCAAGTATTAAATTAAACCAAATATTTTTGCATTAAAATGATTGAATCTGTGATCAAAATTTTTGCACAGAGAAATTACAGGCCCAGATGGCTTTACAAGTAAAATCTTCCACAAAAGCCAGATGCTCAGAAATACATCTGGCGAGAAATGTTTAAAAATAGTATGGAGAACACTAAAAAACTGTGCTGAAAGACAATAATAAAGACAAAAGCAACGAAGAAATTCTATGTTCCTGGGTAGGAAAACTCAATATCATAAAGCTCCAAGCAGTATACTCAATAGTATTCACTCTCCAAATTAATCTAGGTTCAACCCAATTCCAGTCAAACCCCTATAGTTTCTGTTTTTTCTTTCTCTTCTTTTTTTTTTTTTTTTTTTGAGAAACTTGACAGTACGGTTCTAAAATTAACATGGAGCAGCAAACACATAAGAATAGACAAGATGCTGAAGAAAGAGAATTTGAGAAATCATTTTCTATCACAGAGGAAGACATATTGCAAAGCAATGGTCAATTAAGAAAATGTGGTGCTGACACTAAAATCAACAAACTGAGAAGAGGAACACAATAAAGACCCGAGAACTAGACTAACACATATATGAAAAACCGAAATAAGAAAGCAGTGGTGGCATTGCAGATAACTGAAAAAAGGATCAAGTTTTCAAAATAGCCCTGGGACAGTTGGTTATCCATGTGGGGAAAATTGACCCCCTTCTACATACCATATCCCAAAATAAGTTCCTGATGGATGAAAGACTTAAATGCAATACAAAAATACTTCAGATCTTTTAGAAGAAAATTAGGAAAATCATTTTATAAACTTAATAGTGAAGAAGGGCTTTCAATAAGACCTAAAACTACTACTAATAAAAGACTGATAACTATAATTATATCAGATTCTTTACTTAAAGTACATCAGAAGACTTTATAAAGAACATTAAAAGGACAACCCATTGGGAATTCCCTGGCGGTCCAGTGGTTAGGACTCACTTTCACTGCCATGAAAGCGAGTGGCACAGGTTCAGTCCCTGGTTGGGGAACTGAGATCCTGCAAGCTGCGCAATATGGCCAAAAAATTAAATAAAATAAAAAAGGACAACTCATAAGCTGGGAGAAGGTACGTGCAATACATATAACTGAGAAAATAATCATATTTAAGACTGCTACCTATCAAAAAGAAAAACCCCCAAACAAGTAGAATAACAGGCAAAAGACATGAAGAGTTATTTCAAAGAGAAGGAAGCCAAATTACAAATAACTACAAAATATTTACCCTCACTAACTTTTCAGGAAATACATCTTGAGATCTCAATGAAGCACAATTTTATAAACATTAGTTTGGAAAGATCTGATTATTCAAATTGCTATAGCAACTTATATAATAAATTACTGTAACAACCAATATGGCAGTATCTCATAAATTTGAATACTTGCCTAGTAGACTAGCATAAAAGTGTCATGATATCATTGTTCACAATAGAAATTGTCAATAACCTGATATCCACTGATAAAAAAATGAATAAATGTATTTTGCCTGGTAGAACATGATTTGGCAGAAAATCAGTTAGCTCCTGTTACATGAAATAACTTGAAAAAATCTTGGAAATATAATATTGAATGAAATGGCAATTTTCTGAAAACTGCATACAGTCTAGGAAAAATATTTTATGTAACTTAAAAACAAACAAAATTAAATATAATTTTTTCCATTTTGTGACTAAATGTTAAAAAAAGTTTTTTAAAGAGGTAATGCTAAGCATTGTCTTGGGGGAAGAGGAAGTAATAAAATGAAGAAAATCCACACAGGTTGACTGAAGGTATTTGGGGGACGAGAGGAGTTCACAGGTGTTCCCTTTGTTATTATGCTTCATTGTAGGTAACATATAGTTTTTGTCTCCAGCAAACATTATCCAATATCTTTGAAGAGTTAGTATTAAGACATTATTTCTTCAGCTAAACAAAGACACTGAAGCAAGTGTTTTTATTAAGTATTTACTGTAACATAGAAGGAACAGCAAATGTGAGCAACGTCTGCACAGAGTAACAGCTAGAAATGCTCTCCCATAAAAAGGTGATGATTCTGGAGCTTAGAGGAGACGCTCCAAAAGAAAGAACAAAGTTCTCTTTGTTCTAATGTTAAGTGTGTGGTCTTTAGGATTTTAAAAATCTTACCATAACTGGCGATCACGATGGCAGCATGTATAATAAAATGAGCTCCAAACTGAAGTTTAGATCCATTGTTTAAACTCAGATTTATCACTAATTAGCTTTGTGATTATGGGGAAATCACTTAATCTCTTGAGCCTCATATTCTGCATCTGTAAAATGTAGTTGATGTATGAGCGTTGATGTTTTCCCTAACCACTCTCTTAGCAACTTTCAAGGATACAATACAGTGTTCTTAACAATTATCACCATGCTGTGAATTAGGTCCCCAGAACTTACTCATCTTGTAACTGGAAGTTTGTATCCTTTGACCAAAAACTCCTCATTTCCCCCACTTGTTGGCAACCACCATTCTGCTCTCTGTGTCTGTCAGTTTGGCTTTTTGATTACACATGTAATTGAGATCATTCAGTAATTGTGCTTCTTTGACTTATTTCACTTACGTAATACTTTCAAGGTTCATCCAAGTTTCCACAAATTATAGGATTTTCTTTTTTATGGCTAAATAATATTCCATTATATGTATTTATACATTATATATATAATGGCAGGACATCTCACTGCAGTGCTGGAGCCTTGGGTGCAGTGGAGGGACCATCAGCTGACCCTGGAAGCTTTCTGGATTTGTTTTTCTTACAAGTATTGATTATTCTTGGTTTGAAACTTATTTCCAAAGTGCCCCAGGGGTTTCTCAGTCTCTGTTCCAGGGACACGGGTGGTGCTGGAGGTCCTGTCCCAGCTTATCAATTCCATATTCATCTCATTTTAAAAATATTTATTTATTTATTCGTTTATTTTTTATTTTTGGCTGCATTGGGTCTTCGTTGCTGCGTGTGGGCTTTCTCTAGAGACTTGAGGACACGGGGACGGGGAAGGGTAAGCTGGGACGAAATGAGAGAGTGGCATGGACATATATACACTACCAAATGTAAAATAGATAGCTAGTGGGAAGCTGCTGCATAGCGCAGGGAGATCAGCTCAGTGCTTTGTGACCACCTAGAGGGGTGGGTTAGGGAGGGTGGGAGGGAGACGCAAGAGGGAGGGGATATGGGGACATGGATACGCATATGGCTGAGTCACTTTGTTATACAGCAGAAACTAACACAACATTGTAAAGCAATTATACTCCAATAAAGATGTTTAAAAAAAAAGAAGTTGGCATTATTTTAAAATTCATTAATTAGTTATATTTTAGATTCACTCATTGTTTTTGAAAGAAAAAAATTAAAATATCTGAACTATAATATCATTTTAATAAGTTCTCCCAATGAAACATCATTTAACACGTCCCATTCATATAATTAACAACTGCGTTTTAAAAGTTTCTTTCCCAATCTCTTACACTCAGGAATAAAATATGACAGTTATAGGCCTCAAAATCTATTGTAATGATTATTCTTGGCTGAACTGGCTAGTTGGCAACACAGTTTATTTTGTTAGTTTGTCGCTAAGAGTCGAATATTTTTGGCATTTGCATCTTTGAGTCCTCTGCTTTGTGGCTACTGTTGCCTGGGGTAACTTTAGAAGGCAGATCTTGAGCTGAAATTCACTCTGAAATAATACTTTTATGTAAAAGTTTGCTGTGTACTCTGAGACTATACTCTCTTCCTTAGATAAACAGTTTAATGGCTATGTTGGAATAAAATATGACTTCCTAAGGCCTCATTTCCCCCCAAAGTATGTGGCACTCAAATATCTGCCCAACAGGCACCTCTTAGAAGAGGGCCACCATCTGGACTCACTTTACGAAGGGACCTATCTTTTTTCTTCCACAGATGGTGATTCTAGTTTAATGGTGTAGTGGCCGAATTGGGGAGGCGTTTCGAGCCCATCCCTGCGATGTCCAGGCACAGCTTGTGGGTAGAAGTTTCTAAAGAGCTTCGTGGGAGCCAGATAAAGACGGGTAGGTAGTACCTGTCACTTTTCATGGGCTCTGCACAACTTGCCCTTGACAATACTTAAGTATCTTTGGTTAGTAGGAATAACAATTTTTTATAGGGTGCTCGAACTAACATTAGACTCCAGTAATTTTTGAAAACTTGAGGGCTACAAATTGAAGACACGCTAAGGTAGGACTGCGAGGGGAATGACATTTAAGGCTTCAAGAAATTTCTCAATTCTAGACTCTAGAGTCTAGAATTAGTCTTCCGTTCACAGACTAACTGCTGCGCCCTCTGGTGGGCACACGTGGAAGCTCTGACGATTTCACGTTGTGCCCTTTCCACGACTTGCACCTACATCGCTCTTCCCTAGATTTTCTTCCCACCAGTTTTTAAAATTTTTTTGAAGTCACTAGCCAGCTGGCCGACTTACTAGACACTGTCCACAAGTCAGAGCAGATTTGTAGCCCAGGCCTTGTCTCTGTCCACACATAGTGGACAAACCCAAATACTGATGGACATTCTGTCCCCAAGAGGGTTTCTTTGTCAAAGTCGCGAAATAGTATAAGCTTCAGCCCCAAGCCAGCTGGTCTCTGCAAGCTGGGGGCCAGGGAAACACACAGCCGGAAGGGAAACCTTGAGGAGGAACTTGACTCACGGAGTCTTGGAGTGGTTGTATCTCCATCCACTTCCAAACGTGTGTGTGTGTGTGTGTGTGTGTGTGTGTGTGTGTGTGTGTGTGTGTGTGTGTGTGTGTGTGTGTGTGTAGGGGAGGTGTATTTTTCTTCTTTTTTTTTCCTATCACCAAGCCCTCAGAACTCAAAGGTTTTTGCTTGTTGGTTTTAAATATTGCAACGTGATCTTTACAATACTCTGAGTAATGAAGGGAGGGGATTCCGTTCACATGTGGAGCAAAGCAAGGGTGGGGAAGGGACTGGAAATGACCAGACGGTTGCGGGGTGGTAGAAAGCGCTGCAACAGCTGAAGGGAAGCCACAGAAAGATCGCAAGAAATCCTGAGCCTTGTGACTCAGCAAGGTGACAAGTGACAAGGGGGGTGGCTTGGTGGAAGACAGGTGAGCACTCCCTCTGCAGTCCTAGAGGTCTTTGGGAGCACACCTTGGTACCCAGGACCCAGTGTCACCCACTGCTGAGGATTCCTGTAGTTAGTCACTAAGGGGAAGTGAAGTCCCTAAAGCGGGGGTGGGGTGGGGGTGGGGGTGTGGCGGTGGGGGCTGGAGCACGTGGTTTAAAGGACAAACTACTGTCTAGGGACTCGATATTTACAACAATTATATTTGAAAAGTCAGGCGAATTTGAATTGAAGCAGTTGATTTGATCTAATGTTTCCAGCTACTATATATACATAGAATTTGTTTACTTATAAATTAAATGCATTCTGTCCAGATGCTATGGTTTAAAATGTGGCAAAAGGAGGTATCAAAGTGCCATCTAGAGGGAAAGTGGAGAATTGAGCAGAAAATATTTGCAAAACTTTTTGTCTTTTCTTTCTTTTCTTTTCCCCTTGTAAAAGCAACAACATGATATTATGTTATAATGGTAATAATAATACCTTATCTTGCATGGTGGTACAAGGAGTAAAACACACAGCAGGCACTCCACGAGAGGGACATATTGTAATTTTTTAAAATTATTTATTTAGTTATTTTTGGCTGCATTGGGTCTTTGTTGCTGCGCGCGGGCTTTCTCTAGTTGCTGCAAGCGGGGGCTACTCTTTGTTGCGGTGCGCAGGCTTCTCGTGGTGGTTTCTCTTGTTGCGGAGCACAGGCTCTAGGCATGCGGGCTTCAGTAGTTGTGGCATGCGGGCTCAGTAGTTGTGGCACACGGGCTTAGTTGCTCTGCGGCATGTGGGGTCTTCCCAGACCAGGGCTGGAACCCGTGTCCCCTGCATTGACAGGCAGATTCTTAACCACTGCGCCACCAAGGAAGTCCCATATTGTAATATTCTTACTTGCATTCTTTTCTTATTCTTGTTAGTCAAAATGGTGTTACTATATTTATTAACAATACTAATTGCTGGGCCCACTGAATTTTAAGCCTAGGATATCCACGTAACAAACTTTTCACTTTTTTTTTTTTGATTTCCTCTTTGACTTCTTCAGTGATCTCTTGGTTATTTAGTAGTGTATTGTTTAGCCTCCATGTGTATGTACTTTTTACAATTTTTTTCCCTGTAATTGATATCTAGTCTCATAGTGTTGTGGTCGGAAAAGATATTTGATACGATTTCAAGTTTCTTAAATTTACCAAGGTGGGCTTCCCTGGTGGCACAGTGGTTGAGAGTCCACCTGCCGATGCAGGGGACACAGGTTCGTGCCCCGGTCCAGGAAGATCCCACATGCTGCAGAGCGGCTGGGCCCATGAGCCATGGCCGCTGAGCCTGCGCGTCCGGAGCCTGTGCTCTGCAATGGGAGAGGCCACAGCAGTGAGAGGCCCACATACAGGGAAAAAAAAAAAAAAAAATTTGCCAAGGCTCGATTTGTGACCCAAGATATGATCTATCCTGGAGAATGTTCCATGAGCACTTGAGAAGAAAGTGTATTCTGTTGTTTTTGGATGGAATGTCCCATAAATATCAATTAAGTCCATCTTGTTTAATGTATCATTTAAAACTTGTGTTTCCTTATTTATTTTCATTTTGGATGATCTGTCCATTGGTGAAAGTGGGGTGTTAAAGTCCCCCACTATGATTGTGTTATTGTCGATTTCCCGATTTATGGCTGTTAGCATTTGCCTTATGTATTGAGGTGCTCCTATGTTGGGTGCATATATATTTACAATTGTTATATCTTCTTCTTGGATTGATCCCTTGATCATTATGTAGTGTCCTTCTTTGTCTCTTCTAATAGTCTTTATTTTAAAGTCGATTTTGTCTGATATGAGAATTGCTACTCCAGCTTTCTTTTGATTTCCATTTTCATGGAATATCTTTTTCCATCCCCTCACTTTCAGTCTGTATGTGTCTCTAGGTCTGAAGTGGGTCTCTTGTAGACAGCATATATATGGGTCTTGTTTTTGTATCCATTCAGCCAATCTGTGTCTTTTGGTTGGAGCATTTAATCCATTTACATTTAAGGTAGTTATCGATATGTATGTTCTTATTACCATTTTCTTAATTGTTTTGGGGTTTTTTTTGTAGGTCTTTTCCTTCTCTGTGTTTCCTGCCTAGAGAAGTTCCTTTAGCATTTGTTGTAAAGCTGGTTTGATGGTGCTGAATTCTCTTAGCTTTTGCTTGTCTGTAAAGGTTTTTTTTTTTTTTTTTTTTTTTGCATTACACGGGCTTCTCACTGCTGTGGCCTCTCCCGTTGCGGAGCACAGGCTGTGGACGCGCAGGCCCAGCAGCCATGGCTCACGGGCCTAGCCGCTCCGCGGCATGTGGGATCTTCCCAGACCGGGGCACGAACCCGTGTCCCCTGCATTGGCAGGCGGACTCTCAACCACTGCGCCACCAGGGAAGCCCTGTAAAGGTTTTAATTTCTCCGTGGAATCTGAATGAGATCCTTGCTTCGGCAGAAACTCTGCAAGCCAGAAGGGAGTGGCAGGACATATTTAAAGTGATGAAAGGGAAAAACCTACAACCAAGAGTAGGTTTGGTTCTCATTCAGATTCCACAGTGATCTCCGCGTCTTACTCCTCCGCCATCTTGAAGGTCCCCCTGTATTCTTTTTTAAGGTGCCTCCCCAGCCAAGGTCATGAGTGCCACTTGACTGTTTATTTCACGATGTCCGAGCATTAACACAGATCCTCACAGGATATGGAAATTTCTGCCTGGGTACAGCACAGTGTCCTTTGAAAGTTTCTTGGAGTTACAAAGTGTGCACACGTTCCCCGGGGGTGTTGGGTGCAGTGGGGAAGCTGCCTCAGTAGGTAAAAGATAAATGTTGACACCTCTTTAGAAAGAGCAAGTAAAACAAGCACACATGTGCACAATCATAATCTCCACCTGGGAATCCCACAACATACTACTGTGTTTATAATAAAATTGTCTGATGCTCAAGGGCAAAAGAGAGACAAGTGTTTATTGACTATCTGTTTTGTGCCAGTTGCTGCAGGGGGTATTTTGAATATAGTCTCTTCTCGGAAAGTCTGAACTAAATGGATAATGACAATAGTTTCTATACTTCATGCAGCACATACTTTTACACAGTTGGGTGAGCACTTAATCCAATATGACTGGTGTCCTTATGAGAAGAGGCGGAGAGACACAGGAGACAAGGTCACCTAAAGACAGAGGCAAAGATCGGAGTGGTGCTGTCACAAGCCAAGGAAGGAAGAGGCCAGGAAGGAGCCTCCCCTGAGGGCCTCAGAGGGGCACCTGGATTTCAGGCTTCTAGCCTTCAGAGCTGAGAAAGAAAGAATTTCTGTTGTTGTAAAGCATTCAGTTAGTGGCAACTTGTTACTGAAACCCTAGGAAATTAAAACTATATCTGAAGAGGAGGGATCATCAAGAGAGGCAGTGAGGCTGAGTGCGTGTTAAGTGTTGTGGTTACTGGAAACATTCCTTTTCATTCTCTCCGTCTCTCTCCCCAACTCTTCTCCCCCCAGCCCCCGACAGACAGACAGACAGGCAGACAGACAGGCAGACAGACATACACACTCACACACACACACACACACACGGGCACATTCCTAATTGAAAAATTGCTCAGAAGAGTTAGTTTCAGTTTGTCGATGGCTTTGGGAAGGAGAGAAGGAAAGATAGAAGCTTGCCCCGCTCTGATGAATGAGCACCGTGTACATACCCCGTGAGGGAAATGGGTTGGATGTAGGGAGAGGCCCCCAGAGAAGCCTTCCTCAGGGTACCTGGCGGCCTCAGAACGTCTCATGGAGAGACAGGCTAAGAAAGGAAACCATTGCCTCAGCACAGGACCACCATTCACTGCTGCTGGAGCCTCAGGGCAGTAGGTAAATTCTCTAAATGTGGATTTTAAAGACATTAACCAGAATGTAGAAAATTCTCTCTCACAAGGACAGGGAAAGGCCCATTCTGACTCAGGTTGATGGAGGATGTGGGAAAAGCCCATACGAAAGGAATGTTAGAGGACAAGGCAGGACCCACAAGGTAAAGGGAGAAGTGGGTCTGAACAGGACCAGTTGGGGACATGCCTCTTCATCAGAATGGATCAAAGTTTCCCTGAGTCTTTGATGAGGTAGGACAGTAGCTAAGGCCTTAATGCCATTCCAATTTTTTGATTTGGGGGGTTTTGTTTGTTTGTTTGTTTGCTTGCTTTTGTTTTTATTGTTTCTTCCTCAGACAAATTCCTTTTTATCCCAGTCTTTGAACCTTCCCTAAACTCTCTTCTTCCTTAACTTCTCATAGAACCCCGCGCCTCCCTCTCATTTCCATTTAAAATTATATGATATATTTTATACATGTGTAATTACTTTATTTTTGTGGCTCCTGCTAGCTAGACCAGAAGCTTCAAGAAGGTAGGGATCTATTTATTGGCTCACTACGGTATCCCACCAGCTCAGTCTGTTCAAGAAATACTGCACATATTGGATTGAATATTGACGTAAGTTGTTGACACGGATTGAAAACTGGTGGAGACAGCGAAAATTCTAGATTATTAAACTATATCAGCAACAATAACCAGGTGAATATTTGCACTATATAACCAGGTAAATATTTATAGGGAACACCCCAGTACTGAGAATACAGGGAGCCACTTTCAAGATGCTGAAGACGTTACTGTGACCATCCACTTATTCCCAAATCGTTTTCCCCGTAGTATGGATGTATTTTATTTTGATTTCTGTCAGTACATTTATCATCTATAAACGTAGATTTGTAAACCCACACTCACAGAGGCAGCTTATCTTAGGAGGTCTTTAGCTCACCCCCTCATCTTCATCAGCCCTCCTCTACCCAAAACTATGCAAATAAATATGAAATACACGCACAAATTGTTTTCTAGGCAAGAACACCTTTAAGATTCGTCCCCTAAGGTCCCACTTCCAGGTGAATTGCTGCTTTTAATCCTTTCCCATACAGAAATTCTGGAACCCATATTCACACTCACTCATAGCTTGTCTCTACCCAAACTAATTGAAAAAATATTAAAAAATGACATGACAAGAATTCTTGATTATTCTGAAAACCTGCCATCAAATTCAGTCAAGTTCTTTCTTTACAAAAGAGCTGTGTGCATGTGCGCAGGGCCTAGAGTCTTGCGATGTGATGGTGGCTGCCCTTGTTTCCATTGTCTCCAGTTCCCATTTTTCATTTAACACATCTTTTTACAGTGGTTTCTTTGAGCAGTTCTACCCGATCCTTCGGTGCCACTACTTGATTCTTTTCTGGTCTATCTGGGTATGTTTTCATCTTCAAACATCTTAATCTTATAGTATTCGTTTGGCTCAGGAAAGGTGTAACCAACAAGCAAGAGACTGGATGCTGATCACCCTCTGATGATGGCAGGACTGGGAGTTCTGAGAATGACAGTTCTGGTGTGTTCTTACCAATACCACGCCCCTTCAGTCTGTTACGGTCTCAGAATTGCAGCCTATGGAGGAAAATGATGGTGCAGTGTCTTCGGTGAAATCCAAACCCTCTTCCAGGAAATAATCTGGCTTACCCTTCAGGGAGTCAAATGGCATGTGGGGACTCTTTCAAGCTGCTTGCGTTTTCTCCAGAATCCAGTCCACGTACTCGACCACGTTGGTGTAAACACCCGGCCGCTCCCTTTGGCCACAGCCCTCGCCCCAGCTCGTGATGCCTACCAAATGCCAGACCTCGTTGTGCTTACAACACAGGGGGCCCCCCGAATCTCCCTATGACAAAGGGAGAAAAGAAAAGGCATGCAGATCAGTTCAGACACTTCTCATCTTAAATACGTTTTCATCAGAGTGATTTCACCTAAAATTCTGTCTTGTCCCTTTAATAAACTTCAAAGAACCGGATTTCTGGTTTTTCCCTCAGTCTATCAGATTTCAGGGTAAGGAAAACAAATCCACTGTGTTCCCCGCTCATTGGCAGAAGACTGCTTTAAAAATGCATTAAACATTCTAATGTGAGTATATTCAATTGGCTGAGAACACTGTTACCTTGCAGGCATCCTTCCCTCCTTCTTTGTAGCCTGCACAGACCATCTTATTAGTTATTTTATGCCCTCTGTATCCTGCCTGGCATTCTTCATTTGTCACCAAGGGTACCTGGGCTTTCTGGAGAGTATTTAGTATTTTGTCTGAAAAAAAATTTTAGTTTGTTAATGGAACAACCACATATATATAATATATATAGAAATTTAAATATAAGTATATGTATTTAAAATCAAAACCATACCTATGTAAAAATCTAGAAGGACAAAAATATTAGGTTTACTTCATAGACCTTTTATAATTACAGAGTATAGAGAAGATGTTACTCTCACTCTTGTGAGTACCGTTTTGTTAATGTTAATTAAGTCCAAAATTAATTACGGCTCTAACTGGAATTACTTCCCAGAGAAAATAATCAGATAACAGGCTAAGACAGTTACTGAAAAGTGCTAGGTTTCGAATTAAACTGCATTAAAAATAATGTCTTTAAAGAGATTATCATATTTAAAATTTCCAGTCAAGCAGACGAGGTGTCATCTTCACTTGAGTGATTTTTGTCTTTCCATCTTTATTAATATGCTTTCTGCAGTTGAATAATGTTTTTATTTTACTCTCATTTTAGCTGTATGAATTGATGTAGCAGAAAAGCTTATGACTAAATTGTGTTCTGTATCTTGAGCTGGAGCACAGAGAGAAACATCATTTCTTACCTCTTAATTTTTGGTACCCCCATCCAGTCACCCAGCACTCAGTATACGTCACATTTCTATCTCCTTTGGAAGGTAGGCAGATGGGTCGTTGAGAATCTAAATTTTAAAAATCACAGTTTAATTATCAGAAACAAAATATATCTTCTTTCCCAGGAAAAACTTCCTTCGTTCTATTATGTAGTGTGTTCCCTATTTATTATATTCATTTTTTTGCCTCCTTGTCATACATTTTCATCCCTCGTGTTCAGCGTTATCTGTCACACATCCCAGGATGAGGAAACGAGGGAGACAAGCCACAGCCCTCTCCACTAACTCCGTCACTCCCGCGAGGTCTGTGACCCTGTAGAAATTGCTTCATTATTCTGACCCACAATCCTTTCTTCCTTAAAAAGCAGACAAAAATCATCTTTAATATTCCAGTATATTATAAAGTTATGTCATTCTGTGCATCTGAAGAAGCCTGGGGCAACTTACCATTTCACCCACACCCCAAAATAAGATGCAGTCGTCAGGAAAGCACATCAGTCTTAAGACTAGCTTGGCATCCCCCTCCCCGTTTCATGATAATAACACATAGAGAGATTGCCAGGGTCTGGCCTTGAATCTGGGAGTGTGAAACATCGTCTCCATGTAATCACTGTAGACAACTTTCTGTTTAAAATTCTCCATACCTGTGTAATTCATTGTCATTTCCAGTTTCAACAAGGCAATATCATATCCACTTTCTGCCATTTCATATTGATCATGAATTATTATTTCTTGAACCCCAAAGAAAGATGTATCCTCTTTTATTTCTGCTTGGTTTAAAATGCCACTATAGACACGCAAAACTTTAGGTGACTCTACCCTAAGGAGTAAGCAATCGAGGAAAAGAAAATTCCTTTACCGAATAATTCCCAAGCATTTGAGGTACAGTGCTATTTAACTGACTGTTACTAACTAGGTAATATTTTCTGCCAACGGTGGGCTTTTAAGTGGAAAGAAGTGATTTTATGCTAAGATTTTTCAGTCACATAGTCCTCCTATATGGAATGTCCTGGGCTAGCATTTGCCTTATATTAAACACACAAAAATCAATGAATACTTTTTCTGCCTTTCAACACACACACACACACACACACACACACACAAAAGAAAAAAAGTTCTGGATTTTAGTTTCATTGCTGGGGTCGTTGGCTGTGACCCTGAGAAATTCTCTTGGACTTTCTGGTATTCCATTTTCCCATATGTAAAGGGTAAAAGAGACTATTGACCTCAAATGAATCTTTGAGTAATAATATGAGTAAGTTGCATACTGATAAAATAAACCTACTAACAAAAACACAAAACTGTGTCTGGAAACAACCCAGAAGATACTGAGGTGCAAAGAGGAAGTTTGGCCAGCTAAAGTTCCCTGGGTTACATATACTCTGAATGCTCTCCCGATGGAGCTGTTAAGTTTACCAGTATTGAAATTGACTTAAGTAGGGAATCCAATTTGATGATGTACAATAAACTCTTCCTTATGGGTCTAGAAACACAGTGGGAGAGAAAGAGAGCAAGATGGAGGGAGAATGAGAGAGGAGAGAGAGAGAAAGAAGCAGAGGAAGAAGAGGAAGAGGAGAAGGAGAAGGAGAAGAAGAAGGAAGGGGGAGGAGGAGGACAAGGGAGGGGGAGAAGACTGGGGGGAGGAGGGAGAGGGAGAAGCAGAGGGGGACTAAATGGGAAATTAGATTCAGGGAGCAGGAAACTGTCTTCGAGTTTAGTTCTGGACCCAATGCCCAGACAGTGCACAGAAGATGATACGCTCTTAATAGGAAATAACCAGAACTCCCCTGGGGATGTGTATACATTTAACTGGAAAAGTGGAATATTATGAAGTCAAACGGCCACGTTCCTGCACCTGTTCTGATGCTGGTAGATCATGAGTGGCTCTTTTTGCTTTTAATCACTAAAGACAGAAAATTAATTTAGCAAATAGGATAATTTACATCTTTAAACTTGTACTAAAATACTAGGGATAGATTTAATATATGTGTGAGTATGGTGAACGAGTAAAAACAGCAGTGGTACTGACTCGCTGAAACAATGAGCAGCTGTTAATATCCACTGGTTTCCGATGATGGAGCCTCCACACAGGTGTCTCTGGGTGGGTGACGTGACGTGCAGAGTTATCTGCCACGGCCACTCTCCAAGAACAGACTTGGTTCCTCCAACAATTCTGGGCTTGATTTTCGTTGTACACGCTACAACAGAAGGACTGCAGTGAGTTGGTTCCTAACATCTTCATTTTCCAACAGTGGTTATGTTCCTTCAGGCACACAGGGAAAAAAACCTTCCCTGGATTCAATAGTTTACCATGACCTTGACTTGAAGACAGTCTAGAATCAAGTTGGCAAAGCACAACATGCACCTAAAAACTGAATGATGAGTCACCTTGTAATCGCATGCCCCCAAGTAATGCCCCATCTGGGGCGGCAAGGCAGTCTTACCCTCCATCAAATGCTAACCTCAATGGTTCTCTTAAAGCAGTGGTTGTCAGGTGTGGCCCCCGACCAATGGCATCACCTGAGAATTTGTTAGAAATGCAAATTCGTGAGCGCCACCTCAGACCTAGTGAATCAGAAACTCTGACAATGGACCCCAGTCATCTGAGTTTTAATCAGCCTCACTAACGTGTAAGAACTACTGTTACAAAGAAAAGTTCAGCACCTTCCACTCCGTTTGTGGCCTTTGTCCAGTTCCTCCCCATCCCCTTCCATTCCAGCTGCCCCTTCTGCGCTCCTGCCCTACCCACACCCACACCTGGCTGCTCTTCTGTTTGTGAGCTGCATCTGCCCTTTGGTCTTGTTGACAGACTGGGGGTTTCTGCTCCACCTTTGATGTTTCCAAGGACTTTGATTCAAACTCACCCTTCTGTTTTCTTTCTTGTCTTAGAAAACGAATAGATCAGTAACTAAAATATACTAAGAACAACTAAATAAAGACCTTATTAAGATGAGTTATAGGTCTTGGTGTTCGTTCTATTTGGTTTCTCAGTTCAAAAAAATGCTTTAAATATTTGTTTTTAGCCTTACATTTTGTGTTAAGAGATGTTTCTTTGAATGGCAATTGCTCTGTATCTTCACAAAGTTAAGTTACAGTGTAGACAAATGACAGTACAAGATATGATAAACATCTCAGTTAGATATTCCCTCTCATATTAGGGTATTATTTCATCTACTATAATGCAGCAAAACCTGATTATCTAGTTTCACTTATTTCAGAAGATGCACTAAAAAGACATAAGATTTTATTTTCCTTTATCTTATATTTTCTGCTTTAGCTATCAATCTACACCTGATTTATTCTGTAACCTCTAGAGACCAGAGTCCCTAGATTCATTAGAAAAGAGCAGGAAGGAGGTTAGAGAATGAATTCTGCAATTAAAGGTATAAGTGCTGGTTCCCATTTTTTAAACTATGTCAGCATCACTAACAGCAAAATTTGCTGCATCCTTTCTATTGCTTGGTAGAACCAAGACAACAGAATGATTGTATATACTCCTTCTTAGGTAAGTTTATTGTAAGAAAAACAGAGAATGTATGAGATACAACTCAATTTACTGTCTTTTTAAAGAAGCTAGAGCCATCCAGATTCCCATCAGAGCCCCTCTAAACCCTAGAAAGGCAGAGTTTCCCAGCTAGGATGCTGGCATTGGACACAGTATACAGTAATATTGTATGTTCTATTATACAAAACAAGTTCTCAGAAGTTAAGGATTTATTCACCTCTCAGTAGAGCCAATATTTCTGACACGGAAGATTTTCATACTTTGAAATCTACGACAAAGCATAATAATCACTTCCATTTCACTCATTAAATCTCAGTTGCAACTTAATTTATACTGCATTATAGTATTGGGCGGTAAGCAATAAAAGTCTAAAAACATGTAGTGTATGTAAGTCAATGAACATTAAAGTCATAATAGGTTATTACAATAATTTAGAGAGGAATGTGTGTATTAGGCTCTTTCCTGTTTCATCCCTTACACAGTGTTGTTTGCCTACAAACCACCTTTTGTTTCTATGCTCAGAAATTGGCCACTGGAATGGAAGCACTGCTGATCTGATGTGTATTATAATTTTTATGTTATTATAGGTCTTGTTTAATATAGACAATCTTTTTATTTCCACCCTACTATACTCATTGTTACAAATTAATAAGGTTGTACTGTAACTTTTGCTAATATTCATAAATATGCAGAACACTTGCAAGAAATCTAAAGGCCCTGGAGAAGGAGCCACTTGAGTATTTCCTGCACAGATACATAATTTTCCAAACATATGATGACTATATTTGAATTAAAGATCAAGTAATAGCCAATAGAAAGAAAATGACTAATCTGATTAACCAAGATGCTGGTTGATATTTCTATTGTAAAGAGTACTAAGAAAGATTATTGACCTTGATAACAACAATCAGACATAAAAATTTTGGCTGAGCCTGAGTCTCACCAGGAAATACTGGTTATATAAATGTATCAAATTATAACACATATTCAGTTAATGCAAGGCAACACAGAGTTTAGTCAAAGTCCAATATTTACCTTTAAAACAGGTCAGCCTGAGTGATAGCAGTGAAAATAACAGAAAATTGCATCTAAGTTCATTACTTTACTAATTTTCTCCCCTCTGTAGCTGCTACTGACTCTCTTAGTCATGACATACTCAGTATACAGGGGATGTATTTTTTCAAGTGACATTAAACTCACCATTATCCATTTTACATAACCTTAACGTATATCCAGAGATGTTTCCTCTCCCATGAAGTATTTTAGTTGGAGATCCATTTGCAGAAAGTTTTAAGTAGCATTTACCCCTGCAGGTTGGAAACAAAATGGTATAAACATAATTCCTCCCTTCAGCTAGATGGGGCAGGAGCATCTGTGGAACTCATCATACGTCTTACTTCCCTCCGTTGCAAGATTCTTGAGATGGAGAATAGGTAAAAAATTGACAGCGGATGCTGTTGGTGCATGTTTTCTGGCAGGCTTCGTGCCCGTCCACGTCAACAATGTCCAGTTCTTCTCCCAAGAAATCAGTGTCACGGTAGAACGAAGAATGGCAGAACACTAGACAGCAAAGCATGTATCAGACATGAGACGTGAAACCCTAGCACACGTTTGTTGATCCTCAATCAGAAGGAAGAGCTTTCATCGTTTACCTGGGACACTGTGCCGGCAGTTTTGTAGACTAAAACCAGAAAGAGCTTTGTTCTTTCTAATGCGTGCGCTTGGCAGCCCACTTGTAGACGTTTTAAGTAGACACAGATTTCTAACAGTAAAAAAGGGGAAATATAGAGATATCATGTAAAACATATCAAAGAAGAAGACATTTTCACAGCACATATAGAAGTCAGCTGCTGTTGGCATTTAATAGGGAAGTTGTTCCCATTTTGAAAGTACTATTCATAAATCACTGACTCAGACTTCATGATCCATAGGCTGTAGACAAATTTACCAAACTGCCTCTAAATTTTCTAAGCTTGCTCTATTCAACATCACTGTTCCTAGTACCTTCCTCTTTTATTTCCTTTCTCTCAACTCTCCTAGACTATCTCAACAATTCAAGAATTTTCATGCTACCTACAAATCTGCTACCCAGAGTTGCTGTAGGCGTAGACAGGGATAAGCAAAATCCACCACAGATTCCACACCCAGGCAGCATCTTTCTGGGAGGAAGTAGCTTTTCCTAATTAGCACAAAATCACAGTCTGGAGCTGTGCTGTCCAACAGAATTTTCTGCAATGACGTAAATATTCCACGTCTATGCCAGCCAATACAATAGCCACTAGCCAGCCATATGCTGCGTCCTTGAAATGTGGCTAATACAGCTGAGGAAATGGATATTTAGTTTTATTTAATATTCATTAACGTAAATTTAAGAAGCCAAGTCTTGGCTTGTAGCACCCATGTTCCTCTCTCACCTTGTAATGAGGATTAAATGTGTTGCTCCTCTTACAGGTATTGATTGGGAATTTTATAAAAGGGATAAAAAAGAAAAAGAGCAGTGATTAAGACAAAATAACACATTACAAAGGCATCTTTCTAAGTTCTGAAGTTTATAATGCCTCAAGGCTCAATCTTTGACCTCCTCTCTTTCTCTGACTGCATTCAATTTTTTGGTGACCTCACCAGTTTCAATGGCATTAATTGCCAGCTGTATCCTGGTGACAACTAACACAGATCTAGGGCATAAACCTCCCTTGTTAAATCCCAGACTTCCCTTTCTAACCACCAATTCAATATTTCTCTCTGGATGGCTACCAGGCACCTCTTGCCTCTTGAAATCATCTCTGTAAGAAATCTTCCCCCATCTATTCATTGGCATTGCCATCCTCGCAATTTTCTTGGGCCAAAAATCTTGGAGCTATCATTGACTCTTTACTTCACAGCTGGTGTTCAGTCCGTCAGCAAATCTTACTGGCTCTGCATTGACAATATATCCCAATCTAATCACTTCTCTTTTACTTCCACTCTGGTCCAAGTAGTGCAGGGTTTTCAATCTATTGAGTTGACCAATGGTATCCCCACATTTAGAACCATGTTGAGAAAATGAAAGTAACAGATATATTCTCATGTGACAAACCTAGCATTATACTTCCGGAATTATATCTTCACTTGATAAAAAACCAGTCTTGCTTGATAAACAGGAACTCAAGGGCTTACTGTGGCTGGATGGCTCTGGGGGACACTCCCCAACAATGAACAGCAATGTCAAGCAAATAACAAGGGCTCTGAGAATTCAGGTTAAGATAATCCATACAATCTAGATTTTTAAGCAAATAATCTTAAGATTTCTTCTTTTTTTTTAGTGAATTTTGTTAACGAGGAGCAGCAACCCCAGCAAACATCCCTTTGATGATCATAGCAATTTCCTGTGCTTTATTGTGGTTTCCAGTGTTAACACCCATCAGTATGGAAGCAGTGTCTAAATTCTCAAATCTCCCTCAACCATTACCCACGCTTCTGTTGATGAAGGCCATCGTTCCACCCCTCTCCACTTTGGATTTGACAAGTCACTGATATTTCCAATTCTTTCTGCTCCAGGTTCAATTATTTTAACCAGGCACCGAACTAAGATGCCTCCTAATGACCATCCTTATTTTCTTCATTCCTTTCAGAACTAACAACTCTCTGAAGGCAGAGACTTCCCTAACATAAAGAAAAGCAAGAGTCCTGGGTAACACCAGATTTGCAGTCAATAGGTGGGGAATGGAAAGAAAGAAGAACTAGGAATTCTTCTTTGCAACTTTTATGTATCCTTGACAGACATTTAGATAAAATTTGTAGTTGCTCAGAGTTTTTAATGGTGGCTTTTGCTCAGCTGTTTGAAAAGACAACACGTGACACAATCTTAACTCCTTACCTTTCAGATATTGTTGGCCATTCTTGAGAAAAGAAGGTAAAGAACAAACAACTGGGATGGTGAGTACAAATGCTGCGACAGACAAAAGCGTCTGGAGCCATGACACTGTCAATGTTACTGTCTGCAAACATCGTTCTAGGGAAAATGTCCCTAATACAAGCTGTACAACAGAAGAAACCACATTTAGAAAGTCAGTTCACCAGTAGCATCGGTAAAGGTAAAATCCCACTCATGGTATTTGTAAATTCCATATAAAAAGTTTGTTGGGGGATGAGGGAGGGATGAATAGGCAGAACAGAGGAACTTTAAGGCAGTGAAAAATGCTCTGAATGATACTGTAATGATGGAAACATGCCATTACATATTTGTTCAAACCCATACAACGTACAACTCCAAGAGTGAATCGTAATGTAAACTGTGGACTTGGGGTGACTATACGTGTGTCAGTGTAGGTTCGTCAGTTGTAACCAATTACCATCCGGCGAGGGTCGTTGGTAATAGGGGACGCTGTGCATGTGTCTGGGCAGGGGGTATATGGGAACTCTCTATCCCTTCCCCTCCATTTTGCTGCGAACCTAAAATTGCACTAAAGAAACAAGGTCTTAGTAATTTTTAAAAGTTAGTTTATCCCAAGATCTTTTACATTTTTTAAAATTAGGATAACTGAAGTGATTGCTTTAAATTCAAATATAAGCTTTAATCATATAGAACATAATGAATTTTTTCTCATGAAGAAGATGAAAGATCATTGGGTCCATTTCATCAGTAAGCGCAAATTGGTATCCTAAGTTATGCCCATCATACACATAATCAGCATCTACTATTTAATGGCTAAACTACCTCATTAAGAAAATAATAGTTACCCAAATTAGAAAGCGCACAGGGCTTCAGTGAAAATCCTGACACCACTTCACTGAGCTTTGTTATGTTGGTTGGCATCCCCGTTCGGGTGTACTTCAACAGACAGATGTTACTAAATAAAGACCAAAATGGACAAATATTTTATCCCTCCACATGCAAATAAGGAAAAACATAAGATAATAAGAAACTCACATTTAGAGACGGCCTGGGCATGATAGCTAAAGAATTGCCCTGAAAGGTATTGGTTTGAGAGACTGCACAGCTGGTTTTGAGTCCCAACTCTGCCAAGAGCTGGTGGTCCTGTGAGTTTTGTCAACTTTATTTTTTCGTCAGTAAAGTGACAGCTTTAGATGGGTGGTGACATGAAGAGTAGAGGTGTAGGAATTGATGACTTCTGAAGCTCTTCTCAATTTTAGCATTTTAACTTTTTTATAATACATAGCAACTCACAATTTCCTGGCTTGCTGTTCATGCTGCATTGAATCTTAGACGTAAAATATGTAAAAAGGTGTAGTTTGAGCTGAGCTAAAGAAAAGCCATGAAAACTTAATTATTAATTTGAGGGTTTCATTCTGTGTTATCATTGCTTTTCTTCAAACAAATCTTTGACGCTTTATTTCCACTCATCTCCTTTTTGTGAACGTGTAGAGCAGAATGTTAAAATCCAAATACCAGTCATTTGAACTTTTCTTTCATTGTTGGATTTCAGATAAGTGTAGTTTCCTATACGAATCCAGAGCATTTCCAATATTTCTAAATAAAAAAGTTAATGATATTTTTCCCTAAAAATATTTTTTAAGAGAAAAGAGATTAATCAATTACAGATCAGATCCTTTTATATTCTTACACAGGAGGTTTATACCTGGAATATTTCTAAATCCAGTAGGGGGCAAGTTTTAAAATACTTCACATTGGTTTCAGTTACTTTGTCTCAGGTGGGGAACTGTTATTTGGAAGGATATCTGAGTAGCTTTTTCATTTTGATTCTATAGATTCATACTGTAGCATCCTTTAGGCTGAGAATGGAACTGTCAGACCACTGTAATTGTTTCAAAATTGCCACTTTAAAAATGTAGCGCTCTTCAAATTAGCTAGGAGATGTATTAAACATTTTTTAAAAGCATCATTGGAAGACAGCCGCTGTACCACAAAATGAAATGCATCCAAGTTGGACTTTAAATGCATTTTCCATCAAGAAAACTGGGAGTACTTATTATAGAATTGTCTTGTAGTGGTCAAAAATAAATTTTTAACCCCTACAAGTTGAAGGAAAAAAAAAAAGGATCCCATTTTGTTTTCTATCGGATAATCTAAGGTCCTTGGGCTCAATCCACAGCTCACTCACCGATACTTTACACTTGGAAAGTGCTCTGTGGCGAATGTAAAAAAGTGACAGTGCATGTCATTCGTACACCTCTCTTGGCATTCCTGAGCACTCTTGGTAATAGAGCTGTTATGGTTCAGGCCCTTCATATGTAGGTCCACATAAATATCTTTGTTGCAAGCTGGAAATAAAATCAGAAAATATGGTTATCTTCCAGTCTCTGGGGGCATCTGATAATTCTATCTTAGCAACCGTCCCTCCAATTCTTTCCCTGACTTTTCCTCAGAAGGCCTCTAGTTTTATTTTAATCTGCTCAACTCCTACTCTCACATGGAAACAGTAAGAGAATGTCAGTGTCCTTTTTACACTGCAGCAATATTAGACTTGTACATTTCTGCTTCAGCTTTATCAACTGGCATCTCTTGTCTCCTTAACTCCACTGATGGACTGATTCACTAATTAACCTATTCAAGTATCTGGAATATCTCACCATTAAGACAAGGGTCATCTTAACCTTTATGGTTGCTTCCTTTGATTTGAATTAATATATTTAATAAGGACTTTCCTATAAAACTTTAAGCTGGGAAGGAGAAAGAAAATAAATGAATGATGAACTGGTATAGTTAGATACGTCCTATGAGATAAATTTTAAATGAACTATAATGGGGTAGGGGGGACATGCATGTATGCTAGTTTTTACTCTACGAGGAAAGAACTTCATTAGGAGACCTCATTTCCATATAGCAGGGTTTTATTTCATAGCCACAAAACCATACCTGATGTAACTGCATGTACACATCACAATAACTAGTATATATCAATTCTAGCAAGACATCTTACCACTTAGTTGGTCTGAGCATTGCTTGGAAGAATATCCAGAAATTGCTCCCGTCATATTGACCATTGGCAGTGTTTCTGCAACACTGTCTTTCAGGATGCAAGTAAACCTGTTTTTTAAAAAAATAACATTACTGGGTGAAAATCTATGTTTTAAAATAATGGGTCTTAAAAGTGAGCACACAGAGAGTCAAAGAGAAGGAAACAAACTTCTCTATCTCATGCCAGAACAAATATATTCTTAGCAAGACTGTGAGTTTGTTTTCCATTCCAACATCCCGACACTGAAAAGATCACATGTAATGCTCCTTGCTAACTGGAAACAGGAGTGGGTGAACTGTGGCCTGTTGGTTAAATGCAGCTCTCTGCCTGTTTCTGTACAGTTAATGAGCTAAGAAGGGTTTCTGTGCTTTTTAATGATTACATTTTAAATCATTGTGTAAGTATTTATATAATATCCTTGATTTCGCCTCTGGACCCACAAAGCCTGAAATATTTACTCTCTTCCTGTTAAGAAGAAGTTTGCCAATCTCTGTTGTAGATTCTAGAATAGTAAATTTTATAAGTTCAGGGCACTGTGTAAATACTATGAATGCAGTAATAATGCACAAAGATATTAATAACTTCATTCTGCAGTAAAGCTTTATTATTAAATTTTCAAGCTCAATATGGAAACAAAAATGGTGGATGGAATGTCCTAAAATTTTTAAGAATATGTCTATAGAGACAAAACCACCAGATGCTATTTGCAAATCTTAATAAGATTCTGGTTAATTGCTATAAATTACACTTGGGGGACAATTGAGATGATATAAAGGGGTTCTTATTAATTTTTAATGTTTTTTGTGTAAGATAATGTATGTTGAAATATTTAGGGGTGAAGTGTTATGATGGTTTCAAATAATTTCAAATGGTTAGACATCTACACATACATAATAGGGAAGACAAAAATGGCAAAAAGTCTTGGGGGCGATAGGAAATCATTGTACTATTCTTTCAAATTACCTTTATAAATAATTAATTTTTTTCTAATAAAATAATTGAGGGAAAAGTACCAGTTTAAATCATATCAAATATCAATAATCAGCTGAAAAGCAAAGAACAAAATGATTAATTGGCATTAAAGTAGAAAGAAATCAGAGAGAAAGTATCATTAATATTCAGACCACAAGAAACCACACTGAGGGGCATGTCTGTTCCTCCTGACCTGCCTAAACACTACCCTTTTTTCTGTAATATTTAATATTTCAATGGAAGGAAAATACATTTTCCCATTGTTAACATTAAATTTTATAAAATGGTAGATGGCAGTTTATTGTTGGTAATTGTCTGTCTGTCCGTCTGTTGTATAAAATCTATTTCCTCTATGTAGAAAAGCAAACATTTACCACTTGGTAGGATCTTCAGATGATGATTCAGCCATAAAAGTGAAGAGCAAACACCTTGGATGGTGGGTGCAGACTCTTTGGCAGTGCTTGGCATTTGGTGTGAAAACAACAGTAATGTCTCCTCCTTTAAAGTAGGCATCTTGGAACAGCTTGGTCACACACTCTGTGTTATAATACATGACACGTGTTATTTGGGATTTTAGTGAGCACATACCCAATCAGGTAATAATCTCACAAAAGCAAGTGAAGTAGGGCTACTTAACAGGAAATATGCCTGAACATGGAAATCAGGGCAATAAAAGCTTTTAGTTTATTGGATAAGCAGCCCCAGATAGAAAAGAAAATCACTAAATGGCACGCGTGCCTCAGTGGAATGGTGCTTCTGAATGATTGTCTTGGAGATGTGGGTGCCTTGTGAGCAATTGATTTGTTTCTCAGATCTTCACTGGCAAAAATGCTCACAGGTCTAGAATGACCTCTGCTTTTCCCTTTCCCCAGCGCTGCTCCGTGTCTAAACTCCATGTTTATATGAAACAAAGGCTCCACACTCATCATCTTTGGGTAGCATCTGTTGGCCCTGGATGTGATAATGTACTACATCACCTCACTATATTAAATGGACCAGTTTTTTTTTGTTTGTTTTGTGTGTGTGTGTTTTGTTCTTGTTTTTATGTATTAGTTTCTGCTTTATAACAAAGTGAATCAGTTATACATATACATATATCCCCATATCTCCTCCCTCTTGCATCTCCCTCCCTCCCACCCTCCCTATCCCACCCTTCTAGGTGGTCACAAAGCACTGAGCTGATCTCCCTGTGCTATGCGGCTGCTTCCCACTAGCTATCGGTTTTACATTTGGTAGTGTATATATGTCCATGCTACTCTCTCATTTCATCCCAGCTTACCCATCCCCCTCCCCGTGTCCTCAAGTCCATTCTCTAGTAGGTCTGCGTCTTTATTCCTGTCCTGCCCCTAGGTTCTTCATAACCTTTTTTTTTTTTTAGATTCCATATATATGTGTTAGCATATGCTATTTGTTTTTCTCTTTCTGACTTACTTCACTCTGTATGACAGGCTCTAGGTCCACCCACCTCACTACGAATAACTCAATTTCATTTCTTTTTACGGCTGAGTAATATTCCATTGCATATATGTGCCACATCTTCTTTATCCATTCATCTGTCAGTGGACACTTAGGTTACTTCCATGTCCTGGCTATTGTAAACAGTGCTGCAGTGAACATTGTGGTACATGACACTTTTTGAATTATGGTTTTCTCAGGGTATATGCCCAGTAGTGGGATTTCTGGGTCGTATGGTAGTTCTATTTTTAGTTTTTTAAGGAACCTCCATACTGTTCTCCATAGTGGCTGTATCAATTTACATTCCCACCAACAGTTCAAGAGGGTTCCCTTTTCTCCACACGCTCTCCAGCATTTATTGTTTGTAGATTTTTTGATGATGGCCATTCTGACTGGTGTGAGGGGATACCTCATTGTAGTTTGGACTTGGATTTCTCTAATGATTAGTGATGTTGAGCATCCTTTCATGTGTTTGTTGGCACTCTGTATATCTTCTTTGGAGAAATGTCTATTTAGGTCTTCTGCCCATTTTTGGATCGGGTTGTTTGTTTTTTTGATATTGAGCTGCATGAGCTGCCTGTAAATTTTGGAGATTAATCCTTTGTCAGTTGCTTCATTTGCAAATATTTTCTCCCATTCTGAGGGTTGTCTTTTTGTCTTGTTTATGGTTTCCTTTGCGTGCAAAATCTTTTAAGTTTCATTAGGCCCCATTTGTTTATTTTTGTTTTTATTTCCTAAATGGACCAGTTTAATTGACCTACAACACTATGTTAGTTCCTGTCGCACAACATAATGATTGGATATTTCTGTACATTTCAAAGTAATCATCATGACAAGTCTAGTTACCATCTGTCACCATACAAAGATATTACATAGTTATTGACTGTATTCCCCACACTGTACATTTCATACCTGTGGCTCATTTACTTTGCAACTGGAAGTTTGCATCTCTTAATCTCCCTCACCTGTTTCTCTCCTCCCCCCATCCCCCTCCCCTCTGACAACCACCTGTTTATTCTGTTTTTCTATGACTGTTTCTGTTTCGTTATGTTTGTTCATTTGTTTTGTTTTTTAAGAACTAATATGGTCTTGTGAGTCAATTATACTTCAAAAACAAACAAGCAAATTCATTTAGAAAGAGATCAGATTTGTGGTTACCAGAGGCAAACATTGGAGAAGAGGGGAATTGGATAAAGAAAGTCAAAAGGTACAAACTTCAAGTTATAAGATAAATAAGTACTAGGGACACAATGTACAACGTAAGTATAATTACCACTGCTGTACATTACATATGAAAGTTGTTAAGAGAGGAAATCCTAAGAGTTTGCATCATAAGAAAACATTTTTTTTCAGTTTCTTTAATGTATCTCTATGAGATGATGGACGTTCACTAAACTTATTGTGGTCATCATTTCACAATGTATGTAAGTCAAACCATCATGCTGTACACCTTAAACTTATACAGTGCTGTATGTCTACTACACCTTAATAAAACTGGAAGAAAAATAAAAACCAAACAAATAAATAAATAGGCAGGAACGGGAACTTTAGACTCTTGGAAAAATTATTGAATCCCCTTCCACTGAAACCATAAGTAAGTTAAAAATACAAACAAAGCTAAATTGCATAAAATTAAAATTTTCTTCTGTTTCTAGAAAGAGATATTGAATATTCCAGATTGTGGAGTTATAGGTCATTATTACTTAGTCACTGAATAAAAGTGTTGTAGTTTTTAATTTTGGTATATTTTTACTGACAAATACTACAATATAACCCTTAGTTTTCTTAATACAAAAACAAATATATAAATATATAACAAAAATAAAATATTTGGACAGAGTAAAATATCACTCAAATTTATTGTAGCAAAAATAAAATAAATAAAATAAAAAATAACTAATTTCTATTGTAGTAATAACCAACATACCAATAAATATGTGGGAAAGTATATAGGTAAAAAACAGTAGAAATTATCACTAAGGCTTATAGGATTATACAGTCCATGGACTTAAATGGGGGCAAATTTCATCTTTATTTTCCCTAGCTTCTAACTAAAATATGACATATCTTTCCATTATTAATGTAAGAAAAAACTGCATTAGGATTCACAGTATCTGTACCTTTGTCATAATAAAAATCGCAGATTTAAAAACACTGTAGTTGCAGATATCTCAAAATATCATTATCACTCATTCCTAGTTTGGTGATAATTACTATGCAGTTTTAGACCCACCACTAAATCTTACTACATAAAGTGTTAATAAGAAGCACATCTATTTCTATATAAATTTTTTTTACAGTTTAACTAACTATATTTAAATATAGTTTATTTGTTTGGTAATCCTATGTATTTTCACTTCATTTCTTTAAAACATTATTCTGAGGATGGAGTCCAGTTCACTAAACTGCCAAGGGATACATGGGAGAAGAGAGTCAAGGACCCTGCCACAGCTCTCCTCAAAAATCCACCCCATATGCCTTCTATATTACCCATCTATAACCTCTGTATATAACATGATTTTCTCCAAAATTGGCAGCTCCCTGAGAATGACCTGCGGGTGAATAGAATCTTCCTCCTCTCCCCAGGCTCTGTGTTGCTTCTAAGGAAGCTGTACGGCAGCCTCCATTAATGGAGGGTCTATTCGCACCTCGAAATAGTCCCATTGACCAAGGAAATCCCACCTCTTAGTGCAAAGCAAGCATGCTGTATTAAAATGTTACTTTTAAGAAGCTTATTATTGGGCCTCCCTGGTGGCGCAGTGGTTGAGAGTCCGCCTGCCGATGCAGGGGATACGGGTTCGTGCCCCGGTCTGGGAGGATCCCATATGCCGCGGAGCGGCTGGGCCCGTGAGCCATGGCTGCTGAGCCTGCGCATCCGGAGCCTGTGCTCCGCAACGGGAGAGGCCACAACAGTGAGAGGCCCGCATACCACAAAAAAAAAAAAAAAAAAAGAAGCTTATTACTTACTTGGTAAATTAAACAGATTTTACATGTTTAATATAGGTGCTGTATTTCTTAAAATATACCACCTACTAATTGGATCATTTAAATTTACAAGGCAGATTGATTTTCAAAATCCAAACACAGCTTCTTAGTGCCATTAAAAACTGATTAATCTGTTTTTGGTGAACTAGAAAGTGCCTGTTTTTGTATATTGACTTTGTATTCCAGAGTTCTTGCTCATATAATTTATTGGCTCAACTAATTTATGTGTTGGTTATTTTGGATTTTTTGAGGGACACAATCATATCATCCATGAATGAGAGTTTCTTTCTCATCCTTTACCTTTTACTTCTTTTCTTTTCTTATTGCAGTGACTAGGCCAGTATAATGTTTAATGTAAGTAATGGCGAGTATTCTTGTCTTATTATCAATTCCTAGGAAAAACTTTCAGTCTTTCACTATTATTAGCTTTTGTGAAGATTTTTGGTTTAGACTTTTGTCTGTTTGTTTCTTTAAAGATATCCTTTAACAGAAGAGGGAAGTTCCCTTTTACTTCCAGTTTGCTAAGAATTTTTATCATAAGTGGAATTTTATCATATATTTTTTCTGCATGTATTTTAAATTATTATTTTTTATTGTAGTAACATATATGTCTCCAGAACTTTTTCATCTTCCCCAACTGAAAGTCTGTATCCGTTAAACACTGCCCATCCCTCCTCCCCTCAAACCCTGGCAACCACCATTTTACTTTCTCTCTCTATGAAATTGACTACTCTATATAACTTACATAAGTAGAATCATACAGTATTTGTTGTTTTGTGACTGGCTTATTTCATTTAGCATAATATCCTCAGAGTTCATCCATTTTGTGCTATGTGTCAGAATTTCCTTCCTTTTTAAGGCTGAATAATATTTCATTATTAATGTGTGCATACCACATTTTGTTTATTCATTTGTTGATGGATACTTGGGTTGCTTCCACTGTTTGGGTATTGTGAATAATGCTGCTACGAATATATCTTTTTGAGACTCTGCTTTCATTTCTTTTGGGTGTATACCCAGAAGTGGTTCATCCACTGATTTTTGAACACTAAACTAATTTTTCATTCCTGGAATAAACCCAAACTTGTCACAATGTAATCATCCCTTTTGGGTTTCTTTTAACACACTGCTGGGTGACATTTGGTAATTTTTTTTGTTTCTGATAATTGCATCTACATTCACAAGGAAAAAAGGCCTATGATTTGTTAAAATGTCATAATATCCCTGTCTCAATGTCCTTGTCATGTTTTGGTATCAAGATCACACTGGCCTTACAAAATGCTTTGGAGACTGTGACTAAGTTAAGCTTCCCTAATATATGTTTGTTTTTCAATTAATTAATTTCTTCTGTGTTATTTTTTCTTCTTTCTAGTTTTTTTGCATTAAATTTGCTATTCTCTTTCCATCATCTTAAACTGGATTCTTACATCATTAATTTTTACAGTTTCCCTATTCTAATATATGCATGTAAGTGTAGACACTTGATTTCAGCACCAATTTCGCTATGTCCCAAGGTTTTGATAAGCAATATTTTCATTATTATTCAATTCAATACATTTTCTAATTTCCATTGTGATCTCTTCCTTGACCGATATTTATTTAAAAGGGTATTATTTAATTTTGAAACATTTGTGATTTTCCAGTTGTCTTTTCTTGCATTTTATCTCAATTCTATTGTGATTGGCTAACATTCTCTGTAGAGTTTTAATCCTTCAAAATTTGTTGAGACTTGCTTTAGGGCCTTTTATGTGGTCAGTTTTTGTAAATGTTCCATAAGCATATGTAAAGAATGTATATATGTAGGGATGCAGTTGTTGGGTCCAACATTCAAAATATGCCCATTGAGTTACTACTGACCTATCAATTAAATAACCATACTATTTCGTAATGATGACAATGAAGGAATATAATAACCTGGATAAGAATCTTGTCACAAAGAAAAATGAAATTATGAACTGTAGTGAAATTTGTTTTATTTTAAATCTCTTTACCTAGATTTACCATTTTCCATATATGCCAGAAAAAAAGTTTACTGTGCATTAAATGCTAGCAACAGTAGCAGAAATTAAATGTAATATATGTAAGGTTTTTTTTAAAAGGAATGCTTAAACTTTCATTATAAATAAAGAGTAAATATAAGGGCTAAAAATACTTGAACTGATATGTCCTTCTGAATATTGGTTAAGTAATTTATAAACAAATTTAGTGGACATGATGTAGAGTGGAGAATTCACAGCAGTGATTAAATTATTGAAATGTATAAACTATGTAGGAATATTTGCATTTTGGGACATTTTGGTGGACATTTTTCAGTCCAAAATTGCCCGTGTGTGTGTGTGTGTGTGTGTGTGTTGCATTGAACAGACTGCTTTATGGAAAATTGACTAATCAGTGAGGCAAGTCAAGATTTCTGCTTTTTAATATTGGTCTTAAATATCATTTAAATGTGTGATATAGATTTAGACATAAACATAGTATAGATATGGATATAGATATAGATATAGACATAGATTCTTACTATCATGAACAATTCCTTTACCTCAGTTTCCTTCCCTGCTTTGAAAAACCCTGAAGGCTTAAGCAGAAAATAAATAAAAAGACTTTATTTCCTTCCCTGGAGTAGATGGCATGGAATTCTCCCACATCTATGGGGACAATAGTGTGATTTTCCTCTCTGGGCTTATACCCTTCTGTTTTCTCATCCACAAGTCAGGGAACCAAGCTATTCCCAGTCCATACTAAAGATAAAACTCTACTTACCACCAGAAACTGAGGCAAATAAAATGAAATGTACCATTTGATATAATAAAGTCATCCTACAAAAAGAAAAATGTGTTTAGAATACAAAATGTGAATTTATAATTTACTGATATCAGAGTTTACAAGAAATACAGAAGGAGAGGAGTAGTTAATTCAGTAGTGTTCACAGAGCTCCTATCGTAAGCTGAATTTTATCTTTCCCCAACCTTAGAGCGTTCCTGAGCATGGTCGTATGTGCAGTGGTCAACACGTTCATGGTTGGGAAGGACCAAGGGCTAAAAGGGAAGGGTCCTCTCACTTTCCTCCCTTCCCTCCCTCTCCTCCGCCTCCAGCTCACTATTTTTTTTTTTTTTTTTTGCGGTACACGGGCCTCTCACTGCTGTGGCCTCTCCCGTTGCGGAGCACAGGCTCTGGACGCGCAGGCTCAGCAGCCATGGCTCACGGGCCCAGCCACTCCGCGGCATGTGGGATCCTCCCGGACCGGGGCACGACCCCGTGTCCCCTGCATCAGCAGGCGGACTCTCAACCACTGCGCCACCAGGGAAGCCCCAGCTCACTATTAATCAGACATTTCTCAATGCCATCATCTGACCCTCTCCCCATCCCAATTTTTCCATTTCTTTCTTCTCTTTCAATTCATTTCCTTTCTTTCCATCTTTGAAGTTTCTTTTCTAAATCTATCAAAGAAGCTATAAATGATTTTTTACTAACAAAATTTTCTAATTTAAAAATTATGTTACAAATCTATTCCTAGGTTGTCTTGGTCACTCATACATGTACTTATCCCCACAAAGCCCTGAACTGACGGCTCTATGAAAAACCTGCTATGAGACAAATCAAGTCTTCTGATTTGTTCATATTGCTCTTGAAAATCTTTTTAATTTGTAAAATACTTGCTATTGAGTACAAACTATTACTCTTCTTCCATTCTGCATCTCCTCCCACATTGCTTATGGTTATTAACTAAAAACCTCCAAAATGTTAAATCAGACACATTTTAAAAATCAGTCATTGTCTATTGTAATAAAATTTTAAAACCCCATGGTACAATAGAAAAAGGCACTTCAAGGAATAATTGCTTGAGGGAAATCTTAAGTAATAATTTTTGAAATCATACCTGAAACTCCTTGTTCGCTGCAATTCTTTAAGAATGTCTTTCTTTTTCCAAAATGGTTTTCATCCTCCTCTAAATGAGATTTTGCAGGTAATGTTCACTTAACTTTAATATTTACTTTTACTGGTTCCCAGTGTGATGTAACATCGTCTCTTTGTACAGCATGCCTGTGAAAGTCCTTAAAATCTTTGCATATCAAACACATACCTTGGTAGAGATGCTTGTTTTTTCAATACATTAATTTTTTTTTCTCTCTCATTTTACTATGCATTCAAACAAGTGACATACAGAGAAGCTTAGAGAAGTTGAATTTGCCCATGTGCCTTAGCAGTTGGTCAAACTCACAGTTAGGATGCCTGCTGGCCAAAGCTGCACTTAACCACACTTTCAAATAGCAACTGTTAATCATTAATTCCAGGCTAACTTGAGTCTCACCATTTAAAAAGAAAACAAGGGAAGTTTGATGGAATTGCTGATGCTCAGAATAGCAGAGAAGTGAAACTCAGCTGTTCGGGGGTTACAGAGTGGGTAGAAAGTAGGGGGCCGATTGTAGATGCCTTGCTCTTCTGCAGTCACAGTTTCCATTTATATAGTGTTACCTCCTCAGAGGCCTAGAAAGGTAGGATTCGTTCTAATGAGCCCAGCTCTTTTTTATCCCACTTGCAAACACTGAATGCCTTTAGACTTTAAAATTCTTTTGAAAAATGGAAAAATATGTGACTTTCATAGCTTTCTTTTTTTTTATTTTTTATTTTTGTGTGCGTTGGTTCTTCACATGGGCTTCTCTAGTTACGGTGAGCGGGGGCTACCCTTTGTTGTAGTGCGTGTGCTTCTCATTGCGGTGGCTTCTCTTGTTGCAGACCACGAGCTCTAGGCATGTGGGCTTCAGTAGCTGTAGCACATGGACTCAGTAGTTGCCGCATGCGGGCCCTAGAGTGCGTGGGCTTCAGTAGTTGCGGCCTGTGGGCTCAGTAGTTGTGGCACACGGGCTTAGTTGCTCCGTGGCATGTGGGATCTTCACGGACCGGGGCACAAACCCGTGTACCCTGCATCGGCAGGCGGACTCTCAACCACTGCGCCACCAGGGAAGCCCTGGCAGGCAGATTCTTAAACACTGTGCCACCAGGGAAGTCCACATAACTTTCTTTAGATCTCAGTGCACTAAGACACCAATGGAGAGCTAAGAAGTGACTGTCTAGATGTTGAGTGACAAGCAATCCAAAAACAGCAGGTCAGTTCCCTTTGTCCATAAGGGCACCTCCTAGTGGTAGGACTTGTTGCAGTTCATAGAGAGGAAAGCTTGTGAAATACTTTGTGGGGTTTCACTTGATTTTGTTTCTGTCCAGAGCCTTCCCATGGACCTTAAAGAGGGGCTAGAAGCTCTATGGAAATCAAGATGGTGCATGTCCTCTGTTACCCAGATCCTTCATTAGTTTATTGGTCATGTAACTTAAGCAGAAACCAGACTCTTGCACTTACACTAGCTACCTGTGCTTCCCTGGCCAAGCTGCTTTCTCTCTCCAAGCTTCAGGTCCTCGCTTAGAACATTAAACACTAACTAGCTCTAAGGATCTCTATGTGGTCCCCTGAAAACCTAAAAGAAATAAAAAATTTAAAACCTTTTAAAATACGTTTGAGTTAAATAAATTTTAGAGAAAGATGTTACGGTTCAGAGAAGACTTCATATATTCCAGAGAAAAGCAAAACAAGATCTTAGGTTTATAAATGGAGTCATGATTTTAAAAAAATATTCTGAAGACAAAGAGAAGAATAAAACGACAAGTCAGTCCCCATTTCAGATCTTGCTGAAGTTATAGGTACCAGAGGAAATACTGTGTTTTGTTCAGGGACAGTATTGCTGATATGAGTGTGATCTTCCAAATCTAGAAAGTGTTGCCAGTTTACCTGGCTTATTTCAATATTTGGAGACAGAGAGAGACAATCTCATTTTATGTCTATCATAACAACATTGCCGTCATCTGAACGGTTTCTCAAGGTGTGAAATAGCCAGTGCCTGGTGGCCAAATGCCTATGTAGAAAGATGACCCCAGATCAGGAACACTGGAAGGTCCTTTCAAAGCTCTTACAGGAAGGGACATATGGGGGAAATAGAACTTACTGAAGGAGACAGTAAGGAAAAGGTAAATTTGAAGCTTAGCCCCATATAGACTAGTTGGAGACTTTTTGAGAAGAGAGAAGCCAGCATTTTTGTTCCCTGGGGTAGAAAGTTAAGGGGGATTTGAACTTAGAAGTCGTCTTTATGCAAAATGCTAAGGAACTATTGTAACATTCTATCTGGAAGGCAGTTATTCAGATACTTTTATTTGATCTGCTACCAATGCTTTCTGGCCTATCTTGACATAAAGAGTCCTTAGTTGCTTTCTTGAGTTTCCCATTTAAAAGTACATTCCAGGGAATTCCCTGGTGGTCCAGTGGTTAAGACTCCGCGCTTCCAATGCAGGGGGCATGGGTTTGATCCCTGGTTGGGGAACTACGATCCAATGCGGCACAGCCAAAAATAAATAAACAAAATAAAAATGAAAGTACATTCCTGCTACACAAAAAGCACGTATCTATAATGCACTGTTTTTTTTATGAAGCTCGAACATAAAATAGAAAATTAATGCCAAGAAAGCTTTTCATGGAAAACTGATATGTGAGATTATGTGAGGTCCTTATATCCCTGTATTGTTTACTCCATGAAACCCCATCTCTATCCTAAAGCCTCATTACAAAGATTATAATGATAACCCTCCAACTCTATTGAGAGAAACAGAAAGACTCTAATGAGAGATATACTTCAGTGGGAAACCAAATAATATTTTCCTAAATTTGGTATAGCTAGTTAGTGAAATCTCTAAAGCCTTTGAAATAATATAAGGATTCCAAAATATTTTTGTCCAGTCAAATAAAAGTAGAATAAGAGTCTTAACTACATAGAAACTCTTTGAGATCAAATGGACCATCTTTTCACACTGATACCAAGTATTCTAAAAATTATTTTCAACTAATGCATTGCAGTTTAGAATTCTAATGTTGACTACTCTTATCTTAAAGCTTTTTTTGACTTCCCTGGTGGCACAGTGGTTAAGAATCCGCCTGCCAATTCAGGGGACATGGGTTCAAGCCCTGGTCCAGGAAGATCCCACATGCCGCAGAGCAACTAAGCCCGTGCGCCACAGCTACTGAGCCTGTGCTCTAGAGCCCACGAGCCACAACTACTGAAGCCCACATGCCTAGATCCTGTGCTCCGCAACAAGAGAAGCCACCACAGTGAGAAGCCCACGCACCTCAAAGAAGAGCAGCCCCCACTCGCCGCAACTAGAGGAAGCCCGCGTGCAGCAACAAAGACCCAACGCAGCCCAAAAATTAATTAATTAATTAATTTAAAACTATTCAAAAAAAGCTTTATTCTTCCCAGTGAAATAAAATGCTTTTGAACCTTAATGAAAATGGGGAATTACTGGACCCAAGAACAAGTCAGAAGTTGGGATCATTGGTAACCTAAAATCCTCTGTCTGGGACAGGGAAAGCCACACACGTGTACTGGTGACCCCTTCTCAGTCACAGCCACGGTCAGCTTTCTCTTGGAGTTCCTTCTTTCTTATCAAGACTTGCTTTGAAAAAAAACACAGACTCCCATGTCCTGCAACCTCTTTCTTGCTGTCCCTGAAATATCCCCTTTTCATGACAAAGTTTCAATGCTGACCTTAGATCAGGGTTTCAACCCTGCCATTACTGATATTTGGGCCAGATAATTCTATGATGTAAGGGGCTGTCCTGTGCATTGTAGGATGTTTAGCAACATCCCTGGCTTCTACCCACTAGCACCCCATTGCCCAGGTGTGGCAACCAAAAATGTCTCCAGATGTTACCAAATGTCCCCTGGGTGGGAGTGTCTCCCATTGAAAAACCACTGCTTTAGATAACAGTGAAAATAACGAATAATTGTTATACATGCTCCTGTCATATTTTATCTTCCTCATAACATGAGACAACATGATACTAACCTAGAAGACATAACCTGGGATATGAGTGCAAGCTTAGTCCTGGCTCTGGCCTTGCCAGTGACCTTGAACTAATCTCTCTACTTCTTTGAGCTGCCATTGCTTCATCTTGAGAATAAAGATGTACTCATTCATTGGACGTTTACTGAATGCCCGTTTATATGTGATGTGAATGAAAGTGGCTCACGGTTTAATGAAAGTTTGTTTTTTTGTTTTTTGTTGTTTTTGTTTTTGTTTTTTGCGATACACGGGCCTCTCACTGTTGTGGCCTCTCCCGTTGCGGAGCACAGGCTCCGGACGCGCAGGCTCAGCAGCCATGGCTCACGGGCCCAGCCGCCCCGCGGCATGTGGGATCCTCCCAGACCGGGGCACGAACCCATGTCCCCTGCATCGGCAGGTGGACTCTCAACCACTGCGCCACCAGGGAAGCCCGGGTTGTTAGTTTTTTTAATATTGAGCTGCATGAGGTGTCTATATATTCTGGAGATTAATCCATTGTCCGTTGATTCATTTGCAAGTATTTTCTTCCATTCTGAGGGTTGTCTTTTCATCTTGTTTATAGTTTCCTTTGCTGTGCAAAAGCTTTTGTTTCATTAGGTCCCATCTGGTTTTTTTGTTTGTTTTTAATAAATTTATTTATTTAATTTATTTATTTTTGGCTGCGTTGGGTGTTGCTGTGCGTGGGCTTTCTCTAGTTGCGGCAAGCGGGGCTTACTCTTCATTGTGGTGCACGGGCTTCTCATTGCAGTGGCTTCTCTTGTTGAGGAGCATGGGCTCTAGGTGCACGGGCTTCAGTAGTTATGGCATGCGGGGTCGGTAGTTGTGGCACATGGGCTTAGTTGCTCCGCGGCATGTGGGGTCTTCCCAGACCAGGGCTCGAACCTGTGTCCCCTGCATTGGCAGGCGGATTCTTAACCACTGTGCCACCAGGGAAGCTCCCTACTTGTTTATTTTTGTTTTTATTTCTATTACTCTAGGAGGTGGGTCAAAAAAGATTTGCTGTGATTTATGTCAGAGAGTGTTCTTTCTATGTTTTCCTCTAGGAGTTTTATAGTGTCCGGTCTTACATTTAGGTCTTTAATCCATTTTGAATTTATTTTTGTGTATGGTGTTACAGAGCATTCTAATTTCATTCTTTTACATGTAGCTGTCCAGTTTTCCCAGCAACGCTTATTGAAGAGACTGTCTTTTCTCCATTGTATGTCACTTTAAATATATTATGCCACTCCCTTCTGGCTTGTAAGGTTTCTGCTGAGAAATCAGCTGTTACCCTTATGGGAGTTCCCTTGTATTTTATTTGTCATTTTTCTCTTGTTGCTTTTAATAATTTTTGTCTTTAATTCTTATCAGTTTGATTACTATGTGTCTCATCATGTTTCTCCTTGGGTTAATCCTGCCTGGGACTCTCTGTGCTTCCTGGACTATCATTATTCTGAATTCTTTTTGTGGAAGGTTCCCTATCTCCACTTCATTTAATTGTTTTTCTGGGGTTTTATCTTGTTCCTTCATCTGGTACATAGCCCTCTGCCTTTTCATTTTGTCTGTCTTTCTGTGAATGTGGTTTTCGTTCCACAGGCTGCAGGATTGTAGTTCTTCTTGCTTCTGCTGTCTGCCCTCTGGTGGCTGAGGCTATCTAAGAGGCTTGTGCATGCTTCCTGGTGGGAGGGACTGGTGGTGGGTAGAGCTGGGTGCTGCTCTGGTGGGCGGAGCTCAGTAAAACTTTAATCTGCTTGTCTGCTGTTGAGTGGGGCTGAGTTCTCTCCCTGTTGGTTGTTTGGCCTGAGGTGACCCAGCACTGGAGCCTGCAGGCCCTTTGGTGGGGCTAATGGTGGACTGTGGGGGACTCATGCCAAGGAGTATTTCCCAGAACTTCTGCTGCCAGTGTCCTTGTCCCTACGGTAAGCCACAGCCACCACCCCCACCTCTGCAGGACACCCTCTAACACTAGCAGATAGGTCTGGTTCAGTCTCCTATGGGGTCACTGCTCCTTCCCCTGGGTCCTGATGCGCACACTACTTTGTGTGTGCCCTCCAAGAGTGGAGTCTCTGTTTCCCCCATTCCTGTCGAAGTCCTGCAATCAAATACCACTAGCCTTCAAAGTCTGATTATCTGGGAATTTCTCCTTCTGTTACTGTACCCCCAGGTTGGGAAGCCTGGCGTGGGTCTCAGAACCTTCACTTCAGTGGGTGGACTTCTGTGATCTAACTGTTCTCCAGTTTCTGAGTCACCCACCCAGCGGTTATGGGATTTGATTTTATTGTGATTGTGCCCCTCCTACCCTCTCACTGGGGCTTCTCCTTTGTCTTTGGATGTGGGGTATCTTTTTTGGTGAGTTCCAGTGTCTTCCTGTCGATGACTGTTCAGCAGTTAGTTGTGATTCCGGTGCCCTCACAAGAGGGAGTGAGTGAGTGCACGTCCTCCTCCACCATCTTGAACCTCCAACTGTATACTTTAAATCATCTCTAGATTACTTATGATACCTAATACAATGTAAATGCTATGTAAATAGCTTTGCTTTTTGGAACTTTCTGGAATTCTTTTTCAAATATTTTCGATCAGCCATTCGTTGAATCCATGGATTCAGAATTCGTGGATAGGGAGAGCCCATGGCATAACTTGATAAACTCTAAGGTCCTTCAAGCTCCAAAAGCCATAAATCAACTCCCTGAATCACTGTGAGGGATGCGAGATTACCAAGAGGAATCTTTTCCAATAATACATGATATAAAAAGGTAATTGTGATGCTCTGAGGAATGAAAGGAAGGCTATAAGTACACCGTCCAAAGGGAAATAGGAACAGAACCTCTGAGTCAACTTATAAATGATGTGCTGTAGATGATTAAATCTGAAAAGTATCATAATGGTTATTCTTCTCATAATTGATGCCACTGATATAATTCTTGAAACGTAAGCTCCTTATGTCTAAGTACTTAATTACTCACCTTTTTCAAACAAATGTATATATATACATGAATGTATATGTTCCTGAGTCTACAAGAATACCTTAAAAATATTCTGGAACTTCAATTAAATTATATCCTTTGGGTCCATTGATTGAAATTGGATTGGCCTGTGGATCCCTCTGTTGAGAAGCTTTTATGCGTTTATTTGGGTACAGTCATCAGTTTACTTTTGGGATCAGGACCAGGGGTCAGAGCTATGATGGTGATGGAGATATGAAAACTCTCGCTTTGGTAGACTTGACCCCAAGGTAAGTGGGGACAAGAAAAAAATTAGGTTTAGGGATTAAGAATATTGAGTTCATGATCTACGAATTGTAAATGCAAAGCTTCCTTTAAAGAAAGACCTTTTTGTGGTAAGAGAGCAGCCCAATAGTATAGTTAGGATTCATTTGTGTTTCTCCTCTTCAACTTGATCCAGATGCCATTACTTGGACGAAGAATCAGTTCTCCTGCCAGACCAAGTTCTTCTCTTTTTTGGTTGGATTCTACCCAAAAATGCCTCAGGATGCAGGAAAGAATGGTCTTTTCTTCCATCATGGCAAACTTTTGACCTTCAAATGAATGTAAATAGCAACACTTTAATGATAGGTATATCTCAAATGTGAGAAATCACAAGTCCAGTTAGAGGAAGCAAGCAATTTTATATTTTTGCAGTGGGCCCTGGGAGAATCAGAATCACTTGGGTTGCTTGTAAAACATGAAGATTCTTGAGTGCCCATCCTGTTCCCACCCAGTGCATCTGAACAGCTGAAGTGGGCCAGGTATTTGTATTTTAGCAAAACCTGAGATGAATCCTGGGCTCGTTTAAGCATGAGAATCACTACTCTCGACTGATTTCTTATTTGGGCCTTTAACTTAAATTTAATTTACTTGAGAGGTACTAAATAAGCGTCAGATTCATCCATTTAAATCTGGCCTTAATTTACGAATGTCTGCATTTACATAAATGATAAAATGCTAGAGATTCTGAAGCTGAAAGTGTTTATAATGCATGGTGATGTGCATTCACTTTGCTTAAGCACTTCATCTGGCCTTGTGGTAAGCATTTTGTGTTTTGGTTTTTCAAAATGCAGTTCTTAAAATCAACAAACACAGAAATTAAGCTAAATATAACTAACTGTTATGAATAAGTTTTGTACCATATGAAGTATGTTCTGTTTTAATCTAAAAGCTACAACATTTCAAACTCTACCATGAAACTATTTATGCTTTATGTTTTGGGCTAAATTGTGTCCCCCCAAATTCATAGGTTGAAGTCCTAAACTTCAGTATCTCAAAATATGACTATTTGGAGATGGGAACTTTAAAGAAGTAATTAAATTAAAATGGTCAAAAATAAAATAAAATAATCAGATGGGTGGACCCTAATCCAATCTGACTGGTGGTCCCTATAAAAAGAAGAGATTAGGACACAGACACGCGCAGAGGAAAGACCATGTAGGGACATAGGGGGAAGAAGATCATTTACAAGCTAAGCAGGTATTTATTACCAATCCTGCTGATACCTCGATCTTGGACTTCTAGCTTCAGAATTGGGAGAAAATAAATTCCTGTGGTTTAAGCCACCCAGTGTGTGGGTACCTTGTTATGGCTGCCCTAGCAAACTAATACACTTTATGACAGTCATATTTTAAAACAATAATGTATAGTAAAGTGGAGGGAAGAGGAAGCCAGTTTTTTTAAGACAGTTGCCTATGGGCTGCTACATCTCAAGAAATTTTTGTGTGAAACCCCCTACTCTGCATGCCTGAAAGGTCAAACAAGTTCTGACGGATACAAACCTATACAGTTTCGGGGTCCAGCAGAGAAGGGCACATATGCGTATGAATGACGTCCTTTCGAATTCTCGGGAAAGAACCGTTCTGGCTTGAACTCCTCAGGATTGGGGAAGTACCTTGGGTCTCTGTGCAGTGCATAGGGCATGATGATTACTTGGGAGCCTTTCACGATTTTGTAACCCGCTGTCAAGAAGTAGTCAACAGGCCATGAGGATGGAGCAACAGACATTAAACTAATCCACTCTCCCTCCTATTCAAATCATAGAACTCTTACCAACTTCACAGTCTTCATTAAGGTGACGGGCAAAGAAAGGAACAGAAGGGAAAAGGCGAAGGCTCTCTTTAACAACACATTCCAGATATTTAAGTTTCTTCAGGTCATCTAAGGTAGGAGGACGATCCGATCTCCCTGGTTTTAAGTAAATACATGAGATAACAAGGAAAGGATTATTTGAGCTTGAGGGATGGGACATTGAAGAAGAATACATGCATCAAAACATGTTAAATACCTACAGCTAAAGTAGAGTTTCTGGTATTACCCATAATCAAAATAAAATGAGATCTGTTCAGTAAAAGAAACCAGACACCAACAGTCACATGTTGTGGGATTCCATTTATAGGAAGTATTCAGAACAGGTGTAAATCCATAGAGACCGACAGTAACGTAGCAGTTGGCAGGGGCTGGGGGAAGAGAGGAGAGTGGCTGATTAATGGGACAGAGTTTGCTTTTGGGGTGCTGGGACTCCAATGACATCACTGCTGGCATCAGCCTAGGACAGCTTACCTGCGGACTGCTGGTTGTGTAATAGAAAAGTTTGTCCTACCGGATTAATGCGTCTTTTCTCTCATTCGTGGCCAGATGCAATGCTGTAGGAAACAGTTTTCCTTGACCCCATGACTCAATGCTTTGTGTAGATATGTCTGCTTCATCTGTTAAGCAGTGAGGTGCTTGAGGACAGTAACATTTATCTGTGCATCCCCAGCATCTAGCCCAGTGCAGTCACATGCCATGCAATTAGCAAATGCCTGTATTCTGTAAGCGATGAATAAGGCTTTGCTAAGAAGACGGGGACTGGCAGGGATCCCATAGGGGAGCCTTCCTGCTTGTTGCTGTATCTTTAGAACAGGCCCTGCTGTTTATCCTTCATGAGCAAGAACATACTTGCTTCCATGGACATGGTACCCACAGTGTAACTAGTGAAGGGACAAAACATACCAAACACTTCCTCCAGTTCATTGTCCACTTTCTGCTGGACTTCTGGATACGAACCCAATAGATATAAGGACAAGTTTATTGCAGCTGCGGTTGTATCGTGACCCTACAAATGTAAGGAAAAAATAACTTAGCGGAGTAGTATTGCAAAGATTAGAAGAGAGAACTCTATTTTGAATTGTCTCTGGATTTGACAGCTGCACTGTGACTCCAAACAGAATAAATTAACTTGGTACAGTATTTCACCTTGGTGAGAAACGAACAAATAAAACAATCCCTTCAAAGGGAAGGTTCATGCTTGGATAGATATTTCAACACTACACAGAGTTGCATACGTGGTGAGAAGTGGCTAGGCTGTGCTAATAAGGGGGCCTTCCAAGGGAACTAGGTGCTCTAGACTGTTTTTAAGGGGAAAAAGTCTGACTTTCATGAGCCAGTTTACCAGATCTGTACTCCTCCACCTCCTAGCATTTGTAACGTAGGCTTTACCTGTCAACCCTGGACGCCAGGGTGTCTATGTGTGGTTCTGAGTAAATCCTGCATGTCAGGAAGTTGATAAATAGCCTCCCATAATACTTGCTGAGCTTTAGGCAAAATACTAAGTACTTTGCAGAAACTAATTCAATTATCCTTCAGAAAAACTCTGTGAAATACTTGATACAGATATTTACATTTTAGAGATTAAAAACAGACTAAGAATTTTTTTACATGAGTTCTGCAGAAAAAAAAGTTTGGAAAATCAATAATAATATTATAACTCTATGAATAAGACTTTTAGGGGAACTAAACAGAAAACAAATTGTTTCCTCTATGGAACTTCTCACTTTTCCATTTTCCCTATGCAACACAAGTGATGGTTATAACTTTTCTTTCTCTGGGCAGAAATCTCCAAAGCACTTGCTTCATAAAACAGCTTCTAAGTTGAATTTTTTGAGGTTTATTCTGCAATTTTATAAAATATATATTTTCCAAGCCTCTGATATTGGTGTCATTGCCTCTTCTCAGGCTTGCTGTTCCTTCACAGAAACTACCCTGAGCTCCGGACCAGATCTGGCCCATTTCACTCAGTTGTTTAGCAAAGTCACAGGAGGAAGTGCTCCTGCTAAATAATTCTTAATAACTTCTCTTGAATTTATAAGCGGAAGCCTGATCCAAATGTGTAAGAGATGTCTGCTGAACTTCCTACTTCCACGTGTCTGCTACCTGAAGAAAGTAGGACTAAGCAAAGCACAAAGCACACAGTTTATAGAAGCAGGCTGGTGGGATAGGGCAGGGGCAGAAACCTTAGTATCCAGTGGTCGGCACCTGGGGCAGGAAAGGTGTGGTCGTAATAACCTGCAACCTCTTTATGGAGGAGGTCACAGTATTATAATCATACGAGGTGTGTCTCCTATTTGATGCAAAGAAGAAAAAACGCAGAATTTCAAACAATGTTAGAGCTGGAAGAAACAGATCATTATTCTGGTTGTTTTCATGAAAGTGAGAGGTTTTTGGTAGGAGAAGGATGTGTGTGTGCATGAGAGTGTATGTATGTGGGCATGTGTGTGTACGTGTGTATGCAGGGCGGAGATGTGAGACGGTCTCTCCACTTTAACATCAAATGATAATAGCCAATATCCACCACACCCTTCCCATGTGCCAGGCAAGATTCTTTGTGCACTTTAAAAAATCACTCATCTAATCCTTAAAATTATCCTGCGAGGCCTGTGCTATAACAATGAGGATACCAAAGCCCAGAAAGGCTCCATGAGTTACCCGAGGTCCCACCTCTAGTGCAGGTTAGAGGTGGGATTTGGCCCCAGAGACCCCAGCTTAACGCTGCTCCACTTTTTTTTATTTTTAAACAAATTTATTTATTTATTTATTTTGGCTACATTGGGTCTTCGTTGCTGCCCACGGGTTTTCTCTAGTTGCAGCAAACGGGCTACTCTTCGTTGTGGTGCACAGGCTTCTCATTGCGGTGGCTTCTCTTGTTGCTGGCACAGCTCTAGGCTTACGGGCTTCAGTAGTTGTAGCTTGTGGGCTCTAGAGCGTAGGCTCAGTAGTTGTGGCGCACGGGCTTAGTTGCTCCGCGGCATGTGGGATCTTCCCGGACCAGGGCTCGAACCCGTGTCCTCTGCCTTGACAGGCGGATTCTCAACCACTGCGCCACCAGGGAAGCCCCAACACTGCTCCACTTTTTAGATAATTTAGATGTCCATTTTCTGCATAAAATTTCTTTTCAATGAAGCGGTCTGCTTAAAAAAGAAGTTTAGGGCTTCCCTGGTGGCGCAGTGGTTGAGAGTCCGCCTGCCGATGCAGGGGACGCGGGTTCGTGCCCCGGTCTGGGAAGATCCCACATGCCGCGGAGCGGCTGGGCCCGTGAGCCATGGCCGCTGAGCCTGCATGTCTGGAGCCTGTGCTCCGCAACGGGAGAGGCCACAGCAGTGAGAAGCCCGTGTACCGCAAAAAAAAAAAAAAAAAAAAAAAAGAAGTTTAAAACCACTGATCTAATCCATCTCTCTATTTTATACACAGGGAAGCTGTGACAGAGATCTGAGATGATTGGCACCATCTCATAAGGCTAGTCAGCATGGAGCCAGAATGAGAACTCAGGTCTAGGGACCCTTGACACAGCTTGCTTTCCTATACTGTGCCCCCGGGAGAATGTGCAATCTGGCAGTATACCCAGAGGTACGCTGTACCCAGAGGTACGCTGTACCCAGGTGCCTGCAAGCAGGGCTGCTCACGCCATCCATGGCTGGCATGTACTGAGCCATCCAAAACCACCCATGCCCTCCACTTTCCTCCACTTCCAGCATATTACCACAGGGAGCTTTTTAAAACCATTTCTTCATCTTTATTTGGCAATCCACACACTGAGAGATTCACTCTTTGTAGTATTTAATAATGCTAGAATTACCTTTTGTAAAAACTGCATCTTTCTTTTCATTATTTGAAGGTCAGAAATCCCTTTAGAATCACAAACTAGTTAAATTCTCTGTCGGAGGGCTCTTGCTATCTTCTCTAGTTTGGGCAGCTCAAAGCAAGAGCTAAGCACTCATTTGCTAGAACTTCAAAAGGGAGGTAGTGAAAAGACAGACTTGTGGGTTTCAGAGATTTTTAAAAAGTATGAAGCAATATAGGGAATGAGAGCAATTTCTGACTTCTTTTCTACTTGGAAAAATCCAATGGGTTTTAGGTTTTCCTGAGAAAACACTGTGTCTAGTGCTATACTCACCACGAGTCAAAGGCTTTTTCTGAAGAAGAAAGCTGGTCTGGTACTAAATCAGGTTCTTACATTTTGTAATTTCTAATTATAATGTAGCGACTCATCCTCAGTCATATGAAGCTACTTTAAAACTTGAATAAACTTTAAAAAATAATGCTAAAGATTCTAGAAAAGAACTGCATTTTGTTTAATGATACCTGAAAATAACGTGATGAGATAAAATACCTCAAACATAAAGGTGTCAACTTCTTCTCGAATCTCTTCGTAACTCAGCTTGTTCCCTTGGTCATCAGCCACATTTAAAAGCAAGTCAAGAAAACCCCTGCGTTTATTATTGATTGGAGGAAAGTCCTTGTCATTACTTCTGCCTTCTTCATGTCTCTTCATTTCATTGGCCCGTTCAGTGATGACCTGTGTCATTTAAACAATCATATGCTCTTGTTTGGAATTTGATGTAGTCTCATAATATATTTTCTTATGAAAATATACTAGCTTCTTTCATGGATTTTTCCCATGAAACCTTTCCTGTTCTAACTCAACAATAACTTAGGCTCTTGTGGAAAATATAGTGAAGCTTCCTGTTAACATTTTAGGGCATTATTTGATAAGACTTTTAAAAACAAATTTAATGTTAGACAAATTCAGTATATTCAAGTGCTATTTCTGCCATCTTTCTAACACAGAATAGAGTTAGTAGTCCCCTAAGTGGTGCCCTAGAGATTTGGATGAGCTAATGAGAAAAAGTTTAGGTGGTGGAGAGAATGCAATCATTATATAACAGACTAATTATGGATTGCTCTCGTTACAAGTTGCATTGGAGAAAAGATCAGTCAGTTCACCCTATGTGCTTGCTGTTCCTGCTGCCTAGATTTCTCTTTCTTCAGATGCCAGTGTGGCTGACTCCCTCCCTCCTTTTAAGGTCTTGGCCCCTTCTCACACCATCAGAAAGACCTTCCCGGATCACTGCTAACCTGGTCCCTAGCACTCACTGTCTTCCTAACCTTACTTTATTTTTTTTCCATTTCACTTACCACCTGACATTATAGTATACTTGCTATATAATATAATGCATGAATGTACCATCCATGTGGCAGCAAATTTGTCCTTTGTTCATTGATATAATTCCAACCCTTAGAACACTGCCTGGCATTTTAAGGACGTTCCTTAGATCTTTTCTGAATGAATAAAAGAATTAAAGCCCATAAACTTAATTTGGCTATACATTTCAGCTCTCTTCTCCTATCAGGCAGTTGACCAAACCTGCTACTAAGTGATTTGAATGAATAGATCCTAAGTGCTTTGAGGACAAAACACCGTATCTCCTTTCATTCTTGGGGGAACCCCCTAAGGCCTGGCACTCAGTATGCAATTTTCAATATTTATTAAATAAATAATATTGTCCATCCAACGTGGACTCCATTAATTATTGATATTGATAGTAATGCATGTAATTTGAGGAAACATTTGGTCGTTCGCCTACTGCCCAGTAATGGAGGTAACTCTGTCCTCCACTGTGGCCACCTCAACCCAACACCTCATTCATCCGACGCTGCCTGACTGGGAACCACATGATCTGTTGGTGACAGGCTGTACCTCACTGTAAGGAAGCAATGCCAATATAGTTTAAACCGAAACTGACAGCAAAGAGAGAGTATATTTAAATTGGTACTTTTATCAGTACATTTACATCATAATTTGATGTATATTTTCAATTAAATATTGCTTTGTCAAAAGCACATGTTTAACACAAGACTGACATCTTATATCTGAAGCAATATCACTGTCTCCTTGTTATTTTTTAATTGGAAGTAAAATAGTGACATCTACTTAATTTTAATCCCTTCCAACTTGAGATACTGCTATAAATGCCCTTTGCCTTTGAAAGCTACTGCCTAATCCAAACATTTTCCATAAGACTCTCATAACATGGATCCCCTCTTTATTCATTCAATATAGCACCCTGGTTATTAATAAATATTTATACTTCATATCACATTTTGTAATTTTTTTAATAGACAACCTCCTCTACTAGACTAACCTCTTTTAGGGGACATACATATCTTACTTATTACTATGTTTTTAACACTTGGTACAGTGTTTGGCACCTAACAAGTGTTTAATTAATATTTGGTGAGTACATAATTAAAATGTAATCACACTGTCTCCTTCTTTACATTATTATTCAACTTTTATTTTATGAGACACAGGCTCCAGGGTATGTTAACACAGCATAAAAATCTTGGACATATAAAAGATCTAGAAATGGAGAGCGGTGATGGTTTCAGAACACTGGGAGTGCAGTTAATGGTAAATTTTATGTTGTGCTTATTTTATCACAATTTAAAAAAACAAGGGCTTACATTTTTGGTAAAATTATGTAGAATTTTTAGGCTCCTTTTGTGTTCCCATCCATCTTTAAGTATAAAGAACAAAATGTCAAGCCAGAGCCAGGGCATCTTCATTCTTTGATGTATTGAATCACTCATCCTATAAATAGGATAAAAACACATCAGCTGATACACTGAAAATGTGTATTTCTTGAGCACCTAATTGATGCCCGCTCTCAATGAGGGTAATATGTAGGGATGATAATGATTCATCTTAGAGGCTACTAAGATCCAGGCTTTACACTCAACAGTGAAGGCATGGGGTATTACACATCCAGTGAAGCTTAAGCATTTGATGGGTTCTTTAGAGGAATGAAGAATCTGTTATAAAACATCCTTACTAAATGGTCATCTGATCTCTGCTGCTTTTTCTCCAGGGAGAGTTCTTGACCACCCCAGGCTGCCTGTGGCTCTTGTAGCACAAGCTGATATGAAATCTTCCTCTTTATAATGTCCACTCATTTGCTTTCTCACTCCTCCGTAGCGCCAGTAAACAATGGGTTGCCCTCTTCCACAGAAAAGTGCTCATTAAATACCCATCTGTCACATAGCTGTCACGAGCACCACCCTCATTATTCCCAGTGAGAAGCAGAAAGACCTCTACATGACCTCCTCCTTCATGACCAGCTTAGATGCCAATTCCTCAGAGAAGACCTTTCCTGACCACACAATCTGTAAAACACATCCCTGTTTTCCTCTCTCATATCAACTTGATCTTTTCTTTCTAAGCAATTATTATAATTTAAAAGTTTATATTCATTTGCTTCAATGCCTGTCTCCCCTGCTATTCTGTTTCATGTGCCCATGGAAAACTAGTCAGTACCTTGTGCAGTGAATGGCAGATGATAGATGCTCAACAAGTAGTTGTTAAGATGAAGTGAAATGAGCCGTGGACTTAAAGACAGGATACATTGAATCAAATCCTGGCCCTGCCTCTTAATAGCTGAATAATCACAAGCAATTTTAAAAGTAAAGTTGATTATTTCAATTAAAAAATAATACATACTCAGTGCAGAAAATATAGGAAAGGAGAATGAATCACAACAAAACCAAAACACAATAAGAAAGAGAGCACACACACAAAATAATAATAACTGCAGCTAACATTTTGGTATAGTATCTCCTAGCTTTTTCTATGAATAATTTTTTTATACCTAGTGGTTATCAAACTACAAAAAAATTTATGTCTTTCTTTTATCACTTAGCATCATAATGTAATCTCTCGATATATTATAAAATAGTCATTTAAAATTACTGCATAATCTGGATGTGCCATAACCATTCCTGTACTGTTGAAACATATGCTTAAATGATTAGGTTAATTTTTAGTATAATGTTTCACTTTGAAATTATGAAAAAGCTACAGTACAGACAGAAATTATTGGCAAGAATTTTTTAAAGCCCTGATCAATAACAATTTTATTTTTGGGGGCCACACCACACAGCTTGAGGGACCTTAGTTCCCTGGCCAGGGATAGAACCTGGGCCCTCGACAGTGAAAGCATGGAGTCCTAACCACTGGACTGTCAGGGAATTCCCAATAACAATTTTAGAAATAATTAGGACTTCATTTACCTATAAACTGCTTGAACATACTCGGAATCATCGTTGCTTTGAGCACCAATGTTCTTCCCCATAGCTGTTTCTGCAAAATATAGTGAGAAGCAACCATTCAATTCATGCACATATCTTGGGTACCTTTTCCAGTGGCAGACACTTGAGCAAAGACGTCATGTCCTGTGCTGTTCATATACATTGTAGAATTGTTCTTTCCCCTCATCTCTTGTGTCTTCTGTGTCTCCTACTCCCAGTTCCTGCCCCTCCGTCCCTCGGACCTTCTGGTCTTGTTGGCTCAGTGACCACTTGTCCAAAGTCCTATGAATGGCTGCTGCTTCTCAGGTGGCTAATTTAGCAACAGGACCTTCCAGAAGAACCCAATGTCCTTTCTCCCCCACCCCGCCCCACCCTATGGACTGTTATTTTCTATTTGTGCCATTTTATCATTACATCCTAACTTTAAAAATAAATCAGTGAGACTTACCACAGATTATATCTAAGGCACAAAGAGTGATGTAAGAAAAGCAGTTAAATGCTTCTTGGTTGACATATTTTTCAAGCTTATTAACCAATATGTTTGCTTGTTCATTCATGACATCTAAGAAATCTTCCAGAATTGTAAAATGGAAAGTGGGTGTTAACATTTTTCTCCTAGAGCGCCACTTGTTTCCAGTACTAGAAATAAAATACACGGTTACAAAGAAAAAAGAAGCAACACCTGAAACAAATAAAATATAAATACAGTCGTCATCAAGTTCTCCTGAAACAGCTTAATCTACAGATTCTCAAATGCTTTGGTCAGAATGACAAAGACTCATGTATAGTTACAGAATGTGAATATTTTGGATACTCTTCTATATTACTAATGTTTAGAAGAGTATTCATTAAAAATGGAAACATTTAAGAATTTTTCTAAATTTCTAAGCTCTGAGTTTCTAAAAATTAGAATTTTTCTCCCCTCTATCAACATCTTAGTCCTCAGATGATCCACTGCTCCATGATTTTCTTTAATCTCTACTATCTTTGAATTCTCCAAAGTCCCCACCAGGGTCCTGCCTTTCTCTTGCTAGGCCCTCTCTCAGAGGATGGAGTCCTGTTTCTGGGTGCCAACTCAAGAAGTGAGGGTACTGTGTTCGATACACTTCTCTGAGGGTGACTGCCTTTTTCATTATATTTTCAAGATTTCCCTTCTCCAAACTATCCTTGGCTTTACTCCATTCATACATCAGTACCTCCTCATTTTTCTTGGAACACTAATGATTATCATTATTGAATATAGTGGCTGGAGATTACCATACACCCTATCTATCAAAGGCCCATTGTTAGCTGGACCTTTCCTTCCAGCTTCTCCCATAATTCCCAATACTTCAATCTTGCTATTGGAAGAATACCTTGTGTCAGTTCCTGAAATAACAAGTTACCCATAGACGTAACTGTTTCTACAAGACAGCTTTACAAATTTCCGCTGAGGTACCTTGTAAGAAGTCCTAGGCCAAGCCACGGTTCTAGGAACTTGTACATATAGGATTTGTCAATGTGCTTTGAACTAGTTAAAATTACCTTTAAAAGAGAAGAAAAAATTGAGAGATAGAGACATCAAAACAATTTCAGTTAGAACACCTGGCTAGAACACAACTACTTTTTAAAGCAAGATTTCATAATTGTTATTTCTCTGTGATTCATTTTCATTCCTGTGCCTCAAAGAAATGCAATTAGAGTTTTGAACGTATAATTGTCACTCAGTCTTGAGGACTAAATGGAGTTGAAAGGAAGGAAAATATCCAAGATGATTCCTGGTTCCTGCCACAAACTAGGAACCAAGCAGAGTCATTTTCTTGAGGGGAGAGGCAGGTGAATCCGGAGGATGACCACATCTAATGAGATTCCCACACCATCAGACAGATAGTGGAATATTGATCACATCTGCCACATACTCACCTCCACATTTTCTGCGTTATAAAGGAACACCAGAGGTACGGGCCCGAGCCAGAGTTTCAGCAGTGGCAGGTGTCGGTATTCTTCAGAGTACTGAATCATCTGCTGAAAAAAATCTGGGAGAAAATACTTAATCTTAAATTCAATCAAGACAAGAATTTTGTCTAATAAGGATACAGCACAGGGAACTCTACTTAGTACTCTGCAATGGCCTATATGGGAAAAGAATCTAAAAAAGAGTGGGTATATGTATATGTGTAACTGACTCACTTGCTGTACACATGAAATTAACACAACATTGTAAATAACTATACTCCAATTATAATTTTTAAAGAGACAAAAATTTTGTAATAAGTTCCTTATTGTGTCTTTTGATTTCCTTGGGGTTCTTGTTTTTGTTTTACTTTGGACAAGTCACTTAATATCTCCCAGAGAGATATTTGCTGTTGTTGTTGTTGTTTTAGATTCCACACAGAAGTGAGATCACACAATACTTGCCTTGCTTTGTCTGACTTATTTCATTGAGCATTATGCCCTCAAGGTTCATCCATGTTTTCACAAATGGCACTATTTCCTTCTTTTTTATGACTGAATAATATTCCTGTGTATGTGTGTGTGTGTGTGTGTGTGTACCACATTTTCTTTATCCATTCGTCCAGTGACAGACACTTAGGTTGCTTCCATGTCTTCGCTACTGTAAATAATATTGCAGTGTACATGGAGTGCATATATGTTTTCAAGTTAATGTTTTCATTTTCTTGGTATATATACCCAGAAGTGAAACTGACGGATCATATGGTAGTTCAATTTTTAATGTTTTAATGTTTTGAGGAATCCCCATACTGTTTTCCACAGTGGCTACAGCAATTTACATTTTCACCAACAGTGCTCAAGAGTTCCCTTCTCTCTTGCCAAAATTTGTTACTTCTTGTCTTTTTGATTATAGCCATTCTAAAAAGTGTGAGGTGAAGTCCTATTGTGGTTTTTATTTGCATTTCCCTGACGAGTAGTGATGTTGAGCACATTTTCACGTATCTGTTGGTCATCTGTATGCCTTCTTTGGGAAAATGTCTACTCAGACCCTCTGCCCATTTTTAAATGAGATTGTTCAGGGTTTTTTGCTATTGACTTGTATGAGTTCTTTATATATTTTGGATATTAACCCCTTATTGATATATGATTTGAAAATCATATATCCCATTTTGTAGGTTTCCTTTTCATTTTCTTAATGGTTTTATTTGCTGTGCAGAAGCTTTTTAATTTGATGTAGTCTCAGTTGTTTATTTTTGCTTTTGTTGCCTTTGCTTTTGGTGTCAAATCCAAAAAATCAAGGAGCTTACCACTTATGTTTTCTTCTATGAGGTATATGGCTTCAGGTCTTACACTTAAGTCTTTAATCAATTTTGAGTTATTATCATGCGTGGTGTAAGATAGTGGTCCAGTTTTATTCTTTTGCAAGTGTCTGTCCAGTTTTCCCAACACCATTTATTGAGAGTCTGTCCTTTCCCCATTATGTATTCTTGGATCCTTTGTGGTAAATTAATTGACCACCATCTGTTTATTTCTGGGTTTCTGTTCTGTTCCATTGATCTATATGTCTGCATTTACGCCAATACCATACTGTTTTGATTACTATGGCTTTGTAATATATCTTGAAATCAGGAAGTGTGATGCCTTCAGTTTTGTTCTTCTTTCTCAAAAGTGCTTTAGCTATTTGAGGTCATTTGTATTCCATACAAAATTTGGTACTATTCTATTTCTGTGGCAAATGTCATTGAAAGCTTGATAAGGATTGCATTGAATCTGAGAATTGCTCTGGATAGTATGGAAATTGTAACAATATTAATTCTTCCAGTCCATGAACATGGAATATCTTTCCATTTATTTGTGTCTTATTCAATTTATTTCAGCAGTGTCTCATAGTTTTCAGTGTACACCTTTTTTACTTCCTTGGTTAAATATATTCCTAGGTATTTTATTCTTTTTGATGCAATTGTAAATGGGATTGTTTTCTTAATTTCTCTTTCTGATAGTTCATTATTAGTGTATAGAAACACAACTGATTTTTATATATTGATTTTTGTATGCTGCAACTTTACTGAAGTAGTTTATTAGTTCTAATAATTTTTTTTGCTGGAGTCTTTAGGGTTTTCTATAATATCATGTTATCTGCAAATAGTAACAGTTTTACTTCTTCCTTTCCAATTTTGTGGAGGGGAAGGCTAGTTGGGAGGCATATATATGGGTATCCAGGGCTTCTCCTGGGCAATGGGAATGCCTAATTGACAACAGTGGGATTCATCCTAAACTCATTGTGAGGCTACTAATATGATGCTTGAGATTTTGACAGGGTTTTATATTTTACTTGGGAATTTGGGCAAGGGAAAAAACTGGTATGGCATAAAAAACAGAACCATTAAGCTCTTCAGCTCTTTTTCCATGTCAAAAAATGTGCCCATGCTCAGTCCATCCCTGGTCCTCTTCCATCCTTAAGCTTCACCCACCCCTGAGCTTCAGGGCAAGTTGTTCAAAGTTGGAGAAGGGCTAAGGCTAGGGATGTCCACTGCATATAAAATTAAATCAATCGTCGTGATTTTTTAAAGTGTTGGCACGTTTTGCACACCAAACCTAATAATAATAATCTTAAAATAATTAACATTCATTATGTCATATTTACTTGCTATGGCAGGTTATTATACGTCAGATCTAGTGCTCAGGGTTTCAGGTGTATTATGTCTTTTGTGCCTCACCACAGTTATATGGGGAGGGACGCTGTTATTACTGTCATTAAACAATTGAGGAAGTTGTGCACAGTTAAGCAACTTGCCCAGTATATCACTGAGCTGCTAAATGGTGGAATCTGGCTTTGTACCCAAGGCAGTCAGACCCCAGAATGCACCACCTTAACCATATTACCACACTTCTTCAAAATGACTTCTGGTCAAGACAGTTGGTAACATTGCCATGAAAAGAGCTGGGTCAGGTCAACAGTATCAAAATATCTGGCTTCGTGCTAATATACTGCCTGCCTTGGTCTCGTCTGAGGAGACAGGGAAGTCTGAATCTGTGGTTTGAAGATATCAGGTCCAATAGCAGGTAGCAGCTGAGGAAGACGGGTGCTGACATAGATGCAAAAGCAAGAGATTAGAGTTCAAAGGGCTCATGGGAAAGCAACTGCAATACTCCAGGTGGAGTTACTGAGGGCAGAATTTGGACAGTAGCCACAAAATGAAAGGCACAGCCTCCTGTATAAGAGACAAAGGTGCTGAGAACAGGGAATATTTCTCAGAATATTCTGATATCCCCAATTTTGCTGAGCTCAATGCTGGGCACAAAGCCGGGCTCAATAAATGGCTGACTGACAACTTTAACTAACTTAGTCTAACCAAGTTCTAGACAGTGATCTAGAAACCACATGCATTAAATTTCATCCTTAAAATTACTCTGTAATACAGTTACAAGTAAATGGTAAACAAACAAACAAAACCCCTCTAACTTAGAGAGTTTCAAACAACTTCCCCAAATCTAACAACTTGGTTGCAAAGCTGGAAATTGAGCAAAAGTTTACCTGTTGCCAAAATCCAGTACTTGTATGACGGATTAAAAAGTCCCTTTAGGGGCTTCCCTGGTGGCGCAGTGGTTGAGAGTCCGCCTGCCGATGCAGGGGACACGGGTTCGTGCCCCGGTCTGGGAGGATCCCACATGCCGCGGAGCGGCTGGGCCCGTGAGCCATGGCCATTGAGCCTGCGTGTCCGGAGCCTGTGCTCCGCAACGGGAGAGGCCACAACAGTGAGAGGCCCACATACCGCAAAAAAAAAAAAAAAAAAAAAAAAAAAAAAAAAAAAAGTCCCTTTATAAAAGAGAGTACACTGTCATTCTCTTCACTCAGAAAGTAATTCCAAAGAGAATTATGTTAAATATTCCAATCAACTCACAGTGTGTTTTGAAACAGGTCTTATTCAATAGAGATTTCAAATCTTAGAAAAATTCCCAAAAAGAATATGATGAGACTCCTCAAGTATATTGTTTCTTTTGGGGGGATGGGAGGGTTGATATTTCTACATAATTATTTTTTAATACTATAAAGCCTTAGGATAGAAGGGGAGGTTAGCTCTGCTTTTAGTATCATCCAAGATGATTTTACAAATGTGGTTTTCATATAAATAAATGTGAGAGAGGGAGAGCGAGAGAGAGAGAGAGAGAGAGAGAGGGAGGGAGAGAGAGAGGGAGGGAGGGAGAGAGAGAGAGAGAGAGAGAGGGAGGGAGGGAGAGAGAGACAGAGACAGAGACAGAGAGAGAGAGAGAGACAGAGAGAGAGACAGAGGGAGAGACAGAGAGAGAGAGAGAGAGAGAGGGAGAGAGAGGGAGGGAGGGAGAGAGGGAGGGAGAGGGAGGGAGGGAGGGAGAGAGGGAGAGAGACAGAGACAGAGAGAGAGAGACAGAGAGAGACAGAGGGAGAGACAGAGAGAGAGAGAGAGAGAGGGAGAGCGAGGGAGAGAGAGAGAGATTTCTAAGTTCTAAGGATTTGCCTTGTTCCAGGGAAGTTTCTGCCTTTAAGGCTTTAACAGCCAAGACAGAAGCAAAGACTGCAGTGCTCTGAGGCGGGAGCAGGTAGGAGGTGGGAAGAGAAGAAGCAAAAATGCAGGACAAAAGCTTAGAGACACTGCAACCTACGCTGTACACAAAGAAAAAGTTCGTTGGGAACGGAGGGCACTAGCAATTTTGCCAGGTGTCATAGGGAAACTGGATAGAACTGGGACTCCATCCTCCAGCGGGGGACAAATCCTTCTCTCTCCCAGCGTCAGCACCTCCAGCCCTGGTGTCCAGGCTGTAAGAAGGCCGGCGGCGCGGCGCAGGTCGGGAGCCCGCATCCCTGGGACGGGGACATGGCCGGCCTGGGCGCGGGCCCTTACCTCTCGCGTCCGGCTTTAACATCAGCGCGTGTCCCAGGAAGGGGTAGGCGCCCTCCAAGGTTGGGACCGCACGCATCTGCTGCCATGTCCACGCGTAGCTCGCCAGCATCCGCAGGAGGTTCAGGGTGAGGATGGCGCCCGCCAGGGAGGCCGCGCACAACCCGCCCCAGAGCAGCAGCTTCTGCCCGAAGCTCAGCAGCCACAGTGCCAGCATCGCGCCTGCGGGCCGCTCTGCACCTGGACTGAGGCTGCGGGGACCACGGGGCGGGATGCCCGGGGCGGCGGGCGCGGTGCAGCCCCGGGAGGTCAAGGGCGCCGGCCCCGGGCGGAGTTCCTGGCCTCCGGAAACTCGGGCGGCGCCTCGCAGGGTGCGGGGCTCCGGGAGCAGAAGGGGGCGTCGCCGGCCCCGCTCACTTCCCCGTCCGGCCGGAGGTGGGCACAGGCCTGGCCGCCCTGAAGCGGGGGCAGCCCTGCTTCTCGGGACAAGGTTGGAGGCTCCGAGGCTCCTCGACCAGGCACCGCGGGGGCCCAAGCCGACGTAACTGGCCTCTTTGTTCGCTTCGAGCCGAAAACGAAAGTCCGGGAAACGAGCGCTCAGTGGGCTGCTCTGTGGGCTGCGCTGATGTAAATGGTGGCACGTTCGTGGGTGGAGCGGGGAGGACACTGAAGGTGAAATGGAAGGCAGCTTAGTGACGGAGAGGCGCCCCGGGGCCAGAGGGGGCTGAGCTTTGGCTTATAGGCCCCCCTCTGCTGGGAACGGGACGACTCAGGCTAGAGTGCGCAGGATGTTTTAAAATGGAAATAAAGAAGTGTCTGGTTTGAAACTCAGCCTCTGGAGCTCGTTTTTTCCCGGGCTGGGTACCTAAGCTCATTTTCTTGCACATCCGACAGTGGTCCACTCCGGAGGTGGGTTGCATCCTGGCATCCGCATCGGGGTCATTCGGGCAGCTACCTACTCTGATCCAGAGTAGCCTTAGGGACGCGACCTTAGGGGCACCAGTTATCAGTCTGCCTCGGATGGCTGATTGCGACACAGGGGAGTTGAGTAAGGTTGTTGTGATCCAAATGTTTTTCAAAATATTTTTGGGAACAAGAAAAGCTAGCACCCCAAGAGAACAAGGCAAGGGCGGGCGGGAGAGGATGGAGGTCTCGTTCTCTGAAAGCAGTGGGGGTAAGTGATGCTGGGAGGGGAAGTTTCGATAAGGAGACAGTAGCTATGGAGTGCTCTCAAAGGGGAAAGGAGACGGACCTCTGAGCCTGCAGAAGGAAAAGGTAAGGACAGTGAGAAGGATGCTCCACTTCCGCCCAGGGGCTGGTTTCCCTGACTACCAAATTCTCTCTTTTCTCCAGGTACCCAATCCTGACTCTGGTTCCCTTGTCTACACTTGATCCTTCTTCACAAAGGAGCTGGGATGGAGGGTCCCTCTCCCAGCAGCACGTCCCTAAGCTATAGGAAAAGTGCCAAGGAAGATGGAATATGGAGAATACCCTGCATTTTTTTTTTTTTTTTTTTTTTTTTTTTTTTTTTTTTTTTTTTTTTTTTTGCGGTACGCGGGCCTCTCACTGTTGTGGCCACTCCCGTTGCAGAGCACAGGCTCCGGACGCGCAGGCTCAGCGGCCACGGCTCACGGGCCCAGCCGCTCCGCGGCACGCGGGATCCTCCCAGACCGGGGCACGAACCCGTATCCCCTGCATCAGCAGGCGGACTCCCAACCACCGCGCCACCAGGGAAGCCCAATACCCTGCATTTTTATTTTGCTTAATTGGATTAGTTTTACTCGCAGCCACCTGCAGAGCCTCTTTGATGTAGAGAAAAACATACCTAAGACTTTTCTCCAACTGAATTTCTTCAAGTCATCTGTATATACCGACACAGAAAGACGTTCATGAAATATTAAGTGGAAAAAAATAATAAACAAGTTGCAGAACAAAGTATATAATGTAATGCCCTCTTTGGGATAATTTTTTTCTCTGCAGCTAGACTAATACCTGGAAAGAAAAATAATGATCAACTCGACTGCATGGGAATGAAGAAGAACTTACAGTTTTTATGTTATTCACTTCCATATTGTTGAATTACTTTAAGACTTTAAAAAATATATATCTGTGTAGTATCTTTCAGTATATCTTCTGGGGTCTCATTTCCTTCTCTCTAAAGGACTGAGGCTGAGCCACAAGGCCAATTAAAGCTATAAAAGTACAGGATTTGTCTATACAGGATTTGTCTATATCTGACTCTCTGCTAATCCCTGTGGACAAAACAAGGAATATAACGTACAACTGCAGACCTCAGGAAGTCGAGAAAGAGGGAGGGATGGGGTGGGGGGAGTGAGTGCTCCAGGCAGCATGAGAGAAGTGCCCCAGCTCAGGGAAGGGTATGAGGGGTTCAGGACACAGTGTAGGGGCCCCTGCTTGGAGCACAAGGTAGCTCAGAGTGCCTAGAGCAAGAGTATGTTGATGGGTGGCATGGAGTGAGCTGAAATAAACGTTGACTGCCAGGCGTACACGGTTTAGTTTTATTTTGAAGGCAATTTGTGGGTGAGGAAGATGACACTGAAGATTTTTTTTAAGGGTCAACAAAATAAAAGCCTTATCCCTTTGTTCCCTTTCATCTTTCCTGTGGTTTTCTTGTTACCAGATGGGACCCTTCTCATACTGCCTTGGAATATTTACATTTCAGAGGAAACCAGTCAGATGGCCAGGCCTGCAAGAAATGCACAGCACCATCCTTCTCTCCTGGTAGCAAAGCATACAGTGCTGCATCTTAGAAGGTCCACCATAAAAGGTAAGGATGCTCTGTGTAGGAAACAGTGCTGTGCCAAGGTAAAAGTCTGCCTGCCTTTGTAACCACATTCATCGTCAGCTTCATGGAACTAATCCAACTGAGTAGGAAGGTGTGAACTTACTTTCTCTCCTGAAGATTCATTCTACAGTAAAGGACGCATCCCTTCCCGCTTGGAAGGTCTTTGTTTGCTACTCTCCCCAGCTTGAAATAAGTGCTTCTGAAAGTTAAACTCATGGGCCAGAATGTGTTATAAACTACAGAAGGGCTTTGTAAATGTTAACACTGATTTCCTTAAATTTTCTCTCACTTCCCAGTATGAAAAAGATATCTAATTTAGATTAAAAAAATAAATTCTCACTGGATATAGAACTATGTTATCTATATACTCACACACATCAAATGATCAGTGTAAATTCCTACTGTCTTCAATTCCTCCTCTTATTCTCTCCTGAAGCCTCTTCAGACTTTTGTGTTGTCCATTCTTCTAGCACATATCTTGTCAAGATCACCAGTATCTCCCATGTAGCTAAATCTTTAAGTCATTTCTCAGACCTGACTTACCAACAGCATTCAACATACTTGAGTCCTTATCACTTCCTTGAACCCTGCTGCCCCCATTTGACTTTGATCAGTCCATAGTATCTTTTTTTTTTTTTTACATCTTTATTGGAGTATAATTGCTTTACAGTGGTGTGTTAGTTTCTGCTTTATAACAACATATTATCTTGATTTTTTTCTCCCTTACCAGTCATTCTTTCTGTCTGCTTTGCTAGTTTCTCTTCACATCCCATACCTCCAGATGTTAAAATGCCCGGGGCAAAGAACTCTTTTTTCCCTGCTTCTAAATTCTCACTCTCTTGGTTATCTCATCCATTTCAGTACTTAAATACCATGTATACATATATATATATATATATATATATATATATATATATATATATATATACACACACACACACACACACACCCCAGTCTATACCTCCTCTCTAAACCCCAGGGACAGATATCCAAACGCCTCAACATCTCCACTTAAGGCATCTCAAGCAAACATGTCTCAACATGCTTCCAAATCTGCTCCTCTTGAATTTTTTCTGATTTCCGTAAAGGCCAACACCATCTTTCCAAGTGTTAAGCCAGAGCTTTGGAGTCCATCTGGATTCTTTTTTTATTGCCCTCCTCATCCAATCCAGTGGCAAATCCTATCGGCTCAAATTTGAGGACACACCCGAAGCCTCCGACTGCTCCCCAGCTGCACCTCTGTCATCTGACCTGAAACATCGTCTCGTGTGAGATGACATCACTGGGTCCTCAGAGCTCTCCAGTGGCTCCCCATTTCAGACAATTTACAACTTCCAAGGCCAAAAAGGATCTTAAACCCTCAGCTCCTGTTATTTTGCTGATCTCATTCTTTATTCTTTACCCCCTTGCTAATTCCACCCCATGTCCCACTGGCCTTTTTGCTGCTCTTCAAACCTCCAGGTATGCTCCTGTTTTGGGGCTGTGTGTTTTTTCTTCTGTCTAGAATTCTTTTTTTCATTTCTACATGGCTTCTTTTCTCATTTGCTTTGAGTCTTGGCTCAAAGACTACCTCTGCAATAAAGCCTCCCCTGACTGTTACATCTAAAGTTGCAACTCTTTCCGCTGTCACATGGCCTTATTTTATATTTCTTCATAGCGCTGATTGTTATCTCACCTGATGTTTCTATTGATTTGTTTACAGTCTGTGCGCTCCACTAGAATATAAGTTCTATTAGGGCAAAACTTTGTCTTGTTCAGCCCAACACGTAGAACAGAATCTTATACAAAGGAGGTGCTTGATAAATGTCAAGTATGATTGCCGCACAGGAATGCCATTTTCTGAAATGAAGATTAAATTGGTGTACTCATAAATGAGGTAAGACCCTCACAAACATATATGGTTATATATTTTGAATTCACAGGGAAAAGTTGGCTATGGAGTTGGAAATAAGTAAATTAGTAACCTGTGTATTAGACACTGCAGAATAAAGAGATATTTACACAAATTATATTGAAAACTGGGAATCTAAAGATTTTATAAATGTAATGAGTTTTTGAAAACTCAACACTTTTTATTAAAAATTAAAGAATTAAACATCCTAACCATGATCTGTAGTCATAAGAAAACAATGACAATAAAAATATAATATGCAAATAACATATTATAAAAATGTATCTCTTAATTGGTATAGAAATCCCATTCTAGTTCAGAATAACAACTCTATGGATACTTCCTTTAGTATTAAATTCATACAATCTAGTAGTTTTCTATGGTATTTTACATGTTTTTATATTATTTTTAAATTCCTTCATTTCTTCTTTGGTTTTGGATAAACTGACATTTTAATTAATATAGTCACTAACCTTAGTTTAAAAATTGATCTCAGGAGTAATTTGATTTGCCTTTTTCAAACTCTGTTAGGGGAATTCTAAGATGAGACTCATTTATCAACATAGATGATTATGAAAACACGGCCCTGCGCCATCCCTGATTTAAGCATTATTTAATAAACTCTAAATTATTATCCGTATTATCTTTAATACAGGTGTTAAAATATATGCATGAGCAGGTTGTTCTTTTTTTAAGTGAGTGGTAGAGCCAAGACTTTATCTCTAAAATAGTACTTTATTTTCCAATAGAAAATGTTTATAAGGTATGAGTCTAGACCACTGTACTTCTGTTTTTTAAAGTACTTTTGTCAATATATATAATAATAGATTCTTATTTGCAAAACTCTGAAGCCCGATAAAGTAAAGCTACCATGGAATCTATTCAGTTGTTTTCTATGAAAAAACAGTCTTGGCTAGTCTACCTTAATGTTAGTTTAAGATGTATATCAGTCAGGTTCCCTTCTAAGAAGTCTGGGCTGATTAGGGAAGGAGTTGGATGGTTCCTGGAAATTGATATAAAATAGCCTGAATGGTTCTGAAAGAGGAGGGTGGATAGAAAGGGCACACTTAGCAGTAATTATGGACCAGATCGCACCTGACTAGAGACCCTTAGGAACAGGGGCCCCAGGCTGCTCACATGTCTAGAAATCCCTCATGTTTGCCAACAATGAAATTCAAACTGATATTTTCTCTTGAAAGTTTCTATAGCTAATGTTTGGGGATAGTTTAGAAAATTCTCAAAATGATTTGGTCTGCTTAGTGAAGGTAACTAAGCGCTAGGGATATTACCTGGAGTTACGGACCTGCGGCCATGCAGAAGGGATATAGATACAGTTACCATCCTCATGTCCGCTCCCTAACTGGTTCCACTACCATGGAAAATGGAGCAAAGGATGAAAAGGAGAAGTTATCTCTCAGAGGCAAGGTTCTCGGCTCATTTTTGTTTTGTCCACTCTGTGATAAAGGACAACACGAATTCCAGCCCCAACGTACTTTTTAATTTCCAGACATCTATTAGTTGGCAATAATCTTCTCTTCTTACAACCAGAATTATGTCTGAAAATGATTTATCATACATTTATATGGTTAAATATAAAGTCTCATTTTGGATTAACGAAAGTTAGCTTCACAGAATATAATTATCTGATAGAAAAGAGGAAATTGTGGTCATTTGAGATCTGAGAATATCAAACTGAGTCTAAGGGTTTCGATCACTATGAAGGAAAACAACAGTAGGTAAGGGGGAAAGAGCAGCACAAGATAAAGGACCCTAGAGGGTTGCCTTCAACTGATCATTGCTCCTGTGGCTTCTCTGTTCCATTTTCTGTATTAATGTCAGGTCAGGACACGTGCTCTGAAGGAAAATAAGGCAGGGCTAGAGGACAGGGGGAGGGGAGAGATGCTGTTTAAACAGAGGGATCCGGTGGGGGGAGGCTTTTTGCAGAGGTGACATTTGAGCAGAGATCAGATTATAATGAAATAAGGAAGATGCTGCTGCAAAGCCTTCCCTCCAGTGGATGAGCACATATGCAATATATTATAACTACATTTATATTCATTTATATTTTATTTTATTATATTTTAAATAGACTGCCTGAATTTGAGCATGAAAACTAGTACAACAAAATTGGCTTAAGACAGCCACTGACATTCCTCAAAGAGGTTCATGACTAAAGTGCTTTTTAAAAAAGGTATAAGAAAGTCAGCACAATGACTAGAACAATCTGAACATTAGTCAACCTGTCATATTGTACCAAAGATGACTTTGCTATGCTCTAAAGGAGGGAGTAATATCTATTAGTGACTAGGACTTTGATGGAATTAATAATAGAATGAGACAAAAAATGTCAAGACATAAAGTTACATACTCCTAGATAAGATGGCATATTCCTAGATAATATACTTTCATATATTAAGTAGTGTGTGAATACACACTACTTAATATATGAAAGTATAAGCATGTGTGTGTCTGTGTATAATTAATAAAAGGATGAATTATAAACACGTATTAGATTCTTCTGAGCAAAGCCTAAAGAAAAGAACCTTTACTGGAATGCTTCCGATAATGAAGAAGGTTGGTGAGTTTGACTTGTATTCTCTTTACAGCACAAAGTGTTCAAAATTAAGTTGTTTATTTGTTTGCATTTCTCTCAGGTAGTCTAACACCTCAGACTGTCAGACAGATAAATAACAATACTTCTTCTATTTTTCAAGTGATAAATGGTGTACTGAGGCTTTGAATGCTCCAGCAGGTGTGTAGTCCTGGTGAAGTCACATCAAGACGCCACCTGGAATCTCTTTCTGAAAGTCAAAGTTGTCCTCTGAAAAGATTTAGGTGGAAATTGTGAACCTGAAACACCAAGCAAAATTCTCATTAAAATGTTACAAATCCCAGGTCCCAAAAGGATCGTGTTATATGTTCCATGCAGATGATATTTTTTAAAACGAAAAAAAAAAAAAATGTCCCTTGTACACAAATCAGGAAATAGTCATCTGGAAAAACTGCCATTCTGGGTGCTGAGAAGAAAGAGGGGTGCTTCCCCTCCACTGGCCTTGGTCCTGGCCATGAGTTCCCCCAGAGAACTCTGTCAGCTACCTTAAGAAGTCCTTCCCACTGTTGGTCCCTCAGCTTCTCCTTTCTTTTCTTTTTTTTTTTTCTGCTACAGAAATAATGTTGATAAGTTAATAGCCCCTGCGCTTTTGGACCTGGAAGCAAAGGTAAGCAAGAGACCACAAGCCTGTTTGTCAGAGAAGAAGAAAATAAATCTTTAGAAATACAGGAACATCTCTCTTATGTACCCTCAATCGCTTCTATAGACATGAAAAAGGCCTCCAACCAGCAATAATGATAGTTCTCACAAAGTTATTGATAAGAGAATACAGTGACTTAGTATTTGGTGAAAAATTAAGAGTGCAGATTTTAAACAAATTCAGAGCCCAGTTTCCTCTCCTAACTTCTACTACTGTGTGCCCAACAAACTATTCGGCATCTCCACTTAGCACGCTGCAGTCAACATCTCCGAAACTCCTTAGCCACTGTCTACTGGCCATCCGCAGAATCGTATTTATCAACCATCACTGTTCTCTCACATACCATGGCTGCCTTTTAGAGAAAGAACTATTGTCATTGAAAATGACAAAGAATACTCCTGGGGAATGCACAAGGCAAAAGGCAACAAAAAGACACAGCAGCTTAGAGCTATGAGCATAGGAGAAAAATCTCAAAAGAATAAAGAAATTTTGACATCACTATGCTATAGAACTATAGAAGGGCTGACATAAACAGTGATAAACCTGAGTTGTCCCAGTGCTTGAATTATACTAGATTTATTTTAAAGTTATATTATTTCCCTTAAAACAACAAATTATCCTCTACATTTGAGATTATCTATAATACACATGATTCATATTTTTTGAGCAAACAGCGTATGCTTGGCATCTAGCTAGGTCCTTTCCATACATTTTTCCAATAATTGTTTTCTCCATCTAGTCTGTTATAAAAGAACTGAGGCCCGGAGCAGTTGAGGCTCTTCTAAAGTGCTCAGCTAGTAGGTGCTCGAGTCAGGATGGAAACAAGGCATTTGATTCCAGAGTGGCACACCTCATGACGATGCTACATTGCCTCCTTGAACAAAAATGTTGGTAACGGTTTTGAAAATTAAAACATCATAGGCCTGAATTCAGTCTAGAAACTTCATTCTTTAAATGGCATACTACCTGAGAATAAGTATTCATCTGTAAAACTCTACATCATAAAATAACTAGAAGATTTGTATTAATTTTGTGAAGCATTTTTATAATGAGATCTTCAAAGAGAATCTAAAAACAGAGTTTCATTCAGAAGAAAAGCATGGAAACTCTACAGCAGAGAGAGACATTGATTTCTCATAAGACTCAAGACAGCATTTTCTTTTTTATGAGGGTGAGGCTCTAAATTATGAGGAAACTTTGGGGATTTTCTCCTTTAAGATTGTGCAAATTAATAAAAGGAAACCTCAGCCGAAGTTGGGGTCGGAAGGCCAGTAGTGGGAGCTCTCATGCCCTACCCACCACTCACCTTTAATTACCCCACCAGGAAGACATCAGTAACTGACTGACCCCAACAGGAAGACTACCTTGCTCTCCCAAACAGGAAGCGCAGCTACATTCCTGCCCCAGCAGGAGGAAGGAAGACTTCCTTCTTGCCCAGCAACAAGCCCAGCCAATGGAAAACCCGGCAGCTCAGCCAAAGACAAGCAATCATCACTTGAACTTTTACTTTCCTCCAATGAACTTTCTTTTTCCTTGCTGATGATCTCCTTTCCTTGTCCTGCCTTCCTTTTATAAAAGCCTTCCATGCCCTGCAACTCCTCAGAATATCTCTGTTTGCCATATGAGATGCTGCCCAATTGATTCATGAATCGTTTACCAAAACCACTTCGATCTTCAGATTTACTCAGTTACTTTTTGTTTTTTAACTAACAGCAGAGAAGTGCTTGTCTTTGCAGTTTCGCTCTTTATGGAGATTCCTGAGATATAGCCATAGATGACAAACTCTTGGTCAAAATTGTCCTCTCAAGGTTGATAACCTCCAATTTCTCTTCCCAAAACTTGAAACTTCACATATTACATCATTTTATTTGTATATGGAAAACACTGACCTGTCAAAAAACCTTGACCTGTCCATGTGTGACCAGCAAATTCCCTCAGTGTCAATGAACCTTTTCGAGGCGTATCTGACTGTTAGAAGAAAGATAAAATGAGGGATGAGTTTTATTGTTTCAAATACTTTTAAAAATGAAAGTTATGGTTAACAGAGAACTGACCCGAAATGTCTGGGTTGTGCTGGGCTTGAAAACTGTTCCGCCGCCAGAGATCTTTCTTGAAGGGGTGATCTTTCTACACGGACAGGTACTGTGCTCAGCACATGGTTTTGTGGATGCCTTCCTCTGAACTAAATGAAGGATGATATGCTCTTGTTTAAAATAAATGCAATCCTTAAAAAGACAAAAGAAAATCTATATATGCTTCAATCAGCCGCTCGTTTATCATTCATTCTCTTGCTTATTTGAAAACTTTTATTTAGATATTGCTAAGTATAAGGTCCACTAAACACACCTATCAATTTAATTATGTAATTGTAGTTTTTAACCTGGTAAAGTTAAGGTAGGGCCTTAATAAGTAAATATGGATTAAAAACCTTAACCGCATAAAATTCTTAACATTAAACTATGACAGAAATGTTATTCTGCATTTGTGAAGCATCTGACTTTTTTTAATGTGATATTTGACTGCTTTTAGGATTCCACTCTAAGCCACAATATTCTAAAGTTAAATGTTAAAGCTCTGCAACTCTTGCCTTCTGAGAATGAGTTTTACTGTTATATTCAAGGAGGCAGAAGGAATGCGAGAGAAAGCCCTGCCTCTGCTGGTTTTTCTCTCTCTAGGCTTTATGTTCTCACACTTGGGGGTCTTCTGTGTTTTATAAAATAGACACAAGTTACTTGTATTGGAGTGAAGTGAGCAGTCATTATAAATCTGGGGGAAATCTGGTTAGGCTTTCTACCAGCAGCATACCTTCCCCAGAGTTTCTGTGGTTGCTTGGCTGAGTTGAGCTTGCCTGAAGAAGACATTGCGCCTACATTCCAGTGAACATGGCAAAGATTAACTGTAAAAATGAGAGCTAGGAAAAATGGCAGGGTATGTTACTGTGTTCTTAATCTATGCCAGGCATTATTTAACATCTATAAATTCATTTAAATCCTTATAACAATTCTTTGAGGTAGGAATCATTATTGCCCTTTTAAAAGTGAGAAAATCAAGGCTCAGGGAGGTTAATTGGAAGCAAATCATATAAAGAGTTTGTGTGGCAGGATTCAAGCACAGAGCTGCCTGTCCCCTGACGTAACCTTCATGCTATTTTCTTCACTACACCATCCTGACCATCAGATATTGCCTTGACACCTGGACTTTCTGATTTAGTTCGGGCCGTGTTTTTATTTCACAAAATATTGAATTAATCCTCCCACCTCCTATAAATTCTCACAAGCCAGTTACTTTCAAGAAACAGATCATGGAGACATTTTATGCTACCGTGTTCATGTGGAAGTGTCCAAATTATGTTTGTTTGTTTTCCAACAAACAATGTAAATGGTGCACTTAAATATTAAGAAATCTGACTTACAGAAACAGGACGCGATCTGGGAACTGCCATATTCTGCTCCCCAGTCTCTGAGCCTATTGGTGGCAACCTGCTCCTTGAGGTCTGAACTGGTGGGGAGGCCGTGCGGTCCACGCCAGTTTGCCTGTAAACACAACAACATGACCTGAGCACCCAGGTACAGAGACGGACAGACCTTACCGCGGAGCTATTAATCACAACCTGCCTCCCAAAGGAAACACCAAGTAGGATGAGCTGAGTTTCTGGAAGATGGGCAGGGACTGAGTCCCAGCCCCAGTCACCTCTGTGTTTAGTGAGGACTGTGAGCCTGTATTCACTGAGTGCTCAGCTATGCCAGCCCCTGCGCAGAACACGGAAGGTTTTGAAGATCTAGTTCCTCTCCTTAAGAAGATTACAAAGTACTGAAAACAAATCAAGTAATTAGATTACAATGCAATGCAGTTGATATAATATAGTGCTACGGTGTCTGGTTCTGAATGCAAGCACTGTAGAAATTTAGGGAATAGAGCAATCAATGAAGGATAAAATTAATTCTCGATGTGCAGGGCCTAGACGAGGAAAACCACAAAAATCTATGTAAGGTCATAAAAGGCAAAATATGTTCTCTGATGGGAAAACTAAGTTTTGTGAAAATGTCGATTATTCCTACATTTTTAATAGACATAATGCTATGAGGTCCAATGTGATACTTTTTTAAAATTTGACAACCAGATTGTAAAATTTATTTGTCAACATGGGTAATTTCAACAAAGGAAGAGTAATGATGATAAAAGACCTTCCCTACCACATATTAACACTGAAAAATTAAACTGTCTAATTTGTGCACAAGAATAGAGATGGATATTCTAGAAACAGATTCTAATTCATTTATTTATATATAATAAACTCATGAAAATTAAAATATGACCATTTTTGACTCATCAAGTTTTAAAATATACATACTAACTAAAGTTTACAGGCTGCAAGGAAAGAGTCTTGTGAATTGCTAGTGGGTCTATAAATTGGTAGAACCATTCTTAGAAGAACTTTGGAAAAATATTTCAAGAGCCTTAAAAATATCCATAACCTTTGACCTGGTAGCTTTACTTCTAGGGAACAGTTTAAAGACATCCTTACTAAAATTTATGTAAGATAATGTTCACTGTACAATATAATAGTGAAAACATAGAAGAAATGAAAATTTTCAGTAATAGGGCAACATAGTAAATTATTATATACCCACATAATTATATTTTAGTCATTAAAATCATGCTTTCAAAAATGTCTGATAACATGGAAAATATGAATAATGTTAAGTGAAAAGTATATGAAAAAGAGCTACATTATAAAATAGTAAGATAATGTTAGCATTAGAAAAACGATAATGGAAAGGAAAGAAAAGAAGAAATTTAATCATAGACAAAACTAGTAGTAAATTTACCAACAGTTGTCATTTTTATATTTCTGTGTGTTGAGCATACAGGGGATCTTTGATTTCTACTTACATTTTTGGTACTGTCCTACTGGTCCACAGTGAACTTGTAGTACTTTGATAATTAGAAAAAAATGGTATTTTAATCAAAAGGAAAGAGCATGAATAAAATCACAGAAGTAAGACTATGCATAGCTGGTATGTTTGTGGGTCAGAGAGGAGATAATGCTGACCAGAAGCAAGGTGAATGATGAGAAGTAACAGAAAGCAGGTGCCATAATCAAAGATGTGATGTTGCCCCCAAAGGGCAAATGTTGGCTCTTGGTGGGACAACAAAAATCTTACTCTTTTTATGTATAAAACACAGATATTAAAAATAGTACAGGGCTTCCCTGGTGGCACAGTGGTTGAGAGTCTGCCTACCGATGCAGGGGACGCAGGTTCGTGCCCCAGTCCGGGAGGATCCCACGTGCCGCGGAGCAGCTGGGCCCGTGAGCCATGGTCGCTGAGCCTGTGCGTCCGGAGCCTGTGCTCCGCAACGGGAGAGGCCACAGCAGTAAGAGGCCCGCGTACCGCAAAAAAAAAAAAAAAAAAAAAAATAGTACAAAACTCTACACTATATTAAGCTTTCACAGATGGGGGAGGAATTAGGAAAGATACTCTAAAAGGGCTTCTTAGCATGGCAATAATTTTAAAAACGTTGAAAGACATGGATCTACAAATAGGGAGAGGCCAGGACAAGACAGGAAGGGAATGTACAGTTGGAGGTGTCTGAATTTATTTCAATAAAAAATAGAAAAGGTTTTTGATGAAAGCCTGACAGTGGAGCCCGGGTGGGCTGGGAGGAAGAGGAGAAAGCCAGTAATGTGCTATTGACACGGCAGAGGATGACGAAGAGGGTCCCAGGTGGCCAAAGTGACATGGAGGAGGGAGTGAGATCTTGAAAGAATTAACAGAGCAGACTCAAAGCTGGAAAGAGCACTTCCGACTAGTGAAAGAAACGCTGACTTATTATAAAGCTGTAAAGGGTGCTGTGGAATGCATCTTGAAAGAGTCCAGCCACTCGTTAAGCACAGGCAGCTGCTTACGCATCCCCCCCACCGCAGGGGGACCTAGATGCGATCCCTGTAATAACTGCCTCCCGTGCTGCAGGAAGCCTGGTGGCCCAGCGGTCCAGGAGCTGGTCTCCAAAGCCAGGCAGCACTGTGAGGGAGTCCCAGCTCTGCCCCTCCCTCGTGGGGTGATCTTTGGCCACTTATTCAACTTCTTTCAGCCTCTGTTTCCTCATCTTAGATTTGGGATAATGGGAGTCCCAACTCAAAGGTTTGTGGTAGGTCACAAATAAGATAATAAATGTGATCCATTTAGCTAGTGCTGGGAACGTGAAAGCAGTCAACAAACACTGGCTGTTGTTAACATAAGTACTGCCTCACACTTGAGTGAGTGAGAAAACTGGAAAGCTCCTTCGTAATTCTACAATAAAGGAAGAGACAAATTCCTTTCTAATAAGGCAATGATTTGATGTTGATCCCTAAGGTCAAAAGCTTTTCTGAAATTCCCTATACAGAATGAAACTCGCCCTTCAAGATAAATAAAAACTAATGGGTATATGTCCCTGTTATTTTAACAGCATCTTATGTACATCAGTTTTTACACCTCACAATGAAAGTATTAATTATGTATATATAAAAGCATTAGCTAATGATTAGTTTTACAGACTCAGCCATTGAAACCCATCTAAGACCCTCTCCATCAAGAGTTTCATTGCGCTTAGCTGCCTGTGCTGTAGGTACATGGCCTGACTTTATATTCTAGTATCTAGCTAAGTATACTACTGGAACAAATTCATGTTAAATATCCAAATAATGAGCTACTTAGAAAACTGTCCACATAAGATTTGACAGGGGATGCTTTGTCCAGAATAAACCATAAACCCTAATTGACAAGCATCTCTGTCCTCCGTGACCTTTGTTTTACCACCAGAGAAACAAGACTTACAGTTTTGTTCCCCTAAGAACTTCATCACTGTACACACTGGGGATTTTTATTCTCTGTGATTCTGAGGTAAGAGAAGGCAGCCTCCTGTATGCCAGTGTTTTCTTTGCAGAAGTCTGTAGTCCGCGAGCATCCAAGATCCGTGCCAGACGGTGCTGGGCCGAGGAAAGGGCACCGGCCCCTACACCCAGTGATTTGTCCTCTTGCTCACTCCTGGGGGAGGGAAGTCAAGTTCATTACTCAGATGTAAGCTGTACGCATTTGCTCATCACTAGACTTTGTCTAGAACACAGCCTGGCACATAGAACTTAGTCCTATTTGTTGAATGAATGGACAGACCAGCATTTCCAGTTCCATTTTAATTTCAGTGAAGGATCATCGACGGGGGGGAAAGATCTCACTGTTTTAAGTCTCTCATTGTTTGTAATCAAACCATGTAGCCCACAAGGTTAAGAATTCACAGCTACAGTCCCCTTTTCTTATCGGCCCTAACCTAACAGGAATTGTTTTGTGGTTGTCATTAGAACAGGCTGTTTTCACTCTTACACATTGGCTGTATGTGCTCAGACACACCTGGAGCATGGGATTAAATGCAATTCTTATCATCTCGTCCTCTGTGGTCTTTAGTGGTCGAGTGTGTCCAGCGCAGGGAAGAGGCTGGGTGATTATTTTTTATACGTACTGTGTTCTATTTGCAAAATAGGTAGGTCTCTGCTGAAGTGGTTTTGCTTGAATTGTCATCACACCATTCAAGTCACTATAAAAATTATTGGAGAAGTGATGAATCTGAGGAAAGTGAAAACAATAAAAATTAAAAAGCATCCAGAGCCATTGCAATTACGGATGCCTGTCAGGAACCCACAGGAAACACAGGGCAGCCTCAAACTGGCTAATTTGAGGTGCATTTAATAAAGGGACTATACTTTTTAAAGACGTGTGAAGAGAAATGAATAAGGAATGACCAATTCCCCAAGGCTTGTTAACAGTAGGGACACATTACCACACCTAGGCTCAGAGCAGCAAGAAGTGAGGGAGAGGTTTCTGGAATCTGGACAGGGTAGCTGATGGAGAAATGCCACCAACCCACTGTGACCCGGTAGAAGGGCCAGGAGGAAACAAGCCAGGCCTCATTCTCCTCCATGCTCTGAGCTCCCAAAAGCTGTGTATTCACCTTCACCAGGGTGAAGAGGGTAGACAGTCTGGAGAAGAAAAGAAAAGGTGTCCTAGCTCCCACGGGTCAGCTTGCCTGGCACCTCTCCTCCAACCCAGCCCTTCACAGCTCACCCCAGTGAGCTTCCTGGACCAGCTCCAGAGCCTGGGAAAACCCGAGACCAGAGTCTGAAAGGCTTGCATTTGAATCCCAGTTCTCAATGCCCCCTGCTTGGTCATCTTGGAAAGATTTTTAACTTCCTAGTCTTTACTCTGGGGATAATGATTCCTACTTCATAGGAGAATTCAATTCGACAACCTTGGTGAAAGCATGAAGTAAGGGCTAAATAATTATTAATTTCCCATTCCATCCCATAATATGACCAACTAGGATTTAATATAATATATAGCTTCAGGCAAACAGGATTTCTGAAACTAGAATTACAGTTCGAGAAAAATGTGTCACCCCTAATCACATTTTCCTCATATTGAATATATATAAAAGTAAATGTTAGAGGAATAAATTAAGACCTATTGTGACTATCACTAAAATGCTTTGACTATTTCAAAATAAACTCTACTAGTATTTTACTTTTAAACTTTGTCGCCCATTCACTTTCTTTTAACTTTTATCCAAATGCAAACAACAAAATAGCCGTAAAAAGCATTTTAAAAAACCATAAAAAACTGTAAACACAACAAAATATCTGTTAAAATAAATCCTTAGATTTTAAAATCTCTGTATTTCTCAAGTGTATTTATATTGCCTGATAGTTAAATGTTCTCTTCTAGGTTGTCATCAACTGTTCCTTTATATGCGATTCATACTTCATATTTTAATATGAAAAGTGGGCAATACTGTTGAGCTTGTCAGAGCAGTTTAAAGAGACCAAAAAGTTCATTAAACTGGTAGCAATTCCAGAAGTTTCTTTTGAACAGCATGAACAAAGACTAATTGTAAAGCCCTTAAACTAGAGGGTAAAACAATCCGATTAGATATTTCTGTTTTAATCCACTGCTCCATGAACCTCGGGCCCTATTGCTCCTATGCTGGGTGCATATTTTTGTCTCTGCCTTGTCATCCTCCCTTTTCTTTTTCAGCTGAATAAATCTTGCCTGTCATTTAGGATTTAGTTCATGTATTACTCTACTTTGTGAGGGTATGCTATTTTCCCTCTGAGCTCCACAGCATTAATGAGCTAAAAGACATCTAATTACAATATATAATAAAATATGATATGATTTATAATTAGTGTCTGATTATAATAATCAAAGCTAACACTTAGTCTGCTCTATGCCACACACGGTACTAAATGTCTTATCTCCTTTAATTCGCATGGCTTCCTATTTCATAGATCCCGTAGATAATGGAACAGGCTTTGAAAGAAAGGGGCAGATTCAAGATCACAGAGTCAATAGCTTGTGACACTGGACTCCAGAGTTGTAGTCTGTATCCAGAGCTCAAACTCTCATCCACTCTAAACATATCTTCTAGGTTGCCTCTCTGTGTGTGTGTGTGTGTGTGTGTGTGTAGTAGTAGTAGTAGTAGTAGTAGTAGTAGTAGTAGTAGTAGTAGTAGTAGTAGTAGTATTTGGTATGGCTTGACTCCCTCCAACTAACTTGTACGGACCAGGAATCCTGTCTTATCTTTTTTCTGCTTCCCCACAGCAGACGGGCTGTGCAAACATAAAGTCCAAACTCCTTAGCACTCCTGAAGGTCTCCCATAAGCAAGCTCATCCTTTCCAGCCTCACCTTCCACTAGATCATTTTTTTTCTTTTTAATTATTTTATTTATTTATTTTATGTTTGCCTGCGTTGGGTATTCGTTGCTGCGCATGGGCTTTCTCTAGTTGCAGCAAGGGGGGCTATTCTTTGTTGTGGTGCATGGGCTTCTCATTGTGGTGGCTTCTCTTTTTGTGGAGCACAGGCTCTAGGAGCATGGGCTTCAGTAGTTGTGGCTCGTGAGCTCTAGAGCACAGGCTCAATAGTTGTGGCACACGGGCTTAGTTGCTCCATGGTGTGTGGGATCCTCCTGGACCAGGGCTCGAACCTGTGTCCCCTGCATTGGCAGGCGGATTCTTAACCACTGTGCCACCAGGAAAGCCCCTCCACTAGATCTTTGAATAGGGACACAATTCAAGAAAAATTTATTGAGTTCCCAATATATACCTGTCTTAGGAGCTCTCACATATTTATATGACTTTATCCTCACAACAATCTGTTGCACAACATATTATTACCCTCGTTCTATAGAAAAAGAAACTGAAGTTTAGAGAAGTTAAACAACATGTCCAAGATAATTCCCCTCATAGGTCTCTTGATTCCAAACTCCCTGGTCTTGCCACAGTGACTCTGCCTGTCCCAGTATCCCATCCTCTAAGCCTCAGTCCAATCACTGTTCCCCTCCCTCACTCCTCCATGTGGGTCTGAATTGACCCACTCAGAATTCCTATCCAGGAAAGCTTACTCATTTCTTCATGTTTCTGTTCAAATTTTACCTCCAACCAAAAAAGATAAAGCTTCACTCCAGGCAGAATAAGTAATTTTCTCCCTGCTTCTCCTACAACTCTTTTTTGTACAACGCTCACAGAAGACTTTGCATCTGACCTGTATCATACTCTTCACTTTACTAGGTCAGGGAATATGCTGTGTTCATCTCTACATCTCCTTAAAACACCTAATACAGTTCACTTAATACAAACTCAATTAATGTTGAATGAACCCAATGTATACTCATTGATTGAGTCTTTTATCACTTTGGTGGGAGGACAGGAGAACATCTGTAACCTTCAAATTGGCTAGAACTATTGGGGGAAAGCATTTTTTTTCTTCAAAAATATAGAAACAGCTCTACAGTTCAAAGCAGGTGGAAAGTCTCAAATCTCAGTGTCCCTACTCTATCAAAGAATCTGGCGATTCTATTCAACTCCATGAAATAATTATTTTTAAATTTTAGTCTTATTGGCCAACAGACCCAAATATCTTAATAGAATTTAATAGAATGGCACTCTTGACAAACTGAGGCCAGAGATATAAAGATTGAAGGAAAGAGAGAGAGAGTGGAAAAGCATCTACCTGAGGTGGGTTAAGATGAGAAGCCAGGGATACACTTCGAGTTTCAGAACTTCTGGACGGGGGAACACTGGACACATCAGTATTAATACAGGAAATGACCATAGGTGGAGATTTATTCTCAGCTACTTTCAATTTTTCTTTCTGTTTTTTTCCTTCTGTGCCAAAGAAAAATCAATATTATTAAGAAAAATACTAGCAAATACATGTACTTAAAATCCCCTTTTCAAAGAGAATATTTGTTCTTGAGATAGCATGAGTCTGCTGTGGCCGCTGAACCTTACTATAGAGAGGACAGACCCCACAGAGCAATGGGCTGACACTTTTCCAAGAGCATCTAATGAAATGACTATCATTTCAGTGGTACATAGAAAACTCGGGATTATACACTGGGGCAAGAAGGATTCTTGGTATTTTATAATATCCCAATTAATCCGTAAAATCTAATTATTAATATTTAATGATTATTTCCCTATTATACAAATTGGTTAATACTAGTCACTACTGTCCACCACTGACATTTCCATAATTTGTTTCTGCTCAGTTTCAAGTAGTTCAGAGAACATTTTATACAGGTAGATGAAGTGATTAATAAATTAGCTTTGTTTACATTTTATTTTATAAATAATGTCGTCTATAATTAAAAAACAACATCCCATTATTAGAGATTAGTTAGGTAATTTTTTAAGCCAGAATTTAAAAAGTGACTTGTAGCTTTTCTTGTGTATTTCTGTGTTTTTTTCAAGAATGCCTCTACCTTATTTTTATAGCTCAAAAAACAAGAATGTCCCTTTTGAAGTGATTAAAGCTCACTTGTGAATAAAGGCAGAAAGCCCAACTTCCCTTCTCACCCCTGTCAGGTCCTAGATTTGGCCAAACTGGTGGGCCAGAAAGCTTTGGAACAGGAGTTATTTTTTCTCTTCATTAGGTCAACTTCTACAAATTAAGTACCTGTGAGTGTAACTTCCCAGTTTTTTCTAATCAGCTTTTCCAGTATTTCCACCACAGTTGTCCAGACGTGATCAAACACTTCTGCAGCCACCGCGTCTCTGACACAGTCATGCGGGGATACGGGAGGAAGTCCATGCTTATGCCACGTCCTGTGGTGATGAGCTGGGTTTTGTTCAAGACAGTCCTCGTCACTAAGGACAAAACCCACTCTCATTACTAAAGTGTCAAAGGTTGAAGTTCAAATAATGCCACCTATCTATCTATCCAACATGCACACATATATATACATCGTATATATATAAATAAACCCAACATTCTTTTTTAAACAGCCCTTTGCTATTTTTTAATGTATCAGCTTTCAATCAGGAGGCAAATGCTTATTATGCAATACTGATAGCTTTTGTCTAAGAACCAAATAGGCATTTGGTGCAAACACTGGACTTTCCCCTTTGCCCCCCTGGGTGGCCAGGTATAGCGCACCTGGAGCCCCGGGGGACAAAGGCCGCTAGTTGCCTTTCCACTTTTGACAACATGCTGAACACAATTCTTGTTTTCTGTCTGAGCCATGTTGTCAGTAAGAAAGGGAAACGCTGCTCTAGCATATCCACATCCTGCCAGGAATCTAAAAGCTTTGGGGAGCATGTTACTCTCGGATGGAAAATCTTTTGGATAAGTGAAAAATGCACAAAAGACTAAATGAGCATATAATCAAAATACATGCCCAATAAATATTATTGTACTAAGTCAATATCAAATAAAATTCTATTTACTCTTCTTTTCTGTCAAAAGCAAAATACTCTTCAATCTTTCCATCCACATCATAAACCTCTTCTTCCAGGGATGAACATGCCGTGAGGTCCGCAACCCCTGTGCCAACAGGACCTGGCAGGGTGAGGGCTGAGAGTGCGGCCGGGACTATTTGAGAGCCGGAGATGCACAGCCTATGGGGAAAATCAGATTCTCTGTGAGGGTTTGCAGAACGTCAGCAATATGATGTCTACATGATCATGGTGGGTCTTTAAATTATCCATAAAGCCACAGAGTCCCGAATTTTAAAAATCACTAAACATTACATTTGACAAAAGTCATACACTTAAAAGCAACATTTTGGCTCAGACATCATCCAAATTTTTAAGGGCTTCTTAAAAGTCTAAATTATTCTAGGGGCTTCCCTGGTGGCACAGTGGTTAAGAATCCGCCTGCCAGTGCAGGGGACACGGGTTCGTGCCCCGGTCTGGGAGGATCCCACACGCCACGGAGTGGCTAGGCCCGTGAGTCACAACTACTGAGCCTGTGCGTCTGGAGCCTGTGCTCCGCAACGGGAGAGGCCGCGACAGTGAGAGGCCCGCGCACCGCGATGAAGAGTGGACGCCACTCGCCGCAACTGGAGAAAGCCCTCGCACAGAAGTGAAGACCCAACACAGCCAAAAATAAATAAATAAATAAATTTATAAATTATTCTACACGTTTGTATCCTCTTTGCTGTAATGAAGGGATATCATGGCACAGTCATGTGTGAAAGGCATAGAGGGATTTACCAAAATCTGTTAGTGAGCAAAAGAAAACGGAATAGAGCTTTATTTATTCTGCTACTGCCCTGTGGCTTAGGATCCATCACAATAAAGCAGTTTTTGATTTTGCATCCTGGCTGCCTTTCAGAGTCTTTGAAACAGTTTAAAAGTTAGCTCCCTTGACATTTGTATTAAACACACACACACACACATACCATCACCATCATCAACTGCACATCAGAAGCAACTTGGGTAAAAAGAAATGCTCTGTACCTGCCCTTCATTGAAATCTAAACCTCCAAGTTGTTGGGGCCAAGGCTCATGGCTCAGACAGACACGAAAAAGTATAACTAAAATGCAATTTAAAATACTTTTCAAAAGTAACTTCTAGCAACATACTCTCTGGTGTTGCTGCCGGGTTCACAGTCGTCAGAGACGGGTCTGTGGACGGCAGAAGCAGGTTTGCTGCCCTGGAAATGCCGGACCCCGTCATCAGTGGGCAGGATGAGCTGTCTTCCTAATACTCTGCAAGTGAAGAAAACGGAAACTAATATTTTTGACTGGAAAGGGAAAGATGTTTTGCAATTTTAAAAGGTGGGTAATGGACTTCCCTATGGTATTCTGAAGGAGCGTGTATGAAGTGATAAGGTAGATATTAGTACACGAGCAGTGTAACGGGATCACAGGAAAACCACAGGCTTTGTGGGAAGAGGACAGACAGTTCTTGCCATTGATGAAGGGACTTGAGCCAAAGTTTCCAGGCTCCCCGAGCCACTGATTTCATCAGTTCGATGTTGTATGCAAAGTAGAATAATAGTGCCCTTGTAGGACTAAGGAGTGGCTGATAGATAATGTAACCAGATTCAGACAACTAGGGTGCTGCTGGGCACAGAAGCTCTCTATAAATGTCAACTGATATATACATAATGCAGAAAAATATGGAAATATATACCCTAGGCTTACAGTCCTTGTCATCTTTTCTTTTTTCTACCCCCTCCTCCTTCATTTTTATCTTAAGTATGTAAGACAACACTGAAGGAAACAGATCTGAGCTCCTGGATTTTAGGCAAGTGCATCATGATGCCTAGAAAAGTCCGCATCCATCATTAATATCTAGTGCACACTAAGGCAGGGGCTTACAAAGGACTGGAGAGGAAAAATAAAAACCTGTTTAGTCAAGATTTTTAAAAAGTTACTTAGTTGAGGTAACCAGAAGACCTATTAACATTTGTATGAGTGTTCTAATTTATTCTCCCCGGATATAATATAGAGGAACTTCAGATAACTGACATGGATTATGTTTTTCCCTCTAAGTAGGTCTGGCTGAGTAACTGAAGGAAGAAGATCTTCCCTTTTTACTCAGTCTACATCTTTCATCTTTGATATAAAAAAAACAGATGATCCTTCCTACGTAAGGAACCTTGGTGAGATGGCCAGATTCATCTATCCAATCACTCAGCAAATCATCACTCTGTTCACCTCCCCTGCCCAACCCCGCCCTGTGCACTGCTCTCAAGGGCAGATACACGTTGCCCACAGACTAGTGAGTGTGAAGGTAAAGGATAACTCCTGCCCTCCTTCCATTCTCGCATCTGTGATGCATGCAGTGCCTTTCTGGGGATGAGCTACATTTGCTTCTCACAAATTAAAATGCACTTGAGTATTGGAATGTCTCCAGATTTCCTCAGACACCATTGCAAAGGATGTGATTTCTCAGTAAAGGACGTGTGTTCCAGATACATATTTTGACGTGTGTTCCAGATACATATTTTGACAAGTGTTTTACTCAAAATATACCCAATTTATTGAACAGGTCAAGAGTGAGAGGTTCCCAAACCCATTCTGGAGAATTACTAGGAACGGCCTCCTTACCTCAGATGGAGGGACCTTCTTGCCCACTCACTGCATTCAGCCTGTAGATTCTGGGTCTGAGGGCTTACTTTCCCTTCAAATAACATTTCCTCGACCTCCCAGAATAACTGCTGTACCTTCTGTGCACTGGCTTTGTCAAACTCCTAAAATAGAAATGCACATTTAGTTACAAGACCAGAAGTTGTAAATACGGGCTTCAGAATCAATGATACTTACAAATGTATATAGGAGGGAGCCCTCCCAGACATACCAGGGCTCCAATTTTTCCTCTTCTGAAAAATTACATCCCACTTTGAGACTCAGTTTCCTTAACTGTTAAATGGAGATAATTTCTACTACTAGAAATTCTCATAACTAGAGTTATGAGACCTATTCAAGATTGTACATAGATGTAGTTTCAGGTATGAACATACATATTGACACAGACATTGATAAGGACAGACACACACACCATATATCTAAGCACTTACACGTGCACAGATATATGTACACAGACATGTGTCCCTCATGTAGCTGGGCTTGAGACACCTAAGTACATCTGCAAATTACAAACTATTTTTTTTCTAATGAAAAGGAAAATTATTTCATAGGAAGGGCCATGCACTTTCTTTTAATCAAGGAAACAGAAAAAGAAACCCACCTTAGGCATCGCAAGAGATGTGGTTATTAGGGCGGGGCCAGTGCATTCATTTTTCTTGTGTGGCCTTAAGAGGTTCTTGGGCTATGGCCACAGTGAGCGGTCAGTGAGAAAACCCTCCAGCCTTTCTGTATATTCTCCATGATGGAGAAGTAACAGACCTATTGCCTCCACAGCCAGTGAGGAAAAAATGAACATAACTACAATTGGAAGAGCCAACACTGTACCGGGGGCCGCAGGGCGAAAGCCCTGTTCAGTGTTCTCCCCGGGGGTTGGGGGGTGGCAGGTGAACCCGAAATCTAACCCACAACTCAGAGCGACCAAGTGCGCATTCGGCCTGACATACCTGATGCAAAATGGTCAATTTAGGTTGATTTTCGTAGACTTTTCATAGATTTTCTCAGCAAAAATTCGGTATTTTCCATGTTACTTCTTCCCCGCAACTGATAACAAACTAGATTCCCAGACTGCAGGGGAGTTGAATTACCCCTTTTAAAATGAAAATAAGGAGAAAACTCAGAAGCATATTTGCCTCCTACGAGGGGACTGGGTGGCTGGAGCGTGGAAGAGGGCTTATTTTCATTTTTCGGTCTTTTGTATTTTGTTGCTTTTGCAAATATTACCTATCAAAAAGTAAATGAATGTTTTTAGATTCAAAGCAAAATTTACTGTCTAGGGGCTGGAGTAAATTCTATACATGGAAGGCATAAGACTGTCTATGGATAATTACCTGAAAATTTGTACCAAAGGAATCCCAGAACTTGGACCGTATTGCTTCATAAAGCAATGGTCCTCAGCCGTCTTCCCGTCGGCACACTTTTGACCAAAGAGCCAGGGCCGCAGGGCGCGGGCGTGAGGGTGTGGGCTGTTCATCCCAAGTGACAGAGTCCCATCCTGTCTGAAAGGGCCCGACTCACAGCTGGCTCCCCTTCAGTCTCCCCCCTACCCCCCAGCACGGCCCTCTCCCTCTGGCCCCTTGCACGATCGCTGCCACAAAACCATCCCTGGGAGCCGACCCCCGCGCGCCGTGCGGGCGAGAGCGGCCTTTAAAGAAGGCAATGAAAACCAGAACACAAACAAGAAAGGAGCAGGACTTAGAACATCCAAGGAGCTAGCCTGGGGACTCTTCCACAGCCACAGGGGCCTCACCAAAGCCTGTGTCCGCGAATTCTCACGGACTCGAGGGGATAAGAGGTCGGCCACCGCGCAATCGCAGAGATCTGAACATGAGCCTGGGCTGCAGACTTCAAGGCCCACCCAGCGGAGTCGCCCTAAAGGGTTACGGTTAACCTCTTCCAGCTAGCGTTGGAAGTAAAATATCTGGCTTAGAATATTCTAGAATATTCAGGGGAAATTCCCTAATCGTGGTGATTCTTCTTTACGGCTTTTATTTTCCCCCAATTTTTCTCTTACTCAAGGTCGTAATTGTCAGTCTCTCCTGAATCTCCAGCCATAGGTATTCTACAAGAAATCATATATAACAACCTGAGGGGGAGGGTTGGGAGGTGGAAAAACCGAAACTAACAACATCTAAGACTCTGGACTATGCGATTATGGGCAATTTTTATTTTTCCTTAGAGTTTCTGTAATTTCAGTTTTCATGTGTGACATGTAAGTGCTTTTATATTTACGTATATGTATGAGTGGACTAGGTAATGCTTTTAAAATTGGTAAAAAGTTTTTTTTAAAATAAGAAAGCAAGTCATCATTATAAGTTGTAACCATGCGATTATCAAAAATTTTGTGAGACATACGTCATCTCTCCAAGAGTAAATGGAGCTCTTCTCGGTTGACAAGCCTGTGGTTGAACTCTGTGTCCCAGACCCAGACCAGGAGTTGGGAGCTTCTGTGGGCATGGGGCTTCCACTTGATGAAAATGATGACACGGATTCACTGTAGGAAGAAATGTAACATAAATAATATTTACTGGGAAGAGGTCATACTGGGAAGTGGCTTGACCTTGTGCCTACTTCCTCTTTCTTTATTTAAATATATTGGTTAATTTTCACAGTACACTGACTTTAAAAGATTTATACAGTGCAACATTTCAGTTGGCTAAAACTAAAACAGCTTCTTTTACTTGTGGAAATTCATGGCCCATCAGTGACTTTGTTTCCCATACTCACTATGGGCACATTTTCATTCTGCAATCAGACACATTTAACAGACTAATTCTTACCGGGTATATTTATCAATGGCTTTCTGTACATTTCTTGTAAAATGTGTAGGTAAAGGATCTTTGCTTTTCACAGCAAAACTCTGCTTTCCAGATCCTTCTGGTAGTCCTCTTCTGAAAAAAAAAGAATAAAATATGAAAAGTATCTGTAATGTAGTAAGTGTATTCATTAAGACATTTAAAATTTCCTTTTTGTAGGAAGTTGCCCCTCTCCTCCTACCATGTCCCCCTAAACACACATGTGTGCACACACACACCCCACACACACCTCAGGACACTGAGCTTAGTTCCCTACCATTTTTATTTTTCTTAGAATCAAGGTTGTTGTTAACCTACATGAACTGTTATGTAAACTGGGAAAAAAACAACTTCTTGTAACTCAGCCAGACTGGTAAAAGTTGCTCCAAACCTAGGTGGATACAGCCTCACTCCAAAACTCGGCAATGGAAACATGAGCTAGAGTTCAGGTCCCTCGTATCCCTTGACCAGGTGCCCTGGAGATTGCAAAATCCAACCAGCCTTGCACGAAAAAAACTCAATAATTCCTTATTAATTCCGAAATATATCAACTCCGTTTGAATCACTAAACACATAAAGAAATAAATGACTGAAACACACAAACAATAACTCACTTTAGTTTGGCATTCTAGCTTGGTTTGTAGCCTGATTTGTAGAGAGTTTTTAAAATATTAAGAGTAATGGAAAACTAAAACAGAAGAAATCTCTCAATTTTAAATAAGGCATTAAACCTGGCTGGTATAGCCCAGTTAGTGTTAATCATTAAAATGTCCTTTCATTGAACCTCTTAAAACATTTACTTCCCTCTGGTCAAATACCTTCCTAACGTTTAACAGTAAACAACTTCTGTTCTTTTATAGAAAGAGTATTTTCCCATACAAATCACTTATATTTTATATTAACTTAAGATATGATAGTCATTTGGGGAAAAAAAGTCAACTTTCAATATTTCTAACAGGGACACCACTCATTTAAAACGTTTGCTTTTGCTTTCAATTAAATGGTACCTAATTTTCATCATTTATATTTCTGTATGTAAATAGAGTTTTAAAAAAATATTAATCAGAGAATCAGTTCTGTCCTTAGTTGTATACCTACAGTACTCCACAAAAAAGAGAATTTTTAAAACAAATTAATTACTATAAACAGAGGTGAGCGATCATATAGATGTCTTTACAAGAGAGAATAACAGAATTATAGGATTTTTTCCCTCGCTTTATTGCTCAACAGTCATAAGTACACCAAGCAATCCTGAGAATAAAGCGGTTAAAGAAAGGGTAGCAGAGAAAAGAATACAGGACAAACTTTTATGCTAATAAACTGCTTTACCTCTAGCCCTATTCAGTCATTTCCACGTGACTCTATAACTCTAGATAAACATAAAAATGCTTTTACAAAAGAGTCAATCAACAAAAAAAGAGGCAATCAACAAAAAATTACATCAAATAGATCTGCTTTGAATGTTACAAAATATATACTGGTACATGAGTTAATTTGCTTGTTATTGAGAAAGAATTTTAAACCTCAGAGTGGTGAATTAGACAAAATATTGTTCTTTTGTAATATCCATAGAATAATAACATGAATTAGAATCTTGCTCTGCCACTGACAGGCTGTGTGCTTGAGCAAGTCACTTCTCCAGTTGTTGTGAGACTTAAATTAGATGAAGTCTGCAAAGTGTCTACATAATCAAGCCAGGTAACAGGTTGCTTTCACTGCTATTATTGCTGGCATATGTCACACGATGAAAACACCATTTTCTTGTTTTTTTTTTCACCTCTCCCGGCATTTCCTATTATATACATCTCTCTTGGGACTTTACCTTTTTATTGGGATGTTCCTGATACTTTATTAATATCTTCTATCTGTAGCACTTAAAATACTGCCTGACACCTAGAGATGCTCTCTGTTTATTGGAAGAATCACTAGGCAAAGATTAAATTAGTACCTCAAACAAAGAGCGTGCTTTGGCCCTCTAATTACTCAGAATGTTCGTGCTTAATACAAAAGATGACATTGTGACTGGACATGAAAATATCCTCCACATCCAAGATATTGCAGGAAAATTTTTCATCCTTTATGAAGAAGATCCACAGCTCTTAGCGTAGCAGATATCTCCAAAAATGACTTTTTATGGAGTGTCTAATCCACTCACATCCACCTTTCTTTCTTTGAGCTTCTCCTCTGCCTTTTGTGCAACTTGAAAGCTAAATTCACTCATCAGACTCATGCCAGTTTGTTTTGTTTTCAATGAACAATAATTTCTTCCTTCAGAAAATTCGCCCTTTTCTAAGGGGGAAAAGGGGTGACTTTTCAAACTAAGAAGAAAGCTGTCTACAAAATGGAAGAAGGAATTCCTCTCTTGACATTGTATCATATCCTTGCGCAGATCAGCATTCCTACGCACTTCAAAGTGTAGCTGAGGACAGGAGGTCTTCAAGACTCAGGGATGCTGGGTAGGGGGCGGATTACCATAAAACAGATGCCTGAAAACACCAGCTGCCTCCACACCGTTTCTCCAGCTCTTTTCTCCTCGGCTCTTCCCTGCCTCCTCTCCTTCGAAGTCCCTGTACTTCTGTGGAATGTCTTAAACGTCAGAGCTCAGCTTAATAACATATACGTTTGACCACAAAGTTCAGAGGAATTCTGAAGAGGAATTTGAGCCCAGTAAACTCAATGACTCTCCAAGGTCAAAAAGCAGATAGGGCTGCAGCTCGTTCCAGGACCCAGGCCCTCTGATCTCCATGTCTCTCCGGGAACCACATCACTGACATTGTGAGTGAAGAACAGAATGTATAGAACTTGCCTTTTTTCTTTTTACGTTTTGTGTTGAATCTTGTGGTTTCTCTGTCCTCTAACCATGCATTGTAGAGTTATTTCAGGCATAATATTGAACATCTTTAATTCCCTGTAACTATCAACTCATGTAATTTATAGAGTCTAGGAAAGTATACACAATTTACAGTATGTGTCTTATAAATATCTTAAAACTTGAAAGTGCTGGGATGTCTAATAAGCTTTTATTACATAATACGTAGACATAACAGTTTTACACTAGTTCCTGTCCATACAGCTTACATTTTAGAGATGATAAAATGCTGCTAGTCGGTAGGTTAAAGGCTGTTCATTTCAGGACAGGATCTGGGTTTTAGGGTAGACTGAAGTGCAACCACCAAACTATATTGCACTAATTTGTTGGTGCATCAAAGTTAAATTAAAGCTCAGTCTCAATCTCCCCGAGTCACTCCATTCCAGTTGTCAAAGAAATTACTAGATTATCTACTTCTACTTTTTAAAAGTTGCCTCTTGATAGCTCACAAACCTCTGCCACTTTGCCCTATAGAAATTCAATTATTAGGGACTTCCCTGGTGGCACAGTGGTTAAGAATCCACCTGCCAGTACAGGGGACATGGGTTCAAGCCCTGGTCTGAGAATAGCCCACATGCCGCGGAACAACTAAGCCCGTGTGCCACAACTACTGAGCCCGCATGCCACAACTACTGAAGCCCACGTGCCTAGAGCCTGCGCTCCATAACAAGAGAAGCCACCGCAATGAGAAGCTCGCACACTGCACAGCCCCGAAGCAACTAGAGAAAGCCTGTGCAGCCATGAAGACCCAATGCATCCAAACATAAATAAATTTTTTTAAAAATGAAATTCAATTATTAAACAGTGATGGCAGCTTTCAAAATTTATATTTCTGCTTAAAAAGACTGTCTGAAATGAGTACTGCATTCTGAATGGGTTGGAACGCAGGATGGTAAGCCCTGACTTATACAAGTTCATTCTAGAAGCAACCGAGGCTCCCGGCTCTTGGGACTGAAGAGAAGTCATCTCAGACGCCACGAACGCTTGTCAGACCAAGTGAGCATCTTGGCTCCGGAGGGCCTGATGGCGTCAGCACGAGATTTCAGGAATGGACGCAGGGAAACAGACCAGATGGACTCTGACTTTGCAAGCAGGAAAAAATCACGCGCGTGGCACAAAAAGGTGACACGAAGGCAAGCTCATCCCCCCTCCCCGCCCTTCCCAGATCAGGACTCACCCAATCACCATCAGCCCCAGGTCTGGGCTCGCGTCCCGCGAGCCAGGCCCAGAGCCCCGAGGCCTGGGCGCCGCCCGGCGTTGCCACCCCGCGCCGGCCCCCTGCAGGCGGCGTCCCCGCGCCCCCGGGGCCCGGGCTCCCCGGCCGCCCAGCCCTGCGCCCCCGCCCGCTAGCCCTGCACGTGCGGCCGCGGCACCGCCGGGAACCGCGAGTCTTGAGCGGCGCGGCCAGGGGCGCTCCCGGCCCGGGCTGCGCGGTCCATGGGCGCGGTGTTCTCTGCTCGCCCGGCGCTGCTTCCCCCGCCCCGGCTCCCTCGGCGCCGAAAGCGCCAAATTCCGGCGCGGCGCGACGCGACGACGCCTCCCGGCCCCCGCCCCCGCCTCCGCCCCCGCCTCCGCCCTTCCCTCCTCCTCCGCTGGCCGCCGCGCCCCTCGCCGGGGTCGGGCTGGGCCAGTCGGCGGTTCCCCGCGGCGTCCCCTCTTCTGGAGCCTGGCGGCGCTCCCCACTCCCACCCGCCGCCCTCTGCCCTCGGTCCGCGTCCCGCTCTCCGCGGATCCCGACCTCCGGAAAGACACGCCGTGCCCCCTTCCCGCTGCCAGGGGCCACATTTTATAACCCAGTGTCCTGAGCTTTGACCACGGGCCCCTAGGCCTCTGGGCACCCGCCGGCCCCACTGCCCTCTCTGGGCCTCCAGTGCGCACCGGTCTGGCCTTCCCACGCCTTCCCACCCCTTCCCCGGGGCTGCCCAGACAGGTGTTTGCTGTCCTTAATCCTTTTAAATAGAATTTGAATGAACCGGAGAAATACAATTTCACCGACCCCCCTCCTCCCATCGAAGGATTCCTAGTTGGGCGTGGGGGGGGGAGGGCAGGGAGGTAGAGGGAGGTTTAAAAAAATTCAAGTCTCAGCCTGGTAAATGCAAGATGCTAATCTGATTAACAGGAACTCTAGGTCTACTTAGGCACCGAAGATTATCGTCCTGTCTCTCCCATCTTCAAATAGATGCTTTATCTCACACAGTCCAATAACTTTTCTACAAACCGGAGATTACAGTGTTTTGGTTTATTAATATGTGCTTGTTTCAATCTTGAAGTCATACAATAATACCAGGACTAGAGTCACCAGATTCTATGCCGTGAGATAGCAAAATGGCCAGGCCACCATTTTCATAAACTGAGAGAAATACGGGTGAGTTGGCTGAAGTAATACACATTTTCAAAGTAACATGTCCAAGGGCAGACACCACCTGTCACGTGCCTTTTCCCAGTAAGAGATTCTTAATAATTACAATGAATAAAGGGGACACTGGAACACAGTCCAGCCTGCGGTGGCCATCCATTCTCCTTTGAGATCTAAGGCCTTCTAAATCTGAATAGGTACAAAGAAGCCCACCTATTCCTCCAGCTCAGCATTTACAGAGGTAAACCATGCCTATTACATTTAATAGTGAAAAACCCAGTTTATTTATTTTGAATCTGAGATTTTATTTTGATTTTATTTTGAATCTGAGAAACCAGCTACCAACAGCAAAACAATGATCCATTTCTTGAACTAAGGATACTAAGGTCCTCACCATGTTTACAAATCATTAGCTTTAAAGTGGTAAGTGGTTATAAATTCTGAAATTAATGATACATACATATGTATATACATGTAGTGTGTGTGTGTTTGTGTGTGAATCAGGAAAACTGATGGTACCTAAAATAAACACATACCTGCTAATACTATTTATATGAAAGGAGACATGACAGGAAAAAAAAAAGTAAAGAATAATATTATGATCCAAACATATGCTAGCTGCTTTATATGTTATTTTTGTTTAATTTTTTTAATTAAAAATTTTTTTATTGTTTAATTTTTTTAATTAAAAATTTTTTATTGTTTATTTTTAATTAAAAAATTTTTATTGTTGTTTAATTTGTTTAATTTTGTTTAATTTTTTAACACCCATGGTAAGTAGATACTGTTATCCAATTTTACTGATGAAAGTACTGAAGGCAGACACCTTATAATGACATGTTCGAGGTCACTCAACTAGGATGTGGCCTGCGTGTATGTCCCAGATATCTATTACTGCTTAACAAACCGCCCCAAACTTAGTGGGTGAAACAACAGTCCTGTGGTTATGCTCACAAGCCACAGATTTCAGAGATGCCAGGAAAACTTGGCTGGGTGATTCTTCTGCCCCATGTGGCACTGACCTGGGTTATTCAGTGCTATTCAACTGGCCACTGGGCTGGGCTGGAGGGTCCAAGAGGGCTTCACCCTCATGCTAGCACTTTGGGGCATGAGGATGGCTGGAAGGCTGGGCGCAGCTGGGCCCTTCTCCCATGTAGTCTCAAGACTGCCCCCAAGCAGTCGCTCCCGTGGTGGGAGGTTCAGAATTCCTATGTGGCAGCTCAAGGTTCCAAGAAACCAAGGCAGAAACTGTCAGCTCTGTTAAAGGCTGGCCCTGAGCAGACATACTGTCATTTCCAACGTTCTCCATTATCAAAGCAGTCAGAATTACACAGCTAGCAAATGGTTTGAGATTGGAATCCAACCATTGGATTCCTGCCTGGGTTCTTAAGCATCACTCCAACTCTGGGCTGCCTCAGAGTAGTCCCTGCATTCATTTTACTGGCAGTCAGGTTAACAAGTCCTGCAGGCACCAACTATGATATTTCCACACTTACATGACTTTAACAAGAAAACTCAATCACTCAAAAGAGCAACGACTCTCTGTTATCAGCGATAATTTTAAAAAGATAGAAATACTTCCTGACCATGTGAAGTTTAACTCTACCAACCTTCATACACAGCAGTTCTCCATCTATCTACCTTATCTACTGTTAGAAATTCTTCTATTTGCAGAACAAACGAAAAGTCCTTTTACAAGGTGATAACTGTGTAGTTCAAACCGGAAATGCAAAAGGAGGTAGGAAAGAGGGCTGGGGAGACCAGAAACCAGTGTGAATGAGGGACAACGTTATATGTGAAAGACACAGGGAGGTGAAGGTGAGGACGAAAGTGCTGAATCACACATCTGGGGGTGCAGGAGAGTGAGGTAAATAAGGCCACTCAGTATCTCTGACTCTGGTTCAAATGTGGCCCCCAGTATGTCTTGTGGACTGAAAAGGGTGAACCCCTCTTCCGTGGGCCAGTCATTTATTTAATCCATGAATCAGAGATCAAAACTCATGCTATTACATAGCACCTTAGTGAAAAATGAAAAGGCTCTGAATTGAAAGTTTGCATATGTCCCCACTCAAGTTAATTTCACTATTTTTAGTTTTAACAAAGGCCAAGGACAGAATCAGGTCAAAGGTAAAATACATGGGTTTTCTTCCAAAAAATATAAACTGTGAATGAGGACTTTTCTTTGTAAATGAGTGTGGTGGTCTTCAAATTAGATTCATGTTTCTCAAGATTTGCTTTTACTTGTTTTACATGTATCCACTTTCTCTCTAGCTGTGCTTCCCCCACCCCATTCTTACTTTAACCATCTTCCACTCTCTGCATCCCTGGGCTTGAGAAAACCAAGTACACGATTTTGTTATTAATCAGGCAGGCTAATAACTAGCAGCAGCTAACTGTAAACTGACAGATAAGGTAGTAGTTGTAAAATTTAAATCCAGTGCTGAAGCATGTTTGTTTATTCAGTGTTATAAATAGCCACCCCAGAAATCCGGAAGTGAAAAAAATATACTTCAAGATGCAAAAGGTCTGTAAGACTGAAGGAAAAATTCCTTTCTTTCTTCTTTTCCCTTATCCGTTTGTAAACTTCATGATTAAAAAAAGAAATGAGGTATGGAAGGAAGGGAACATGACTATTTGCATATGTAAAAAAAAAAAAACTAATGTACTTGAAGGGCTGTTGGATGTCCCATGGAGAGAACAAAGGCACATAATTAGGCAGATCCTTGAACACACATATCTGTACCTATTATTCCTCAAAGCAATTGTGTAAAATTCAATGTCTGCCCTTTCAGTACAATTGGATGTCTTTGCTAATGTAGATTAGCATACTGTAAATAGTGCCAAATACAGTGTTATTCAAAAAGTATCCATTAAGCATTTTTGGACAATGCAAACATGGTTTAAGATGTTCAAGACCGGAAACCAACACCAGTGCTTTCCACTGGCCATGCTGAATGTTTCAGTGCCTGTTGGAAAAAAACACTAAGACTAGAGTTTAATGTCAGTGTGTATATCTATTTGCTCATAAAACATTAATGGCATAAATGTTAAGGACCAGTAGCCAATAACAAAGGCCTAATTCCTTAGACATATGTATTCTAGCCACTTATCCAAATGCAACTGATTTTCCTTAGGGGGAAAAAAAATCAGTTGATTCATCTATTTCATAATAAAATATTTTAAATGAAAAGGAACAACTTACTCTGTCACTTACTTTAGCACTGAGATGAACGTCACGCAGTTTTGTGAAAATAGTTATTTAAATTTTGATTGAGTTAGAATCAGTCTTAATGCAAAAGTTTTCCTGTCCATTTTTGGGGGGAGAAGAGAGCTTCTCTGCTAACAGCCCTGACCATTCTTCCTTTGCTAGATTACAATACAGAAATCTCCATCCGTGAACGGGACTTTCTGGTTTGCCTTTGAACATTTCACTATCCTTTTGTGAAATTCAAGAAGGCTGAACATTTTTATACCCACTTAAGAGGAGCTATATCTTCTCATTAAAAAAATAAAATTTGCCTTTGTTCTAAAATCCACATTTTACAAGAGGAATGTTTTCATCACTGCTCCCGGTGGTGAAAGGGTAGTGTGTGAGTGTGTGTGTGTGTGTGTGTGTGTGTCTGTGTGTCTGTGTGTTGAGGGATGTGTCCCCTAATTCCCATTGAGATGGCTCCCACAAAGTCAGTCAGCGTTTCCGGAGTACCTCAGGGCCCCAGGGCAGTAACACAGGAACTCTAGGCTATATGATACAAATCCATTTGTGTCAGATGATGTTATACATATGTAAATCAACTCGATGTCTCACACACAAAAAATCCCACTTAGGATGAGAATTGGGGCTGAACCTTGAAAAGGAGGGAGGCGCCGTGTGTCTCACCATTTCTTAAAATTATAGCCGCCAGTGTAGGTATCGGGTACCCTGCACGTCCGCCGTATCCTGCATTAGAGAAAGGCTCCTTTCAAAGTCCTTAAGGAAACCTGACTATCAAATGAGCTGAGTCAAAGCTTCGGCTAGAAAAGAAACAGAATTGTGTCCTCCTGTCCTTCAAGTCCGCTTCCTCTTCCCTCCCTCTCCGCTAGCGAACAGCAGAGGATTACCTCCGAGAAAGTCGATCAAAAGCCTGTCACAGCCTGTGTTTGAAAAGAAAAGCAAGCCGAGGAATAAAGGATCCAAGAAAAGTGCAGGGACGTACCCAGGGCACTTAGTGCAAGTTACTGCAAATAGTGCAGTTTTGTAACGGGCGCCTGGCAAGGTGGGTGTGACAGGTGGAGGCGCAGGGGTCCCAACCCAAGAAGGACCTGCCTGGCCCCAGCCGCTACTCACGCTTCTCGGCCGTCCTCCGAGTCGCTGTCCGAGGCCCGCCCCTCGCCGACGTCGGGCAGGGTGAAGAACAGGGTCTTGGGGCCAGGCCCGGGGGGCACCCGAGCGCCGGGCTCTCGCTCCCCGGGGCCGGGCAGGCGAGGGTTCCGTGCGCTCGCGGTCACACTGCCGCTGCCCGCGGAGCCCCCGATGGACGGCAGCGCCGCCCAGACCCCGCCAGGGCCCGGGGGCGGCCGCGCCACGGCCACCAGGGGGGCTGGGGAGCCGGCTGCGCCGCAGACGCCGCTGGAGGGGGCCGCGGGCAGGGGCGGGGACGAGGACCGGACTTTGGCTGCTCTCGGGCTACCGGGCAGCCAGAGGGGGGTCCCTCCCGCTCCTGCCGTGCGGCTCGCGACCGAGACCCGGGGGTGGGAGGCGGCGAGCAGAGGACGGAGCGGGGCGGGTGTCGGCTGCTGCAGGGCTGGCGCCCCCCGCGAACCGGAGCGGGAGTCGCGCGCCAGGGCTGGAAAGAGGGCCAAGGTCGGGGCCGTGTCAAACCAGGTGCCCGCCCCAATGCCCGCCGGCCCTGCGGTGGCTGCGCCTCGCGAGTGGCTGGAGGAGGAGGAGGCGACCGGCGAGGGAACGGCCGCGGGCGCCGTCGAGGTCTTGAAGATTTTGGCAAAGAGAGACCCAAGGTCCAACACAGCGACCTTCATGTCCTGGCCTTGGAAATGCTGTCCTGGCTGCTGCACGAACCTCAAGTCCGCGGGGAGCCGGACTGCGGGGCTCCATCCACCGCCGCCCGCAGCGATCGGGACGAGGCGGCCCGGGGCGGGGACGGGGGTCGTGGGGTCCCCTCAAGCCGCGCACCCCGGAAGACTCTGGTGCTCTCTCCACGCGGAGGATCCCCGCCGGGCGCTCAGCCCCGCTTGGCTGGACCTTCCCCGACGCGGGGAGCAGTCCCTTCTCTGCCCTAGGGCTGCGAGACCCCGAGGTCAGGGGTCTGGGAGCCCACGGAGGCGACTTCTGCAGCTGCCAGCGCCACCGCGAGCTGAGAATAGAAGTCCGGGCCTCCGCCCGCCGCAGATAGCCCGACGGGCCCCCGGGCCCGCGCAGGCGGTTGCTAAGCTAAACAAAAACCCTGCTTAGTGCACTGCTGCTAATTGGGCCCCAGACTGCAGCCTGGGGCTGCGTCTACAACCGACACCTGGCTCCCCTCCTTGATCCGTGCCTTAAAGGAACACTCTCCAATTTCTCCATCACCCTTAGAGCTTCACCAGATTCGCAGAACTCTGGGCTGATGGTGAGGAATTTGACCATAAACCTGGGAACGATAACCCTGATTCCAAAAGATCTGGGACTTACCCAATCTGACAAGACCAAAGGAACCATGGCCAGCTCTCTGATAGGAGCGAAGGTTAATAAAAACATGTATTCAGATCATTTCTGGAGCTTTCAGGTTTAAGCTGCTAATCATCTGACTGATTCTGAACATATGTAATTTAACTTGAAGGGACAGGCAGCAAAAAAGGTCATTGCTGAGTGAAGCTTGGTTCAACTCACCCGGTTCCTTGGGAGCAGCCCTTGTCTGCTGCCATGCCTCAGGGTTCCTGATTTTACAGACCCAGGACCTTCACAGCTGACCAGCCTCTTAGGATGGAGCCCCACTAACATGACTCAAAAATACTGATGCAGGGCTTCCCTGGTGGCGCAGTGGTTGAGGATCCGCCTGCCAATGCAGGGGACACGGGTTCGAGCCCTGGTCTGGGAAGATCCCACATGCCGCGGAGCAACTGGGCCCGTGAGCCACAATTACTGAGCCTGCGCGTCTGGAGCCTGTGCTCCGCAACAAGAGAGGCCGCGATAGTGAGAGGCCCGCACACGGCGATGAAGAGTGGCCCCCGCTTGCCACAACTAGAGAAAGCCCTCACACAGAAACGAAGACCCAACACAGCCATAAATAAAATAAATAAATTTAAAAAAAAAGAAAAACTTAAAAAAAAAAAACTACTGATGCATAAGCCCTAACTCAAATGTGTTAACTAATAACTGCAGTGCTGTCCTCTGCTCTTTCCCTAGGGGAGGAATTCCCGCTGAGGTCAAGTTAAGTTGGAAGATTGTTAGGTGAGCACAGAATCAAAGCAAGGGGAGTGAGTCATATATATGATATATATTTCATATACAGAGGGCCGTAACCATAGGAGCAAATCACCCTCCTCCACCTTGGAAGAGCAACCCGACATGAACAGTGCGGGATTCACCCACCTGTCTTCAGCTCTCTAACTTTAGACATTTCTATGCTTTCATTACTTAGTGCCGATGCAGGGGACGCGGGTTCGTGTCCCGGTCCGGGAAGATCCCACATGCCGCGGAGCGGCTGGGGCCGTGAGCCATGGCCGCTGAGCCTGCGCGTCCGGAGCCTGTGCTCCGCAACGGGAGAGGCCACAACAGTGAGAGGCCCGCGTACCGCAAAAAAAAAAAAAAAAAAAAAAAAAATGGCTGCAACCTTGCAGAAGTGCTTAAAGAAACCAATGGAATGACAAATACCTTAGAAGGTGTAGTGGATGCTGTAGTGAACCACCAAGCTCTCGCCGTCAAGGGCTCGGGCATCTATTCTTCCAGGTGCCCAGAGTGTTGCCTTCTGATGTTTCACAACTGAGCCCCTACTTTGGACTTGCTTTAGCAAAGCAAAAAAATAAATAAATAAAAAATAAAGCTAAAGCAAAGCTTTTTGCTCAAGTCATAGTTCCTTCCTGGGGCTGTCTACATCCAATGACTGGTTGATGTGAGGGTATAGCAGTCTAGCCCCTACGCCTAGATTTGCGTCAACTCTGTAGGGCCATTCCCACTCCAGAGCTCTTCATGGGGTCCACTAAGGCCTCAGCTGCAATTGCAATTGACTCAAAGCTCATCATTCTCTCTCTTCCCAACACAGCTTATTTCACTCCCTTGTAAATCAGAGCCCTCCCCTAAGCTGCTTCAGTTAATCTCCATCTTGGAGTCTGTTTCCCGGGGAACTGACTTAAGATAAAAGCAAGCTAAGAATTCAAAACAGGTTTCCCAGAAATTCTCACACAGAACTGGAAAAGTTCCACTATTGAAACGTGCCACGACTCCTCCCACATGATTGTTTGGTAAACTGGGCGGGGGAGAAGTCACATAACAGAACCAGTTTCTTCCTTGGACAGGAAGATGGATCAAAGCTCAGCTGCAAGAGCTAAGAATGGCTAACATATCACCTGGTGTAATTAGTAACTAATGATCAATCGATTGTCATGCTTTGCTATTTTAATACAGATTTATATATTTATTGGGAAAAAAAACGCTTCAAATCCCCTTCTATTATGTGAAAGTAAGCCTGGCTGTTTGGACTGTGAAATGATAAGTTATGCTCCTCTATTCAACTAGGTGTCACATAAATCTAAGTAACAGAACCCAAGAGGGAATTTTATTACAATTTCTGGTTTTGCCAATAGAAACCTATAACGTTACAATTTCAAACTACCTCACCCCTTAAATCTAAACTCCTCTGCAACATGGTTCCATCCTCCACGGTATCTCCACTGTCTCCCAACACCGACTCATGTCTCCCTCCCTCCTTCCCATCTTCCTCCTCACTCACCAAAATCCTATCCGCCTTTGAAAGGTCTGATCTTCTTCCATGGAGCCTTCCTTGTCCAGGTCTATCTCCAAGAATCCCTTCCCACCCTCACTCCTACTGCCCCATTTCCTACAATACATTTCATATCCAATCATACTCAGTAGTGCTTAGTTAGCACAAGGCTAGGCACATGTAGCTAGCTCCCCAATGAATACAATTTTTGACAGCTTTATTAATATATAATTAATATATAATTTTGTACCGAAAATTCACCTGTTTTAAGTGTATGATTCAATGATTTTTAGTAAATTTACATAGTTGTGAAATCATTACCACAATCCAATTTTGTAACATTTTCATCACCCCCCCCCCAAAGATCTCTGATGCCCACTGTCTCTACAGATCACAAGAAATGTATTTTGAGCTCTTGAGTTGGAACATCTTTACATTTTCTCATGATCACCATCACTTACTACTGAGACCTTTCTACAAATAATCTAAGGTAGACATTGGGAAAAGTAAACATTGTTAAATAAATGGCATTGAAAACCCCCCTACTCACTAACAAATTGATTGCATCTACTTCTTATGACAGCCTAAAAGGTGTCATTTTTAGGTAAAATCTAAATTCCTAGATTTATTTCAAACTCCATGCTGTTGATTCAGCCGGATTTTGTTTTAAAGGTGAAAACGGGAAGGAGTTGGGGTGAACCGATTACTTGATGACATCCTGAGAGAATTCAGACAAGTCAGTTCACGTGTGTAAACCCAATAGGTCAGACAAACATCGTTTTCTGCACTCCCTTTGTCTTGAACCCAAGGGAGATGGACTCCTCCTGAGAACAGTTAGAGAGGATAGCCTGCAGAGTTCAGGATGCTGCTTCCTGTGTGGGTCAAACACAAGTCAAGGCTTATGCCTTTTACTAGTTTTAATTATATTCAGTTAAACAGGCCACCCCTTGTATAGCCTAACCTCATAAATATTAAGCAAGTTCTAAAAAAATGACATTTGAGCTCAATTTAAATTGTGCCCATGTAATCAACTACCTCATAAACAAATAAACAAAAGAAAGCAAAATTATTTCCTGCTCTGCTTTCCACAAACTGACAATATATTGATAAATTCATAATAATAATTATAGATTTAGAAATATTTCAGTGAGGTTGAGAATATTGATAGATAATATACACAGTGCATCAAGAAAAAACTAGTTGTGATTTTTATGATGCCAAAATAAAACAGGATTATTTCACAGTTAGAAAACAAAAAAAACTCTAAAACACACGTCTCAAGTGTGAGGGTGGTGTACAATGAGAGATTGAAAATGAGTTCTCCGTATATTCATGTTGCAGAGTCCTTCAGAACCAGCTGTACAGCGGGTATTACGTTTTTTTAGGATTATGTGAACTTAGCCCTGAGAATACGGAACTATTTAAATCAAAGTTCCAAAGTGTGACATCTCAAATGCTCCCTAAATTCAGCAGACAAATGAATGCTTCAAGTATAGAAATTATCTCAACATGATCATTTCAACTCTCCTTTATATTTGAACACCAGAAGTATAAAGGTTTTAAAAAGCTATTCATGTCTATTTCCAATAATCAGACTCTTTTTATTGTAAAACGAAAATAAAACTTAAAATAATCATAAGGACTGATTTACACACAGCCTACTTTTTTATGGTATAATAATATATACTATGGGAATGTATTACACCAGGATCATCATCAGTAATGATTTGGAAATAGTTAAGATTTTGTTTATCACTGTAATTTTCAATATCAGCAGTCAAAAAAAAAAATCCCAGTAGAACCACGTGATTTGGTCAGGGCCGTCTCCTGAGTCTGTGACCAGGGGAAGACAGTATTTTGTTTCCACAAAGCCAATCTACTAATTAACCTTTAGGAAATAAGCCTTCCTGCAATTTACTCCTTTACTTCTAAGTAAAAGAATAGTGTCTTCTAATGCCTCATATAGCAGAATTCCAAATATCAGGAAACATAAGTATTTATTAAAATATTTATTTATTAAGTAATCAAAATGAAGTGAAAACGTTTTCTGTCCTGAGTATGTATATTAAAATGGTATTTAACATTTAACAAAATCAACACTGTGACAGGCACCACTAAAATACAAAGCTTTTCAGTTGAAAAATTGCTGTAATTCAACTTTTAAAAATATGGCTGTATATTTTACTCTTTCACAACTGAAGTAGCATTGTACCCATAAAAGTTATATTTTATTCTGAGTGCATCCAGAAGAAAAATCCAAATATAATGATCACAAACACTCATATACCTCTAACTTTTCTTTAAATGAGGAATACTTTAAAACTTTGTTTTGATAGGCCTCAGTAACCCAATTGTGTATTCACTAGTAAAGGATATTCTTACCTGTTCATTTTGGGTCAAATTAACTCGATTGGTAACGAGAGGTCTGAAATAGGGAGATATATCTCTATAGAAGAGAGATACTTGTGGTATTCTTATTTATAAATATGAATGAACAGATTTACATTATTGTCAAGTAAAATGTAAATTTACCATGGGCCTTCTTTAAATTAGGAAAGTTACTCCTTTAATTTAGTCTTTAAATAAATTTAATGTACTGAATTTCTGGAACCAAGTGCTACTTGCAATTTATGATGAAAGGCATTTACCCGTTCTTTCTGAACTGGCCAGTTCAAGATGCAGTGAGATTTAAACATCCCTCTTCGCAAACAGAGCGCATGATTCAGTTTATAATCCGGAATATCCTCAAGAAAGATCAATATAATGGAATCCAGATTTTGTTCAATGGCTTGCTGAACCGCGTGGTGCACCTTGAATCTAAGTTAAAAAAAATAACGGAATTAAGGTATATATCAGTATACAGTTTTTAACAGCCCAAAGCTCTAAAATTAACTTTTCCCTTGTAATTAACTTTAATCTGTCACTAAAAATCAGGTTACGTTTCTTCTTAATTTTATTTTTAAAATACTTTGAGTTGTGAGTAATAATGCTAGTCATATTTAAAAGCTCAATTTAAAAACGAGAATACACTTCAGATTTCAGAGTGTTCACCTACCTTTTGCATAATGGATCTTTCAGTAGATTCTGTGTTATAACAAAAATAATTTTTCTGCTCCTTCTGATGCTATTAACAATTGCTTCAAGTTCAAGGACACCTGCCTCAAAATCCCTTTCTTCCAGACAAAATCTGAGTGTATGATCTTCTTCTTCCATTGGGGAGAAATGTTCCCAGACCCAATCCCTATCTTTATAGGCATGAATTATATATGCCGCATATTCAAACTGTTCTGGCCGTCTGTCTATTTCTTTGAAACCAAGAACTCGATGCACTGAAACATTCCAATAAAAAGATATCTTCCAGCCTTCAAAATGGATGAGGAGTGTAATAAAGATAAAAATCAAGAGGATACTGGTATTTATCATGAAAAGGAGTTCAAATGGGGCGCTGTCTTTGCAGGGTGATATATCAAAAAGCATCACTGGGAAACCACGATATTGAGGTGGAGTGTTGCAGAGGTAACGGCTTGATAGTTCAGAGATGTTGGTATGGGTATTATTCATCCAATTAACAAACCAGGCAATGCTTTCACATGTACAGTCAAATGGATTAAAGCTCATATCTAAATTACTCAGGTTCTTGAATGCTGGCCCAAAAACATTCTTTTCAACAGATGTTATGAGATTCTTCTGAAGGCTTAATGACTTTAGCAACACTTGATTATCAAAGACAGATGGTGGAAGGATATTTAAATTATTCAGTCCTAAATCGATGCTCTTCAATTGGCGTAAGTCCTTGAAGACTTCTGCTGGGATCTCATCAAAGCCATTAGACTCTAAGTTAAGGATGCAGAGGTGAGAAAGACCCTTCAGAAAATGAACAGGACCGCCAGGGTTTGCATGCTTCCAGAGGCGAGCTAAGTTGTTATGCTGCAAATCCAGAATTTCTAGTTTCTCAAGACCCTTCAACAGTTCCTCGTTTATGTTGGCTATGTTATTGTTGCTCAGATCCAGAATGGTCAGGTTAGAAAGAGGGTGAAAAGGGGAAGGGGTGCTCTCCACATTTTTAAGGGCCACCCTTCGGAGCATCAGTCGTTGAAGGCTTGGAACGAAGGCAAACGAGTTGCTAGTCAGCTCTAGGTATTTGTTGTAGGAAAGGTAGATTTCAACAATATTTTCTAGACCTCTCCATTCCTGGCCTGTGAGTTCTTGCCCAATTTCATTAAGGCCAAGGTCAAGTACATTTAGGTGGCCCAACCAAGAAAAAGCACCGCTCTCTATTTTTGAGATTTTGTTTTTTGTTAGGTTGAGTAGGAACAGAGGAGAACCAGCAAGTGATAAAAACGTTTCATTTGTTAAAGTTCGCAGACTTGAGAAGGAGTTGGAGAGGCTTAAATGTCTCAGCCTTGTTAATCCCGTGAAAGTATTGCTTTTTATGCCTGGAAAGTTGTTATCTTCCAGATTGAGATACTCCAAAAATTTTAGCCACTGAAAGGAAAAATCGTCAATCTTGGGAAGTGAAGCCAGGGAAATGCTTTGTTTAGTAAAAGATCGTCTCAAATTCAGGTATCTCACATTGGAAAGCCCATAAAAAGAGCGAGAAGATAGATGTTCTATATTATTATACTCCAGAAAGAGATATTCTAGATGTGGAAGCCAAGCAAAGGAATCATTACCAATCACACTTAAGCTGTTATAGGAAAGATCGAGCATTGTGAGATTTGTCTGCTTCAGCCCAACAAAAGTCTTGTTGCTGGTTGTGTACAGCTGGTTGTTGCTCAGGGACAGGTTCTGAATGCTTGTGTTTGATAATTCCAAGCAGAGCTCTTCTATGAGACTGGGGCTCAGTTTGGCATTGTTCAGAGAGAAGCCAAATAATTTTCCAATTGCATGAAAACAGCCTGGAGAGAACTAGGAGTGGGACGGGAAAAGAGGTTAATAACCAAAACACAACGAGTCTGTACGACCCTTGAAAAACAGGCGTATTCTTCCCTCAATCCCCTTTCCTCTTTCACCACCCTCTCCGGGTTTTCTCTCCACCCCTGTCTCCCAGCTCCTTCCTCTGTACCTGTATCACCCACCTCCTGCTCCAGCCCTTGCCTCCCCTGGTCACTGGCTACTACTCTGCATCCATGTATCAGCTTAGATGCCACTTCTTCAGAGGGTCTTCCCTGATCTCCCAGGCTAGGTTAAGTCTCCTGGTACTTTTACTTCATCACACTGAGTATTATTGTAATTAATAAACTATTTGTAAAGTCACCTCTGGGGCAGATCCTTTTTCTCTTTTCGTGACCACTGCTGTCAGTGAACATTCTGGAATGAATGGGTGGATTTTACTATGAAACATTGACATGCACTTTCCTTTCTATGACTCTGAGCTCCAGCGATCCTCTCTGTCTTCCCACCAAGGTTTTCTCCTGACTATTTCATTACCGTGTTTCCAGCTCCCTTCCGCTCCGCCCCCCAGTCCCTCACTAGAAGCCTTGGCTGCTATGAGACTCAGCGCTGGAGCAAGAGAGCAGAGGCAGGAGGGATCCAGAGAGGGTAGAGGTCAAGTCTCCTGGGAGAGCAAAGAGGCTCTGATTTCTACTGTGTCACTTGTGAGACGTTAGGGCCAATGGATGACATGAGAGAAATGTGGAAGAAAGCGAGTCAAAATACAAAGCAGGAAATGATTAGATTAATTATGGTAAATCTATAGGATAGGATTATTTTGCAGTCACTAAAATTAAGCTTGTGAATAATTCTTAATGACATGGAGGATATTCATGTTATGATATTACTTTTATTTTATTTTTAAAATTTTTTTTATTTTTTTGCGGTACGCGGGCCTCTCACTGTTGAGGCCTCTCCTGTTGCGGAGCACAGGCTCCGGACGCGCAGGCTCAGCGGCCATGGCTCACAGGCCCAGCCGCTCCGCAGCACGTGGGATCTTCCCGGACCGGGGCACGAACCCGTGTCCCCTGCATCGGCAGGTGGACTCTAAACCACTGTGCCACCAGGGAAGCCTGTGTTATGATATTACTTTTAAAAGGCAGGATACACCATCATCCTCAGAGAGGCAACACAGCACAGCTGCTAAGAGAGTGGGGCCCTGGTCTAACACTGCCAGAAACCCAGCTCTGTCACCAGTCCATCACCTGTGAGGCTATGGACAGGTTCCTTAATCTTTCTTCATCTCAATTTACTCTTGTGTAAAACGATGATAAGCATAAGTTGGTTACAGGACTAGACAAAATTGTATTAAAAAAGAACTTGTCACACTGTTGGCTACACAGTTAAGTACTCTATGAATTTCAGTTGCTGTTGTTTTTTCTTTTATTACACGGAGAAAAGCTGGAGACAAACATACCCAAATGTTAACATTGGTTGTCCTGGGACTATGAGCTTTTGGATAATTTTTATTTTTCTCCTCATTAGTTATATATTTTACATTTATTTATATATTTCTACAATAAATGTTCTAAACAACAAAACAAATGCTGTTCAAAAATGAACCTGAGTAGCTTGCATAAAATATTTAATTATTATTTCAGGATAATTTCATTCACAGTCTATTTTTTAATCTGAAAATTAATATAGCTTTAAAAATCTGATTTTGTTTAGAATTCCCAATATTCTTATTCTTGGCTTGTAAAGGAATAAAATACAGACATACCTGTATGCAAAACTAATTAACAAATTGAAGATCATGGACCCAAAAAGAGAAGGTTAGGTTTACTCCATTATATAGGAAGGTGTTTGTAAAAATATAATGCTAGTTATTGTTTATCGAGCACTTACCTATAATGCCAGGCACTGTGCTAAATTCTTTGCCACAGAAGCCTATGGGGAAGTGTTATTATTATACCAATTTTAAAACTAGGGAACTGGAGCAGAGAGAACTTGAATAATTTGCCCGATTGCACAATTATTAACAGATAAAGGCCAGACAGGGAGTCAGCTAACCCAACTCTAAAGCCTGTGCTCTTAACCATCATACTATTTAAATTCTTCCAGGGATTTTGTGTAATAGATAGTATTATTTCCGCTTTACAGGCAAGGAAACTAGACCCAGAGAGGTTAAGTTCCCCAAGGCCAAAGTCCTGGTCTGTAATGGATCAAGGATTTTAACCCACTTCTGTTTGACAGCAGAGCTCCAGCTCCAAATTGCTACCAAACTCCCTTTCTTGTGAGGATGACATCAAAGGCCCTAAGCAGTAAGTGTGAAGGATTTCTAGAAGACGTGACAAAGGTTATCACCTCTTTCTCTAACTCTACCTTTAGATTCTTACCCACGTGACACAATTAGGGACTGCCCACACTTAAAAGTACAACACAAGATTTTTTATCTTACCTCTTTTATTTGATTTGATGACAACTCTAATCTTTTTAAAGAAGAGTTGCCAAGGAAATCAAGTTCTTCACATCTTAGTGCAGAAATTTTATTATTTGATAGTAGAAGCTCTTGGAGATTTTCCAGTTGCAGCTGAGTTCCTAATTTAGTAGATGATAAACCATTATGAGCTAGGTCTAATTTGATTAAATTCTGAGGGGAAAAAATATGTATATAAGTTACAGTCTTGCCATGAAAAATAGTTCTTTTAAATGTACATGAATCTTAGAAATAACTGGACAGCAAAATGTCGCATCTTTATTATTCTATAGAAAACTGACGGTAGGAGTAATAAAAAATCTTGGTTGTGATCAAAAATACCACTGCTACAAAGACTAATTTCTTAATTCAAAGAATCACTTTATTTCTCTTACCAAAATAAAATGACTTCAGCTTACTTATTCGTGATGTAAGGAATATTCATATAAGCAATTTTTATTTATTTATAATAAGCATTTATTTATGATGTAAGAAATAATCATGTGGCTTATCAAACATAGTGTCATGCATCAACCTTGAAACTAAACAACAAAAAAAATGATGAAGAAATATTTTCTTAAGAAGCATGAGGAGAATGTTGCTGTTCATGAAATTTTTAAAAGATTTTCATATTGAGAAAGATTGGTAGTTATGTAAATTTTGCATCATGACTAGTACAGAATATTATTTTTTTGTTTTGTCTGTGCTGTAGGATGTTTTGTCACTTTGTGCTACCTTTGAACATGTAAACTTCCACTCTGGTAAAATGTAAGGAAAAACTGATATATGTTAGGGCAATATCTTATGTAATGACTGTCAAAGAGCTTAAGACTTCTATTTATGTTTTAAAAATAAGAATAACATTTTGCCAGCAATTAACCAGATTTTGAGGTCTTTGTGCCCAAAGACATCATTTCATCTACATCAGAATCTAAGAAGGCACAAGAAAGAATTTCAAATCCCTAGCTAGCAAGCAAATCATTTTATAAATGTTTCTAAGAATATTTAAATTTGTATATTATTCTTGGTATTTGAGGTCGAAGAATGCTCAGTTTTTTATAAGCCCACAAAATGAAGAAAACAGAGTTCTGAAAATAGCTTTGATATAAGAAAAGCACTTAATAATTGCCTCAGATTTAAAGATACCAGCATATTTTTTCACAGATTTAAATTCAAGCAAAGTACTGACAAGATAAAGGTGGTAGCTACTGAAAAGCAATACTGTAGAAGATTTCTTAAATCAAAAGTATGTAGTTTTTAGCTGAACAGCTGGCTTTATCATGCAACAATTTGTTAATTTTATTTAAATTAGAATTTGGACTCGACATATTTTTTCATTATTGCAGGTACTAAATTAGCAGTGTGGAGAGTTTATTTGCCATTCTTCATGGGATATTCTGATTCCTCTCTGGTCTCTACCTCTTGAATCTAAGTTCTATTTCTAGTGGAAGGATGCAACAGAGGAGAGTTCTTTAAAATTATGGTATTTGCTCTCTTGAAAATATTTCCAATCATAATGGCCATATTTGTGTGTGGAGCCCCCCTTCCCATTTGGGTAGATCAGATTTCTTATTCTTCACCTTGATATTTAGATATGAAGTCTAAAGATGCATAAATGACTTGAAAACAATATTCGATAACATATTTTTCATTTCTTACCTGGAAATATTCATTTCCATCTTACCTTCAGGTTTTTAAAGGGATTACTTTGAATTTTCTGGATTGAGTTGGACATTAGATGGAGTTCAGTCAAATTCATGCAGAAGATAAAGGTTTTATCAGAAAGCTGAGAGAGCTCATTGTGTTGGAGGTTCAAAATTTCCAACAAAGGGAGACTTCGGCACAATTCTGGCTCCAGCTTTGAGATGGAGTTAAATCCTCCATCCAAGATAGTAAGTTTGCTGTATCTTGTAAAATTGGCAGGTGGTAATCTTCTGAGTTGATTATGGGTAAGATTCAACACTGTTATGTTTGTTGGGAGGTCATCAGGTATTTGAGTCAACTTCAGATGACTGCAGTCAGCTATTTCATGTCTAACGGTACATTTGTTGGTAGAAGATGTACACAGTATCCAAAAGGGCAACAGTCCCAAAAAGGAGTAGATACGGTAAAGCAAATACCTGCTCATGATTTTGCCTTATAAAAGAAAAGCATACAAAGTAATGGGCAGCATTAACAACATGTGCTTCCATATGCATTGGTTTATTACTTGTAATATATGTAACAAATGTGACTATGTATGTAATATTTGTAACAAATGTGATCTCATTACTTGTAACATTTATACAAGTACGTATTATACAAGTAATACATCAAATGGAAATAATTCAATCAGCACAAAAAAGGATCAAAAAACAAACTCGCTCCTCGCTTTTCACCTCCACCCCAGCTGCAACGTTCCAAGGTAAACCTCTTGACCGTTTCTACTTTTAATTCTCATGGTCACTTCCACAAACCTAAATAATATGCTTATGTTTCTACTTCTTCATTTCTGGACTTTAAGTAGTTTCTTCCTACCAAAAAGATGAGGAACTTAATTATACTGTTTCCTCATCCTCTTCACATTTTTCCTTAGTTATTTTTAAATTTCATTTAATCTATTGTTACAATCTATTGTTAATCTATTGTTCTTTATAGTTCTAAAGACTATTCTGAAAACTCTCTTTCCAGTACCATAAGGGTACTACCTCTATTTACCAACTCACAGGCATAGTCCCCGAAATATATTCTCCTCCTTGCCTAGGTGACATTTAACTCTTCTGGAAGGGCTGTAGCTAGAGATAAGAATTACTGAGAAGGATTAAGCCATTTACAAAACATGTAAGGACTGAAAGACATTCCCAGATATGAAGATACACTTCACCTGATGGAAGAGACTCACCAAATGCCAGGCAGGATGAGTGAAAAAGGAAAAAGACACAGACTCTTCTGAAACGTCAGAATTGTGACCATCCACCAAAAAAATCCTAAAACCTTTTAAGGAGAACATATGATCAATTACTTCCAGAGGAAAGAGATCCTGATTGCCACAAAACTTTTCATCAGCAACATAAGCCACTAGAAAACAATAGTGCTAAGCTTTCAAAACGTGCAGGGGGAATAATTTTGAACCCCAAATTTCATATGAGGCTGAACAATGAAAGATAAGGGGAAGAAGCGTTTTGAGATATGCACAGACTCAGTAAGTTTATAAGTAGGCAATCTGCATGAAAAAGTTATTCTAGAATGTGCTACAGTAAAACAAACAAAAAAAAGTGAGAGAATGAAATTGGAGTGAAGAGTTGATGTTTCATGAGACGTAACAGAAACAAAGGAAGTTAAAAAGAGATGAAAAGTAGATTCACTGGGCCTTGCAATTTTGGAAAACCTAGGATTACACATTTCTTTGTCCAAATAAAAGACAATATTGCATCATGTTTGGGACCTGGCATCTGCCGCCAGGGTGCTTAATCATTATTTGCAGTTTGGCTTGTACAGTTTGGTTTGTAAATTCACAATATGTTTTCCCCTAAATTTATGCAGGCACATCTGTCTGCAGACACACACTAACACATAATCCTACTGTAAAGTTGGGAGCCAACTTCCTGAAACCAGTACCGCCCGAGGCCACCCAGCCCATATTTGCTCATTTCTGACCTTCCTACACATCTGAAGATCTTTCCATGTCTCATCGTCTTCTGTTTTCCTTTATGAGGCCAGAGAAAGCCATTTTCTTACTCCTAGGAATACCTGAAGTGTTTTCTCCTTGTCAAGCCCATTATAAAATGCCAGCCCCTGTCTCCTCTCCAGCCAAGAAAACTGAGAAAAGGAGATAAACTCTTTAAAGCTCACAGGCCTCTGCATCTTTGAGACAAAGATGTGATTTTTTAAAAAAGGCTGTTGCCGAATGATTTCCATCGCTTCCCTAATGTGCTTTCCCAGTTAGAGAACACTACAAAGGAAAAAAAAAATACTGCATAAAATGTTTTATCATGTTAATGAGAAACTGTTGCTGTTCCTTGTCCTCTGAGTTGTGATACAAGTCTCCTCACACCTATATCCTCTCCCCTTTTTCTACTCTCCATGTGGAATGATTCTGACTCGATCTCAAGCACCAGATCCAAGAAAGATCAAAGAATGCTAAAGCCAACAAGCATTCTAGCTGTACCCAACATGAGACATCCTATCCCAGGAAGAATTTAAAATACACACCTTCACTTACTCTGATGGCAGCTGACCGTTCCTTTTTTCATTAGTCCATATCCAGTCGTTTTCATCTGGGAAGTGAGGAAGTTTGTTGCAATCTGGAAAGTGAAACTAAAGTTAAAAAAAAAAAAACAAAAAAAAAACCTTTTCTCCTTGGTACATTCTAAGAAGGGCAAAGGAAAAAAATCACAATCTCAGCAAGAGGTATTTTAAATTGTTTCTTAAAAATGTCTTGTTTTTTCTTCTTCTGCACAGTCCCTTGGGTTTTAAGAGGGTCACAGATTTAGCAACAGAGAAAGTTGAAAGAATTAAGACCTCGCCCGTTGATGTGGGCAGGGCTCTAGTGGTTAATGAATATCTAACTGAAAGCGAATTCCTCTATTTTTTTTTTCCAACCAAAGCCTGACTCATGGCTGTCAGAATCAGTTAGAGGGACAGAAAAAAAACTCAGTCCCGAATCAAAGCTAAGCACTTTCACTTCTCTTATCTCACTTTATCTTCTTAGCAACTTTGTAAGACAAAAAATGCAGAAATTAACCTTTTGATCAAAGAGACCAGGTTTCACAGCAGAGAAAGAGCTGGCCTTGGCAAAGCCAGGAGCCGGTCCTAACACATGCTGTTCCACTTTACATGGTCGGAATCTGTAAGGGAAAAAATTGATAAGCCTGGAGAGAGTTCAGATTCACTATTTAGTTATCAATTAGCTTTACTGACTTCAACTAGTGTAAGGAACATGCTTGTCAAAAAAGTAACACATTTTGGGCTTCCCTGGTGGCGCAGTGGTTGAGAGTCTGCCTGCTGATGCAGGGGACACGGGTTCGTGCCCCGGTCCGGGAAGATCCCACATGCCGCAGAGCGGCTGGGCCCGTGAGCCATGGCCGCTGAGCCTGCACGTCCGGAGCCTGTGCTCTGCAATGGGAGAGGCCACAACAGTGAGAGGCCCGTGTACTGCAAAAAAAAAAAAAAAAAAAGTAACACGTTTTCATTGTTGATATAACATCATAGGATAACTATAATGTTATACAGTAAAATATAGCAATTGGCAGGAACTGTAGAGATCACTGAATCCAGCTCCCTGTTTGAGAAGTGAGGAAAACAAAACAGAGCTAGGTGAGGGATTTGCCTGAGGACATACCGCAAGTTGCCTTAATGCTTTATACAAGTAAAGTAAGAAAACAGCCTGGAACAGTTCAAACATGTCATTAGCTTGACGTGACTGCAGAATTGAGAGCAAGAAGTTCGCTGGTATCAGGGTGCAAAATGCCCTTTCCTGGGCTCCAGCCTTAGCTGGACCACCTTGTGGTTACACTTTTCTGATTCTGCCATCACATCTATGATATAATGGCATAAGCAGGCAAACGACTGTCCCCCACATCTACCCACTGGGATGTGCAGTAAAACGTTACTACTATTCAAAAGGTTTCTTCTCGGGCTTCCCTGGTGGCGCAGTGGTTGAGAGTCCACCTGCCGATGCAGGGGACATGGGTTTGTGCCCCAGTCCGGGAAGATCCCACATGCCACGGAGCGGCTGGGCCCGTGAGCCATGGCCACTGGGCCTGCGTGCCCGGAGCCTGTGCTCCACAACGGGAGAGGCCACAACAGTGAGAGGCCCGCGTACCACCAAAAAAAAAAAAGAACCAAAAGGTTTCTTCTCTGTGAGCCCCTGAAGGCAGGACAGGGTGCGCTCTTTGTGTGTGACTCTCCGGCCAGTCTTCCACAGTAGGCTGTCACTTTGGGCTCCAATGAACCAGGCTGCTCTTCAGTATTCAGACCCTTGTGTGGTCTCCACATTGACGCTGGACTTGACCACGTGACTAGCTTTGGCCAACGGGATATTAGTAAGCATGCAGCAAGCCAAGGATGGATAAGTATTTGTATATTAGGACTGTCCCTCTTCCTCTCAGAACCCAGTCGCTGTGTGGTGAGATGCCCAGCCTAGCCTTGTGCAAGGCAACACGGAGGAGAACCGAGGGTCTAGCCAATAGCTCCAACTGAGCACCCAGAAGACAGCCATTGAGTAAGCCATACTGGGAGTGGATTTTCCAATCCCAGTTGAGCCACCCCTGCTGATGCCCCATGCAGCAGAGATGAGCTGTCCCCACAAGTCCTGCCAAAATTCCAGAGGAGTGAACAAATAAATGACTCATGTTTTAAACCAAAAAATTTTGGAGTGATGTATTAGGTATCATCAGATAAATGAAATTCATTCCCCCCACAACCCTACACACCCATCTCTTATGCCTTAGGACTTCTTGTAAATATCAGGTTTTCCATAATGTTGGTTGAACTAAAGAATGGCTTCCAAAAAATAATTTTTATTGGTAGTCTCATAATGCAATAATCAGTTTAGGCATAATACCAGTTCTCATCCAGATATTAATAGTCCTCAATTCATGTTGGCTTCTAAATACAACACAGGTCAGTTTCTCTCCAGTGTATATTTCTTAATTATGCATTAACTTATTTAGCTATTATGGTGGTAGGTGCTACAGTGAAAAAGTTTATTTTTCCTTTTTTAAGAGAATTAAATCAAAACTATGATACATGTCCATATGTGGACTCGAAACAACAAGAACAAACAAAGAAAGAAAGAAACAAACAAGCCAAACAGAAACAGACTCATAGATACAGAGAACAAACTGGTAGTTGCCAGACGGGGGAAGGCGGGAGAACAGATGAAGTAGGTGAAGCGGATGAAGAAGTACAAACTTCCAGCTACAAAATAAATAAGTCACAGGTGTGTAATGTACAGCATAAAGAATATAGTCAATAATCTTGGAACAAGTTTGCATGGTGACGGATGGTAACTAGACTTATTGTGGTGATCATAATGTATAAAAATATCGAATCACTATGTTGTACACCTGAAACTAATATAATACTGTATGTTAACTATGATTCCAAAATGGACAAACAAAAACTTCTCATGGGTTTACAATGTCATGAGTATAGTATGGACCTAGATAAACAGTTACATCAGATAGACCATCATTTTGAACTGTGCTGACCCGTCTCCCTTCACAGCCACCGTTCAGAAAGGACATGGTCCTGCTCTGAACTGTCTGAAATTCCAGAAGGCATCTCTTTTTCTTTTTTCTTTGTGAACTCTTTCTCTAAAGTAAAGGTGCAGTTCCTCTTGCCAGTGTCATTTCCATTTCTGCTCACTGAGCTTCAGCTGGTTTAAATTAAGTTTGCTGTCAGCCAGACAACAAACTCAGCAAGAACTTTAATGAGAAGAAATAACACTGTGCCCCTCCTGTTACTCTCACTCATGTCCACTGAGCAGGACTGAACTTGAACTTCCCCTCTGAAAAAGAAACCAACATTTGACACACAGAGCTTCTAGCTTAACTTGAGCTTTTCCTTATTTTCTATTTTTTTGTAATTTTATGTGGTAGATGAAAAGTGGTGATATCTTCCTCTCTCTTGTAAATCTGGGAGGTGGGTTCGTGTGAGTGGGTCTCACTCTCCTTCATTGACAGTCTCAGGATATGGTGAAGGTCTCTTCAAACTCTGTGCCTTAAATTTGATATTCATTTATTAATATGAAAAATAAAATTCCAGGTCCAGTGGTTAACACTCCACACTTCCACTGCAGGAAGCATGGGTTTGATCCCCAGTCAGGGAACTAAGATCCCACGTGTCGCGTGGCACAGCAAAAAATAAACAAAATAGAATAAAATAAAATTCCAGACCAAACTTCACTATCATCCTACTTTCTTTCTATTTATTTATTTACTTTCAACTTGGACATTTTCCCGGTATTTATTATGAGTACATTGGCCTCCTGGAATTGTTCTACAGAGTCATGATTAAATAAATAACCCCATGGTACTACCCCTGTCTATGTGAGGAGCAGCTTGATTTCAAATCAAAACCTGCTGTTAAGAGCATTTGCTCTTGCTACTCTTACTTTTTTCCCTTTCTTTTAAATTGGAGTATAGTTGATATACAATATGATATCATCCTACACTTTAAATATCCTAATTAAATTTGAATGAACTGATGCCTACTGGGCATCCAGTGAATGGAGTCATAAAAGTCAAACAAAGCCATTAACAATCACACTTAACACAAAGAAGTTCAAAGTATCAAAAGCAGCTAATAATTTACTGTAATCAGATTAAACTGGTCATTGGTGACAGTTTAATGCTCATGCAGGTCGATCTCCATTTTATAATGCAAATTTTGAATCAACACAGAAAATTAAAGAGAGTGTTCAGTGTTGAAAATGATAGGCAGTTGCTTTTGAACATGCTTCTTGCTCTTCTCCTAACAGGAAGCTGTATCTGTATCTGGGAGGATTTATAATAAGAATATGAGAACTGGTCCTTAAAAAATGAGAAGTAAAAGTGGAAGGAAGGTGGAGAGGGGGAGGTTTACTAGCCTAAAGATTTGGAGAAAAAGTACATAAACCTAGTGAAATTCAGAAAGCTGTAAGCTAGAGTTTACAGCCTGTATAAAATGTTAATCTTATTCTTTACTTTACCTAGAAATAGGCCTATATAAGAGTTGAATGTACACTTCAACATCAATACCATTTCAAAAGAAATGGTAACATTTCTTTCTGTTTAAATTACCTGTGGTATAGTGGCCTGGAGTGTGAAAGGCCCACAAGGGAAATGAGTAAGTTCTTTAAGAAGAGAAGCTGACCGACCCCTGGCCAGGGCCTCAAAACTGGGTCAAGAGAGCATTTTTTAAAGCTATATTACAATTGACCCCTTGATGTCTTGACATTAGTTTTGAGTTCAGTTTTTGGGGGATATTTGAGGGCCCTAAATACAATAATAGAGGAGACTTCTAGAGATTGGGCATAATTTGCCCTAAACTGAATGGAAAACAATTTATCATGAGAGTAGAAAGGAAGAAAAGAAGTACAAGGGAGAAATCAAAGAGGAAATAAAAAAATACCTAGAAACAAATGACAATGAAAACACAACAACCCAAAACCTATGGGATGTAGCAAAAGCAGTTCTAAGAGGGAAGTTTATAGCAATACGATCTTACCTCAAGAAACAAGAAACATCTCAAATAAACAACCTAAACTTACACCTAAAGCAATTAGAGAAAGAAGAACAAAAACACCCAAAAGTTAGCAGAAGGAAAGAGATCATAAAGATCAGATCAGAAAAAAAGGAAAAAGAAATGAAGGAAACAATAGCAAAGATCAATAAAACAAAAAGCTGGTTCTTTGAGAAGATAAACAAAATTGATAAACCATTAGTCAGACCCATCAAGAAAAAAAGGAAGAAGACTCAAATCAATAGAATTAGAAATGAAAAAGGAGAAGTAACAATGACACTGCAGAAATACAAAGGATCATGAGAGATTACTACAAGCAACTATACGCCAATGAAATGGACAACCTGGAAGAAATGGACAAATTCTTAGAAAAGCACAACCTTCTGAGACTGAACCAGGAAGAAATAGAAAATATAAATAGACCAATCACAAGCACTGAAATTGAAACTGTGATAAAAAATCTCCCAACAAACAAAAGCCCAGGACCAGATGGCTTCACAGGCAAATTCTATCAAACATTGAGAGAAGAACTAACACCTATCCTTCTCAAACTCTTCCAAAATATAGCAGAAGGAGGAACACTCCTCAACTCATTCTACGAGGCCACCAACACCCTGATACCAAAACCAGACAAAGATGTCACAAAGAAAGAAAACTACAGGCCAATATCACTGACGAACATAGATGCAAAAATCCTCAAAAAAATACTAGCAAACAGAATTCTACAACACATTAAAAGGATCATACACCATGATCAAGTGGGGTTTATCCCAGGAATGCAAGGATTCTTCAATATATGCAAATAAATTGATGTGATACACCATATTAACAAGTTGAAGGAGAAAAACCATATGATCATCTCAATAGATGCAGAAAAAGCTTTAGACAAAATTCAATACCCATTTATAATAAAAACCCTCCAGAAAGTAAGCATAGAGGGAACTTACCTCAACATAATAAAGGCCATATATGACAAACCCACAGCCAACATCGTTCTCAATGGTGAACAACTGAAACCATTTCCACTAAGATCAGGAACAAGACAAGGTTGCCCACTCTCACCATTATTATTTAACATAGTGTGGGAAATTTTACCCACAGCAATCAGAGAAGAAAAAGAAATAAAACTAATGCAAATCAGAAAAGAAGAAGAAAAGCTGTCACTGTTTGCAGATGACATGATACTATACATAGAGAATCCTAAAGACTCTACCAGAAAACTACTAGAGCTAATCAATGAATTTGGTAAAGTAGCAGGATACAAAATTAATGCACAGAAATCTCTTGCATTCCTATATACTGATAATGAAAAATCTGAAAGATAAATTAAGGAAACATTCCCATTCACCATTGCAATGAAAAGGACAAAATACCTAGGAATAAACCTACCTAAGGAGACAAAATACCTGTATGCATAAAGCTATAATACACTGATGAAAGAAATTAAAGGTGATACAAACAGATGGAGAGATATACCATGTTCTGGGATTGGAAGAATCAACATTGTGAAAATGACTATACTAGCCAAAGCAATCTACAGATTCAATGCAATCCCTATCAAATTACCAATGGCATTTTTCACAGAACTAGAACAAAAAAATTTCACAAATTGTATGGAAACACAAAAGAACCCGAATAGCCAAAGCAATCTTGAGAAAGAAAAACAGAGCTGGAGGAATCAGGCTCCTGGACTTCAGACTATACTACAACGCTACAGTAATCAAGACAGTATGGTACTGGCACAAAAACAGAAATATAGATCAATGGAACAGGATAGAAAGCCCAGAGCTGAACCCACACACATATGGTCACCTTATTTTTGATAAAGGAGGCAAGAATATACAATGGAGAAAAGATAGCCTCTTCAGTAAGTGGTGCTGGGAAAACTGGACAGCCACATGCAAAAAGAATGAAATTAGAGCACTCCCTAACACCATACACAAAAATAAACTCCAAATGGATTAAAGACCTAAATGTAAGGCCAGACACTATAAAACTTTTAGAGGAGGGCTTCCCTGGTGGCGCAGTGGTTGAGAGTCCGCCTGCCGATGCAGGGGACACGGGTTCGTGCCCCAGTCCAGGAAGATCCCACATGCCGCGGAGCGGCTGGGCCTGTGAGCCATGGCCGCTGAGCCTGCGCGTCCGGAGCCTGTGCTCCGCAACGGGAGAGGCCACAACAGTGAGAGGCCCGCGTACCACACAAAAAAAACAAAAAACAAAAAACAAAAAAAATCTCTTAGAGGAAAACATAGGCAGAACACTCCATGGCATAAATCACAGCAAGATCCTTTTTGACCCACCTGCTAGAGAAATGGAAATAGAAACAAAAATAAACAAATGGGACCTAATGAAACTTAAAAGCTTTTGCACAGTAAAGGAAACTATAAACAAGATGAAAAGACAACCCTCAGAATGGGAGAAAATATTTGCAAATGGAGCAACTGGCAAAGGACTAATCTCCAAAATTTACAAGCAGCTCATGCAGCTCAATATCAAAAAAACAAACAACCCAATCCAAAAATGGGCAGAAGACCTAAATAGACATTCCTCCAAAGAAGATATACAGATTGCCAACAAACACACAAAAGGATGCTCAACATCACTAATCATTAGAGAAATGCAACTCAAAACTACAATGAGATATCCCCTCACACCAGTCAGAATGGCCATCATCAAAAAATCTACAAACAGGGCTTCCCTGGTGGCGCAGTGGTTGAGAGTCTGCCTGCCGATGCAGGGGACACGGGTTCCTGCCCCGGTCCGGGAAGATCCCACATGCCGTGGAGCGGCTGGGCCTGTGAGCCATGGCCGCTGAGCCTGCGCGTCCGGAGCCTGTGCTCCACAGCGGGAGAGGCCACAACAGTGAGAGGCCCACGTACCGCAAAAAAAAAAAAAAAAAAAAAAAAATCTACAAACAATAAATGCTGGAGAGGGTGTGGAGAAAAGGGGACTCTCTCGCACTGTTGGTGGGAATGTAAACTGATACAGCCACTATGGAGAACAGTATGGAGGTTCCTTCAAAAACTAAAAATAGAACTACCATATGACCCAGCAATCCCACTACTGGGCATATACCCTGAGAAAATCATCATTCAAAAAGAGTCATGTATCACAATGTTCATCGCAGCTCTATTTACAATAGCCAGGACATGGAAGCAACCTAAGTGTTCATCGACAGATGAATGGATAAAGAAGATGTGGCACATATATACAATGGAATATTACTCAGCCGTAAAAAGAAACGAAATTGAGTTACTTGTAGTGAGGTGGATGGACCTAGAGTCTGTCATACAGAGTGAAGTAAGACAGAAAGAGAAAAACAAATACTGTATGTTAACACATATATATGGAATCTAAAGGAAAAAAATGGTTATGAAGAACCTAGGGGCAGGACAGGAATAAAGATGTAGATGTAGAGAATGGACTTGAGGACACGGGGAGGGGGAAGGGTAAGCTGGGATGAAGACATAGAATGGCATGGACTTATACTACCAAAATAGATAGCTAGTGGGAGGCAGCTGCATAGCACGAGGAGATCAGCTCGGTGCTTTGTGACCACCTAGAGGGGTGAGATAGGGAGGGTGGGAGGGAGATGCAAGAGGGAGGAGATATGGGGATACATGTATATATATATAGCTGATTCACTTTGTTATACAGCAGCAACTAACACAATATTGTAAAGCAATTATACTCCAATAAAGATGTTAAAAAAAGAAAAGAAAAAAAAGAAAAGAAGTACAAGGAGTCTTAGTGGCCAGACTATCACCAAGTTCCTCATTTATACGTTATCAGCCAAGAAAACAGAATTGAAATTTCTGGAGTCTGTAAAAATATCTTGGTGGAGTTAAAGAGTGTGTTAAAATATGAGTTGTAATTTTTGTGACAATAATATCTTGGTGTATTTCTTGGGTCAAGGTGGGGGGTCTGGCAGTTACATTGTTGGAGGGTATAAATTAATCATTTGGGAAGGTATATGTAAAGGTTAATGGTATTTGTTTATAACCAAAGGGAAGGGGTGGTCAGAATGCAGAGTGGGAAGTCGTGGTGGAAAGCTGGGAGAGAGAGTAAGAGAAGGCACTGGAAAGTGGGAGGCCTCTCCCCAGGGAGGCGAGCGTTGGACTAATAATTTTCATTTATATTTAGAATGGCACAGTTAGTAGTAACCTTGATAAGTTTTCCCTTGAGGCACGGGAGTGTAGGGGTTTTGGCAGCGAGCAAGGTGTATACGAGGATCATGGAGTGAGCAGACAGTGAAGTCAGGAACTGTAATAGCATCTCTAGTATCAGAGGAAGAAAGCAATCAATGTCCCATGTCCAATTTGTGGGCACCTTCGAGAGATTAGCCATGGCAATGATCTGAGAGTCCGGGATGAAGTTATATCTGTCGTGGAGAGCAATGTTATTTTTAGCAGCAAGCTCCTGGGCCAGGGCAATGCTGTTTTGGATGTGCGACCAGGATATCCTTCCCACATGGACACCCACTTGGGTTGATGTAGGTCATGTTTTTGTGACCATATGGTGTCATAACAAGGTTGAGCCCCTCATAGAAGTTGAAAGCAATGTTGGGCTTGGGAGCTTGTAAATATCTTTTAAATCAAGGGGCTCTCTGGGTGCATCACAGCTAGCAAAAGTGATGCCAGTATTGGTGATCTTTTGTAATTGGACCAAAGCTTTGGAACCCAACTGGCAATTGCACAATTACTATCCTAATTAAGGGTGGCTGAATCTAAAAGCTCCCAATAATCCAAGGTTTTGCCCAGATAGATGATGAGAGACTTTACTGCAAATAGGATTTAAATCCAATGGCCTGATTTGGATGCATGTGTTTAACAGGGTGTCAGGTGGTTAGGCAACTGAAATATCCTTGTCTGATGCTGGAGCTTCAGCATTAGTCTGTTGGCAGGTGCTCTAATTTAGCCAAAGACTAGGTGCCCTCTGCCTCCATTGTCAGTCTGGTTGGTGATGGGTCAATCCCTGGTTGGGGAACTAAGATCCCGTGAGCCGCGAGGCCAAAAAAAAAAAAAAAGAAAAAAAAATTCATTCACAATAGCATCAAAAAGAATAAAAAACTTAGTAAGTCTAACCAATAACAAAAGTAGATATCTTACCACATGTAAGTTCCAAAATATGATTCCCAACTATTGAGAAAGGCAAATATGGCTATACTTTGGAGCTAATCAAACCTAAATTCAAATCATGACTCAGACATTTACTAGCTTTATGATCTTTGACAATTTTTTTCATCTGTGCACGAATTTCCTCCTCTGTCAATTAGAGACAATGTAGCCAACTAACAGAATTATTGTGAAGATTAGGGATAATTAAACTAACAGTTTGGCACATAGAGTGTACTCAATAAATTATAGCTATTGTTTTTACTATTAAGATAAATCAAGTAATTCTTTTTTTTTTTTTTTTGTGGTACGCGGGCCTCTCCCTGTTGTGGCCTCTCTCGTTGTGGAGCACAGGCTCCGGACGCGCAGGCTCAGCGGCCATGGCTCACGGGCCCAGCCGCTCCGCGGCATGTGGGATCTTCCCGGACCGGGGCACGAACCTGTGTCCCCTGCATTGGCAGGCGGACTCTCAACCACTGCGCCACCAGGGAAGCCCAAGATAAATCAAGTAATTCTTATAAGAAAACTAGATAGGCTGTACCTCTGAGTTTTGAACACTCAAAACAAATTAATTGTGTACAACAGCTTGTTAGCATGTAAGAAGAATTGCATCAGATTAACACTGTCGTGTTTCTCAAGGAGTAGGCTTAGATACAGTCTAGGAAAATAGTACCTGATTTTATCTGTAAAATCACCATCTGGTGGCACTCAGATACTGTTATAGCCAGTGCCCATATGTCCCAGGGCACACCACCAGCACATCAAAGGCGAGACTGATTAAGGAGATATCACTGATAAAGACTCTACTTGAAGATATGAAGAGACTTGAAAGTGTATGTTTTAAAGTAAGGGTATGCTGTTAACATTGATAGTTATTGTTCAGTCTTCATCCAAAATGTCATATCAATCATCATATTATATTCCTGCCAAATAGATCTTGAGCGTTCCTGCTTTCAGATAGTCTCAAGGATACTTCAACTTTGACAATTTGATAAATGGAAAATAGCATCTTGCTGTTTGATGGTGTATTTTAAATGTTATGAGTGAAGCTGAGCATTTTTTCATCTTTATTTCTATTTGTTTTTCACTAAAGTATCTGATTGTCTTTTTCCAGTTTTCCTACTGTTTTTACATATTTTTCTTATTACTTGTAAGGTTTTGTTTGTTTTCGTTTTTGGTTTTTTTGGGTTTTTTGCTTTTTGTTGTTTTTGGCTGTGCTGTGTGGCTTGTGGGATTTAGTTTCCCCACCAGGGACTGAACCTGGGCCCGCAGCAGTGAAAGTGCTGAGTCCTAACTACTGGACTGCCAGGGAACTCCCTTGTAAGTTTTTTAATATTAAGAAAATTAACTTTTTGTTATACACCCTGTCATTTTTACCTGGTTTGTTATCTGTCTTTTAATTTTTTTTTTTTAGTGTTGTTTTAGGCCATAAAAAAGTTTAGTAAAATCATATTTATCCATCTTCTCACAGCATCTAAATTTTGTTTCTTGCTTAGAAAGGCTTTTCCACTCCATACTCTTTAATTTCATTCAGGGAATTTGGCCCCTAATACACTCTCCAAAACGATGAAAACATTATGTTAAAAAAACTTTCACTGTACCAATATGGTATTGACCAATACTATTTGCTAACTCAATAAACAGAATACTTGCAGAGCAGTTAAAAATGAGGTAGGGGGCTTCCCTGGTGGCACAGTGATTGAGAGTCCGCCTGCCGATGCAGGGGACATGGGTTCATGCCCCGGTCCGGGAAGATCCCACATGCCGCAGAGCGGCTAGGCCCGTGAGCCATGGCCACTGAGCCTGCGCATCCGGAGCCTGTGCTCCACAATGGGAGAGGCCACAGCAGTGAGAGGCCCGCAGACCGCAAAAAAAAAAAAAAAAAAAAAAAAAAAAGAAGTAGGTATAAAAAAAAAATGAGGTAGGTATATATACATTTACCATTTTAGAAAGATTTTCAAGTTATGTTGTTAAGTGATATAGCCAAATTGCAAAATAATGTATAGTGTGACCCCATTTGTGTAAAAAGAGAAAAAATACCTATATCTCTAAACTATATTCTTTTATATTCTTAGAAAAGGTCTAGGAAGTTACATAAGATTCTGTGAATAGTAGTTACTTCCAGAGAGCTGGGGTGGGAAAACTCCAGGTATGTATGGAAAGGAAAAAGGATTTAATTTTCATAGTAAACTCTTCCATGTTGTTTAAACTTTTATCATGCCCATGCTCTGTTTTTGTAATAAAGAATGACTATTAAGATGCACAGCCCTTGAAGATACGGCAGTGGCAGCAGACAGTATTTGACCCTCCCTGAATCATCACATTAAAAGCAGATAGAGCAATTAGATAGCAAAACCCCCAATCCATGGACCACATCAAAAACAAAACTAGTTGGCAACGTATCAGAGGGTGAAGATAAGCTATCAACATCCATAAGACCAGCATCATATAAGCATCCACGCAGAAGAAATTAGAGGGATGTGGCATTTGACAAACCTAAGTAAACTTTCAGCTTATGGATGTGGAAGTTTACATTCAGCCAGAGCCCTAAAATTCCCCCTCATATAAACCCAGGAATATTAAAGAAATAACCCTTTCTTTGTTTTCTTACTGACTTGAATTTACCAATGTCTTTACCGTTAAAGTATGAGAAAAATCAACTATAAAGTTTTAGAAGAGGTAGATGAGATCTTTTAACATTTCGCTGCCATAAAAGTTCTACTATCAAGCTTGACTACTTTAGCAATAAACATACTTTAATCCTAAATCAAACTATTCTAGGATGCTCTGGAGACCTAAAAAAATGCTACTTTGGCCCAACGCTCTTTTACATCCACTCACAGAGAAAATGTTTCTTTTTTTCCCCCAAATTTGAGGGGTTTAATGACTCAGAGCATTATGGAATGGTTGGTCCATGTACAGAACAAAATTCTTCTCAGCAGGAATGTAATTAACTTAAGACCATTTAAAGAGTGTTTGTGAACCAATCAAATGAAACTTGAGAGAACATTTCTCCCATTTTTTGGTTTACGTTTTTGGAAAGTTCTTGATGAGGCATAGCAAAAGGGACAAGATCCTTAGGAATTGGCTAATTTGCTAAGCAAGGAGAGAATTTGACAATCTTCTCTTTTGTGTTGAGACTGCAGATCCGCTGTTGCTTCATGGGGTCAATGAGCCAAGGTTTCTGGAGAAAAGACTCATTTGTAAGGTACCTGCTTCTCACACGATTGATGTGTTGATAATGTTAGTTCCCGGTACTACCAGCCAATCAGATGCAGAGATCTGCACCTCGGCATGTGCAAATGAGATATGAAGTTATGAAAATATTCTTCCTTTGCCTCACAATTTAGGTGTGGTCCAAGTTTTCAATGATCATTTCAGCTGCATTGCACTCTTCACGACATCAAATGATCACTTCTGGATATAGTTTTACACTAGTCTAATGAAAATGATAGGTAACAGATTAAGGAAATAGGAAACAGATAAAGAGGAAGTTGAGTTTTTAGATTTATACTTAGTCATGAATGCAAAGCATTTCTGACAGAAAGAGGCAGCATAGCACAGCAGTGAGAACCAGAGTTTTTTAACCTCAGTCAGAAAGATTGAGGTTCGCATCATGGCTCTGTCAGTTAATGACTATGTGTGACCTTGGGTGGCCTTAATTTCTGCATCTGAATAACAGTTATAGTGATGCCTACTTTAGAGGACTATTGTAAGGATTAAATAAAATAGTGTATGTTCATGTCTGGCATATAGTAAATATTCAATGAATGGTCATTACTATTATTAGCATCTCTTGGTGATAATTTTACTTTCCTATTTAATACTTTTTAGCAATATGCTTATCACAATTAAGTAGCCTTATGACTCTGTATTTTACTCAATGTATTCATTTGTTTTTACCAGATACGGTTATATACATCGGTGATATGCTCTATCTCCTCCCTTTCTTCCTTCCTTCTAGAATTACACATAATTCTCTATAATCTACGACGTAGTTGCTGATGTTCAAGTTAACCCGTAAGCTATGTTTATTCTCATTGCACTGGGAGCTAGAGTCGTGTCCCATATCTGAACTTCCAAGTCAGTAATTGGATCACAGTTACTGCCTTGCCTCAGATTTGGGGATATCCTTGGATACCATGGAGAAAACTCACCTGGTGCGTGGAATGCACGATCTGCTTTGGAGCACTTCTCAGGGTTACGCAGCAGAAGAGGCTCATCCGACCGTGTCCCTCATTCAACTTCCGGTTCTGTGGTTGTGAATCACTGCAGTTCCTTCGGGTTGTGAGAGGCGTCGAGGAGCATGTCATTTCAAGATGCACCGCTAGATGGAGCGAAGAGATCAATTTTTTTTTCATTTACGTGAAAATTCTAAACACTGGCAAAATTAAATTTCTTTTTAAGATTCAGTGACTGAATAGGCTACTCAGAGATTAGAGTACTTAGACCCTTGAGTTTGCTCTTTGTTGCGCTCCTTCCTCTTCTCTGTTTTCTTGTTTTCCTTGTTTGGACCTGCAGCAGCGTAGAGATTTGGGCTCCCTTGCAGTGGTAGAAAAAAGAGAGGGTTTTCCCACTGGTTGTCCAGGTGTAAGTGCAACGTGCACAGGGCCGATATTCCCATGTCTCTGGAAACTCCAGGGACTGATGTCTACATTTGCTTTACATCCATATGCTGGGCTGCTTCTCTTCTAAATTCTGGAAGGCTGGTATGTTGTGCTTGTGGCCAAACTCTGTCTTCAGCATCCTTCCCTTCCCCTTCAACTTGAACTGTTGTCAAGTTCAACAGTAAGCCTGCCTGTCTGTAGCACAGGTGTTGCTCCCTCCCATTTTCCCCCAGCCTTCCCTGTACATTGCTCCCTTTTTCTACAACTTCATCTCTCTTATCTACATCCTTGCCTAGAAGAACACAACTTTTCATTAGTTCCCTCCTGTGACAGAGGAATTGAATCAGATTATTCTACCCTCACTTTCCCAATTTAAAGAGCCCATAATCCTTGGTCAAGACCAGTTTATCCCTTTGTTCTTCTTCCCTTCTGTTTCCTGTATTTCATCTCTCACATAACCTTCTACAAAGTTTATTCTAAATAAGCACTTGTTCAATGAAGGAATTGCTAACTGGATGAAGGACTAGCTCCCTTGACCTCTTCCACCTCTAATACTTACTTTCCTGTTCTCGCCCCACCCGACCCCCTACCTCCCATTCTATTTGCTTGTCCTGATCATTTAATCATCCTTTGCCAGTAATTGAATGTAGGGCCCTCATTCAAATTCCTCCCTTTCAAATTAATTCATTCGTGTAATCTTTCCTGTTGCTCTCCCATCGCTCCCCTGCTGTGTCATTTTAATTGCTAGTGTTTCTGTATTTTGTTTTCCACATTTACCTCTGGCTTACATGCCTTACATTTCTGCTCACTAAAATAGATTAACTGCGATACTTATTGAAATGGCAGCTTTGGATTCATCTCAGCTTGCAAAGGAAATTTGAATCTGAGTAGTAAGTTTGTAAAAATAAAACTGAACTGGTAACTTGGATCGTTGGGGAGTATCAGGGAAACATAGGAAATGAAATGGCTTTAATTCTTCAGAGGATAGTCCATGGGTCAACAGTCTTAGATGCAAATAAAAACATTACAGAGTTGAGCCTGCTGGTCACCTCCACCCAGCCTTTACCAACAGATAACTGATGTTCTGCAATGTAGAGAAATAATTTCTCTACCTGTTTCCCACTATTTATATTAAATGTCGGGAGAAAAGTTTCTCCCATCATGTGCCAGTCCATTAAAATAGCCATCGAGTATGTACAAAAGCATATTTACTTCTTTTTTTATTTTATAAATTTATTTATTTATGTATTTAATTTTGGCTGCATCGGGTCTTCGTTGCTACGCGTTGGCTTTCTCTAGTTGCGGCGAGCAGGGGCTACTCTTCGTTGTGGTGAGCAGGCTTCTCATTGTGGTGGCTTCTCTAGTTGTGGAGCACGGGCTCTAGGCACGCAGGCTTCAGTAGTTGTGGCACGTGGGCTCAGTAGTTGTGGCTCCTGGGCTCTAGAGCACAGGCTCAGTAGTTGTGGTGCACGGGCTTAGTTGCTCCATGGCCTGTGGGATCTTTCTGGACCAGGGACCAGGGATCGAACCCATGTCCCCTGCATTGGCAAGTGGATTCTTAACCACTGCGCCACCAGGAAAGTCCCCATATTTACCTCTTTATATTTAAAACTAAGAATGACCAAGTTCTTGATAGGTAATTGTATATTTAAGAATTATTTATCAAAAAGTTGATATCTGTAAAAATAACGTTTTTTTTTCACACCGTAAAGTGTTTCATAACAATTTAATTCCACTTGTAATAATGTAAATGGGTATACGTTTAGATGTTAATTAGGAAAATAGTCGGAAATGTTGTGGTTTTTTTTTTTTTTTTTTTAAGAATCATCATAAATCTTTAGAAGTATTTCCCTACCTCTGTGGGGCGGGGTGGGAAGTGAGAATGGGATGAACCACAATGCTACAGCAGGGGACTGGGAATCCATATGTGAATCAAGAATTATGGGAACTTCCCTGGTGGTCCAGCGGTTAAGACTTCATCTTCCAATGCAGAGGGTGCGGGTTTGAACCCTGGTCGGGGAGCTAAGATCACACATGCCTCGTGGCCAAAAAACCAAAACATAAAACAGAAGCAATATTGTAACAAATTCAATAAAGACTTAAAGAAAAAAAAAAGGTCCACATCAAAAAAAAAAATCTTAAAAAACCCCCCGGACTCTTAAAAAAGAAAAGAATAATGTGTACACTGAATAAATAATAACACTTGTAGGTTGTATGGTCAGGCCACTCAAGATGGCTGCCCTCTTGCTCCCTGTACATCCCCTGCCCGACCAGTCCCTGTCTCACCTACAGCCTATTCACTTGACTGATCTTTCCTCTTACTCATAGAGCCTAATCAGTAGCTGCCTACATACTTGCCCCCGACCCCAGCTAGCGACTGCTCTAATCTTTGGATCAGAGCTATCCCCACTATGATAGTTTATCCAAGGGGCAGTGAGGGCCATGCTCCTCTGCTGGTTTCAGTTGTCAATTCCCTCTATCACTGGTAACCTCCCTAACCCCATCCCTACCCCCGCATCTAGCGAACCATTCATGCCTCTGTCAGTGACTCTGCACTCTTTCTTTGGTCTTGAGCTGGGCAAGTAGAGTTTGCAGGCCTGCAGGGTGCAGCCCAACATATGCACGTAGCAATCTTCATGCATATAGGTACTGTTTTAATGAATGAACTAACATTTATTTAAAAGAAATAATAGGTTTGGGGTTTGTTTGTTTGTTTGGTTGGTTGGTTGGCTTTTCCCTGTTTCAAGTACAGACAATCTCCTCTGCTTTCTTCACCACATATTTATGTTCTTTAGAGGGTACTAGAATCTGCTTTAGGTAGTTGGTTTAATTTCCCTCAGAGTGTGTTAGTCGCCTTTTTGGGTTTCCTGCTCTTGTTTTCTTTAGTATCTTCTAGTATTTACAGCAGTCTGCAAGTCACAGCAAAGAAGTCAGTTATGAGATGAAGGCTGATTGTTCTACTGGTTAATATAAATCTGGGGATTCTCAAAAAACAGAAACAAAAGTTGATGAGCTGCTCTTCCAAAGCAAAGTCCTTTCAGATGCTAAAAATGATTAAGGAAGACAATTTAGGTAATAGAAACAAACTTTAACACTTCATGAAACGGAAGTCTCTGTTCCCAAGCGTCCACAGAACTGTAAAATGTGGCGGAAGGCAGGACGCTTTTATAGGTTAAAGAATAAGGAACATGGAAGAGAAAACAGAAAATGAGTTAAGGAATAGGAAGTAAGTAGAGAGCCCAGAGTCACCTTGGCATTTGGGAGTTGGCTGCCTGCATAGACTGCGTTTCTGGTCAAGAGGAGCATCTACAGGGACACAAAAGTGATCTACGTCTTGGTTTACTGATGTGTCACCCAGGCAGGAGTGGCTGCATCTTGGGCCTGGAAATTAATTTCAACACCCATCATGGCTGAAATTAACTCAAGATGTTGAACTGACCTGACCCGGGCTTGACTGGAGTTCAGATGGATGAAAACTTTGCCCCTCTGTGGGGGATTATGGGTTAGGGAGAAACTGATGTGCCCAATTTCCTTTTTTTTTTTTTTAAGTTTTCTGCCTCAGTGCCTTGTAGTAGAAAGAAAGGACTTGATCATCAAGATGATTTCGGATATCATTTCATGGTCTCCTTTTGCCTCTCACAGGACTCTTCATCAACAAAGTAGACATGCAGTCACTGGCTAAGCTGAACTGTGTGACTGGGCAGCAAAATTATCCACATTGCACTCAGGTGGGTAAAGAAAATGTGGCTTCTCAATTTCTCCATAACTGATACATCTCACTCAGGAGTGTCAGTCTGCTGGGGCTGGTGATGATGGGACAGGATGGTGAATCCAGATTTAGTTCAACCTGACTTTTTAATTTAAAATCCCCCTTCAGTCGATGCTCAGTTTCCCAGATTGCCTCTTTCTTCTTCTTACCACCCTCTCCCAACACCAAGGGGAGAGACACAGCTGCTCGCTCCCTCCCCTCAAAGCTCCCCACGTCCACCACATCCTCCTAGTAAAGCGGGAGAGGTCTCCTGACCATGCCTTGCTCGGCACAAGGTAACATCTCTACCATCAGGGCAGAAGCTCTGTGAGCCCAGCATCTTTACATACTTAAGAGATTCATGAAATTCATTCCCTCTCTTTTCCCAGCTTTCTTCATCTGTCTCCATCTCCTTGTCTCTCTCACTCTCTATGGCTCACTCTTCTTTCTTTCTCATTCTCTTCTCTCCAAAGTCTAGCCTTTGCTCTTATTGTCTTGCAGCCCACAGCAACAAAATTCCAATTCCACTGTTAAAGCATATGGCTGCAAGCAGGAATCCACTTTACCCTTGCAGCACTGAAACCTACCACCTCAAAGGCTGCGGTGCCCAGCCATTGAGATTTACCAGAAATGGAAATGATGTCTGAAAGGAAATAGCTCAGAAAATACATTTCAAAAAACATCATACTCATTTTGAACCATCCCTCATATGAAGGGAGATGAGTACAAGGAATTTTCTTTTCAAGAATATTGCCATATTTCATATGGAGAAAAATGAATCTATAAGGGTTGTTAAATTGGCCAAATGACACAGCTTTAGGAGGGAAGATCATAAGGAAGAATCCCCATTGGAAAAAGAGAACTAATGCAGAAAGCCACTTGTTATCAAGGAGTTTGGAACCATTTGAATAACTTGCTGAACACTTGTTTGCTTGTTCACTGCTGACTCTCCTTTGAAATATGGAAGTCTGACAAATTCATCACTTGAAAGGAGTATGTCTCCGGGCCAAGTTCAGGTTTCTCAAAGGCACCAGAACTTTCCCCCCTGCCCCTGGGTAGCCAGATCGAGCAAAGCACCCCTCCTCTTTATTCTCCCACCAGCAGCCTGAGGTGAGAGCCTGGGACAGGGTCCCTGCCCTAACCCCTCCCGGGCGGGGCTGGGAGACCACCTCACTGTGACATTGTGACTGACCTTGACTTCAGCTCCTTTCTGGTGAAAGAAAAGGGAAGGCAAATGGGGGCTCCTGAGCTACGCGGTGGGCGATACCAATAGAACTAGGAAGTTGGATGCCAGGCAGAGCTCTAAATTCTTCTAATACTAAAACTCAGAAAAATCCCCCAGTGCTCTGAAACTCACATACCTTCATTTCTTATTAATCTCCTTTTCTGGCTATTATTCAAGGACTGCGAATCCCTTCTTAGGCTTTGAGCCTCCTTTAAGCTGTAGAAAGAGAAGGAAAAGAATGCACCCTAAGACCTAAGACTTCTTTTTCTTCCTTTTCTGTTGCCAGCCAATCAGTCTGAAAAACGAGCTGGCCCGGGTTCCAGGAATTTGTGTCAATGCCAGATGGAGATACGCTGCAGTTTCTGCCGGCCCTCAGGCTTTTCCAAACATGGTGCTAGCTGCTGGCCTGCACTTTTAGGGCAGTGACCTGACAGTGACACGTGGGCCTCTCCCACCTGCACCGAGGCCTGAAACATTTCTACTCTGGCCTTTCTACTCTTGGTGTCACATTCAGTGTAATCATTCTAAGAGCAAAATCGCTACATTTATAGCAAAGTAATAAGGGCACACCTCATCTTCATCTCCTCACTATACTTTCTTCCTGGGGAATCTCAGAAAGTGGAATGTAAATGTCGTGCCTATAAGTATTTTTCCATGGAAAGGGTCATCGCTTGCTTTTATTTAATTCTCAAAGGGTCTGCTGATTTTTCTCCAGTATTTACTGAGGGCCGGCTATATGGTGGGCACTGTGGTTTATAGTTGAGCATCCACTGAAGGACAAGGGGGACAGGGTCCCTGCATGAGTGGAAATTGTAAAGGAATGAGGTAGAGGGAGGCATGGGGCAGATAGAAATCAACAAACAACCATGAGTGTTTTATTTCGTTTTGAGGGCTCTGGCACTAGAAGGAAATAAACAGCGTGATGGAAATCTATCTAGTTGGATGGTAGGGGCAGTACATATTATGGACTGGCTTTTCTGACTCCTATTCCAACCCACTTACAGAATCCCTTCCTGAACTCTAGCTACAATGCCTCTTTGAACGGCAGGAGCAGAAAAGCCAAAAAATGAAAAATTCAAATGACACTCCCCAGACTCCCTCGTAGCTAAGGTCTGACTGTGGTCTCACAGGGGCAATGAGCAGCGCCAGGCAGTGAGGAGAGGGGCTCTGCAGCCAGTCTGGGGGCAGAAGCGTTAGATGCATCCAGATCGCTTGACCAGAAGCTCTTTGTCCCATCTCCACATTGTGGATACTGAGAGGCAGGTGGTGGCAGTGAGATGACCACAGGGACACATCTGTGCTGTGCTGTTTCTCCCAGCTGCTGCTCCTGATGGCGAAGCTTCTGACAGCCTTGGCACGAGGGACATCCCTGCCCCTTTCCCCATGTAAACTACCCCAAGGTACTGACCCCAAGGCAATTCCTTTCCTTTCTTAAATTGAGTTATAATTAACACACAATACTATATTAGTTTCAGGTATACAACATAGTGATTTGATAGTTTTATAACATTATGTAGTGCTGACCACAATAATTCTAGTTACCATCTGTCACCACGCAAAGTTGTTCCAATATTATAGACTATTTTCTCTGTGCTGTACATTACATCCCCATGACTTAATTATGTTACAGTTGGAAGTTTGAGCCTGTTAATCCCCTTCACCTATTTCGTCCGTCTCCCCAGCCATATCCTCCCCTCTGGCAACCACCCAATTGTTCTCTGGATCTATAGGTCTGTGCGTTTGTCTTTTCTTTTTGATCCCACGTGTGAGTGAAATCATACAGCATTTGTTTTTCTCTGTGTGACTTATTTCACTTAGCGTATCTCCGGGTCCATTCATGTTGCTGCAAATGGTAAGATTCACAACTCAATGTCAAAAAAACCCCCCAAAAAACCCAAATAAAAAATGGGCAGAGGACCTGAAGAGACTTTTTTCCAAAGATGAGATACAGATGGCCAACAGGTGCATGAGAAGGGGCTCAAAATCACTCATCACCAGGGAAACGCAAATCAAAGCTACAATGAGATACCCCCTCACACTTGTTAGAATGGATATCATCAGAAAGGTAATATCAAGTGTTGGCAAGGATGTGGAGAAAAGGGAACCCTCGTGCACTCTTGGTAGGAATGTAAACTGATACAGCCACTATGGAAAACAGTATGGAGGTTCCTCAAAAAACTAAAAATAGGGCTTCCCTGGTGGTGCAGTGGTTGAGGGTCTGCCTGCCTGCTAATGCAGGGGACGCGGGTTTGAGCCCTGGTCTGGGAGGATCCTACATGCCGTGGAGCAAGTAGCCCCGTGAGCCATGGCCGCTGAGCCTGCATGTCTGGAGCCTGTGCTCCGCAACAAGAGAGGCCACGATAGTGAGAGGCCCGCACGCCGCGATGAAGAGTGGCCCCCGCTCGCCGCAACTGGAGAAAGCCCTCGCACAGAAACGAAGACCCAACACAGCCAAAAATAAATACATAAACAAATAAAGTTTAAAAACTAAAAATAGAACTACCATATGATCCAGTGATTCCACTCCTGGGTATTTATTTGAAGAAAACAAAAACACTAGTTCGAAAAGATGCCTGCACCCCAACGTTCACTGCAGCATTATTCACAGTAACCAAGATAGGAAGCAACCCAAGAGCCCATCAACAGATGAATGGATAAAGGAAACGTGGAATATTACTCAGCCATAAAAAGTACACTCCTTGGGGCTTCCCTGGTGGCGCAGTGGTTGAGAGTCCGCCTGCCGATGCAGGGGACATGGATTCGTGCCCCGGTCCAGGAAGATCCCACATGCCGTGGAGCAGCTGGGCCCGTGAGCCATGGCCGCTGAGCCTGCGCGTCCGGAGCCTGTGCTCCGCAACGGGAGAGGCCACAATGGTGAGAAGCCCGCGTACCGCAAAAAAAAAAAAAAAAAAAAAAAAAAGTACATTCCTTGCTTTTGTGCCCAGGGCAGGCCCTGCTCCTGAGCATCTTCTGGCCCCTCCCCAAGGGCAGCAGATCTGCCTCTGCTGCTCCCTCAGAAGCCGACCATGGTGTCAGGGCCTGCTTCCTGCTCCGCCCCCCCATCCTTCTCACACGCCCACAGGGAGGACACGTGGAGAAGAGATGTGAGGGCACTTGCTCCCTGTGGCTCCGGCTCCCAGACATTCCAAATTACCTCACTAGCCTGTCCTTTGGTCTTTTAAGAATTTGTGAACATTTTAGCTCTTTTCTTCCAACCTGCTTTTATGGCGGCTCCATCCTCTGCCCGCGCTCGGTCAAGGTGAGTCTTGCCACCCATTTCCCCTCCATGGGCTTTGTCACTCTTCAGAATTGAGTTCATTTGGTTGCTTTCTGAGGTGCCCCCAAATGTGAATGATTTTGTAGATTAGCTGCCCTCTTCTCACGGCTGACCTGGGGGGAGACAACTTCTTGAAGCTCTCCACATGCTAAGTGGAAGCAGAATTCTCTGTTTCTGTTTAGAGATCCAGCCCTGGGGTCTGGAGTGTGCTTCTCTCCCTGGCAAGAGATCAAAGCACCTGCACGGCTAAAAGCTTCCGATGTGAAACATCTGTTAATTCACCGAGCATTTATTAAGCATCTACTATTTGCACATCACCGTGTAAAGAGCTGAGGCTACAAAAGGAAGAAGGCACAGTCTTTGCCCTGCAGTTACTCACAATCCAGAGGGAGCAAAGGCACATAAACAAGCGTTATGAAGCCAAGTGGGGAAGACCGTAATAGGAGTGGAACCAAACCCGGTGGGAATACGGACCTGAGTAAATAGGACTTATGGGCCCCGAGGAAGTGTAATTATTTGAGTTATTTCTGAAATTTTGAGCAAGAGTTTTCCAGACAGAAAAGGTGAGGAGACAGACATAGAACAGTGTTCCTTCCATTCCTCATTCACAAATAAGGAAATGGAATTCTTCCTCTTATTCCAGGGTTAGCCCGGATCAGAATTCTCTTCTTGAGGTCTAGTCGGTCAAACCCATCTTAGTCACGCTCATCTCTGACTGATCTCAGCACTTCTGCAAGGTCGGCAGGTTCTAGGTCGACCGGACTAGGAAAAGGGAATCTAGTAGATTGTATATGATTAAAATCAGTATTTTTTTCTAAAAAAACAGAAGTTTGAAACCAATATCTAGGATGCTATCATTCACACTTGCCCTCTTTATATTCTTCTGAACCTCTAGATTTGTTGTACCCCAAGTGGTTGGGTGTCTGGCTACCGGTTTCTCAGGCCACTGGGAGGAGATGGCAGTATTGCTCTGAAAAGAAAAGTGATGCTATGCAGTTGCCAAAGCTCTCCTTTTGGGGCCCCTTTCAGCCCAGTATGATATGTCAGTGCCACCACAGGACTAGTGGAGCCAAACAGGGGCTGGCCAGAGTCAGATGCCCGAGTGACAGCATGGGACCTAGGCCGCCAGTAGTCAGAATATTAGCAGAGCAGAAGACGTCAACTCCCAGGCGTGTGAGCACAGTGATCGATCAGTCTGTGGACAAACCCAAGATCAGAAGCTGGTGACACAGACAAGGACAGGAACAGGAGGCCGGCCAGGAAGCTAGGCTGCCCAGGGGGGTCTCATGAAGTGGGTGAGCCATCGGCAGAGCCTGTCTGGAGGCCACCAGACTGAGCCCCATTGCTCGGTCTCCACTGGCATCTGCATAGCATTTCTGAAAGCCATGCACAGTATACACACAAAAACACACAGGCCACAAGTTCCAAAGCAGAACAATACAGAGCAAGAAAAGCACAGCCAATGTGCGTGAGTCTGTGTGCTCGGGAAGCTGTAGGATGTACTTTAAAATATTCAACTTGATGGCAATACACACTGAAGAGTAACTTTTGAACTGTATAAAATGTATAGTAAAGGGACAAACGTTTTATTCTAAAAACAGAGAAAAATATTTCAGCGTCTGAAAAATTTCCCTTTTCTTTACTGACTAAAGAATCAAGCTGGTGAAGAGAGAGAGTATCAGACTATAGAAGGGAATGAAAAAATGATGCCGTAGAAAATCCCCCAGTTTGGCACTGTAAACACACCACTGTCCTCATTCCTTGGTATTTAAGGTTCCACCTGGGCAGGGCTGGGTGGGCTGAGCCCTGCACACTGAAAATTAATTCCACGTGAAAATTAACAGCTCGTTCATTCTTGGTTGTCTCAGCATTGCTTTGACCTCTTTTGCTGTTATTTTGAACTTTCAAATAAGCAGGAAGTAAAATAGTTGTCAACATTTGCCTGACATGCTCTTCAATATCTTGAGGATCATTATAAAAGAAACCACCCCAAGTTACCTTAAGTAATTGTTTTCCTGGTTGGAAATGTTCCTTCATATTCCATCTTCCCAGCACAGCATATGAGAATATGTTTCCTCTTGTTTTGTTTCTGAATCTGAGATTTTACTGAGAATATTTTTCCAGTGAAGGCAAAAAAAAAAAAAAAATTACCACATTAAATAATTTTAACCTAAGTGTCACCACCCAATTTTTAACCCTAATGTAGTGAAAAATTCAGCAATCCAAGCTGTTATTTATGATCATTCCCTTCCTTGTATTTTAATAACCTGGAAGTGATTTAAAAAGATCAGCTGGTGGTGACACTTAGAAGGAAACTATGTCACTGTCTTAGGGCTAACTCTCTCCACTGTCCATTTCCTTCCATACCGAGTATGTGGGTGCTTCTAATAATGGTTGCACCATACTGTGAGGATGCTCTGAAAATGTGGGTTATACAGTCCTTAAAGAAAATCCCTTTGGGTGAATCATAAAAGAGTAAGGACGTATATCTTTCAAAGTTTAAAATCACCAATAAAGGGGCTTCCCTGGTGGCGCAGTGGTTAAGAATCCACCTGCCAATGCAGGGGACACGGGTTCGACCCCTGGCCTGGAAGATCCCACGTGCCACGGAGCAACTGAGCCCGTGCACCACAACTACTGAGCCTGTGCTCTAGAGCCCACGAGCCACAACTACTGAAGCCCATGTGCCTAGAGCCTGTGCTCTGCAACAAGAGAAGCCACTGCAATGAGAAGCCCGCACACTGCAGCAAAGAGTAGCCCCCACTTGCCGGAACTAGAGAAACCCTGTGCGCAGCAAAGAGGACCCAACCAGCCAAAAATAAATAAATTAAAAAAAAAATTTAAATTAAAAAAAAATCACCAATAAAGAATTTTCTTCCTGGAGAAACTTTCATTAGTAGGTCTAGAAGGGAGGTGATTGCATAGAATATAAATTTTTTTTATTAGTTGTGTGTGTACATATACATATATTTTTTCATTATTATGTTGTAATTATAGGTGAAAATTCTAAAACACAGGACTGAATTAGAGAATTGTTTTCAATAATAACAGATAAACATGCATTTTCCTCCATAATAACGTTTGTTCAGAGCTTTATACTTTTAAACTGTTTTCATATACTTTTACTTGATCCTCATTGTAAGCCCATCAGGTGGACAGGAGACATTGTTTCCTCATTTAACTGATGAAAAGCTACATGCATACTTAATGGAGATAGAAACATCTTGAATTTGCCATTAGAAAATCTGAATTCTGAATAAAATGGATACACGACTCACTGTCCCAAAGGCTGAATCAGACCAGGCAGTAGACATGACCCAGACAAGTCAGACAAAACCAGGATTATTTGGGCCTGGATTTTATCCCGTAAATTGTATCACTTGTTTCCTTCACTTTGGTAGCAGTAGATTGCTCTGGGAGTTACTGACAGCATCAGTCAGGAAAATAAAAACGTGTCTTCATGTCCAATTCTCCCTCTGACCACAAGAGTGCAGTATTGTTCTCTGCACGTCTTGCCAGTCTCTCGTTCTAAGAGGAAAGATTGGAACCTGGCAATCAAATTATCCCACCCCTTCACAGGGTGCACCTAAGAGGTAAATGTCAGGAATCCCCAGTTCTAGACAGTGTCTCATTTGCCAGCCCCAAGCACTAGCACATCTACACCAGGTGGTACGGTTTGGGTGAGGGAGGACACTCTCTTTCGTTAACCAGTCTCTACTTTGGGTTCCAACTAAGTCTTTAAAACCTAGTTTCCTTCCTAAGCGTTAAGCTATCAATGAGTAATTGTTATTACAGGCTCATAGATTTTCAGCCTGATTCATTTCCTAGAGAAAAGAAAATGGTGAATGGATTGCTGTGATCACTATTAGGCATCAAAAAATTATAAAGGGTAGGAAAAGAAGAGAGAGATCCAATAAAGATGTAAAGAAAAAAATTCTAAATGTTAAAAAGAAAAAAAAAAAAGGAGAGAGAGAGAGAAAAAACTTTGCTCCTGTGATTAACTACTGCATAAAACATACTATTTTAAAAACTACCACGTAAAAATACATAGCGTACTACCTCAAGTATCATGTATTTTAACTGATGTTCAAAATGCTTCTACGGGTGTGTAGGTGGAAAGATGCTTCTGATGATTGCACAACAGTTGAGTGTTTCCAGGAGGTTATAAAAGTAGCCTGTAAAAGTTTTTACTGTGGAAAGTAATGATCCCTAACTTTGCCTGGCTTCGCTGCCAGCATGGCCGGTGCTGTGGTTACGATGCTGACAGCAGATAAGAACTACTGGTCTACGAAGCTTCTGCAGCAAGACGAAGCCATGCATGGCCATACTTTCTATCTCACAGGTGAAGTCTTCACTCATATTTGGAGTTTCAAGGTTTCACCTTCCTCGGAACTGAGTATCTGTATCCCTCTGGCTGTATCCCTTCTGCTACCTTGTGCATTAAGGCAATTTCCAGAGAGACTAGATTGATAATTTGTTTCAATTCAATAAAAATTGACTTCAAATGACTTACACAGTGCTGAGCTATGAACTGAAATATATTGATATAAGACTCTGGCTTCTACAGAGCTAACCAGGCTGTGAGTTCTTCCGACAGCCCATTGACAGCAATGATCTGTTTTGCTGGTCCAGCTTCCGGAAGACACACACTTTCCAGGCAGCCCCCTGCTTACGACGTCCAATGCTTCCCTCAGCTACTGCTGGGAATCCTGGAGCTGTTTCAGCAACACCCTCCTAGGTTCTGCCTTGCACACCCACCCTTGTTCACATCTGTATCCTCAAAGCCCCGTGAGAGCCAGGCTTCCTTCTACGGCTGCTGCCCGTGTTACAGAAGAGGACAGTGACAAGGGAGCTGTGTCCCCGGGAGCCCGAGCTGTTGACTCTCCTTGGGGTCTTCAATAGACCAGGAGTTGTCCTTTCCCACAATCTCTCCCTATATACAATCTCTCCCCATACATCCAGGTTGAGGGACCAACCGATAAAAGCTAAACTTTCCTCCTCCTCTCTCTTTATCACCACGTATCTATGACAACTCCTGACTCATTCTCCTTCAGCCACAGACCTCCCCTGAGCTGTCGTCTCAGACACCTCTAAATTCCATCACAGCCTATGCCGGACATTCCCCCACAAGGGACGGATCACAAAAGATACCCTCCCTCAGGAAATTCACACGCATGGCTTTGCCAGTTCCCGATACTTGGCAGAATAAACTGTACGTAGTAAACACTGAGAAAATGTTTGAAGAGAGACGTGATGATGAGTGTGGGAAAGTGCCCTAACTTTAGGGGTTACCAAGCCTGTCATCTGGTTAATGATTATTCTGGCAAATGTTAAGATAAGTATCCTTTAGTGTTTTAACACAGAATTCACTTGCTTGTGTGAACCATACCGCAGACTCCATCTTTAATTACCGATTTCCAGTGATTTCATGTTAATCAACCTTATCTCTCCAATGAGACCATAAAGTTCTGCAGGTCAGGGGATGGATTTGATCGCTGTTATACTCTCTGCATAACCTCCATTTCAAGCACCCCAAGTTCTAACTGTCACCTCTTATATGTCCAGCTCCCTCCATCTCCTTTCCCATCTCCAACAATCCTCTCCAATGCCTCCTTCAAGTCTTTGCTAAAATGTCACCTCTACACAGACCTTTTCTCCCCAAGCCTCCTCCCCACTGCTTCATTTACCCCGTGGCACTTAGCACCCTGTGACACCCCGTCAATTTTTACTTTGTTTATGGCCAGCCCCCACAAATAAGAAATAAGCTCCATAAAGGAGCTTTTGCCTATTTTGTTCACTACTGTAGCCTCAATGCCTGCAAAAGTGTCTGACACGTTAAATATGTGTTGAATAAATTAGTAAATCAAGCTTTTAACACAGAATTTTCCCAGAGTGGGCAGTTAAGAAATACTTGTTTATCTGTATTAACACAGCTATGTTTTCATCAGTTTAAGAAAATGGAGGGTCAAGGGTCAGTTATACATGGTGCCAGAAGAGCCTGCAGGAACTTACCACCTGTTAAAAATTTCCAGAAATGGTTTAAATGCAATTTTCTTTGGTAGCAAAAGAAGCAAAGGATGCTTTGATATGAAGACTTTGGGATTGGAATCATGGAAGGCCCTGGAACTAGCTAAGCTTCTAGGCTGATCAGTTCAGGGATTTCAAAACAATTTGCACAGGACTCTTTCAACAGACTCAAGCATTCAAACCATTTATAAAATATAAAGCATTCATACTTTACAAATGCAGAGACGCATATAAGGGAAACTCCATAACAACTACAACAAAATATCCATCGATAACTTGATGGTCTTGACTAGCAAGGCTCCGTGTTGCAAAATGTGGAGAGTGTTTAGTGGGATAATACTTTTCGATATTAAAAGTCTCCCTAGGGCTTCCCTGGTGGTGCAGTGGTTGAGAGTCCGCCTGCCGATGCAGGGGACACGGGTTCGTGCCCTGGTCCGGGAAGATCCCACATGCCGCGGAGCGGCTGGGCCCGTTGAGCCACGGCCGCTGAGCCTGCGCGTCCGGAGCCTGTGCTCCGCAACGGGAGAGGCCACAACAGTGAGAGGCCCGCGTACCACACACACACAAAAAAAACCAAAAAAAAAAAAACCCCCCAAAAACCTGCCAACTACTACATTAATAACAAATGGGGTTTGGAAGAATGAAAAATCTGTAATTCATGTAAGAAGAAAAGAGCAGAGCCATCGATGAGAAGAAAGACGTCGGACTCTGAAGGAATCTCCTGAAGTCTACTTTCCACTTGCCCACCTGCCCCCGCCTGGGGCTCAGCTGAGTGAGGTGTGTAGTGGACAGGTTTGGGGAAGCAACACGAAGGCAAATCTTTATCCTACTTCCTCTCTGGAGTTCTAGGACTTGGTGATCTTCAGACATCTCCCTAATTCCCACAAAAATTCTTTAAGGTTGATGTGATTAATTTACAGATGAGAAAAATGTGATTGAGAGAGATTAAGACCACACAATGATCAAATCAGTGGCATTGAATTATAATACTAAGAGTTGTCATTTATTGGTTGATTGCTATAGTGCAATGATGCTATTTTATTGTATTCATTCAACCACATAGAATGGTGCATCACACAAATGAAGCACGTGGACTCTGCATTCATGTAGCCTGGCCTCTAATTCTGATTCTGCTAGTCAGTAGTAAAACAGTTCGTCCTTCTGTAGGTCATAAGTCAGTTTCATCAAGGTCTATTTTTTCTTTCTATTCATTTTTTTACTTTTTATCTTTAAAAAATTTTAAAGCAATAGATGCACAGAGTTTGTGAAAAAAGTCAAAAGTCCTAAAGGCTTATAACGCAAACAGCAGACCCCGGCCTACTCTTCACCTCTCATCAATGTACTCTCCAGGGGCAGCCAGTTTTTACTTTCTTAACTAATACTCCCAGATAGAAACTAATATATTTATGCTGTTTTTTTTTTTTTTTTTTTTTTGCGGTATGCGGGCCTCTCACTGTTGTGGCCTCTCCCGCTGCGGAGCACAGGCTCCGGACGCGCAGGCTCAGCGGCCATGGCTCATGGGCCCAGCCGCTCCGCGGCATGTGGGATCCTCCTGGACCGGGGCACGAACCCGTGTCCCCTGCATCGGCAGGCGGACTCTCAACCACTGCGCCACCAGGGAAGCCCTATGCTGTTATTTTTGATTAATCAATTAGGCAATATGTTTTAGACAATATCTATTACCTCACTGTTATGGAAGATGAGGATTCAGCTGCTAGATTAGCTATCTAATGCCCTACTACTATGCTCTTTGCATCCCCAATTCCACCATTGCAATATGTATCGATTATTAATTGTATTAACACTTATTTACATGATCGTGACTCTGTAGCTTTGATTTACTGCAGAAAATAATCATGTAGTGAGATTACATTTCTTTTTTTGGAAAGTGTTCCTTGTGCTAGGAGTTACCTATAATCTATCTATGTTCTCTTTATCTCCATGGTACTAATCACTTTTATATATCCAGTGATGTATTTTTCTGTCCCTCTCTCTGGAATACAAGTGCACAGGGGCAGGGATACCTGTCTATCGATTCGCTGCTGTAACACCAGAACAGGAGAGTGCCCAGCACCAAGGAGAGGCTCTATAAACCCTACTGAATGAATGAGTATCTATGAGAAAGAACATCCTGGTATGGAATTAACAGAGCTGTTACCAATCAATGGTAGAAATATGTGTGATCTCCCCAGAGGACACAGGAGATAGGGAAGAGAAGACAGTGAGTCGCATGGTTCCCTGTGTTGCCCATTGTATGGCTCCATGGGCCCAAGGTAGTTAGCGTGAGTCTCAGGAGGAGGAATGGTGGTAACATTTAGCAAGGGTGTGTGATACTTATTGCATGCAGGTAAGCTGAAGAGCTAGAGAGAGGAAAATCACAGAAGCAGACAAAAAGCAATCTGCTTCCAGCTGTTTGTTTATCTGAAACAGGCATGGATTAGATGTACTAGGTTAATACCTGTGGTCTTGTCTGCGATGAATCAAATTGTGAATAATAAGAATACTTTGGAGGCAAACGTTCAGATTAATAGATTTCTCTACTTAAGATAAGCTTGCCAGAAAATCCTTTTTAATGACTCCCTTGTTAAAAACAGTTTTAAAGTATTTAAATAGACTTCTTTCCTTAATAGCATAATATGCTGAGTATGATTAATTTGTATTCGGATACTGTGGTAGTATTTCGTTAGCATTAACCTGAAGGTTAACTGTGCTGGGGTGAGCCAATGCTGAAGAAATACCTCTGTCCTGAAGGCCTGTGTTCCAGTCCTCATTTGACCTGATCCAGCTGAAGGTGACCTTTACTGAGTCCCTTCATTTTAGTCTTTATTAGTTTGCCTCTGAATAAGGGTACAGGACTAAGTGATCTGACAGTCATCAGATTTTAACAGGCTATTATCTTGCAATAGTTTAGATACAGAATAGGTGAGAGGAAAGAATTGTTACATGCTGATCAAATCAAATAGTCAGGAAATCGTGGATTTAAAATATGCATTTTAAAATCCCGCTTATCATTTGACTGTCGTGATTTTTTTAAATAAATGAAGAGCAAAAATTCTAGCTATTTGGTAAATTTAATAATGTGCTCTCAGTTAAATTATGTTTTATTGATTATAGAGTGCTACCTTCTATATTCCCAATTAAGGCGGAATTGTACATATGATCATGATCAGTGATGAGTGATACATTTAATAAAATTATAGACCCTCAGTCCCAGGAGTCTAGATATCACTTGGTCTACTTCTTATACCTTTATGTACAAGAAAAAAAATGGAGTTAAAATTGTGTATGTGTCTGTTTAGGTGTGTGAGTATAAAAGAGAGGGTAAAAGATGATTTTTCCCCACTCTAAATTAATCTAACCCACAGCCATCCAAACTTGTATATTCTATGTCCCTAGATTCTCAAAAGAATGAATCTGTGGAAAACAAAATAAAAATCCAAGAACATCAAGTTCTTGTATTTTACCAGTCTGTTGGAGTCACATGGAATATTCACATGTAACCTTTGAAAGGAAGAGTAATGAAGGTGTTGACAAGTCTGTGTGGAATCCATAAAAATTTTGTGGATGGTGAAAATATTATTGGGCCTCAAAACTTGAACATCTAAGTCATTTTCATGAACTCTAATAAAAACTTTTTTTTTTTTTTGGCTGCACGGCTTGGGGGATCTTAGTTCCCCGACCAGGGATTGAACCCACGCCCTTGACTGTGAAAGCATGGAATCCTAACCACTGGACTGCCAGGGAATTTCCTGATAAAAACAACTTTTATCGTTTTTTTTTTTTTTTTTTTGCAGTACGCGGGCCTCTCACTGTTGTGGCCTCTCCCATCGGAGCACAGGCTCCGGACGTGCAGGCTCAGCGGCTATGGCTCACGGGCTCAGCCACTCCGTGGCATGTGGGATCTTCCCAGACCGGGGCACGAACCCGTGTCCCCTGCATCGGCAGGCGGACTCTCAACCACTGCGCCACCAGGGAAGCCCAAATTTATTTATTTATTTATTGGCCGCATGGGGTCTTAGCTGCAGTGCACAGGCTCTTCGTGGTGGCACACAGGCTTCTCTCTAGCTGAGGCATACGGGCTCAGTAGTTGTGGCGCACAGGCTTAGCTGCCCCGCGGCACGTGAGATCTTAGTTCCCCGACCAGGGATCGAACCCGTGTCCCCTGCATCGGAAGGTGGATTCTTAACCACTGGACCACCAGGGAAGCCCACATCTTTCATCTCTTTTAGCACAGCGTGCAATTGATACCAATTTCTTTGGTGGGAACCTGAAAGGGGGGAGTTGTCAGTTAATAAGGAAACAGAAAGTAAATCCAATTTCTGTGTTGTTTGAAATGATTTTTTGAAAATGCTTGAGCTTCTTTCCTTAATAAAGAAAATCTCATGACAAAATATGTGAGTGTGTGGAATGTCCTCCTCAGAGAGCTTGGAAAACAAGCTCAACATCAGACCCACATATCCGGAGTGGCTAATCCCGGATGTGTCATTAATTTATAGACTGGATGTTTTAAATTACAAAATTTCAAAACTTCTTATGGAATTTAATTCTCCTAAAAACGTCTCAAAGGAGATGTTCATTGCACTCTGAATCCTTTCTCTGCGTGTATAACTCTGAAGAGTTAAGTAGTAAAACCTGGATGAAAAGACCAGGGTATCTGATAGTGACGTTTAGGAAGTAACATATAATCAACATTGTCTGCAATGTGGGAGAGACATTTTCAGAAAGTATTTAACGGTGAAGTGACTTCCTTCTCACCCCAATTTAGGACCATCTATATACAATCATGCTCTGTCACAGTTCACATGGAGAGAAGACATTTCTGGCTAATGTGCAGCTTTGAGAGACATTTATTTTGTAGAATGCTCTGGAAGGTGGCAGATCTACTTTGGTCTCAGCATTACATGAAAGTGGGCAGAGGCAAATTCCTAAGTAGGTGTTCAATGCTTGAGGTGTGACTTATTTGCTGTAGACAATTACTAGATTTTTCAATAGCTGTAAGAAATGCCCTTTAATGAGAAAATAGCTAGTCCATTGTAGACAGATTAGAAATGACAAAGAATTTAAAAATGAAAAAAATATATATATGTACCTGGTCAGAAATATATTCTTGGTTATAATTTTCAACAGTTCCAAGAGAGAAGGGATTTCGGTCAATACCAGAACAAACTCATATAACCTATAGTTGTGTGTGTGTGTGTGTGTGTGTATGTCTTTACACACCATACAAGATATGACTCCAGTGTTGGTGTTGCAGATTTGGTCCATTTTCATGTCATAAGACTTCTTATGGTTGTAGAAGGGCCAAGCCCACTAGGTCTTAGGGTCCTCATCATCTTCTGCTTGGAGGGCAGCTTCCATATTGACTTTCTGCCTCCTGCTTCCCTGGGAGTGTGAACCTGCAGTCATCTTCCCATGTAATGGTGGCCCTTTTGTGTGTGTGTGTGTGTGTACATATATACATGTACACACACATGCACGTGTACATATATGTGCTACACGCACACACACATGCAAGGCACGTTGCACACAGCACAATATATGTGTCACATGCGTGCACACACATACGTGTTATGCATGCACACACATGTGCTACACGCACAAACATGTGCGTGCACACACGTGTTACATGCACCCAACACGTGCATTTATGTATATGTGTATTATATGTATACACACGCGTGTATACATATATGCATGTATATGTATGTGTGTGTGTGTGCGCGTGTGATCCGGTTCTTTCTAGCCTGAATAAATAGGGTTACGCTAAGTATTAATAATAATAATAATAATAATAGCAGTGTCACTAGCCCTTCCTTAGTTACACCTGATCACATGGAACATCCTGCCAAGTTCTTTGAAGGCACCTGTAAAAGGCACTAGGTGTGTATGTACGGGTCACTGGTGGAGTAGTGGGTTTCCTTGTCCATCGGATGCCTGGAGACCTTTGCCAGGCACATCCTGCTGTGCGCCACGAGCTGTGCCCGTATTCCGCACCTCAGACACTGCTGCAGTGCACGGGCGGCCTCCTTGCGCAAAAGCCAAGCAAAAGGTCATCTGTGAGGTGGGAGATGGCCCTGTGTTTCGTTCTGTTGCCTGGTGCAACCTGAAATAGCTGTTCCTTTTTGTTTGTTCTTCCCTTAAAGCTGTCCCTGTCCCGGGACTCAGCCTGTGGGACTGGGGCAGGGCCTGAGCTGAAGAGTGGGCACGATGCTGCACACAGACTCGCTCTGTCCGTCCCTGGGACGAAGGCTTAACTTATGTGGGTCCCTCTTCCCTTAAAACTGGCTCCTCAGATAAACAGACCTCTGGAGGCCTCAACAGGGAGCCACACATCCATACTCACTCTCAGTTGAGGCTCCAGTAGATACACGTACGTATATGGTACATGTGCACGTGTGCACAGGCAAACACACACCAGTGCTACTGAATGCTGGCTGCTTGCTAGGACCACCTACCCAGTTCTAAAATATTTAGTCACCTGACCCCACCCATGACCACTTGAAATAGGCTCTCTGAGGAGGTGAGATGGTTTCTAAACTATCCACAGACAATTCTGATGCACACTAAAGCCCGGAAACGTTGGTATGTGCGTGTGGTTCTGGGCTGGGCCGTACTCTCTGAGAGCGCTTGGGGGATTCAGTATGAGACCAGTGTTGGACCCACAGGCCCAAGCTACTCCTGAACCGGGGCACCCAGGGCGCTGCAGTCAGTCCGGGGCCCATGATGGAAAGCTAAGCTGTGCTGAACTTTTTGAAGAAGTGCTCCTCAACGAAACTCCCTTTAGTGGTTCTCATCTCCGGCTATATCAAAATCATTTGTAAAGCTGGCCCTGCAACCCAAGTTACCAATTGCAAAAGTATATGGCAAAGTCTGGATATCTGTGAATATTTTTAGTTCTACTGTCTTCATTCTATGTGAGTGTCACATGTTACACTTGCAACACTGATGCATTTGGTTAATTATAGTTCATTAAATGATTAGGGAGAAGTTCTTTCAAGATTGGGAGTGTAAACATTATCTTCCACATACCGCAGAGAATATGTTCAAGGCTAGTTGGCAGCGAGGAAGAATGTAAAAAAAAAGAAAAAGTAGAGTGTCCTATTCGAAGACCAGATAATACGATAAATAAAACACAGAAGGAATGCTTGTAATATATTTCCTAATGAATAAAAATTATTGGAGGGGTATTTAATGTCAAACAGGTGCAAGGAAAATAGGAGGGTAGAATGCTGCTTACAGAAAACAATGAGCTATAAGATTGAAAACACAGGAAAATTCCATTCCCTGTCAATCCACCAACTAGCAGGAGACATTCTGAAGACAGTTTTAGAAAGAGCAAGCCTCTTCAGGAGTGGCAGACACGGTACTTAAAATAGGGTTAAGGTCTGGCCAATGTAGAGGATGAGGATCTTCTGGAAATGACATCAACAAAGACACGTCCTGCCGTATACTGACATGGGGCCAAACTTGGACTATAAATTGATGATGAGCAGAATTTGAGCAAGGAAAAACAATGAGGAATCCTGACACAATCAGAATGTAGAGTAAAATATCAAACTCGACTAAAGACTGTTTCTAGTTTCTCAGTATGGAGAAATTGGAAATTTAAAAACCTTACAGTATTGGCTTTTGTCGCTTTTGCTGACTCACACGGAAGTAAACTCTACAGCATATTGAAGGTCGTTCTTACTCCTTGGCGTGGTTTTGAACATCCTCTCAAGTATTTCTATTAGCTTCATAAAGCAATAAGGTTAAAGATTCTTCCAGATATTGTTAACGTGATACATCAGGACCAGGTAGTTTCCTCACGACCATTAGTTACTACTCTGGTAGATGCAGTGTGATGATCCATGAAATCAGCTTCTCTTCCAGAAATTTTCTTGGTCAGTTTTATTTACTTTGATTATGCTCCCATTAGGTTTTTTCCAAGCGAGGCCCTACCTAACTTATTATTCACTTGATGTATTTTTTAAAAGCTCTAAAAAACACCCCTAGGTGAATGTTACAGATCATATCACTGCCACCTGTGTGGCCACCTTAGTCTCTGATTATTTCTTTAGTCACAAACATGAACATCTATGCAATAGCAGGTCAACTGTCAATCATGATCACCCACACCCACACCCAGAAGTGGTACCAGAAGTAGGGGAGTATCCAGTATGAGAATGAAAATATACCTCTTAAAGCTGTTCTTAGCAGAAGGGAGAAAATCTTCAGAAGTCATCTTCAGAGTTTTTATTCCTAAATATAGATGGTTTTAAATTATTTGAAGAAACCCCTTCAGAACATTTGGAGAAGAATTAAGTGGGGATGTCATCCCCAAAGTAGCTGCCATCTTTTTTTTTTTTTTTTTGCGGTACGCGGGCCTCTCACTGTTGTGGCCTCTCCCGTTGCGGAGCACAGGCTCCGACGCGCAGGCTCAGCGGCCATGGCTCACGGGCCCAGCCGCTCCGCGGCATGTGGGATCTTCCCGGACCGGGGCACGAACCCGTGTCCCCTGCATCGGCAGGCGGACTCTCAACCACTGCGCCACCAGGGAAGCCCTAGCTGCCATCTTTATGAGGACTTTGCAAGAGATGCTCAGAACAGGTTCTTATGTCACAGGTGTCTTACAAGCGTCAGGAGAACTACATTGTGAGGAAGGGAAGGGATGACAAAGAGTAAAGAAAGTATATAGGGGGGACTTCCCTGGTTGTGCAGTGGTTAAGAATCCACCTGCCAATGCAGGGGACATGGGTTCGAGCCCTGGTCCAGGAAGATCCCACATGCCATGGAGCAACTAAGCCCATGCGCCACAACTACTGAGCCTGAGCTCTAGAGACCATGAGCCACAACTACTGAGCCCACGTGCCACAACTACTGAAGCCCGTGTGCCTAGAGCCCATGCTCTGCAAGAGAAGCCACCGTAATGAGAAGCCCGCGCACCACAATGAAGAGTAGCCCCTGCTCACCGCAACTTGCGCGCAGCAACGAAGACCCAACACAGCCCAAAATAAATAAATAAATATATTTTTTTAAAAAAAGAAAGTATGTAGGTAAGTATTGGAATGATTTAGGCACACAATAATTTGTCAGGAAAGTCTGTGGGCTCATCTACACTGGAGGTATGAAAGCCACCACTTACCTCTATCATTCAGCATAGATAAATAGGCTTGTTATTACGCATAAATCTCAGTATGGCTTCCCTCTTTTTATAGACTGGGAAATTGAAGAGATGGCAGTGCTTACATGATCACATTGTTAAAATGAGACTACACTCAGGATGGTTCAAAGTTTCTAAATTTTATACTTGTATCTCTTTATTATGGAATCGTTTTAACGTTTCAAAAATAAATAGATGGAATAGGGGGGCTCAGGAGAAATTCTGTCTTATTATTTCAGGCAAACCCAGAATAAATCCTGTTGCAAGGAGCCTGTCTTTATATGTCAGCTCTGGTTTTTAAGATGCAGGCTTCATGCTGGGGCAGATTCTCTCAACGTGATGGCAAGATGTCTCTCATTTCCCCAGACTTATGATAGCAGCTCAGCAGCCCCATAGGAAAGAAAGACACTTTTCCCCTAATAGTTCAATAACAATCCTGAGATCAACTCCCCTTAGAACAGCTTAAGTCATGTGACCATCCTTAATGCAATCACTGTAGCCAGAAGTATGGGAGATGCCCATGGTCCAGAGCAGGATTAACCCCCAAACCTGGAGCTTGGGGATGGCATCAGGAACCCCCAGTCCACAAGGCTGAGAGTAAAGAGGAAAGTCATGGCTTGCCAAAAGAAAATCAGGACGCTGTTATCAAAGGCAGGGGATTGAATGAGCAGCAAAAAGAGAAGATCTTTTCAAGCTAACTTGAATCTTCTTTCCAATCATTGAAAAGTTATTCCGTTTAGGGTGTTTGGATTTGGGCTCACTTCACCCACAAATAATCATGCTAATTTGCTACTGTAAACTTAAAGGAAAACCCAAACGTCTTATAAATTACCGAATAATATTTTGCTTTCTACAGTTATACATAAAGCAGATTTTTATAGGCCAAAGGCAATAGTATAATGCTGAAAATAATGAAGCTTGAAAGTCAATATATTTAATTGAAAATATGCACATATTAACTGACCTAAAGAATAAAGGGAAAATATGTAGGATTTTTATGGGCATGAAAACAAGTGGTTAAGGAATGGCTCCTAGAGTTTTACACATCAGTGCAAATAAAACAGCTTTGTAAATTTTAAACACAAGCCATTCCAAGGAACCTTAGACACTAGGACATGCCTCCAGGGCTTGACTGGGCTGATGAAAAGATGCTAAATGGAATTCAGCCCTAAAGTTTCCAGTGACCCATATCGGAAACCTGGCAGCTCCCACAGCATTATTATGACTGAGGAAAAAGTCCAGAGCATGAAATGATGTGTTTGTGAGTGATCGGTTTTATCCGAATCCTTGTTTTTCAGACTTTAAGCAATTATGTTGTCAACTCAGAGAATGTGGCTCCTAACATCCTAAAATCAGCAATAGTCACGGTCTCATTCTAACCAAACAAGAGCATGTTAGTTACTCTGCTGAGGTATAATCCAGTGTACATTCATTCCTCCTATCCATCTTTGACACATGAATAGGGGGTTGGTTTATGACCTGAACACAGAAGAGAGCTAGTTGAAAGTATTGAAAATTTAGGGGACAAGCAATACCGTTTGTGAATAGTATTTTTTTCTATATCATTTGCAGAGCTATGTTAAATTTCTGACTCTTGAAAATTCAGTAGTTTGAGATGAGTCAATCTGTGAACATATGGTAGAAAGTGCTATACACTTAACCTATAAATTTACATTCCATAAAAATTTTCAAATTGCAAAAACTATGGTTGTTAAAAATATTACAGGACACTCATTTATGGCATTGAACTTAGAAAGTTCTACCCTGCTAGTAAATCAGGTATTAGGTGCCAAAACTTATTCCACCATATGCAACAACTATACCAAGACTAAGAATGGGAACATACCTGCTGAATGTCAAGCACTTCTTATTTTATGACCAACCCCATTACACAGATGAGGAAACTGAGGATCAGGAAGATGAAGAAAATTGTCTGAAGTCATATAAAGATTTACTTACCTGAAATGTGAACAGAGGTCTAGCTGGATTGTCCTTTTTGCCATACCATGTCACACCAAGGTGCACTGAGCACCACTTTTTTGTTGTTCTCTACAAAGAGAAAACCTGGTTTCTGTATGCTGATACTCATTACTGCCTAAATTTACTCCAGATGTATTACTTTTTCCATATACATATTTCCATAAATACTTTAGACTCATTTGTTACACCTTTTTGTATGAGTATGTATGTATGTGTCTGTCTTTACCATTCTGATCTAATTCTATAGAAGACATCATATGGTATGTCTCTATCACAATTGAGACATTATAGTTCTATTGGTAGGATATTCCAAGAGACAATTTACTCCTGGTTTTTACTTAAGTCAATATACTGGTGATGCTTTTGAAGTTTCTTTTACCTATAGGTCTTTTTAAAATTAATTTCTATTGGAGTATAGTTGATTTACCTACAGGTATTATTGATAGTTTATTGTAAATATATTCAAGTAGAGTATGATGCAAGTCTTATGTATGTTCTGCCACATTTAAATGACCATTTTATGGGATATTTGTCATTAGAGTTAATTTGAAACGGAGCAGGACCCTACAGTCCTTGCCCTCCCCCCGCCCCCCCCCAACAGGTCCTCAGCCTGCCTTTTGTCTGTGGGAAAACTTTAGCCAAAGAATAAGTTTAATCAGAGAAGTGAGAAAATGCAGAAACGAAGGAAAACCATCAAAGGAGACCAAATGATAATAGTTTAGTCATTAAGCAAAGTCAAGGACCTTTAGTTCCTCCTCAAGGGCTATAGATCATATTCTGGGCCGTATCCTGTGAGCTGTTTTGTAGATACTGAAACCCACACCAGGTGGAAGAAGTTAACTACATGATGACCAGACTGTAGCCATGACCTAAGCTGCCACAATTCCAAGAATCGGCCTCAAAGAAACTGAAACAAACCGACCCTGGAACTAAAGATTAACTGTACTTAAAACAATGGAGATGATGCTGGCCGGACCACCAATGACCAATTTCAAGATGACTGTCAGAGCTGACTGTGCTGTTTCTGCACGTAGCCCCTCCCTCCGTCTATAAAAGCTCTTGCCCCCTGATTGTCGGGGGGTGGGGGGAGTTGGCCTTTGGACAGGCGTCCGCCCTCCCCCTCACCGCAGTTGCCGGCCTCCGAAATAAAGCGACCTGTCCTTTCCTACCAACACTTGTCTCTCAAGGATTGGCTTTCGAGCGGCGAGCGGCCGGACCTGGGTTCGGTAACAAATCTGGTTTACAGCTGACCAAATGTAACACTTCTATATTTGGCAAATTCTTTTTCTAACCAGTCCACCTGGAACTGCATCACCTGTTAATTGATCCTAAAAAGGGATGCCATATTTAAGGTTGCGATATTTTTTATTTGTTCACTCGACAACCTCTCATTTATAGCACCGTCTCCATATTTTCCTTTCCCTCCAAGCCATGTCCATTTTGCAGAACTCAATTTCTGGCTTAAGCCCATGTTTCAGGGGAATGAGGTCACTCAAATATCATTTGCCAGATCTCTCCACCAAAGGACAATAACCAAGGACTGGATGGAAAATCTCACACAAAGCCAGATGAGACTTTGCGCTAATGAGACCGCGGTGTTGGTTACAACGATGGTATCTCTCAAAGGCAGCATAGTTACCGTAAATGCTCCAATCATCTTCTCCTCCTCTTCAAGCTCTCCCGGGCAGACCCAGAGACTCCAAGTCTAGATTTGACCTTGTTTTTCAAGAGGTTTTTTTTTTCTTTACCATTTGACGTGGCCAGTGCAGGTTCTGGAAATTAAGGTGCGACATTAGAAAAAGGTGGAGGTCCCTAACTCCAACTATGTTAAATGCAACCCGTTGTTTCATATTATTCAGTTCATTACAGTTTTGGCATATGGTAGACAGAAATTTTCTGTCTGCTGAATAACTGAACTTGGAGACCTGAATTTTAATTTACCATTTACGTGCTGTACGATTTTGCTTAAGTCTCTGAAGTCCTCTGTACTTTGCTTTCTTAGTTGTTAAAAACTGGAAAAGAAATAATAATCCTACCTGCCAGAGTTGCCTCCAACGTGTGAGTACTATGTAAACATATAAACAATAAAGACTTATAAAATGCAAGTTACTCTTATGTGTAATGTTAAATCAAAAAATGTTAAACTTCAACCTTCTAATGACAAAACCTGCAGTAACAGCACCCATGGAAATATGAATAGTAGGATGAACCAAATTAATCTTTTCTTCAGGTGCATATCTATCAGAAAGGAGTACTCAGTTGGTATTTTTTGTACACATCTGAACAGGAATAACTTCCATGAAATTATGCTTTTCATGGAAACTTTGACCATATTAATCTTGGCAGAGTTTGGGTAATATTTTTGGAACTCTGAAAGGACTCTTTCATTTTAATTCCCATGAAAGGCTTTATTTTTCTATACTGTATTAGGGAAATCCAAAGAGAGGGAAAAAAAGGCACCATGATAATTCAGATAATATTTTATGGAAATAAAACAGCAGGATCAGAAGGGTGCCCTCAGATGTCACCTTTACTGTGACTATAATCTATGTATAAGTGTGAGTCTTTCAGCCTTTATTCATTAATCATTCATTTCACACTTAGTGATTTCATAAATTCATGTTTGTACAATACATTAATAAACTGGCATTTTCACCTTTAAGCTGTTTTTATGCAAAGTGATTTCATCTCAGCACAACAGAGTCAGACTCCCTCAGCTGTTTCTACTTCTAAACGTCCTAACTTCTGCAAAGTATACCGGCTCTTTCAGGCTATTGCAGCAGTAACCTAGTCTGAATGCTACACTGGCTGGCTCACTTGAAGAGTTAACTGAGTTCTAGAATGGATAATGTGCCCCAGAGAAGCTAAAGGAGAAAAAGCACCTTGCTGTACTTGATTACTTTGCACTTATTATTCCACTGACATGGAGATTTTAGGAGGCAGTTGGAGCTTCTTTTGTTCCTAACAGTAGAAATGAAATAGGGAATGTTGAAGGATTAACAAGTCCTAAGAACTGAGCCTCAGCACCCTCAGAATACAGTGAAATCTTTAAGTCGTCCCAATCCCGAGAAAACTGCCTCTAAGTGGTTTTGCCAAAACAAGTCTCTCTACCAGTAGGAGATTGTAAAGATTCCAATTAGTAAATCCCTAAGGCCCAAAGTTAATTATGAGGGTAATGAAAAATGCTGGAAAGTCCTCATTCCTGGGAACAGGAAGAATCAGATCAGCCATTAGCCCTACTGGGTGCATAGAGGGATTAGAATCCACCACAGAAAGAAATGTCTGTGCTCCTACTAAGATGGAATAAAAATCATTTAATGATTATTACTCTTAGATAAGTTTCAGTAACTTTTTGAAAGCAATAAAAGCCAGCAAAGGACACTGGATGTTTATTCCTCTTAAAATAGTCTCTCAACTTTTATGCACTACAAGGAAAAATATAAAATATGTTTAAGGTATTAGGGAAAAGAGAAGGATAAAAAAATGACTTTCCTTCGGTAGGAAAAGCCAGGATTCTTTTACTAATGTAACAATGAAGATTTTGGTATTTAATAATTGAAAGTAATGTCAACTCCCCCAGAAAAGAGATCAAAGATAGATATCCTATCAAAGATAGATAACCTAGAAAAGATAGATAGTACACTATGAAACTATCACAAAACTAAGTATAAGTATGAAAAATAATGGTGGAAGACCACATATGTCAATAAGTTTGGTTAAAGCTTCACCCTGAGATGCTTTCTTTTTTTTTTTTTTTACATCTTTATTGGAGTATAATTGCTTTACAATGGTGTGTTAGTTTCTGCTGTATAACAAAGTGAATCAGCTATACGTATACATACATCCCCATATCTCCTCCCTCTTGCGTCTCCCTCCCACCCTCCCTATCCCACCCCTCTAGGTGGTCACACAGCACCGAGCTGATCTCCCTGTGCTATGCGGCTGCTTCCCACTAGCTATCTGTTTTACATTTGGTAGTGTATATATGTCCGTGCCATTCTCTCACTTCGTCCCAGCTTACCCTTATCGCTCCCTGTGTCCTAAAGTCCATTCTCTATGTCTGCATCTTTATTCCTGTCCTTCCCCTAGGTTCTTCAGAACCTTTTTTTTTTTAAGATTCCATATATATGTGTTAGCATACGGTATTTGTTTTTCTCTTTCTGACGTACTTCACTCTGTATGACAGTCTCTAGGTCCATCCACCTCACTACAAGTAACTCAATTTTGTTTCTTTTTACAGCTGAGTAATATTCCATTGTATATATGTGTCACATCTTCTTTATCCATTCATCTGTCGATTGCTTCCATGTCCTGGCTATTGTAAATAGAGCTGCAATGAACATTGTGGTACATGACACTTTTTGAATTATGGTTTCCTCAGGGTATATGCCCGGTAGTGGGATTGCTGGGTCGTATGATAGTTCTATTTTTAGTTTTTTAAGGAACCTCCATACTGTCCTCCATAGTGGCTGTATCAATTTACATTCCCACCAACAGTGCAAGAGGGTTCCCTTTTTTCCACACCCTCTCCAGCATTTATTGTTTGTAGATTTTTTGATGATGGCCATTCTGACTGGTGTGAGGGGATATCTCATTGTAGTTTTGAGTTGCATTTCTCTAATGATTAGTGATGTTGAGCATCCTTTCATGTGTTTGTTGGCAGTCTGTATATCTTCTTTGGAGAAATGTCTATTTAGGTCTTCTGCCCCTGAGCTTTCAAATCAGGATATTTAGTAAATGAACTGGAGGTTATAAAGACAGGTAGATTTCATCATAGAGAACTCATGAAAGCCTAGAAACACTGGGAATTTTACCTTTAAATTGCAAATGAGGAAATAATTCTTTATAAAGAAGATTGCTGTTTTGGTAGAGCCTGCTGAAAATCCACCAAAATCTCTCTCCCATTATTCCATAGCACAAAGCCTCTCCTCTATTTTTCCATAGCACTAGAGTTGTTGCTGGGCCCATAACTGCCCAATCAGCGCATTTCCAAGTCTTCCTGGCATATAGGTGTGACCGTGGAGCTCAGTTCTCATCAATACAATATGGATGAAGTGATCTTGCTTGCCACTTGATCTTTGTCTTAAAATATTGGGCAAGGACACTTCCATACTTCTTCTCTTGAGCTAAATCACTGAGGAATCACTGAACTAATGAGGAAAGCATTCTACGGAATGGAGGTAAAAGAAAATGGAAGGAACCTGGCTCCCTGAAGGCCTGCTTAGAGCTTTAGAGAGGAGTCACAGCCAATCCAGACCACGCACCTCAATCCTCTCATAAGAGGGGGAAACAAACTTTCCAACTTTAAACATTTAAACCTTAAACAGCGTGAATATAGTCCCAATTTGCTTAGGACAGTCCTGTCTTATGTCTGTTGCCTTGGCATAATTATAAATGGCGTTCTCTTTCACTGTATCAAAATAAATTACATGGTAACCCTGTTTTAGTTCAATGTTTCATGCTACTTCTTTATATTAGTAGCCCAGCTTCTCTACAACCAATATAGAAATTGGCACTTGGAATTGGATGCTAACATAACAGGACCTAAAATAGGTGTGATTAGCAGTCATGTGGTGGGAGGTGAGGGCAGGTATATACCAGGTTAGGAGACTGGATATACTCTGGTAAAATATTTGTAAAACTACACCCTTGTGATAACTTGAAAGACAGACCACGTGTACCTATCAAATCTGTAGCCAGAGTGCTAGAATGTTAATCTGTGTTGGTTAGTCCTTGCTGCATTTAGCAAGGTATTACAAGAAAGAAATAAACACAGGCAAGAATTGGCAAGTTTAAAAGCAGAGATGAAATAGAACAGATGGGGTTGGAAATACCTCCTGCGTCTATACTTCAAACAACAGTAGATTCATAGCTGTTGTTTCTCAGAACCTTTCTCAAAGACTTACTGTTAAGCAAAAGCAAAAAAAGATCAGATTAGGAGTGTTGCCTTTACACATAAACTCGCTGTTTCTAATGTCATCAAAATAGGTCCCTCTAAAATAAGGAAGAGACGAATGTCCCAAAGCCAGGAAATAAGGCTGGCCTAAGAATTATGTGCAGAAAAGGGCTTTGTGTATGGTGACTGGAACCTGGGGCTGATGGGAAGAAATAAAATGACTTAGAAGCCTGCTGAATTTTTGAAATCACAAACCTGGCTTACAAAAATGTCTGTGACTATTTAAACTCCAAGCAAGCATCCACTCCATACCTACTTCAGATTCAACATGGAAACAATGAACAAGGAAGACCAGAAGACCCTCCTCAAATGGCACAGCCAGGGGCTAAGGAAGATGACGATCTAGAGTTACTCTGAGAGAAGAACCCACTGTGACAGGATGAACTAGCCAAGGACACAGTCGATGGTCAGGGCAGAGAATCTACACAATTCCTGCCCAGTTAAGGACCATCAGTGAATCCGCATTTTGTTCCTCCCTTTTCCAAACTGAAGTCTTCATTGTGGGAATGCTATTCCTGCCCCACCCCTGTGTGGGCATGTGTATGTGAAGGGGACACAGGGAACTGGCCTTTTAGTTTATAGGTCATTGGACAACCTCTGGACCATATCAAAAAGACTGCCCCTGACCTAGATCTGAAACCAGACCTCGAGCTGGGTCCAGGACAGGTGGGACTCTAGGAGTCCCCTTGGAGAGCAGAGGGATGTGTCTTGTGAATGGAAAAAGCACACCCAAATATTTGGGTGATGCTTGGAAGAGTCTGAGGGGGACACAGCTAGTTATACACCAAGATTTATTCCACATTTTCTTTAGAAACTATGCAACATCTTGGCTCGTGGCTGCCCTTTATACGGATGACATTTCTGAGCCTCCCTCGCAGATAGTGGTGGCCTCGTGACTAAGTTCCCCCATGGACTTTGAGGGGAAGTGACATCTGCCTCTGGATCAGGCTTTAAAACATGGAGCACGTGCTTCTCTCTCTCCTTTCACTCACGCTGATGCCTGCGGGTGACCTAACCTCAGCCCCGGTCGTGGAGAGAGGATGCTAAAGACAACATGGGAGGGAGCTCGTTCCTCACTGGGCTGCACTGTTCACTAAGTGCTGTTATATGAAAGAGAAATAAACTTAAAGGTTGGTCCATCTGTCAGGTAAAGCAGTGTGCAGTGACCACCTATTAGGTGTCGATGCCCAGCTGACTCCTAGACCCACTTGCCTGGACCACAAGCCAGTCACTGATACAGTACCACTGAGGCCTCCCCTGCATCCATGACTTCTTGACAAGCCTGCAGCCTCCCCATCTATACCAGTGCCTGAAAATCACACAGATATATATAAATGGTGGAACTGGAAATGGAATCCAGAACCATCTGATTCTAGAATTGCTTATCTTTCTATTTATAGATGCTTAATTTTTTTTTTTTTTTTTTTGCAGTACGCGGGCCTCTCACTGTTGTGGCCTCTCCTGTTGTGGAGCACAGGCTCCGGATGCGTAGGCTCAGCGGCCATGGCTCACGGGCCCAGCCGCTCCGCGGCATGTGGGATCTTCCCGGACCGGGGCATGAACCCGTGTCCCCTGCATCGGCAGGCGGACTCTCAACCACTGCGCCACCAGGGAAGCCCGACATGCCCGGTTTGAATTGGGTTCCCCTTAACCATAACCAGACAAGCAGTTTAAATGCAAGTAGTTTATGTGGTGAATCTGGGGACGCAGCCTAGGAAGGTGGGGAAATGGGAATTGCAAGGGTCAAAAGCCAATAAAGTGGATGCCGTCCAGCCGTTACCACTGTGGGCAACTGAGGCTCAATCCCATGGGCACTTTGGGAGACAGTGAATAAGGTAAAACTGACTTAATAGATCCCAACTGTTTTCATGTTGAAGAAAGGGTTAGACAATGTATTTCAGGGTGATATTTGGAAAATATGGATCAAACAACGAATATATGGAATTCACAACAGGCTTGGATTTGAATGATGTCCCCTGAGAGCCAGGCATTGTGTCACCTTTCGCAGAGAGTTTTTGTTTAACTTTCACAATAATCTGATAAAGTAAGTACTTGTTGTTTCCATTTTTACTTATAAAGAAACTGAAGCTTAGAGGAGAGAAATGCCTTAGGGAATATATGGCTAATATACAGGAGATCTTGGATTATATTCAGGTTTCCTAATTCAAAAGATGGTGGGAGGCAAAAGAGAATATTGGAAAGAACAGGGCATTTGGAGTTCTAGTTTTGTTTGTACTCTATTGATGATCAGGGTAACATCCAGATCTCAACGACAGCAATGGCATATGGGCAGAACAGTTGCTGGCCAAAGTGTTGAACAGATGCGTCAGCCTTGCCATTAACCTTGGACAAGCTTCTTAACATCTCTGGGCTTTAGTTTCTTCACCCATAAGATGGATATGTCCACTGTCAAGGCTAAATCAATTCAATTCTATTCCATTTTTTCCAGTATATATATTGGATGCCCTAACTCCTTGGCAAATTCTCAAACCAGTTTGTTCCTGTTGTAAATATCAATGTCAACAATGGCTAGTGAACTTCAAAGACATCAACTACTTCTACATACCTAAAACTAGAGGATAATATTGAGAGAAACAACTTCTACCACAACTTTGTTAAGAACAAATGTAAAAACTAACATTTTCCTTTAAGATTTTTTTTCAGGTGCCATGAAAATTACATAATTATGAATAGCTTATTTTTCTGGTTACTTTCATTCATTAATTAATCCATTATTAAGTAGTTATTAAGCAGCTATTGTATGCCAGGCACTAGGCCAGTCCTGGGACAGAGGGGTGAATAAAACAGATACAGTCCCTGTCTTCCCAGATCTTAATAGTTGAGTTGTAGAGTCAGATGCTAACAAGAAGCAAAGCAAGAAACATTATTTTGTTCATGGTTCAAACTGAAAAAAAGAAATGGATATGAAAGATAACTAATATTGCATAATAAAGATATTGAGGAACCATTCCTAAATTAAATCTGTTAACTGTTCCCAGGAAGACATTACAGACAGACGTTCTTAGCCCTTGTTGAAAGACAGGCTTCAAGGACTCTTTCAGAAAGAAATAATTTTACTCTAAAAATCAACAGTATGACCTACAATTGGTTCATTTAGATTGAATTCAATTTGATTCAACTCATCGCAATTCAACTCGATTAAACATAACAAACCTTCTCTGAGGACTGTATTAGTGTGGAAAGAAATGATTCTTTCTCTTGGTGCCCTAAACATTCACTCCCCTTTCCAAGGCCCTAATAAGCTTTAGACCTGACTTCATTCCACCACCTTATAAGAGCTCAGAGAATGACATAAGTGGCAAAGCAGCATGCCTTAGCAGACCAGCAGGAATGAACTGCAAAAATGTTTTGTCAGTGTTTTTTTTTAAAATGAGTCAAGGGAGCGATTGACCTGTCCAGTTGAAAGCAATTAATGAAGAATTATCTTCTAGTCTTTTCAAGAATAAATGGCAACAATTGCTATATCTGTGCAACTGAATTTCTAAAATGATTTGAACTTTGTGTGTTTTTCATTTTTTAAAAATTGTCTCTGGTTCCTTTCATTTACTTTCAGCCCAGCTTCACCTTAAAAGTTCATTTTGGGAGCATAAGTGACTTGCTCACAGTTTGCCTGATAATAGTGCCAGAAATGCCTTAGACAATTTGATATGGATTTTTCCAGGAATGCAGGGCCAAAAGTAGTCAGTGGTAATTGAAATTTCCACCCATTTGGAAATATTTTCTGCCTGTAAAGCTCTAGTGAAACTGAAGCAAAAGAAACTCCACCACTGAGGGTTTCAATCACGTTAACTAGAGTGGTTTCCACAGCTTGGCAAGGATTGGAAAATATAGGCGTGAGCACCATTCTGTTCAATTCAAAACAACCTCCAAAACATGTTTGTTTTCATTTTCTGCAGAATTGAGAACCAGATTGCTTATATAAAATGTTTCAAGTAAAATTTAATGCTGATTTGGTTGCTAATTCTTTAGTTGAGACTTTGCCCATCTTCTTAATAGGGTAAGATTTCTAATAATATGGACAAGAGCTGCTTATTTAGTTTGAAATTCTCCATATAAATATTTTTTCAGGGACTTCCCTAGTGGTACAGTGGTAAAGAATCCGCCTTCCCATGCAGGGGACCTGGGTTTGATCCCTCGTCAGGGAACTAAGATCCCACATGCCGCGGGGCAACTAAGCCCACATGCCACAACTACTGAGTTTGCGCGCCTCAATGAGACAGCCCTGGTCTCTTCCGTTATAGGGTTTTACAATAAAATTGTACTTAAAATAACAAATAGTTGGTATGAGCATGAAGTATAATTAGTATACTACATTTTTCAAAGGCTATTTCTGGACATAGAGCCATACAGATAAATTAAAAGACTGTTAAATTAAAAGCTTCTCAAAGGCTTAACTGCCTTTCATGATACAGATCATAGAATTTGGTAAGTGTTCAACAATTAGCACCATGGCTATGAATTTCTGCTTTGAGCTCTGGATGTCTTTTTTGGGGTTTATCCTCATTTCTGCTCACTCTCCTCTATTTTAATTAACATTTTAGCTGTATTTATAATTTTAAGTTGAGAGGTGGGTTTTTTTTTCCCCTCTCATCAGTTTGAAGATGTTGTTCTATAATCTTTCCACATTTCTTTTTCTAATGAGCAGTGTGCTGTTTACTCAATTGTTTCGCCTGCATAGGTAAACTGTCTTTTCTCCCTATCTTTTATCTTTATTTTTGACTTTATGTAGTTTTAATATGAGTGTAGGTATGATATATTCATCCTGTTCAGAATTCAGTGTGCCTTCTATATAAATAATCATGTCTTCCTCTAGTTCTAAAAAATCCTCTCTTATCCAGCACTTATTATATTTTATAATAGGTATCCACATCAGCCCAGTTCATCATTTGTTAGAATAACCATATATGTTTACTTATTGTAGACCCTCATTCTGGCTAACCTATTTATTTCTAGAACTTCCACTAGGTATAAGCTGGATATTCTCCTTTTATCCACCTTGTGTTATGACTTCTCGTCCATAAATTCCCATATCTTTGTTTCTGCTTGTTTCATCTTCCATGACTTGCTCATGCCTCTACAGTGGATGCTCTTGAAGACCTTTGCTGGCAGTGCACTCCTCCTCTAATTGTGACTGTCGTCTCCCGAGGGCTCCCAGATGTACCTCCTCTGGACCATTGTTCTTGGATGACAGGAAACACCTCACTGGGAAATGTCTGACAGGTTATGCCTCCCCTCTTAAGGGTAGCCCACATCCAAAGGTGACGGGCTGCTCTGGGACTAAGAACCTCAGCACCTTTGCCTCAAGGTGGGACAACTCTGTGATGTTATTCAAGATGCAGAACTCCCTTTAGGATTAAGCTGAGGCTCTACTCAAGACTGAATACAAGATCCAATTACAAGGGAGATACTTCAACTATAAAGACACAGATAGGTTGAAAATAAAAGAATGAAAAAGAATATGCCATGCAAACATTCATCACAAAGACATTAGTGTGGCTATACTATCAGACAAAGTAGACCTCATGATGAGGGATGTTAAAAAAGAAAAAGAGGCACATTTCATAATTATAAAAGAGTCTATTTACCACATAAAAATTATAGATATATTTGTAACTAAAAGTAGAACTTCAAAATACAGTAAGCAAAAATTGACAGAATGAAATGGAGAAATAGAAAAACGTACAACCATAGTGGGAAATTTTAATTTCCACCTATCAAAAATTCTTACAAGGAGTAGGCAAAAAATCAGTAAAAAAAGAGAAGAACTAAACATCCCTATTAAATATACACTCATCCTATGACCTAACAATTCCACTCCTAGATATTAATCCAAGAGCAATGAAAACATATGTCATAAAAAGACTTAATCAAAAATGTTCTTATCAGCTTTATTTATAATTTCCCCAAACAGGAATCACCGCAAATGTACATCAGTAGGAAAATAGATCATCGGTTTTGATATTTCTTAATGGAAATAAAGAAGGTATGGATTTCTGTATGGAAATAAAGAAGGTATGGATTACTGATACATGCAACAACATGGATGAACCTCCAAAATATTATGTTGAGTGAAAGAAACCCTACATGAGCTGCATGCTATACAGTTCCATTTATATGAGTTTTAGTTCTTAGTGATATAAATAGAACAGTGATTGCTTTGGGGTAAGGAGAGTTTAATGAAAAGAGGAATGAAAGTGCTTGACAGGTGATGGAAATGTTCAGTACCTTGATTCTGGTGATTGGTTACAGGGTGTATATATTTTTCAAAACTAGTCAAATTGTACAGAGAGCTGAGCATTTTACTGTATATAAAATATATCTCAAAAAAGTATTCTAAAAAGTAAAATAATAAAGAATGTATTGGAACATGCAAAGGGTCAAGGAGAACACAAGAACCCTTAAAGCAGAAGACTTTCACTGTCTACTGGGGAACAGATGAGTGAACCTAATACCATTCAAATTCTTAAGGTTTAAAAAAAGGATATACTCAAATGTCTTGAGAGATTTCCATGCATCAACATACTATTTTTAATAAAAATGAGGTTGTACTATCAAACTGTGTATAATGATCTCAAATCTAAGCTTCCAAGTCTAAAATCTGAGTCTGTGAATCTGAAATTATTCACTGGGCTTCCAGAGATTACATTCCATTGACTTATTCAGCATGGGAGGTATCTACTGTTAATGTGCTCATAACTTAGTGGAGAAGGTGCATACAAATCAACTAAATTACAAAGTAGAAATAAGTGAGCTGCCTCAAAATGTTTTTTGGAGTGGCACAGTGTATAAATGAATTGATTTTATAGATAAATACGGTAACTACAAGAGTACATTGAGAGGGAAGAAAAGATAATGCTTGACATATTGGTACTTTGCCACTTAGATTCCAACGCTACCACTTTAGAGTTGTGATTTTCAACCCTCTTTTTAGCAATAGACTCCTTTCTTCAAATGAAATCTTACCAGGAACCCCTGTTCATGAAACAGATACGACCATAGCTATTCTAGTTGAATAATTTTGGCAAAAAGTTAGTTTGTCAAGTACTGATCTAAAGGTCATAACCAGATCCTTTGTTTACATCAGGGATTGATTTCCATTCTGGGATTCTAATCTGATAAATTAAGAATGGGAATCTACAAAAGTGTTCAATATGTTAAAAATATAATGGATATCGTCATTTTCCTGTGACCGAGCAGCAAAAGCTGACATAAAATTTTCAAAGTTCTAGCTTTTGACTGGAATCATATCAACTAACCAAAGTGTTTCCATTTACCTCATGCTGATTTATGCTTTACTGGTTAGTTATATTTATATTTGATCTATTAAAGACAAATGAATTTTTATCTAATAGATGCAACTCATTTGGTATTGAATACCAATGATATTGAATGCTTTCATCATAACACCATAACCATAACACCATAAAAGGGACCTCTCTGGGTATTAAGGAAGCGTTGACCCTCAATAGCAGTTTTGTTGTGTTTTGATCTTTACCAGCTTTCTCCTAGAAAGTACATACTATGAATTTTCGTTATTTCTCCTCTGATTCTCAGTATCTGAGTTGGCCTTCCTTAAACTTCTCTCTACCCTCTTATTCTTGAGCCAGAGTAGAAGGAAGAAAAAGGAAGATGCTTTGAATAAAATGCATTCAGTTCAATTTCCACCTGTTTCCCTATCTTCCTTTGCTTTATTGGGGGGGGGGTGGGGGCAAGTGTCAACATCAGGTGGTTATGATTTAAATGTATCTGAAGGAGATGGAGACAATAGGAAGTTTAGCTGAGGGATGATTTATTTTTTTTATCAGGGATTATATTGGTGCTTTAAAACAAGTTTTAAAGTAGAAACCTCAGTGCTCCCCAGAATAACTTATAGAGATATAAGTATTTTATTTCCTCTGGTTATTGACCAGAAGAGCTAACATGAATGGAGCAATTTACCAGAATAATAATTAGTTTTATCTGCACACTGGTCTAAAGGATGCCTTTCATGTGAATGAATCAGCACCAGAAGTCTCAATTTTCATGAAAATAAATGAATGAAGTAGGTCAAGGTGGTAAATCTAGACCAATAAGTTTAGATGTTAAGGTAATTCTGAAACAAAGCATTTCAGCTCTAGTAAGCAGACACCAGCCTTCTGCATTGTGTTTGAGATCTGCAGCTGAATATGGCTTTGAAGTGAGAAGACAAAAGCAGTGACAGACTCAAAAGAACTCAACTGCTGTAAACAGAGTGTGCTGAGGAAGGAAAGGGGCTGCCTTTTCATACCATTGGTTGATTATCAAAATCATCTGTATTCTTGTCTTTGGATTTGGAACTGTCAGTTAACATGTATATTTCAAAACTTTAGCGATCCCCTTACTTTACAGTAAAGTTTCTGTTAGAAATGTATAAATTCAATTAGTTAAATCGGCAGTCTGCCATTTTAAGTTAGCTATTTCACTTCCATAACAGCAGAAGTTACTTTATTTTTCAATTACTTTCTAAAAGCCAAGATTTAAGGAAAAGTCCATGATCACTTAGCATCTGCTTGTATAGATTACATAGGCATAGGAAGAGGCAAACTTAAAGGGCATCTCCGAGTATGTAATATCCTTGGGTATATCATATGAAGCAGAGGGCACAGGATGGACCGGATGGATTACACTATAGGATGGATCAGTCTCTTCTTTCTAATACTCTTCCCTCCAGTCTTCCTTTCTATACCTTGAAATCCAGTTCCACACAAATCCGGGTACCAACATGAAGGAGGTATACGATGTTTGATGAATAACTAAATGAATATATGATTGGATAGAAATGTCAGCTGTGAAAAGCCATCTTTTATAAGAAGTTAGTCTTACAGATTATACTCTGAAGGTAAAGGTACATGCTAAAGGAATGCTTATTTTATTTTCTAACCAAAAAGGTTGATTTGAAAAGTATTTTCTGGGCTGCCCTGGTGGCGCAATGGTTAAAAATCCGCCTGCCAATGCAGGGGACATGGGTTCAAGCCCTGGTCCGGGAATATCCCACATGCTGCGGAGCAACTAAGCCCGTGTGCCACAACTACTGAAGCCCGTGTGCCACAACTACTGAAGCCCGTGTGCCTAGAGCCCATGCTCAGCAACAAGAGAAGCCACCGCAATAAGCCCACGCACCACAACGAAGAGTAGCCCCCGCTCACCACAACTAGAGAAAGCCCGCGCACAGCAACGAAGATCCTGAACAGCCCTGACCATAACTACAATTCCGCTGCAATTACCATCAAAAGCATTCCACACAATTTCTCTCAGTCCCTGTAACTTCTTTTCTCTGCCTCCGAGATTCTATATCAATATGACCTGCTTCTATTCGTCCCATAATAATGACCAGAAGCACAACCTCTTCATCCCTTCATGAAAATTCTATTCCCAGGAAGTACTACATAAATTTAGTAATGTTACTGATTTAGTGAGAGGATGTTAGCCATCTCGCTGGCAGCCATCTCTGAATTCTTTATCTCTAGTTCCACCTCCAGAGACTAACAGCCACATCACCTCCCCTCCCCCAAGGAGTTCTACCCATAGTAAGTGCCTTGGAGGGTTTTCAAGGAATATCTTACAAATATAGTATTCACTGTTCAAGGAAATCTTAAGGAGTAATTTATGTCTATTATTGAAATACATTATGTTTGTGACACGATATGTGTAACAAACACTATACATGCTTATTTAGCCTGGTACATTACTCTAATTTTTATATTGATCAAAGTCCTATTTTTTGTAAACTAGAAAACAAGTACAAGATGAAGATCAAATTAGTAAGTTACTATAGAAGTGCAAGCACTTAAATGGCAAAAGTGCACTTTTTTTCTTCTTGGATAAAAGTTACAGCATTTGAAAATTACTTAATTTCATTAAAAATTTTATGATGAAAACTTAACAGTATAGAAAATGTATAGGAAAAAATGTTTTCCCCTCCCCACTTTGGACCCTCCAGTTTGGCTCTCCAGAGGCAACCATCATCAACGGATTATTTTCTTGTGCATCTTTCTGAAAATATCAGTTATACATCCTATCAGATTTATCTTCCAGCAGCATCTCTCCTGGAAATTTCTGGCCTGCTCTAATTTGGGCTGGGGGCTCCCTGGATTGGCTACATAGCATTTATTTTAAAATCTTACTCCTATACCATCTTGGGGGATGGGTGGCTGGCTCCTTGACTTTTTTATCATGTTAGATCCCAGTTCTTTTGATTCTGCATCTCCTCTTTTTCGTTTTATTCTCTTAGTTTGCTGGGGCATATCCTCTTAAACTCCTGAGAAAAAAATTTTTGAGATGGAAATTTTAAAGACCTTAGATATCAAAAAATTATGTCTTATTCTGTTTGAACTCTTAGAGATAATTCGGCTGGATATGGGATTCTAGGTTGGAAATGATTTTCCCTCCGACTTTTAAAGACATTTTTCCATTGCCTTCCAGCTTCTAGTGTTGCTAATGAGGAGAATAATACCATCCTAATTCTTGATCCTTTACATGAAATGCATGGTTTTCTTTTCAAAAGTCTATAGGATCTTCTTTGTCCTCAGTTTTCTGAAATTCCACAATCATGAGGCAATCATGTGCTTTAATGGTGTAATTCCAATCTGGAAACTCATGGGAATTTCTCTTGAATTATTTTTTGATGGTTTTCTTCCTTTTGTTTTCCTTACTCTCTCTTGCTAGATCTTTTGTTTTCCAGATGTTGGATTCCTAAACTATAACCTCTAGTTTTCTTACCTTTTTTCTCATGATTTTCCTTTTTTTACCTTTTTACTCAACTTTCAAGAATATTTCTTCAACTTTGTCTTCCAATATTTTTTCTTGAGATTTCCCAAGAGCTTTTTTTTTTTTTTTTTTGCGATATGCGGGCCTCTCACTGTTGTGGCCTCTCCCGTTGCGGAGCACAGGCTCCGGACGCGCAGGCTCAGCATCCATGGCTCACGGGCCCAGCCGCTCCGCGGCATGTGGGATCCTCCCGGACCGGGGCATGAACCCGTGTCCCCTGCATCGGCAGGCAGACTCTCAACCACTGCGCCACCAGGGAAGCCCCCCCAAGAGCTTTTTTTATGTTCCATGTATTTCTTTCTTGTAACCGCCTGTTCTTGGATCTCAGGTAAAAAAAAGTCAGTCTTCATTTTGCGTGGTAGTACAGAATTGTAAAAATGAGCATGAGCATTCAGGCAGAAACCATGCAAAGCCATCTTAATAATCTATGGGGAAAATAACAATGATTCTGTGAACTGGAACAATATTTTCAGAACATTAAAACTCATGCTAACAGTTTTAAATGTATAGAAAATTAAAAATGATAAAACTAATATTTACTTAGTATACTGTAATTTAAAACATTAAAAAGATTAAACATCAAAGTGTTTTCTTTCTGAAAACAGTGCTTGCCTCCTTCTCATGGTGTAACTTACAACACTAAATGGGCATTTTTTTCCACGTCTTGGTGAATTGTCATACTCCTTTCTAAGTTTGTGTTAGCTTCCAACCATTTATCCTTTGTGCTTTTAGTGTCATGAAATATTTCCAAGAGCCTTTAATGTAAATTGTTTTCCTCTCAAACATCTTCATCCTTTTCATCACAAACACTTTTATCTATATAAAATATTTGCCAATTTATCATACCCAGTTGCCTTAACCAATCTTTGGAGTCTAGGTGCAAATTTCATAGCCACATCCTTTTCTGTTTTAGCAATTTCACAAGATAGTTTAACATTAATCAATTTATGCCAACTTTTGAAACAATGAAACTAGCCTTTACTGGTGACAAAAGTTTCTTCTTCCGTTCTCTTGTAATTATCATTTTCTTTTAATGTGGCGACTACCATTAACACTTTGACCTGATTGCCAACCGAATTAATTCTTTTTAAATTACAGTCTTTAACCGTAAGCAGCTTTCTGTTCCTAGTAAAATTTAAACTAAAAGATGTTCAAGCGGGCTTCCCTGGTGGCGCAGTGGTTGAGAGTCCATCTGCCGATGCAGGGGACACGGGTTCGTGCCCCAGTCCGGGAAGATCCCCCATGCCGCGGAGCGGCTGGGCCCGTGAGCCATGGCCACTGAGCCTGCGCGTCCGGAGCCTGCGCTCCGCAACAGGAGAGGCCACAACAGTGAGAGGCCCGCGTACCGCAAAAAAAAAAAAAAAAAAAGGTGTTCAAGCAACTTTACCTTGGCTTTTATATTCACTGGACTTTTGCAATATAGTTTATGCAACCCATTCCTATCTTGCTTTGGTACCTCCATTTACTAAACATATTGAATTTCACTTCCTGTGTTATCATTTTTTCATTTTATCTCTGTTGGCCAACTTCCTCTTTCCATCATCCATTCTGGAAAATGTCACATGGGTTTATCAGTCGGAGACAACGCGGTGACATAACTACATACTCTGCAGTCTGTGTGTGAACTAACAGATGAGCAGTGATTGTGATTGGTCACAATCACCAACAGACTTTGAAAGAAGTGATATGATTGGTCACTGATCATGATGTGCATCTATTACTACTAGCGACTGTGGGCAGAAGAGCGAACAGAAAAGTTTGTACACTATGCAATTACCCTTAGTTAATATGCCATGGTAACCGAAATTTGAGCTGTATTACCAGGGGAATGGTGCTATAAACTAAACTGTGTAACTGACATTCATGCATATTAGAACCATGCAAAGTGAGAGCTGCCTGTGCATATTTTATTTTGATAGGGGCATTAATGATAGTATTTAACTGTTCTCCCTATACACCCATTGTTTCCTCCCATTTACTTTTTCCATATTTGTTTGTCTGCCTGTTTTTTGCCTGCTTCTTTTTTGTTTGTTCTGGTCTCTGCTTTGATATTAGGTATTTGTCATACATAAGAGTGAGGCACTAAAGTCTCTTGTGTAGGGCTGAGTAATGTGGCTTCACTGCTGGGTCATCTGGTTGTGCCATTTGTTAGGGAGTGTCCAATATTAGCTCCTTTGAGTCTTATCTTTTGGGCTGGTTAGAGTCCCCAGAGCGCACTCTTCAAATGTCCTTTCTGAAGAGTCTACACACTGCTACCTGTCTCCCGGGAGCTGAGTGCAGGAAAGAAGACCCATTTCCCATTAACTCTCATATTTTCATTTCGGTACCTTTTTTAAACCCATGACAGTTCAGAGAGACTGTTTTAGTCTCTCCAGAGAATACACCTCCAGTGTTCTATTACGGGGAAGGACAGGTGGTCAAGACCACCTGCTGTTTTTAGCCCCACCTTATCTCCCCTTCCAAATATTCATTATGTCACTAATTCCAGAGCTTGTTTGGGCTGGTGTCATTTTGTCATTTCTCAACTTTCTCCATTACTATCTTGGGATTCAGCTTCCCCTGCTTTCCCTGTTCGCTTCCCACCTATCCATCTGCTTTCCAATTCTCTAAATTTGGTTGCAAATTTCCCCTGTGTCTTTGTCTTTGTGGGCTTATGGTTTTTAAAATAAAAACTTTATTGTCATATTAGTGAGGTCTCGCGAGGAACAGAAGGTTAAATATATGCAGTCAATTCACCATCTTTAATTTGAAGCCTCTCATTTAAAAAAATATATACCAATGGGCATTTTTAAATACTCTAAATCCTTGACCAAAGTCAAGTATAAAATTGAACCTAATATATGGATAGGAGATGATAAAAGGTATACTTTTAAATTCTTTCCTTATTTGGCCTGCTTTCATAGAATACAAGATTTGATATTTCTTTCTGGTACTTTTCTTCTAGAGATGGTAACAAAGCCTTTACTGCTTGTCATTGATCTTTAGGTTTTCATTATCATAGCTATATATATAAAGTCAACCATAAATATTGTAAGAGCATTTTGTGTAAGTGATTTATAACACTTTCTTGAGATGGCTTCAGCAGCCTTATTCAACAGCATTGCCTGGTATTTTTAATAACCCTCTTAATATATTCTGTCATCCCCATCTGTTTTGATTTAATATTGATTATACAGACATGCCACGCTGCAAGATGCCACCTGATCACTTCGGTGCTGTGTTATGCATGCATTAAGCTCAAGATATTTTCAGAGAGGAAACATAAAACTGCTATTGTTAAATTATATCCATTTTATTAGGTTTCTCCCGGGTAGGTTATGTAGAACTTTGGAAAATTAAACATTAGACATGTTCATAGGAAATCATGTCACTGCTTTTTAAAACCAGCTCAATTTAACCTGCCTCCAATTCCCTAACCAGCAATTCTCTGACTATATCCCTGGGGAAAATATATTGAACACAGTGGAAGGTTAAGGCAGCTGAGTACAGTGAGACTAGCAAGCAGCCAATCGGATGGCGAGGGTCTAAAGATCTGATGCCTCCGGCGAGCAGCGCCAAGCTGGGCTCGTTAGTCTCCTTTTATTGCGGACGAACACCACATACATGTTGTAACACTCCCTATGTTGGCAGCAGTCACCAAGCAGACCCCGTAGCTAAGAAGAGAGAGATATATGCCCAAGCAACTCATTCTGCACAGCAGCCAACAAGACGATATTCCTGTGCTGGAATGTTCTCGTTCAAAGGTATCGGTTCTTTTTCATTGAGTTGTTCTATTTCTTGCGAATTACGGGAAGCAGAGATGCTGGCGCTGGAGGATCTCTTTGCTTTCTAGTAATGCTTTGTTCCTGGTCTCAGTCGAAATGCCAGCCGTTTTAAGACGGTTAACCTCTGGGGGAGACGGTAATAAGCAGCATAAAGGAACACTTCTACGTGGCTTAAGCTGACTGTTCAAAGACCCTTTATTAGGACTGACTCTTTGTTATTGTTGCTATTGTTCTGAAGGTAAGCTGGCCAAAAATGTGGCTTTAAATCATCACATTCTGCTACCTTTATAACTAAAGAGACCCAGGGAAAGAACTGGGGGGGGCGGACGGGAGGGGGGGACCACATATCTCAAAGGTCGCTGCAGTTTATCTGGCTGTCTCCCAGCCCCAAAGAGAAAAGGGACCACAATGCTGATCTCAGGTAGAGAAAGAGAATTTTGTCAGTACGAGGATTCCTCTGTGCTTTAGACACAAGTTTTATAAAAAAACAAACATTGTGCATATTCTCATCGTGCTTAATAATTAAGATACCTTAATTATCATTTCTTACTGACAGCTGGTGTAATCGTCCAAAAGTCGTCAGCATATTAGGAGCTCTTGTGTTAGTTGCCAAGGTAATTGGGAGGATAATTTAATATGCTACAGGGTAACAAAAACCCATGAGAAACATATTGCATTAGGTGAGGCATGAGATTGCTCTGTGGAGCATTTACTTTTTAGAGTGAGCCCCTTCTTTTGTCTCTCCTCTGCATCAATTATCTGCTGGAAGGAATGGATATAGCAGGGGCTTTCCATCATTTACCATACATTAGGCAAGATTGAACTTACTGCTAAGACATTAAATTGTTAGTGATCTAGAAAGGTTTCACTGGCAAGTTGTATGTTATCCTCTGTGGGACATTTGAAATTACACATTGGTGGATTATCAATGGTGGCCTGAATGAAGCTGAGATAAACTGTTGTCTCAGGGAGCAGAAATGAATGCACGAAGTGCTTTGCTTCATTTTCCAGTTATCTCTGAAAAGCATGGCCCATTAACATTTTAGTCTCTATAGCTAATTATCAGGACTAACGTTTTCATATTATGTCTCTGAAAGCTCTCTTAAGTAATGCAAATTCTTTGTGTATTTTTTAAAAGAGGGGGGATATTAAGGCATTGGTTATAGTTTCCAAATTTCTAGGCCAGTGGTATTTTTCTACCTTTGCTTTTATTCATTTATTTATTAATTATGGTCTGTGGCGCTAAATATACTTTGCCTCTGTAACATCATTAATTATGTATTATGATACACTTTGTGACTTTCAGGTTCTATAAATATTTATAAGATGCATGACTTTATTTATAGAATATCATATAAACAATAAAAATAATATGTATAGCTAATATTTTTAAATCACTGTTTAAACTTGAAAAGTCACCATTTAGTTATAATACATTCATCATAATAAAATAATATAAAAGTTAAAACTCTAAGTCTTAAAATTTAAAAATCAACTATACAATAAAAATAAGAATATTTTTTATACATGTGAAATTATTGCCTTTTTATTTCTATGTTTAAAAGACACGGCTTTGGAGAATGCAAAATTAGCCAATTAATTGGATGGCCATAGGGAATTCAGTAGCAACTTCGATGAATGGTAATGGGAATATAGGAATTAGTGTTATTCTGCAGAAGAGAATATAGAAGGGTGATATCTTGTACTTGAACTATAAGAAGTGTCCTTACACCTGACATGATGTAACACATATTTCTATTAAAGGAAGAATAAAAGTGTAATGTTAGAAAATAAGGTTGGAATCAATAAAGCATTTTAGGTCAGCAAGAGACAGGTTAAAGGGATGGAATTAAAGCAAGGAAGGGGCATTTTCCTCTGAAGCTGTATGGGGGTAAAATAATAGATGGGGACTGGCCTTTGGTTCCAGACAGATCTGGCTTAATAAGTCCCAGCATTGCCACCTACCTGTGAACCTGGGCAGATTAGCTCTACCTGGCTGGCTTGTGAGAGTTAGAGGAATCCACATAATTATACATAGTTTATGTAAATAGGAGAAGGGTGTAATTGAAAAGGTATGATGTCAAAGTCAAGTCTGACCTCCTTGGGGTTGACTGGGTATAGACGAGATTACTCTTTACACTTAAAAGAGGGAATTGACTACTGTAGAAGCAGGAGAAAGGCCCTTGTTAGTTCATCGCTGTCCTCCACCCCCTGCATTCTCTTCCATCTCCCCAATAATGTCTAAATTTCTGCCTTGTGAGAGCAATGCCTTCAGTGTAATGCTCTGAATCCCATTTAAATGCAAATAGCCTTGGCAAGACTACTTGAAGATATGATTACACCTTGGTCTTTGGGCAGGACCTAAGAGCAGATGCTGATAGGGGACTGCTGAGTAGGAGAGAGATTACAAAACAAATGTGGGGAGGTGGAGAGTCCAGGCAAAAGGGATGCTACTGAGAGAAGAAGCACTCACTGGAAGCTGGAAAACATCTTATCGCACCAAGATAACTTACTAATGCCTACAGACAGACCTGGTTGACTAGGAACATAAAATTGGTCTCTGGGTCCAAAATAAAGTAGAAAGCCTAGGTAGGCAGCAATGTTGGTGAGAAACATGATACATACACACTTCATTTTCCTTGGTCATCTCTGAGGATGTTTGCTGCAAGCAGTGACCTCATGCTGTTCTTAGGAAGAACTTATCTACTGGCTTGAAGGGGAATAAACAAGGGGACAGAAAATAAAATCTAAGGCACAGAGCAAAATGTTTATTTTATGATGATTATTTTTGCCAGGATGCATGTAAGGAGACAATGTGAGGATGGCTTTGTTGAAAACGAACTCTGGCTGTCTGCATGCTCAGCTTAGATCTAAACAAAGAACATCAAAACCGCCTCTGAAAAGGAGCGACCTTCACATCTGTGAAGCCCTTCAAACTCTCCCCATTTGAGGGAACTCAGTTGTACCTCCTTGGTTTTCTTGAACTTAAAATGAACTCCCATTCACTGCTTTCCCGCACCTGCTTGCCTGCTACTTGAGGACTGAACGTTTAGGGCGCTGCCCTGGCCGTGTGGCTAATGGGAGGGTCCTGAATTTCCCAAGGTCAAAAACCCCCCACTCACTGGCCAGCGTCTTAAATTCCACCTGTGATACCACTGAAATGCAAACACCTCTGGATAAAGTAACATTATAAAAAGTTCTTTTAACTTTTTTCTTTTACCTCTTTCAATACTCTGTCTTCTTTTTAGAGTTTTGGGGACGTTTGTTTGTTTCCTTCCCCAGATTGGAGTTAGAGTCTGACTTCAAATTTACCATTGCCTAGCAAAAGGCCTGTCTCATAGAAAATATTACACGAGTGTTTGTTCAAGTTATTGACACAATTTATTTCCCAAGGAGCTGATCGATGTGTGCACTTTGAGCTACCAAGCTACCTAAGTTCCGTGAAGAGTAAAGTGGCTGAATTAATAGCCTCCATTTGACCTTGCAATAAAATCTGTGAATTAGGAAAATTTTCCTTTTGTTCAGCATCTCTCCGAAGCCTCTGGGCAATGTGTCCTGGCACCCTCGTGGTACTGCTGATACCCGGGAACTGCCCAAGCAAATCTGATAAGTCCACTCTGATAAAGTAATAGTTTCCTCTCATTCGTGAAGGAGCCAAGTCCAGAATGTGCCATGTCGGGGAGGACTGGTGAGGACAGCCATCAAAGGACACCAGGAGTACCTGCCACCTACTGGAAGGTGGAGGTTGGTTTCTAAGAGGGACAAAGGGCAGCGACTATAGGACAGCGCTAGCCTGTCATCGAGCTGGGCGTCATTTAGAATGAGCTGGGTGATCAGCCGCACCCTCATCATTAGGGAACACATAAAGCCATATTCCAGGCATTGTATGAGCAGTCCAGGTCCATCCCTCATGATTTTGTAAACGCTTCTTAGGACTTTTCAAAATCCTTGTCACGGACTGAGAAAGGAAGCCAAGTGTAAGTTTTCCTTAATATGGTCGAGTGGGAATGTGATGGTACCTGCCTGTGAACAACCAGGACTGTGTTATTACAAAATCCCTCTGATGTAGGTCATGGAAAACGAGGGAGGGATTCTGCTGGAGGGCTACCAAAAAAGGTCGCCTGGTTGTGTGTTAGTATGATGTCAGTATGGGATCATTGGAAGGGAGCGTCTGGGTTTATGACCTGGGAATCAATCAGTCTAAGGTACCATCCTTCTCTCTCCTCTTTAAACTGTACCATTAGACATTTTCCTACTGGCAGACACAGGGAAACATTTGTATGGTTGTTTGGTGGACATTCAGCTTCTTCTTGAACCATCTGGGACTCTAGTCCATTCATATTTTGTTCACGGGGACTTTCAAGCTCCCTCCCCCCCAGCACTATGGAGGGGCTCGCCCCTTGTAGAGGTCCCTGTGAACTTCTGAAGTGTCTCTCTCTAAAGCACACTCCTCTGCCTGGTCTTAGTGGAAAAACAGGAAACACGAATTTAAAAAAAAACAAATTCTCGACAAGTCAAAATGTGTTTTAAAAATTAAAAGTATTGTCCCCAGTAGGGTCTTACATTTCTTAAGCCTACAAAAATGCATTTAAAAAAAAATCATTACTGGGATCCTGGAAGGGGCATTTATCGCTGCCCGGCCATGCTACTGGGCACACAGAAGCACTAGGTAAATATTTGAGTTGAATAAAGAATCTCTGTGAAATAACCTATAAAAACTGCCTCCAAACCCTCGGCCTGCACGTTAATATAGAGCTTCTACAGCCCATGCTGGTCTCCCCTGTTACTGTGGCAAAACCATAACCTTCTCCCTTGATTAGCACCTCTCCAAGAATTTACCCTTTACCTGCCTCTAATTTCATTTTATTCACCAGCTCTGGGAGTGCTTCCTTATTTGTTATAAAAAATAGGTTGAATTTTGAATGGTAGCTGGATGTTAAAAACCTCATTCTTTTTTTTTTGCTGCACTGCACAGCTTGTGGGATCTCAATTCCCCGACCAGGGATTGAACCCGGGCCATGGCAGTGAAAGCCTGGAATCCTAAGCACTAGGCTACCAGGGAACCCCCAAAATATTCTTATCAGGGCCAGTTACCCCTTATAGCAAAAACTCTTTGTCTTTCCTTCCCCTCTTCTTGTCCTCCGATCATTACGGTGCGATGGTTAAGCCTCCATAACTTGGGCTTCATGTGATGAAATGTCAATGAGCATTTTGAGAATGCTGATGTTGTCGGTTATTTTTACCAAATAGATCTTAGATTCAGCATTTTCTCTGAATTTCCCATTATCTTTGTTTAGACTCCTACACCTCTCACCATATTACTGCTTCAGGTTTTAATGGGCTTTTCTGCTTCTAGGTTCTTCCTTCCTCAATCTATTCTCCACACTGCTGCAAAGTTATGATTTTAAAAATCAAATTTATTCACATTATTCATTTTCTTAAGACGTATCCGAGTGCTACCCCTCACCTCCCACTAACTTAGTCCAACCTCTTCCAAAATGTGGTGTAATAGAATATGAAATTTCAATCCAGTGGACCTTCATTCAAATCCTGTCTGTACTATTTTCTCAGTTGACCCTTTGATTTCCATAACAATGAAACCAAACTGATATCTATCTACCTTGTATTTCACTTGAAGTTTAAATAGGATAATGAATGTCAAGTATCTATGAGGCCATCTGTTGCAGAGTAGGCATTTAATAATTTGCAAATAATTCTTTCTGCTCCAGAGTCAAGTCCAAATGCATGACTTGGCATAGTATAAAGGGGACTTTTACTATCTGACATCTGCCTAATTTAGCAGCCTCACCTCCTGCCCCTTCAGTCGACTGCCTCCTTCCCTTATTCCCTAGAAATTCTTGGAGTCTGCCAACACCAAGTGCTGCTTTAGTCGGCATTCCACCATGTTTGCCTTTATACGTGTTGTTTCCTTGACAAGGAATGCAGAATTTCTTCCTCCTCCCATTTCCCAGAAATCTCCTGTTCATCACTGAACACAGAACTGGAGTCATGTGCTTCATTTCAGTGATATTCTTTATACCTTATAATCAGATATCTAATATTTGATGATCCTTACTATCTGCCAGGTGCTCTTTTAGGTGAGCATTTTACACATTATCTAATTAATATTGGAATTCATCATTCTACTCATCACAATATATTGTCTATCTTCCCCATTACATTTTGAACTCCTTGAATGTAGAGAAAAGTGAGTAGCATAGCTTGAATGAATGAATGAACAGCAAGGTAGACAGGTAGAAGAAGATAGGGAAGACAAATGTGTGTTATAAGATGTGAAACTGTTCCCTGAGATGGGCCAGTATTTTAGGGAGAAAATTATAATGAAGCCCAGGGATTTCAGAGAAGATACAATGTAAACGAACAAACAAAGCAAAACAAAGTCAAACCAGAATGGGCTGATCGAGATTGGAGAGGTTCGGGTAAGTAGAGTTGGTCTGATAGAAAACATTAAAAATAAGAACAGAGGAGAAGCTAGATCAGGGAATTCCTGAGGAAGGAGTCTAGGACTGCATTAATATGAGTTTCAGTTCCCAAAGAAACTAACCAGAGAGGTCTAGATAGATAGAAAAAGAACCAATCACTTCCAGAATTAATATATTCACATGAGCACTTCCTTAGCGCTAGACCATATGCTCAGTACATTATACGAATTGATTCATTTAAATGTACTTTAAAAACCCCAAGGGAAAAAGGATTTTGTAATCCCTATTTTACAGATGAGACGACAGAGGAGTGGCCAGACTTGTGTAAGACTATAGAGCTGGAAATGAGAAGGCTTGGATTTGAACTTGTTTGCCTAACTCTAGCGCTCACACCATTTTTTACTCTGCTGTTCTGGCTCTTTAAGTAAACTGTGGGAGATGGCTCAGGCTAGAGGAAAGGTGAATTACTTTAGAAGAAAAAACATGACATCATTCCCAAAGTTTGGAACTAGAGGAAAATTAAGAAATTGAAAGCAAAGGGGACTTAGGTACTAGAGGAGACAAAATCTTCCATTCCATGCTCAAGTAACCGAGGGGCTGTGAGATTTCCCCATCTATAGAGCATCCCCTAAGAGTCCCATGACTGTGGACTCTGAAAACTAACTTCATATGGGGGCTGCATTCCTCTGGATGAGGGAGTAGGGAGAGGATGGGAAGGGAATTCAAGCAGACTGGAAGGGGAAAGCTATAGACGCCGGGACTGTGAACTGTGGAAACACTCTCCTTTGTCCTTTGACCCCGTCCTTACTTGGGTGTGTGACTGTTGGAGGGTGGGGTAGAAGTTGGGGGAGTGACTGTGTTAAGTTATAGCCCAGGGACCCACTTTGGGTTACTGCCCAGGGAGAGGTGTCTGGTTTTATCACCCTGACACACTGACGAAGGACAAGTTCTGGAGTAGAGAGCAGTCCAGCAGGTCATAATTTTGCATTTTATGTTACTGAATTATATTTTATCTGTTTGATAAAATAAAAAGCTAAGTGACATTTTGGAGAAGGTTTTATTATCTTATTCAGCCCTTTTACATTTTACATATTAAAGATGTGTGTTGTAGGGCTTCCCTGGTGGCGCAGTGGTTGAGAATCTGCCTGCTAATGCAGGGGACACGGGTTCATGCCCTGGTCTGGGAGGATCCCACGTGCCGCGGAGCAACTGGGCCCATGAGCCACGACTACTGAGCCTGCGTGTCTGGAGCCTGTGCTCCGCAACAAGAGAGGCCGCGATAGTGAGAGGCTCGCGCACCGCGATGAAGAGTGGCCCCCGCTTGCCACAACTAGAGAAAGCCCTCGCACAGAAACGAAGACCCAACACAGCAAAAATAAATTAATTAATTAATAAACTCCTACCCCCAACATCTTCTTTAAAAAAAAAAAAAAAGAAAGAAAAGAAAGATGTGTGTTGTAAAGTATGTCCTGTTCACAAAACCAGGCTCACACATACACTGCGTTGAACTTCCTCCATTGATGTATTTTTTTTTTTCTTTTTTTTTTTTTGACCTCACCTGAGGCTTGTGGGATCTCAGTTCCCCAACCAGGGATTGAACCCGGGCCACAGCAGTGAAAGCCCGGAATCCTAACCACTAGGCAACCAGGGAACTCCCTTTTTTTTTTTTAATTGATATATTTTTTAAAGAATGAATCCGTTATTTAGGAGAGAAAATAACGTGGATGAGGAGATGGAAGTTTGTTTTGTTTTTCATTTTGTTTGGTTTGGTTTGTATAACCTTTGCTGACATTTTGATTAGAACATTGTCTACCGAGGGAAAATATTTTGAAACGTGACTGTTCACTAAATGTCATGTATTGATTTTTTTCTGGAATTCATATCTATAGCTAACTCTCATCATAACTTTTATGCTTCACACAGTTCAGATTTTTTCAGATAGCTAAACTTACACACGTTTGTGAGTTTACTGCTCTTTTCAAACTACCTCTTTTTCCTTCATCCTCACCACCCCCTTAATTCACATTCTCAGATTTCTCTTTTGTTCAGATTATTGCACAGATCTCTAGACCCACCCTGTTCAACTTGTACATAAGAGCCCGCATTCTCCTTCTAAAACACACTTTATTCATGCTAGTAACTTCCTAGATAGCTCTGTGTTCTCAGAATAAAGTCCAGCTTCCCCCGTGGATTACAAAATCTTTCTTGATCACCTCTCAATACGTGAGATTTTCTCCTAATTGCCTCTGCACACCCCACTCTGTATTTCATGTATTTTGAGCTACTTGTACTTTGTCAAACATATCTTGTTGTTACACCACCTCAAGCCTTTCGAAACGCTGCTGCTTCTACCTGGTTCATTGTCCCCCACCCCCTCCATCGTGTCACTTCCCTACTCTTACCGCTAACACCTCCGTCTTGGTGTGTCACATCCTGCAGCAATCCCTGCTCATCCTTTTTACAGCTTACATGCTTACCCAGCATGAGCTAGATGTCCTTTCTCAATCTCATTTAGCCTCCTGTTCATCTTTCTAACACATGGACCATGTTTATTTTTTTATATTTTCCTGGTTCTCCAAAAATGTTTGTTGAACGAATAAATGATGAGAAAAGCAAAAATCCTCTGTAATAAAAGTGGCAAAGAAAAACCTATTTCCTATAAAAATATAATAAATGAAATGCCATAAGAGGAGCTGTACATGAAATCAAATATCCTTTGAGGTTTGCCAGAATTGTGCAATGATCAGGATATAACTTGGGATTTGAATTACCATCATTTTTCATTCTTGATGTAAAATGCCATTCATTAAATGTGCTTCCTTTTGACCTAACCTGAGTCAAAATTTTGAAGGGATAGTTTAAACTTTTGCTAATTAACATGGCATACATTTTACATGTGGATAGTCCTGTCTGTACATTTGGTTTGGCTTCCCCATTTATTCAACATGACCCTGTTAGAAGAGATCTGATGGGGTTTATAAACTTCTCAAAATGGTCAACCACTCAATGCCATCGTCACTGTATCAACTAGTTGACAGAGTCAAAGAGGTGGAGTAAACCTCCAAGCAATCAAACAAATGCTGCTCTAGCACGTAGCTTAATAATTGCTAAAGGTCAATATTCTATTTAATGTTCAGGGCCCTTTCCAAATCAACACTAACTTTTGAGTACAATGTGGAACACATTGGTGTGTATGACTACGTAGTTCAACGTGGTTCATAATCTCCAAGGTCCCCAGAGCACTAATGATCATATATTCAGAGCATCCTTGAAAGCCTTGAGATCAGGGCCCTTTTCCCCATGAATTGTTAGTTGCTGCATTTGAAGAATTCAGTAAGATGGTGATTTGTAACAGATATTTGACATCAAATGTCTCAGCTGTTGATGGTGGTACTAATCCTACATTTACCTGTGTCATAGGATTAATGGGAAAACACGTTTCATGCTTGCTAGACACACCATAATATTTTTTTAACATCTTTTTTTTTTTTTTTGTGGTACGCGGGCCTCTCACTGCTGTGGCCTCTCCCGTTGCGGAGCACAGGCTCCGGACGCGCAGGCTCAGCAGCCATGGCTCACGGGCCCAGCCGCTCCGCGGCATATGGGATCCTCCCAGACCGGGGCACGAACCCGTATCCCCTGCATCGGCAGGCGGACTCTCAACCACTGCGCCACCAGGGAGGCCCTTAACATCTTTATCGGAGTATTATTGCTTTACAATGTTGTGTTAGTTGCTGCTGTATAACAAAGTGAATCAGCTCTATGTATACATATATCCCGTATCTCCTCCCTCCTGCGTTTCCCTCCCACCCTCCCTATCCCACCCCTCTAGGTGGTCACAGAGCACCAAGCTGATCTCCCTGTGCTATGCAGCTGCTTCCCACTAGCTATCTATTGTACATTTGGTAGTGTATATATGTCAATGCCACTCTCTCACTTCATCCCAGCTTACCATTTCCCTCCCCGTGTCCTCAAGTCCATTCTCTACGTCTGTGTCTTTATTCCTGTTCTGCCCCTAGGTTCTTCATGATATTTATTGGCTTACCAATGACTTTCAAAAAATTCACAGACTCATACTCCTTTATACTTGTCTTCATTTTCCAGGACATAAAGTCACTTGACCCGCCTGTCCAATGACTGCTTTCAGCAAAGCTTCACACACATGTATTGCTGAATGCTTTTCGTATGCCTAGTTTTTCTTGTTAAATACTTATGACTCTGTGCCACATTTCAATTTTCTACAGTGTGAAAAGTATAAATGCATCAAAGGGCTGTGTGATTTCTGCACTATGCATTGCAGATCCAAGTTCTAGACATGCCATGTCTTTATAGTATCTAATTTCACTGTATTATACAAATTCATAGCCTGGAATCATCGGTTAGAAATGGAAGACCACGAAATCCAGATCCTTTGAAATAAAATGAAATTGAGGCTCAATCTATGTAGGTATTTAAGTGGTTTGGCCAATATCATACACATGTTAATGGAAGTATAAGTGCTGGAATCCAGATCGTGATACTCCCAAGCCAGTATCTATACAATGGCTTTGATCTTGTACCTAATATCTCTTTGGGGGGCACTCTAATACTTTTTGCCAATCACTAATTAGAATTTGCAGCAGATTTGGAAAAGGAAAGTAGATGGCTATTTAAGTAATTTTACAGGATAGGAAATTTTCATAAAATGGTTCCTAAGAAAGAATGCAGGCTAACAAATGTGAGTGGGACATAGCTTTAGTGGGTAATTTTCCAGAAGACCACCATTAGCTTCATCTCAACATTTTTACATTCAACATTCAAACAAACAGAAAAGTTGAAAGGTATCTGCTACCTAGATTTAATTATTAACATTTGCCGTATTGCTACATCCCCATGTGTGTGCATTTTGAAGAAGCATTTGAAATTAAGTTGCAGACACCACGACACACTTCTCTCATAGATATTGATACCCTAAGAATAAGGACAGTATTCTACACAGCGTTAATGCTATAATACAACCAAGAAAATAAGTAGTTTGCCAATATCATCTAATGTCTATTTCATTTTCAAACTTCTTCCATTATTCCTTATTAATGATTTTATTCTTTTGTTCTTCAACTAGGTTATACTTGAGGTTCATGCATTTAGTCTCTATTAATCTAGTATACTGCCCTCCACTATTTTTCCCCATGACATTGACCTTTAGTTGTCTTGTAAAATGTTCCACAATCAGTATTTGTGTGGCTGTCTCTTTGTGATGACATTTACATTGTTTCTCATTCCCTTTGTTTCCTATAAACTAGAAATTAGTTCTTTCAGCTTGAGTAGAAACTGTTTATCCGTCTGGGGGAAGGCCATGTCCTAAGTGATGCTTTACATGGCATCACATCTGGAGGCACACACTTCAATGATGTCCAACTTCAGTCACGTTGCACTGGATATTCTGGTTAAGGTGGTGACTGCCAGATCTTCCTATTATACAGAAAGGTCTTCCTCTTTGAATCCTCAGATAGTCCGAAGGATGGTAATTTGTCACCCTGTGGAATATCTTGTTCTCCAAATAACTACTAGGTTTGCCCACATTGAAATGGCCTTAAACAACCTAAGAGTCTTTTCCAGGTATATCTTTCCTGCACATGTTCAGTGACCTAAGAAGAGAGTATTTCACCAGAAACACCAATTATCCAATTCCTTTCCATCAGAAGAGGTGCCAAAAACCTTCTATAAGTTATTGTTGAATTAAACCATGTATATTATAGAACAAATTGATGATATCATACAGGTTAACTGTGGAATTTCTTTTCTCTTGTCCTAATTATTAAGTATGCCAACATCTGTCCATCAGCTAGGTGTAAATCAAAACCACATTTCTTCTGTTACACTCCCAGAAATAATCAGAACGACTTGGAGAGCCACGACCTGTTCTTGCAGTAACTCCTTCAGAAAATGAACCAGCATGAATCACAAAGGAAGACCTCAGATAAAAACATACATTGTCTCTTCCCTGTCTATTCTAAACTCCCTAAAGGCAAGAACCATACTTCTGATATTTTTTAAAATAAATCAGGGCACAGGTGGAAATTATTCTAAATAAGAACATGAGGACACATTGTCCTGAAGGTTAGGAGTGAAGAAAATATGAAATTGGAGAAATGTAGTCAGCTAAGTAAAGGCAGTAGTTGAGGAAAAGTACTTTGCTAAGCTATAGGGGACATGCTGTCCCAGAAGCTTCTACAAATTATCTCCTCCCACCAGCATTTCAGTTATATGCCAATTCCAAACAGAAGAAAGAGAAAGGGGGCTTTTTGTCAGTATCTTATTTAGTTTTTCTGAGTTTTACTTTTCTCAAATGTAAAATAAGTCATTTGAACTTTATGGTCTCTAAAATTCTTCCCACCAGAAGACAATATGTATATAGGGACCTGAAACGTGTGATGTAAGATTTGAGGCGAGGCTGGAGAAATGGTACCATTTGTGCAAGGATTGAGGAAAGGGGTAAGGAGGACAAGCCAGACCTGGGAGAGAGTGTGGGCTGAGTCACAGAGAAGGAAGGAAAGAGGAATGCCTCAAGGATAGAGAGGAAGGATGTCCTTATCTGGGAAATTGTCTCTGTTTGTTTGCGAAAATCATGGGAAGTAATGCTGGTAGGGTACATGGGACCCTTCACTCATTCAAGAGTTTTGAGTGCCTACTCTATGTCTAGATAGAGAGGGTCCAGGGATGAACAAGACAGCCAAGGACCCTGTTCTCATGGAGATTATATACTAGGGGGAGAAGACAGATAATAGACACATAGTCAAAAATGCAATCTCACAGCCCTATAATGTAATGGCTAAAGGGGCAGGCTTTGGAGCCAGACAGTCTGGACTTAAATCCCAGTTCCCCAGTTTGACCTCGAGCAAGATATTTAAGCTTTCCATACCTCAGTGTCTTGTCTATTTAATGAAGATAATAACAGTACCTGCTTCGTAGGGTTGGTGTGAGGATCAATGAGAAAAATACATGAAAAGCTTTATAATTTTTACTGTATTTACAGAACAGTGTCTGGCACATGGTAAATCTAAAACAAATGTAAGCTATTGTTATTATACTAGTAAATGCTGTGATAATAATAATGCAGAGCAATGGCATGGTTTTTCAACTTCGGCATTATGGACATTTGGAGCCAGATAAATCTTTGCTGTGGGGCTGTCCTGTGTTTTGTAGGAAGTTAAGCAGCATCCCCGGCCTCTGCCCATTAGATGCCGGTAGCACCTTTCTAGTAGCATCAACCAAAAATGTCTTCAGACATTGTTAATGGACCCCTGGGTGGCAAAATCACCCCTGGTTGAGAACTACACGTCTAGAGGATAAACAGGTGTAGTGTTTTCAGATAGGGTGATCTAGAAGAGCTCTTTGAAGAGGAACAAGAACAGAACCCCGAATGATGGGAATGAAGCAGCCATGCAAAACCCCGGGGGAGAGTGTTCCAGTAGAAAACTCAGCAAGGACAGAGGCCCCGTGCAGGAACAAGTTGGCGGGGCCAGCTTGGCTGGAGAGGGGTGCAGGAAATGTCAGAGAAGTAGGTTGGGTCACAGTATAAAAGTCGATAAAGATCATGGTAATAAATCTGGATTTTATTCTATATGTGCTGAGAAGATGTTAGAGAATTTTCAACAGGAGAATGAAATGAGTCGATTTCTGTTTTATACGTTTATTCTTGGACTGCAGAAGGGCAGCCGTGGAAGCAGGGAGACCAGCGAGGAGATGAATGCAGAGTCCAGTGAGAAGCGAGAGGCTTGGACGGGGGTCGTTAGAGGCCCTGGTTGTGGACACGGCGAGATGTAATAGGATGCTGCTATGTTCTGTGGAAGAACCTACAGGACGGGTTACGTGTCTGAGGATTAGAGGGTAGATGGGTGGGCAAGGAGGAGGTTTGTGGGGAAGGTGTTTAATACAGCAGTCGTTCTGTCTAGGCCTTTGAAAGTCTGAACTCCCACTAGTAATCCCAGTGGTAACTGGGCTGTTGACTCTACTGGAGGTAAACGGAGAGGTTGGAGCTGGAGACACATGCTTAGGAGTCATCGGTGTTTAGTGACATTTCAACTGTGTGAGATCACCAAAGGAGGGGAAGAGGTGGAAAGCCAAGGCCCAAGTTCTGAAGCATCCCTGAGGTAGAGGGAGAGAACGAAGGAGCAGTCAGTGATGTAGGAGTGAAATCCAGAGAGTGTGTGGTGTCCTAGAAGATCAAGAAACAGAATGTCATCTGGGTCAAATGCTACTGAGAGGTCAAGGAAGAAGAGGGCTTTGACCTCACATCTGGATTTCACAAGATGGAGAGAGTTGGTGGCTATGACAGGAATGGTTTCATTGACATGATGGGGAGGAAAGGGTTGAGTGTATTATCAAGAGAATGGGAGGTAAGAAAACTGAGACAAACCGTGTAGGTATTTCTGCTGGGAAAGGGAGTCAAGAGATGGAGTAGCAGCCGTTAGAAGGCAGTGGGGGGCCAAGGGAAGCACCATCTTGTTGTTGAGCTGGGAAGCATGGCAGCACGTCAGAACGCTGATGGAACCAGTCCAGCGAAGAGGGAGAGACCGGTGGTCCCAGGAGACATTAGACATATTTGCATGGCAGGAGTTAGTGAGTAGTGACAGAGGTAAAACTGCCAGTACGCAATGGAATGGCTTGTCTTTTACAGAGAGAAGGACAGATAGTTCAAGACAGTGGGGGAGGAGAGAAATTCTAGGTCAAGTGGTGTATCTGCAGTAGAAGATGAAGTAATTCTCATCAGAATCCTTCTGTTGTCTCAAGAAAGGATAAAGCAAGATCATCAACGGATAGTGTGTGGCTGGAGGGTGGAAGCTGGAAGTTTAAAAGGAAGATTAAAAGCCCTCTAGGAGTGTGAACAAAAACATTTACTGGGAAATTTGTTAGAACTGCCAGACAATATCAAGACCTATTTGAAATGTGTAGTCGTATATGTAAAGTAAGACCTATCAGCATGCTTGTGCGCATTTCCTTAGTTGCATTCATTCTTTGAAGCAGACATAAAGTAGTTAGAGAGTTGGGTTTAACCAGATGGGTATATTGCTGGACAAGTATACAAAGGGAAAATTAAAGGACAAGGGAATGGAAGAAGACAACAAGGGGAATGATTGCACGAATGGGTAATGGCAACGATGCTGTTGAATAGAAAAGTGGCACATGGGGAGCACAGCTGAGGACAGTGAGAACTTAGTAGTGCCAGTGCCCTAGAATTCTCAGAGAAATAAATAATTCTCGGAGCAGCAGTACTAGAACAAGTCATCTAATATGATAAGTGATAATTATCAGAGCGGATACTTTACAACTGAGATTTCAGCAATGGCCGAGTCGTTGGAAATGAATGGTAGGTGATAGAGAGCTTTGACTTTTAGGGTAAGAAATATGGGCTCTTATTTTCTTGAGCAAATGGTTTAACCTGGAGTTTATGGACAGGCTTTAGAGCACTGAGTCAAAATAAAAGTGTGTGTATGTGTGTGTGTGTGTGTACATTTTTCTGGGGGAGAGGATCCTAGGTTCTCTGAGATTATCAAAACCATATCTGAACTGCAAAATGTTAAGAACTACTTCTCTAGAATCTAGGAAGTGAGCAGCCATTGAAAGTATCTGAGCAGCAGCAGTATAGCAAACGTGCTATTTAGAAAAATGAGACTGAGTTTGAAAGGGCAGAGAGAAGAGATATTCTGTGTAAAAAGAGATAAGCAATTCTCCACTGACACTGCACAGAAAGCGGGAGATGCAGGAGCTGACTGTGCAGAACACCTCTCTGGGACCGACTTCCAATGCCATCGGAGGCAGCAGCCCTCTTTCACTTCACATTGTAATCATCACTTCCACTCTCTTCCTTTTCTTACTAAAGCAAAGTGTTGGTTTATGTCTTATGGATTTAATTAGGCATCACTTGACGAGCTCTTGAACGAGAAGAGTGTAGGAGGATTTAATAAAAAATGTGGAGTCCCGCTAAATATATCTCTTACCACTTTGGGGCAGGAGGACAGACCTAGAGGTATTTTTCAAAAAGGGAGAGTGTGTGTTCTTATGCCCAGGAGGTGTGGATGGGGTTCCTCACCTCTGAAGGGCTTGTCATGATCATAACCATAAAAAGCCCATCGACCTTGAGATTAACACATTATGGTGTTGCCAAAGCAAAAGATTTGAATTCAGGCAGATGGTTAAGCTGCCATTGTAGTTAATTTTTACAATATCTCTGTTAAAATTTTTTTAATCAATCCTACTGTATGACTGAGTAAAAAGAAGTTGAGAGACATTAACTCACCCACAAATGGACAGCTAGTAAATTGCAGAACATAATACATTTTACAAAAAGATACTAAGGTGGACAGGGAATGCACTTCTCAAAGGTATAAGAAGCATTTTCATCTAAATCTCTTAAAGCACTCACTCACACTAGTGTAAGACTAGTGAATTTTCCTTAAAATCGGATTAAAGAAACAAGCAGACAGTAAATTCTGTCATAATTAAAATCAATCAAATGCCAGTTTGGAATAGAATAACTTATTATTCAATAAGATAATTGTGAGCAGAATTTCAATGAAATTTAGAAATTTTAAAATGATCATGCTGGAATTTTTTTTTTTTTTTTTTTTTTTGCGGTACGTGGGCCTCTCACTGCTGTGGCCTCTCCCTTTGCGGAGCACAGGCTCTGGACGCGCAGGCTCAGCGGCCATGGCTCACGGGCCCCGCTGCTCCGCGGCATGTGGGATCTTCCCGGACCGGGGCACGAACCCGTGTCCGCTGCATCGGCAGGCGGACCCTCAACCACTGCGCCACCAGGGAAGCCCCACTTCACTAGTTTTTAACTGGATAGTTTCAAATTGATGGTAATTAACAGTATCAATATCCTAGTTAAAGTTAGTATGTCTCAAGAATTCATTCTTGGGTACAAACAGTACTCAGTGGTAAAAATGCTGTCCTTTTTTGTGGCGTGTTTTCTGATGATTAAATACCTTAACATCAGTAAAGCACTTGGAAAGGTGCAGGTACCTAGTGAACTCCATTTATGTGCTTGTTATGATTTTGTTGTCTCTTCATCTCAACAAGCATGTGAGGCAAAAGCAAACTGATACAAAGTCAAGGCATCTCTTTAGCACACAGTCTCCCATGGCTTTCCTTCCCCTTTGCCATTACAGACAAGTGGTGCTTAAGCACGAAATCATAAATGGGAAATTTTGCACTGGAAGTAGTCGCTTAGGCCTGTATGGTAGGGCAGAGGGACATGGACATGGCGGATATATTGGATTAAGCCCCTTGTGCCTTGAAGATCACAAAGCTTCTCAGTTACTGAATTTGGCTTGGGTTTTATTACACGGCCTATTGGGCAATTGGTACTTTGCCCACTGGTTTGCCAGTATGAATTGTGTTTCGTTGAAATTTTCTCAAGAATTGGAGAAAGAAGAACAATAGCCTTTGGTTATTGGTTTATTTTGATATCTTTAACCATTTATCTGAGATAGATAAAACACAGTTGATACACAGAAGGTGCCACCAAAACATCTAAAACGCAAATGGGGAAACTGTTTAACTCTGTAACAAACTATCTGCAAGAGTCAAGATCAGGTACCTTATTTTTAGAGTCATCTAGGGATGCATGTAGGGGACCATGGAACAATTTTCAGGAAAAGGGACTTAGTTTTGAGCATCTGGTCAGACAACTGCCTTGTTTTCCTCCTTAAATTTTTTTTTGTTGTTGTTACTGTGTAAAATCTCACATTGCTTTGTAGAAGGGTGAAATTTTTCTAAATTAATGCAAATTGGTTATCTTTATTCGAGAAGGGTATCTTTATTTGGCTTTACCACTAGAGTACAAGCCTCCATAGCAAGGAGAATCTCTTATTTGTGTTTTTATCCTTAAGGGTCCACAGAGGTCATATCATCAAGAGTGGTCTTCAAAGTCATTTGTGGAATGAATACATGAAAAAAAGAAGGAAAGGGCTTCCCTGGTGATGCAGTGGTTGAGAGTCCGCCTGCCGATGCAGGGGACACGGGTTCGTGCCCCGGTCTGGGAAGATCCCACATGCCGCGGAGCGGCTGGGCCCGTGAGCCATGGCCGCTGAGCCTGCACGTCTGGAGCCTGTGCTCCGCAACGGGAGAGGCCACAACAGTGAGAGGCCTGCGTGCCGCAAAAAAAAAAAAAAAAAAAAAAAAAAAATAAGGAAAGTCCTTTCATTCTCTAGACCCTTATTCAAATAGTTTTTGAGTTACTATATTATCCAATGAGAACATGAGGGTTAAGGGAAAAATCAGCGAAATTGCCAACTAGAGAGAGGTCCTCTAACGAAACTTACTGGGTAAAGTTTGAGGATGTGTCTTCCCTCAAGAGTTTATTATTTCCTCTGCGGAAAAATGCTTTGAAGAATAACGTTCTGATTTAGAACAAAACTAGAATCTTTGGAAGGTGTGCAGCATTGCAGGCTAGAGAGAGTTAAGAGCCAGTCAGAGGTTACCTTCTATACCTTTTATAATCTTTTCAAGAAGGATTCTGATTTCAGGTGGCCTACTTTTACCATAAAACCACTGTTATCAGTTAAATTGTGTTCCCCCCAAATTCTTATTTTGAAGGCCTAATTCCCAGGACCTCAGAGTATGACCTTATTTGGAAATAGGTGGTTGTTAACTTTGTTAAGATGATGTCAGGCTGGGAGGGGGGGGCACTTAATCCAATGTGACTGGTGTCCTTATAAAAAGGAGAAATTTGGACACAGACACACAAATGGAAAACACATATGGAAAACACCATGTGAAGATGAAGGCAAAGATTGGGTGATGCATCTACAAGCCAAGGAGTGCCAAAGATTGAAAGCATTGGAAGCCAGGGGAGAGGCCTGGGACAGATTCTCCCTCCCAGCTCTCAGAAGGGACCAACCATAACTAACCCCACCAACACCTTGACCTTGGACTTCTAGCTTCCAGAACTGTGAGATAATAAATTCCTGTCGGTTAGGTCATACAACTGGCGGTACTTCGTTACAGCAGCTCTAGGAAACTAAGAGACCCACAGAGATTATTCAGTCATGGCTCTGCTACTTTAATGGTTACTACTAAACCCCACACTTCATAGTAATTCCGCAATAACACAGTAGAGGTGCTGTCACTCTAATGTAGACATAAGACCATTGGGTGGATGATGTTTTTATCCACATGAAAATATAATTATCCATGTGCTCTGTGCTGCCTTTGAAGACAGTACTGGTGCTAGTGATTCACACCTTCCTTGAGGAAACTGGCCGTTTGTAGTTACAGTGATGTTTCATCAACTTTGTCTTTCTGAGAGGCTAAAAATATCCATCAGAGCATTGAGTGCACGGAATCTACCTGCTTTCTCCATGTGGTAATGACACAAACAATTGGCAGAGGAAGGCGTTTTTAGGAGCATTCTGAAGCAGAAGCCTTAAGAAGAATTCTGCCTTCCCCATGTGTGCCAAGGTATCGATTACAGAGCATTGAAAATATCACAGGATAGTTGACGAAGTGATTTCTAAACATCTGTATTTATAATGGATGATAAAAGTTTTGAGAAACTTTTCATGAGCGGTTGGAAAAGGGTGTGTTTCCTTTAGAGGATAAGTCATAGGAAGGGTGAGACCTGAACACAGGCCCAGCCGCTCCGCAGCATGTGGGATGTGGGATGTGGGATCCTCCCAGACTGGGGCACGAACCCATGTCCCCTGCATCGGCAGGTGGACTCTCAACCACTGCGCCACCAGGGAAGCCCAGAAGAAATATTTTATTGAAACAGAAAGCTCAAGAGATTTGAAATCTTCCAATTTAAAACTGTAATCCTAGTATTATAGTAGAGACACACTTTTCTTCCCCAGTGACATGAAATAATAAAAACTACAACTGTAGGTTATTTTGTGATATTTGGAGAACAGGGAGGTAGATATGTAAAACACTCCAGTAAATAAGCGCAAAACTATCACTCTCGTAAGTTATCAGCATAATGTGTTGATTCTTAAAGAAGAAGAAGAATGATTACGACACGCATTGATTCTGCATTCTGTGCACCAGGTACAGTGCTAAGTGCTTTGCACATATTATCTCATTTACTCCTCACAATCACATCATGAGGTCAGGTCTCTTATTAGCTCCATTTTGCAGGTGACAAAACTGAGGCTGAGAGGTAAAATGACCTCCCCAAGTTCATTCTTCTTTAAATGGCAGAACATGGGACTCAAACCCCTGTTTCTCTAACACCAAAAGTCAGGCAGTTAAAAATCTCTTTGATGTCTTAAAAAAAAGTTGACCTTTGATAGAACATAAAAATGGGTGTTTGATGGGAGGCTACTTCAAACTCATTTTAAACTCAATTATAAAAGACTTTGGAAGCTGGAGCAACGATGATTTAGAGGTTGGAGCCTTTTTACATCATGTGAGATTCAGTCCTTGAAGAACTGGTGTGAACTGGATCAAATGGATGCACAGTGATCGATGAGGTGCCCATGGAAGCCTGGGCCACCTGCCACAAATATCCTGTCCACAGACCTGCAGAATCAGAAATCTTGCAAGGTCGTGGTACCCGGCAACCCACATTGGTAATAAGCTCTTCTTGGGAATCTTGTATAAACTAAAATTTAGAAGCCACTGTTTTAAGTATGGTTTCCTCCTCTTTAGAAGCAGGAAAATATTTCATTCAAATGTTTAAGTTTAAAAGAAAATCACTATAGGGACTTCCCTGGTGGTCCAGTGGTTGAGGCTTTGCCTTCCAAAGCAGGGGGTGTGAGTTCAATCCCTGGTCGGGGAGCTAAGATCACACATGCCTCATGGCCAAAAAACCAAAACATAAAACAGAAGCAATGTTGTAACAAATTTAATAAAGACTTTAAATGGTCCACATCAAAAAAATATTTAAAAAAAAAGAAAATCACAGTAACTATGATATACCTGGAGTTGCAAACTAGTTGCAAACTAGTAGTTTTTGACTGGGTCAGGAGTGTGTGGTTTTCTCTTAAAGAGACTTTAAGTGCCTGTACGTGGGGCACGCACCTCCTGTTAAGCTACACTGCCCACGACTTCCTAACATGTTGTACTTTTAAGACTCCTGCCTAATCCCTGGAGATGGCTGGAAAGAAGAACGTCCTTTTAAATGGAATCCATGGGATGCTGGGGTAAATGATGTCCCTTCTGGGGCCCTGTATGCCTGGCTCTCCCACAGTGCTTTTTTTTTTTTTTTCCCCCCACAGGGCTTTTGACTTGTCTCCATAGTAGTTTTTCTCTTTGTTCTTGGGATTAGACAAGGAAGGATGTTTACTTTTTCTTTGTTTCTTCTTACCTCCCCAAATGACTCAAAGGGCATCCTCATTTATCATTTGAGAGCTCAACCCTTTTTGATAAAGTAGAAGGGAAAGAATACACTAGAAATATGTATATTTTTCAGAAACTAGAGGAAGAGAAACAAAATTTACATTAAACTGAGGAAACATCATGGCAGGTAGAATGGATCAGACTTCAGTGTCATTTGGTGATAAAAATTATAGGAATTATGTACCCCTTAAGTGGTTAGAGTATAACAACAGTAGGTATAAATGGCTTTGGAAAGAAGAGCTAGATCGAAATTAATCAAGGTACTTTTGGGGGGAAAAGATGACCTACTTGATGAATTAAAACAACTCAATGAAAAAATAATAAACATGACATATAACCTTAACTTTATTCAATCAATAATGAGAAGTAATTAGGCTTATATTTTCCAACTAAATATACGTAGTTTTCAAATTAAGACCTAATGGTATTTTGACTCATATTTTACTTAATTAGGAGCCTTCAGTCAAGTACTGAGTGCTGAAAAATGTTTTTTGAATAAGTTAAGAAAACTAAACAAATATTAAACCAAATATATACCTGAAAATAAAATAACATGACTTTAAAGTAGTATAACAGATTCAATAAGAAGGAGAGTAAGAAATGGTATACCCTTCTTTGTGAGACTTTTCCTTGGTTTCTGAGCTTACAAAGAGCAGTTCCATATTTCCTCTACTGGTTGAGGACTACTTAATTTGTGATTAGGATTCATTGAAAGAGTTAATGTCAGGGTCAACAATGGGTGAGTGTCCAAGGGGAGCCCACGATGTACTCAAAATGGATTGTCAAAGTCACTCACTTAGAAGTAAACAAAAAGTCTTGTGATGCATCAAAAATTTTAAACGTGCCAATTAACCTATCACGTTTCCTAAGGAAAAAACTAGTGATATTGGCAAAGGTAAACCTATAAGGATGTTTATCAGAGCAATGTTTAAACTAAACTAGTTTAAAATAGAAACAAACTATATTCCAAAATTAGTAGATTTGTTTTTTAAATTTGACTCATACAATAGAATTCTGTGTGGTTATAAAAAAAAATGTAGTGTGGACATTTCAAACTCAGCATGTCCCAAACTAAATACTTTCCAACCAAATCTCCTTTCAACATCTACGTGATTCAGTATTTCCACCACCCCTGAGATGATCATACCAGCAACTTAAAAACTGCCCTCTATAACTCTCCCTCCCTGGCTTTTCACCTCCCACACCCAATACTGCAGCAAATCCTATTGGCCCCAAGGCACTACCTCCAAAACATATCAGGAACTCACCCACTTCTCTCCATCTCCTCCACTGCCATCATCCTAGTCAGGACACTGTGACTTCTTCCCTGGAAACTATGATGGAGCCTCTTACCAATACCCTCATGGCATTGCAGCCAGGATAATAATTTTTTAAATGTAAGTCAGGCCCTACCCACTCCTGTGTTTAAATCCATCCATGATCCTCCATTTGCTTCACACAATATCCCAAACAGGGCCTGCAGTCTTGGGTGATGGAGTCCTTGCCTCGCTCTTCAATCCCATCTCACCCTACTCTCCATCTTACTTCCTGCCCTCCAGCAAGTGTTGGTTCTCCCTTAAAGTCTTCTCTATGCTGTTCCCTGTGCCTGGAATCCTCCCCTCCCATATACCACTCCTCCTTCTATCAAGGGAGTGACTTCTTATCCTTGACCTCCCAGCTTAAATCCTACTTTGTCAGAGGAAACTTCCAGGCTCTGTGATATGGATTATGTCCTAATTTGTTCTTTCTTATAGTACCTTATAACCCTGCATCTGGACTCAATATTGCTTGTACATTTTGTAATTAAAATATCATTTGATATCACATTAAGATCTGCTTCACCCATTATATTGTAACCCCATTAAGATGGAATCATATTCGCTCCCTTGTACCCTGGAACTACAGATACAGTACAGAGCCTGACACAACTGTCAATCAGTAAAATGTGTAGAATGTGTAAATGACATTTGACATTTAATAAATATCATAATATATTGCCAAAATGTACCTTTCAAATATACATTAATAGATATACCTATTTATATATATTTTGAACATGTGACTGTGACTTTAAGAACATAAGCAAAAGTTCTTTCAATGGTTATCTCTAAGTAGTAGTATGCATTTAAAAATACATTTCTGTTTTCCAATTACCCATTGAGTATTTTCATCTTTCAAATTAGAAACAATGTTCTATTTTTTTTAAAGTGTGTCCCTTTCTTGTACTAATCTGAATTCTGACCACCTGTCATATCCTATGCTATATCTAGGGCTAGGGCTCCAAGATGCTGTGTTTATCAATCCACAGCCAATTGTACATACACATATTTATGGACCAGTGACATCAGTAGATGTGTCAATTCTCAGAAAGCAGAATGACTGCTTTTGGGACAAAGTCCAAAGTGGCCTCAACAAATCCCACTGTGTACCAGGAAGTTAAACTAAGAATAAGACAACTGAATGTCATGGAGGCAAACAGAGCCGTCTTCTCGTATCATGGCAAGTTTCTTTGTTGTTTTTTTGATTTCAGCATTCATTTGAACTTAAACGGTGGCATCTTTTGAGCATGAATATGGTCATTGTTTTAATGCCATGTGTATCTATTTAAAAGCCTTGTCAGCATGATTATTGTGATTTTTCCATCCCTACGGTAAACCTTTGTTTCCCTGAACTCCTAAGGCACGTACCTTCTCTAGCCACTCATTGACACCACCCCTACACTCAGTAGTACGTACTCCTCTCTTCTCTGTCAGCTGTGTCTCCTGAAGTAGACAGCAAGCTCCTTGAGGGCAGAAGAGCATCTTCTATATCTCTGTATATCTATCCTCACACACATAGAGGGTTTTTGCGTTTTCGTTGTTCATTCATTTCTCATTTCTCAAATATCTATAGACACTGACTAGGTTCACAGTTGTGCCCTAGGCTATGGAGCCAGAGTAAAGGACAGCACAGACCAGGTCTCTGCTTTCGTGCTGCTTGCATTCTAATGGTGTAACACATATTACAGAGGAATGAATTAATATGTGGTAATTTCTTTTTTCCTTAAAAAACTTCTATTAAAATATAATTGATATACAATATCATATTAGTTTAAGATGTGCATCATAGTGATTTGATAGTTATATATCTTGAAATGGTCACCAGAAAAAGTCTAGTTACCATCAGTCCCATACAAAGTTATTACTAAAGCTATTGTCATCTATAGTCCCTATGCTGTATATTATATCCCATGACTTCCTTTATTTTATAACTGGAAGTTTCTACCTCTTAATCTATGGTACTTTCTTGATTGAGCTTCTGTAGGAAATTCTTGTCCTGAGAATCAAATGCTTTAAGGATTTAGGAAAGTATCTAAGAAAATAAGAGACATTTTTTCTTTCTTGGTTTTTCAAAAATAAAATTTAGATTTTTTTTTAAGTTTAAGAAGCTAATTTAGAACCCTAATACCATATCTAAGGAAGCAGGTAGAGATCTTTGTCTCCTTTTGTGCCTTTTTTACTTATAAATGTAGTATGTTGTTAAGCCTACTTTCCAGAGTAATCATCACCATGGAAATGAGTATTCATTGACTATCAGATCTCAAGCAGAGTTTCATAAATGTTTTATAAGAAGGTTTATATAAAAATGTATCATGACTGATCCAAGAGAATAAGTTCTTCAGGAAAGGATGCAGGGCTTTCTGTTCTAACTTGAGCCACATAGATCTAAGGCTGGCCAGAATAGAAGAATATGGAAGAATGCAGGATGGACATTCAACTTTATTTCCTTTAATCCTCATGCCCTCAGTGAGAGTTAGTCATTGTTATTGCCATTTTACAGAGGAGAAAACTAAAGCTCAGAGAGATTAGTAGCTTTCCCTTTTCCTTGTACTTAGTTAGAAAGCTTCAGCCAGGGTTTGTATTTAACTTCAAAGTCCTAACTCATTGAGTTAGGAGTAAGATAATGTGAATTTTAAATTTCACTTCTCTCAATTTATGATCTTGAAGCCTTAAGCAGGTAACTATACTTCCTAGATCTTCCTTTCCTGATTTATAAATGAGAATAATAATATCTATTTCATATGAGAATATCAATTTTTAAAGGAAAAGCTGTGTGAAATCATTTTGTAAGAGCTATAACAATTACTACATGTTAAGAAATACAGAAAGTCTATAAAGTTTAAAGTAAACAGGTTTTCTGAAAAAATGGAGAGGAAATTATAATCAACTACATTTATGGAGGAAGGAGGGGGTCAATAGCTGTCATTAATTACAAATAATAAAACAAGAAGGAAAGCAGCAGAAATGTGGTATCTTGGTTGTGATGGGTCCTGGAAAAAATTAGAAAATCACCAGAATATTATTCATTCCTAGGAATTCAAGGTGTAAAACTTAGAAGGAAACTTCGAAGAAGGAACTGGGGTCTGGGGGCGTTCCATGACTTGCTCAGAGCCAGAGGCAGAATCAAGACCCTGGTGTGGTCCCCCAGCCACTAGTACATTATAAATCGTTTCAAGTAATGGTCGGTGATGGGGGCTGAGGCAGTGAGAGGGATTACTGAGAACCACCATTATCAACAACCTGACAGAAGAAAATTAAATTGATGTCTTAGAATTGTTTTATAATCAAGAATAATCACACAGTAGAGTTAACCATGACCTTTAAAGCTAAGTGCATGACCCCCCAGAGAGCCACCACTGTAGGTAAACTTCACTGTATGTAGCTATCTTGTCCCTGATTAGGGCTGTGGTGACTGGTAGCTGCACCAAGAGCTCACTTATTAAGGGACTATGTTGCTAACTGAACCTGTTCATAAGATGAAGAATGCTTTGCATGACGTGAACAACTCCTGTTTTCCCAATGCTAACTAGTGTTTTGAGCTACAGAGTGGCTTAGTGCAATTGGTGATGTTCCTGTAACAGGTAGATCCAAAAGTAGAGCATCTGAATGCGCTAATATCTAGGAGCGAAGGCTCTGAAGAATATCGTTACTCGAAGTGCTAAGGAATGCAGGACTACTTCTTTTTTTTTTTTTAACATCTTTTTTTTTTTAATTAGTTTCTGCTTTATAACAAAGTGAATCAGTTATACATATACATATGTTCCCATATCTCTTCCCCCTTGCATCTCCCTCCGTCCCACCCTCCCCATCCCACCCCTCTAGGTGGTCACAAAGCACCGAGCTGATCTCCCTGTGCTATGCGGCTGCTTCCCATTAGCTATCTATTTTACATTTGGTAGTGTATATATGTCCATGCCACTCTCTCACTTGGTCCCAGCTTACCCTTCCCCCTCCCCATGTCCTCAAGTCCATTCTCTAGTAGGTCTGTGTCTTTATTCCCGTCTTACCCCAGGTTCTTCATGACCTTTTTTTTTTTTTTCTTAGATTCCATATATATGTGTTAGCATACTGTATTTGTTTTTCTCTTTCTGACTTACTTCACTCTGTATGACAGACTCTATGTCCACCCACCTCACTACAAATAACTCAATTTCGTTTCCTTTTATGGCTGAGTAATATTCCATTGTATATATGTGGCACATCTTCTTTATCCATTCATCCGATGATGGACACTTAGGTTGCTTCCATGTCCTGGCTACTGTAAATAGTGCTGCAATGAACATTTTGGTACATGACTCTTTTTGAATTATGGTTTTCTCAGGGTATATGCCCAGTAGTGGGATTGCTGGGTCATATGGTAGTTCTTTTTTTTTTTTTTTTTTTTTTTTTTTTTTGCGGTATGCGGGCCTCTCACTGTTGTGGCCTCTCCCACTGCGGAGCATAGGCTCCAGATGCGCAGGCTCAGCAGCCATGGCTCACGGGCCCAGCCGCTCCGCGGCACGCGGGATCCTCCCGGACCAGGGCACGAACCCGCATCCCCTTCATCGGCAGGCGGACTCTCAACCACTGCACCACCAGGGAAGCCCTTATATGGTAGTTCTTGCATTAAAGAATTGGCTAAAAATAGCAACCTGTTGGTGGTAGGCTGATAAAAGAATAAAGGTCATTTGCTTTGTGGTAGCCTGTGAGCTCAGGATCGTTATAAACCTGTGTCTTCCAGTGGATATTCTCTCTTTTCTTACTATGCCCATTAAAATAGATCCCATTCCTTTTTTCTCTCCCTCTCTCTCCAGACTTTGTTGTTAGACATATTCTTCCAGGATAATAGGGAGACATTTAATAAAATCTTTTTCCAAAGCCACCATTCCCAAGGATTTAAGTTTCTCATCTTCACGTCCATAGACAACTCATTACTAGGAGATGGTTAACTTGATCAGCTCCATAAGAGATGAGATTCAATTTTCAAGTGACATTTTAAAAAGTAAAAAAAACAAAACCCTACACTGATTGTTAAGTACCTACAAATATGCTCAGCTAATCCTCATGGTATTGGTGTTATCCCCAATTTAGAAATGGCTAAGTGGAGAAAGATTAAAGCTGCCCAGGAAAAGATTAAAGGGTAGCTGTCTAATGTCTCTGGGAAAGAGAACCATGGAAAACTGAAACCCACAAATAGTACAGAAATACTACTTAAGCCAAGAGCTATCTGGTTTACCTGCTTTCTGCCTCTCTGACCTTCTGCATCCTCAGTGAGGTGGAAGTCAGACTGGCTATTGACGAGAAAGGTGTCAGCATTTTCCTCCAAGTCCTCTGCCTCTCATGGGCTGAGGGGCTCTCATCAAAACTGGAAGTCGCCCAGCTTTCTTCCATATTAATATTCAAACCCCCATGACAGCAAGTCTCGTTGAATGGATCACTGAAAAGCATTTTGATGACCCATCTTTAGAACTATCATATTCTGTGAATTTGTGCCGGTGACTTTTCTTATAGTTTTCTCATCAGAAAAAGAGAGAATAGTAACATTCTCTCCTTTCCTTTTAATCAAGATTCAAAATTTAAAATGTTGCATTGACTCAAAATTCAAAATGTTGCATTGATTCAAAATTCAACATTTTGAATTGATTCAAAATTAACTTGATTAAGTTCCAAGATTTAATGTCTTGAGTCTCTGAAACAGCCTAGATTCTTGAGGGAAACTAGTGAAAATTCACAAATACACTATTTTCTCGTAATGTTCTTTTGAGTTGCCAATTAAAAAATAAAATTAAAATAGTCAAGATTTAAGTTACATCACACTTGGAATGTTGAGTGGCCAGACTCTCTCAGACATACACACTCTATTCTGCTCTATTTTTTCCCTTTCAACCACTTGAGCACTTTTAGGAAGGATGGAAGGGGTGTACTTTGTGTGGCAACGCTAGACTAAGCAGGATCTGTTACAAGTTCCCCGGTTGAAAAAGTACCCTTCTTTCAGCACTATTGTACATCAGCTGTCTCCAGTTACAGCCAAAGTAGGTGTGTAATATATGACTGGACTTGCTACTAATACAGGGACACAAATCCTGGGACAGAGACACCTTGTGCTACAGTAAATTGATCTGCCCCAGGCTTCCATTAAGTCATCCGGCTCACAAAATGGGAGCTCACATCAGAGATGGTGGGAATTGGTTTGAGTTCTGATTTTTATCTGGCTATTCAAGATCTGTAAAAGGAGTGAATTTAAAAGTTTTCTTTTATAGAAAGTATGAAGACCAATTTAAATATCCCAAACAGCCTGAATTTAGAACTATGAGTCTAAGATTTTGCTACTTTAATATTTAAAACACTCTGACATAAAAATCTAATTTGCGTATCAATTTTTATCTAATTTTATAATATTTCCTCTTAGAATTGTTTTTAAGCCAATGCGAATGACATACGGTTTGCATTTCCTTAAATGGAAATGCTAATACTGTCCGTGTTATTGAGGAAGATTAATAAGGAAGGTGACATCTGAAGTTAATTCATTTCCTCGACTAACAGTTCAGAATAGTAGTCGAATTTTTTTGCATGTTAGTAGAATCTGAAATATATGTTCATACTGTCAGAAATCATTTACCCTATTTTCTGAGTTAATATCAAGCTGATGGGAAATTATATATGTAAAAGGCATTGCAAGTGAGCCTAGAAACATTATGATAAAAGTGGTAGATGTCATTGTGACTACGTAAGAAAGGTAAGACATGGGAAAAGCAAAGCCAATAGTTCACTTATGTAATTCAACATGTAATTTTCAGCCTTAGATATGTGTCACCTTGGGCTGGGTTCCCCAGAGCTGCACAGTGTGGAAAGATGACAGGAAGACGCCATTGAAATAAAAATTAAAGAGGAGCTAAAAAGGCTACTAATAAGAGTGAAGCAAGCCCACTGTACCATGTCTTTCAAGTTATCTCAATATAATACCACGTCTCTGTGAAGTGGTTAAATAGCCTACATGTGTCAAATTACTTCTAGTATAGTATGTATTTTACTTTTCTCACTTTGATTTTCCAGACCAGAAATTAGAATAAATTAAAAAAAAACTCTACAGACAAATGGCCCATGAACTTTATATTATCTTATTTAATTATCAAATGCTTAGGAAGAGTTATTAACTACTTTGTGCAGATCATAAGACTAAGGCTCAGAAAGATTAAGGGGTGTATTCACAACCACAGCTCTAATAAGTGGCTGAGATGAGAGATGAACCAAACTTTGTCTGGATGCAGAGCCTGTGCCCATCTCACCCCATGGAGCTGCCCAGCGTCTGCTTTCAGCAGGACAGCCTAGGACAGTGGAGAGAGTAAGACCTGAGACACACTTCTAGGCAGAATGCTTATGCACTAAAAATATCTAAGAGATACTTTTCAGGGAAGCTGGAGCTTGAGCTTGAACTAAATGATCATAAACGCATGCTTTAGGAAACAAGTTGACTATGTTGGGTCATAAGAGAAGGGACTCGACTTTGCTAAATAAGTTCATGGAAGAATTCATTCTTCAAGATTCCCCACAATGTCCCTTGTTTTAAGAGGGCGACGCAAATGCTATACTGACACCTGGAATCATCTATAGAGTTACAAAGTTTTTCTTCTGGCTTATGCTTTGATTTCATTTAGAGTCTTATGTATGCAATGCTGCCTCTGTGGATTCATCCTAATTTGTTTGGACATGCTATACATGTCATTTGTGTATCAGTTACAAGGTTGAATAAATATCCAAGGTACTGCAGATAACTTACACTGTTAGATTATGTCTCAACTGTTTTCCTTAATCATCACATTTCTCATGTAGTTTCCATTACTGAGTTAGGAACTGGTTTTTGTCTGCCATACTCATGATATACGGAAGTCTCGATCAGTTCTGCTCTTGATTCTTTGCTGTGGCGCCATCCTGTATGTTGTAGGATGTTTAGTAGTTTCCCTGTCCTTTACATACTGCATAACTCCTAGGTTGTGACAAACAGGAATGTCTCCAGACATTGAAAACATCTCCTGGGCAGTAAAATTGCTCCCATTGAAAACCACTAATCAAAGGGAGATGTACTGGGAGTGACATATCTTGGGCATCAAATGGTCCATTCACATACCAGGTCACTTCAAGAATCAGCCTATAAAAAGAGCCTCCTTGAATTAGGTGGCTAATTTGATCAACTCTGATAATAATTATTAAAGAATTGCCTCACTGTGCTCCTCTGAGCAGGTGACTTGGGCATGACGCGCACTAAGACTGATGTGTTCAGGATAACTCTGCAGGCCATTCTCCCAGCTATGACTTCTGGTCACTGCCTAGAGGGGAAGCCGCACCTATACAAACATTTCCTGGACGGAAACAGGCCAAATAACATTGTGATGACCCTATTTTTCTAATTTAGTTCCAGTGATTTGGAACAGAAGGCCACCACGTTCCGCTTGGACTCTGAAATAACCTCCCAGTTTAGTCTTTCTGCATTCACCCTTGTTTCCATCTAGTCCACTATTCATATTGCAACATAATGGCCCTTTTACAATGAAAAAAATAGAGCCTTGTCATTCTCTGTTTTGAAACCCTTCAGCAGCTTTCTGACCCATTAGACCCTATGTGATCTAGCCTCTCCTTATTTATCCAACCTCATTTTATTCATTTTTTTTAGCTTTATCGAGGTATAAATTGATAAACAAAAATCTGCACATATTTAATGTGTGTATATTTTGATGAGTTTGGACATATGCCTGCATCTGTGACACCATCACCCCAATCAAGATACTAAATATATCCATCACCTCTAAAAGTTTCTTTGTGTTCTTTTGTGTTGTGTTTTGGTGTGGTAAGTACAAGTCACATGAGTTCTATCCTCTTAATATGTTAAAGTGCCCAGTAGGGTATTAACTATAGGCACTGTGACCTGTACAGCAGGTCTTCAGAGCGTATTCACCTTGCACCAGAGAAGCTTTACACCTACTGAGCAACTATTCCCCATTTCTCCTCCCACCCCCGCACAGGTCCCTGGTAACCACCATTCTATTCTCTGCTTCTATGAATTTGACTATTTTAGATCACTGGTGTAAATGAAATCAGGCACTATCTGTCCTTCTGTGACTGGCTCATTTCACCTGGCCTAGTGTCCTCGAGGTTCACCCGTGTTGTTGCAAATGGTAGGATTTCCTTCTTTTTTAAGGCTGAATATTCCATTATATATACTCCCTTTCCTTCATCATATATATCAATGAACATTTAGATTGTTCCCATATATTGGCTATTATGAATAGTGCTGCAAATAACATGGGTATGCAGATATCTCTCTAGGATCTTGATTTCAATTCTTTTGGATTTATATGCAGGAGTGGGATGGCTGGATCATATGGTAGTTCAATTTTTAATTTTTATTTATTTATTTATTTTTTTTGCGTTACGTGGGCCTCCCACTGTTGCGGCCTCTCCCGTTGCGGAGCACAGGCTCCGGACACGCAGGCTCAGCGGCCATGGCTCACGGGCCCAGCTGCTCCGCGGCAGGTGGGATCCTCCCGGACCGGGGCACGAACCCGTGTCCCCTGCATCGGCAGGCGGACTCTCAACCACTGCACCACCAGGGAATCCCTCAATTTTTAATTTTTGAGGAACCCCCATACTGTTTCCCAAAGTGCCTTCACCATTCTATCTTCCCACCAACTGTACACAAGTGCTGCAATTGCTCTACATCCTCACTAACACTTATCTAATTTTGTTATAACAGCCATTGTAATAGGCATGAGGTGATATCTCATTGTGGTTTTGATCTACATTTTCTTTATGACAAGTAATATTGAGTACCTTTTCATACACCTTATCCAATCTCATTTTAAACCACCTGTCATTTCACTGCTACCTTGGTATACAAGTTCATAGAAACCTCCCACCACGGGGCCTTTGCACGTACTACTTCTTACTCCAACCTCCTTTCATGTAGTTAACTCCACACTCTTCATATTCCAGGCCAAACGTTGCTCCTCATACAAGACAGCCAGATGTCAAACAGTCAAGTTATCAGTGTTAGTTTTCATGTTTGTTTATTTAACTCTCCTATAGAGCTATGTCCCTTTCATTCAGAACATTTATTTTGCTCTGCAATTATACATTCACTGGAGCAATTATTTGATTAATGTCTCTCCTCCAATAGACCCTAAAGCCTCTCCAGGCAAGACCTATTAATTTTTTCTCTCTGGTATAAGTCTAGCACATAGGAAATTCTTAGTAAGTATTTTCTAAAAGAAAAGAAGGAGCAAAAGAGATGGAGGGAAGAGAAAGGGAAGAAATGTAAAAAAGCAAAGAAAAAAAAAAAGATGTCAAATGTCAGTGTGTGACTGCAATCCAACCTGCTTGTCTTTACTGCTCCTACACAGCCTCACTAAATAGATGATTTTTTTTCAATACACAATGAGTTTTCCATGCCATCATAATGATCTTTTGAGTTGATTATCATTTAGGCTTCTAGTCAGTAGGCAAAATGTTCCCAAGACTTACATTTTAAGAAAGTGCTTTGCAAGGTGTTAGATAAAACATGTATGGAGCGTATGTGAATGCCCTTAGAGACAGACTCATGGGAGATGAAACTGAACACAGCAAAACTCACTTTGAAAACAAATGCTCCATTCAGATCTCTCTTAAAGCCACTGTTCATTTGGTTCACTTGATTACATAAAAATTTTGTTGAAAGCAGTATAAAGGCCAAAAAAACCTTTCAAAATAATGTGAAAAATTGAAAAGTGATACCTGGGGCCTTGTTCTACGGAACATCCTTTCAGACGAAAGCCCTTTGTCTTCCCTGTCCTTCACGTCCGTCTCGAGTGCTGTGATTCATTACACAGTCCATCTTCATTTACAATCCTTTTGCCACGCCTTGTTGCTGAAGGAGTGGAAAGAAATCCATTAGACACAAGCCTGGCTTTCTTTTACCAGCAGGCATCAAACAACCTTATAGAGTCATTTCCTATTAATTACAAATTGATTGTGTATAAACATTTCAACACTATTTTTCAAATGATTATAAACAAGCTGTGATTGGTTAAGAGGTCAGATAAAGATGGCGGGACAGGAAGAGGGAAAGGGAGGGGCAGAGAAGTGAAACAAAGCCGCCTGATAGTCGGGCTTCGTGGTATTTATAAATGTCAATTGGCGCTGAATGATGGGTGAGTTTGAGAAACCTCAAAACCCAAAGAATGCATAATGTTAACTTAATAGATTCTTTCAGGCCTGGGTTACCACAGTATTTACTGTGATCGTACATTCATGGTAATAACGTAACAGTGCCTTTCATCCCCAAATCTCAGATATTTGCACGTTTATAAACCCTCAATCTCTGAACCAGCTGCTGAATAACATTCCAGTATGTGCCTATATAACTTGTTAGAAAACAAGGCTATGTGTGGCTTCTCTAAGATAACATATTAGAATGGCAACTCTGTAGACTAGATTATCAAAGCATACTTTTAAGAAAGAGTGAAATAATGAAGACATTCTGTATATAGAAATTACACTGGAATGGGAAAATGATACTGTAACAAATTTTTCAACTGAGATTTAGTGAAACAATGAAATGCAATGATACAAGATTATTCTTCTTTTTCCAAAGTTAAAAGGAAAGAAAATATACTCATTTCTAAGTTGCCTAGAAAACAATGGACATTCAGTTTGGTTTTTTTTTTTTTTTTTTTTTTTTGGTGGTACACGGGCCTCTCACTGTTGTGGCCTCTCCCGTTGCGGAGCACAGGCTCCGGACGCGCAGGCTCAGCGGCCATGGCTCACAGGCCCAGCGGCTCCGCGGCATGTGGGATCTTCCCAGACTGGGGCACGAACCCATGTCCCCTGCATCGGCAGGCGGACTCTCAACCACTGCGCCACCAGGGAAGCCCTCAGTTTGGTTTTTTAATCTTCGTGTTTTGTGTGTTTCCTTGCTTATAGCTGGATGTTGCAACTTTGGCAAAGCTAGGTCAAGCCTGTTATTGTCCACAGTGAAAACAACCCAGTTACAGACTCATGGAATTTCAGACTAGAAAGGGAATACTTTAAGACGTATCTACTTTGGTGCTCCAAATTTTCTTTTTCTTTCTTTCTTTTTTTTTGTTAATGTTTGTATATAAATAGTTGTACATATTTGAAGGTATGTGTGTTGAAAACCTTGGGTAAAGTGTCTAGTTTTATGAGGCGCTGCTACAATTAAATTCAGTGTGACTTAGAGTTAACCATCTCCCACAGGGGGTATTATAAAGATTAAGTTATGTTTGCTACATGAACTTTCTAAAAAATTTAACCTTCAAAGCTCAAAAAAATATTTTTCTGGGAATATATTCAAAGTAAATAATTGCAATGAATGAGTCTTTGAAAAGTCGTTCATACATCCTAAAATCCAGAATGATGAAATCAACTCTAGTTTTAAGGTCCCAAAGAAAGACGTTTCTTGCTGTTAAGAAATCATTCCCTCTAACTGCTGCCTTGCTGGGATGACCAACAAATCATCATGCTCTTTAGAGCCTGATCTAATTAAATCCTCAAGAAGAAATGAGAAAATCATTAGTGGTAGGTGACTGCTTAAGGCTTTTAATTCAATTATTCAGATCAGATAAAAGCAGAGTACAGATTCCGAGTTTAAACTGAATTCTATCCTAACTATATTGGTTTAGATGTGTCTTAAAAGAATCACTCGGTGAATCCTTAGATATGGCTTTATCAGATACTTAAAAAAGAAATCCAGATGTTGTCCCATTAGGTCAATCTAAATCAAGGTATACAAACATTCAAAAAAGTTTTGGTCAGAATGAACTTCAGTTAAAATGCTTTATTGGATGCCATTTAACATCTGTTAGAAACTGGCTTTATTTCATTTATGTTTATTTGTTCCATAAATAGAAGTGATAACCATGACTGTTTTATATAATGCTTGTTTATGTAATAAGATATAACTGTACGGTGGGTCCCAGGAACATTATTATATTTGTTTGCTTCTGTTTTCCCAAATAGATGAAAGAAGCAAAACATACTTGTCCATTTTTAAAGTTTATTATAGCGTTTGGATTGCCATTCAAATTGAATCAATTTCAACACAGCAAGACCTTTCTAAATTCAATCCTACAGCACTTTAGTAAGTGAAAACTATATTTTTCATGAGTCATTCTTTGAATCACAAAATGTTCATCATCCAGGAGGGTTTATTGTATCCATAAAACTAATGCGACACAATAATAGGTGTTAATGTCAGCAGTATCTGGCTGTTTATTTGGTAGCATTCAATACTGAAAGGTTAGTGCTTAAGGCTTCCATGTGTTGTCTAACATTTCAAAGTATTCATGCTATCAAGTGCTTAGTCAATGGGTCAAGTTTTTTTCTCGCTATTCTCCAGAGCAAAAAAAAAAAAAAAATCTAAGTTTATTTTCCTTTATAATCAACATAGTGAAATGGAGGATTAAAAAAAAAAAAAAAAAAGCAGCCGCCAGGATCTCAGTGGTAATCATGGTTTTTTTCCACCTAGGTTAAGCTTCTCCTTTTAGATACACTCCAACCTCTCCTACTTTGACCAAGTAGAAACTCTTAAAGATGGAAAGTACCCATCTTTAGGTACCTATAAAGTATATCAACTAAACTGCATTGCAGAATATTTACATTCTATAACAATACATACTGTCCTTCCTGACTCTTAAGACATATGGATAGGATTTATATTTTAACACTCTAGAATAACCTAGAGGTTTTGTCCTACTAAAATAAATTTCTTCCTTACTCCAGTTGAGAAAGGATAAAGTATACAAAGTATTTTTATATCCACATTACTAATTTTCATAAATTGCTACACTTAATCTCCAAGTAGAACCAAAATCAGTTCTTCATAAAAACAACAAAGAGATTTTTTGAGAATTAAGGAGATAACTTTATATCATTAATTACATCAAATTTTACTTCTTTATTAATTTATTTTGCCTCAGAAAGAAATTAAATTAATAGGACTAGCGATCAAGACAGACAGTTCTACACGCACTTTTATTGTTTGATCAAAACCAGTGCTCTTCATTTTCCTCATCTGTTTATTCAGAATAAAATACCTGCCCAATAGATACAGTATGAGAATGAAAATATGAATTTAAGTGGAAAGCTTTAAGAATAAAAGGATTATACTATATTAGCTTTATCATAAAATATGTAAAGGGCTCACCAACTATTTGCCACAGTGAGCGATCCTTGGTTCTAGAATTTAAGGTTAAAAATTAAGTCTCTTGGGACTTCCCTGGTGACCCAGCGGTAGAGAATCCGCCTTGCAACGCAGGGGACGCGGGTGTGACCCCTGGTCAGGGAACTAAGATCCCACATGCCGTGGGGCAACTAAGCCCACGCGCCGCAAGTACTGAGCTCGTGCCCCTCAACTAGAGCCTGTTTGCCGCAAACTACAGAGCCCATGTGCCCTGAAGCCTGAGCGCCACAACTGAAGAGAAGCCCGCACACCACAGTGAAAGATCCTGCACGCCTCAACAAAGATCCCACATGCCGCAACTAAGATCCGATGCAGCCAAAAAATTAATTAATTAATTAATAAAATTTTTTTTTAAGATTAAAGCTCTTGGGCTTCCCTGGTGGCGCAGTGGTTGAGAGTCTGCCTGCTGATGCAGGGGACACGGGTTTGTGCCCCGGTCCAGGAAGATCCCACAGGCCGCGGAGCGGCTGGGCCCGTGAGCCATGGCTGCTGAGCTTGCGCGTCCGGAGCCTGTGCTCTGCAATGGGAGAGGCCCGCGTACCGCAAAAAAAAAAAAAAAAAAAAAAAAAAAATTAACATTGTAACACCAAAAGGCAACTCTGGGAAACAGACTACCAAGGAAATTTAATTTGAACCTCCACTATCCCATGGTCTGGCTTCAACCAACAATGACCAGTGAGTGAAGGAATGGATGGACAACGAATCTTCCCAACAATTCCACATAAATACTGAATATTTCTCTCAAGTGGGGATTTGGGGTGTAATACTTAAAAACCATTTATTAGAAGGAAGATCTTTGCCTTTTCATATAGATAGAGATATAATATTATCATATTCATATGTATCAGAGTCCTGCATATAATCCAAGATACGTGTAGAATCATATGAAGAATGGGCAAATTTCATTATTTATTTATTGATGGTTATTTCTTTATAGCATGCTACAGTAGGTATTTCCTTAAGCTATGCTTTATGAATGACAACTTTACAAATAACTTCAATAATATCTATTTCATTTCCCAAAAATAGTCTTGCTAAAAAATGATTTAAAATTTTCTGGTTTGGACTCAGATATCTTAACAAATAATTATAATTAATTTCCCAATGTCTGTAAAAGGTTAATTCAAATAAGCATTGATAAATAAATAACAAAAGTTGTTCCATTTTTGGGTGGAGCGGCATAGTAAATCTAGAGAGGTATAAAACAAGTCATTGCTTGTAAGAGCAAACAGCAATAATTTCTTGCATCTATACAGATGAGATAGCTTTTATATTCGGCGTGTGAACACTGGGCATAAACTAAGCTGATGTTTTCCTATCTCCCCTTTAGCGATCATTTCCTCCAAAGCATTTGCTTGAGGATAATGCCCACAGTCCACACTCAGCCATCTCCAGGGCAGACAATAGGGTTTCACTCCCCTTTCTACACACCTTCCTGACCTTGAGACGTTTGAGCATTTTAATCAAAATCTTCCAGTTTTTTCCTAAAATAACTTTGATATTTACTTTGCTCTGTTTTTACCTGAGTAAGTGTGAGAGCGGCAAGGACAGTGAGGCGTGTCCCAAATTAGCCCTGTCCTGCAATCGCTTGGACTATTACCCTGGCCCCAGACAGAATATGGGAAGGAAGCAGAGGGTCGTTCTCTCTCTCCCAGAAGAGCTTGTTTATTCTTCTGACAGCAGAGAACACTCATTTTTGTTTGAAGGGCCCTGACTATGCTATCTGTCTTGCCCTTGTGGTCTTCGACTTGGCAGTTCACATGAGCTCATTATTTAGTACACATGAACACATACAAAAAGACAGAGAGGACAATTAAAACCTAATTCAAACTCAAATGTTAACTATTTTAAAAGGTTTATGTCATTATGCTTCAGAAGTGGAAGAGTGTTATGTTTTAGTAATGGAATACTGTTTTGCTGTGGCTTCCAGCATTTTCACATGAGAGTCATTTTTCTGAGCCAAAACATTTGGCAGATCTCTGTAATGAAAATAATATAACTTTTAGTATCTCTTGATTGAGAAAATAAAACACTACTCTAAAGTTGACCATATATTTAAGTAGCTTCTACACACAATAAAAGTATTATGCATATGCATATGTATTATATATGTTTTTTGTGTATATATATGTATATATGTGTATGTATTCAATCATTTATAAACAAGCTCAATTTAGATATGTTTTGTGAACTCCTTGAAATTATCCTTTATCCCCAGGGGTTTGAAGCCAGTGGATTGGGGACAGCTGATTTACTGGAGTGACACAGCTAGGTCATCCGGTAGGCTGGCATTATTGCTTTGTCCCTAGAAGATGCTGCACTCCTCGGGTGGTTACGTCTCTGTTTAAAGACCTGAGCTTTGCCATAACTCCCTGGGAAACTGCTTCTTGTTGTGCCCTCTCATCTTCTTGGTCCGATGAAACATCAAGTTCACTCTACAACATCAAAGTCAGATTTAAGGTTGTCTCACATAACACTGGATGTTTACAAGTTGCTTCTGTCTTTGGGCTGCATGTAATGTTATCTATTTAATCAAAAATTTCAGAGAAAATACTGAGTAAGAGAACATGCTTTTTTATTCCCACCTGCCTCTGGTGTCACATGCAGGCAGAGAGTCACCCAAGGAAGGCTTTTTACTTTCTCACAGAGAGACAGTGTCCCCCCACAGTCCTGAGGCTGATGAGGCTACTGTCACCAAAGAAGCCTCTTCCTTTGTTCCCCTCTGGAGTCCGTCCAGTACCACTGCAGTGGTACTTGTAGTGCAATAAGTGGACGCGCGTACTTCATCAGTGTCTACAAACTTAGACATTCTTCTCAATCTCTGTCTCCATTTCTAAAGCACAAAAATATAGTCTCCCAATGTGGGAGCATTCCTTCTTGTATATAAACAGAGATCCTGCTACTCTTATATTGTAAGGGTGGTAGATATGTATGCAGGTCTTTTTCCCTTGGAAGTCATGTTCAAAAATTAAATATATGAGTTATATGCTTACAAATTAAATTTATAAAATTGGGGTCACAATAGGAGGCCACAGTTCTCAGGTAAATAAAATTCCAGTCTCAATGTAGTTTTTAATGAATACACTACAGTTTCTAGAGTTTTAAAAAATACATCATACTGGGGCTTCCCTGGTGGCGCAGTAGTTAAGAATCCGCCTGCCACTGCAGGGGACATGGGTTCGATCCCTGGTCTGGGGAGATCCCACATACCGAGGAGCAACTAAGCCTGTGCGCCACAACTACTGAGCCCGCGAGCCACAACTACTGAGCCCACGTGCCACAACTGCTGAAGCCCATGCACCTAGACCCCGAGCTCTGCAACAAGAGAAGCCACTGCAATGAGAAGCCCGTGCACTGCAACGAAGAGTAGCCCCCGCTCGCCGCAACTAGAGAAAGCCCGTGAGCAGCAACCCAACGCAGCCAAAAATAAGTAAATTAATTAATTTTTAAAAATACATCATACTGTTGCCCAGGGAGTCAATTTCTAGAAGGATGGGCTATTTTTGCTCAATACTCCTAGTAGTTCTCAATGCAAACAAGACAAAATCATATGGGCCAGTAGTTTTTGAAATCGAATATGATCTTGACAATACGCCACTGAAATTATCCTAGAGTTCTCTGCATGCCTTATAGATTTTAATACTTTTGATACCTTGCATTGAGCAAGTCCCTTGAACGTGATTCCTGTATAACCAGAGCCAGCTTTGAAAGATTCAAGGTTATAGTGCAATTTGAGAGGCTCTGAGAAAGATTTTCACGCAGGCCATTCCATTGTTATCTTGGCTTAGTGAATTGTATAAAACATGTAAAAATTTAGCTTGAAAAGAATATAGGAAACTCAATTATTTAAGTTAATTAACTAATGCTTTTCCAAGAACATATTTGCCAAAGGGGGAAGGAAGAGGTCTAGATAAGCAGGTAGCTAAAGGGTAACTCCTTTTGAGGGGAAAAGGAATTTAAAGAAAGACTTTTACTAACCACAGCCTTAGCCGTCTTCACAGTACTGTCCCAAACAGCCATGGGTAACTTCTGCCCATGGGCCTCAATCATCTATGTGTCAAGCCAAAATGGACAAGAAGTTAAGTTACGAAATCATGATGATAACCATAGCAATAGCATCTCCTACCACTTACTGAGTACCTGGCAGTAGGTGACATGCTTCACATTGATTACCGAGCCTAGGTTTATTCTCTAAGGATTAAGGATTTTGAATTCTAGATCCAGAGTTACCAAATCATTTTTTTATGGTGTATCCCACAGAAAGTCACTAGAAAAAATAAAGCTATGTTACATTCTCTTTAGATCTTAGTAATAATAGTGAAGATGGCTGATGCTGATTGCATGCTTACTATGCACCAGGCAGTCACCACACTGAGAACCTTCCATGGATGTGATGCTCAAAACACCCCATGGAATCAGTGTTATTGTTATTGTCAGGTCACAGATGAGGAACCTGAGGCTTAGAGAGGTTAAGTAACTTCTCTGAAGGTGTGCAACTAGTTAATGGCAAAGCCAGATTCCAACTCGGCAATTACGGCTTCAGAGCAGGAGCTTTTAATTACTTTGTCACAGAATTAATATGTCATTTGGGAATGTTGCATAAAGCCCAGAACAGCTAAACCATTTGTTCTCAACAGAGGTGAACTGAAGTAATTTACAGAATACAAAACCAACAACTTAGGAGGCATTAGAGCAGCTTTAGTAAGATACAGAAAGCAATTAGGATTGAACATGCATGACACATATGTATAATTGATTTATATACATAAATTATTATGTAATATTAATTTATATGCTATTTATATAATAATTATCTCTATGTATACATATATATAATTCCAACTACCAAGGTAGAAGCTCTTCCTTTTTAATCTCAGCCTTGCCAAATATGGTCTTTTTATATTGTCTTTAATAACTCTTTGAGACACCGTGGCCTCTAATATTATCATTGTTACCTTAATATAGTAGAAAAAATGTAAGTTAAGGATTTTAAAATAACTTATCTTTTTGCCTTCCTCAAAGAGAGACTCAGAAATTGAGCTTTGAAAAAGTAATATTATTTCAAAGTGACATTTTCTTCAACAGTTCTATCTCAAGTAATACTTTTTTTTTTTTTTGCTGTACGCGGGCCTCTCACCGTTGTGGCTCCTCCCGTTGCGGAGCACAGGCTCCACACGCACAGGCCCAGCGGCCACGGCCCACGGGCCCAGCCGCTCCGCGGCATGTGGGATCCTCCCGGACCGGGGCACGAACCCGTGTCCCCTGCATCAGCAGGCGGATTCCCAACCACTTGCGCCACCGGGGAAGCCCTCAAGTAATACTTTTAACCCAGATTTTGAAGAATGGATAGAAGTATAATATGCTCATTGAAAATATTATTTGCAGGAAAAATATTATTTCCTGATATAATTTACAAAGAAGAGGGCAAACTACTAATAATTCTGATTGACAGATAATCTACAAAACAGCTCTTTTTACAATAAGTCTTTCTTATGATACCTACACTTTTACTAAGGAGCTACTGTTTCACGTTTTGTAAAACTGAGGATTTAAAAGTTAAAATAATCAGAAAGCATGAAGCTCTTTTAACCACAAAATTCGGGTTTCCAATGATCTGGTTACATGAATTTTCTGACCAATTAAACTTTAACCTTGAGATTTTGTTTGCTTCAGTGCTTGCCTTGTAAGAATTGTCCAGTAAAGACATTTCTTTACATGCTAAGGAGCTTGTAATTCATTGTTTGAAACCCTGATAAGTGTTATAACATTTGCCTTAATAAGAATAATTTAGCAAATATAAATTTATCTTTGCATGCTAACCAAAGATCCTATAACCATTGCCAGAACACTCTATAGACATGAGGATTTGAGTGATTAGTATGGAGGTATAATAACCCCCAAATAGCCCCTCAACATTTTAAAAACATTTCTGTCATAAATTATTTTACTGTAAATTTTTCTCTTCAAATTTTTGGGTAAGGCAAGGGGAAAAAAATCTAGTTTTGGAAACATTTTGCACAACACATGTATTCTGAAAAGATGAATAAGAATTAAATTGTATAAATGGCTTCATCATTTTAGACTGACTAAGGGAATTCCAGGGCTAATTCTTCAGGAAAATAAATAAATGCAACCTAATTTATCATCTTGTTTCATTTGGTTGAGATTGTGAATGCTGGATTTGCACCAAGTGAGGTCAGCCTTGACCCAGAAAAAACAGATGTCCATAAATGGTGTCTTAGACAACTTGGTCATTGCACTGCTTTCACTGGACTATCCTTGGGCTCTGGATTAAATTTAGTCCTTGCTTTTAGTTACTGAATGAGATGCTTAGTCTGAAATGTTGCAATGTTTCTTCTCTCTCTCTCTCTCTCTCTCAGCATACACATGCACACTTGCACATATATACAGAATATTGCAGCAAATTGAATCAAAGCCTGGTACTCTTTGTGTGGCTCCATTAAACCATCCCTAGGCAAGAGTTGCTCAGGATATTACTATTTGATCACATCAGCACAATGTCATGTGGGACATCCTAGACAATCAGTTTTTAGATTTATGCTCAGTGCACCTTAATTAAATCACACGATGCCTTGGCCTCTATAGTGAAGCTCACGGCGTCCAAATAATATTCTCTTCGCTTTTCCTGAAGACTTGGAACTGACTCCTTTTCCATGTCACTCTCCATTTTATTCCTACTCCATCTTTGACTTTTTCCCAGAGATAAAGACTAAGCAATAGGGCCAACACGCAGATCGATGTAGTCTCAAGTTAGTTTAATTATTGCTTCGTAGCCTTTCTTTTATATCTATTTTGCCACCATTCACTGACTAACCCAAAGCAATACTGTTTCTGAAACACCCAAGGATTATTCTTGATTCTTTCATTTTTCTCACCCAGTCCATACTTCAATGAATCATTGAGTGTGACAGATTTAACTCCTAAATTAAAATAACAACAACAACTCCCTTTCTCTCCTTCCTTACACACATGGTACTCGTTCAGGCCTTTCTTATCTTTGACATAGACTATTGAAATATTTTCCTTTGTAATCTCCCTTATATTGCCCCCCCCTTTCATTTACCCACTGTTCGGTTGCTAGGATGATCTATTTAGAATATAAATTTTAAAACTTTCAGTGGCTTAGGATACAAATGAGTTTCCTGGATATCACACAAGTAAAAGTATTATCAGATTCCTGCCCTATCATCTTTGCTCTACCTTCCTGCAGGAATGGGATGTTAATAAGAAAACATTCATTAAAGACACAGAGTTTATATGTCAAAAAGTCATAGTATTATAGTCATTGTGCTTAGATAGAATGTTAGCCTCTGGTAGAATGTTAACCCTTCAGCTCTTTGAATTCTCTCATACCTTGACTTGAACCCATATCCATCGGTGTTCCATGACTTTATTTCCTCAGGGCTACATGAGGAGATTGTGGGGCATATCCTTTTAACCGTCAATATTTATGGTTGCTACAGATGACTGCACTTTTTCCAGTGGTTCAGTAATACATACTAATCACTGGCATGTGGTAACTTTTCCCCCCAACGCGTAAGCAGTACTTGTAATGGCGGACAGGTATCATCAGAGTAGCTGGGAACTGTTGAGTGAAATTCATCAACACACTGATGTTACTTCCCAGTGAAGTCATCCTTCAAATAAGAACCCTCTGGCTGCAGCATTTACAGAAGATATGGCTCTTTGTAAGTGAGCACACACTGCAGACACGTGGGCCTAGGAAAAGGGTACAAAGAACACCCAGTCGGGGGGGTGTCACAGAACACCCTTTGTCAATCATTTTATTACACCACAGTAGTTCTGTGTTTAGAAACAGAGCAGTAAATTGAAGTCAGAAGGGATTTCCATATCTCAAAAACCAGTTATTAACTGTTTAAAGAAAATTATTCTATAATGTGTAACCTCAGTATAACTGACATAAATATTATCCTGCAAGTTAAATTTTACTTGTATTTCCGAAAGAAGCTAGCTCAGGAAAATTCCACTGTTTGAAGTTTTACCTTATCATCATATTAACGTTCTAGTTAATCTCAGTATAAATAATATCTCAAATATTTATATTTCTCTGGTATTCTTCCCTTTTTAGAGTTTTCATTCTTGTAATTGTTTGAGAAGGTATAAAGCCCATTATCACAACTTCCGCTTCGCTTTCAAAATTAACTTTCAATGTTAGTGTCCATGATTAAATGAAAAAAGAAGGCCATTGGCATTCCCTTTTCCCTGATCTTTTTTTCCAGCCCCACGGATGTCAGCCCCCATTACAGCCTGTTCTTACTTTGAAAACTACTTCAAGATACAATCCCTGCTCTGTGGGAGGGTGTTAATACAATCATCATTAACTACTATTATTCCCTTTAATCCAACAGCCTGTTTATTCTTGACACCTACTGAAATGTGTCTAAATCTCTTCTTGGAGATTGTATTGAACTCAGAATCCATCGATGCATAAAATCACCCACTTTCTTTAAGTGTATTTCCTTACGCATGAATCCACTGGAATCTATCTTTTCCACTTGCTTCCCACAACAAATTCCACAAGAAAATTGCTGTGGAATCCATTAGAGTATTTCTTTTACCCAATTTCATTCAATGAGATCACTTTGACTAATCCAAACCTTTCTGGGGGGGCTAATGATCATTTGATTCTTCTTCGGAGATGAATAATTATGGCCATACCTTTTTTGAGATTTCTCATCACTCTAATACATTCTTTTAATCAATCCTTACTGACTATTTACAATCCAAGTGAAGATTTGTGCTACAAATTAGTGATCAAACTTTTTCATTAATAATACTTTTGAAAGGAAAAGACAAACTATAGCTTGCCTGTATTTTATATCTTGGAGAAAAGTATTAATGTTACAGTATGCTGAAGTCACAATATCCGAGTTTCTTACTGTTATGGCCAAGTTCTTGGAGAAGAACCCTAGGCCTTCATTCTCAGCTGCCTTGTCTGGGCCAGTCACAGTCAAAGTACTACCTGGGACCAAGAACACTGAGACCTGGACACTGAGCAAGAAAGCACCCAGGCTCTGGGACCGCATTACTAGGGTTCCTGACAGGTGTGGTGCTATCACCATGGAACACCAGATGCCACCCTTGGCACCAGGATCACTGTGGCCTGGAGAAGGGATGTTCATGCCACTGCTGACCTGTCCTCCACAGACCTCACCTCTCTGGGTTATCTGTCCCTTAAGCAAAGTCTGAGGCTGGAGCATAGGCTGAGCTAGGTAAGAGCCAGGGAAAGTGTGTACCTGGCTTTTTTTTTTTTTTTTTTGGATTCTTTACTGGAATGGTTTAATAGAGTAGGTGTTCCTACAGAAGGGAATTGCTCAAACAGGCATTGAGTTCAGAAGTTGCTGTGTTGCCAAAACAATGTCCACTACCCCATGACCTTGATATAATCAGTTGCCTTTGCTTCAATGACATCACTTTTTTGCCCTGTCATTCATAAGAGGTTGGTTTACGGTCAGAATTTTTTTTTTTTTGTGGTACGCGGGCCTCTCACTGTTGTGGCCTCTCCCGTTGCGGAGCACAGGCTCCGGACGCGCAGGCCCAGCAGCCATGGCTCACGGGCCCAGCCGCTCCACGGCATGTGGGATCTTCCTGGACCGGGGCACGAACCCATGTCCCCTGCATTGGCAGGTGGACTCTCAACCACTGCACCACCAGGGAAGCCCCTATGGTCAGAATTTTGGTCTCCAGTGAGCCCTAAACCATTCTTCTTTCTTTTCTGTGTCTTGGGTTCTTGGAAGCATGCAACTAGTAAATCACATTTTATCAGGTCTAGAATTAAAGGTAAATGTGCAATGTGATCAGGTGGAGAGATCATTTAAAAACTGATGCTAGGGCCTCCCTGGTGGCGCAGTGGTTGAGAGTCCGCCTGCCGATGCAGGGGATACGGGTTCGTGCCCCGGTCTGGGAGGATCCCACATGCCGCGGAGTGGCTAGGCCCGTGAGCCATGGCCGCTGAGCCTGCGTGTCCAGAGCCTGTGCTCCGCAACGGGAGAGGCCACAACAGTGAGAGGCCCGCGTACCGCAAAAAAAAAAAAAAAAAAAAAAAAAAAAAAAAAAAACTGATGCTAAGGCGGGACTAGGTAGGGTAGAAATATTGATAGAAGGGGCCTGAGAATCAGAAGGTGCGGGTGCGTCCAGGTTCTGTCGGGAGCTCCTTGTGTGACGGCTCCCCTTCTGTCTCAGGAGGATGCTGGGCTCGGGTGAGACGGTCTCCAGGCCCCCTTCATTTTCTGACAGTCTATGATTTTCAAGTCACAGTGATGTTTGCCATAGCAATGGGGTGCGATGTCTGGGATGATGGCATGCTTTGTTCCCTTAATGGGGACTGAGGCAGCAGCTCCATTGGCATAAGCTGAGCTGATTGGCTGGGCCCCAAAAGCAGACCCCAGAGAGATATTGATTCTGACAGGCAAACAATTAAAGGGGGAAATTGCTGCTTTGTGGCTAAGACATCCGTGTGCCTGTGATATCCTTGACCAAGCCTTCAATGGAACATGTGGCTTAACTGCAATGGACAGAAGTGCTCTGGGTCAAGACCAGTCTCAAAAGGGGCTGGAGACGATGTCTGTGGACTGGAAAGATACACTGACATTTTCAAATCTATTTTGATTTTTGAAGACTTCTAAGAGCAGAAATGACTATCTCTTTATGTTTCTTACTTCTGCAGCCAAGTACTATGTTGGAAAATCAGTCAAAATCAAATTTTAATGTTATGCAAAGCTGCTGGGGGCCATGAAGCATTTGGCAAGTTTACTCCCACTTTCCCTCCACATCTCCTGCCAACGTTTTCTTCTGCATTTGATCCTTTTGCTCTGTTCTTTTTCATCTTTTCTCCTTTAACATATTCCCATACTATTTGTACTCTTTAAAAATATGCACACGTATTCCCATGATTCCTTCCCTCACAGACTTTCATAATATCCATGAATGAGGTGCTGAGTGGCCCAGATCCCTCAGGATCACAGCAAAGGATGAAGTTTTACAAACTCAAGCCCTTTTAGTGGGTGTGTTCCAGCTCCAGCCATCAGTCCCTGGCACCTTGACCTGGATGTGACAGTGGGAGCTGTGTCTGCTGTATTTCAACTGTCCATCCTGCTTCAACCAGGCACAAGGGTGCAAATGTCAGGACCCTATATCAAGCGTTCTTACCATACATGTCTCTAGAACATACATGAGCTAGCTGGAGCCGCCATAACAAATGAGGAATAACTAACACTGATTGCTTGGTGTTTCCGGAATGGAAATGTTGTAGAGCTGTCTGAGTGGATATTTTAGGTTATGTCTACCCTTTGCCCCTTAAGGATACGTGACACAATTCTAAAACATTAATAGGACTTCCCTGGTGGTACAGTGGTTAAGAATCCCCCTGCCTATGCAGGGGACATGGGTTCGAGCCCTGGTCCAGGAAGAGCCCACATGCCACGTGAGCCACAACTACTGAGCTCACGTGCCTCAACTACTAAAGCTCATGTGCCTAGAGCCTGTGCTCCAAACAAGAGAAGCCACAGCAATGAGAAGCCCACGCACCTCAGCGAAGAGTAGCCCCCGCTCGCCACAACTAGAGAAAGCAACGAAGACCAAACACAGCCAAAATAAATAAATAAATAAAATTAAGTTAACAAACAAACAAAAACCAAAATAAAAAGTTAAAGACTTCCGGGGAAGATGGCGGAAGAGTAAGACGCGGAGCTCACCTTCCTCCCCATAGATACACCAGGAATACAGCTACACGTGGAACAACTCCTACAGAACACCTACTGAACGCTGGCAGAAGGCCTCAGACCTCCCAAAAGCCAAGAAACTCCCCACGTACCTGGGTAGGGCAAAGTGGAGAGATTCCCGCACAGAGGATCGGTGCCAACCAGCACTCACCAGCCTGAGAGGCTTGTCTGCTCGCCCGCCGGGGCGGGCGGCGCTGGGAGCTGAGGCTTGGGCTTCAGTCAGAGCGCAGGGAGAGGACTGGGGCTGGCGGCGAGAACTCAGCCTGAAGGGGGCTAATGTGCCACAGCTAGCCGGGAGGGAGTCCGGGAAAACTCTGGAGCTGCCGAAGAGGAAAGAGACTTTTTCTTCCCTCTTTGTTTCCTGGTGCGCGAGGAGAGGGGATTAAGAGCGCCGCTTAAAGGAGCTCCAGAGACGGGCGCGAGGCGCGGCTGAAAGCGCGGACCCCAGAGACGGGCGTGGGACGCTGGGGCTGCTGCCGCCGCCAAGAGGCCTGTGTGCGAGCGCAGGTCACTGTCCACGCCCCTCTTCCGGGGAGCCTGTGCAGCCCGTCACTGCCCAGGTCCCGGGATCCAGAGACGGCTTCCCAAGGAGAGCGCACGGCGCGTACGGCGTGCCTCGGGCTGGCGCAACGTCACGCCGGCCTCTGACGCCGCAGGCTCGCCCCGCCTCCGTACCCCTCCCTCCCCTCCGGCCTGAGTGAGCCAGAGTCCCCGAAGCGGCTGCTCCTTTAACCCTGTCCTGTCTGAGCGAAGACAAGACGCCCTCCGGCGACCTACACGGAGAGGCGGGGCCAAATCCAAAGCTGAGACCCGGGAGCTGTGAGAACAAAGAAGAGAAAGGGAAATCTCTCTCAGCAGCCTCAGAAGCAGCGGATTAAAGCTCCACAATCGGGCCTCCCTGGTGGCGCAGTGGTTGAGAGTCCGCCTGCTGATGCAGGGGATACGGGTTCGTGCCCCGGTCTGGGAGGATCCCATATGCCGCGGAGCGGCTGGGCCCGTGAGCCATGGCCGCTGAGCCTGCGCATCCAGAGCCTGTGCTCCGCAACGGGAGAGGCCACAACAGTGAGAGGCCCGCGTACCGCAAAAAAAAAAAAAAAAAAAAAAGCTCCACAATCAACTTGATGTACCCTGCATCTGTGGAATACATGAACAGACAACGAATCATCCCAAATTGAGGAGCCAGGAGTCAGTGCTGGGCCTCTGAGGTGGGAGAGCCAACTTCAGGACACTGGTCCACAAGAGACCTCCCAGCTCCACATAATATCAAACGGTGAAAATCTTCCAGAGATCTCCATCTCAACACTAGCACCCAGCTTCACTCAACGACCAGCTACAGTTCTGGACACCCTATGCCTAGCAAGACAGGAACACAACGCCACCCAGAGGCTGCCTAAAATCATAAAAAGTCCACAGACACCCCAAAACACACCACCAGACGTGGACCTGCCCACAGAAAGATAAGATCCAGCCTCATCCACCAGAACACAGGCAGTAGTCCCCTCCACCAGGAAGCCTACACAACCCACTGAACCAACCTTAGCCACTGGGGACAGACACCAAAAACAACGGGAACTACGAACCTGCAGCCTGCAAAAAGGAGACCCCAAACACAGTAACATAAGCAAAATGAGAAGACAGAAAAACACAGAGCAGGAAAAGGAGCAAGATTAAAACCCACCAGACCTAACAAATGAAGAGGAAATAGGCAGTATACCTGAAATAGAATTCAGAATAATGATAGTAAAGATGATCCAAAATCTTGGAAATAGAATAGACAAAATGCAAGAAACAGTTAACAAGGACCTAGAAGAAATAAAGATGAATCAAGCAATGATTCAAAACACAATAAATGAAATGAAAAATACTCTAGATGGGATCAATAGCAGAATAACTGAGGCAGAAGAACAGATAAGTGATGTGGAAGATAAAATAGTGGAAATAACTACTTCAGAGCAGAAGAAAGAAAAAAGAATGAAAAGAACTGAGGACAGTCTCAGAGACCTCTGGGACAACATTAAACGCACCAACATTTGAATTATAGGGGTTCCAGAAGAAGAAGAGAAAAAGAAAGGGACTGAGAAAATATTTGAAGAGATTATAGTTGAAAACTTCCCTAATATGGGAAAGGAAATAGTAAGTCAAGTCCAGGAGGCACAGAGAGTCCCATACAGGATAAATCCAAGGAGAAATACACCAAGACACATATTAATCAAACTGCCAAAAATTAAATACAAAGAAAACATATTAAAAGCAGCAAGGGAAAAACAACAAATAACACACAAGGGAATCCCCATCAGGTTAACAGCTGATCTTTCAGCAGAAACTGTGCAAGCCAGAAGGGACTGGCAGGACATATTTAAAGTGATGAAGGAGAAAAACCTGCAACCAAGATTACTCTACCCAGCAAGGATCTCATTCAGATTTGATGGAGAAATTAAAATGTTTACAGACAAGCAAAAGCTGAGAGAGTTCAGCACCACCAAACCAGCTTTACAACAAATGCTAAAGGAACTTCTCTAGGCAAGAAACACAACAGAAGGAAAAGACCTACAATAATGAACCCAAAACATTTAAGAAAATGGGAATAGGAACATACATATTGATAATTACCTTAAATGTAAATGGACTAAATGCTCCCACCAAAAGACACAGATTGGCTGAATGGATACAAAAACAAGACCCATATATATGCTGTCTACAAGAGACCCACTTCAGACCTAGAGACACATACAGACTGAAAGTAAGGGGATGGAAAAAGATATTCCATGCAAATGGAAACCAAAAGAAAGCTGGAGTAGCAATTCTCCTATCAGACAAAATAGACTTTAAAATAAAGACTACTAGAAGAGACAAAGAAGGACACTACATAATGATCAAGGGATCAATCCAAGAAGAAGATATAACAATTGTAAATATTTATGCACCCAACATAGGAGCATCTCAATACATAAGGCAAATACTAACAGCCATAAAAGGGGAAATCAACAGTAACAAATTCATAGTAGGGGACTTTAACACCCCACTTTCACCAATGGACAGATCATCCAAAATGAAAATAAATAAGGAAACACAAGCTTTAAATGATACATTAAATAAGATGGACTTAATTGATATTTATAGGACATTCCATCCAAAAACAACAGAATACACATTTTTCTCAAGTGCTCATGGAACATTCTGCAGGATAGATCATATCTTGGGCCACAAATCAAGCCTTGGTAAATTTAAGAAAATTGAAATTGTATCAAGTATCTTTTCCAGCCACAATGCTATGAGACTAGATATCAATTACAGGAAAAGATCTGTAAAAAATACAAATACATGGAGGCTAAACAATACACTACTTAATAACGAAGTGATCACTGAAGAAATCAAAAAGGAAATTAAAAAATACCTAGAAACAAATGACAATGGAGACACGACGACCCAAAACCTATGGGATGCAGCAAAAGCAGTTCTAAGAGGGAAGTTTATAGCAATACAATCCCACCTTAAGAAACAGGAAACATCTCGAATAAACAACCTAACCTTGCACCTAAAGCAATTAGAGGAAGAAGAACAAAAAACACCCCAAAGTTAGCAGAAGGAAAGAAATCATAAAAATCAGATCAGAAATAAATGAAAAAGAAATGAAGGAAACGATAGCAAAGATCAATAAAACTAAAAGCTGGTTCTTTGAGAAGGTAAACAAAATGGATAAACCATTAGCCAGACTCATCAAGAAAAAAAGGGAGAAGACTCAAATCAATAGAATTAGAAATGAAAAAGGAGAAGTAACAACTGACACTGCAGAAATACAAAAGATCATGAGAGATTACTACAAGCAACTCTATGCCAATAAAATGGACAACCTGGAAGAAATGGACAAATTCTTAGAAATGCACAACCTGCCAAGACTGAATCAGGAAGAAATAGAAAATATGAACAGACCAATCACAAGCACTGAAATTGAAACTGTGATAAAAAATCTTCCAACAAACAAAAGCCCAGGACCAGGTGGCTTCACAGGCGAATTCTATCAAACATTTAGAGAAGAGCTAACACCTGTCCTTCTCAAAGTCTTCCAAAATATAGCAGAGGGAGGAACACTCCCAGGCGAATTCTATCAAACATTTAGAGAAGAGCTAACACCTGTCCTTCTCAAAGTCTTCCAAAATATAGCAGAGGGAGGAACACTCCCAAACTCATTCCACAAGGCCACCATCACCTTGATACCAAAACCAGACAAGGATGTCACAAAGAAAGAAAACTACAGGCCAATATCACTGATGAACATAGATGCAAAAATCCTCAACAAAATACTAGCAAACAGAATCCAACAGCACATTAAAAGGATCATACACCATGATCAAGTGGGGTTTATTCCAGGAATGCAAGGATTCTTCAATATATGCAAATCAATCAACGTGATACACCATATTAACAAATTGAAGGAGAAAAACCATATGATCATCTCAATAGATGCAGAGAAAGCTTTTGACAAAATTCAACACCCATTTATGATAAAAACCCTGCAGAAAGTAGGCATAGAGGGAATTTCCTCAAATAATAAAGGCCATATATGACAAACCCACAGCCAACATTGTCCTCAATGGTGAAAAACTGAAACCATTTCCACTAAGATCAGGAACAAGACAAGGTTGCCCACTCTCACCACTTTTATTCAACATAGTTTTGGAAGTTTTAGCCACAGCAATCAGAGAAGAAAAGGAAATAAAAGGAATCCAAATTGGAAAAGAAGAAGTAAAGCTGTCACTGTTTGCAGATGACATGATACTATACATAGAGAATCCTAAAGATGCTACCAGAAAACTACTAGAGCTAATCAATGAATTTGGTAAAGTAGCAGGATACAAAATTAATGCACAGAAATCACTGGCATTCCTATATACTAATGATGAAAAATCTGAAAGAGAAATCAAGAAAACACTCCCATTTACCATTGCAACAAAAAGAATAAAATATCTAGGAATAAACCTACCGAAGGAGACAAAAGACCTGTATGCAGAAAATTATAAGACACTGATGAAAGAAATTAAAGATGATACAAATAGATGGAGAGATATACCATGTTCTTGGATTGGAAGAATCAACATTGTGAAAATGACTCTACTACCCAAAGCAATCTACATATTCAATGCAATCCCTATCAAACTACCACTGGCATTTTTCACAGAACTAGAACAAAAAATTTCACAATTTGTATGGAAACACAGAAGACCCCGAATAGCCAAAGCAATCTTGAGAACGAAAAATGGAGCTGGAGGAATCAGGCTCCCTGACTTCAGACTATACTACAAAGCTACAGTAATCAAGACAGTATGGTACTGGCACAAAAACAGAAAGATAGATCAATGGAACAGGATAGAAAGCCCAGAGATAAACCCACGGACATATGGTCACCTTATCTTTGATAAAGGAGGCAGGAATGTACAGTGGAGAAAGGACAGTCTCTTCAATAAGTGGTGCTGGGAAAACTGGACAGGGACATGTAAAAGTATGAGATTAGAACACTCCCTAACACCATACACAAAAATAAGCTCAAAATGGATTAAAGACCTAAGTGTAAGGCCAGACACTATCAAACTCTTAGAGGAAAACATAGGCAGAACACTCTATGGCATAAATCACAGCAAGATCCTTTTTGACCCACCTCCTAGAGAAATGGAAATAAAGACAAAAATAAGCACATGGGACCTAATGAAACTTAAAAGCTTTTTCACAGCAAAGGAAACCATAAACAAGACCAAAAGACAACCCTTAGAATGGGAGAAAATATTTGCAAATGAAGCAACTGACAAAGGATTAATCTCCAAAATTTATAAGCAGCTCATGCAGCTCAATAACAAAAAAAGAAACAACCCAATCCAAAAATGGGCAGAAGACCTAAACAGACATTTCTCCACAGAAGATATACAGACTGCCAACAAACACATGAAAGGATGCTCAACATCTTTAATCATTAGAGAAATGCAAATCAAAACTACAATGAGATATCATCTCACACCAGTCAGAATGGCCATCATCAAAAAATCTAGAAACAATAAATGCTGGAGAGGGTGTGGAAAAAAGGGAACACTCTTGCACTGCTGGTGGGAATGTGAATTGGTACAGCCACTATGGAGAACAGTATGGAGGTTCCTTAAAAAACTACAAATAGAACTACCATATGACCCAGCAATCCCACTACTGGGCATATACCCTGAGAAAACCATAATTCAAAAAGAGTCATGTACCAAAATGTTCATAGCAGCCCTATTTACAATAGCCCGGAGATGGAAACAACCTAAGTGTCCATCATCGGATGAATGGATAAAGAAGATGTGGCACATATATACAATGGAATATTACTCAGCCATAAAAAGAAACGAAATTGAGCTATTTGTAATGAGGTGGATGGACCTAGAGTCTGTCATACAGAGTGAAGTAAGTCAGAAAGAGAAAGACAAATACTGTATGCTGACACATATATATGGAATTTAAGAAAAAAAAATGTCATGAAGAACATAGGGGTAAGACAGGAATAAAGACACAGACCGGGCTTCCCTGGTGGCACAGTGGTTGAGAATCTGCCTGCTAATGCAGGGGACACGGGTTCGAGCCCTGGTCTGGGAGGATCCCACATGCCACGGAGCACCTAGGCCTGTGAGCCACAACTACTGAGCCTGCGCGTCTGGAGCCTGTGCTCCGCAACGAGAGGCCGCAATAGTGAGAGGCCCGTGCACCGCGATGCAGAGTGGCCCCCGCTAGCCACAACTAGAGAAAGCCCTGGCACAGAAACGAAGACTCAACACAGCAAAAATAAATAAATATTAATAAACTCCTACCCCCAACATCTTTAAAAAAATAAAATAAAAAAAAAAAATAAAGACACAGACCTACTAGAGAATGGACTTGAGGATATGGGGAGGGGGAAGGGTAAGCTGTGACAAAGCCAAAGAGAGGCATGGACATATATACACTACCAAACGTAAGGTAGATAGCTAGTGGGAAGCAGCCGCAGAGCACAGGGAGATCAGCTCGGTGCTTAGTGACCGCCTGGAGGGGTGGGATAGGGAGGGTGGGAGGGAGGGAGATGCAAGAGGGAGGGTGTATGGGAACATATGTATATGTATAACTGATTCACTTTGTTATAAAGCAGAAACTAACACACCATTGTTAAGCAATTATACTCCAATAAAGATGTTAAAAAATGTATAAATAAAAAAATAAAATAATAAAATAAAAAAACTCTCTCCTTCCTGCCCTCTGCCCCATCTCCCCCCTCCCCAAAGGCCGCAGCTTTTATTCCAAGTCCATCAATGTAGGAGGGGGAAGCAGGAGGCCCAAAGAGGGCAAGGGGCTGCCCCAGGGCCCGTAGTGTGCCCCTGCCCACTTAGGGCTTTCCAGCCTGGTCCACCTGCCTGTACCCTAAGGCCAGTTGGCCGGGGAAGAGGAGTGGCTCCTTATGGCTTTCATGCCCTTTGTTTGCAGATGTTGAATTTTGCATCACAATTTCTATATTGTCCCTGAGTATTGGAACTGTAATTTATACATTTTTCTGTGTCTGTGCCAAGGCGCCCAGGCTCTGGGCCTGCCCTCTTGCCTAGGAGGCCTTGCCATCCTGCAAGCTTGTGGGAATACCTTGTAGCTGAGCTTACAGGTACCAATAAAGGGGCTCTATTTAAAAAAAAAAAAAAAAAAAAAAGTTAAAAAATTAAAAAAAAATAAAACATTAACAGCTTCAAATTTCTTTCATTGCTGAATATTTTCTTTAAAATCTTTATTCTTCTGTATACTCAGGCTAATTTCTAAGGCAATTGCAACATTCTAGTTTACTCTGATGCTTAAGGATTTCTGGTATAAACAAGAGTAAAGAAATTAACTTGGCATCAAATTTAACATAAAGTATAAAAAGAATTATACGGGTTTCTTAGATTAAATTTCAGGAGATATAAAAATTCACTTTTTTTGTTGCCTGGTGCAAAAGAGAAATACTAGAATACACAGAATCTTAACCTCATAACATTTGAGATCTGGAAGGAACTGTAGAGACAACGTACCTCAATTCTTTTATTTCATAGTTGAACAAACCTGGAGAGATTATGTGATTTCTTTTTTCACTCCATTCTTTTATTCATCATTCATTCAATATTTGAGGGTCAACTATATACATGATGCGGTGTGTCCAAAACTATAAAACATACACAAGTTGCTTATAGTTTTGTTCCTACCCTTAAAGAGCCTATCTTCTAGCGGGACAGACACTCTAGGAATTGAAATTCAACAAATATGGAGTCACTACTATGTTCAGGCCAGTGTGCCCCAAACTGAAGAAGATACAAGAATGGGAATGAAGGCAGACCCAGAGTTGGTGAGCATGCAAGACAACAGTGGGACAAGATGCACATATTCTGTACTGTTAGAAAGGGCCCAGGTGAGGCCTTGGGGCACAGTGAGGACTTGAAAGGGTTTCAGGGATCACATCCATCAGGGGAAAATGTGTACTTCCTGACAGAGCTAGTACCTGTCCACAGGCTTCAAAGGATGTAGATGAATAGGTAGAGATGAGAAAATTGAGGAGGAACATGATCAGGACAGGAAGGCAGGAAAGAGTGAGGCTTCTGGGGGGACTCACCTTGGGAGCATGTGTGGAGGAGGGCTTGAGGGACAGTCTCTTTGCTGCTTTCCAAACTTTGCTAGGTTATGGTTCCCTGTGTTAAGAATGCTAACCTGTTTTACTTAGGTTATAGTCACTCATTTTGCTGAAATATCAAAAATAACATTTTTCAAATCACTTGCAATAAAAATATTTTTAACAAACCACAACGTTTCTAGTCCTTAAGCGTGCATACTGCCTGGTATGAATTTACAGTGTCAAACTCTTAAATAATAAAAACCACAGTCTCCGATAGTCCCTAAGTTGTGATTTCCCCTTCCTGAAACCAAACTGGTTGTTAATTAAGCAGTAGTTTTTCAATTCTTCAAACAACTAAATCTTTATAACAGCTGTGGAACTGTGGAAAAGAGGGAAGTGTGTTTCTTCAAAGACTCTCATTTGGCTTGCTCAAAACCTTCCTCAGTACACAGAGCACCTTCTTCTCTCCTCAGCTCATACAGCATTCTACTAGCAGAAAGAAATGTATTTTTTTCATCACTTCAACTGTGAGTGTTTAAGTGAGTACATCCACACTTTTACTCAACAACCACGCTTTGTTCCATGGACTCCATCCCTTTGCTCCTTGGATACTGTCTACTGCTCCCACTGCATGGCTGTCTGGTCTTTGCTAATGTGACCCAAGTGCGCCTACAAAGTCAACACTCAACTCCCAAGAATTTTTAGACTGGCTGGAAGGTTCCTCTCACTTGAGTTTTTCTTGAGTTGCTTGAGTATTTCTTGAGTTGAAATCTGTTTCTCTGCAGTTTCCAACCATTTGGTCTAAGTTATACCATTTGGGGCGCACTGAACAATATGTAACTCTCATCAAAGCACAGCTTGGAAATATTTGAAGGCGGTGACAATGTCCCTTTCTGCCACACTGAGTTTGCTCCAGACTAAATGACCCAGATCGCGCCGATCATCCTCTGTGCCTCATAAGTCCCAGTCCTCTCATCAGGCTGTTTCCTTTTCTTGCTACACATGTCCTAAATCCCTTTGAGTGTGTGCTTCCCTACACTGAATCCCATGTCCCAGATTTGGCCTGAGCAGTGGATGTGGAGCAGAACCAGACCACGCCACATTAACAGTATGTCTCTCAATACAGCTTAAAATACCTTAGACTTTTTGATGCCCTCCTCACTTTTTCTTTCAAAACAATTTCTAGCAGGGGTTTAAAACTCTTTGGGCATAGTCAGGGAACAAGTCATTAGTCAGCCTAAATGCTTTCTCAGTTCATAATTTTCTATCTTTGCCCACGGACTTGCTGTGTTCACTTGTGACACATTGTATTTGCTTGTAAATAGTTGTATTTACCAGCTTGTCAGGTGGTTTACCAAGGAGCACAGTCACTTATTAAAAAAAAAGGAATGTTTAATGCCCAGGATTTCCTCAGAACTTTTAAATAGGAATGATAAGTTGAGAGAGTGGCCTTTTGGAAACTATACGTTAAAATAGAAAGCTTTATCTGACATAAATTGTAGCAGTAGTTTCTTAGATCAGTCTCCCAAGGCAAAATAAATAAAAGCCAAAATAAACAAATGGGACTTAATCAAACTTAAAAGCTTTTGCATAGAAAAGGAAACCATGATCGAAATGAAAAGACAACCTATGGATTGGGAGAAAATATTTGCAAATGATGTGACCGACGAGGGGTTAATACAAAGTATACAAACAGCTCATACAGCTTAATATCAAAAAAATAAACAACCCAATCAAAAAATGGGCAGAAGATCTAAATAGACATTTCCCCAAAGAAGACATACAGATGACCAAGAGGCACATGAAAAGATGCTCAACATCACTAATTATTAGAGAAATGCAAATCAAAATCACAATGAGGTATCAGCTCACAAGGGTCAGAAAGGCCATCATCAAAAGGTCTACAAACAATAATGCCGGAGAGGGTGTGGAGAAAAGGGAACCCTCCTACACTGTTGGTGGGAATGTAAATTAGTGCAACCACTATGGGAAACAGTATGGAGTTTCCTTAAAAATCCAAAAATAAACCTACCATATGATCCAGCAATCCCACTCCTGGGCATATTATCTGGAAAAGAGGAAAACTCTAATTCAAAAAGATACATGCATCCTAATGTTCACAACAGCACTATTCACAATAGCCAAGATATGGAAGCAACCTAAATGTCCATTGACAGATGAATGGATAAAGAAGCTGTGGTACATATATGCAATGGAATATTACTCAGCCATAAAAAAGAATGAAATATTGCCTAGAGATTATCATACTAAGAGAAGTAAGTCAGACAAAGACAAAATTATATATCACTTATATGTGGAATCTAAAAAATAATACAAATGAATTTATTTACAAAACAGAAACAGACTTACAGACATAGAAAACAAACTGATGGTTACCAAAGGGGAAAGCGACGGGAGGAATAAATTAGAAGTACGGGATTAACAGATACACACTACTATATATAAAATAGATAAGCAACAAGGACCTACTGTATAGCACAGGGAACTATATTTAATATCTTGTAATAATCTATAATAGTAAAGAATCTGAAAAAAAAATATATATATACAGCTGAACCACTTTTCTGTACACCTGAAACTAACACAATATTGTAAACAAATACTTCAGTTTAAAAAAATATAAAGTTTTAAAATCAAGAATCCTTTGCTTTATGGAAACTTACGTGAATAAGACCAAATTCTTTTTCTCTAAAAAAGATATCCCCGAAAAGTGTAATGGAAAATGGAGTGGGTGTGTGTGAAGCACGATCTGGCATTCATCGCGCTACCCTTTTTTCTCTACAGAGATGCCAAGAATATTCTAGAGAAATTCTAAACACAGAGCCAAGTGTTCAAGTTCATGTCTACGTTATTACATATTTTCTTTTCCTAAAAATTTTGAAGAGCGTGGCGAGAAGTTATAAAAATAACTGGTTAGTTCTTTTTTGAGTTTATATATGGTGATGTAGATGGTAGGCCTAAAGAGAATTTGAAAAGTAAACTATGAAATGCTAGCCTTTTGAAGTGTAATTAGCAATGGAGGTAATCTCATAAGCTGAGTGGGGTCTATGAGTCTGGAAGGGATCTGGAGTAAGATTTGGGTGGCCCTGAACACTCCAGCACTCTGAACTAAGCCTTCATTATGGTTTTGAACAGCCCCCCGCCCCTCCCCACCGCCGAAAGGCTTGCTTACTCAGCAGCATAAGGCAAAGCAACCAGTGCCATAGCGGGTTGCGTCTTACTTCCCAGGCAGGAATGTGGAAGGGCAAGAGTGGACTTGGACCTCACTCTCAGGTTATGTAGCTCACGTAACAGCATTTTACCATCCCCAGCATCCCATCAGAAGGCTACAAAGAACTACTTACTTCTCGCTCAAGCCTTGATAGCTATAAGGAGAAGCCCGTGAACTGGTTCCAATGATTTCTAAGTTCAGTTTTGCTAAATGGCACCTTCTTTTCTAGCAACATTGCTTGAACATTTGGGGATTTTTTTTCTTCCTATTGGTGTCATTCCCAAGATAATTGCAGGACAGGTGTGGAAGAGCTGATGCACACACTGAGAACAGATGGTGGATTTGATATATCAAGTTATTCAGTGCTACCAATTTAGTTGCCTGGCTTTTCTGTAGGGAAATCAGTAGCATGACTATAACTTCATTACTAAAATTATTGTATATATAATAATATATATTTATTTATTGTTATATATTTAATAAAATGCACATGTATAACATGTAATCATTTCTTCCAAGGACTGAGAAAAGATTGTGTAGATAAAATAAAATAACTATCTAAAGAAACTCTCCATTATATGAGCATTCCAGGCATACACTGACTTCATAAAAGACTAAATGTTAGAAACTTATTATGAGTCAAGAGTGTGTTTGGAACTAAAGAATGTTGAGAGATCATGTAGGAATTGGGTCCTATTCTGAAGAAATCACAATCTAGATGATGACTCATCTAACAAAGTACCTGCTCAGCTCATGACCTGAAACCCACAAAGAAGTGTGATTTGATTCTCCAGTGAAATCATATCTTCCCTCTCAGGAACCTCAGTGATGGTCTGGATTCCCTTTGTTCAGATCTTATTGATCCTTTATATTTTTTGAGCCTTTATTTTGAACTTTAAACAAAAGACTAATGATTATTATTTAAAAATAGTGTGCACTTATATTAAAAATCAAGCAGTACAGAAATGTATAAAGAATGCAAAATGTCACCCAAAGTCCCATCACCTTGATATATAATTATCTTTAGTGTTAATATTAATATTTATCTCTCTATAAGGACATCCAGATAGAAAAGATAAATTGGGAATAATTTCCATATATAGGAACTATAAACATGTCAACTTAGTTTTTAAAGTCAGGCTTATTGAGGAATAATTACATTCAATAAAATTCACTCTTTTTATGTGTACAGTTTTGTGAGTTTTGGCAGATACAATCCTGTAAATTCCACCACAGTCAAAATATAGAATGTCACCGTCACCCCATAAATCCCCGCATGCCCCTTTCTAGTCAATCACCTCCCTCTCCCAGCTTCTGGAAAAACTGATCTGATTTCTGTCTCTATAGTTTTGCTTTTCCAGAATGTCTTATAAATGGAATCACAAGGTATGTAGTTTTGTGTCTGATTTCTTTCACTTAGCATAATGCTTTTGAGATTCTTCCTTGATATTGTATGTTAACAATAGTTTGTTTCTTTATTTTTACTGCTGAATAGTATTTCATTATACCAACGTAGCACATTTTGTTTATGTGTTCACCAGTTGAAGGGCATTTGAGTTTGGGCTATTATAAATAAAGCTGCTTTGAACATTTGTACTCAGGACTTTGGATATAAATTTTCTTTCTCTTGGGTAACAACCTAGAAGTGGAATTGCTATTGTCAGTACATGTTTTATGCCACAAGAAACTAGAAAACTGTTTCCCAAGTGGCTGAACCATTTTGCAATCTCACCAGCAATGTATGAGTGTTGTAGTTCCTCTGCATCCCCACCAGCACTGGTACTGTCAAGTTTTAAAATAATTTGATCCATCTAATGGTGCGTAGTGGTATCTCATTATGGTTTTAATTTGCATTTTCCTGATGACTTACATTAAGCATCTTCTTCCTGTGCTTCATTTGTTATTAAAGTCTTTTTTGGTGAAGTATATCTTCGAAGCTTTTGCCCGTTTTCCAAACTGAGTTGTTTGTTTTCTTGTTAGTGAATTCTGAAAGTCCTTTTTGTAGTATGGATATAAGTTCTTTTCCCAGTAAGTGTTTTGCTAGTATTTCCTCCCTGTCTCTGGCTTGTTTTTAAATTTTCTCAGCAGTGTCTTCCATAGTAAAGAAGTTTTTAATTTATCAATTTTTTTCTCTTATGGATTGCGCTTTTGTTATCGTTTCTAAGAAATCTTTGCCTAATCCAAGATCACAAAGATTATTCTTCTGTACTTCTATAAGTTTTTTTTTTTTTCAGGCAAGGCTTTATTGGGGCCTCTGCTGCAGCAGTGGGGAGTGAGAAGAAACAACAGGTTCCCTTGCTTGCTCGCTCCCTGAGGCGGGGGCAAGCTTGTTCCTTATGTGGGGTGAGGGTAGGGGTGTGTCCAAGGGTCAGGCCAGAGGGGTGGCTTAGGTGTTTTGCTCACACCTTAGGTGGTGTTTTGTGCAGGGGGCATGCGCAGTACCCTGCTTTTGCTCCAGGCTCTTCAAAAGTGGCAGTTGGGGGGCTTCCCTGGTGGCGCAGTGGTTGAGAGTCCGCCTGCCGATGCAGGGGACACGGGTTCGTGCCCCAGTCTGGGAAGATCCCATGTGCCACGGAGCGGCTGGGCCCGTGAGCCATGGCCACTGGTCCTGCGCGTCTGGAGCCTGTGCTCCGCAACGGGAGAGGCCACAATGGTGAGAGGCCTGTGTACCGCAAAAATAAATAAAAATAAAAATAAAATTAAAAAAAAAAAAGTGGCAGTTGGGTTTTTTGGTCTCTTTGTATCTTTTGTCCAGAATTTGCCCCAACTGCACATGCACACAGTTATTTTTAGTCCCATACAGTTTCTTTGTATTTTGTTGCTTGAGGAGAGGTGTGTCCAGGTGCAAGCACTGCAGCACTGCAGCAAAGGGTCCCAGGTCCCAGCCTGTCTCATTCCCCCCTGAGAGACTCTACACCCTTATTCTTAAGGGGTAAAGGGCTGAAGGTCTCTTCTTCTGAAACTTCTTCCTGCTGGACAGGGGCTGCAGACCCTAGCCTACCCTAGAGGTGCAGAAGTCCCTCGCTGACTATTCCAAGGACCTGTAGGAACCTGGGGCACTTTCCACTGGAATGGGCTGAATTCCTTGAGCCATCATGAGCCTTACTTCAAATATTTTAAAGATTTATATATATGTCTATGATCGATTTGAGTTAATTTTTGTATAAGATGCCAGGTATGGGTCAAGGTTCATGTTTTTGTAATAGGAGTAACCAAAAGCTCCAGCACCATCTGTTGAAAAAAAAAAACCCTTTTTCTCCATTGAACTGCCTTCGTACTTTTGTCAAAATCAACTGGCGTATATGTGTGGGGGGCAGTCTCAAACTCTCTATTCTATCCTATTGACCCATGTGTATATCCCTTTGTCAATACCACACTATTTTGATTATTGAAGCCTTATGGGAAGTATTGAAATTCTGTAGTGTGAGTCCTCCAACATTGTTCTTTTTTGAAAAAATGCATTTTGACTATTCCAGTCCTGTATTTTTCAATATAAACTTTAGAATCGGCTTGTTGATATCTATAAAAAATCCTACTAAAATTTTTGTTGAGATTGCATTCAATCTCTAGATGAGTTTGGGAAGAACTGACATCTTACTATTGTCTCATTATCTATGAATATAGTAGTCTCTGGTAGATTCTTTGGGAATTTTTATGCACACAATCATATTATTTTTGAATGAAGACAGCTTTTGCTTCCTTTCCAATCAGGAAGAAAGAATGATTTTCATTTCTTTTTCACCAGTTTAATTTTCAAAATGTACTAAATGTAATTTTGCACTGATGGAAGGGAGAAATTATATAAAGCTGAATGAATTGCAGAAATGCAGATAAATATTTCTTTGTCACATGATATATTAGTGTCTAAAAGATAACATCAAGATAATGAGAAAAATGTTTTGAAGACCATTAAGCAGTTAGGTTCATTAAGTTTTTTATACGTTTGTTTTAAACTTAGATATTATTGATGAACTCAATCATATGAAAGACTAAGGAACTTAACAATTTTATACTTTCTTTTCCTTTTCTTATGTGCTGCTCTTTGGTTATATTGTTATATTAATTTTGCCAAGATTTATAACACCTTAAACTCTGTAACCAAAATTCCCACCATAATTTAACGTTAGTGTTATAGTAAGAAAAAAGTACATCCTCATACCCATCCTCTCATAATTGCTTTTCTATTACTGACATTTTTGCTTTGATCAATAACATATTTGGCCAGATATCATAGTCAAAAGTCATTGGCATTTTTTCAAGAATTCATTTGTTCCATATTTCCTAAATTCTGAAGAGGTCTGTGACTTGCCTAAATTTTTCATCACTTGTAGATGACTTCCTTTTTACCTATCTGGATATCTGAAACGGTTTTTTTTTTCATATTTGATGTTAAATAATTTTAAAAGATGTATTTTTGTGTCAATTGTTCTATATGCATTTTCCCAGGAACACAGTTTCTGTCCCTAATTTCAGAGAATTTTCCTTGGTACAAAATTCTTATAGAAAGATATGTTGGTTGATATTTTTTCCCAAAATACTGTTTACTTGGATCTTGTTGTCTAGTCTCCAAAGCTATTATCTTCTCTCCATTTGCTTTAATCTCTTTTCCTGTGCTTTCACTCTCATTTATCTGTTTATTGCTGCCTCTAATGCACTGTTCTGTAAAGGACTATTATTTTGTTTGTCAATTGGCTTAACTCGCAATATCCCTCTTTACATCATAGTTTTGTTATCTGACCATCTAAAGTTCGTTTTACTGAAGTTATGTTAGATCCTTCTAGAGTGCTAAGAATTTGAAAGGAGTATCATTGTGTGATGCCGTTTAAATTTTACTGTTTTATAAATTCAGACTTGTGCTCACTGAATTCCTTCTTTTTTCTTTCCTTTCCCTTTCCTTCCCTTTCTTCCCTCTTTTCTTCCTTCCTTTCTTTCTTTCCTTTTCCTTTGCCCCCTTGTATCTCCTCACCCCCCTTCTCCTCCTCCTTCATCTCAGTACTGCGCTTGTATAGCTATCATCCCATTTTTCATGATGCTTATGCTTACCATAGACAATACCTTCCAGAGCTTTCACTCACTATCACAGAATGAGGGAAAGGGTCCTGAACCAGTTACCCCTTATCAGCTCTTATCTTCAAGTTCTCTTTGCCTCTAGGCTATCAGTTGAAAATTGGCTATTTTGTTCTATTTAGTTCCCTGTAGTTTGAGAGTCTGGCAAGAAAGGAAGGTGTCAAGTGGCCCTAAGCACAATGTTTGTTAGAAAATATCAATGAGAAATTTGCATTTATCCTAGTTGTTTATGAATACCATATTGCTATTTTTATAGAAGGTTTATTTTCAGTGTTTGAGTCCTTTGTTTGAAATATGTTTTCAAGACATACATACAACTGCCAAATAATAAAACAGTATTTTTTCCTTAAGACACCATTCATTACTTTATAATTGTTTTAACATGATAGATCAGTTTTGACAGGGCATGATATTCCTCATTTTATTTTAATAAGATTGCTTTTCTCAAGAAATCAGTGCAATTATAGAACAATCCAAATGCATTTGAAAACCATATCAAACTTCACATGCTCCCCAACTATGCAGAGTCAGCATAACCCACGTTTGATTTGAAGATTCAAAGTACACTTAAAACAGTCTGTCCTAAAATCATTAAGTGCAGCTGGGTTCACTAAAAAACAAGATATACAGGCCTCCTCTTCCTATCGTAGAGGGATGGAATTTGAAGAATCAAGTTACAGATAGCAATGAAGTAGAGTGGGGAGGTAGCATGCAGAGGGGAAATGCACAAGAATTAGACAAAACTGGTTTTGAGTCTGAGCTTGGCCAAATCTTAGCTATTTAATCATGGGCAATTTACATATCTTGCCAAACCTCAAATCTTCAATCTGTAATGTAAAGTGGGAACATTTCCAGTTTTCTTTGATTCATTCTTTCAGTCACACAGCTGGTATATACTGAAAGCCCACTATAAGCCATAGTAAATCTAGGCATGGGGTAAAGCAGGAAATAAGACAGATACTTGAACACCCTGTGCGTGCGGTGCTTACTTTCTAGTGTTCATGGTAGATATTTTACCCAGGAAGAAATAAATGGATAATTTCAGATAGCTGTAAGTCCTCATGAAGAAAACAAAAAGTGATTGGAGAGTTGGTATTAAAATAGCTGCTGCAGTTGTAGAAAGACCTGACATAGACATGAACTTGGCCTGATCAAGGGACAGAAAGACAGGTGCTGCTTCAGCAGCTTGAATGAGGTGGGAGGGGTAAGAGATGATGTCAAGGAGGTAGGCAGAGGCCAGATGGTGTAGGCTAAGATAAGAAGATGGAATTTTATTCCACTACAGTGAAAAACAACTGGGGTCTTCCCTGGGGAGCAATAGAATTAGATTTGAGCTGTAGGTTACTTTGGCTGCTAGATGGAAACATAACGCAAAAAGCAAAGAGTGTCAGCAGATACACTGGCTAGGAGGTGGTCGCATGATCCTGGAGGGGCCAAAATGGCTGGAGTTAAGGTTTTGACATTGGAGGTAATGGGAAGTAGTTATATTCAGGAAGTAGTTAGAGACAATGTCAGTAAAACTTGCTGAGGATTTGGATGTGAGGATGAGAAAGAGGGAGGAACCAGGTATGGCTCTGGGATCCTTGGCCTAAGAAATTGGGTAGATGGAGGTGTCACTTACCAAGGTGGGGGAGAAGGAGGAAGGGACAGGGTGGGGTGGGAAGAGGGTGGGCTTGGATCAAATGCTTTGTTTGTTTTCAGTTCTTTTCATAAGATTTTAGAGTGATCTTCATATATGGATTTCCTGAAAATTTTATAGCTTTTCAAATTACATTAATAAATTTTTTCACATTCCCACTTCTACTTAACTGCTCAAGTAGAGCAAACACTATTTTTTAATATTTATCTGATATACATGCAAAATCTTATCATTTCTTTTTAGGGAGAATCACCTGATTTTCCTAAATATAAAAAATATCACCAGAAATAAGAGACAGTTTGATCTTTTCTTTTTCAATGCTTATATAATTACTTTATACCTTAAAGATATATACTACAACCTTCAAGAGTGATAATAAGGGCCTCCCTGGTGGCGCAGTGGTTGAGAGTCCGCCTGCCGATGCAGGGGATACGGGTTCGTGCCCCGGTCTGGGAGGATCCCATATGCCGCGGAGCGGCTGGGCCCGTGAGCCATGGCTGCTGAGCCTGCGCATCCGGAGCCTGTGCTCCGCAACGGGAGAGGCCACAACAGTGAGAGGCCCGCGTACCACAAAAAAAAAAAAAAAAAAGAGTGATAATAATAGTAGGAAATATTCCTGTCTAGTTCTTTATTTTAGTTGAAAATACTTTAATGTCATGCCTTTGGATAATATGTATTTTTGTTTTTTTTGGTAAAGAGTTGCTGTATTTGGTTGCCTCCATTTATTTCTATTTTTAATGAACATTAACTGCTGAATTCTGCCTTTTCAATGATTATCTAATTTTTTTAATTTTATGATTTTTAGGAGAGATACTTATACTTTCAAAATGATCAAATCAACTACATGTGATACTGATTCGTGGTTTACACTGACTAGTTAGAGAGCATTAATGTTTAATATGGTTTGTAAATGCATTTGAATTGTTATGTAACTGCAGTAATTTCTTGAAAAAGGAACTTATTAAACAAATCTCTTTTTTTTCTGCTTATCTCGGCTCTTTTATAAAAGATAAATTTAAGTTTTTTTAAAATCAGCCTTTAATTTTATAGCTAATGTGTTTAACAGATTGCAAATTGTAATAATAGGTTTTCTCTTTCTGGCTCTTTCATGGATAGTTATATATATGACATTATTATGGCCGCTGTTTGTGCCCGCAGGAGACATTTTTAAAGAAAATGTAATTATATTTCTATCCTTTATGATCCAGAGGTTATTACAGATAATTTTATTCTTTTATTGAAGCAGATCTCTGACTTAGGGTCTCACTGTCCAAGAGAAATTACATTTCAAAATTGAAAAAAATCCTGAAACACAATCATGACTAAAAAGAATTAATCAACTAAAAAATTACCATGTTATTTTAACGTCATCAGCATATTTTCTGATTCTTAGAGTTTGGTTTTAGGGGGACATGAAGAGTTTGATAACACTCCAATTTGTGCAGAACAAAACTTATGCCTATTGTTCCAGCATCCTATCTTATTTAGCATTTGTCCTGGAATTTCCATTTTAACTGAATTGTTATTTTTGTTGTTGTTAACATCATAATGTATTAATATTTGCATTGCAATAACATTTGTTATTAACATTTGCACTTAAATAAGCCAGTAGTACTTACACCTTAGACTTTATTCTTCCAGGTTTGCCATGGTCTGGTCTATTAGTGTGTAAGATAATACAAGCAGAAAAAGAGGGTTCATTTAGAGTGGGCTAAATCTGAAAGCAGACCAGTGATAACCCTTCTGTGTTTTAGAAAAACTTTTGGACATATTAAGACCAATCCCTTCCTTTCAAATACAGAATGAAGTGCAGCAGGGACAGAGAGAGCCAAGGGCAGCTAACTCCTTCCAGTTTGGGTGGAAGTATAAATTAGTAAATCCCCTTTTGAGTGTGAGGGCATTTAGCCAGTAAAGGTCAAAGTTTAAAGTGCATAAAATGTTTAAACCTTAAAATAAAAGTTATTGCAATTCTTCTAGAATTCTGTCAGACATAAGTACCTTACACCCAGGCCAAAAGGTATATGAAGAGGAACAAATACAGAGAAATGTTTCTCATGGAGAAAAACTGAAAAGAATATGAACCACCACCAGTGGTTAGGTGGTGGTATTAAAGAATAGCAATTCCATATTACGCCATACTATGCAACTCTTAAAAACAACTAGATTTGTGTATATTGAAGTAAGAAAAAAATTCTTGCAAGTCATGTTATTAAATGAAAAACAGCAAGGGATAAAAGCAATACAGATTCTAGGATGACACTTACGATAAACAAAGCAACAACTGTATACATGTGTCAATGTGTAGTTTTTATGTGTATGTAAGCATCTCCCTGATAAACTCCTGGAAGGCACAACTGTTCACAGTGTTTGTGTCTGGAGAGAGAAGCGGGTGAAAGGCAGTCACCAAGGGGGCGACTTGCATATTTACTCTTTCCGTTTCTATGCTGTTTGAGACATTATCAGAGAAAATAGAGTCATATCTCTTGTTTATGATTTTTAAAAACTGAACACAGAATAAAGAAAAGCCACTCTCTGTTAACTGTGGCCATCAACTAATGTCCTTAACATGAAGGTTCACTCAGTTACAGCAACATGGATTGACTACAAGGGGACTTACAATGCTCTAAGATAGGTTTTTGGTTTTTTTGCTGTTTTTGTCTATTTGGTTTGGTTTGGTTTTTATCTAGGAGAGTTTTAACCTCAGAATTTGGTAGATTATAAAACAAGTGGCTCAGCACTGAGTTCTGGTGTGAGAGCTTTTAGGGGATCTCCAAAACACTATCTCCCTAGCATATTCTCTAAATCACCCCTACACTTTTATGATGAAATCTGACTCCATTCAACCAGGTATTTAGTCATAAAAATAAAAAGATCCAGGATCTTAAAATATATGAACGTTTGCACATGCAAAGCCTTACACTAAACACAATATCCTGTAACATGCAAAAAACAAAGTAGGGTAAAATGTGATAATAACTATTTAACTTTGGAATCAAATAAATGGCCTTGTCCCTACATTAGTAGCAAGGTCATTCACACAATTATAGTCAAGGGCAAATAATGGAAGTTTAATGTCAACAAGTAACTGAAAACAATTGTTAGAATAGTTAATGATATAGCAGAATTCATTTATAATTAGGTCCTTTATAAAAGCTATAAAAATAGCAATAGGGAGTTGAATGTGTGTAGGGAGATGTTATCAGAGAATGATGCGGCCCTAAAGCGTATGCCTAACTCTAGCAGGCCCCTAAAATGCATTTTTCAATTACAATAAGCAGTAGAAATTTAAAAATCATAAATATGTAAAACTAAAAATATAAAATCATTCAACATGCATTTATCGGGCTCTTACACTGTCCCAGGCCCTGTCCCAGGTGCTGAACAAAACAGTAGACAAAACTGACCCAAATCCTTGCCCTCAGGAGGCTTACATTCTAATGAACAGATTTTCCATAATTCCACCACTTACACAAAACTAAAGTTTATAGTTTGGGCTATAGCTTTTTTACCTTTTCTCTTTGCATTTATGTGTGTATTTCTTCACAAAATTGAAACCATGATGTGAGTGTTTTACACTTAAAATAATGTAGCCACATTTTCCACATTATTATTTCTCAACAGCATTATTTTCCTGGCATCATCATGTTCTAATGTCTAAGTGAACTGTGGTTTATTCAATCAATTCTTTACTATTTCAGATGAAGAGAAGATTCCATGTATAAATGTTATCACACCATGTTTGTCTTTCTCCATCTGACTTATTTCACTTAGCATAATGCCCTCAAGGTCCATCCATGTTCACAAGTAGCAGGATTTCCTTCTTTCTTATGGCTGAATAATATTCCATCCTATAGACCACAATTTTTTATCCATTCATCCATTAATGGACACTTAGGGTGTTTCCATATCTTGGCTAATTGTGAACATGATGCAGTGAACATGGGTGTGCAGATATCTCTCTGAGATTCTGTTTTCACTTCCTTTGGATATATACCCAGAAGTGGCAGTGCTGGATCATATGGTGGTTCTATTTTTAATTTTTTTAAGGAACCTCCATATTGTTTTCCATGGTGGCTGCACCCACTTACATTCCCACCAACAGTGCGCAACACAAGGGTCCCCTCTTCTCTATATCCTCTCCAACACTTTTTTCTTGTCTTTTTCATCATTGCCATCCTTGCAGGTGCAAAGTGATATCTCATTTTGGTTTTGATTTGCTGCATTAACTTTCCATTTGGGAAATTATTTCCTTTGAGTCCCTAAAATGTACTAGAGGGTCTGGTACTCACCATCGTGTGCATGGAAAGAAGCTAAAGAAAGAGACTGACCAATGTCACTTAACCGTGTTCCCTCAAACCCTAACACAGAATGGGAACTTAACAGGTGCTCAGAAAGTTTAAACGAATGAATGAGACTTCTTTCCTTAATGTTCATGGAATTATTCAGAAAAAAAATTCTTGATTAACACTAGTTTTATTTTTAAAAAGGACAACAGTGTATTCCTTCCAACCCATAGCATCACCTCACCAAAGTGGAACCTTACAACTTTCCAAAAAGGCCTGGTCCCCGGATTCACCTGGCAACAACTGTGATCCAAAAACTTTTTGAAAGGTGGTGATAAGAAGGCACCTGAGAAAGCAAAGCAGGGGCCACTATGGTCCTCTCTGAGTTATCAGTACAACATTTGTCTAACTATGCTGACCCCAGAAACTTACTGGGCTGGGTTTTCTGATGCTGCCAGCAGTTTGCTCTCATTAGAGATACAGTTATTGTGATCAGAGTTCAAATGGGTTGAGAGACAAACGGTTTGAAACATAACACCGTAAGAAGTGGTTGCGGCCTCTGATTAGTTCAAATGAGTCTCCTTTGTTGGGATAAAGAGTTGGGAAGTCCATGGCGGGTCATGAAAAGAAGAGAAGCCGGATCCAGAGAGCAAAGGGTTTTCTGTGAGAGCCCCAGGGCAGGCGGTGGTATGTTACACTGTGGCATCTTATATCTCTTGAAGATTGCACATACCTTGCAATTCCTATAAGCAGGGAATCCAACTTTTCATTATGGGCACTATATATAACAATTATATTTTCCTCACTTAAAAGGCAGATAGGGGCTTCCCTGGTGGCGCAGTGGTTGAGAGTCCGCCTGCCGATGCAGGGGACACGGGTTCGTGCCCCGGTCTGGGAAGATCCCACATGCCGCAGAGCGGCTGGGCCCGTGAGCCATGGCCGCTGAGCCTGTGCTCCGGAGCCTGTGCTCCGCAAGGGGAGAGGCCACAGCAGTGAGAGGCCCGCCTATCGCAAAAAAAAAAAAAAAAAAAAAAAAAAAGGCAGATAAAGGCAGAAGTTTCAACCTGACAATGGCCCAACAAGTTTGAAAATGTACTGCTTGTAAATTACTATAGTGGCCAGGTGTTATAATTATTTCATATCTAATGTACAGTACAGTTGACTGAGAGTGTTACTCTCTCAGTAAACAACTAAGGAAGACTTTTCAACTTTGTATTCCCCAGAGGCTTATAAACAAAAAGGTACTAAGGGCCTTTATATTTCATGGTTATCTTTTATTTGAAGAAAATATTAATAAAGTAACTGACACATTTAAATGATTCCTCAAAGAAACCCATTCTCTCAGAACCAGAAAAAAATTCCCCTTCATTTTATAGCTGGGAAATTTGCTAAATGTGCAGAGTCAAAAGCAGAAATGAGGCTCCATCTCCAAGTTCATGGATCTGTCCATGAGCCTTTATTCTGGGCCTGGTGACTATGGCATGTACTCCGAGTTGTCTACCCAATATCCAATCTCCTTTCTTACTAAGAGAAGCCCAGTTGCATTTGAAGTGAAAAACATGCCCAAGTGAAAACTACATTTCCCAGCATCTACTGCAGCCAGTTTGAGTCAATGAAATGGGAGCTGCAGTCACTACATGGGGTTCATGAAACGTTGGTAACGTGCCTTAGTGCCCTTCCTGTTTCTCCTTCTTCTTGTGTGAATGTGATAGTTGAGGGTGCAGGAGCCATCCTGTATGAGCCAAGTAGGAGGCCATATACTAAGGATGTCAAAACACAAAGATAGAAGGAAACTGCAATAGTAATAATATAGCAGATTCTTCACATAAGTCTTGATTTGCTTACTTATTTTTTTTTTTCTCTTGGCCACCGCGCCGCATGTGGGATCTTAGCTCCCCGACCAGGGATCGAACCTTCGCCCCTGGCATTGGAAGTGTGGAGTCTTAACCACTGGACCTCCAGGGAAGTCCCTACTTACTACTTTTGATAGAAAAAACCAAAACCTTAATTTATTTAAGCTGCAGTTTTTCAGGTTTCTTCTATCAATTGAATGCCTATCCTAACCAAACGCGTATCCCAATGCAGTCCTTCAGTAAATCAGAAAGATTAGAAAAATAGCATTTTTTAAATCAATTATTTATGTCATCTTTGCTCGTAGATTTTGCTGCTTGGAATAGAAAACTACCTGCCTAGCATTGTCCCTGGATCTTTGATGTGGTCCCCATCCTTCCCCAGTGTGCATGTCCGTTGTGTTTTCTCTTGCTCACCACCAAAGGCAAATTCTTTCCCAACAGTCTGAGCATTCAGAACTTCGTGGTGATTGTGTATTTATCTTATGCTCCATAAAATCAGCATTGTTTCTCCTCTAGATTTAACTCCAGAGGATTTTGTTTGTCCTTATCACTGTGTACTTATAACAGAACATTTCTGGCCTATATTGAATGAGCTTCAGATTTCTATCTGACAAATTGTCCAGCCACTGCCCGAGACAAAGGATTTTACGTACTGGTTCAGAACCAGTGCTTTTTGATGGGTATCGGACACAATGTGACATCCTCCTAGTTATGGAGTCAATTTCCCTGCCTCTGAATTTTGCCCCATACCCTTAGCTTTTCTCTCTTCCTCTAAGCAGGCTTTAGAGAAAGGGGTCAATGTGAAAAAATTACAACAGGTAACAGAACAAAAAAGTTGGTCCTTAGCCAAGAATCAAGATCTTAAATAGTGGCGGGGTAATTTATTGAAATATTAAATGTTTCTGTGTTCTCTATGTTTTTTCCCTCCATGCCCCTCCCCCCAACATGAATCCCTTTTTCCTGAGATTTGAGGGTTTTGCTCTGTAGAAAGTGGAAGCGTTTTATTTTTGCTCCACTACTCAATGCTACTCTCCTCTATGCCACTTCTCTGACTTCCCGTTGAATGTTAGGGGCACTTCCTGTTTTTCGTAGAAGGATAAATGAATTGAAATTAGGCAGGTGTCCCAAAGGGAGGGGAGAAAGGATTTGGCCTTTGAAGGCCTCCAGAGGGAGAGATTTCCCAATAGATGAGATAGAGGTGGGTGGTGTTTGTCCTGTGAGTAGCCTGAGGAGTTAGTGGGACCTCAAGGCATAGTGGGACTCCAGTTTCACGGGGGACATCCAGAGCCCACTGTGGCAATAAGCAGTAGAGTGCCCAGACCTAAAGGTGATACAGAAAGGCTAGATAATGGACGCATTTGTACTCAGGACTGGGGCCTCTCATATTCTGGAGCTAGAAAGACACCAGCGTCTTTGCACGGCAGGGATGGGGCTCAAGGAAAAGCTCTAGTAATGACTGAGGTTTCAACTCTTGCTAGTCCAGTGATTGAAATAAAATTTAAGTTGACTTAAACCAAAGAGAAATGTGAACATTCCTCCTCGCCTGACTTCTTGGACAGAGATTCTCACCTACTATAGCATCTCTAGAGGAAATGAAAGATCGGCAAATACAAATCTCGCAGTCATGATGTAAAGTCCCCTCTGACCCTAAGCACACTTTTGGCTCTATTTGGGCCTGTGTGTCTCACGAGGTGAATAGGGATCATCTTGACATCATTCACAGTCTGGATTAGTTAAGAATATTTGTTTAACCCTTTGCTAACAGGAAGTACTATTTGAAGCTTTAAAATAAACTTCAATATTTAGTCTACATTGCATTACACCTGAATGAGATCTCTTCTCATTAAAGCACTGCCAGTATCATTTTCTCAGAACTCAGAATCCTGCCTTTATTCTGGCAATTCTGAAATTGTGAAATTGAAATGAACAACCAGCTGAAATATACAATTCAGATTAAGAAACGTACATTTATTGAAGCTGGCAGTTCAGGGATAGTAGTACTAGTGATAAAATAAATTCTGAGGTGGCAGGAATCTGTGTTTTTTAACGGAGGTTTCTAGCCAACCATCAAGATGGGAAACAAATAAATTTGTCATAAAATATGATTTGTTGTACAGATGAGAAATAAGAATTTTGAGATGGAGAAAGAAGGGCAAATAAGAAAAAGCTAACTGACTCTCTCACCAGGAAATAATTTTAAGTGATTTGAACTAAATGCATTAAAACAGAGCAGCCTCAATTTATGTAATGCAGGCTCACTGAATCTGTTATTACTTCCACTATATATGATAGGACAAGAAACAGGCAGAAGAAAAATTATGCCCTTGAATCACATTCATGGCCCTTTTAAAATTGAATGTGCATTAAATGTCACATATTTGTGTGAGGGTTTAACCGTTTGCATCCAAGGGCAGTTCTATATAACTCAAACTCATTTCCAATGTAAGATGTTTTATTTTGATGAAATGTTGTTACTAATAATTGGATTAATTGAATTAGAAGTGAAATAAAATTTGATGTGTAGCAAATCCCCCTTTTTTGGCTTGTTTGATACACTGGGTTGTTTGCTGTGAGGCCGGAAACATTGGCCCGTTTTGTCTCGACTGGTACCCACCCAACACCAACTTCCCCCAGCCACCCTTTAGTAATAGTTATCGTGTCTTACAATGCTGAATGGCGGGTAACTACAGAGACCAGTGCAGGGATTAGCAAACATCAAAACCCTCTCAAATATGACTACTTTTTGAGACTTTCTAAACCTGGAATTTCCCTTGGCAATTTGTCCGAATCATGATCTGCATTTTCTGGGTGAGAGCTCAAGAAGTCACATGGCAAAGGCCTAGTTAAATCATGTCATTTGAGACCAGTTTGTGAACAGTTTGTACTTCAGGGCCAAACTTGTTTCACTGCTAAAATAAAAATCTCAGCACCATGGGTAAGAGAAACTAAGTTATGTTTATCAAGAAAGAGCTAGAGGGGCTTCCCTGGTGGCGCAGTGGTTGGGGGTCCGCCTGCTGATGCATGGGACGCGGGTTCGTGCCCCGGTCCGGGAGGATCCTGCATGCCGTGGAGCGGCTGGGCCCATGGACCATAGCCGCTGAGCCTGCGCGTCCAGAGCCTGTGCTCCGCAGCGGGAGAGGCCACAACAGTGAGAGGTCCGCGTACCACAAAAAAAAAAAAAAAAAAAAAGAAAGAGCTAGAATTTTTGCATAATATCTGATAAAAATTGGGAGCCGAATTTAAAATCTGATGGTGCTACAGCTTGACTAGGCTTCTTTGAGACTAGAACCAGAGGTTACATCAGAAAGAATTAGAGACAAATACAAAGTGTTTGAAGTGGAATGAGACTCCTAGGAGTCAAGGTAGGAATAAGATGAATATTTCCTGAGTGGGTGAATAATTCCTTTAGTAAGAATGCTCTTGGAAGTGGTGTGGTGTGATTTTCAATGCTCCCACCCCAGACTGTAATACCCTTCAAAGCCTATATATATATGTATATTCTAAATCCCTCAGAGCTTTATTTTTTTCTGGGTCTCAGGGGAGACAGGAAATAGTAAATCTGCTGATTTTAGGTCTGAGGTTTGTATACAGCACTTCAGCAAAGAGGATTATTTCCAACCTAGTTAAGCTAATTAGTGGGTCTTGGTGAGGGCTGGAGTAGCAAGGGCAGGGGACGGAGGGACAACAGGAAAGAAGCTGCAGAGGTCCTGGAGCCATGTGGGTTGTGGCCTTCTTTGCTCCCGGGCAGGGGAAGGGCCAGTGTGCCATTGTTACGGTGGCTTACATAGTGGTCACTTGAGTTGGAGGTTGATAATTAAACTTATGTGAATTATTTTCTTTTACTATTAAAGGCAATTCTAAATTATTCCACCTTGGCAGCCACATCAAAGACAGGAAAATACAGAACAGAAAGCATGCCTTAGGTAATGTCTAAACTAAGCATTTATTTGGGGAGATAGCAGGGCTATAAGACCATGGACTGGGCAGGGCAAGGTGAAGGTTTATCCTCAGGCACCCACCCAAACTTCCCCTGTTGTGTGCCAACTTCTATTAATGTTTTCTCCTGCTCTCATTACATACAACCCACTTTCTACAGCATGTCTGCTTTGCCCCCATCAAGTTACTTTCTTTTGGTAAATTGTTAAATAATTCCCTTCCCGCTTCCACCTCCCAAATCCCTAGAACTTACTCCAATTGAACAAATCTAGTGATAGTTAAGAGTGATGATTTCAAATCTTCAAATGTGATAATAATCCAAATTTCAACTGGATATTTCTATCCTAATGTTTCTGCTTTGTAGAAGAGTTTGCAAATCAACAGAGAAAAAAAAAATCTTACCATACAGGTAACAAACAAGGCATCATGAAATTAACTTACGTACAACAATCTTTTCATTTCTGAGAGATCACTTCCATTCGGGGCTTTTATTTATTTTTATTTCTTATTTATTGAAGTATAGTTTACTTATAATATTAGTTTCAGGTGTACAACATAATGATTCTATATTTTTATAGATTAAACATCATACAAAGTTATTATAAAATATTTACTATATTCCCTAAGCTGTATATTACATTCCTGTGACTCGTTTGGGGCTTTTAAAATCTCTTTGTTTGCATCTAACCCTTTCTCGTGGGGAAAATTCAATGTGATATTCTTTGCCTCAAAGGTATTTCGTTGGTTGGATGAGATTTTTTTCCTGAGGTATGTTTTCGCTCTTCTGGCTTTTTATAGTATGATAAGAACAATGATCTCATTCTCTCCAGTTGATAATAATGGCATACTTTTTATAACTTGAAAAGGCATCTGCTTATTGATATGGGAGTTAAAATTAACTGTAACGCAAGAGTTAGCCATTGCATGCCTCGCCTTATCTTGTGGAGCAAAATAAATAGGATGGAAAACATGTGACGCTTGCTCTGAAGTCTTTGTAAATAATAATCTGTGTTCCTGTGGAGACTTTTATCTTCCTTTTATGCTTTATTTCACAGCTAAAAAGTTAAACAAAGAACCCAGTATCATTGAATATAGTCCTTTCTAAAAAACACTAAAATGAAGAGAAAACTAAAAGTCACATTTAATGAAGAGGTCACATTTAATTCATAATCATAACATTCCATAGGTTAATAAAAATGTGACAGCTGACAAGCTGATCTTTCTCTTTGGAAGTGACGCATATCTCCACGTTTCCTGTGGGATCCTATTCTGTTTAAAAATTACAGAAATACCATTAAAGCTGTTTGGAGTTTCAATCCCAAACAAAAGGAAGAATAATAAATGAAATTAAGGCGCCTGACTAAATACGAAACCTGGAGACTGAGTGATTATAATAATCTTATGCAACAGCACTGATATTTATAAACTAATTTATGAAATGACTTAATCCCAAGTGGATATGAAAGCAGTACATTTAACATGTGGTCTTTTGTTTATGAGTTGAATCTGTTAGGATGGTGGATCACAAATAGTGATAAATTCCCTCATGAAATGAGGACAGGACTTTGCCTGGGATTGCAATTGTCTATTCACCTATCAGTGTCCCCAACGAAATGAAAATATCCTCATAGGACTGCATAGTTTTTTATCTCTTTTTTTTTTCAACCTCAGTATCTGGCACATTGCCTGGCACATACAGGCACCTGATAAAGGTTTACTGGTATTCAGATTACACACATTGTTGAAAGAAGGCAGATCCTATAATTCTGAATCTAGCCCACTGTTCTTTAAAAGAGTTTTTAGCACCATGCTTCCCCTATTGTAAAAATGCAAATGCCATGTGGAGCGGCGAGGGGACTGTGCATTTAGTCTAATCAGCATTGAACATGTTAGGATAACAGATAATTTAAGCTATTTGAGAGCTTCTCACCACCCTGTCCCCGGCCCATCTCACCACTGGCCTGGGGTGCAGGGTGTGGGCCCTGGCAGGGATAACAGGGTGTACAGAAAACAGCTCTGGACCACTGAGTGGGATGAGCTGCAAGGTGCAAGGGTTCTTACAGGGTAGGTGGGTACACAGAGGAATTTTACCAGCTGCCCAATTGCAATTAAGTCCAGGCTTAACCACCTGTCCAGAAGGTGGCAGGTGTATGTGAGAAGGGCGGACACCCCGTCATCATCCCCAGAGTAAGGGAAACACGAGAGGGACCTGGGAATGAGGGACAGAGGAAGAAGAGGCCTAGTCTCCAAGCCTCACCCCAGGCAAAAATGACCCTAAAACTGGAACATTCATTCAAGAAATACGTTTTCTTGCATATTATGTGTCAGACACTGTTTGGACCTTGTTAAATGCTTTAGAAATGAGTCACATAAGCTGCTACCCTTAATGCACAAAGAATTGAGTTCGGGAGGTGAGGGCTATGTGTAAATAATCACACACCAAGGCAAGCAAGTGATCTCAGCCGCATGAGGGATCTCGATGGGCTTAGTGTCTAGAAGAGGAAAACTGCTCGGAGAGCTCTCCCACCACCATGGTGAGCCCAGATCTCATGGCCTTCTTGTCCCCTCTCTTCACTGGAGTCACAGAAATGCAACGTTCGCTCAAAGTCAAATTTATCATGTCGCTCTCCTGCCGAAAACCTTCACGGCTTTTCAGATAAGTTACACTCTGTACCATGACCCATAAGGCTCAAGGCTCTGCATGATCTGGCCTCTTCAGATCTAACCTGTAGTCACTACCCAACTCCTGCTGCATCTCCAGGTTTCAATTGCACTTAATGTTAATTCCTCTCTCTCTCCCTCTTTCTCTCTCCCCTCCCCCTCACACACACACACACACACACACACGCACACACACAGTTTTCTGTTCCCCTTGTACAATATTTCTGGCCATCATGCTCCCCTCCACCCTCTGTGACCAGCAAATCCCTGCGGTTTCAATATTCTCCTCTCTGCTACCACCACCCTGCTCAACCCACCGTCTCTCATCTGGACGATTGCTGTCATTGCCCTGCTTCCAATTGCTTCCCTATTATCAAGCCTCTACACAGCAGGCAGAGTGTTCTTTATAAAATAGAAATCAGAGCTCTTTTCACTTATTTAATTAAAATTCTGCCATAATCAAATCCAGACTCCTCTCCACTTCTCCAGCCTCCTTACATGAATCACTGTTTTCCTCCGACTCTTTGCTCTGCCCACACTAGCCGTCTCTTGATTTCTCAAGCACTCTGAACTCCCTCTGAGCTCAGGAACCCACACACATCCCATCTGCCTGGAACGTTCTTCTCCCAGATGTTCTCATGGCTTTTCTATTCACTGAGGTCTCAGCAAAAATGTCAACTCCTCAGCAAGACCTTTTCTTTTTTTTTTTTTTTGCGGTACGCGGGCCTCTCACTGTTGTGGCCTCTCCCGCTGCGGAGCACAGGCTCCGGACGCGCAGACTCAGCGGCCATGGCTCACGGGCCCAGCCGCTCCGCGGCATGTGGGATCTTCCCGGACCGGGGCACAAACCCGTGTCCCCTGCATCGGCAGGCGGACTCTCAACCACTGCGCCACCAGGGAAGCCCCAGCAAGACCTTTTCTAATCTGCCAAACAAAAGTCGTCCTTCAGTTATGCCAGGGGTCCCCAACCCCCAGGCCATGGACCAGTACCGGTCTGTGGCCTGTTAGGAACCAGGCCGCACAGCAGGAGGTGAGTGGCGGGCGGGCGAGCGAGCGAAGCTTCATCTGTATTTACAGCCGCTCCCTATCGATCCCATTACCGCCTGAGCTCCGCCTCCTGTCAGGTCAGTGGCGGCATTAGATTCTCATAGGAGTGCGAACCCTACTGTGAACTGTTCATGCGAGGGATCTAGGTTGCGTGCTGCTTATGAGAATCTAATGCCTGATGATCTGAGGTGGAGTTGAGGTGGTGATGCTGGTGCTGGGAAGCGGCTGCAAATACAGATTACCATTAGCAGAGAGGTTTGACTGCACAGACACCATAATAAATCAATTGCTTGCAGGCTCATATCAAAACCCTATCAGTGAGTGGCAAGTGACAACAAGCTCAGGGCTCCCACTGATTCTACATTATGGGGAGTTGTATAATTATTTCATTATATACTACAATGTAATAATAATAGAAATAAAGTGCACAATAAATGTAATGCGCTTGAATCATCCCAAAACCATCGCCGCCCCCCTCCCCGCTCCATGGAAAAATTGTCTTCCACAAAACCAGCCCCTCGGGCCAAAAACGCTGGGGACCACTGAGTTAGGCTCTTCTCACATGGCACCCTTTATTATCTTCCTGACCCTCCTCATTATCTGAAATTATTGGCCATTGACTTGTTTACTTGTTTGTTTACTTGTCCATCTCCCCCTGCACTGGGATGCAAGCTCCTTAGGATAAGGAACCTTGACCATCTTGTTCATCCAGTGCCTCATATGAGGCAGTGATGGTGATTTATAAAGATTTAACAACTGTTTCCTGATTTAATGAGCAAATCTTCTTTCTCTCACTCTTCTCCTTTTTCATTTGCCATTATAATTCTGTGTAATTCTATTTCATCTCTAGTGGAAAGTCTCCCAGAACCCCAGCTGCTTGTGCAATTACCAATGACCTTTTATTTATGGGCCACCTTCAAGCCACCTCTAAAATTAAACAGGAAAAAAAAAAGTTAATAAAGTATGGAAGAATCTTTCGCATATGGTAAAAACTGTAAAGACTCAGTGTCACTTTTACCTGCCATTCATCTAAGGGACTCATAGTATTGGTTTCTTTACCTGTTCATTCTTTCCAAGCAGCTGTTCTTGGAAATAACAGCCACTGGAGCCTTAGGTTTTATTCATTATCCACACACCTCTTGCTTCAAGTTCTTATCCACTCCACTCTCTTTCCATTTATTCGCCATCTTTTATTGGTCACCTCTTAGGCACTGAGAATTCAAAGGTGGCTTAAAAATGTTTCCATACCTGGTTTCCATACCAGGCCTGAGGCCTGGCCTCAGGAAGCTTACAGTCTACTAGAGAAGAATGGTATGGAAACAAACAAGAGCAATAGGTGTCATAGGGTCTAGAATATAAGTATATGCAGGGAATAGTGGGGTGAAATCACAAGGGACAGGGTGATTTTCCATAGCAACGACGGGGGTCGGGAAATGCTTTGGGGACGAGGTGACCATACAGTGATCTTACACAGAGGAAACAGGCATTCCTAGCAAGGAAGCAAGGCCAGTAAAAGTGGGAACTGTAAACTAGTCCAGCACTTGGAAAAGCCACACAGAGTTTGGGGTGTAGGGCATGAGGGGAGTGGATGAAGGCAGGAAGCAGAGCCATGAGGAGGATGAGATGTGCTCTGCAGAAATATGTGAGTTTTATCCCTTGGAAAAAAATGGAAATGGAAATAAAATGGTGTTCATTTTCTACCCCAAGAAATTCTGAAAAAACCATAGTCCATTTTCAGAATGAGTTTTATTTCTTCAGTCTTTTTGACTAAAGTAAGTCCTGTTAAGGCCAATACTGTATTTTTTAAAGACTTGGGAGATACCTCCTCTCAGACAACAAAATAAAGCGAGGTGATAGTTGTTGTTTGGTTTGCAACCTCCTGCAATTTTTCTCCTGTCTTTGTCTTCCCCCAGACTTTGGGGTTCACCCAAACCTAGTACACATGTGTTACAATGCATAAATGGACTAATCCCAATATTGAGAAAATTTAAAGGTTTTACAGTAACTAATAAATAATTAGTAATTTCAAGGCATCATTGGAGACTATTGTAAATATCTAGACTCCTTTTAACAGTTCTTAGCCTTGCTTACTTTTATCGTAAAAATAGATGCAGTTGTCACAAGGAAAGAAATTGGAAAGTTGTCATATGCTTGCCCCTACGTTTTGGATTTTATCCAATTACTACATAGAGTAAGTTCATGAAGCCAATTAATTCTTTGAATAAAAACGTATTCAGCTTTCTGTGCCTCCCCTTTAGTGGCATGCTCTGAAATGCAGGCTTGTCTAAGAGAAACCAGTGCTGATGGCAACCTCAGCAAAAATGCGATTTATGGACCTGGTGGAAAGAAAAGGTGTCAAGTGGCAATCTGCAACCCCCAACAAATGCAGAGTGCCTTATTTTACCAAAGCGTTTGCATTTCTGCTGTGTAAGGAGAATGTGGAGAAAAGGTGAGAATAGGAAATATGAAAATAAGTAGTAAAGAAAAACAGAGTATCTTAACTTGTGATGCTAGAAGAGTGGCTAGAGGTGCCACCAGGGAAACATCTACAGAATTACGAAACTCACAAAGGTCTTAGCTGTAGATAACATGTAAAAGGGAGGAGATGGGAGGAAGGAGGAAGTAACTTCTGCTGTGTGTCTTCTACCTGCCAGGCAGTGACCTGGCCATATTAATGCATAATCCTATTTATTATTTCCCATGATTTTGAATCACAGTCGGATGGTACTATTGGGATTTTACCTATAAGGAAGCTAAAACTCAAGGAGTCGGTAACCTGAGCTGGTCACCTAGAAGTGTGGGAGATGTGATCGGAATCTAGCCTGATCCAGAAGCCCGTGATCTTTCTGCTTCATGACACTGCTTCTTATTCTAAACGAGGAATATCCGAGTTTAGATGCATGATTTAAATTAGACTTTGGACTAAATGAGTAACAAAGGACTGTGAGAAATGCACTGATTTGTATCGTTAATTTGTTTGAATTTTATACTTTTTAGTAAACGGCAATTTGAGTGGAAATATAGTGTTGTAATCTACAATGCAGACCTATATTTGATTTACATTTACTGAGTGCTGAGTGTGTGCTAAGACTCACAGTGGCATGCTTTTTCATTAGAAAAAAGTGGTTCACTTCACAAACCCAACGACCAAGGCAGTGCCTTATCATCTTTTGACAACCAACCATAGTTTACTTCAAGGGACTAGAAGAAAATGGAATCTTTTTTTAGTATTGTTGCTTTAAAATGTTGTGTTAGTTTCTGCCATACAGCAAAGTGAATCAGCTACATGTATACATATATCCCCTCTTCCTTGGATTTCCTTTCCGTGGAAAATGGCATCTTAATGATAAACTAGGAGGGCAGGTATAAATGATAACAGCACACGTCACAGGTAGCATTGTGGTGGGTAGTGAGACTGGTGAAGGATTTAGTATGAATACTGACATCTAATCAGGATACAGATGCTGGGTTTTTATTCTACTTTGGTTCCTGATGATTCCTCAGTGTTTATATTTACCAAACACAAACAGACCTCTCTGAGTTCGCTCTCAGAAAGTGCTTTCCCGAATGGCTTGTTTTTCAGAGAAGGAAAGTTGTTACCAGATCAATGTGCTTAAGGTAGTGAAAAGCCCTTGATTAGCTGCCAAGAAGCCTCCTAAGGAAATGACATTCCCCCCCAGGGATTTCAAGTGGTTAATAAAATCTAGTGCTTTCTGTGTAAAGTGCTTATTGTTGTTCTGTGCGTTCTGAGGTACACTTCACAAACGTTGCTACAAACATAAAGATGGCCCCCCAAATAGCTGAATTTGCATGTCCACAATAAGTATTGAAACAAAAGCTTTATGAACATAAAGTCCAACACACTTGGACTGTGTAGATAAAGCTAAATTTACCATGTGCACATGCCTAAATGAACTCTCCATAACTCTTAGGACTTCAGAGAGGAAATGCCATCCTTGTTAGTCTAAAAACAGCTAACAAGTTTTCATTTTAGCTCCTAAAATCTGGGAGAGAATGTAAGAAGGTAATGTGAGGAAAAACTATGCCCCAAATAAAATAAAGTAGTTAATTCTTGGAGAAACTGGTAATCTATGATGATTTTTGCAGGGGTGAGTAAACTATTAGACTGTGGTCTTTATTATGCCATCATTTAAATGCATTTATAAGTATATAAAGAGATTATAGTCTTTAAGATGTCTTCATACAAATGTGTGCATATAAAATGCTTTAAATTTAAGAATGAGGAATCTGCTAGTACTATATAGTTTGAAACTAGCAGAAAGCATTTTAATGTTATGGGAGAAGTTTCATGGCACCCACGGGCAAGGATGCTTTTGGAATCAGAGATGAGCAAATTCTCTCTCTCATTCTCTCTGTCTCTGTCTCTCTCTTATCCTTGCATCTCTTTCTTTTTGAGCAGCTTCTTCATTCCTCTTCCTTACTGTGCAGGAGTTCTCTGGCCACCACAAGAATTTCCAGTTGTGCCTCTTTCTTATCAAGGGAATCTTTTTTTTTTTTTTTTTTTTTTTTTTTTGCGGTACGTGGGCCTCTCACTGTTGTGGCTTCTCCCGTTGTGGAGCACAGGCTCCGGACGCGGAGGCTCAGCGGCCATGGCTCACGGGCCCAGCCGCTCCGCAGCACGTGGGATCTTCCCAGACCGGGGCACGAACCCGTGTCCCCTGCATCGGCAGGCGGACTCTCAACCACTCCAGCACCAGGGAAGCCCCAAGAGAATTATTTTGAGGATAGATTCTTTTAGCTCCAAATTTAGATTCACAATAGACACATTCTGTTTCTTTAAAACGTAGTGATTTGTTCCACAAAATGGATAACCAAGATAGTGCCTTGTCATCTTTTGACAACTGAGCCAAATTTACCTCAAGTGACTGAAAGAAATCTTAATGCTAAAGTAGTGTCCCAGATGTTCATTACTGCAACAGTTGTGTTCTTGCCTAGCTTGGGACAGCTGCTGTTCCCTGAAGCAGTCAGCTGTAGCCAGGCATTCAAGATCACAGTGGTATGAATATGCTGCATTGCTATATAACAGTAGGCATTTAGAGGCACCCCTGCCCAGGAGGATGAGGTGAAGAAAATTCAATATGCCTGTCTCGGTGACCTTATATAATTAAAGAGATTTCAATTCAAATGGGACCACTGCGTTTCGCAGCTAAACTTCAAAACAAGAAATTATTACCATTAATCTTTTTCATATTCCCTGTGAAAATTCAGACACAAATGTGTCTGCCCTCCATCCCCTCCCCCACACTCTTGCTGACCAGCTACTGCTCACCTTCAAAGCTCAGCTCAGGTTTCTACTCTCCCTGGGACGCCTTCCTCAACGCCTCCCCTCTTTACTTAGTAACATCTAATTGTTCATACTTGAAAAAAGCACTTGTCACACCCTTTAGTATAATTACCTGTTTAAAGACTGTAATGGATGATTTACGTGTTAACTATTTTATTTCAGAGACTATTTTCTTAAACTCTTATGTTAAGATAAGCCCAGTAGCACAGATGGCTGACTTCTATAAGTAACCTAAGAATAACATCTGAATAACAAACCTATGTCTCTTTTTTTTTTTTACCTATTTGGTGCTGATTAAAAGCCTTACCAAAAGTCCTAGACACGTGTCAATTATACCTCAATTTAAAAAAATAATAAAGTCATTGAGAGCATGAAAAACAATCCAAGACACAAACCAAACACTCTATAGTTTTGCCTTCACCATAGGAAAAAAAAAATGATTTTCCTTCCATTTCCTTCTTAGACCTTGTTCAGAGTTCCTAGGTTTCAGCTCCATCACCAAGAAATCTTCTGGCACGCTCTGTGTGGTTCTACTCCTCGTCTGATGATGGGATAATACCATATGCATATATCTAGGAGAATGTTTGAGAACTTTTACAAGTATAATAGAGAGAAAAAAATCCTGACAGTTAGTTTATATCTCACATTGAAAAATCAGATGTTTGCATATTTCTCCCCAAAGGTGGACAGGAGATATATCTCATTAATGTATCCTTCTTATGTTGTCCTTATTATACCCACAAGAAAGAAAGAATTATACAGCTGCTTTCATCCATCACCACTGGACCGCAATCCCAATGCACACATTTGGGGTGTGGTAGGAATCCTATCTATGAACAAATGAAGCCAAGATCATGCCTCAAAGAATACCAGGATAACATACTTTCTGGTTCAACATTACGTATTTGGAAAAGGATACATACTTCATCCTATAAAACTCTGGAGAAGTGATTTTATTGTTTTTAGCTTCAATTTCTTCACCCATAAAATTAGCTGTATAACACCCGCCAAATGGGTGGTTGTGGTGCTTTGATATGTTTATCCAAAACTCCATTTTTTGGTTGGTTTTGAACTTGGCAACTACAGTCAGCTATCATTTGGGGTAAGAGTTTTCTAAAACCAACAATGCCAGGATATTAAAGAACTACACACTGTCATTTGCTTGTGTTTCTCTGACAACCATGAAGAAACTGTCCTATTTCCCTCTAGAAACTTTTCCACAAAGATGTTAGACTTGACATATGGGACAAGCCAGTGGAGCAGAATCTTAAACTTCCTCTTATAGCTCAGCATCTCTCAAGATTGCTGTGAGAACCCACGACACGTGGATGGTTAGGGAGCTGTGCATTCTTCCCAACTCACTCATTACCAATCGTACAACCCACATGAAAGCCACATTTAGTACTTCTCCTTATTTTAAGAGGGAATGGTGACTCACGCCTGAGAGGCAGGATGAGAAGAAAAGTCTCCTAGGCATCTTCACATCAGATTCTCTTCTACTCTGCACTTAATGCTGTGAACGAGCTTCACTTCTTAACAAACCAGAGACCAAGTCTAAATTAGTATCTGTACAATCTTGAAGATTCGAAGGCTTATACAGTGCAGTAATTGCCAGTGTATGTGTGGATCAAAAAGCAACGTAGAAACCCTGATGCTGCTGAAAGCAGATTGCCTCCTCTCCTCCAGTTGTTCGTGTAATTTTAACAACCATACGCCTGTCTTCTGTTTTCTGGCAACCTAGATCTGCTCTTTATTTCTTTTTTCATCTCAATAGAAATTAAGTGGTTTTGGCCATCAACATTCTGCCTGTCTTCTTTCAGTCTCCTGTGAAGAGGACCAGATGGAATAGGGCTTTTTATAGTCCTGACACATTCATTAGAATTGAAATAATGGGCTGCTAATTTTCCATTTTTATAGGCAAAGACCCAGGCCTGCACTGTGAGAGCATGGCATGCTGCGTTACTGTCTTATTCTTCAATGAGGGCTGAAGCATCAAAGATTTGCGTCTAAAATAATTGTGGAGACAGGAGAGGGCTTACTTAGGAGCAAGAATTTCAGAGTGTATGAATGAAGAATTATCCTTGCATTGGAGACGACTTATTTTATCACGGGAATACTACCAGAATCTCAACAAAAAGGGGGTGATGGGAGTGTAAGTGTAAGTGACAATCTAACCTAACCACCAGTTTGAGCAGTCAATTCAGAGTGTCACTTTGAATTCGTGAATTCTTTACTTGTCAACTGAACAGACCTAATGAAGAAAGACTTTTCTATTAAGGAAAATCCTACTCCAAAATACAAAGGGTGTCTTGCAAGATCTCAAGCCAGAATTCACAGTGGCCTTGGGGAGCTCCCGTGGCTCCATCACACGGTGCCTGATCTCTGGAATGGCAACAGGATCAACAGGCATGGGCCAAGGTGGAAGGACCTTTACTGACCCTGCGTAGGAAGAACTTGCTCTGTGGATCCGATAAATGGAACACCAGTGGTCCTTGTACTAAAGAGGAGGTTCAGATACCACTCTCACGGTTGAAGGGCCTTATCCAAAAGAACAAAACCAAAACTCTTCCAGACCAGCTAGCGGCAAAGTCACTATGACATGGGTGTGCCACTGTTATTTGCTTCTTTGATATAAATAAGTCACGGTGGTAGAAATGCCACAGTAGATGTTTTACTTTGCTTCATCTGGGGGTATCTAATGATCTCAAGCAACTTGAAAATGTTTAGAATATGTTATCTGTAGGAATGAAGCCTGGAACTGTACCCATTGGATTTAATAGTCAGAGGAGAGACCCAAACTCTTTGTCAGGAAGAGTCCTTGTAAAAAGGTTATAGATACAGATACAGATATAGATGTCCTTATATAAAGGACATATAAAACTTGGGTTTAATTATGAACCATGAAAATATTCACTTCTGTGACAATTTTCCTAATACTTTTTAAAGTTTACTTTTCATAAAATTCTGTTCATTCGAATTTCCCTTTAGGTTGATCTCCTGGTTTCAAAATCACAAAGTCACAGAAGTCATTGACATGAAAAAATAAACTGCCAAAGCAAAATTTAAGATTGTGTGTCACAGTGGGATTTCATGGGTTGAAAAATCACCCACCGTCACCTCCCAGTGCATTGACTTCCACTTCCATTTATATTTCATGATATTAGGGGATCTGTGGTGAAACATAGGTTGATTGTTATCCACATGACACATGACTTCCCTAGAATTCTCTTGAAGTACTGAATCACCATGGAGACCATTAAACTTGACCTGAATCCTAGAGCCTTTATGAAAAAACTGCCATAGCTACACCCTCTTTGCCTCCGTTCTACTGTACCTGTATAATTTGGAGGTATCTGAGGCTAGAGTTTAAAGCATAGTCCCCAGGGGCCTCTGAGGTTGATCAAATTCTCTGGACTGTCCCAATCCCAAGCCATGACTTGGGGACAAATTTTGGCATTCTTAAATTTCTGGATGGTTCAGATCCTAGAGTATCGACCAGGTCCACCCTGCATCCCAGCATGAACATGAGAAGTGTGTGGAATGACAAAGAACCAGCTAGTTCTAATGTGAAAGATGAGTTAACTATTCTTTGATGAGACTAGCCGTCAAAAATGATAGTAAAAAAATCGTTTCCAAAATCGTTTCCATTGTGTAAGAGATACCACCTGTTCTAGACATTTCAGTCATTGTCTCTTAAGCCCGATGAACAAGTCTCCTTAGATGTGAGCTTCTGCAGTTTAGTCATCATTCCAGGGCCCTAGGGTACAACTTACTGCTCTGGAATAACACACTGCTAAGTAGTCTATGGGGTTTAAGTTGTCACATTCTTCATGGAGTCAAGGTTACTATAATCGTCACTACAGCAGCTCTGGGAAGGGCCACAGAGTGGAGGGGAATTTCACACATGCCACGTGTTGCTTTCTCATTCTGTGAGGTCTGGCTTGGACCTGCTGCCGTGGCAGTAGGGGAGATATGTCTGGACAATCCAAACACGGGGACCCCAGATCCTGTGAGGATGGATTCTGAGCTATAATTGGTCACCATGACTCACTCGTTTGGCTTGATTTTATGGTACCAGCATTTCAGCACTCAGCAGTCACCTCCACGCTGGGCAGGGTGAGAATTTGGTGCATCAATCCAAAAGATACGGAGGGTGTTTTCACAGGGAAACGAAATCAGATCACTTCTTCCAACCAACCCCAAAGAAACTGACTTACTTCACCATTCACTCAGTAGGCAGAAATAAAAGTAAGTCTTTTTTCTTATCGTAAAACAAATTGTTTCTTGTTAGTTAAGACTCAAATATGCGCTGGTAAGAAGAATTAAAATAATATCAGTACTGTGCCTATTGTTAACTACAAGATGAGTGTAAGTCTATGGGGCAGAAGTTCTCTAGTTGTCTTAGCCTACGCGCCCTCTTGTCAAAAAATACCTCATCTCCATTGCTTCTCCTGCCACACTGAAGAATCCTCCCAGGCATCATGCTCCCACAGTGAGTCTTTTTTTTTTTCCCCCCCTGGGTATTCTCATCAAACAAAAAGGTTTTGTCAAGCTTTACTTTCCCTAGTTTTTATTTGACAAATAGGGCTCTTTCTCCAAATTAAATATCATAAGTAAGATTCTTCCCACACAAATGCCCTTGGAGATTCTGAGTCGTTACCCCATGTCCCCCTCCTTCTGTCCTGCTCCCCAAACTTTCCTGGTTTTGAATTACAATCCTAGAGGAAAAGACACACAGCAGTTTAACGTGATTCATGTAGCCCTCAGCAGAGGCCCACTCTCTCATTCTCCACAGAACGCCTTGCTTTTCTACCTCGTTGAATAAACGGGTGCTATTATCTCATTCTTGCTTCGGGCTCTACCAGTGAAATTGCTCTTAATAGGGTTGCCAATACCCTTTCATTTGGCTTAAGCAACTGGTATTCTCAGTCCTTTTTTCAAGTCAGGTTTATAAAAGTATAATTTATTATAGTAAAATTCACCCTTTTTAGGTGTATAGTGATATGAATTTTGAAAAAGGCATGCAGTCGTGTAACTCTCATCACATCAAGATAGAGAAAATTTTCATCGCTCCAGAAAAGTTCCTTGTGTCTTCGTGTAGTCAGTGTCTTTCCCACACGCCAGCCCCTGGCAACTCCTAATCTGCTTTCTGTCCCCACAATTTTGCCTTTCCCAGAATGTCCTATTAATGGAAACATGCAACATGTAGCCTTCTGTGTTTGGCTTCTCCCACTAGCATCGTGCATTTGAGATTCGCCCATGTTTTTGGATGCATCAGTAGTTTTTACTTTCTATTGCCAAGTAGCATTTTATTGTATGATGTACCATAATTGATTTATCCATTCTCCAGCTGATGGATATGTGTGTTGTTCCAGGTTTTACTGATTATAAACAATGCCCCTAGAAATATTCATGTACAGGTTTTTGTGTGGACACATGTTTTCAATTCTCTTAGACAAATGTCTAGGAGTAGGATTAGTGGGTTACATGAAATTTATGTTTCCCTGTATCTGAAACTGCCAAAGTGTCTTCCAAAGTGGCTGTACCATTTTGCATTCCCACTACGAGTGAATGAGAGTTACTGTTCTAATATATCCTTGCCAGCATTTTTTTTATTTTATATTTTATTTTAGCTTTTTTAATTTTGATAAATTATATATAATATAAAAGTTACCATTTTAGCCGTGTTAAGTATACAATTCAGTGACATTTAGTAAACTCACAATGTTGTGCAACCATCACTACAACCTAGTTCTAAACATTTTCATCACTCCCAAAGGAAACTCCATACCACTAAGCAGTCACTCCCATTACTGAAACTCTCTTGACTTCCGTGATCCCACATCTTTTTGGAGCTTCTTTCTGCATCTCTTTTGTAGGAACTTCCTACTCCAGCTACCCTTATAGATTCCAAAGAGTCTGCCCCAACCAGATGCTCTGTTCTTCCTACGTACACTCCCTGTGTTACCTCATACAGTCCCCTATGTGCAGATGACTCCTAATTCCATATTCAATACCAGACCTTTTCCAGCAGGCTGATTTATCCAACTTCATGCCAACTGCATGTCCCAGAGGCATGTCAGATTTAATATTTCTAATATTTACTCCATTCATCCAACCCTCTCCATATGCCTCAACAAGCTGTTTTCTCTAGTGGTAATTTTTAAAACACAAACCTGATTGTGTTGCTCCTTTGCTTAAACCTTTTAAAGCCTTGTTCCAAACTCTTCACAAGGGCTTCCAAGGCCCTACATGACCTGACTCCTACCTGATTCTCAGGCGTCATCTCCTAACACTTTCCTCCTTGCCATTATGCTCTATCCACAGGGGCCTCCATCCTCTTCCTTGAGCCAATCAAGTTTGCTGCTACTTATGCCAGAAATAAATCTTTGCATGACTAATGCTTTTTGGTCATTGAGGTCATTCAGGCTGAAATGTGACCTCCTTAGTGACGTTTTTCTCTATTCAGTCTAAGTTAGTCACTCTACTGCCTACACATTCTCTTTCCTACAGTCCTATTTTATTTTCTTCCTAACAGTTACTACCATCTGAAATGACATTGCCTAAGTATTGGTTTCTGGTACTCTTTTTTTTCTGTCTCTAAAAGGTAAGCTCCATGAGGGCAGGCTCACTGATCATTTTGATAGTAGTGACTGTATCTCTAGTATGTATACCAATGTCTGGGCAGATAGTAAATGTTCAATACTGAAGAAATGAATGATGGATGAATTCTATAATTCACTCATCCATCCACCTGGTTATGTCAGCCAGAAACCTGGGTATCATCCATCAGAGTTTGCTCAGTAAAACAGAAACCACTCTAGGTATTTCAAGCAGGAAAGAATTTAATACAGGGAATTAGGAAATTACAGAATCAATTAGAAGCACTAAAGAAACAAAGGTCAGAGAAGTCACTGCTAGCCTTTAAGAAAATAAATTATAGGAATTTCAAAGAACTTCCACCAAAGATATCAGCTGTCTACAACACCAAAGGGAGTGATCCTCAGCAGATTACCCAAGAGCTACTCACAAAACGGCATTCTGCCATCCACCAAAACACATGCTCCTGCTCACCACTGCTGGAATAATAATGCGTTTTCCTTCTCTATTGCCTTCTAAATCTTTCCTGAGTATGACTGGTGGGAACCTAGCATGAGACCCTGCTGGATAAAGAGTGACAAAAATGTCAGTGCTCTCACACCTTCAATATAGGGGAAGAGTATAGGAGGAAAGAACGGTATTGAAACACTAGCAATCCAGCCCCCGAACTCACCCACCTCCAGTACACGACCAAGTGCTAGAGATTTCACTGCTGCACTTCCCTCAAAGACCTCAAGTGTCCTGCCTCCATTCAGGCCCTCATTATCTTTTGCAACAGCCTAACTGGTGTTCCTTTCTTCAGCCTGTTTCTTAAAATAATCTGTCTAAAATATAACTCTGTATTATTCCCTAGCTCAAGTGTCTTAAATGCTTTGCATCACCTACAAGGTAAATTCAAGTTCCATAACAGCGGAAGGAAGGCCTGGCCTTTTGACATCCTTTATTCTTCTGCAACGCTGCTTGGCCTTTCTTCTTCTCATCCACTTTGTCCGGTATGCTTCCTGCCCTCCCACTTAATACCCAATTGTCCTTTAAGACACAGCTCAGGTGTCACCTTCCCCAGGAAGCCTTGCTTCACCCCTTCTCCCTTCACCCTCTGCTTACACCCACACCCAGTCTGAGCTAGAAGCACCTTATCGATGCTCCTATTCATGTGATCAACTCAGTTTATGAATCAGTCTTCCCTGCAAGGGTGCGATCGTGTTCAAAGGATGGATTCTGCCACCTTGTCTTGGCATCAAGTGCCCGACAATTCAGAGCACACAGCAAACATTGATAAATGGTTGAATGAATGAATGAATACATGCACGCATAAGTACTACATGCATCTGGTCCCTTTAATTATTTTTAAAGACTGGGTATATGCAAAGAAAGAATTCCCAGAGAAATGCAATACAGTTGTACATAACAAGTGATCAGGACTACATATTTCTGAGAGACCATCTCTGATTTCTCTTCCAAGAGTAACACATTTTCTTTCCTCCTGCCTACTTGTATTTGATGAAGAAAGAAGATTGGAATGGAACTAAAAGGGTTTTGTATGCTCAGATAACTTACAGACATGCTTAGAGGAAATTAATAGCAGGGGCGGCAGATCAGATATGCAAGATAGTAGCATTGTTATTCTTCTGAGTACAAGCAGTTGGCCACACAAGAGAGATGCTTATGAAAGAATCACGCCAAAAGCCAGCCAGATTCCATCTAGCCTGAATGAGAGACTTTTTTTTGGTCTACAAATAAGTAGGTGTTTAATACTTCGGCATTCTCTTTGACCCATTCACGTGAAGTTGTCTTTTCTTCTTAGAGCATTTCTGTAATACAGGAAGATCTGACTTTTCTCTGTTTACCTCAACAATATGCTTAAAATGAACAGGCCCTGTTTATCCATGAAATACCCTGTCTCTACCAGTAAGCTAAACAGCACAGAACCTCCTTATCGAGCTTCACAACTGGTGAGCCACACCTGGGCTCCGCTGCTGTCAGCAAGTACATCTACACTTACAGGGAAGCACCGGTGTGAAACTCTGCTCAGCTTCTCTTCTCTACTCTTCCCACTTCTTCCACGGGCAATGACTCATGGTGAGCGCCAGGTTATATCCTACCTAATAAACACGCTTCACCATGCTTCATTTCTCCACCCACTCCCTGATGCTCAGCGATGCTCTCCATTCTCTTTGGTGCCAGTGCCCCCTGCCCCTCTGAAGGCCCTTCTTTGATCAAGCCAAATACCTAATGATCCTAGGTAGTAACTTAAGATTTCTTGTTTCACCTCACCAGACTGAAAGCACACCACATTTTAATTCATACAAACTGCCTGTATTTTATGGTGCACTGGCTTTTAATTTGCTTCTTAGAGTTTTATAAGTGTGCTCTTTATGGTACAAGACTCAGAAGACAATCCCATCTAAAAACAACTCTTAAGAACACTATAAAGAAAGAAAAGCACATGAAGCACTGCCATGCATGGGAAGAAGCTCCATTTTTCTCCTGGCCTCTCCCCCATGCCTCTTCCCTAGGGAACACCCAGTGCTCTAGAGCTTTTTCTTTGGAATAGTGACTGCAGGATACATGGATGTGGTAAATATCAACAAAAAATAAAAATAAAAAACAGTCTCTTGCCGCTCTCCTACCTGATACCTGGGGCCACTGCCAGAGTCCCCAGAACTACCTTAAGGGTATGAACCTTGGGTAAAGTATCCTGATTTTCCCAGATCTTCTTCGGTCCTTGTCAAGAGACTCATTTGGAAATTCTCAGAAAGTTATTCATGTCTATGTGCCCTCTTTCTCTGCCTAGAGCCAGTGACAGAAATTGAATCCGAGGGTTGTATCGGGGTTATCCTGGGCATTTGCCTCTTGAATTTGTCTTCTGACCCAGTTCCCTTCTGAAAGTTAAAAAACATTTTTTTCACAACAGAGTATGGGCCCCACTGTTACTGGATCTCTCTAAAGACAGACTGCACAATATAAAAAAGAGAAATGTTCTCTCCTCCCTTGCAAAATACCACCATGTAGCACTGGGACCTTGAAGATTTTGTGCCTCAAAGCCAGGGCAAGAAAAGGATGCCCAGTTGATGCCCCATGGAAGACAGTGGGACCTGCTGGAAGGACAAATGTATATCATGTAAATCAACACCACCAGATGCTCTGAGGTAGCTGAGCAGACCTGTTTGTGAGCATATGTGAGATGTTAGGGGTTCACAGACCCTCACGGTGAGCTATTAGTGATAAGAGGGTCTGTGTCAAGGTGAGGACAGAGAAGTCTGTACGGTTACTGTTACTAGGTCTTAATCAGTTTTTCTAGAACCCAGAGCCCAGCAGAGTTTATGTACTAAGCTAATACTCTATGGGGGAGGGATGGAGCTCTGCAATCCCAAGACATAAGAGTGAGGGAAAACTGAAAGTGAGGCAGGGAAAGAGCAAAAGCAAAGATGAGGTGATACATTACTGAGCTGGCCGGAGTTTCTCAAGGAAATATGGGCTGTTGCTAGGTCACATGGAGTGCACTACTACATCTTAGCTCTGCTGGCTCTTTGCACTCTTTTCTCCCTTGGTCAGTGTTAATCCCCCCACTCCCCCAGCTTCTCCCCTGGGGAAACCACTGTGTCAGTGAGTTGAATTGGGCCAGACTTGGGCGGTGATGTGTTGTGACCCCAACCCCACTGGCTATGACGGCGGTTTTGCCTAAGCCCTGGGGGAGCGGGAGGCAGTCTGCGGGTGAGGAGATGAGGTGGCAGAGGCCGCAGCTGTGCTTTTACAACCACAGGAATGGCGCGAGTTACAGCTGGACTACTGCAGCTGGGAGGCCAGGAAGACAGCTGAGGCTGATGGGACAGTAGGGGCCCACCAGACCCAGGGTGCATATAATATGGGTACTATGCACTTCCTGGCATGGCAGAAATTAGCATCAAATGGGAAACATTACGAAGGAAGATGCAGAATTTCCGTAGGGATACAGACTCCTAGACTTGGATAAGTGGAGGAGCTGTCACAGACCATCTCCACATTGAAACACTTCAAATGGAAGAGGTTGGATGACTGCAAAAGAATCCAGAATCCTTCCTTTTCTCGAAGCAATGCTGTTTTTTTTATTATTTAAAAAGCTATACCTTTTGGGGATAGTCTGAGTAATTTAGGTAATTTTTCTCTTACATCTTTTTCATATTTATGATTGCATATTTTAATACTTTTATGATGATTCACTACATAGAGATTTACAAGCTTTTCAAAAGCAATATCTCAAGATGTCTCGAAGAGTTATATTTATATGGAAAGATCTGACTGCAGGAATGTTACAGTCATATTAGGGGTTATGCTCATACGTCTAAAGAAGAATAATCTACCTCAACTTAATTAGAATGAAAGCCACTCCAGCAAAGCAATACACATATATCTTCTTTCAACCTAGTTACATTTGATTAAGGATTGTATGAGAATTTTCCTTATACTTGGCTTTTCTTCTGAGGTTTTTGAAATGCTTAAGGGGAAAAAAAAGGTATTTATTGTAAGACCTTTGAAAACAATAGCCTCCCTGTTTATAAAATGTGGAAAACACTAGAGCCCAAAATCAACAATTTCAAAAACATTTTTCAGGTTGAGATCCCCTGGTTCACCTTGGCTCAGGAGTAAATGGCATTGCAACCTCCAGTAAATACTTTGGCCTTCATCTGTGTTTGGGCCTGCATTTCTCTGGGCATAAAGAGTTGATGAATTCTTCTTTTATGTAAAATTTTAAAAATCCATGTAAATTCAACAATTTCTGCATATAAGCAAGATTAGAGTTATGTATTTTTTTCTTACATATGTGTGTGTGTGTGTATATATGAATTCATCAACAACTCAGTATGCATAGGCAAGAGATATAATAGGAATAATGTAAGATCTCTTTTTAAAAACACCTTGTGGGTAAGATAGACTCAATCAAATATCCACTACTAAGCAGTGGAAAGTGGTGGTTATTCCGAGTGTTCTGTGGACATAAGCACCACACAGTTTTAGAAGTAGGAGCTTAGCCATGTTTGTAAACCGAGTACATTATAGTCAAAAGATCCCGGGTGACTGTCCTTACATCACACACCCAGTTTTAGGCAAAAGTGCATCTTTTCAAAACTCTGACTACTCACATAATTCCTTCTTATCTCTGCAGTTTCAGGCATTAAAATTCAAAATAAGGTTTTTTTCTATGGAGTTATTTGGATAAGAGAAGTTTGATCCTTGAGTGCTACTGACATTATGGTGTCAGGCTCTGAGCTACATTCCCTGGGTTTGAATCAAGGCTCTGCCACTTACTAGTTGTGTGACCTTGGCAAGTTTTCTAACTTTCTGAGGCTTAGTGTCCTGGCCTATAAAATGGGGATAAATTTCACGCCCACCTCTTAGGTTCACTGTAAAGATTAAATGAGTGACTTCTATAAAGCACTTAGTGATGAGTACATAGTGAGCACTTAATAGATAATTGATTTTAAAGTTATTATTATTGTTTAAGTTGCTTTTAATAAACTTATGAGATAATTTTATAATATGTTTACCCTCAGAATCTCTATTTTTTCTCTGTATATCACCTGGCCTCTTTTATAAGCTGACTTTTATGTGCTCTGATCAGGAAAGACCCTGGCAGTGTAGCTGTTGTTTCAAAGCGGAAAATAAAGCTTGTGTAGAAGGAGATGTTGAGAACTGTAAAACAGGGAAACCTACAGGGCGTCATCGTTCAGTTAGTTTCATTGTGTCAATATGGATTTCAACACATTAATTTTCCAACTATTTTAGTAAAATGCTCTGGGATTATGCTTTTAATGCTTTGTTGTTGTTGTTGTTGCGGTATGCAGGCCTCTCACTGTTGTGGCCTCTACCGTTGCGGAGCACAGGCTCCGGACGCGCCGGCTCAGCGGCCATGGCTCACGGGCCCAGCCGCTCCGCGGCATGTGGGATCTTCCTGGACCGGGGCACGAACCTGTGTCCCCTGCATCGGCAGGCAGACTCTCAACCACTACGCCACCAGGGAAGGCCTTAATGCTTTTTAATTATGCTTTTTTTGTTTTTTAACATGGATTCATGATCAGAGTTCCAGGTAGGCAGCTATAGCTCTTCACCTGAATCTTTTTAGCAGCATCATGCTGGAGACCTGAGTCATTGTTTATTATATCCTTGCTTAGGTTTCCCAGAATTAAGCTTCACTATCATAGTAAGAGACATATGAATATGTCAAGAGACTTTGTATTTTCCCTTGAGTCTACAATAGATTGTTTATGGAACTTCAAGGCAACAGGGCACTCTGAGTCTCTTCAGAGATTCTTCGTCTTGTGAAGAAAACCAGTCTCCCACCTTCAAGGGAGGCTTTCAAAAAATTGAAGTTTGAATTCCCTGCCATTATGTTGGTTTCTGGATGGAGGAGAACTGACCAAAGTGTTTTTCTATTACTTAATGCCCCTTAGCTGAATACTGCTGCAAACACACACACACACACACACACACACACATGCACACACACACACACCAAAATTTTAAATCTCTCCATTTTATCACTTTTTTGAGCAATGTCCATATAAATTTTTACTTATGTAAGCACATTCTAATGTTCTGTTGAGAAATTCTTTTTCTACTGTAGTCTAGATTCCTCAGGGGAAAATGTCAATGGATCACCTGAATATAAGATGACATGGGGCTTCCCTGGTGGCGCAGTGGTTGAGAATCTGCCTGCTAATGCAGGGGACACGGGTTCGCACCCTGGTCTGGGAGGATCCCACATGCCGCGGAGCAACTAGGCCCGTGAGCCACAACTACTGAGCCTGTGCATATGGAGCCTGTGCTCCGCAACAGGAGAGGCCGCGATAGTGAGAGGCCTGTGCACCGTGATGAAGAGTGGCCCCCGCTTGCCACAACTAGAGAAAGCCCTCGCACAGAAGCGAAGACCCAACACAGCAAAAATAAATTAATTAATTAATAAAACTCCTACCCCCAACATAAAAAAAAGAGAATATATGAAAAAAAAAAAAGATGATATGGTTTCATTCCTTTTCCTATAAGTCAATAAAATTTTGAGCTCCATTGGAACTGAAATATTCTTTTATTTTCCTTGAACATTTTTATAGTAACTTGCATGCTTTATTTCATTTCACCTTTTCCCATAAAACTCTTGAAAATTATTTTTGGAGATATTTTTGATGTTTTTTATAACTTCCATGGTTAGGCTATTTTATAACTTACAAACATTTTTACTTTGGGAATATGTTTGAAAACAGTAGTGCAGTTGCTAGCAAAAAATGATTACTTTTTTCTCATGTGCAAATCAAATTAAATGTATACTAATATTCCATAATATCTAAACTCAGTCATTTTTGGTGTTAAAATTTTTAAGGCCCAACCTTGAAATTATTTTAGATAGAAATATTTATATTCACTATTTTGGTAACATGAAGAGTAATTCTCATTTTAGGATCTAGTAGCATGTATCTTGTAGAAGGGTATACACATTTAGTGTTGATCGAATCCTGCCTGATTTGAGAATAATATGTGTATATTTTTTTCTTCACCTCATGAATCTAAACTTTTCAAGAGCAAGGGGGCATATTTCGCTCCTAAACACATCATAGAGATGTACAGATGCTAAAAGCACACTCTAAAATATGTGTTTATCTAATTAGGGTCTCATGTGTATACTTGTTGTATTTTGCGTTTACTTATATTGTAGAAGCTGGTATACCCATTATTTTATCACCTGAATATCTATTAATTGACATTTCTAATGTCATAATTTATATTCCTATTATCCATTGATTAATTCTAGAACTACCTGTTGAGTGTGTGTTACATGCCAGGAACTGTGCTACTTGGTGCAGGCTTACACTCCTGGAACTTTTTGTCCAGTGAGGGAGTTAGACGTTATCTATGTGATGCAAAAACATCAAGTGCCTTCTGAATCAAAATTTAAGAATAAGTATTTCCATTAGAATTATAGTATTGAATTTTATTACATTTAACTTTGTATTAATTGAAAGGAAAATTAGTTGAGAATTAGTATTAAATATTAATTGAAAATTAAACATCAAAATTAAATATTAATTCAATTAAGCGCCCTGTGAAAATCCTTATAAAAGCCTGTGAATAGGTGCTATAATTCCCATTTTATACATGAAAAAAACATGAAGATAATATTCCACAGTCATATAGTTATTGACACTGATAATCCTTTTGTATCTCATATGTAGTAATAATCTATTACTCAAAATTTTTCTTTCCCAAACCATTTTATTTTTAAAAATGTGTTTAAGGCATATATTAATTATGTGGTTTAGTAGTGCTAATTGCTTAACTTCTTACATTTGAAAGGATTTAATTAGGCAAACTTAAAAGCACAGAAACCACAGTATTACAAGAAGATAATCCCAGGAGCAGTGTACATGAAGCCATTTAATTAATTTCAATGACCAGTTTCTGGAATGTTTAAGCTTTGTTGAAACATTCAGGAACAAAGGGGACAGTGACCTCCCCATGAAAAGAATTCTGTGAATAAGCTGATCAGTTACTTATCAGTCCTGCTATTGCAGCTGTGCCAACCAGACATGTTCGCATTACTTGGACATGATGTGCTGTGGTAGTTATACTCAGACAGGAGAGATAAAAATAAAATTATGACTTCACTCTCCATGGATGACTTATTCTTTGTTCTTTGGAATTAGCCATTTTAAGACCATGTATGAGAAAAACATAATTTAGAAAAATGTTCCAGCTTGTACAGTAATACTTTTAACACTCCATAACAGCTAGAAAGGTGAGATCTTATAAGTATCAATCCCACTAAACTCTGCTCTTATGAGAGGAAAAGAATTTTTTCAAAGAAGTAAATTTCAGAAAACACTAAACCTCAACCATCACACTTGAATTCAGACTAATGATTATTGATGAGAATTTCATTTGGTTCAGCAACGATTCCCAACTTAGATTTTGAAAATTGGTTACGATAATTATAAGATTGACTATATTTATAACCAGAGAACATCAATAACAGTAATAATAATATTTAACATTTATTGCACAGTTAGTATGTGCTAGACACTGTGCTGAGCCTTTCATAGGAATTATTTCATTTAAACTGTAGCCCTGCTAGTTAGATACTATTATTAGTTCCAATTTAGAGAGGAGGAAATGGAGGTCTTTCTAGCTTCACAGTTTTGTTTCCATTCAGCCCTAGGTAGACACACAGGGAATGCATTTTTTAAGCACCAATAACATGGCAGAGTACAGTGGAAAGAGCAGAACTTTGCGACTCCAGAGACCTGCCTTCTATTCTAGACTGTAAGCTCCCTGAGTACTCTGCCTTGGTTACCATTCTATGCCCAAAACCTCTCCTAATACGTGTGACATAATAAATACCTAATGAGCCTTTTTAGAATGACTGAACAAATGAATGAATGAATGAATGGGCTGCTAACAGTGTATAATCTCGGCCAAGTTGTTTAACCCCTTTGGGCTCCACTCCTTTCTTATTTCTTTCCTATTTTATATCTTCCTTGCTTCCAAAAATGATTTCAGGTGTCATAATAAAAGATACAACTGCATAAGACCTTTAAAGTAAGGATAAAAGGTCAAGAGTGATATACTTTAAGTAGGAAAAGCCAGACCCCAAACCAAGGATAAGAATGGCTGCTTCCTTTGAGCACGGAATTGAGACTGAAAGTTGCTACAGAAAAGGAGCACCTGCTTGCACCCACCCCACCTACTGAATCTTCTTCTGCCACATTTGGACAGAGCGTTCTGCTCCTGGAAGGATTCTTGGAGAAAAGAAGAGAAAGGCCCAAAATATCAGCTTTGCTGTCTAATTATTTTCAATCATTAGAGCATTCCAATTCTAGATGATGATGTTAGGTCTGTTTTAGAGCATATGATCAAAAACCCAGACAGCAGAAAAACCTTGGGTAGGAAAACAGGCTTCTTTTTTTAGTGAAATCTGAGATACCCTACTGGATGGAGGAATTAGGATAGCTCAGAAAATAAGGGAGAAGTCTAAAGAGCAGGTTTAAAAGATCAGAAAGAACCAAGTCACAGCGAGTCATAAGTACAATCAACATAGAAGCACAAATTATTCCTGACCTTCGCTAGCAGAATGGTTACTGGAAGCAAGAGAAACCATGAGGGAAAGAATAGAAAAATGTTCTGTCACCATCACACAAACCCAGTTTAACATGATCACTAACTGTTCTAGGGAGGTTGTTTGTTTTGGGTTTGGGCATAGCAGTCTGATAGGAAAAGAATCTGAACCAATGGTGAGAAAGGTAAATAATTAACCATGTTACTTCGACAAACAGCAGTAATCTGAGCTACTCAGGTTGTGCCTCAAAAAAAGAAGCATTAGTACCAGCAAGACTCCATCCTGAGAAGTTTTCCTTTATCCTCTGGACCTCAGCTTCTTTACTTTTACTGCAGAAGCCACTCCCTTTCTTAAATTGGACAAGGCTGCACTTCAGCGATCAAAAAGAGGTCTTTCCAACACACTAAAGATATGCCCCTATTTCTTCAGTGTTTATGATGATGTTTATTCAGCTGTTTCCTCCCATAACCATTTTCTGTTTGCAGACTCAAAATCAGATATTGGGTAATTCAAAGAACAATTCAGCAAAAATGTGCTTTATCATCTCGTAGTCCCTCACATGTGTGCTGGAGTTCCTGCCTATATATGATTATCCTGCAGATTCATTAATTGGGAAACCTCCAATAGCTCAGCGTCTCATTCTTCAAACTATGATCTGACAGCACCTAGATGGCCAATGAGAATGTGAATTTTCTTTCTATTTTTCTTTCAATTTGCTACATCTAAGTTAATAATAGTAATCAGAGATAGAAATAACAAAAAAATGTGAAGTGAAAAGAATACAACTTGACTTGCAAAATTGCCAGTATAAATGTGTAATCAAGTGATATGCAATTACAGTTGTGCCTCTTAAAATTATATCATACATGGACTTGGGACCCTTGGGAAAATTATAGTGAAAACTACCAAATTAAAAGATATAGACTGCAAAAGTGTTAGTTATACTTCTCTTCCCCTTCTTAGTCCAATTTGGTAAAGTCATTTCAACTGAAGATTTAAATCAGAAAATCAAATGATTTATTTGATCTTCTTTAGAGATACATCTTTGGTACCACTCAAAAAGTTGGGTGGAGAAATAAGTAAGTATGAATTGTACAAAGCAGATGGATGGAATTAATAATCAATGAAAAAATATCTTGACATTCTTTATGAAATAATTTTTTCATGGATGTTTTATTCCAGTGCGTAAGTACGGGGTAGTTGTTAACATTTTATAAGTAAAGACTATGTGACAGAAATTGGGAGCAAAACTTAAAGGAAAACTCACTCCCCTACCTTGTGGAAAGTGGGATGTTCAATCTGCTTCATATAGTCCTTCAAAGTCATCTCTTGGTTTGTCTGTCTGTGTGTCTGGTGGGAGTGAGGATGAGGATGGAATAGGGATTACTTTTTCTCATTCATTCTCTCTTTCCCTAAATATTCCATGTTGTTCTGTCCAATATTTTTATTAATTTGTGTCATCACCTTAATAGTACTGGAAAAAAATTCCAGAACAAAATTAGGATCCACCAAGATCTCCAAGAGTTAGAATGAGAGACAAAATTAAGTTTTATTGAGGTCTATGCGGAGTCCTACAAGACTAAGAGATAAATGGCTTTAAAACAGAGCTTTATTTAGCAACCACATCACAGTGTTCACATATGGAGCTTAGAGTCTAGTATTTTAATACTAGGTCACATGAATAGAGAGGCATGGTAGCAAGAATGAAGATTGTCTCATTCTTTGCATGGGTTAGAGAAAAGCTGGAGCAATCTTCACAGTTTAAGAGGAAAAACAAGATATTCAAAAGATAGAGGCCAGATACAGGTTTTAAAATTATTACAAACTGGGAACAGGACTTCCCTGGTGGTCCAGTGGTTAAAGACTCCGTGCTTCCAATGCAGGGGTCGCGGGTTCGATCCCACACGCCTCACAGCATGGCCAAAAAAAACAAAACAAAAACAAAACAAAAAACTGGGAACAAGTTTTGGGAACTAGGCACACTTAGTTCAAAAAGAATGTGTATGGAACATGTAGAGGGTAGGTTAAATCTGCTCTGCTGTTCCATAACACAGCAATGGGACCATTGGTAAAAAACTGGGAAAGCAGACTCCACTCACATATGAAGTCCCTGACAACAGAATAGGCTGCTTGGGAATGTAGGGGGCTCTCATCACAGGAGTTGGTCTATCCAGTAAAGGCTGGGTAGTGTTTGCCAGGGTTCTAAGAAGAGCTCAAGCCCAAAGGCAGCACTTCAATCAACTGACCAGCAAAAAGCCCTCTCCCTCCCTGAGAATCTATCATTCAATTAAAGAAATGAAAATTAAAGGGCAATCAATGTGGAGACACGAGATATTTGATACGGAATTGATGTACTATGTTATGTGTCTGCTTCCTGGACCATGTAGTATCTGATCTCGCCATGACTGTGGGTGGGTTGTAGTTCCATGCCTTTCTAGGATGCTCTTGAAGTTCAGCTATAATGTGGTGCTTAACTGCTATCAGGGCAGCTTTACCTTTTCTTTCTTTGTTGTGCTATAGAAGAGAAATGAAAAGACTGGGCCCCCAAGGATTTCTTAAAGGCTATTTCAAGCCCCAAATGATGGCAATGATGATGATGATGATAATTTTAGAGGATGCTAAAATCCCTCCTATCTCCCCTTCAGGACCAAGTGCTCACCCACCCAGCCCCCAGGAGTATGTATTGCTGAAAGCTCAAAACTGAGTCTCTTTCCAAGAATGGTTTCACCCAAAGTTATGCCCCCTTCATGTAGGCAGCCTGCAGGATGGATGCGGGAGTATAAAGGCCCAGTCCCTGTGTCTTCACTTGGGACAAATTGGAAGTCTTATCTCAGAACCATAGCTTCTGTGTTCTCTATTGAAACTTCACGAGAGTTCACCTCTCTTTGTTCAAGGTTCCCTCTCTCACTCCCCTACGGGTATTATAACTAAGGGTATTCCCCAGTAAACCTCCTTGAATAAATCCCCTCCTTATCATCTGTTTTTAGACAACCAACCACAGCGCTAATGATGATGATGACAATAATGATGGTGCTGATGGGGGGTGGGGGGCAGGTAGCCGTAGCAGTGGAGAAGGAAAACCAACTGCATTCCATTTGCATTGTCCTTTATACTAGCAAATAAAAAGATTCATTTGATCCTCATAATAACCTGGGAGTGGGCAGGAACCCAAACCATTCTCAATATATAATAAGGGAACTGAGAAACATAAAGTCTGTGATTTGCTCATGATCACATAATTAGGGATAAATTTTACGGTAAATCTTGCCTTCTGGCTCTTATTTTAATGTTATTTCACCTAATTATAGTGCCTGACACTTCACAGAACTCAGAAAAATATTTGTTGGGATAAATGAGTGTGATTTCATTGGCCCTTTATCCTTCCTTTTCTCCCACTGACCCTACAAATCAGGAAAAGATAGAATGTTATCTGATTTTGCAAGATAATCATAGTTTCAAATATTCTAAATTCTGTTTTCAATAAATCTGCTTATACTCACCAGCTGACAAGACCAACTTATTTGGTTCCAAAAATATGACTTGTATAAGCCTAATGCACAAGGCCAAGAAAAAGAAAATTTTCAAATGGATACTCAAGAAATATCTCCATGACATGCTGACCCACAGTGTTGTGGTCCTGGGGTGATGTATATCATAGACCATTATAACTGCAATAACAGGTATTAATGGTCAATAAGTGCACAAACCTCTGCTTGATGAGTGTACCTTATGGGTCACTCTGACAAAAAATATTTCTACCAAGTCCTAAATGTAAAGAAAAACATTCGAGAAAGTTCCCCTAGTCGTGCAGAGCATCTGAGCTCTAAGAAATGTTTATTATGCTATAAATGCATTGATGTGGCAAATGAATTTACAAGGATTTGAGTTCACATTTGATGAGGTGTCACTGATTTAAATATTGCTGACTAAAACGCTGCTCCACCTACCTCAATTTTGTTTGAATCAAGTTCTTATTTGGCTTGTTAAGCCATGGACTTTAAATGCTTTCAGGTTAACTTGTTTAATTAACTGCAGAAAGACTCCCTGTGGGGACCTAAGAAACTTCACTTTTTAGGAGTTTTAGGTGAAGAGCTTCTATAGCAGAGAGAAGAAATCTTGAGCAATCTAGGTCACTGCAACTGAGAGAAAATCAAAACCATTGTTCTTCTTTCTTCACAGTGGACTGAGACCCAGTGTATAGAACAGCTGGAAGCAGCAATTGTATCATTCATGTCAGGAGCAACTCTGTAGTTTGATATTGAAGTGATACCTGTTGCTAGTATAATAATTTAAATTCTAATATTCTTTCTCCCTTGCCACAGTCCTATGTGCAGTACCTCAAAGCAATAAAAAAATATAAGACTTTATTCTATGATGCAGAAACTATAATGAGAATGATCAAGATGATTTATCCTGGATAAATGGCCAAAAAAAATCCCTGAAAACATCACGATTTCTTTATAGTTGACTTCCAGTAATCTGGCCCAAACAAAGCACAGGAGTCTCTACATTTACAGAAAATTAATTTACAAAGTGTTTCAATAAGAAATTTAGTATGGTAGAAAGATCATGTAATTCTCTGACATCAGAAATTATGATTTTTTGAAGCCTAATTTCTCATCTCTCAAATGAAAATAATTCCTACTTGGCAGGTCCACTATGAAGAACAGATTTAATATTTATAAAACTTGTAGCATAGTGCCTGGCACATGGTAATCTGCTCAATAAATTACATTGACACAGCGATGGGACTATTACACTATGCTTTGAAATTACAAATGATTTTCAACACAGTTTAAAAAAAAAAACCACACAGAACAAAATGAACAACAACAAAAAAGATGTTCTCCATGTGCCTAACAATCCTCTGAGATTTTAGGCACTTTAGAAAGCTGCAATAACTGCTTTAGAGGACGGGTGGTCTGAAGCTGCTATACTTGACCTATAACCAGACAATGGAGTAAAGCCTGGGAGAGTCTGAATTAAGAAGCAATGCCTGCCTTTGTAGATACAATGAAATCATACATGTTTCCTCAGAAATTGATGACTGAAGAGAACATGCAAGTCCACAGAGGGATCTCAGAATCCATATGTGGGCATCAGACTGCCCACCACCCACACGCGGGGGAGGACACATTTTGAAGTGAGAACGTGGGTTTGGAGAATTTTGCTTTGGAAGATTCTCCTGGAAAAAGCAATCAATCTGGAGGAGATCTGGTAGGATCTCTTCAACATATCAGATATATCCCTTTGTGTTGTTCTGTTTCAACTTTATAATGGTAGATTCAGTCTATGTCCAGTAGAAGAATCTTCTAGTCAGTTCAGCAGAGGAAAAAAAAGCATCTAAATAAACATCTTGTTTGATATTTCCCACCAATTTCCTGGGAATTCACTCATTTATTAATTCAGTTCAGTAGAGTTGTCCATGCTTTAGTTCTTCACAGCCCCAACTCTGGATTGAGAGCAACAACTTTTTCCTCAAAAAGAATGATAATTATAACACCATAACTGTTATGGATTGAATTGTGTTCCCCAAACAGACATATTGAAGTCCTAAGCCCCAGAACCTGTGAATGTGACCTTATTTGAAAATAGGGCATTTGCAGATGTAATCAAATTAAGGTGAGGTCATAAAGCATAGGGGTGGGCCCTACTCCAACGATGTGTCCTTATAAGAAAAAGAAATTTGGACACAGACACACAGAGGCAAGATGATTCTATAAAGATCAAGGAAGAAATTGGAATTATACTGCCACAAGCCAAGGAACACCAAGGATTTCTGGCGACCACCAGAGGCTAAATAGAGGCCGGTAAGTCTCCTTCCCTGGAGACTTCAGAGACAGCACGGCTCTGCTGACATCTTGACTTCAGACTTCCAGCCTCCAGGACTCTGAGACGATATAGTTCTGTTGTTGAAAGCTACCCAGTTTGTGGTACTTTGTTACAAAGCCCTAAGAAACGAATACAATAACCATAACCATTTCGGTGTGAAAAACAAGTCCCATGAAGGTTAAGCAAGTTACCCAAGATCACCTAACTAGTTAGAGCTACTCCTTATCTCAGAGGAGGTATAGGCTGTAGACTGTTCATTTCAGGTCATTTCTCTTCAACAGCTGAACAAAACTTTGAGATCCAATACACTGAATTCTCTACTTGGCCTTTATATCAAACCATAGACAAAATAGTCTGACTCACTCGTTTAAAAATCTTGATTCCATAAATATATGACCTTGAAAAAAGACCAAATAAAAATTGCACCCAATGCCTACATTTATTCTGTTCTTCTCTGCTCTTACTATACTTTATGGCTAACATTTTTTCCCCCTCAGTCTCATGTGAATTGAAAAAGTCATATAAAACAGATTCCCACCTTCTCATTGAAATTACCTTTATATTCATCAAAGCTTCCCCTGGAGAATATATCAGTAAAACTCAAATCTTTCTTTGATGTTTTTCATGATCATTATTACTATTTTTAATAACTGTTTTATTATAGATAGTTTGTCAGTTTATTGAAGAGTATACAATCAAACACAAGTAAAGAAATTTCGTACATCATCCAAAGAAATTTCGTACATCATCCAATCACTCATTTTTAAATATGGTTAATGTTTAGTGTAAATCCTGACTGCCTTTCTTCCTTGACACTATGTCCCAGATTTTACTTACAAAAATGGAATTGTGTTACTGCACATTTTTATGGGCTTATTGCTATTGCTGATTTTTTAAATATAATATGAGCATCTTTTGTGCTATAAATAGGAACAATTTTTTGTTAAAAAGTCAAATAGGATCTTTACTCCAGGCCTTCTCAGAGCTTTCAAGATGTATGAGTTCACCATGAAACTAAGAAAGAGACATGGTTTGCAGGTTTTCCCACACTTTTTTTGGCCTGTGTGCCCTTTTTGAATAGCCTCTCACAGAACACATTTTGGAAATATCATACTACATAATTACTTTTAAACACTGAACATCTCCCATGGTGTGGAGGAACCATGATCTATTTAATCACTTCCCTATGACAGAAATCAAGTAATCATCCTCTTTAATGTACTCCCTGACTACTTTGTAAAATTCCCACCCTATTTCTAAAAGAAAATATCATCTTTCAATAATCCTAAGATGCACATTTCTGCCATTTAAACATCCCAGGAAACGATATGCTTCTCAGCCAGGCAGCAGCAGTCATGCCACCCTTGCCATGTGCGCGTATATCGAAACTCACTGAGTGTCAGGGAGTCCTGAACACAGAAGATGCACACCCACTTTAAGCAGTGCACCTGTGCCAGCAGCTCTCCTGATGGCATAGAGCAGTGCTTCTCAAACTTTGGGCGTCATAGAATCTCCTGGAAACACAGCAAAGAATACAGAAGCCCAGGCTTGCTGGAGCAAAGCATGGCCTGGGCCTCTATTTTTACCACTTTTCTAAGTGGTTCTGAAACATGCCAAATTTTGAAAACTACTAAATAGATGATAATACTGTGTGTGCTGCAGGGAGGGAGAGAGGGCAGCTAAAGGCCATTCAGAGGAGTTTAACACTGAGCGTGAGGAATTTTAAGAACATCTTAACTACTTTCCCATCTTTTTCTTTCTTTCTTTTTTGCATGCCCAGAGTGACAGATGATGAAATTTAATCAACATATATTGAAAAGAGCTCTTCCTACAAATAATAAAAATCCGAACATAAAACAGAACGTTGTGTTACAATTTTACTGGCAAGGTTTTTTTCTCTTTAGAGGAACATAAAATATTGATATGTCTTATGATTTATGAGTCCTTCATTTTGCTGGCACGTCTTTGGCACCTAATATAATACGTCAGATAAAGATGTTCAATAAATGTCTGATAATGATGAGTTATAAAAAGTAATCAAAACATACAGCCCTATGAGTTGCTCCATTAAAATATATTGCCTAGGGACTTCCCTGCTGGCGCAGTGGTTAAGAATCCACCTGACAATTCAGGGGACACGGGTTCAAGCCCTGGGCCAGGAAGATCACACATGCCACAACTAAGCCCGTGCACCACAACTACCGAGCCTGCGCTCTAGAGCCCATGAGCCAAAACTACTGAAGCCCGTGTGCCTAGAGCCCATGCTCTGCAACAAGAGAAGCCACCACGATGAGAAGCCCGTGCACCGCAATGAAGAGTAGCCCCCGCTCGCTGCAACTAGAGAAAGCCCGCGCGCAGCAACAAAGACCCAATGCAGCCAAAAATAAATAAATAAATAAATATAAAAAGCATTTACTAATATATTTTTTAAAAATGTATTGCCTATGTAAACGTGTCCCAGAGCTATCTTCCTAAAGTACAAATATGGTCACATCTTTGTTCTTTTTAAAACCCTATGATGGTTTCCCATTTCCTGAAAGATAAAGTCCAAAGTCCTGAACATGTACAACAAAACATTTCACAAACTGTCCCACGTCTACCTTTTCGGCCTCATCTCCTCTCACGCCTGCCCCCGCCTGTGCTTTAGCTACACTCAAGGTAGGTTGTACGAACTTTGAACTTGCTTTCCTGTCTCTGTCACACGTGCTGCTTCCTCAGCCTGGCAACCCTTTCCCTGAGTTCCCAGACTGGCACACCCCTCCTAATCCTCTCGGTCCACTTCAAGTAGAGCCCCTTCAAGAAGCTCCAGGATTAGTCATATTTCTCTGGCTCCTTGGGTAGAATTGTACCGAAGAGCAAATCACATCGTAATGTAACTACTTAGGGCACTTGTACTTTCCTGCACTCAGAACAAGAACTTGTAAGTTAGTAACCCGACACCGGATGAGGTTCTTGGCAGGTAGTACAGGTTAAAGGAATGCTTGTTGGATTGAATGGAGGGGCGGCCATGAAGGAAGATACAATTCACCCGCGACTTCCCCAGCCTGTTCATTCATCGTGTCTGTTTCTGCATACTGGGTGCTATGCTAAGCAACGGAAATAGGGTGAAGACTAAACAGAAATGATTCCTGCTCTCATGAAGTGTATAATCCAGCAGGAACTGGGCTGCCCCAGGGCCCTGTCTGTGGGTAGCATCACTTTCAAAGTCCAGCTGTAGAAGCCTTGAAGAAAAATGTGACCCTTTCCTGAGAGGGCCACCCTGAGCTGAGTCATATTACCTTATTTGATCCTCATAAAAGTCCTGTGAGGCACTCAGGGGATACATTCATTTCACCCAATTTATGAAAGAAAATCCATCAAAGCCCCTCACACATCTTACACTTACACATGTTATTCCCTTGGTTTACAGACTTTTTTCTATATCTTTCCCTCATTAAGGCCTCCATGTCTTCCAACATACAGTTTAGGTATCAACTCTTAGAATTCTTTATCCCCGCTCATGCCCATAGTAAAGTGGTTTGTGAAATGATATTTTGTGCTAATTTAAACCCACAAGGACTGTTTACAAAGTTAATCTTCTTCCTTTGATATAGAAAACGTCCAAAAGGAGAACATTCTACCCAACTATCAGTTCAAGGAAACTATCCAGCAATTAGGACCTAAGTCTTACTTTTGATAGCATAGGAAATGAATTCTGCTTTGGATAGATTTGGTAAAATAATTACCATTCTGGGGTACAGTCCTACCCTGATAAAATGGAGCTCCCATCCAGTTTTCTGCAAGGGCACACAGGTCGTTTATTTTTTCTAGCTGTGTCTGCTGTCACTGTGTCACTGGGAGGCTTTTTAACTGCATCTACCAAGTCCAGTACATTTTGTGCCTTTGGTTTTTTGTTTGTTTGTTTTCAACATTTTTCTCATTTGGTATCAGACACTTGGATTCTAAAACATGTACCAAATCATGTATTACACAGACCTCATTATTTGCTCATTTTGATGAATAAATCTCAGTGAAGAATTGCATCAGAAGTACTTCTAAAGGGCAAAGGGTGACCCACTCTAATTTTCATTCCTCTGAGATTTGTGCATTTGGCTGCTGAGGGCTTTGGCAGCTGCCTCTTCAGAGTTTACAGAGGCTGCCAAGTTTCACCTTGTGCATCATAATTTGTTTCAGTGGCTCAGGTGAAACCAACAGCGTTTGTTTTAAAGTGCTTCTCTCCAGGCGTTGTTTGCTGAGGCTGATGTGTTCTGTTACTAATTCAATAATGCGGTGACGGCAGAGCCCGATGGTTTTCTGTGGAGTCAGGCACTATGCCACGTCGCCACAAGGTACCTGGGAGCCACTGTTTCCATAGGAAACAATAGTAAGCGGAAAAGGTCCCTTGTGTATACTTTGTTAATTTGGTCAGAGTGCCTCTCAGAGAACAAAGCACGGCCCCTTGTAGGACAGTAAAAGCCACCAGCCTCCTCTTTCTAGGTAGCTTTTTTTTTTTTTTTTTTTTGCGGTACGCGGGCCTCTCACTGTTGTGGCCTCTCCCGTTGCGGAGCACAGGCTCCGGGACGCGCAGGCCCAGCGGCCATGGCTCACGGGCCCAGCCGCTCCACGGCATGTGGGATCCTCCCGGACCGGGGAACGAACCCGTGTCCCCTGTATCGGCAGGCGGACTCTCAACCACTGCGCCACCAGGGAAGCCTTCTAGGTAGCTTTTTAAGCTTATCATTATGAAGTATAAACAATCAAATTCCTTGGAAGAAGTGCAGCTTTTTCTATATGGCTTGAAGAATCTCTCACCCTGTGGGCTTAATAAAAGCCAAGTGTGTTTTTCTCTGGGGGGCAGCGGGGCGAAGCAAGATGCATTTGCGTGTGTGTGTGTGTGTGTGTGTGTGTGTGTGTGTTTGTCGGGGGGGTTGTTACCAGGGGTGGGGGACTGGGGAGTGTGGAAGGTTCATTGTAGGTTAGCTTTTTCTTTTGTTATTGGCTAACACTACGATTTTTTCCGCCACCTGGTACTGACACATATTAATGGATATTTTCAGATAAAGTCATTCTGGAAAGCTCCTGATGTTATAGGCATCTGCAAGCCCAGAGCTTGATAAACCTGAAATGTTTAAAACAATGTTGTTATTATTAGCCAGCAAGACCAAGTTATCTGGATTGAAGCCTGGCCAAATCTTCCTTCTGTACCTTCTGTTACAGTTTCCTCTTCCTCTTAATCTAGAGGGGATACAGAATTTCTAGTGCGTTCTGGTAACTACGAATGGAATTTACTTCTGTGGTGCACATACGGTGTTTTTGTATTAATAGATTTCACTTCATATTCGGCTTTTAAAAACAGTTTTATGTAGCTGACATTTATATTCTTATTCCTTGCCCTCTGGCAAGATTTTGTTCTTCAGTAATCGTTTTCTCATTTGAAATTCATTCAATAAGTGGATTTCCATAAAGCCTTCACTCTGCTGGGTTTGTTTTGGTTTCAGGTATCTCTCATTTATAAAGGTCATTCTGGATCCTAATCAAGGTCAGACTTCCTCAGAGGATATGAAGGCATTTGATTAATAGCCTGTGACTCAGTTGGCTTCCCAGCATATGTTTCTTGGAAGATGGAATCTTAGAAATAAATCCCATTTGCTTCACAGAGGTCCTCCAAGCCTCTTTCTAATCCCATCCAAGGTAGCTGTCACACTTCCCATCTTGGTCCCATTTAACAGCACATTTTTCATGTTATTGCTAACATATCTAATTATGCAAGATTTAGAAAGAGCTTTTGGCATATTCTATGTGTTGCTAGGAATTAGAAAATTCAGTCTAAGCTTTATAACAGTCTGTGCTACCCCATTAAACAAACCATGCTCAAGTTCTATTCTTTAAGTTGTACAAAGCACTTCTCTGTTATATCAGGGACAGGATCCCTTGGAAGACTGTCACCCAGCTGTGGAGTCTGCAGGGATAGGTGTGACTGGAGAATATATTGCTTCAGTCAACAGTGATCCTGCTGAATTTTTACAGCAGTGAAGCCGGATTAAGAAGGATTTCAAGGGCCTCCCTGGTGGCGCAGTGGTTGAGAGTCCGCCTGCCGATGCAGGGGATACGGGTTCGTGCCCCGGTCTGGGAGGATCCCATATGCCGCGGAGCGGCTGGGCCCGTGAGCCATGGCTGCTGAGCCTGCGCGTCCGGAGCCTGTGCTCCGCAACGGGAGAGGCCACGACAGTGAGAGGCCCGCGTACCACAAAAAAAAAAAAAAAAAAAAAAGAAGGATTTCAATATGGGAACCAAGGGATAAGTGGCTTATATCCGTATAAGCCGTAAATGTAGGGAAATATCAAACTTCTTTCAAGAAACTGCAAAATGGGACTTCCCTGGTGGCGCAGTGGTTAAGAATCCTCCTGCCCAGGGGACATGGGTTCGAGCCCTGGTCCGGGAAGATCCCACATGCCGCGGAGCACCTAAGCCCATGTGCCACAACTAGTGAGCCTGCGCTCTAGAGCCCGTGAGCCACAACTACTGAGCCCACGTGCCACAACTACTGAAGCCCGGCCGCCTAGAGCCCATGCTCCGCAACAAGAGAAGCCACCGCAATGAGAAGCCCACGTGTGGCAACGAAGAGTAACCCCTGCTCTCTGCAACTAGAGAAAGGCCGAGTGCAACAACGAAGACCCAATGCAGCCAATAAATAAATAAATAAATAAGAAAGTGCAAAATGTTTCTAATACTCTCTACTGAAATAGCGTCTTCATAATATTAATCATCATCATCATCTTAGTCTATAACTTATCAACTTTACTTTTAACTTTGATAAACGTTCTCATCAAGTAATCTTATCTTAAACCTGTGTTTGTTCTGAACACTATTTTATTCTCATTTTTTTTTCATTTTTCAAACTTTTTAAAAATTTTATTTATTTATTTAGATAAACTGATGTAGATAAAGAGAGAAACTGAAAACAGTGTGTGATCCTGGCTTGGGCACTAGATCTGAAAAAAAGATGCCATCAAGTCTGCCATGGAGACAATAGGTGTATGTGAATATGGACTGTATGGTATATAACAGTGATGTTTCCATTTCATACTATATTATGGTTTTAAAAATGTATGTCTTTGTTCTTAGGAAACACATATTGAAGTATTTAGGGTAAAGGGCCAGGGGCTCTGCAACTTACTTTCAGATGGTTCAGCAGAAAGAATAATAATGCGTAATAATGTCTTATGTGTGTGTGTTTGCGGTATAATTTAGCTCTTTTTTTTGTTGTTGTTGTTGTACGCGGGCCCCTCACTGCTGTGGCCTCTCCCGTTGCGGAGCACAGGCTCCGGATGCGCAGGCTCAGCGGCCATGGTTCACGGGCCCAGCCGCTCTGCGACCGGGGCACGAACCCGTGTCCCCTGCATCGGCAGGCGGACTCCCAACCACTGCGCCACCAGGAAAGCCCTTAATTTAGCTCTTATAACAAGAGATAGAAGATAGATTTATACCTATATAACCTGTGTACATCTATATCTGTCATTCTACCTACCTATCTCTCTGTCTATCTATCGAGGGCTAACACAAATGTGGCAAAATACTAACACCTGGTAAATCTTAGGTGAAGGATATTTCCAACTTAGTTTATTATTCTTTCCATCTTTCTGTAAGTTTGAAGTTCTTTGTTTTCAAGATAAAAAGTTTGAAAAATGGGGCTTCCCTAGTGGCATAGTGGTTAAGAATCCTCCTGCCAATGCAGGGGACATGGGTTCGAGCCCTGGTCCGGGAAGATCCCACGTGCGGCGGAGCAACTAAGCCTGTGCGCCACAACTACTGAGCCTGCACTCTAGAGCCCGCAAGCCTTTCTTCTACATCAGTTATCTGTTTTATCTATATCAGTTCTGCAGCCTTTTTTCTTTTCCATTTTTTTACAAGCAATACATGTTCATTGCAGACAACAGTTCCTCAGCCTTTCTTTTTCTTTCATGATACTTGCTATTCTTAAAATAAAAGTAATCTTAATTTGGAAGGGCACTTTTGCTGACAACATTTTAGGGGGACGTGATTTATATGACTTTAGATTTTGTCTTAGAAAATCATTCTTATATCATGGTTGTGGTAGTATATACTTCCATACCGAAAAAATATTCTGAACAGGGATTTTTACCCACATTCTGCATAATAACAACCAAAACAATTAGCAGTGAATTACTGTTTCCCCTTTATATATCAATGGGTAACTTACTAACTTTTAATTATATAACAAATTTAATTGTAATGTTTAAATATATAAAAAATTTGAAAATACCTTTCATGGCATTTTGTTTAAAATTCTACATTAAGACAATAAACCTCAATAGAGAAACAGGCAAGAGGTATGAACAGGAAATTTATAGAAGAGGTAACGCAAAAGACCATTAAACATGAAGAGATGTTCAATTTCATCAGTAATTAAAGAAATGCAAATTAAGATGATAATGAGCTGCTACTTTGCACCTACTGTATTGGCAAATATTTGAAAACTATATAATGCCAAGTGTCCCTACCATAGCTGATGGGATCAAGGATTGGAACCTGACTTAGGGCAGTCCAGGTATACAGCTGCTGGCAACTTACGAGGTATCTCCTCTGGCTCAGAAAGAAGAGGTGGGAAGATCATATTTGATTCTTGGGAATCTCTATTTAGCAATGAACAAGTTAGAAGGGAGAAAAAAAGTCTGCTCTACATGTGGTAGAGCAGAACCAGAGGGCCAGAGCAACAGTGATGGGTCATGGCAGCCAGAGTTACATATGAGAGGAGAGGCTTGGGGTAGGTGATGAAGCCAGAGCATGCAAAGAACACTCATCCATCCCTCCCCAGTCCCCACCCCCTGCCACACAGAGTGATTTATAATGATGAACAGAGGGACCATGAGAGACACCATGGAAGCAAAAAGATTTGTCTCAGTTCCTACCAGCTTCCCAGTTTCTAATCCTGAGCAGCTTTGGGCAGTTTCTAGTTCTCTTCTTCGGCGGAGTATAGTTGACGGTGTACTGGGGCAAGAAGACACAAGATAAAAGAAGACCTTCAAAATTCCAAAGGAAAATGACTCCAGATATTCTTAAACCTAGCCAAACAATCACGTACAAGGGTAGAATAAAGACATTTTCAAACATACAATGAAAAGAAAAGCTACCCTAAAACACCAGAGGAACTTAGGATGTTTCTTGATAACTTTTAAAAAATGCCAACATTTAATCAAAATCACTTAAATTCTTCTGTAGTTATAATAAGTCAATAATGCATGGTATTGAAAAGATGAATTAAAACCCAGACCTCACACTACCCAGTCATTCAGCACCTGTTCAGATAGTGTTTTAGGTTCTCCTTCAAAATGTACTGAAAACTTAGAATATTCCAAGTATGACAAATAAGACATGGACCAGGTTGGCTTTTGGGGAGTAGACAGAGCAGTGGAGAAGGCAGACAAGAAAGGAAAATTGCTAATAATCTACGGTGCATGACAAGTGTGTAATAGTAGAGGTAGATTCCAGGTACACTGGAGGCACAGAGGAGCCCCCTACAAACTCCGCCCGTGGCTGTCTTTAGTGAGGTGGTCTGTTTGAGCAAGGTGTTGAAAGATAAAGTCGGAGGCAGATTGGGATGGAGGCAAAAGGTGCTGGGGGGGATGGGATCTGGCAGAGAAGCTTTTAGGAAGCAGGAACATCTGCAAGGCAAGGAAGCAAGAAATGGGATGTCATTCAAAATTGCTGAAACCTGGGGAATGCAGAGTAGAATAGGAGGCTGACATTGAAGGCAGGGGCAAGTTCAAGAGTAGCAAACTCAGAATAACTTAAGGGAAAGTACCTTAAGTCAGAGCAGGCTGAAAACAATATGGAGTGGGAAAGGCCCACCCACTTTTCTTCAGCAGATATGCTAACCTGAGCAGGCTCAAACCCTCCAACTGTGAATCTGTTTGGAGACAGAAGGAAAATGGGATCCCCAAATCTGCATGCACAGATTCTTATGCATAGTAAAGTTAGGGAATTACTACTGAAGCAGGAGTCCTAACATGGGTAGGGAAATGCAACACTCACAAAACAGTAAATCAATGACTACCAGCAAATGAAGGAAGTATCTATGTTTACAAGTCCAAAGTATTAATACAACGATTTCATTCAAGTTGCTAGAAACAAAAATAAATGGGATGGTGTCTTGAAAATATATCAAACAGAATATGACTGGTGACAGTACTAAAGGGTGGGGATTTTGCAGAAAGTATAAATGGTTAATGGTATGTATTATGAGAAATGCCCTGAAGAGGTGAAATTTTAAGGAAGGATGGGATGTGATCCATCTAACTGAGGAAGCAAAACTATTCCTGCTTCAAAGGTGAGATTTAAAGCAAAGCATTTTTAATTTGGTTTGGATTTCCTAAAGTATTTTAATATTACAAATAAATTATAATTGAGTTAATCATTTTCTGCAGTAGGAAACAATAGGAATTTTTAGAATTTTATTTTAAATTCTGTAGTACATAAAAAGTGTATTAAAATAATTAAATACATGGATCCATAGGTAACATCTTTGGTTATTTTGGCCATATATAATGAGCCATAGGGCTTTGTTTCAGCTAAGTGGCTATGAGATTATCACTGAAAAGCATAAAGTATAACTGTCCACATTTGCCAGTCTCCTTTACGCTATGACGCGAAGGTGGAAGCTGTTTTAACAATGGTTCCAATTACTGTCTCTACAGTGATTTGCATGTTATTAACCTGGATAGACCCGAATCTATCTATTGAGAAGGGCTTCCCTTTCTCAATTTCACATGAAGCACTGGCTCATATAACAAAAGTTCCTCCTGAAAGTTGAAAACTCAGAGCACTTGCACTGTCAGTGAAATATTGAGTACGATAAAAGAAGCTACCCTCTTCCCAAAATGATGAGTTTCGTGAAAAGAAATTAACAAGCTGTGTCGTGCACTGCACGTGATCAGCCATGCTTGCTAAGTCTGTCTGTTGGTTGTTGCTATGACTACGAAAAGCCAGTGGAACCCAATGAGCTGTCTGCAGCAGTGCTGGGAGGACCAGCCATTTTACTTATGGAAAACAGTGTGGCATATTCCGCTGAGCTTTACCCTGGAAGAAGCATTTTTTAAAAAATCTATTGAGGGAAGAGAGAAGTAGTGGGCATGTTAGTATACAATTAGTACAGCCAAGCATGCCTGCCAGCTGCCATTTGGACGAGCTGTCGACTGCCTTTCCTAGTAGCTGATTTGAGAACGTGGAATGCAGAGAGATAATGCTGCATATCTGCTATCAGACAGCAGAAAAGGTTTTTGTCTTGGGAAGGCTCGCCTTCCCTGCAGTGTTATCTCAGCAGCTCTCTAGCTGCTTACCCTGAAAACGAGTGACCCCAAAGGAGGTGTTTTCGTCTGCAAACACAGGTCCTGTGCGTGGCTGTAGCATATGAGTGGCAGGTCTGAAAAAGCAGGTGTGTGCTCGGATGGGCACTGGACTGTAACGCAGGCGGACGCTCTCGGGTTTACCTGCTTCCTGTTAACAGATTGTTGGCTCAGAGAGCATCTGCCTGCATGCTGAAGCTGAGGCTGAGAAGGAGGTCCCTGTGTAGCCACTTGACTGACAGAGGTAAGCTTTTTTGTCCTTTTTCAAGCACAGCATAACAATAACTCCGAGCAAAACTTAACCTAAACATTTACAATCATTGTGTTCTTTGGATTTGCCAAGGAAATACATACACACAAACACACACACACACATACATACACACACACATACACAAAATAGTGTCAGAGACTTAGAATTGTTTCAGTAAGTTCAGGTTCTAGAAATTGTAATGATTTTTTAAAAAATTACTAATATGCATTGGGGTTTAAAATAAATATTTGCTGTTTTAACAAACCACGATGGCTTGTCCTTCTGGACAGCCTTCATAACCAGCAACAATCTTTCTCCCTTAGAAACAATGGATTCATTTATGACCTGCACTTTGACATACATTCAGAGAATTACATGGAAAATCGGCAGCTCGAAAATTGTGAAGCATTTATTTTTAAGCCTCCGAAATGATGTATTTAACTCTTAACACACCTCTATATACGTTTAAATTAAGGAATTCCGTTCCCTATGTAGGTCATAAGAGCCAGTGGCTTGTGCCCTTGCGTACTCTGAGCACAGAGTCGTGGTGTGCTGTTTGATTTAGTTGCGGGTAGTTGTAAAGCAAATAGTGTAGGTACTGGAAGCTGCTCACACGTCCTTTCCGAGTATCATGCATGCCACGCTAGCCCAGAGCACAACACCCTCATTGTTGTTCCCTGGCTTGGAATCCAGGCAAAGAAAGGAAGTGAATCGCTGCATTGAGTTCAAGCATAGCTATAGTATGTGTCGGTAAAACTTCTTTTATTGCACAACTTTTCTCACAAGCAGATAGGTTTCAGAGATAGAGAGTGAAACCAAAAACACGACCCTCCTCCAACAAATGTACTAATATTTGCAATGGATGTTTGCTGTCCATCACTACGTGATAGTAGCACAGACTTTGAACTGCAGTAGGAATTGCTCCTTACTGAGTATTTCTTTGATTTATAGTCTCTTAGGAACAAAGCTGTTACTGTGGATTGAAATTGGTCAGTCAAATCAAAATTCCTGGTAAGGAAATGACCAAATAATGATTAAATTGTTTCAGCAACATTTCGGTTTTACGTAAATCAGTTCTATTGTTGGTCTACCAGAAACGTCAGATCATTTAGAATTCTATGGAAAATATTTAGGGAAAAATATTTTGTTGAAAACTTTGAATAAAAACCTCTATGTGCTAAAGATGAAATCTACCGTGAAATATAAAATAAATAGGATCTAAGATCTAGTTCTAAGAAATATATTTTTCTTTTCTTTTTACCCAATATATGGATGACATAGGAGTCACCTTTTAAGTAGAATAATATATTTTTCATTGCTACATATGAGCACACAGCACCTGTTTCACAAATACAGCAATGTCATTATGCCCTCAGATAAGACAGTTATAAAGCATGGGGGGAATATTTTTCAAAACTTCTGTTCTAATGTCACCAATATTCAAGGTATAAAAATATTCAAAAAATTCAAGGTACAAGCAATCTCAGTCCAGAAAATCATCTCCAAACATTTAATAATAAGAGCTCTAACTAGGAATATTGTCTATTCATGTGTGTGAGACATTGGGTAGGATAAAATGGTGAAACGATAGCATGGTACTTCACTTACGTTTAACTTTCAAAGGAAAGTTGAACTAACAGACCTAGCGTTAAGTCAAATTTTATAAATAAAGATATCAGCCAAGGAAGTGATTCTGCTATAGCAGGAGGAAAGGTGGAAAAAGTCTCTCTTCAATTTAATTCCTGTCAGAGCTTTACACGGCAAAAGGAATTTCTAGAATTAACACAGTGAAAAGTCCTGCAGCAAGAAAATGATTTTGCCTCAGTTTTTCTTGGGGGAGCTTTTAGAAGAACCAGGTGTGGAAAAATACCGAAGGCTGTACCCTGTTGCCTTTGTGGTGGCACCATATGTGACAGGAGTCAGCCCCACTGGGAAGAGTGACACACAAACTTTATACCTGTAATTTTTTCCCGCCATTAGTAACCTTTTAAGGTGATATGCTATGAAAGATTAGCATTGTAAGTGCACTTCTGCACCACACATCTACGTAGTTACTAATGCAACAATTTTGAGAACCAGACGCAGAGCTATAAGCCCTATCCTTCAAGACTCTGAACCTTGGCTTTTATCTATTTAGGTACTCTTAATTTCTGCCACTTCCCAACTCAGCTGCTGGCAATAGCAAATACTTTGTAATTTCCCAAACGCACTATACCAAACTTTTGCAAAGCCAGTCTCCTCTATATAGGCTTTTCCTTCAAATCTCCCCCGCAGCGGCAGCCACTGCCATGCATCCTTCAAAATCCAACTAGAATGTCTCCCCAGACACTTCCTCGCCTTCTGCTTCGGCTACATCTGAATCTTATGTCTGTAGTTCTGGCTATTGCACCATAGCACATTTGTCTCTGCTCATGGGCTTCCAGAGTTTTACTGACCTCTGACTGTACTTTGTCCAGTGTCTAGAACTTGGCATTCAGACATTGTACTGGTAACCTCGGACTTGACTGTTTTCCTATTAGTTACCGTAAATATAGGCTTGATCTCGAAAAAGAAGTCCTATTATCTATTATACTGCATTTGATCAGAGAAACTCAAAACATTTACAAACAGTGATATGAGGCTTTAATTTCCTTGATATGAAATTATAGTTTCAAGATCACAATTGGATAAAAGCTATAAATGTCCTATAATATATCAGAATTTTCTCAAGGAAAAATTTACAGCATATAAGTTTTAAACAAAACCAGCTTAGAAGCTTTAATATCTAGAGGATATTGTTTTTCTATTTGTAGCTATTATAAAATTTGCAGGGGAAAATAAGTACAATAAGTATCCCTATTAGAAATATGCTCTAAAATCAGGTCATTTAAAATTAATGGTGAACTGATGTTGATTCGCTGTTGATTATAAAAAAGTTACTTACGGAATTGTTTTCCGTAAGCCAGAGGAAAGTAGAGGTCATGAATTGGAAAGAGACCAAAGGATTAAAATAAAGTCTACAATAGGAGAATTTCTTCTGATTTTCCTTATAGACCTGAAAGGTTACTGGTAATAACTGGTTACATTATACTTCCCCATAACTTGAGTTCCTGGGTGACGGAGAGAATAGTATGTTAGTATCACTCTTGATACAGATATGCTTTTGGTTGTAGAGACTTCCCACTCGTTTTTCTATATTAGATGGCATGATTATTATTTTTTTAAAGCCTAAATTTTTATACCCTTTTTATGGAAAATTTATCACAATGTTGTAATAAAAAGTAAGAATGTATCAAAAATTACATTAAGAATTAATAACTATATAATCGCTCATCTCTAAGATATCCATCTAAAAAGCAAAAGTTGGACTTAATATAGTATGAATTCTTGTACATAAAGTAGCAAAGATTAGGAAATTTTAAATATCCAGATGTTAAGAATTAGAAAGCAAAATATTTGGTAAACCATTTAAATTCATATTTCTGGACACTTTTACACTATCTTCCAGCATTGAATTTTATAATCAAAGTAAGATATATAGCAACTCTTAAGTGTCACGCTGTCCTTTAAAGGTTTATTTTGACTATCTTCCAGCTGATTTTAATGTATAACATGCTAATTTAATAATAGCTAAAGTTGAAATTGGTTCTATGCATCTTAAAGACTAATCGTGTTTAATCAATTATTTTAAATTGTATATAGTAATTAGATTTCAGGAAACATGATTCCATAGTATTTCTGCATCGTTTTTAAGATTTTCTATTTTAAGTAATTTATAATATTTTGAAGGCCTAAACTATATATAACTATGTTGACATTCAGATGAAATGAGTGCGCTCTTGTTGCATTTTATAATGAAGTATAGTAGTACATAATTGTATTAGATAATATTTTTAAAGTTCCTCAAATAATTTAATCATAGATGTCTATTAAATTCTAAATTATCACTGCAAAGAATTATATGGAGATTTTCAAGATCTCTTTACAACATTTCTGAAAAAGTTAAGAAATATACATTTAGCTACAAGGGAACACTTCTATAACTATTGAGTTCTAAATATTAATGGATAAGAAACCTCATTCCAGCTTAAGCTCACTTAAGATGATCTTATTTGAATAAATGACAGAGAACCAGCAAAGAGAAGGTTTTATTTTGAGTTTCAGCAACATGATATATCCATGTAGATCTATATTACACTTTACCCTAGTCTTCAAAACAGAAGTTTTGCCAACCAGGAATTTTAGCCAAAAAGACAGTAGTTTCCTCTTCCCCATACAGGTCTGGTATGCATAGATCCAGCAATAATTCTGCACCTTTGAAAAGCATTATTTGAACAAAAATCCAGAAAACTTTCTCTTTTCCTACCTCTAACCAAAGATCTCACTTTCAAAGAAAATTTTCCTACCTCAAAAAACAAAAAAAATCTAGCCATATTCTCATTATATTTCCTAAATTTTTTCTCTCCATGTTAGAATTTAAAGAAATTTTATTTTTAGTAAGAACGTTATTTGAACATTTTAGTGATATTTTGGTTCTTTAATTTGCAGTTGCCTACTTTTTAAATTTTTGATTTTTTGTATAACCTAGACATTCAATTCTTCTAACTTTCCTTTGAGATGTTTCCTCAACAGTTGGTGTAAATTGCATGTCAAAAATATTTTCTTATAATGAATTGTATCTTCTGCTTTAGGTAGGAAAGTTAGTCCAATCCATGTGGAAATACTTCTCCTTTTTAGATTCCTTTTCCTGATCAATTTTTTCAGGAATGGCTGAACATGAGAGTCAGCATAAACCTCTCAGGCTCTAAACCTGATCTTCTACTCAATTCCATATCCTGTAGAGACAAATGTGGCTTTAAGGATCAGCCATAAGGAATCCAAACAAACTGTAGCAAAAATAGGCTTCTAACCAAGAGCACTTGTTACAAAAATCCTTAAGAGTCTAAGCAGGGAATGGCATGAAGAATGGGAAACTTTTTAAATGTATACACACAAAAAATATGCAAATGAGACATTCTAAGGAATAATTGGCCATGCTGGAGAAAATGCATTAGTATAAACGTTCATTCTGTCCTCCTCTGAAAAGTCCCTGTCCCTACTTCTAGTCAGGGGTAGTTAACTTCTTCAGAGACATTTAGTCTTCCATGATGGTGACCATTGGTAGAGACAGCAGCCTCATTGATGGCAAGCAACATGCTTAAGCTTTTGACTGTGGGGGCCTCATCCTCCACCTATGGACACGTCAGCTACTTCTGCCTCTTTGGATCCTATTAATATCAGATCTTAATGTTTTATAAGGTTTTCCTTCACTTTACGCTATTAACCAAAAAAATTTAAGAAAGCAACACTTGGTTGTTTAAAAGTGAGCTATTTCGTAGATTATCAGGATGCCTTCACATCTAATGATTTCAGTTCTCTGTACTAAAGTTCACAAAGGAAAAGAGATTAGATAACAGTTTCAGCTGTTCTGGTACTAACTGTGTCATCTGGTGAACGGTTTGAGCACTTTCTGAAGCAAGTATACTTAATCTGTCAGATATATAATTGCAGTACAGTAAATATTATTATATCCTGTGGGGATAAATAACTTAATATCTAGATTTGATATTAAATATCAATATCTAGATTTGGAGACGTATACAGCATAGCATTACTAGTAGTGAAGATAAAAATTTTATAACCACTGAGTTCTTCTGGAACAGCGTGAATAGACTTGTGTTGTCTGATATACCTCGAGCACCGGCTTGAACCAGTTTAAGTAAAGGGAGATCCTGAGAGTAGCAAGTACGGGAAAAGGTACAGATTGCTTGGGCAGAATTAAAGTTACAGGGAAAACTCAGCTTGCTTTACAATAGCAGCTGAAACCTTGTAGGCACATAGCAAACAAGTCACTCTATTAAATATTCAGTCAGTATTTGTGGAATGAATGAATGGCTCACAGTTTTCCCCTGGATGTTGTGTTAATGGCAACACATGGATTACAAGATGTTGCTTGAATTTAAAGATCAAATGGTAATTGACAAGATTTTCTGATTTTTTTTTTTTTTTGGAAGTCATGAAACTGAGGAGAAGGAAAAAAAGACGAAGATTTTAGAAAACACTATTATTTTTAAAAATAAAATATAGTCTTCCTGGTGAGAAGCACTATATTTCTAACAATGATATAAGGAGAAATATAACCAGAAACTTAGATAAAACTCAAAGGACACACATCATTTAGTGAATAATTCAGACACCAAAAATATTTGGTTTCTACTCTTAACTTTCTTAGAGTCTCAGGTTATCATCACATTCATCAAACAATATGATCAATGCTAAAGAGTAATTTTTTCCTTTTTAGATAAGTGTAAGAGAGAAAAGTTAAAACCTAGAGTTACAAAATTTAAGAGGTTTACTTTAAGGCTTTAGAATATAGTTAAACAGAGAATTCAGTGTAGAAAAAGGTAGCCATCTGGGAGATCTTTTCAAATTAAAAACTGTAAGAATTGGGAAACCTTCCAAGGCCAATCAAAATATCTGTTTTGATTAAACTCAAGAAAACAATGAAAACCTGAATAACAAGATTTCAATAAACTACAGAAAAAAATTATTTGATTTTTTCAATCCAAAAGATATTAATAAGAAAAAATTATATACTTTACTCTGTGCTAGCTACTATCTGAAGAGCCTTACAGATATTAATATTTTGTTGTTATGTCCTCATACAAAGATATTACTTAATTGTGAATTGTATTTCCCATCCTGTACATCTCATACCTGTGACTCATTTATTTTGCAAGTTTGTACCTCTTAATTTCCATCACTTGTTTTTTTCCTCCCCTCAGCTCCTCCACTCTGGCAACCACCTATTGTTTCTCTGTATCTATGACTCTGTTTTTGTTTTGTGATGTCTACTTATTTTTTTTGTTTTGTAGATTCTACATGTAAGTGAAATCATACAGTATTAGTCTTTCTCTGTCTGATTTATTTCACTTATCATAATACCCTCTAGTTCCATTCATATGTGTCACAAACAGCAAGATTTCTTTCTTTTTTTTGTGACTGAGTAATATTCCATTACAGACACACACACACACACACACACACACACACACACCCCACATCTTCTTTATCCATTCATCTTTTGATGGGCATTTAGGTTGCTTCTGTATCTGGCTACTCTGCATGAAGTTTACTCTGTCCTAGCTACTATCCCAGGAGCTTTACATATATTAAAGTTTCCTTTCAGTGAAGGATCTGGGAATTTACAAAGCTTTTAAAGGTATTTGAACTGGAATTTTCCAGAACGTGATCTTAAATTAGTTCCCAAAGAGGGACTGAATGAATAGCACATTTAGTTGCTCTTTCTTAGATGCTCTCATATCACTTTGTAAATTATATTCTTTTTTTAAATCTCATTTTAGTGAAGTTTTTTCTATATGTATCTAATCTTTCCATATGAAAGTGAACTCCATGAGGGAGCAACAGTGTTTTATTTTTACTTTTACCTGCATCATCTTGTCATGGGAATGGCCAGCAGTAGATGAGTCTGGATGATTAACCCAAGAGTAGGCTGCTGAATCAAATGTCAACAAATAAAATTGACACCAAGGAAAAGAAATGGAGTCAAGGTAATAAAAACTGTATGTAATTCCATGTAACCATCATGAGAAAATTAATTCAGTCCACAAATCCTTAAACATGTGTTGTTTTGTTTTGTTATAGTTTTACTCTTTGTTTTTGGTTAGTATGCTTTTCATGTATTGATAAAACACGAAGCTAAATGTCAGAGCAATCCTTTTTCAGACATCAGACTTCCTCAACAGAGGAAATCATGACACAACCAAAAATGATCCAGCTCATTTAAGCCACTATAGACTTTTTCCCCAGAATTTAGCCTCCTGAACAAGTTAACTACATGTTCGTTTTCTCTGACAATCAACGAAACAATAAAAATGTGGGAAAGCACAGTTACCTTCTTTACTGGAAAAACTGTTACTCATTTGTTGAAAATATATCTGTTTTGGGAAAAGGGTTTTCTTAGATCAATAATTCAGATGACTGGTAATATATCCTGAATTCTTTGACAATGAATTTACTTAGAAACATGATTTTTTTTATATGATTTGTGGTCTAAAAGCTGATTATATCACTGACTTCCTTTCCATCATAAATTTAATTTTAGAAGACTAACATATCCAATTTATATAATTAATATGACTTTTTTCTTGAGTTAAAAAAAACCCTTCTTTTGGAAGTGCACAAAGTGCTTTTAATACATGTTAAATTAATTTTTAGATTTATTGGCAGCAGAGAGGAGAGTCATCACTCTAGTAAGTAAAAGTAAATGACAAAGCCATAAATAATCTTATTTTATAAGTAAAAGTAAATGAGAAAGCTATAAATAATCTCATTTTATAAGGAAAAGTAAATGAGAAAGCCATAAATAATCTCATTTTATAAGGAAAAGTAAATGACAAAGCCATAACTTAATTTGAAAATCACCTTCCTTTTGACCCAAAGTCCCAAATATCCTCTCAGGGCCTCGTATGGACAGTTCTCTGGTAAAATAATTTCACTTGCTCTCTATATTATTATGTGGTGTATTAACACATCATGATCATTTGGAACCCTAAACTTTTACTTCCTTTGGAATAAATTGGGAAAACATACCCTGGAAACTCTGGTTCACTCTTTTTGGTGCTCATATTTAACTTTGCAGCTGTCAAGAACTAAAAGATTATGATGATAAACTTGAGTTTCCTGGGGAATGTTCCATTTATGAACTGCCTCATCTCCAGACTCCTCTGTCATTTCACTGCATCTGCTTCTAACCTGGCCTAGAAGAAGTGCTGGCTTCCATGGTCTAGATAAAGCCTGTGGGGTGGAGAGGACAGGAGCTTAACAGGACGACCCCAATCCTCCAAGAATGACCCCCCCAATAGGGTCACTCAACTAAAAGAGTTTTAAGTTCAGGAGAAACTAGGAAAAGTCACATGTTCTGATTTCCAACCAAAAGTAAAGCATTTCTTGAAAAATCTGTACACACTCTATGTAATGCATCTCACAGAGAGAGAGTATTTTATCCGGCCAACAAAACAGAATGGCCCGTTGTTGATTGACACTGAGAAATGTCACTTCCCAAAAGGTCAGATTACTAACTGGTCAGTGCGTTCTTTAAGGAAATAAAATCAGAATTGCATCTGACAAGTATAATGCCAGGGACAAATGATTTTAAAACTATCCTCAAACTATATTTGCCCAACAAACACATCAGAACCACAAGTTCATAACTGCTAAGTGGACTAGAATATCTAGAGTCATCTGTCCCTGCAGCTGGGCTTGACCATACACTGACAAGATTCTCTAATTCTGTTTTTTTCCAGACTTTTGAAGATTGTTGTCTCAGTTGTTGGTATGTTCATATAAGTTAGCTGGCTTCTGATTTTATCTGATATTGAAAAGAAGCTTTGATAGGGAAAACAGAGAATGAGAGAGATCCTAAGTTCTGGGAACAATGTAAAGAGAGACCAGACCCAAATACAGATATCAAAGTTGTAGTTGTACATTTTAAAATAATTTTTGAATTTTCATATCATTCTTTTTCATGTACATCACACTCATCAAGGACCTACTATGTGTTTAGCATGGATAAAAAGATGAAAAATAGAAAATGAAACAGAAAGCCATTAAGAAAGTTTACAATTTAGTAAAATAGATGACAGGAACACTAATTATTATAATTTCTTCAAAAGACATGCCCAAAAGTAACTGTCATATGATGTAGATAAAGAAGTTCTTTAACTGTTTTAAGAGATAAAGTTCTAGAAGATGGTAATAACTAGCTCAGGAAAGGGAGGTTTTTTAGGGGATCAGGGAAGATGACTTAAAGAAAATGATATTTGAATTAGGTCTTGAATGGGGTCGGATTTTGATAATAGCTTGCAAAAGTAAGCTTTGTAGGCATCCTGAATTGTTTTACTCCACTAACTAATTTATTTAGCATCCCCTCACTGCTTTCACATGTCATGTAATCTGCACAGGCGTCCTGTGAGGTAGGTACTATCATCACCATTTTACATGAAAAAAGAAGAAATGGAGCTTCTTCATTTCTTCCTTTCACCATTACGATAGGTGAAAGGCCTATCGTATTTTACTCATATAGGTCAGTTGTTGACTTTGAGAAGCATTTCATTCCAGGGCAGGGATAAAGGCGCATCCAAAGATTAAGAAGTGAGAATGTTTTTAAGGATGTGGAAGCAACAGGTACAACTAGAAAATAAATGGAGAAGACTCCAGATAAGACAGTAGAAAGAAAAATCAAAGAGGGAGGGAGAAAAATGAAGAAACTTGTTTGTTTTGGCAAAGAGCTTAGCCTGTTTGCAGCCATGGAGAAAGCGCCAGCAGGAGAGAAGGAAGGTGCTAGAGGAAGTAGGGCTTCTCCAGGAGCAAGACCTCAGAGAGGGGGCAGCAAAGAGAGAGAAGACTCAAGGACAAGGGATAGTCCAGCCTCCAAGGGAGCCGGGGAGGCTGGGACCTAGGTACCATGAGCGGGAATTGAGAAATGAGATCAACTCCTGACAGCTAGAAGGGAAATCTCAAAGGACAGTCTTATTACACTGCAGTATGGGTAAGGTCCAGTGTGCACGTGAGATGGAGTGGCAGCCTTGTCTTGTCCACAGTGGCGAATGAACAAGGAGGCACAAAAGGTGACATAAAAGCCAGTGGGGCGAGTCAGGAGCGAGGGCATATTGGGAAGAGCCCTGGCTCACACTCTGGCCGCCTTTACGTCCTTGCTCTAAATGTCCAGAGACACATTTAAAAAATTATTCATATAAATTTCTCTGACTTTGAACGACTGATGTAGGTGAGACTTCTCCAATCCAGTCCTTTGAATAGGAAGTGGGGTGTCATAGGCTGGGGGCCAGTGTTTACAAGCATAAATTTTGGACCTACACATTGCTGCGGGGGGGAGTCCTGGCTCTGCAACCCGCCTGCTGAGAAATAGACCAAGGTACAAAAACCTCCCTGCAATGTGGTTTCTCCTCTAAAACGAGCATAAGCACGGCACAGAGCATTAAAGTTAGGTATGTTGTGCAGTGTACATAGCACATTGTCTGACATCGAGAAGCATTCCATAAATGTCAACCACTACTGCCGTTTTCAGCTGTTCATGGATTGGAAGTTTATAATAAGATTCTCCTCCTAACGTGTGGTCCAGTTACTTAGCCTGAGTCCTCTAATGTCTTCTGATGCCATGCATACGTGTGTTTTGAAGGGCCATAGCTACTGAGGCTTTTCAGTGGGATCCTAGTCACCTCTACAAGGTATATTTTGAAATCTAAGACTCATGAATCTCAGAGGGACTCTATAATGCTCATCCAGCAATTGATCAATTTAGGTTGTTAAAAGGTATGGAATTCAAGGGAGATCAGGTAACTGGGTAGATGGTGATGCTTTTAACCAAAATGGGAATGGAGAAGACCTTTATGCTTTGTTTTTTATGTGGGGGAAAAGACTTTGGATATGTTGGACTTGACACATTTGTTGGAAACATTTAGATGAAGATGCCTAGTGGGCAGTTGGAAATACTCTTCTAGCTATCAGGAAAAAGTGAGGCAAAATCTGGAACAAATCAGGACCTCAGATGTAGTCTAATTCAAGATACAAATGGACTAATGACTGTATAAAGCCTGAGACTATCTTTCCTTTATTAATATTATATTATTAACTCTGTTACTAGATTACCTCCATTGAAGCCATTTTTCTGACTACAACATGTTCAATTAATAAAAGTTTATAATAATGTCTTTTTAGCCACTCTACAGAAAATATCCACATTTCGGAAAATGTGTTTTTTGGTTTTTTTTTTAAGTCATTGAACATGGTTGCTAAGTATACTTAGGTCAAAATGGCTAAACTGCCTCCATCATTTTTTTTCCTTTCATCTCACAAATGAATTTTAAAAGAAAATAATAATTTTTAATTTTTTTATTCATTTAAAAAAGATATGGTATTTGACTAGTCTAAATGCAGTTATTGAGAAGAAATAATGCAAATTAACAAACACTGGCCTATTAGACCAACATTAGTTACTTTGTGTAGTTTGGTATTGAGCAAAAGTTATTTTTCCTATTGAAGTTAGGAGCACTACCAATTTAATTTTCCTGGGAAAAGTAAATAAGGATTAAAAAGATAAATTAGGGCTTCCCTGGTGGCGCAGTGGTTGAGAGTCCGCCTGCCGATGCAGGGGACATGGCTTCGTGCCCCAGTCCAGGAAGATCCCACATGCCGCGGAGTGGCTGGGCCTGTGAGCTATGGCCGCTGAGCCTGTGCGTCCGGAGCCTGTGCTCCGCAACAGGAGAGGCCACAACAGTGAGAGGCCCACGTACCGCAAAAAAAAAAAAAAAAAAAAGATAAATTATCTCAAAGAGTTTTTGAGGTTTAACTGGGTTATGCATGTTAAGTGTGTAGAATGGGGCCCAGCATGTAGAAGATGCTCAAGAAGTGTTAGGAAGTATTATTAGCAATCATTTTTTAAATAAATTTTTAAAATTTTTGGCTGAGTTGGGTCTTTGCTGCTGTGCGCAGGTTTTCTCTAGTTGTGGCAAGCGGGGGCTACTTTTCGTTGTGGTGCGTGGGCTTCTCATTGCGGTGGATTCTCTTGTTGTGGAGCACGGGCTCTAGGCACGCAGGCTTCAGTAGTTGTGACACGCAGGCTCAGTAGTTGTGGCTCGCGGGCTCTAGAACACAGGCTCAGTAGTTGCGGGCTCAAACCTGTGTCCCCTGCATTGGCAGGCAGATTCTTAACCACTGCACCACCAGGGAAGTCTGCAATCTTTTTTTTTTTTTTTTTTTTTTTGCGGTACGCGGGCCTCTCACTGTTGTACCCTCTCCCGTTGTGGAGCACAGGCTCCGGACACACAGGCTCAACAGCCATGGCTCACGGGCCCAGCCGCTCCGCGGCATGTGGGATCTTCCCGGACCAGGGCATGAACCCATGTCCCCTGCATTGGCAGGCGGACTCTCAACCACTGCGCCACCAGGGAAGCCCTGCAATCATTTTTATATAAATGAGTTAAGTAGAGAGGCATGTGCTGTGATTCTCCAGGCTGTGCAAGTTCAGTGGTGACTAGCCAGAGTCTTAGCTCCTGAGAGCTGTTCACAGTCTTCAGGGTTGAGGGAGGGGAAGCTAATGATGACCAAATAGCATCACAAATACCCATACAGTGGTGAGCAAGCACTCAGAATAGGGTGTGAATGATCTCCCTGGATGATCTCAGAAGTGTGCAAGGTTCTGGATGGAGAGAACACCATGTACAAAAGAGTGGGCATGAGAGAACGCTGGAGGTGGGTTAGTGGGTCTGGAATGAGGGAACCATAGGGAGAACCGACCCTAGCGTGGGGTGGGGCAAGCACATGGGCTTTGCAGTCACACGGACTTGGATTTCTTTTCCAGCCCTGTGACTGCTGAGTATGTGGGGACAGGACCCCCAGCCTCTCTAGATCTCTATTTTACTACCTTCAGAGCAGAGATAATAGCACTCACCTCTGAGGATTAACACTGGGATTAAATGGGATTATGGTAAATGACTGGCATATCACCTAACACATCAAAAACATAGGAGGAATGGTAGCCACACCACCAGCCTCAGGATCAGCCTTATGATAAAGTTTGGATTAAATCTTTAGATAAAAAAGAGAACCATTGGAGTTCCTTTTTTTTTTTTTTCTTAACATTTTACTGGAGTATAATTGCTTTACAAGGGTGTGTTAGTTTCTGCTTTATAACAAAGTGAATCAGCTATACATATACATATGTCCCCATATCTCCTCCCTCTTGCGTCTCCCTCCCTCCCACCCTCTCCATCCCACCCCTCTAGGTGGTCACAAAGCACCGAGCTGATCTCCCTGTGCTATGCAGCTGCTTCCCACTAGCTATCTATTTTACATTTGGTAGTGTATATATGTCCATGCCACTCTCTCACTTCGTCCCAGCTTACCCTTGGAGTTTAAATGGGAAAAAGTAATGCTTATGTTTGTGTGTAAAAAAGATACACCTGGTAAGAGTCTATCAAATTAAATGAAAAGAGCAAGAAGTGGTTATAGAGAGTTTCAACATCTGAGGCAAGAGAACAACAGGCATGAATGAAAGTGGTGGGTCAGGGAGAAAAGTGAGGGTTTTATAGTCAAGATTACTATATAACAATTAACTCTTCTAAGTGTTTGGAATGTGTCTCAAACAGTGACTGCTCAACAGTCTTAAAAATAGGTGATTCTAATTCAGTGTGGTATTGCATTCATAGAGATGGAGGACATGCACAGGATCTGCTTTGCTTGTGCAGGAGCTCCCGAGGCATCACTGAGGAAGAGTGTGGGGTATAAAGAATATGTGGGCTCTTGCTTTGGAACGTGCTGAGCCCCCGTGATTGAGGAACAGCATGTGCTAAAGCACAGAAGCAAGAAGGACATGTTCTAAGGACTGAAAGTCAAGTCGTTGGGTGTGGTTGGAATGCAGGGTGCTTGATACGGAGAGAGAGAAAGTAAAAGGGACAAGCAGACCAGAGCAAGATTGTGGCATCACTGTTTCACACTCAGGTAGACGAGAAGGCACTGAAAGAGTTCAAGCAGGGAAGTGAAATAATAAGATTTCCATTTTAAAACCTCTACTCTGGTATAAAGTACAACTGAGAAAGGGGGGTGAGACTAAATGCAAGGATTTCACAGAGGAGGACGGTGTAAACTACAGGAAGAACACTGCCCCTGACCTTGACCTTTTATCTCTTAAGGATGTGAGATATAAGACCGGAGTCTCGGACATTTCAGGAGACTTTGATTATCTGTGTTGAAATTTCATACAAAAGGGAATGCCGTACAATATGCAGAGCCCAGTGCAAGGTGAAAATGCTAGCCCCTTATTAAAAAATTATTGATAATTTCAAGATGATGAACACAGAGTATTAAACCCAGCACCTGGCCTTTCTAAGCACAGGGTCAGGTGTAAATGCTCAGGTCACAGGCCCATAAAGCCAACCCTGCACACGACTTGCACTTTTATTCATCATATGTGAACACTCCTGCCTTTTGTGCATCAAACGCAATGGACTTAATAAGATGATTAACGAGTTTGAGCTACTGTGGGGTATCTCTACTGGTATCTACTATCTCTTCCTGGCTGGAGGAAATGCAGCTTCTGCCCAGGCTGGGGCCCTTGGGATGCATGAGTCCTGCCATACCCTTCCTATACCCCACACGGGCAGGACCTGGGTCATCAGAATACCATCACCCGGATCCCTGCATCATGTCGAGGGGGCCTGTGAAGTCCCCAGTGTGGGAGGGATCTGGCAGTTTCCTCTACCTTCTAGAAAACCCTCTTTCCTCACCCCTTCCCCTGGTAAGAGCGCATTCCAACATGGAAGCAGAAGATCGAGCCTCCTCAGAGGATGGGGGAAGGGGCACTGGGTCAAGGAGGCATAATCTGGAATTCCCTCTGATAAGCCGAATAGCTAGAGAGTTTGGAGTAGGCTGATGTGTCTGCAGTTCCAGGTCCGGGCCAATGCTTGAAGACACGTTTGGATTTTTGTATCTATGGCCTTCTGTGAATGGAACTCCCCCGACCTTAAAAATGTCACTATAATGATCAATTTCAGGCTTTCCCTGTAGTATGTTACATATGAAAGTAGAGCTCTGCGTCACTGAATAGCACCAGGCGCCAAGACGACCCCAGACACTCAGGAATGTGAGTGCACCTCCCCCGCGGTCCCCCTCACTCCAGTCTAGCCTTGTCCTTCCTTCTCCTCCATGTGTCTCTCCATTCTCCTCTCCTTGTCAGTGTTGTTTCTTTATGTGGTTATTATAAAAATCCAAATTATAGTTTGAAGTACCATTTACTGTATTTAGTAAACAATTTTATGTTACTTATTCTTGGTTGCTACTTTTTAAAGGTCAGTAAATAACAGTATGAATTAAGTACTTTTTATGTTTTGATAGCCCATAACTGCTTTTCCTTGTGTATGAGCCTTGTCAAAGACAAGTTTTCTCCAATTCTGCATGAAAATCCCTCGGATTTTTCAGGAAAGGAGGGAGCAGGCAGGGAGAAGCGTGCGGGGAGCTGTAGGGGAAGGTCCAGTCGTGGGCCTGCCCTTTACGAGGACGTAAGAGCTGGCATGTGACTTAACATCTTTCAACCACAGGTTGGGAACCAGAAGAATGAGGCTCTTATGCCTAGGTCACAGGCCCATTAGTTCTAGTACATGAAATAATTCATGCAAAGTACCCACAGCAGTGCCTAGCACATAACTGGCTCTCAATAAATGACAACTATGCTGTCAATAAAATTCGCCTGGGATGAAAGAGTAATGGGGATCTACCAGAGATCTTGACATAATAAAGCCCGACTGGGCCCAGAGCAAAAATTACATAATATAAGAATGAATTTCCACAATAGATAATTTAAAACTTCTAAATATAAAACCCACCAGACTTTCGATGATCACATATTTCTTAAACTTGAAGTTTAATTTAAAACTCAAAGAAACTTCTAGAAGAGTCTAACAACACACTACTGTATCTTCTGGTCTTGCCTGAATTATATCACACTAAGGCAAACTAGGCAGAGTATTAGCTGCGAACACAATACTAGGATAGAACGAGGGAGATCACCATTTTTAAAGATCCTAATTCCAAGGAAGAGCCATCCTACCATTAACTAAGCTAACAGAGAAGAATTTTAATTAATCCTACAATCCTAAAGTACTTGCTTCAGAATGTATTATACGGTCATTTGCCAATAGATTTACCTGCTTAATTTTCTTTTTCTTGAGCTGATCTAAAATTAATCTTCATGTCATGTGGTGTTGAGCTTTGTGATCTGCAAGGTTAGTTAGGAATGTAAAATAACTGTAAGTATTCTTATAAATAATAATATTAGCTACCATTCCCTGAATGCATACTGTGTCAGGCAGCTTGCCAAATTCTTTAAATACCTCACATTGACTGTACACAAAAACACTCTGATGAGGGTATTATTCTCATTTTACGGAAGAGGAAACTGGCTCTGAGAAGTTAAACATCTTGAACTGGGTCACACTTGTGGGGAAGGTAGAAATCAAACTTGGGTTGGCCAGATTCCAAGCCCTGTGCTCTAACATTTTTCTGCTTCTTTGTGGGAACTTCTGATTAGCAACTCCCCCCCCACCCAAATATTATAACTCGCATGTTATCCTTCTCTATATTTTTCTTTGTGGACGCTATGGAAACATTTATTTACAAGACTACACCAAGTGTCTTTATTCTCAAAGACCAGAAACAACGCAACAATAGAGGTATGGAGGAAAAAAAAAATCTATGAGGCCAATAATGATTATTTCTTTGTGGTGAGATTGCAGATGATTTTTCTTTTCTTCTTTTGCTTGTCCATATTTTCTAAATCAACATCAAGTTTTGAAACTTTCAAAATAAGGAGATGCATATAGGTGAGGACCAAAGGAAATTCGTGGGGGACCAATTCTGATGTTCTAAACATCAGAATTAGATGTTTAGACATCTAATTCTGATGCTACAATGCTAAGCAATAGGAATGAAAAACAAAATGAAATGAATCTCTGGATATAAATATTTTATCAATTCCCTTTTATTGTCATAATTCGCCTCCACTTTAATTTGGGAGGTTATTTGGAATATGTCCCACTGGAAAATTGATCACTGCCATCTTGATTTTCTGTGCTCAGTGTCAGTGGGCCTGTCTACTGGCAGTGATGGTTTTACCTCTGGATTAAGAATGACTAGTTCTACTTTGGAACCAAATACAGCGCAACTGGAGTTCAAAAAGAATTAAGAACAATTCCCTTTGTCACATACACGTGGCTACGTATACGTGGAACAATTTCCCTTTGTTAACCATGGCACTGTGATCTAAAGAAGAAGGTGGCCACTTTGAGAGCATGTACTTTGGGGGGAAAACAATCTTGTCTTCTTCACATTTTTAAGGTAGTACCTAGTACGATAGATAGCCTGTAAGAGTCCTAACCTGTATGACAAATTACATTTCACAGGGAAGTCCTAACACACTAGGTGAAATAGATTATCAAGAGCATTTAAAATAAGAAAAATAAGGGGGAAAAAACAATTCAAAAGATCATATCCAAAACATTTATTGTTCAATATACATTACATGACCTGCCTTGCCTGACTTGGTTCTCCCATTATTCCATCATTCACTTTTCATTGGCATTAAGTAAGCTTCTTCTATGAATTAGGCACTGTACTATATGAAGAAAACAGAAGGTCTTGCCCTTGTGGAGCTTATAGGCTTGAGGTCTATTTATACTTTGTATATGAGGCTGAATGGCTCAATTCATGAATGTATGAGCCTGTACAAACAAAACATATGATGATATGAAATGTGGAAACGTTTTTTCTTAAATACTTACTGTATTCATAAATATATTTCCCAATTTTTTTCTAATATAGGTGGTGAATTTAGGCATACGATTGGATGATAATTAAATGGGGCATTAGCAAACTATATTTATTCTAATTTAAATAGATATCATTTTTTAAGTTGCATTGAAAATAAGCATACTTTTCAGACTTAGTACGTAGAAAAATCTTTAAAGTTGTTTATGAAAAATGCCATTTTAATAAACATCATTAAAAGCAGCACATTGCTATGCTTTTAAATCACACTGACACCGTTTATTGCTTTTCCCCACACTCAGGGTTTTCAACTCAATGTTCAAACTTTTTCAGAGGATAGACATTATGGAATATTTATAACCAGGCACCAAAATCAGCTCTTCTTTCCATTTGTGTCATGTGAAAGAGGAAAGCAATTTCAATGAAACAGAATCAATGCTGAGTTACAAAAGTCGTTCATTTCAGGAAAATGTGATCAGGGAATCTTGAGTTCTGCCCTAAATTAATAAAGTCAGTTGTTAAGTGATAAAAGCATTTTAGAGTATTTATCTGTGAAATGAGAAATGCTTTCTACCCGCCCAATGGACTATTGTAAGAATAAGGAAGTTAACATTCTTGACCTTAAAATGTTAAAGTTTCTCAGTATAGAGGCTCCTTAGAAAACTAAAAATAGAGCTACCATATGATCCAGCAATCCCACTCCTGGACATATATCCGGAAAAGACAAAAACTCTCATTGTAAAAGATACATGTACCCTGATGTTCACAGCAGCACTAATTGCAATAGCCAAGACATGGAAGCAACCTGAGTGTCCATCAACAGATGAACGGATAAAGAAGATGTGGTACATATATACACAGTGGATTACTACTCAGCCATAAAAAAAGAGTGAAATATTGCCATTTGCAGCAACATGGATGGACCTAGAGATTATCATCCTGAGTGAAGTAAGACAGAGAAAGACAAATGTTATATGATATCACTTACATGTGGAATCTAAAAAATAATACAAATGAATTTATTTACAAAACAGAAACAGACTCACAGATATAGAAAACAAACTTATGTTTACCAAAGGGGAAAGAGAGGAAGGAGGATAAATCAGGAGGGTGGGATCAAGAGATACACACTACCATGTATAAAATAGACAGACAACAAGGATTTACTGTATAGCACAGGAACTATATTCAATATCTTGTAATAACCTATGATAGAAAAGAATCTGTATATATATATCATATATATATAAAACTGAATCACTTTGCTGTATACCTGAAACTAACACAATACTGTAAATCAACTATACTTCAATTTTGTTTTACAACTTTATTGGAGTATAATTGCTTCACAGTGGTGTGTTAGTTTCTACTTTATAACAAAGTGAATCAGTTATACATATACATCTGTTCCCATATCCCTTCCCTCTATACTTCAATTTTAAAAAATGTTGAAGTTTCTTTTACATGAAGAGTCACCTGTAACTGTGACTGGCTATGCAGATAAATGGAATGAAATATGAGTCCATAGATTTCTTGGCTCTTTTGAGGTGGAGATCATTCCAATTTTAGAGCTATGCAGCTACTCAGGTATCTTGTTATAATTCCCGAAGTTTATAGTCCTTATCTATTTGGGGGAAGCCATTAGTACATATCCAACAGATGAAATGACAAAGATACATTTATTTTACTTGTAGAGCCAGTGATTATCATGTAAGTGAGAATCAGGAATGTTTTAGTATAAATGTGTCTTTGTGTACAAGTGTGGGCACTAATCAGTACGTGTTAATAGACTGATTTACTCACTTCATTGTTCTTGTGTTTTATATCTTAGCCCAATGCTAGTTCCTCTCAGAACAAAGTTAACAAAACCACTGAAGCAGCGACTGGAGATAAGTAGTAGGAAATAAGACCTCGAACCTCCTGCCTCCTGAAGTGTGTGAAACTAGAGCCATGTTTCATCAGCCTAGAAATTAGCAAGGGCCGTTCATAAACCTTTTAATCACTGTACGGATATTGTTTTTTGTCGAAACAGAAATGGCAAACACAGCCCTTGAGGCACTGCTCACTTTGATTTGGAAACAGTGTAAGAATTTATATGAATTTATATGTACATAAAGAAACTTGAAACTCAAAACTTCTAAATATACTAAGACAGTGAGAGGATGGTTGAGAAGCAAGAATAGCAGCAAAATTACATAAACATTCCTCACCTTGTATGTTTTCAAGATGCTTTAGTATTTAGAAAGGAGATTTATGAAATATTGCATTAAAAATCAAGACAATTTCAATGTTATGTCTGTCTTGAATGATTCTGTTGTAAGAAACTAATATATTCTGAAGGCACCACACAAATTTATCCTTCTATAAATAGACCTATTTATATAACTATATAATATATAAATTATAATTATAAATGTAATTTATCACTGACTTGATAAATTATATTTTGACAAATAGTCAAATTATTATGACTGTGTTTTGAATAATTTCTGTATGAAACATGAAGGCTCTGATAACTCTGTATTCAATTAAAATCCAGACAAGATGAGCTACTATGAGTGAGAATGAGTTCTCCATGGAGATGGTTAGTAGAAGGTGGGCAGTACCATTTCCTATGAACAGTGAAAGTACCTAATAATCATCTCAGGGCAGCACAAAAGCGAGCTTTAAAAATGAACCTTAACTACTGTAAATAGTGCTGCAATGAACATTGGGGTGCATGTCACAGATGTAGAAAACAAACTTATGGTTACCAGAGGATAAGGGGGGGAGGTATAAATTGGGAGGTTGGGACTGACATATACACACGACTACGTATAAAATAGATACCTAATAAGAACCTGCTGTATAGCACAGGGGACTCTACTCAATACTCTGTAATGGCCTATATGGGAAAAGAATCTAAAAAAAAGAGTGGATATATGTCTATGTATAACTGATTCACTTTGCTATATACCTGAAACTAACACAGCATTTACATCAACTATACTCCAATAAAAAAATTTTAAAAAAAAGACCTTAAACTGAATTTTGAGGATTCAAGGGGGGGAAAAAAAGAGCAATATTACATTAACTGGAAGAATAAAATCATCACAACAAAGATGACCTAACCTGGTCTAAATCCGTACCTCAACCCTAACCCCAAAGAATAATTGGAGCCCACAGCCAGGGGGTGCTCTGACACTCGGGAATCAGGTATTCACCAGCTCGTGTTCTTCAGTTTGTAGGCTGTGGCGTTTGTTACTACTTGAAATTTCCAGCACCTTTGTGGTTACCCAAATAGAACGTGGTGCAGAAGTCCAGTCTGGAGTCTCAAAGGTGTGTTCAAATGTGCGCAAGTCTTTTATTTATTTTTATTTTTTTGAATTTTATTTATTTTTTTATACAGCAGGTTCTTATTAGTCATCCATCTTATACACATCAGTGTATACGTGTCACGCGCAAGTCTTTTGAAAAGAGGCCAAGTGGATAGATCTTAATCAGGAACAAGAAAACAGAGTTCACGTTACAGAACGGTAGAGCCACTGCAATTTATAGCTCAGGTTTGGTTTGGCCACAGGTGATGGGCACTGTTTGTTAAGGCCTTTCCAATTCCTTCTTCTCTTACCCAACGTTATATATGCAAATCTAAAGGCAACCTGAATTTAGCCCTCTTTATCTGTCTTTGCAGGTAGGATTCATTACAGAGTATAATTGCAAAACTGGGCAAATAAGTGTACCCTAATGTAATGCTATAAAATGAACTCAGGGTTCCATTTTTTAGAAGAGTTTTACTAAGCAAGCCCTGCATTAATAAAAATAATTTCTTACTGAGAATTATCTTACTTTTGAGTCATTTTTCTAATTATCTTAAATGGTATTATTCTCCTTTGATAATTTATTGATTCCAAGATCACTTTATTCTATTTGCGTGTCTGATTATACCTCAATTAAAATATACCTAATACTGAACTTGGAAGCTCCAAATTTTACTTCTTTTCTCTTTAGGATATAGTCTATTAATTTCTTTCCACCACTGAATCCCTTCTTACTAGAATTATTGCAAACCTCATCTTCTCTACTGTTGATGTCTATTTCTTTTTATCTCTAAAAACCTCTTCTGGTTGCAGTTGAAGCCATCACCTGATACTTTAATGAGTCTATTATTGTGGGTAGCATTCACCTCTAATTTAGTTCATTGGGGGTTGAACACAAGTTTCTATCAAAGCTGCTCCCAGGCAAAAGAAAGTAGCCGTCGGTGATGGAGTAGGCCTGGCGCTCGTGGTACAGACTGACAGGACCCAGTGGGAATTCTCATCCCAACTTAGATCTAGAATCTGCTGCTGATGCTGTTTATGCCGTTTCAGCCCCGCTGGGATAGAGTGTCTCAGACCCTGATCCTAGTGGTTTTCTATAAAGTGATCCTCTGAATCCCAATTTTCAAAATATAAAGGGGATGATTAGGTAGGTTTTATAGTGTTCTTTCCAGTTATGATTCAAGGTTAAATGAAAGATAAGAAATATGGGAAGCCAAAACTGGGGCCCCAAATCTGCTGACTATACCGTTTCCGAGGATATGTGTGTTGTACCAGAGACCTAGGATAAGGCCAATACATAGAGCCCACCTCTCCAGGATCAGTGTGACTGGATGTAGGCATCAAGCTTCTGAGTCCCCATGGTGGAGACACTCAGTGTAGGGAAGAGAAAATGTGGGAGGGGGCAGGGGGAATCAAAGAGCAATCAGAAGATCTGAGTTATACATAAAAACTCCTACGACTCAAAGAAGAAATCAGACAACAACTCACAGAAATCATGGACTAAGGTCATTACCATCGTTCTACAAAGGAAGAAAATATAGGTGATATAGAGAAACAGCCTTATTTAAAGATGCTATTTACAATCCCCTCAGGTAGCATAATGATCACTGTGACAACACTTCTCTGTTCCTTAGAGCTTATCTTTCCCTTCCAAATGTGTGAGGAAAAGGTCGTCTTTTATTTACTTTTTACTTAAATCTCTTCCCCAGAACAGAAATTCGATTGGTCAATGCCTGTCTCTCTCAGCTCTTTCACTTAAGTCAAGCCTTCTATGTATGATTGTGGTTGTTTCAGTTTCTCATGCAGGGTATCCCTGCCTGGTTTCATTAGATAGTCACTCAGTACATTCTAGGGACCGGACACTGTGCTGGGAACGGACGATACCTGTGTTTTAAAAGGGAAGCCTGTTCTCAAGAAGCCTGCAGTCTAGAAGGAAAATGACAGCAAACAGCAACAACAATACATCAAACATCTTTCCACAACAGGTGCTTAACTAACTGGTTCTCACACAGTCTCATTTCATCCTCTCAAAAGGCTCCCCAAAAGGTAGGGGATATTGTCTGCAGTTTACAGATAAGAAAATCAAGGCTCAGACAGATTGAGTGACTTGCTAAAAGTGACAGGGCTTGTCACTAGGCAAGCTAAGCCCGATTCCAAACCTTGATTCTTTTTTCTTGCAATGTAATTATTGCATAATAGAGGTACTTATACTTCAATTATCACTCATCAGAATTGTAGTCAATGGATATAAGTTAGTGTATGTTTGTTTTTAGCAAAGATGGATAGAATTATGACTCTGTTCCTCCCACCTGCTAAGGGAATGATAGATGCTCACAGGGGCTTACAAAGTCAATTCTTTTTTGCTTCTTCTGGGTTATTCATTTTAATGCTAATATCTTTTCCTCTTCCACCTTCTACTCACTGAATAAGATGATGATAATGCTGTTGCTTTAAAGAGGAAAATATCAACCATAGAGAAAGTCATTAGCAAAGTCATTAGCAAAGATGGGAGTTTTCTTAATCCAGCTGTTTGACAATTCCATGAATGCTTATTTAAAATTAAAAATTTTTTAAACCCCATAAAAGTCTGAACGTGAGCTATCTGAAATAAATTTCAGGAAATTAAATTCAGTATCTCAGTGTGTCCTATCCATTTCCTTTTCCCCATCAGCAAAGTGAAAGTACACGTGTTTGCAAAGATCAATGAATACTTTTGCAAATAATTTTTTTCTACCTGATTTAAAAAAATAACTGATGGTTACTGTGTGCCAGGTGTGATTTTTCCATGCAGTATCTTCTTCAATCCCCTTAATAATGCTCTATGGTAACTAATGATATCCCCACTTTTAAGCTGAAGGAAGTGAGACTCAGACATCATGCCCAAACCAAGCAGTGAATAAGGGGCACAACCAGAAAATTAACTAAGGACTATTTATCCTCAAAGCCCATGCTTTTAACTACATGTCATGCATCATTGAGAAAATAATGATAACAACAGCAACAACCAACACTTACGCCTGTTGTGTACGAGGCATTGTCTTAAGAGCTTTGCGTATATTAACTCATTCAATCTTCATACCAGTCAGATGAGTCAAGCACTGCAATAGTTCTTATTTTCTTAATGCAAGAACTGGAGCTCAAGGAGATTCGAGTAACCATGCTATGGGAAGCAGTGGAGTCAGATTCGATGGTGGCAGACAGCCTCCAGAACCTTCCTCTCAGCCATCATGTTCTTCACAGATATGGATAGAAAGATAAAATATTTATATGTGACTGCTTGTTAGAAGATGGAATGTATTGCAATTTATATTCATTTCCTCAATTTATGGTACTTAACCAGAAGCCATGAGACAAGAACGCTTAAAATAATTTCCACATTGTATGTGTATCTTCAGTTTTATTTAAAAACTGGAAAATTATTGGCTTCCTAATCCAACATGCTTTTGCCTCACTTATGACGGAGAGCATTTACCATTTTAATAAATCATAAGTAGAAATCTTTAAGGTCATTTAATACTCAAACTCAAGACATCCCTAGCCTTGAATATTTTCTCAAAATCACTTTTTCTGTAACAAGGACAAACTCCATCATTCAATTTAGATTTTGAAAGCTCGGTAAACTACATTGAAGTGACCCTGTTCAAAGTTTTCCGAACAATGCTCTGGCAATGTCCACTGGAACAGGATAAACAATGGGTTCCTGTTTTGTATTTCCTGTATATTATTATGATATTCTTATTTCTCTTGATATCACTGATCATTAAATGTTAGTCTTAGAAAAAAGAGCCAACTACTTGACTATATTTATTTAAAGCCAAAAAGATTGAAATGCTACAGCTCCAAGGGCTTCAAACATATCAGCTCTGTTTTTCACTGCAATTTTCAATCCATTAGGAAATGATAAGGGGCCTGAAACTGAACACAGCAACTCTTGTGAGGGCTGATTGTTGATATCCAGAAGTACTTTCAGAACTTCCGAAACTATTTTGTACATGATATCTTTTTTTATTTTAATATTTATTTATTTATTTGGCTGTGCTAGGTCTTAGTTGCCATGTGTGGGATCTTTTAGCTGTGGCATGTGGGATCTATTTCCCCGACCAGGGATTGAACCCCGGCCCCTGCATTGGGAGTGTGGAGTTTTAGCCACTGGACCACCAGGGGGGTCCCATGTACATGACCTCTTAATAGCCGGCCTAATTGTCTTCTGCTATCTTTCAGCCAGCCTGATGTGAGAAAGTTGTCCTTAGATGGTTGTGTCATGTATGTTTGTAGCTTCAAGCAACAGATTACCTTTAACCAGGTGAGGGGTTGGTTTCCCTGAAACAACGAGAAGCCCAGGATGGGTTCAACTCTGCCTCAGCAGGTGCCTCCCAGAAGGGCATCTGCGTTTCCATCAGCCTAGAGGAGCAATGCCAGGTTAAAGGGCAAAGGGCAGAGCAGCCTTCTCCTCGGGAGGTTCTGTGTTATTATCGTGCGTGTGAAATGTCTTGCCTGTAGCTTATCAGCCTGAACAAACTGCAAGGGAATCTGAGAAGGTAAGTTTTTAAATAGACATGGTACCAGGAGTCTGTAGCAAAGTTGAAAGCAAAAATGGATCCTCCACAGGTAGAAAACTGTGTCTGCCAGGACTGTGTTACATTATTTATTTCTGGAAATAATGAGTCTGGAAATAGTAAAATAAAATGTATCAGAGGGAAACTTCATTCGAAAATGACCCTGAAAGAAACCCTTGCTGAGAAAAAGAGGAAACTCGCTAGAAGGTAAAAATGTGAGCATTTACTTTGACTCAGATGTCCATTCCCCACCCCTCTGCCTGAACACAAACTACCCACTGCTGCAGTCAGGAGAGGCCCTCTAGCACCTTCCTCTGGGGACCAGGCCAGTCCTGGCTCAGCCTGGAGTCTGAACAGTGATTTTCTCCCTTTTTTGTAAAATTGAGATATCATTACTCATTTCTTGACATTTCTAACATGCCTCTCCCATACCATATTATTTCTTGTGCTTCCTTTTTGTTAATAAGACTATTGTTGCTATTTTTAGGAGGTTGACCTTGCTGGTTAGACCGTTCCCACCCAAACTTTTCTATATCTGGCACTGAGGTAAACAGATGAGGTTGCTAATAGCCAGAGGCGGCTGGTCCAGAAGCTCCAGCCACCCCAGGTATGGCCTGATCAGGTGACAACTGAAGGGATAATATTGCAGCAACATCTGTAATTCACTTGGGACACACCAACAGGTCACACAAAGAGGTAGGAAGGTCCGGATTAGAGGACAGGTAACACAGAAAATATTAACATGTTCAATATCTGAAGCTTGCCATTTCTAACCTGCATTCATTTTAGGAAGAGGTTTTTCTTATGCACTTGATATAACGAATCTGTAGTTCCTTCTAACCCTTGAATGCTGGTCAACTCTTCCTTTTTATTCTTCACTCATATTTCATCTCTGTGAGTTTCAAGAAAACTTTTCTAACATTTTGTGTATTACTTATATATGACTGTCCTTGCAAAATTAACTTTTGTGGCCATAGTAACCATGGAAATGTGCCATGGATTGTTGGGTTAATTAGTTTGTTTTTTAAATGCCTCAGAAAAGATACTTTTCATGCTGTGCTTTGATGACTTCAAAGTGTTTTACAAATGTATGAAAAGAATATACAAAACGGTACATCTTCCAACATGCTTAGGCCATAACCAGCATCCCTGTGCCCATGGTAGAAGAAAGCATTACACAGCCTCTTCCCAGGCAACAGGGCAAAGACCAGCCCCCAGTCTCTGATTCTGCTCTGTAGCCCAGGCCACACAAAGCTCTCCTTTCCTCGCCTTTGCCAGAGAACAAGATCACAAATCTCCCAGTTTCTCAATGGCTCGTCATTCCTTGTGTGTTTATAACTAATGCACTGTATGGACATGAGAAAGGGTTTCAAGTCACAGGAATGACAATGGCCTGACCAGGCAGTGTTGTTGGTGTGATACTTCATGTCTGTCTGCCTGTGTGTCTGCTCATCAGGTACCTATAAACAACATCAGGTATGGCTTGTAGAGAGCCAGGTGGTTATAACTGTCGAGCAATATACAGACAAATATATCATTCTCTCCAACAACCCTAATCAAAAGAAATTTTGATCAGAGACCCCAAGTGAGTGATTAATACACCCTAATGGTGTATTACATGGTTCTGAAAAAGGTCTGGAGAGATGATGCGAGAATGCAGGTAACTTGATTTATTTCAAGCCTATTTTAGAAGATAAATGCAAATTATTAAGATAATAGAATATATTATATCCCGAGGGGGAAAATAAGTGCTATCTGATACTTCAAAAAGCTTTTAAATTAAATACGTAACTACAAAGCAATACAGTTCAGAGCATCTTCTTGGTTGGAAGCAGCTGCTTAATTAGAATACAGAGTTTTTGCTTTCTACAAGATACTTTTATTTTACAAATTCTCGTTACTATACAGCAAAAATGCCATCATGTGTTGCTTAATGCCTTGAGCAGGACTTATTTAATCAAATGCACACTGAGCCCTTCCCCTGTGCAAGGCACAAATACAACACACATGTCAGGGGTACGACGAGAAGGGGAAATAGGAGAACTACATGAATCAATCACTCAAACAAACGCAACGTTTGACATTGGAGGGAATGTGAGGGATGGGATTCTTCAAGGGTTAAAAACAGTATAATTTGAAGTCGGGGAGCCTGATTCCTCCAGCTCTGTTTTTCTTTCTCAAGATTGCTTTGGCTATTCGGGGTCTTTTGTGTTTCCATACAAATTGTAAAAAATTTTTTTTGTTGTTCTAAATCTGTGAAGAATGCCATTGGCAATTTGATAGGGATTGCATTGAATCTGTAGATTGCTTTGGGTAGTACAGTCATTTTCACAACATTGATTCTTCTAATCCCAGAACATGGGATATTTCTCCATCTTTTTAGGTCCTCTATTAACGCATATATGTGGAATCTAGAAAAACGGTACAGATGAACCTATTTTCAGGGCAGGAATAGAGATGCAGACGTAGAGAACAGACATGTGGACACGGGGGCTGGGGGAAGAGGAGGGTGGGATGAATTGGGAGATTAGGATTGACATATATACACTACCGTGAGTAAAACAGATAGCTAGTGGGAACATGCTATAAAGCACAGGAAGCTCAGCTTGGTGCTCTGTGATGACCTAGGTGGGTGGGATGGGGGGAGGTGGGAGGGAGGTCCAAGAGGGAGGGGATATATGTACACATATAGCTGATTCACTTCTTGTACAGCAGAAACTAACACAACATTGTAAAGCAATAATACTCCAAAAAAAAAAAAAAAAAAAGCCAACAAAAAAGCTCGACCTTGGCTGGAGCAGGGAAACCCTTCCTGAGGAAAAGGCACTTCAGCTGAGGGCTGAAGGGTGCACGAATCCACTGCTGAGCAGGGCAGGGCATTATTCCCGGCAAGATGGAATAATGCACGCACAGGCCCTGACCATGGCCCATCCCAGGAACTGAGAGAAGGCCAGAGAACCTGGAAGAAATGGAGCTAGAAGGAGGGTAGGAGATGTGGGTGGAGATGTGAGAAGATAGCAGGTCGTGCAGAGCCTTAAATAGGCCCCTTTACGAAGGTTTATCTTAACGATTTTTCTACCATATGCAGCAACTGTTGCATATGCTCAATTTCAACGGCATATAAATATCAAGAAAAGCTTAGTCATGGTTATATAAAACAGCAGAGGCACTTGCTAAATACATATAGAGTTCAGACAGTAAGATTAAAAACAATAAGGTTTTAACTAGAAAAGTGAGTTGTAACAAAGGTTTTAAGAAGTTCTTTCTATAGAATCTCTTGCACTTGGTACTGGTTATTTAATCGTTCCTTCAGACTGTCACCTTATTTAGTAAAATTCAGTCCCAGATTGCATAATGGCACATGAGATGGCAAATCAGCTCCTAAAACACATTCGCTTCACATCGGTAACCAGGAAGCAGAAGTAAGTGGACATATGATCTGACAACTTTAGATGTAGATTATGGAGGTGAGGGGGAATGGCCAAATGGCATCTCTGTTGAGTCCAAGCAAAAGTTGAGATGTTAGAGTTAGGAAGGGGTTTATAGCTCAGTTCTTCTCCCTCCCTTTCAGGGCACGAGTGCCGAGGGCTTGCGTGACTGGTCTGAAACCACTCACCTCTTGGGCTTGGGTTTATTCACTGTTCCACACGTGTAACACTGAGGTTCCTGGAGATGGCCCTGCTGACACTTACTAAGGGCATGATGCTTCCAAGCATCACCAGTTTTGTTGAGCATGCTTTACTCTGTTTCATGTGGTCTAAGCAGACAAGTGTAAAAGATGTTAGTACACTTAATCTAGCCTTCATTTTGCATTCAACATGCCAGACTTTGGGGGTCTATCCCTTCCTTTGAGCAGTGTTATCTGACGTCTATCGTCTCTATAGTATGAGACTCTGACTGCCCTTTCAGTACATCTTTGAAACTCATGCCACTGTTTCAGACGGTCGTGCTGCCTCTCCCTAAGCACTAAGATATTTGACTAAGAGAATGACGCATTGTTCCCCTGGAATATTAGACAATGCTACCCAACCGACATGGCCACGAAAACCTTCAAACATTTATACTGCAACTCACTTTTCAAAGGACTTCAGAGGGGAAAAAAATGTAACCTGGAAAACAATATTCATGGGAAAACTACATTCACTTCCTTCCTACTGAGATCCTCTCAATTAATAGGAAGTGATGAGGAATCAAATGAGAATTTGGAGTTCTCTTGGGAAAAAAATTTAAACAGCTCTCAAAGAAGCCCTCAAAATACGTGTACTCAAGAACCCATGCACATAAAAGTCCCTAGAAGTCATCATGGTATCTGAAAACAAATTACTACATTTGGCCATATATACTAACCTGCACAGATTCTACTATATTTTAATTATTTAACCAATAATAGCATTTCCAACGTGCCAGACTTTTCTACATTCCTTTCAAATGACAGCTATTCTAATCCTCACAACAGCCCACTGAGATAGGTCCTATTTAAAGAGGAGGAAACAGAGGCACAGGGAAGTGAAGTAACTGACCGGGATTCTAACCCAGACACACTGGCTCCAGACTCTCTGCTGTGAAGCATTACACATATCTTAAAGTTTTCTGAAACAACCAACCAACCTGTGAGACATAAAGCTACAAATGGTCGCTGCATACAGAACTGGGAGTTTTAAATATTACCAGTGTGGGTCCGCATTCTCTCTTACAATGAGGATTTTATTTTCAGGAAGCCCTTTGAGCCCACAAGGCTTTGGTGCCACCTGAAAAAGTGAGAAGTCATTTGGCAAACTGGTGAGGTCATTCAAAATAGTGTGCTCACTTATTTAAGGGTGGGCAGAGGATCCAGAAGCCTCTCCACTCTAAAATACCAATCTTTCTCATGGTTCTAACAAGTGGAGTGTTATCTGACTTCATAAGATCCTTTCTTGAGACATAAATACCTTTTAGCATGGTTTGTTCTACAACTGTGCCTTAGCTACATTGTTTTAATTAGACAAATACTTAGCCGAAAACAATCTCAGTTTTTCTTGTGTGCTATGGAGGGAGAGAAGGAAATGTACAGCTAGACTGATTTCCAACCTTTCCATCCGTTTTTCCCCCTCTTCATCTCAGAACGATTATTCTTGCTCGAGCCTCTGAAACCAATCCTGTCCTTTTGGAGAGTTTAAGAACCTCAGTGAACATGGCGGCCGGTCCCACTCATGCCTTGCGCAAGGGTTCTTGTAACTAGGTCCTTATCTTAGTCTTTGGAGCCTGCATCTCTGCCGGCAAACTTGCCAAGTGTTCTAATTCCTCCAAGAATTAGTTGTTGACCCATGGACCACTCTTTTAAGTAGCATGGATCAAGACCAGTGGTTTGCCAAGTGTGGTCAAGAATCACTGGGGACTTGTTAGAGATTAGACTTTCAGGCCCCTTCCCAGACATACTCAGTCAGACACGAGGGGTAGGAGCCAGCACTCTGTTTTGACAAGCCTTCCAGGAGACTCTGATGCTCGCTACAGTTTGAGAATCACTGGCCTAGATGGCACTGCCCAATAAAAACAGAATGCAAGCCACATTTGTACATTTAAAAGATTCTGGCATTTTAAAAAGTAAAAAGAAACAGGTAAAATTAATTTTAACAACTTATCTTATTTAACCCAATATGTCTGAAATACCATTTCAACATATGATCAACAGTCTCTTTTTCATACTAAGTCTTCAAAGTCTGGTGTACATTTTGCACTTATATGACATCTCAGTTCTGACAAACCACATGTTAAGTGCTCAACAGCCATATGTATCCATCATATTGGATAGCCAAGCTCTAGACTTAGTGATAATAGCATTAACTTTTATGCTTCCTATGCATCAGGCATTGCTTAGTTAAGCATTTTGTGTGCATCATCATGTAAACCCTCCCACAACTCTGTGGATTGGTACTGTTATTATCCCCATCTTATACAAGAGAAGGGTTATGCCAAAGCCCTATTTAGTGCTACGCCAATATAAGAAGTCCAGCTCTAATATAAGCATTTTCCAATGATTTTAAATCAATTTATTTGTAAAAATAAAAAAAGAGAGAAAGAATATAAATAAAATCATTAACAGTAGTACAGTTGGTACAATTGCTAAGGCATTAATAACTTATAAAAGACATGGTGGTTGCAGAAGTAGAAAAGTCCAAAATTTAGTCTTCTAACCTTTAAAAATATGCCTCAATCTGCACTCTTCTGTGACATCAAATCTGTCAAAAGGTGCTTATGGACAGGCTGTCTGGACAGTCAGGGTCTTTGGGGAACAAAGGAGACCTGGGTGAGTCACCTGGCAGTGTAGGACTCATCCTAAATGGGGAGCTAGCAGGGTCATAACCTGTTCATTCAAGTGCAGATTGACATAAAATGATTAATAATAGTTAAACAGGAGGCAGCGGGCTTCTCTCAGTATTGGTGTGAAAAGCAGGCAGTTTGGAATTTAAAAATAATGGTTGACTTAGTACTCAAAGAGTTAATCTTTATCTGTCCCCTTAAATTCCATAGGTTCTCAAGGAAGGCCAATTTAAAAATGTATTTTCCTCTTCATTATAAACTACTATAAGGAGGAAAAAGTAAAAACAATTAAAAATTTTTTTCTGAGGCTAGTTTTCCATTTTTTTGCCAGAATTACCATTTATCATGTAAATACCCGATTTTAAACTGTAAAGTAAAGTAAATATCCGATTTTAAACTGACAGTTATTTAAGACATATTAAAATGGGACCGCTTAAAATAAATGAACAGAAAAATGCATTATTCTACAGAGATCTTTTAAAAAACCCTGCTGCATATTTTTAAAATAAGGTTAATCTTATTTTAAAATTTTGATTACATATTTCAAATGTAATTTATAATTTTTTAAATTTAAATATCTGCATAGTTTTAACATGAGCGTATCATGCCAAAAGATTTCACTATTTTACCATAGTAGTTGAAATAGCAGTCGTGTAACTTTTTAAAAAAACATATCATGCATAGTCTTCAGTATTTTCTTTCTTTTTTCTTCCAGTTTTATTGAGATATAATTGACATACAATACTGTATAAGTCAAGGTGTACAGCATAATCATTTGATTTACGTACATTATGACGACCACAATAAGTTTTGTGAACATCAATCATCCCATATAGATACAAAATTAAAGAAATAGGGAAAAATGTTTTTCTTATGATGAGAACTCTTAGGATTTACTTTCTTAACAACTTTCATATATAAAATACTGTAGTGTTAATTATATTTATCATGCTGTACATTACATCCCTAGTACTTACTTTTAACTGGAAGTTTGTACCTTTTGACTGCCTTCACTCAATTATCTTTCCTCCAACCCCTGTCTCTAGTAACCACAAATCTGACCTCTTTTTCTATGAGTTTGTTTGTTTGTTTTTGGAGTATAATTGACCCACAACACGATGTTAGTTCTGCCGTGTAACAGGATTTCACATTTCTATACATTTCAAAATGATCACTACAGTAAGTCTAGTTGCCATCTGTCACCATACCAAGATATGACATAGTTACTGACTGTATAGATTCCCCACACTGTACATTTCATACCTGTGACTCATTTATTTTGCAACTGGAAGTCCGTACCTCTTATTCTCCCTCACCTATTTCTTTCCTCAGTAGTTTCTCTAATCAGTTGCAAGGAAAGAGTTGAATTGATCTGAGCCTCTGGTAACCAACCTTCATAATATTAACTATAAAATATATCAGGGTGGTTTGTATACTGGACTAAGATCAGAGAATCTTCTTTCACCTCTCCGCAGTACTTTCTGACTGCGCAAGCCTTCTCTTTGTTATGAAGAAAAGGGAATTGAGAGGATTCAGGGATTTCATCTACGTAGAATAAAGGCTTTTATAAAAAATACTTAAGTGTTTCCTTGGTAGGAAGTAACTAATTTTCCTTCTTAGGAGTGTTGCAAAAGGTATAATGAAGCAATGGAAGTCAGGAGTCGGTCTGATGACGCATATCTTCCTTCAGTCAGAGTAGAAAGAGATCTCCATCTCCAGTTGCTATGGTTTGAATAGACTGTGGAAAAGAAGCTGTAAAAGTCTGTAGCAAATTCTGTCCTTATTCTTGCTGCGTTTGTGTGCTGTAAGCCTTTTGAGGCAAAGACATTGTTAATTTTGTCCACTATTGTATTCTCAGAGTTCTTGGCAGATAGTAGACTCAGTACTTGCCACAAAAATATTTGTTGAATGAATGAATGAATTCAATTTGTAGATCTTAATTCATCATTCTACAAACAAAATGAAAGCTCAGAGTTTGCCAGTCATTGCTGGTGACCCAATCTGAAATATTTCTTCGTTGGCCTTTGGAGGGAGAGGCAGGGGATGGGTGCCTGTCTGCGTCTTGTCACTGAATGGACCCCAATCTCTGCCAACAGATAAGAAATGTCAACAGCTTAACCCAGTAGCTGTCAAAAATAGCATAGTTGATGAAACTGGAAATTTGGGTGTGGGCTAGAAATAAACCATTTGTCTTCAGTCTTAAGAAGGATAGGATGATAACAGCTATTCCTCCCAGAGAGATCTAAAATATTTTTTAAGACCCATATAAGCAAGCAAGGAACTATCAGAAGAAAAGTCTTTCCTCTCAATAAGGCATAAATAGAACATCTTATTTTCAACAAACCAGGTAGATCATTTTGAAAACACGAGGATTATGGCAAAGCACTATGTTTCTTTAAGATTTCAGTCGAAATGTTTTATTGTGTTTTGTTTTCAATCGTACTGGCAGTTTTCCTCAAAATGTAAATGAATATTTGCACAGTGAAGCAAGTTGTTGTGGGTTTCCTGGTTTGTGTCTCGCCCCCCTTCCCCGGAGGGGGGCTGTGGCGATTCGGCAAGGTTTTTTCATCCCTTGCAGACAACCCCGGCTGCTGTTAATGCTGAAAATAGCTCAAACGCTCTCAGAACAGTAGCACCACCCAGCAGCTGGGATTCTTTCCGTCTCTCATTTGCCTTCTCTCTTGCCTTTTTTTTCCCTTCAGACACTTGGGTTGGACTTAATCTTAAACCTCTGGAGTTCAAGACCTTTTAAAAAGGGCTAAATAAACAATCTCCACGTGTAAAAGGCCAATGACTCCTACCTCTCATCAGAGCAACTGTTGAACCCGGCTGCCTGTAGGTAAGATTTTTCTTTAATTCTGGAGTGATGTTATTGGTTTATGATATGTTTATGACTAATGTTTTTTAAATAACTTGTTAACCGGGAGAATAAACGGGGGTGCTGAATGATTTCCAGGTAAATACGGTGCTCCAGGATACAGCAGTAGCATCTGTGCATTTCTGTGGCTGTAATTTTAAACTGTGCTGAACGCACTCCGTCATGTTGACCTGCAGTACAGACCCGCCTGTGATTGAGCTGCAGCAGAACGCTAATTAAGCCTCATTGCCAGAGTCGTCCAGAGCCTTGCAGACATCCTAATTTTCCTGTTTAGACGGCTTACTTATTTTTAACTTTCTAAGGGCCTTTTTTTTTTTTTTAAGGAAAAAGATGCAACTACCTGAGGAAAGGAGATATATTAGTAATTATTTTAAGGACAGGGAGATAGCTCTACCTTAGTACCTTCTTTCATCACTGTGCTGCTCATTACTAGCGCAGAATGAGAACAGTTTCTGTTTGTTGGTTTGTTTTGTTTTTTTGTATACTCCTAGCACAATTCGGTGACTCGGTTTTGAGAATTCCTTAACTAGCTGACTGTCTTCGGCTAGCAGGTTTCTCCAATGTGACAATATAATATTTTGGAGAGTTTTCTGTGCCTCCCCCTCCCCTACCTTATGCTTGGTCTTGACATTCTGCAAAGTACTTTGATCTGTGGACTTTAACTTCAAACACAGCATTTACTTTCGTTATGAGTATTTACTGTGTTCAGTAAAAAGTCTTTTTTTTTTTTTTTGGTTGAACGCTTTTGTATTATTTCCTTTGAATAAGCTATTGGGCTTTGGTTTTCTCTCACTGATATGTGTTAGGTTTTATCAGTACAGGGACCCCCAACTGAGAGGCCAAGACTATTTTATGGCAAGTTTCTCTGACCATTATAGACTTTATGAGAGCTCTCTGTTGCCCTCCGAGCAGATGTCTAAAATCAAGCAGCAAATGACGGTGCACAGACCAGATTCTATCAACCCCTCACTTGAGTGCCTCCAAAATTACCATGTGCCTCGGGGACTTACTGTTGCTTTTTAACATGGACACTGAAGTCCTTGGAATTTAGAGATTTTTGTTTCCAAAGAAGTGTATTGGTGTCACACCATATGTCAAAAGAAAAATGCATTTTATTTTATTTTATTTTTTTTTTTTTTTGCGGTAGGCGGGCCTCTCACTGTTGCGGCCTCTCCCCCCGCGGAGCACAGGCTCCGGACGCACAGGCTCAGCGCCATGGCTCACGGGCCTAGCCGCTCTGCAGCACGTGGGATCTTCCCAGACCGGGGCACGAACCCGTGTCCCCTGCATCGGCAGGCGGACTCCCAACCACTGCGCCACCAGGGAAGCCCAAAAAATGCATTTTAAACACACATCTTCTGGGTAACGTTTTTTAAAAAAGGAAAGAAAAAAAGAAAGAAAAAGAAGAAGAAAAAAAAGAAAGAGAAAAAAAAAGAAAATTAAAAAAAAAGAGAACTAGAAAAAAAAAAAAAAAAGGAAAAGAAAAATCCTCTGTAGCCAGAAGTCTGTTATGGTAGCGAAACTTCTGCTGAATGAGGGATAAGGAATGAAAAAAACGTATTTCCTAAAACAGACAGAGTGTAGCACTTTCTAGTCATTCAGTCAAATTCTTTATTTTGGAGAAAATTCATGTGTATATTACATTTGTTTGTCACTCTTTTCGTCACCACAAGCAAAGGATATTTTCAAAGTCCTCAGCCAGATACTGAGCAAGCTGTCCCTGTGTCCTGGTGAATGTGAAGGGTAGAACGAGCCTGATCCTGTCAGGATTCTGTGTAAGTCCCCGACTGTGGGGACGGATACGCTGTGCTCCGTGCTCTGCACCTTGCTGACAAGGAAGAACGCCAGTGGCTGCAGGACTCCTGTTCAGAGGGGTGGAGTAGGGAGTCAGCTATGGGAGACGTCCCCCAGATTAGGAGCAGATGCAGTATGATCTCTAGAACTGGGACTAAGATAGTAGCAGAACCTAGAGCTATTCAGTCTAAATTTTTATTTCCAAAAGCTGGACATTTAATTGCTAACTTTCTCCCTTCAGATCTGCATAATGTGGAGCTTTTTAATCGTCCCATTTCTGTGACGTGTGTACAGTCAAAACTTGAAATCTTCCAGTTATTTTGAGCATACACTTCCCTGCCTTGTGGGGTTCTAGAATACTCTCCTCCTTAATATTAGGAAGGCTTGATTTGGCATTGCTGGGGAGAAATGTATTGCTAAAAGGCAATACAAGTTCAGTTGCAGAATCCAAAGGATGAAATGGGTTTGGAACATGATAGAGGCCATTAAATTCTTAGGCAAGCCATTTTTTTCGTGTTTTGTTGGGTTTTTTTGTTTCTTTGTTTCCCTCTGCCCCTTAATTTTACTCTGAAACTTTGGCTTGTTTGAATGTGAAACTCAAGGAGAAACCTCGCCAAAACCACTGAGTTTCACATAGGTTCCACATGAAAGAAGTATTCTACCCAGCCTTGCTTGAAACTTGGCCCATGTTTTGCCAAAAGTTTCATGAATGTCAGTGAGCCTGGATTTGAAATATAATCCCAAACCAAGTGACTTCTGGCGACTTTGAGGCTGTCCTGTAGAAGTATAGCATCTGTCAAACAAGGACACCCCTTATCTTCATATCTCCGACTAATTTCATGTGTATACACATTTTTCCAATAAACTTCCATTTGTTCTATGATGTTTTAAAGCCAGGGTCAATCCTAATATGAATTTTTATAGCTGTGGGATTGAAACGTTGGCAAATAGAAGTCTGCATTTTAAATTCCAACACAGTCTGAACCAAGTGGTGTGAACATGTTGGTATAATTCAGCTGAGGAAGGAAGTCCCAGGAGAGTCATGGAATGTCTTTCTTTGCTTAAATATACTTCTGTGCTTGTGTGGAACAAAGAATAACATTTTGTCCAGGTCTATCTGCTTGACAGTATGCCTTTTGTTCGCTCTCCAAAGGTGGTGTCAAATGTATTGGTGGAAAAATAATAAACTTCCAGATATATATTTTTTTGCCCGCTTAACTGATATACTCCTAGGGAACACTGTAAGCATTAAAAAGTTCAGTACTGATACTTGTAATGTAATGTATACTGAGGATAAAGGGGTACTCAGCAGAGTCTATTTTCTTCAGAAAAGCTTTACCTAGAGCTGTTGTGTGACAGTCTAATGGGCTGGGTGGTGAAGGTGTGTGTGTGTGTGTGTGTTGAGTGGTTGGAAAGGAAGAGGGGATTTGTAAGCTTTGTTCAGCAAATATGTTAGATTTAAACCAAAAACAACTGAGAAGAAGGGGACAAAGATGAGAGCAGTGGAAATAAGAGACCATCTGGAGTAGAGGACGAAGCATCAGGATGGCTCAGTGCTGCCTTCTTTAACCAGGCTTTCTCCTAGAAACGAAAACTCTACCTGCAAAGTACCCACACCTGGAATTTTATTTAATACTCAGGATTATCAGAGATAACAGAGTGTATTTTTATTTCACCCAGTGCATAGGTGTTTCACGTTCAATAACTACTTTGATTTCCTGGATCATCTATCTTAAGGTGGGGTGGTATTACTATTAACATGGGGTTGGTCATGTAGGCATTGTGTTCCCAATGTACAGGTGAGGCACTGACCCCGAAAGTTGCTGCATCATCCAGCAAATGGCAGGTTGGCTCTCATGTCTTAGTAAATAGCATTCCTAGTAAATAGCAAATGGCAGGTTGGCTCTCATGTCAAGAGCTTTCAGAGTGTACCATTCCACCCCATTGCAAAATACAAAGACATAAAACAAGTTAAAAGGGCTTCCCTGGTGGCGCAGTGGTTGAGAGTCCGCCTGCCGATGCAGGGGACACGGGTTCGTGCCCCGGTCTGGGAAGATCCCACATGCCGTGGAGTGGCTAGGCCCGTAAGCCATGGCCGCTGAGCCTGCGCGTCCGGAGCCTGTGCTCCGCAACGGGAGAGGCCACAACAGTGAGAGGCCCGCGTGCCGCAAACAAAAAAAAAAAAAACAAAAACAAACAAACAAACAAAAAAGTACAAGTTAAAAATAATAGCCAAAGGATAGTAAGAAAATGACGGGTCCAAGCAATGAAAGAGCTATTTCGAGTCATAACAACTTCTGACTTTCTATACTTCACTGAGAGAAAAACGTAAGCAAAAGAGGGATGAGGATTACGGAGAAAGACACACATGTGCCAGTGGTATAATGAACCAAAAGTTATGACTTGGTTGACTGAAACAAAAGATACAGGTCAGCAAAAAGAATCAGGTTAGTAAAGACACAGCTTAAAATAATGTGCTCTCTAATGAAAGGTCAATTCAGTATTAGAAAAGAGAATAGAAACACTAATCTCTTGTTCTGAAGATAAATTTGGGCTTGAAAAAAAAACTGAATTTAGTTTAATGGAAAAACACATGTACAGCATGTGTTTTTAAATGTTGTGTTTTGGCTACTTTGACCAGTTGCAAATCCTGGTCCAAGTACAACTTTGAATTGGTTTAATTCTAGTGGAGCCATTGCTCCTGACATGCATTCAGCTCAGTGGTACTTCTCTCGTTCAATTTTGCAAACCTAAGAAATTTGGTTGGTTTCAAATTTAGCTCCAAGCAGTGTTCAGAAGTTTTGTGTTTGTTTGACCTGACCATTCAAATATTTTAAAACTACACAGCACTCAAACTTTAGAACAAATTCTTAATGCTAAAAACACTTAAGAACATTGAAAAAGTTATATATAAGTACATTGTCTGCAAATTTAATGAACAACCAAATATAGTTAACAATACAGTTGTGATCTAGATCAAAACTATTTTCTATTCCACATTTAGCTGTTTTACTATGAAAGTATTCACTTTTTAAAAAATTGTTATTATACTGAGATTAAAGATCATGGTTAAGAATGGAAAACTGGGAATTCCCTGTCAGTCCGGTAGTTAGGACTCTGCACTTTCACTGCTGAGGGCCGGGGTTCAATCCCTGGCTGGGGAACTAAGATCCTGCAAGCTGCAGGGCATGGCCAAAACAGAAATCCCTGAAAAAAAAAAAAGAAAAAGAAAAAAAAAAAAAAAAAAAGAATGGAAAACTATCCAAGAAACAAATATGGCTGTGTAAATGTGCAGTTAGAATAGAAACCGCATCCTCGTGGTACCAGCAGAGCCAAGTGTTGGAAGGCATGATCTGGCATCTGGTTGACCTTCATGTGCACATCTGTGAATAGTCCAGAACGGTGGGCCTGTACTAAAGGATTCAGCAGGGGAGTGTTGGAGATAAAGGAAGAAGTTTTGTGCTAACTCAAGAAGGATGTTAAATGTCAAACTAAGAGATCCAGGCCTCATTCTGAAGTAAGAAGTGGTCATTATCCCTGAATGTACAGGGAAGTAAAATGATAACTTTGGGGAGAAGTAAATAGTTGACAGAGTATCACTTCTTAGTGGTTGAGTTTAAATAAAAAATCAAATTGCTTTCAATAAAAATCATTTTATAATTTGAAATATAAATTTTAAAAATATTTTTAATTTATTTAATTAAATAAAATAAAGTTTTAAATAAAATCTTATTCTATTTATTTTATTTATAAATTGTGTTAAAATTTGAAATATAAATTGCTTTCTTTAACATGTAAACAATTGTTTACAAATTGTTTACTATAAAAATCAATAATTTACTATTGTTGGACATAAAATTAAATCACTGAAATTTTCTTTTTATATCAAAAATGATTATTTTCATTCAAGGCAGAATAAAACCAAAAGTAGATGTAAACAAGTTTCTAAACTTTATATTGATATCACAAAAGACTGTGGTTTATGATGAGACTTCTTTTTTTTTTAATTTATTCATTTATTTATTTATTTGGCTGCGTTCGGTCTTCATTGTTGCGCTCGGGCTTTCTCTAGTTGCGGCGAGCAGGGGCTACTCTTCATTGCGGTGCGTGGGCTTCCCATTGCGGTGCCTTCTCTTGTTGCGGAGCACAGGCTCTAGGAACGCGGGCTTCAGTAGCTGTGGCTCGCAGGCTCTAGAGCGCAGGCTCAGTAGTTGTGGCGCACGGGCTTAGTTGCTCCACGGCATGTAGGATCTTCCTGGACCAGGGCTCAAACCTATGCCCCCTGCATTGGCAGGCGGATTCTCAACCACTGTGCTACCAGGGAAATCCTGAGGGGAGACTTTTAAAAACCAAGTAAAAGACTGAAAAACTGGGTTTCCCTGGTGGCGCAGTGGTTGAGAGTCCGCCTGCCGATGCAGGGGACACGGGTTCATGCCCCGGTCCGGGAGGATCCCACATGCCGCGGAGCAGCTGGGCCCGTGAGCCATGGCCGCTGAGCCTGCGCGTCCGGAGCCTGTGCTCTACAACGGGAGAGGCCACAACAGTGAGAGGCCTGTGTACCGCAAAAAAAACAAACAAAAAAAAGACTGAAAAACTGAGTGAAATGGTAAATTCAGTAAGAGTTAGATGATTTTTGTAGAAAGAATAATGAAAGTTGATTTTGTAAAAAAAAAAAAAAACCAAAAAAACTTTTTTTTAAGATGACTACTGGTCTTCAATATATAGTTCATTTTAGTTTGTGTTTGAGCTACTTTACTTTAAAAATCAATGGATGAATTTCATATTCCAAAATTAATTTAAAGTTGGCACTTGGGCTTTGTCTCATGTGGTGAGATCCATCACTTAATAACCACAGTTTGTGTAAAAACTTGTCTGAAAATAAAGTGATAATAGTTATGCTAAGGTGAGAAAATTTGATTACAGTGAGATTTTTATCCTCCTTACCATATTTTATCTATTTTGGATATTGAAATTAAACAAAAAGCATTAACAGTTAAAAATCACATGTGTCTAAATCATAATTTTATATGTTCACTTACATCCTTTTCCTAATCAGTGTTCTGAATGACTATATAAGAACATACATAAAAAAACACTTGACAGAAGACCAGTTTGTATTTCTCAGTGAACATTATAGCTTTGTACATTTAACACTTGACTGTGCTTATTAATTTAAGAAGAATGATCTTACATATAAATCAAAAAGGAAGGAAATTAGGAGGTTATTAATAAAACCAAATAGTGTTTTAAGTAATTACAAATAACTCCTTTTTTTAAAGATTTTTTTTTTTTTGATGTGGACCATTTTTAAAGTCTTTATTGAATTTGTTACAATACTGCTTCTGTTTCATGTTTTGGTTTTTTGGCTGCGAGGCATGTGGGATCTTAGTTCCCCAATCAGGGATCAAACCCGCACCCCCTGCATTGGAAGGCAAAGTCTTAACCACTGGACCGCCAGGGAAGTCCCCCTACACATAACTACTTTTAATACTCTAAGCATTTTCATATTTACTGAGTGAATATTTTTGTAAGGATCTTTTTCTATTGCTTCAGTCATTTACTTCTTAAAGACTCCCTTCACCATCATATATGAATCATATGGGGCTTGAGGTTTAAAACTTTACAATTGACATAGTCTTATAGATCAATCTCAATGCAGAAAACATTGATAAAACCCAAAACAACTTTTCAAAATAAAAATTCACAACCAGACACAGGAAAGAATCGCTTTAACCTTAAAAAAAAAAAAGCATCAATTAAAAACCTATATAATAAAAGGGCACTGAAAAATATGAAACTCGGATACTGGTTACCTCGGGGGAGTTAGGGAAGATATTTCAATCAGAGGCGTGCATGATAGGCTTTAATTGAATTCATATTGTCTTTTTTTTTTTTTTTTTTGCCGTATGCAGGCCTCTCACTGTTGTGGCCTCTCCTGTTGTGGAGCACAGGCTCCGGACGCACAGGCTCGGCGGCCATGGCTCACGGGCCTAGCCGCTCCATGGCATGTGGGATCTTCCCGGACCGGGGCACGAACCCGTGTCCCTTGCATCGGCAGGCGGATTCTCAACCACTGCACCACCAGGGAAGCCCCCATAATGTCTTTTTAAAAATATTTTTAGGACTCTGTATTTTATTTTTTTATACAGCAGCTTCTTATTAGTTATTGAATTCATAATATCTTATATTTTAAGATGAATGGTGGGTACATGGATATTTGTTATACTATTCTTTTTATCTTTTGAATGTCTGAGTAAAGACCCGTATCTCCCATGCCTTAAATTTAAGATACATTGTATATACCAAAAAAATTTAAAATACATTTCTCAGTTGATAATATTGAAGGACAATATTAATTTTAAAGCAGAGCAGATTTTCTGAAAATTTACAAAGAAGCAATACAATAGGTGGTGTCTTGTTTAGCCTATATTTCTATATTTTTACCTAGGGCCCAAAACTTCTATAAATGGTGAATTAGAAAAGACAATGAATTTAGTTCTTTTGCATGCAAATGTCTATTGTAAACCTACATTCAAGATCACTTTTGTAGTGTGTATTGTTCCACAAGGCATTGTTACATACAATTCTTAGAATCTATTAAATGTGATATTTGCTCTTTAAAATAGTGAATAATTTGTCATTTTGCTTTATGAGAATTTGCAACGGGGTTTGAATGTAGCAGTGAATAAGTATATTTTAGTTTACCTCTTTAACATTGGTTTTAGGATAATATATTGAGATGAAAGGATTTCTGTTTCAAGATGCTCTATGCAATAAACGTATGAAAAGTGATTTTATAACATATAGGCAATCCTCTCAGTGGCCATGGGACAGGCACCATGACCATGGAAAGCAATAATGTGGTTTGCTATGCCTGAGTTTCCAGTTAAAGTTATCCTGTGCACAGTGAGGATTACCTATATTTAACATAACGACTTCACTCTGTAACTTAATAACACATTTCTTAAAATTTAATTTATTCAAAAAATTTACATACACACAACTGTTCCTTAATTTTCACACTTAACACTTCTTTGATATCACAGGGAAAGAAACCTAGTGATTTTTCATTATCATTTGACAGGAATCAATGCTTAATTTTGAGAATTTTTATTCTGATTTTTTTTTTTGTTTTATTCATAGAGTTATCCCAAAATGCTAAAATGGAAAGCTGGCAGACATCACTATTTTCTTAGGGGGGTTGATAAATGATGGATTATACTGAATAATTTTTTTCCTTTTTTTCATTACAAGTAATTTTACACGTAGTCTGAAAATTCAGCACAAGCCCAAAGTTCCTTATTTTAAATCATAAAATTCAAAGAAAATATATTTTCTAGGTTTCTAGGTAAAGTATGTCAAATATTTGAATGGTAAACAATAAACACATTGAAGAAATTGTGCAGTTCTAATAACACAAAGAGTTACTTTGAATTTCTTCATGTCATTGTTACTAAAGCTGAGAAACCAATTATTACATAATTAACACAAAGTAATGTTTGGAAACAAATGTGAGAAAAAGGCTTTCCGATTACTAGCACTAGGCACTGTCAGCTCCCTGACCATTAAAATCTCTTCTCCTTTGCCTTCTGTGACACTGGAAGATTTTCCTTCAATCTCTCTGATCACTGCTGAATTCACTTACAGGTGCCTCTTTCTCTGCCTGACCTTAAAGGTATTCCCTTGGGTTCTGTCCCTCTTGTATAATCTCCGCTCAGTTCATCTTTTCCTCCTTTATGAAAATCTTAAAATCTATGTCTCTATCCCTGATCTTTCTCATCAGTTCCAGACCCGCATTTCCAAGTAACTGGTAAACATCGCATGTGAATATCTTCAGTGTACTTCAAACTCAAAACTTCTAAAACTCATCATCTTCCAACTCCCAACCTGCTCTTCTTCCCCAGGGCTATATTTTAATATAATCATGTCACCCAGTTACTCAGAATTAGAATCTTAAACAAGCCTTCAAATTTTCCTTCATACCAACGTAGTCACTGTTGATTCTATCTACACATGCAACTTCAATATCCCCCCTTGGCCTAGCTTAAAGGCTGGGGCAACATTCTTGGCTAGGATTTCTCAGTACTGTCCCCATCACTCCTGACATCCATTTTCTCTGCCTTCCAGTCTAATCCCTTGAAGCCAGAGTCATTTTGTCAAAATAAACAAGCTTTGCATGTAGACTTCCCAACTACCAAACTCCCCTATCATATAGCAAGTACATTCACTTTGCTTTCTTTTCAGGCTTGGAAGACCAGGAATGGTGACCATGTTTACCAATGGAAGTAAATTCAGTACATGATGTTCAGGCATAAATAGCCCTGTGTTTTCCCAGATAAAAGGCAGAGCTGGCAACCCTTCTAGACTCATTAGTAGAAAGGGTGTGGCTCGCTGTGCCAGCCATGGAACGCAGATCCAGTGTCAGTCCTGTTACTTCTCTCAAAGAGCCCTTTTCCTCAGACTCTCCTTCTAACAGAGTAATGACAACATTTGCCAATCACCTGTTTCGTTGTCACTTATTAGGTACTGATGTGATGGTTGTAGGCAAATGCTAAATGATAAACGTTTTGTTTAAAAAAAAATCAGACCATAGTAAGAACACAAAGTTTTAAACCAGAAACTCCATATGATTCATATGTGACAGTGAAAGAAGTCTTTAAGAAATCAATTTTTTGAGGAACCCCCATACTGTTCTCCATAGTGGCTGCACCAGTTTACATTCCCACCAACAGTACACAAGTGTTTCTTTTCTCCACACTCTTTTAATAAGACTTGTTATTTCTTATTTTTTGATGATAGCCATTCAACTCTAAAAAATGTGAATATCTTCAAAACGGAATAGAAAAAAAAGAAATGACTGAAAATATAAAAAGATCCTTATGACAATATTTCACTCAATAAATATGAAATCGCCTAAGGTATTGAAAGTCATTATCCATGGTCACTTAAAACACTAATCGGTTTTACTGGTAAATGCCTGATTTCCTTCCTTTCTGATTTATATGTGAGAACGCTCTTCTTAAATATAAGCACAGCCAAGGGTTAAATGTACCAAGCTCTAATATTCAGTAAAAAATATAAAAACAAGGTATGGAGTTATATTCTGGAACAGTATAAAGGTCTCACTCATTGAATTATTGCCATAATTTCAGTAAATGTAACTTATCTGAAAAGCATAATATAAAGGGTGAAATTCTAAATACCAAACTTCTGGATCTTTTAACATTTATGGCACCATTGGTCTTTATGTCATCTAGTCAATAATCATTTGTTAAGAGTCTACTCGGGGCTTTTTCTCACCTTTTGAGATGGCCCACATTCTGTGGAGTGTGTTTCTCTCTAAATAAATCCACTTCATAAAAAAAAAAAAAAAAAAAAAGTCTACTCAGTAGTCTGTTCTGGCCTCTGTGATAGTCCCTGTGGACTAGTCATCCCCGCCCCCATCCTCCGTGCAGTCGGAGGTAGTTATTGAAAGGTAATTGGCCAAATAGTCTTGTAATTCAAATTGTAATAAGAGCCATGAAAGAAAGACAAAGGAGGCTAGAAGAGCAGAATCTACAGTTCTGAGAACCAAGGGTCAATGACAAAAAGACTGCTAGATTTGGAATTTAGTGAAATTGTTAGGAAGGTTAATTACTTGGGGTAGCAATCAAAAGAGGCATTTCCTGTGCCCAGAATGATGGCCCCTTTTATCAATTACTGAGGGTAAAGAATAAAGAGATGTGGGCATGATTCCTCCAAAAACAGGTATGTCAGGCATCACTGTGAATATCCACCCTCTAAATGCACGTGAGTTTATGTGATGGACTTTGTCTCCTGTGGAAAATATCTCTAGAATGATAGCTAGCTGTGTTAGTATATATAAATTCTCCATGGGTTATGGAGATAGTGTTGTCTTTGCTCCTATTTAAATACTGAAGGAGTATGATTTCTGAAATGATCTATGAAAGATGAATGTGACTTTGAGAAAAACTTATTTGAGCTCTGAGTAGGATTTTCAAGATAAACACCCAAGGAAAATCTAACAAGAGGGATATGGAAATGAAATTTCTCAATGAATAAAGACCTTACTGATTTGCAGCTATGGAGTATTTTGACATATGTTCAGGTGTTTGCTTTGAGGCATGTAAGGAGTTAAAAGTGAAAGAAGATGTTTAAAGTGTTCTTTCTTACTTTGAACTACATTTCAAAGAAATATATAATTTCAGCATAAAACATATATTTCCTCCATGGATCAACACAAATATGTGTGTGTGAATTAAATCTTGTGGTTGGGGTTATTCCTATTATTTTTATTATGTATCTGAAATGGCAATTATTTAAAATAAAATATTTTCTGCTTTAATAGTATTATTCAGAATAGGATTGATAAGTTTTTTCTCCTGCTACTTATACCCTCATTCACATTTTTGAAATCAGCAACATGGCTAATTTATTTTAAGAATTTCAGTGCTTTCAAACAAAAATATCTGCATGCAACTAAAAATAGAGAAATGTGGCTTTTAATGCATTACATGTTTTTACTTTTCTGGAAATGTTCATGACCTTAGATTTGTAAAAGGTAGCTGAGCACTTTTCTGACATTTCTTTTCCAGGGATCAGTATTGCCCTAGAAAATGCTGTTCGAAATCACAAAGTGGGTATCTGTATAGATACGTTTTAATTTTTCAGATTATTCCTTCCTCATGTTTGGCTTAACCATGAATGGTAACAAAAGGGAATGAAAGAGAGTATAATAAACAATGAGTATTCCAATTCAATGAGTATTATACAAAGTATTAAACAAAGCACTTCCAATTCAATGAATATTATATTCCTGATGTAAGAGTTGAACCCGAGAGCTGGGAAATCCGGGTGATAAAAATATGTTGAATAAAGTAGAATCAAAACATTTGCTGGAGTCCCCTAAGCTATCCTTGAGTATATGCCATTTCAATGAGCCAACCTGCAGTGGAAAACAGAAATTTGCTCCGTAGGAATATGAAAGTGCTGTGGCATAGAGTGTTTTATAGAAGTTGAAGATCTAACCTTAAGTGATTGCTGAAGTTGATTTAGAATATTGATAACAATACAGGATGTTTGCAAAATGTGATAAACTTTGAAATAATTAATACAATAGTAACATAAGACCATGAAAGCAATTACAGAATTATTACTATAGAATATAGATTTATTCTATTGACTTACCATCTGAAATATCATCACCTACCTTTGAATACTTAGAGCATAACTTCTAAGAGCACTCATGCAAATCGCAGCTCTATTTTATCAAATTATTCCATTTTTCACATTCCTTAAAAATTGTGAAGGAAAATCTTTCAACCCATAGGAAATTCAACTTTCAGAAATTTCTTAGGTCTTCTCTACTTGATTCCTTCACTATTGAGATATTGTAAATTGTTATAATTATGTTCTCTCTACCCACTGTCATTAAATCTATCCTATCTTACAGTCATGTAGCTCATCCCTTAGAAAAAGACACCCCCTTTTCCCTTCCAACACATACACACACACACACACACACACACACACACAACAAACCTTATTTGATTTCTAGATATATCAATGGAAAACCTTACCCTGATTTATGAACATGATAATGTGTGGTATTGTGAGAATTACTGAGAAAAAAGCAATCAACCCTTTGAGGTTGTTACTTGAAAGGTGCTTTCCTTATATTAGGCAAAAATAGTTTTAACTCATACTCCATATCTTTAACCAAGGAACTGTTCTTTTTTTTTTTTTTTTTTTTTTTAGTTTCTGCTTTATAACAAAGTGAATCAGTCATACATATACATCTGTTCCCACATCCCTTCCCTCATGCATCTCCCTCCCTCCCACCCTCCCCATCCCACCCCTCCAGGCGGTCACAAAGCACCGAGCTGATCTCCCTGTGCTCTGCGGCTGCTTCCCACTATCTATCTACCTTACGTTTGGTAGTGTATATATGTCCATGCCTCTCTTTCGCTTTGTCACCAAGGAACTGTTCTTTCCTCCGGCTTTTGGCATACCAGACTTAGAAGGACTGACCTCCTGATCGCTCTAGATATAGCACCACCATTCACTCACATGGATGCAATTGGAGCACCTTCTAAGAGCAAACACTGTTCTGAGTTCTTGGGACACACCAATGAACAACACTGATCAAAATTCCTAACCCAAAGAGCTTACAGTCCCATGAAAAGAAACCAACAATAGAAGATAAACATAATAAGTAATTACATAGCAGATAAGAAAGTAACAGAGTGCTTTTAAAATATAGTAGAGTAGGGCTTCCCTGGTGGCGCAGTGGTTGAGAGTCTGCCTGCCGATGCAGGGGACACGGGTTCGTGCCCCGGGCCAGGAAGATCCCACATGCCGCGGAGCGGCTGGGCCCGTGAGCCATGGCCGCTGAGCCTGTGCGTCCGGAGCCTGTGCTCCGCAACGGGAGAGGCCACAGCAGTGAGAGGCCCGTGTACCGCAAAAAAAATAAATAAAAATTAAAAAAATTAAAATATAGCAGAGTAAAGAGGGTCTGGAGAATGTGTTGAGGACAGTGCAGCTTAGAATTTTAAATGTTGAGCAAAAAACTTGAAGGTGAGGAGTTGTCCATATGGCTCTCTGAGGGAGACATACTCTAGGCAGAAGGAACTGCCCCTGCAAAGACCCCAAGGCAGCCAGGGCTTCCCTATTCAAGGTACAGCAAGGAGGCTGGTCCAGCTGCAGCTGAGAGAGAAGGAGAGTAACTGGAAGATGAGATCAGAGAGGCACTTACACTATAAAAGGCTTACTCTGGCTGCCGTGTTGAGAGGAGTCTGTAAGAAGGGGAGGGTGGGATCTGGGGGACTAAGTAGGAAGCTAGTGCAATCATCAGGTGAGAGAGGATGATGCCTTCGGACAAGGTGGGGATGGAGGAGGTTGACAAGAAGTGACTGGTTCTCCCTGGGTATCTAGATCCCTGGGATATTCCAAGGTTGAGAGGTCAGGAGGAAGAGGAGAAACAAATCAATGAAGCTGAGAAGACATATCTGGGGTGATAGGAGGAAAAGCAAGAGGATGCAGTGTGCCGCAAGCCAAGAGAAGAAATTATATCAGAGGAGGAGGAATGATCAAGTAAGACGACAACTGAGAATTGGCTAGTGAATTTCACAATTTGGAGATCATTAGTGACCCTGACAAGAGCAATTTGGTGGAATGGTGTAATTCTGGAAAGCCTTTTGCATGATATTTAAGTTAAAAAAACTGAAGTGCTTTTATTGGTGGTTGATACCTTTTCGATTGATTTAAACTTCCACATTATTTTTACTCCACTTGACCGTAGATTCCAAAGCCACTGTACCACTTGAGCACATAAATGCCAGTGTTTAATGAAATATGTATATTCAGGTCTGTAAACCAAACCATGTGACCTAGAGTGCTTCCTGCAGACGATTCTGACTGTTGAGCATTTACATGGACCATGGCGATACCCAAAAGCAAAATGCTTTTATATTTGTAGATTACTTCATTTAACTATATAAAATGGGTATTGATAAATGTATTTACTCCAAAAATGAAGCATAACACAAGCAAATTCATGCTGATTTACTGGCAATCTGTGAATTGTTGTTTAGGGCCTGAGAGTTTCTGCATCACCAGTTCTCACTAATTGTATGAAAAACTACATGATATTCTGGTTATCAACCTCTATGTTAACAATCTATAGCAGTTTCCATTTATTACACTCAATCATATCAGTGAACCAACCAATTCGTATAACCTTTGCTTGCAAACAACTCTTATAATAAGAGTAAAATAAGAAAGCCACCATTAGGAAGATCATTTTTAAACACCTAAGCCTGATCTTTACCATCTGGTTGTACAGATCTAACTGGAAGGAAAGCAGATAGTTTAAGGATTTGAAATAGCTGAACTAATTTATACTCTTGTCTCTGTAGCTAATACAGTGGTTTAATTTCTAAGGACTCAGAATAATTGTTAAAATAGAATTGTGATGTTGGTACAAAGCAAATGACATTAAAGATAAATGCTATTTTCATATCTTGAAATTATTTTATAAAGACATTGGCTTCTGAATTCTCTTGAATATCAAGTTAACAATGAAAAGGAACATTAACAAAAATCTCTAAAGTTTATATTTAGTCTAAATATAAAATTAAAGACTAAAATTTGATATGAGGTTTAGTTGTGTGTTTTTTTATCCCAGAAATCAAAATTTGAAAAGCAGTAAGGGTATTTTGCACTGCTCTGTGTTCTTCACTTAGATGAATTTCCTGTCTCATTTCTGAGGCTAATTATGAAATGACAGCATAATCAATCAGATATTACTCTGTGTCAAATTATGTTTCTTGAAGGGGCTTTGCATACTCTAAATATCTTATGTTGTAATAGAAGTCACTGAAGTCCAGAAAAGTGAACTAAACTTGACAATATCTTAAAGTCTTCTAGTAGAAGATCAAGCCCCCTGAGCAGTGCACCTCCTGTTTTTCCATGCAGTTCAATGAGGAAACCATGCCAAAAGTAGAGAAATGGAAACCCTCTTCAGGACCCAGCCCCGGGTGTTACCTGTATTACCTATAAGCATATGTAGCAGATAAATCTTTGTAGGCTGACCACGTGTCGTTAAAGTCACACAGAGTTCAGGCCACATTCAACAATGAGTAAGCCCTGAGTTTTTGGATGGCTTAAATAGATATAGATATAGATATATGATATATACACACTGATATTTACTTCAGATCTATTTTCTAACATTCAAAGTTAAATTTGTTCTTTTAGTAAATGTAACTGGGTATGAGATCAGGATCAGTGTGATGAACAAATAAAAGACTTTTACCCATGAGATATGAGGAATAAGAAGCCATTTCCTTCTTTAAATATAATTAGAAGGAAAGGTCTCGAAAGAATGAATACGATTGCTCTTAGTCCAAAATTATATTGATGGTGGGTTCTGAACAGAGTGATGTTTGCCGAATGAGAAGAAGTTCCAAATGAGAACTTTAGCCCTTGTGATCCAAGTTAATGGATGCTTTAGCCCCTCTTGATAGTCCAATCTGGTTTTTCAAGACTTTGTGCTACTTCCAAGCTCTATGACAATTTTCATCATAATGTCTCCTCTGATAATGTCTGCCAGTCAAAATGTGACTGGATTATTCATGATCTGATATTTATACCAAATTTCAAGTTGTGTATTTTTGACTGGAAAACTGTCTTACATGTTAAACTCCTCACATTTGTGATATTTCTGGGGCCTACTATTTTCTCATGACTCTTCAAATACTTTCAAGGAGCATAATTTTGATATAGTCTATGAATAGCAGAATCTACAGTCTCATTCCAGGTGACAGTGCCTCTTCCCCACATTAAGACAAAGGCGCAGGGGACACTAATCAAATCTTTCTCATGAACTGGACATGATTGCTATTGGAAGCAAGACTGTCAATCACAGAAGGAAAGGAGCATGATTGCTTAGAAGACCAAGAGGGCGGCCTGGGCATGATAACTGACTAGGTCTGCTCCTAACTGACTGCCTGAAACAGAGGCCTCCCGCCTCACCCTCACCTCCCACCCTCCACTGACCTGCACTGGATATCAAATCTTGTGTTAAGCCACTAAAATTTAGGGCCTGTCAATTACAGACATCAGCCAACCTTACACTGCTGATGAAACTATAGAGCTACATAACCCTACAGTATAATATGTCAACATATCCTAATAGATTTTGTGATTATATATGAAGAGATATTTCTCAAGGGAAGTCTTTTTTAAAAGATAGGTGAATAATTTCAGAAACTCAAATGAAGTGGTTCCATGATTTTAAAAGAATTTCTAAAATCACTGAATTTAACTTTTTTTTTGAATTTAACTTTTTAACTTCATTTGAAAATATTTTAGTTACATTTATGTCTTTTGGACAATGCTCATTAAATATTTCTGCCTTCTAAGAGGATAAGAGTTATTCTATCATAAGGAAGAATCCACAAGGCATTCATTTTTTTAATTCCCCCAAATGAAACTGTTATCCTTTCTACTTTATCTGAAAGAATTTTTATGAATAATCTTTAAAAACAGACTTGAACCTGTCAAGTTCCAAATCAGTACCCCAATTAAAATTTTTCAGATTAGATTTTTAGAAAGCATACGTTACCTTGAACTCCTCAATGTATTAAAATAAACAAAGGAAATCTAAAACTTTCTTATTATGAAGTTGTACATCTTATTGAATCTTTATGCAATTTATAGTTCTCTTGATAATGTGTTCTGTTTTGTTTTTTACCACAACCTATTTTTAAAAAAAGAATTCCAGACAATCCTTCATCATCATGAAATGACTTAGGAAAATGAAGATGTTAGTGCTGGTGTTAAAATGGCCCTAGCTCTATACCCACTCCCCAAAACCTTTTTTTTGTATTTGTGGGTCGGTGTCCTACAAAACATAGCAGATAAAGAATTAAAATTCATTCATTAGGTCTAATTAGGATCAAATATATATTATGCACCAGTAGCTACACTGAGTGTATTTCCTAGGTTGGAAATTGTTTGTGGCTAATGTGTTGTAGCAACCCATAAAGTACTCATGGCTGTGTTAACTGGTTCTGAGATTGGGTCCCCCTTTGTGGAATGTCTTTCATCTCAGTAGCTGCTTTCTATAATTTGGCTGGGGTTTCCCCTACTAGTCCAAATGTATCATGTTAATGCCAATTTAAAAACCAAATATTATGAATAATAGACATGCATTTTTTGTCTAATAAATATCCATTAATTACCTCAAAAGGGATACAGATTCTTCAGGATATACATTTTTTTCATGACTAAATGGGCCAGAATTCATTAGCAGTTTGGAAAGACAAATATAAAATGGGACCAGTAGCTGAGTTTAATTAAGTTGTCACTTCTTTCAACTTTTTCTTTAAGGCTATTTTCCACTCATTGTATCTGAATTCTTTCTGAAAAGGGCTAAGCTCAGCATACCATTGCTTTCCATCGGCATGATTTTTTTTTTTTTTTTTTTTTTGCGTTACGCGGGCTTCTCACTGCTGTGGCCTCTCCCATTGCGGAGCACAGGCTCCTGGATGCGCAGGCTCAGCGGCCATGGCGCACGGACCCAGCCGCTCCGCGGCATGTGGGATCTTCCCAGACCGGGGCACGAACCCGCATCCCCTGCATCGGCAGGCGGACTCTCACCCACTGCGCCACCAGGGAAGCCCCATCGGCATGATTTTGATAGAGTATTTTCAGTTTATTTTTTAAAAAGGGTGAGGAAATTGAATATATGCTTTTAAAATTCTTATAGTAAATGTATATATTAAATTCTAGCCACGATCATAATTGTTGCTTAAATTCATGTTTAGCAAATGCATAATGCTAATGTTTTCAACTGTGCAGTACTAATTTGCAACTAAGTAGTGTCGTTTATTTTTAAGATCGTGTTCTGTTTTTCACTGGGATCCTCTAGATTAGGTTTCTCGACCTTGGCACTGTGAATATTTGGGGGCAGATAATTCTTTGTTGTGATGGACTCTCCTGTACGCTGTTGGGTGTTTAGCAGCATCCCTGCCCTCTGGAAGCCCGTTAGCATCCTCCCCCATTGCCCAGTTGTGACAAACAAAAATGTCTCCAGATTGTCCAATATGCCTATGTCAAAATCACCATGGCCTTACAGAATAAAACCACTGCATTAGATAATAAAATATCCCTACATTTCACCTCCATGTAAAGGTGATTTTACTTGTTTGTAGACACAGACTCTAGTAAAAACCCTTCTCCAAAGCAACTTGGACTTGTCCCAATCATTCCAGAGCCTAAGCTTCTGGGGAATGTCAGGCATCTTTCCTTGGCCTCCTTTCTCTCCGTATTCCTGCTGCTTTTAGATGTCCCAGTCTATTACATGCACGTGTACATGTGGAGACACACACTTTGCCTCTGTTGTGGTCAATATGTATCTCCTGCATTCAGAAAGTCTCAGCTATCTTCTGAGGACAACTGGGCAGCTGCCCCTCCTGCCCCTCCCAGCCCTCAATCCAGCCTCCTCAAGCTTGGTCAGAGATTGACTTTGCCTAAGGATGCCTATTCTTGCCCCTTTGCCACCTAATTTAGCAAAAGGTCAAAGATGATGGCCGACCTTCTGCTCATCTCACTTTTTCTCAGGCCAGGCCTATCTTGTTTCAGTTTGTTGTTGGTCTTCCTCCTCTCCTGGTTCTCAGCACTAGTTCTTACATCCAGATCGACTGTACTACCTACATTCTTTTCAAATAGTTCATTTTTGCCCTGCCCTCTACCTCAATCTTGACTGGAAAGCACGCAGATTCCTCTCTTTTCCAAATTCATATAGTAGTGAGAGCTAATGGCATTCCTTTAAGCAATTTATTTAAGTGCCCGTGTGATATAACAATCCATCCATGATTTGTTTGAGCACTTGTTTGCATCCTCCATCACGATCTTTTCATGTGGTATGTTTTGTTTCCCCAAACAAGGCTACAAACCTTTTGAGACCGAAACCATGTTGTAAATTGTTTGCATCCCTTGATGTGCCTTATGTTTGATACAATGCCTCATATATACTGGGAAAGTGATTGCTATTTGCTCTTGTGATTTGAATTTTAACACCCATGTAAGGTCAAGGAGAAGAGAGAGAAATGCTATCAGAAGGAAAAAAAAAGAGAGAGAAGAAAAAAGTTAAGCACTCCTAAGTAGCTTATAGTTTACCCCCAAGTTTCAAAATATAAATGAAAACCAAAAGACAAAGTTAGGGGCCACGTTTTCTCATTCAAGTTCTCTATCACTCTTTAGCACTACTTGCTACTCAAAGAGGGGGCATTTCATTCTCAAATGAGTGACTCAGGAAACGCTGGTGAAAGTGGGGCTTGTTTGTTACTTTGGAATTAGTTCATTTATTTTCCACATGGTACAAAACGACTATGCAAAGAGTGCACCAACTTTATCAGGAAACTCCAATAAAGATCAAATGTTGGGGCCTCCACGGCAGCCCCTGGTCCACTCTGCAGCTTTCTGTTGTGCCGTATGATTGGGACAGTGTGTGCTGGTCATCTGAGCTATTAGGTTATGACAGGTGATATGCTGCTTTTGAATTTTCGAGATCCTTTTCAAATATATGATTCGATTCTGAATGCAGATGTGCTCTATGTTCTTGATATTTTCCAGTGGGAAAGAGATAGTAGTGCTGGGATGATGAGGAACTTTAAACCCACAGTTTGATGGTGATGAAATGAAGCTGGATTTTATAATTTGTACATATTTGATATACACAGTTGACACGTAGAAGGATACTTTGTATCATCCTTTTCATTTACACATGAGGGAGAGCTTCAGAAGAGTTAAACTTTATGAAAGTCCCAAGGCTAGTGAGTGGCAGGGCAGGGACCCTAACCTGGGTCTGTGTGACGCTCCAGCATCGAGATTGGTCCCCTGCCACAGGGAATCTCTCAATAGTATGGTGATAGGATTGAAGGGAGGTATTTGCAAGTAGCCATATAAGTGGTTACATTTGAACAGTTTACTAGTGCCCCACTGAATACACTTAGCACCCAGCCCAAGCAGTGTTTGTAGACAGAAAAGGAAGCACAGCGCCCAGCTGGGGCAGCAGGTGAGCAACAATCCCCAAAGAACAGCTTCTCATTGTTTGTCTTTAAGGAGCTTAATGGGTATATACGCTGGGTAGATACGGAGTTTCTTTTTTGGGTTGCATCAAAGGTTTTGATCTCCATTTCCGTATTTGTTTTGTCTACACGGGCAACAGGAAGTCTTCCATTAGATCTGTAAACTCCTGGCAAACGAGTCCACTCTGGCTCATCCTGCTTTTGCCTCGGCAACATCTCCCAAATTATTTCCTTATATTTTAACGCATACGTTAACTAATGTACCTTTATAGTTTCTTCCCTTCCTGAAATTCCACTGGCCTAAAAGTCCATTTACCCTAAGGTTACACAACTTCACACATTTGTCTCTGTAATTCTGACCCAGAATGGCCAGGAATCAGAGGTCCGTGTGATTAATTAATTGTTATATAATTAGCTCTGATATCCAATCCCATCAAGATTTCAGATGAAAAAAAAATGTCTTTTTTCTGCTTTCTTGCTGTTGCTTAATACAGCGTGAGGGCTCTGTCTCTGTCTCCCTCAAGGCTGAGTCTCAGTGGGGTATCAACAAGGCAGGAAGCTCAGAGCAATTAAATCTCCTCTGTTCCCAGAGGTGGCTCAGAGCAGGGGCAATTCCTGGGAGCCCTTTGCTCTTGGCAACATCACGCCGTCTTGCCTCCTGGCTGTGGCGCTAGGGTCACTCCCATAATGCACTGTTTCAGTGTTCCTCTCCTCCTCAGATGGTCAGGAGCGGCTTCTGCCTCTGGGGAAGCTGGATATTTCAGTGCCCTCAGCACCACCACCAGAGGTTGATTAATGGCAGTGGTGGCTGATCCCTACTGGTGACTGTGGAATTCCATGGCTTTATCAAGGATCAGTTTTATTTAAAAAGTCTTGCTCAAAGTTTCCTAAATATGCATTTTTTTAAAGTCATAACCACAGCAAGCAGAGCCATATTTCTTTTTTTTTTTTTTTTTTTTTTTTTTGCGGTACGCGGGCCTCTCACCGTTGTGGCCTCTCCCATTGCGGAGCACAGGCTCCGGACGCGCAGGCTCAGCGGCCATGGCTCACAGGCCCAGCCGCTCCGCGGCATGTGGGATCTTCCCGGCCCGGGGCACGAACCCGTGTCCCCTGCATCGGCAGGCGGACTCTCAACCACTGCGCCACCAGGGAAGCCCCAGAGCCATATTTCTAAACAACTTTTTGGTCTTTGCTCCCCTCTGAGAAAAGAACACATCTTAGCTTGGAATTCTCTCTCATTCTTCCTCAGGTTCTCTTCCAAGAAATGAGGGCTCCACCCCTCATTTTTTCAGGTGGAAAGATGCTGCTTCTTGCAGTAGGGCACAGGAGCTCATCAATAAATTAGGCTCCAGAAACAGCCCAGGGAAATCCTATAGTTGCCAAAGGTAAAAGGTGAACCAGCTCTAATAATAAGCCAGGTTTGCCTATCATTTTTCAGAATGTTACTTGGATTACAAAAAACTGATGAATCAATTCACTAACAAAATCTAATAGGATCAGAAAATTACTTTGAGGTGGTGAACAAATCAACTTTATGCTTCAAATGTCACTAATATCAAAACTGCGGATACAAAATCCATGATAAATCTCTCCCACCCATTATTAGCTCCTTAAAACTGCCCCTGGGGCCCTGCCTTGACAGCCTGGACTGGCTGTGGAGGGTGCTCCTGCTTTAATGTGCAGGGAGACTGTACCAGTCCTTAAGCGGTTTCAGCGTTCTGCTCCCCATCTCACTTTACTTCAAACCCCAGAAGCAAACGTCAATACAGAAGGGTAATATTGATGAACACTAAACTCTGAAAATATGTTCAAGAACAAATTGCCAGCATGATTAAAAATCAAAGCCAGCATGATTAAAAAGAGCTTCCCTGAATGACTAAGCGGCCTCGGGTGGGATTCGTGAAGGAGTCGTAGGAGGTCCTGAAAACCTAGCCAGTCATTCCCAGTATCCCTGCTTCACACCCTGAGGCCCTGGGCCACAGTTCACTTCGCTGGAGCCCAGTCATCACTGAAGAGGCCAAGGCCACATGCTTGGATGTTGTAGGGTTGACACTAATTTCCCAGTTCCACAGTGTCACCAAGAGAAGCCCTCTCTACCTCAGAGTGGACCGCCCCAGAACTCACAAAATGTGCCTCGAAGAGAAGAAAGCTTTGTTACCAGCTCTTACAACTGGGGAGAAAGGCAAGGATCCCTTGTCCAGGAGGTGGCAGAGACCACATCTTTCCCCCTCCAGGCATGGAGCAGTGCATGCTGGGAGAGGACAGGGGAAAGCCATTGCCCTGATCACCTGTGAGTCTAACTCACCGTCTGGGGGCCCAGGTAGGGACCAGCAGGGACCAGCAATGGCACAGTCTGGTACCTCTGGCTGTCCCTGAGAGAGGACAGAACGCCCTCTCTTCTATGGGGCTCTTATGAACACACTGCCCACTAACTACCACCCTCCAGGCCTTTCCTATCAGATAGATCATCGAAAGCCTGCTTGAGCTCACATCCAAACACATGTGATAAATGCACACTGCTGCAACACAAAAAGGTGCATCCCTTCCTTTTAGCTTAAAGCCTACAGGCTGCCACTAGTTTAGGAGAGACAGTCTGGTTGATGAGGAAAGAAAATCTCCCCACACAGGAATATTTTACCAGGCATTCCTAGCTGTACATCAATCCAGGATGAACTTAGCTTGTCATAGCTTGTCACAGTTTGCTCCAGCCTGTAACCACAGCTTCCATTCCCACTTAAGCAACTCAAATCAGGTAAAAGAGGCCGTGTGGATCCATAGAAATCCATCAGAGTTCTGAAAAACATCCCTAAAAACATGCCTGATGGTGATGTCAGTGGAGGACTTTTCAGAAACAACTAAATGTGTTTGAATTATGTCACCAGGGAATCATCTTTCTATAACTTTTCAAGCCACTTAAGTGTGGAGAAAACATTCTCTTCTGTAAATCTTACCTAAAGGTGACCCTGATGAAAAGTCACTTGCTGTTCTTCCCCGAGTGTCTGTCATTTTGTTATTCCTTCTGTGATTTCTCCCTCTGCTGCCTTTCCCCTGGTTTATAATGTAGGAAGATAGACGTGAGGTTTTGCTGATGAGTGGAGAGAACTAAAAATATGATCTGGAAGACTTATTTGTGACAGCTGGGGCTGCCCCACTTTTCAGGAAGGCCAAAGCAGCAGTCAGAGTCATGGCCAGGGGATAGAAACCAAAGAGATGGATGAAACAGGTTTTCATCATAGGCACTCTTGAGGCACCTGAGTTGGTGTCTTCAAACCGTGTGTGGGTGCCGGGGACAGTTTATGCCTAAAAATAAAACATAGATCTAAAGAGAACCGAAAAGAGAAACGCCATCTGTCTGATGCTACTTTGTTTTTTACCTGTGAAAATAATATTTAAATTCTCCTCAAGTATTAAGCTGGTTTTCTACTAAATATAACAGAGTACACTCTAGATAGGGTAAGACACTGATTGACTGATACAAGAAACTGCATTCCATACCCACCAAGTGTTCTTGGGGACCCTGTAAAAAAGGCTGCCTGGAACTACTAGGTTTCCAAATCCTACAGGAATACAGTAACTTACACGATGGGGTATACTGTTTGGAAACCACCTGCACTGACACGATCATAGTGTAACTGTATAGTTACAATAGTATCCAGCCATGTGAACCTATAGGAAGCAAAAGTGGGAGATAGAAAAACAAAAAAATGAAAAGAAGGAGAGGAGGAAGAGAGGAAGAGGAAGAAGAATTAGGAGGTGGAAGAGAAATAACACAAATAATACAAAGAATCTTAAGTTTGCCTTGTCTGACCACCCATTTGATACCTGAACCCTCTCTAACATGGAACTTGTGGGAGTGAGAGAGGCGAAGGCAAGGAAACTGAGTAGATTATGAAATAAAGAAACAGAGTTCTCAGCTACTGGGGGTACGTACTGAAAGGAGGCAATACATCATTGCATATCACACTTTTTAGATCTCTGTCTTCACTTCACCCTCAGGCCTGAAGGACGATGTGGAAGAAACAATTACAAGACTCACAGCCTGTAATTGGTCCTGGTCTTCAGCATCCTAGGTAGCAGGCAGGGAGCAAGGTGAGCAGCCTTTGCAAAATCAGCAGTGGTATCAGGAATCTAGTGGGTACACGAGACAGAGTGAGTTCAACACTCTAGGTTTTCACTCTGCCGAAATTAAGGGAGGTCAAATGACTTATCGAAAATTTCCGCTAAGCAGCAGATTGTGAAACAAGCCTGCTCATTAGGATGCTACAAAAAAGCAATAATAAATGAACATGATTGTAAAAATACCGTTAAGATACACTTTAAAAAGAAAGTGTATCTAATAAAGAGTAACAGTACAGAACCTCAGTCTTACCCACCGTATGATCTTGAGATCTGAGGTTCAGATCTAGGGTGCAATTTTGTAGATGGGTGTAAAAGAGATCCATCCTCAGAAAAATGCAGCTGGCACCAACTATGCCCAGAGGGCTCATGGCTGGCTGCTTGTTGCCATGCTGCCCAAGGCCCTTTAGAGTTAAGGGGGTGCCGACACATGCTGCAGGCTATGCGGCTGGGAGCAGGGTCAGATGGTGTGTGCACAGGTAGGGGCTTTATAAATACAAGTTCCCAGGTGTGTATATCCCATAGCACGGCTCACAGATTAGGAAACACTCAGAATCTACTTAATGCCAGATTCATGAATGCCTTTAGTGAATATTCCTCTTTCCTGACTTCCCTATATTTTCTCTCCTTTTTACTATAGCAGATATATCTCTATTTCCGATTTTAAACCTTTGCTAAAAAGTTTATTGTTATTATAATAATAGCTAACAACTCTTGAGTATTTTCTATGTCAAAGACACTATTGTGAGCTGTTTTGGTGGATTATCTTTTACAACCCTGGAAAGTAAATTGCACTGGGATATAAACTCCATGAGGGCACAGACGCTGTTCTGGAGTCTTCTGGATTCCTTTTGCCTGGGGGGTAGTAGGTACTCGATAAATCTTCACTGAAGGAATGAACAAATGGATGAGTGAGTGAAAGAGCCGCCTATAAAGCAGGTACTATTATTATTCCCATTTTGTGACATGCAAAGTTAAGTGGCCAGTCGATGGGGGGAACAAGATACAAAGCCAGGCAGTCTGTCTCCACAGACAGTCTTCCTGATGTGTACTGGTACCACCTTTACATCAGGTGGGTTTTGTTTTATTTTTATTCACTGATTGCTTGAGGAATTGAGTTGCCCTAAAATGCCAGCTGGCGGGCTTGAAAGATAAGATTCTCAAGGGTTGTTTGAATCCCACACCCAAATTCTTGGAGCCAGGGCTGGCCCCCAAGAACTAGAAATTGTTTTCTTCCCCGAGAATGAGCAGAATAAAGAAGCCAGTGGGGCAAGTTAAATCAGAAAGAATGCAAGGGGGCTGAGATACCAATGTCCGAGAAAGGCGGCGGGGGAGGCATCTGGAAGGCCGCCAACGTTGGAGGGGCTAGAGACTGCATCAGACTGGAGCGGTTCTTCAAGGCAGGAGATAGGACGAGCCAGTACAGACCACAATCAGGACGAGGACCGGGTGGGGTGGGAGGTGGTGAGCATCTTAATAATCACCTCGAAAATCAAGCATTCAGGTTTGCTCTTGTCTGCTGGCCACTGTATGATTTGTGGCTGGCTTAGTCCAACGTAAAGGACCAGCAATAAAGCGGATAACAAAAACAAAAATGTATTTTTAGTTTGCTTTGTGTAGAATCTAGTGCAGTGTCCAATCAGGGCCACAAAAGCAAGGGTGCATAATGAAGGTCAGAAGTGGGGTGGGTCTCAGGTGCCAGCCTGGTTCTAAAGCAGTGATAGGGCTGGAGAAATGAAAGGTATTTTTCATGCTTTGCTCTCTATTTCTCACTCTACCTTTTTCCTTCTTGACTCCTCTTGTTCTCTCTTAAATAATGTTAAAGTTTACAGACCACGTTTCTCTTTCATGTCTTATACTCATGGACCTTGTCGTATTCAGGCAAGGCACAGACCACAGGTCCTAATTTGGCAATTTTTAGTTAGACTTTCTCTACACATTTTTGGGTTCCATTTCTGTGCCACGGGACCAGTACACGACCAGTACTGGCAGTGAGAACTGGTCTGAGGTGCTTCTTTTGCATTTCTGGCCTCTCAGCATCACTCCATGCTGCAGAGCAGACGAGTTGACCTTCAAGCCTTTATTTCACTGACTTCCAGCTTTCCTTATGCCAAAGCCACAGATCATTCTTGTGTTTGAAAGTACCTTTTTGCAAAAGCAAAGAGGAAAACCCAAGCACCATAAATAACTTGGCCTGCCCACCCCACAGTGATATTCCATAGGTTGAAGTTTCTGTGCCCGTTGACTCCTTTCAGGGGTGCATATATGCTTATAGCTCTCTGTCATTTATGTAAATGAAGCAAGCGCTGCTGTGCCTACAACGCTGATGCCCTGATGAGTACCCTGTGCACGTGCGTCTGCTGACCAGCACAGGCGAAGTCCAAGTTCGATGTGTAGGCAAGACTGACACTGTGCTCTGCTTGTCCGGCAGAAGCCACACACAGCAGACTTGTATTTCTGTCAAGGGCTCCGGTTTTCCATCATCTATTTTTTATAGCACTGATACTAAACCAACTGCAGCAAATGAAGGGTATTCTTTCTGGCTTGGGTGCATCACCATGCTGATTTGCCGTTCCTAAGAAGCAGGCTCGCTGAGTTGGGTTTTATCCTTTACCATGGGAGACCCAGTTCAACAAAACGTAAGTGTTTTGAGATGGCTGATTTTTTAAAAATGTAAATAACGAATTCCCCATGCATGAGGGGAAATGGCCATGTGATAAGATGGAATAGGGATGGAAATTTTATTTGGTACAGTTGGTGGCAGGACGACAGTGGATTTGAAGACGAGCGAAATAATTTGCTGCATCCTCCAGTTTCTCAGTATATCATTAACCTCTGAGAGAATCTTAGTTTATTCTGAAGCAGCTTTGTGATTTTCAGAATCATATTGTCATGTGCTCTCTCTGAAATGTTTGCATATCCTCATCTTTATATGGTCTCCAAATAGAATAAGCTTGCATTTTTAGACTTTAAAAAGAGTGATAAAGATTTGCAAACCAGGAAATTTAGAGAGAACCATTTATAAAGGACCATAAGGCCCTTCCCCCATACCAAACACTCTCACACACCCTCACACACTAACGAACACAAAGAGATTTTAAAAATTAACTAGCTAACTAGCAATAACATTATATATCAACCTAGAATGCTTTTTGCTTACAGTAGATTTATGCAGAATAATTCGCTAAATGTCAATAACAAATGACCATATTTGTTGCCCAATGTTAAGCCTTAAATCTGTAGTGTATTTCATCAGGTCGTTTGTGGTTTTATGAAAGCTAATGCTCTTTATTTCTCTATGAATATTTATCACATTTCAGGTGTATAGCTATTATTGCTTTTTCAAGCTTGTTTTTACTTTGTCCTATATTCTCAACTCTAACACTATTCAACTTTTTGACTTTGTGAATGTAACTGCCATTCTCAGCTGATAAAAAAGAAAATACCAAACCAAGCCATATGAATTGCTATTTTTCAGTGTTCCTGTGTGTCTGTGCTTTACCTAACAGCAAGATCAATAGGACACCAGGAATGGAAACAAGTCAGCTCTGGGCTGCATTATTCACTTTCTATTAAACTTGACAGCTAATTTGCAAGTTCACGCTTTTTTTATGCTAGAGTTCTTGAAACCCTGACAGCTGAACCCTTCTAACTCCAGCTAAGTATGAAAATAGAGAATGGAACCCAGAGGGTGCCGTTGCATTGGTATCGTTTCCAAGGTATTATTTTGGTCAAAGACAGAAATTAATTCATGTTTACTGCTTTCTGGTAAAAGGGAATAGTATGAGGGCAGTGAGAGAAAAAGGAGAATTGGAAGTGTTATAAAACAAGCCTGAACATTCCACTGAGGGTCACAAAAAGAATTAAAAGACCAAAAATTTAATCAAAATTAATTTAACAAAATCAAGTTAAGTAAGGATCTTTCCTTAGACTCACTGATGGAATGTTTCAAGTGCTTTTTCTATACAAAGAGACATTTAATCTGATAGAGCAAGTGGCATTTTTAAACCCCGGAAAAACGATTTATTCTTAGAAAAGAAGAAATCCTGGACATGTAGCCAGATATGGGAAAAAATATTTAAGGGGGAACATTTTTTGGCAGGAAAGAGAAAGAAAATAGTTGTGTTTTTTTGTTTGTTTTTTTGTTTTTTTTCTGAAACACTTGGCCAAGCAGAAAGCTTAAAAATATTTCCCAGCTTGACCAGTTGCAAAACCACACAGCATGTTTTGCCTTTCTGTTTGGGAAGAAGGAAAATCCTCGTCTGGAATGGGCTTATGAGTCTCATCACTTCCCAACCCCTGACGGGGATTAGTTCCATTAACTCCGCTCCTGTTGGAATGCCTAAGCTGTCATCTGTCCTGACCCCAAATGAAACACATGGCATTCTGAGAAAGAAGTTAAAGCAGCCAATTTCTCAGAAAATATCTGAATGACCCTCAGAGGTTAACAGCACAATCATTTATACAAAAATTGCTTCAAATGTGGATCATGTGTTCTTCCAGGGACCGCGGAGAATCTGTGTCTGCTAAAAGCTTTGCACAAACAAGCTGCCCTGATTGGATTAGAAGCGTAGGCAGAGGCTGGAGAAGAAGGCATGGAAATCACAAAAAATGTGCTATTACCGTTCGTTCTTAACGCCATAGCTTTTCTCTCTCCATGCTTTTTGTCCCCTAGTGTGTTGTATTCCCTAAAGCAGTTTCATTGAGATGATTAAGCAACTAGAAAAGTAGCTCTTCTAAACTAGTAAGTCCTTGTGCTCTTTTGGTCTCGTATTTAAAGTCAACAAAGAGTGTTTCTATCTGCTGAGTGGAGAGTGGAAAGGTTTGTTTATTGAAAGGAAACTTCACAGTATTATTATTTTTTTTTTTCCATTTTACCTCTGAGTTCAACAAGAGGTCTGGGTCTTTAGGCAGCAGACAGAACCTGATTTTGTGGAGATTTGGCTTTATCTGCGGGAAAGTCCTTTAATTCCTCCCACGGTGTAAAACGTAAATCCTCATAAAGATGCCTTACTTTCTCTGATGCTGGGAAGATACCATATGTACCTCACCTTCCCACCCAAGCTTCAGAATCAGAACCTTCAAACTGTCAAGGGTCTACAGAGTCTTTGAGGAGACAAAGTTTTAAGTGTTTTCTTATTTTTTATTCTTCAACGATAGAATTCACCTCCATTCTCCCTCCCTTAACTTTAAAACAGAAAACAAAACAACAAGAAAAACACAACCTCATTTCTTTGGAATCGCACCTTATTGTCAGCACAGATCTCCCTAAACAGTACAGCCATTCTAGGGGAGGCGCAGGTTCTAAAGCAGCAGGCCAAGTCTGGACGCTGACTGCGCTGACTGCGGGAAGGGAGACCCGGCTGCTGGCGGATCCCCCGGGTCCTCCCCCTCCTCTCTCCTCCGGTCCTGGGGGGTTGTCCGCTGCTACTACCCTTCCTCCCAAACCTCTTTAAGGCCCAAACCTGAGACCTGAAAGCAGTGGAAATTCTAGGTATAAATGCCAAGTCAAAACAATCATTGGAAAATCAACCTCTCCTTCTATTTCGCCCTGAAAGACAGTGAAAGAAGCAGTGCTTTGAAAGCCCTTAAGTAACTGCCGAAAAGGGAGAAACCGTGGGCAATCTCAATAGCAACGAATGCTGCCAGTTCTTAGCCTGGTTACTATTCTTTAGTAAATGGGGTGAGAAGCTCAGACTCACGAAGGTTGCGAAGAGCGACCCAGGACTCAGACGCTTTTACTATGCTTTACTCGACTTGTGACTTGAAGTTAAAAATGTTAGCGATGGGAGCAAAGGGAGAAATTACAGTATTGCTAGGTAAGCATGTACTGTTAGGTAAAATGGATCAGGATTTCTTGTTGGGGAACCCTCCACTTTACCTCAATATGGGCTCTCAGTTCCCGAGTCCAAGTCACTGATGAGAGAGGGTCACTGTGTGGATGACCCACCTCTGAATGAACAGTTCTTGAGCCCGGTCCTGGAGGACCCTTGGGTTGAGCGGGTTGTGTCAGAGTGGCCCTGTTATCATCAGAAACAACTGGAAAACATGGGGGCTGGGAGTCACCCACAGTACAAACCCTGTGCTGTGACCAGTCAGCCTTGGCTCCTTTGCAAAAGGCGTTTTGTCTGAAGCCTCATTTTCAGAGTTTGTGTTAAAGTACGCAAACAGAACCCCAAGTGCTGTGGTCATGGAATGTCATTAGCTTCAACCTCCCCTTAAAGCTCACCCTCCCTTCCTATTTCTCCTGAGTCCCAGGTCTGCTCCGTGACCTCCAGAATACCCAGTTCCTTCATGTACAGACTTCCATATAGTTTGACCTTAATAGTCCCAGGGCACTTGAAGATAAGGGTAGACTTTTGTAGGGGAGAAACAATAATTTGCCCTCTATCCTCTGAGTTCTTAGCTAAGACTCCGGTAATAAAAGACAGATAAACGAGGGAAAAACAAACAGAAGTTTATTAACATGTATACCTCATACATGTGGGAGATACACAGGGAAAGATGAGAAACTCTCCAAGGTGGCTTAGAATTCAGGCTTAAATGCCATCTTCACAGGGAAAGGGGTGGGAGGATGTGGGCCTCTGAGGGGATGGTAAATGATATTTAGGACAATGAACGGACCCTTAGAATAGACAGGAGGTGTGATAGTTTGTGACAACATGTGTCTGGGTGTGGTGTTGACTTCTAGTCTCCTCTCCGGTGAGAAGAGTCCCTCTTTCCTGGTTGATGAAACTCTCAGAGGGGATCTGTGACCATTGAGTTCCTTTCAGAGGATCTGTCTTTAGACAGACAAGTGAGTTCAGAGAAAGCCTCTCCCTGCATTTGCTGTTTTTCAAGTGCCTACAGCTCAAAATCATGAATATACCAAAGCAGCATATCTTGGGGTAGGATATTCTGCTAGTGCTCACTTTTGAATGACAACACCAATATGCTACTTGTTTGCCTTAGATGCAAAGCATACTTTTCCTTTTAGTTTCATACAAACCCAGGCTTGCACTACAGCAGCTGCGTAAAGGTTAGTGATCGGTGAGGCTGACGCAACTACAAAGTTTATTGAGATGGCTCTTGATTGACTCAGTATCCAAGCTCTCAAGAAGCCATGAGGAGCAAACCCTTTGGGACCGTTATGATGGGGCAGTTTTAATGCAGCTGCAGCAGAGTACATCTGAGCCCTGCCTGTGTGGGAGACACAGCCCCACCCCTCCCCGGCCTGGACCTGGGTAACTGGGCACCTGTCAATGGCCCTACCATTGGCGGGGGGGGGGGGATTAGCTAAGTTACTATAAACGTTTGGAAAAGAGCTTGACACACGTGTTGGCTGCGATAGATACTATACTTGTATTGCTGGGAACTCAGCAACATTAGTATTGTATTAAAAATCAAATTCTAAATATTTTCTGAGATATTTGTTCATTGCAACTGTTAAATAATCTGAATTTCAAGGCACGTGCACAGAACTTTAGTTTTCTGCAGGTAAACCATTTATTTTGATCCATGATAGATGAAGGGGACAAAATTACACACACACACACACACACACACACACACACTCAAATACTTTAAAGATATAGTCCAGGAATGGTGATTTAACTAAAGTTTAACATAGAAGCAGATGCATTTTTTAAATGAGGTTTCATCAGATATTATTTATAAACAGGTAGTTTAAACAGAATGACGACTTGGAGAGATTTGGGGGGAGGGTTGCGTGCGCGTGTGTGTGTGTGTGTGTGCGTGCGCGCGTGCAGTTTGCCCTTTTCCCTTGTCAGAATGGTTCCATTTAGGAAACAAGCTTTCTTCCCAAATTTGCAGATGTCTGCAAATAGTATTCTGCCCAGAAGGGAAAAAATAGCTTACTATGATTCATTTGAAGCAAATCTCCTAGAATGTCAAAAGGGAGTACTTATTGCTGTGAGAAGATTGATTTATCTGCAGAAACAGGTATTGCTTCTCACCCTAAAATCAAGGCCTTCCCTTGAAACAGGTTGACTAGGCAATGCCTCTTGACAAGATCTGAGGCCCCCTGACAAGTCCTCACTAGCCCCCAAGTAGCTCCCCACATCCCATGACCCTTGCTTCCTGGCTGGTCTGAAATTCCTGCCCACAGGGTCAATCCTATGTTTCAAAGATACAGATAGCTTGCTTAAAATAGAATTTACCTGAGAGAGGAGAGTGTGTTCAACTTCTGTTAGCATCTCTTAGAGCCTTAAATGGTCAGATAAGCTACTGCACCCCTTCAAGGTACAGAGAGCAGTCCCGAGAGGTGATTTTCAATTTGTGAAAAGCATCTGGGCAACGGAAATTTGAATTGTAGAGAAAGAAAGGATCAACAGCTGGTGAAACATCGAGGAAAGATCCTTTGAGGAGGGGTACCGAATGGGGTCTCCTTGCAGGATGAGTTGGCTGTGGGTAGAGGGAAGATAGCAGGGCACGCAGTGGGCGCAGGGGGAGAACACTCCAGAGAGCTGACTGGATCCTGCAGGAAATGGGGTTGCCTCACTCTTACCCTTTATATCTCCCGCCTCCCCTATCTCCACATAGGTTTGGGAAGGACTAGAAAAGAAAGCAAAGAGGAGATGGGAATGGTGGGTATAAAATCTACTAACACTATAGTCTTTGCTCTTCTGCCTACTTCCATTCTATTAAAACGCTCATCAGTGGTAATGAAGCTTTGTAAGAGAAAGTTTGTTTTAAACAAAAGGGGCAAGGAAAGTGAAAATAAATCAGCAAAACAAATCAGGGCTTCCAAAGTCACACTGCCTGCTTCAGTCCCACCTGAGACCCACCCTGGGTAAAAAAGCCCCAATCTACCCTATTCTATGTAATTCTGGTGGCGAACTGTGGTATGTAACAAACTAAAAATAACGACAAGTATTTGCACAGTTTCTTTTTTGCAGCTGTTTCTTGAGAAGAAGGTACCAAACTTGGTCAAGGAGAAAGTGTATATACAATGATAAAGTGAAGTTTTCCTGATTTTGATTTCATTGCTATTTTGGTTGTTTCGTGATCGTGGAGCCGATCCCACCCACCTATTTACTGTAACGTTTCTTTTCTAGAGCCAGAATAGGACAGACTCATATACCATTCTGATCTGGGTGCATTTCTTCAGAAGGTATGCTGTACTCACGGGGAACCGCGGCTGCCTGGGCTTGGGGCTGACAAGGCCAGGAGGAAATCTATGCATGTATTTTAACAAAAAGATTTACCAGGGAAGTTAAGGAAGTAAAATGATGGGCACCAAAGAATATGAGGCTACTCTGACCTCTCCTTACCATTCATTCCTATCATGTCCCAGCAGAATTCTGTTGAGATTCTGCAGAGATACCTTTGATTTAAGCTGACGGATTTACAGGAGGCCAGTGGGGAAATGAGAGGAAGTGAGACAGGGAGGCCAGAGCGATGGTTTTGGAATTCTTGACTCTGCCTTATTTCACAGTGGAATATTGTGCTGGGGGTCTTAGGAATACTGTGAGGAATCTATAACCAGGCCCCATCCTTGTCCTAAAGATCCTCCCATCTTGCTCTTCTCAGTTACAGCCACGCCCATATGGTCCCTACTTGTTCTAGTGAGTGGATGTCTCTTGCTCACTGACACTTCGCGGAGGCCAGGGAATGCTCTGATCGCCACAAGCATCCCTGATCACAGGACTTCTAGGGCCCTCCAAGCCACCTACTTATGTTGAATTTTCCCTGGTGCAGCTGGGCTCCAATGGTGGATAGGACAGCAGGGCCCCACTTCCGGATGTCCCTGCCTGCCGCTTCAGGCTAGTTAGGTTGCTCCACCTGCTGATGCCCAGGCACGCTGGCTCTCTCTATGTTTCTGACAGCACCCTGGCCAAATGCTGTCTGGATTTTGTTCCACCAGATGGTGTTCATCTAACTCATCCTGGAGGAATCAACCCAAATCTACCCCCTGAAAAGGGCGAACTTAAGTAGTTCCTCTACCCCTTTCGGACAAATGGTTGCAGCCTTGAATTGCAAAAGAAGAGATGTCTAAAGGATATATCCTAGGTGCTGTATCTGTTTCCTAGGGCTGCCATAAAAAAGTGCAACAAACTGAGTGGCTTGACACTAAAGAAATACCTTGTCTCGCAGTTTTGAAGGCTAGAAGTCCAAAATCAAGGTGTCAGTGGGGTTGTGCTGCCCCTAAAGGCTCTAGGCAAGAACCCTTCTTGACCTTTTCCTTGCTGCTGGTGGTTGCCAGAAACCCTTGGCATCCCTTGGCTGATGGCAGCATCATTCCAATCTCTGCTTTTATTGTCGTATGGTGGTGTTCCTTTTTCTTGTGTGTCTGTCTCTCTCCAAATCTCTCTCTCCTTGAAAGGATACCAGTCATTGGATTTAGGGCCCACCCTAATCCTCTCTGACCACATCCTAACTTGATTACATCTGCGAAGACCCTACTTCCAGACGAGGTCTCTTTCAACGGTACCAGGAGTAGGACTTCAACATACTGTTCAGGAGACACAGTTCACCGTACAATCGCCACTCCTGGGCACTGGGTCTCCGAGCAAGAAGCAGGTTCTAAGTGTGTATTGCAAGCTCAAAACACACCCTTCAGTCCCCAGACTCAGCACTCACCCCCTCCCACATCCTTGCAACTGACCTGCTCTGTGGGGTCCACGCAGGGCTGTGGCCTAATGTCTCACTGGCAGGACGGGCCCACCTGGTCCAGTCTATTTCTGAGTGAGGTCAGAGCCCGGAGGACTAATCACCCCTCACTATCACTCATGCACTTTGGTATACTTTGAACTTTAAGCCCGAAACTTACTTTTTCCTAAGTGCTATGACATCCTTGGAATAGATAATTCTTTTTTCACATTCTTTCTGTCAGACTTAGATGCCCTTCCAATCCACACACAATATTGAGATTTTCTTCCAAGGGAATGAGTTTTCCTAAAACTTCATGGGTCCCCTTGATTGTTCTGAATTTGGAGAGCTGCAGAATGCCCTGGAGTTACTTATTCCTATGCAGACAATTTATAAGATCACCAATCTCCACTGAACTTTCCATTTTCTACTCCTATATTACTTTGAAAAGGAAAATTTTGACTTCAACTGTAAATTGGGTTTTAAATGTGCATATTTATCAAGAAAGCAGGTCAGATATCAGGGTACAGATATCACACTGTGGAATTGATTACCCATGATCTACAGTAACAATCTGTGTGACACTTTTTGTCCTCCATCTGCATGCTGATTTGAAAGTACATCCAGAAAGAGACAGAGACAGAGGCAGAATGAGAGAGAGAGAAGTTCCACTTTCTAAAAGTCAGTGCTTAGTCATTGCATCAGACTTTGTGTAAAGACAAAGAGAATGGGGCTTCCCTGGGGGCGCAGTGGTTAAGAATCCGCCTGCCAATGCAGGGGACATGTGGGTTCGATCCCTGGTCCGGGAAGATCCCACATGCCACAGAGCAACAAAGCCTGCGCGCCACAACTATTGAGCCTGCGCTCTAGAGCCCGTGAGCCACAACTACTGAGCCCGTGTGCCACAAGTACTGAAGCCTGTGCACCTAGAGCCCGTGCTCCACAACAAGAGAAGCCATCACAATGAGAAGTCCGCGCACCACAATGAGGAGTAGCCCCCGCTCGCCGCAACTAGAGGAAGCCCGCGCGCAGCAACGAAGACCCAACGCAGCCAAAACTAAATTAATTAATAAAGAAAATTTAAAAAGACAAAGAGAATCCTACTGAAAAAGTAAATACCAAGAGGCTTAGTTAGGTATGCCAATGCAAGACATTTTATAAATTTTTCATACATAGGTACAAGCGAAAGTGATTTGTGAGACAATAATTTTGCATTACGCTATGTTCAAAGACAATTGAAAGTCCTCACTTGCATTAACCATCTGAGCTGTTTTCCATTTGGAGGGAAGTTCTATTCTGAGTTCCAGCTCCTCCCATATTAGGTGGGCAGCACTGGAGCCTCTGAATTCGAATCTGTCCAGAGGCCACGGTGTATCAAAGTAAGTTTTACATATCCTAGGTGAAGGAAGGATTTAAATTAACCAATGGGACTTGGTTTTTTAAAACAGCCAGTTAAAGAATATGGATACTTGACCATGAGAAAAAGATACAAAATAGTGAGTGGCATGAGTCATTTGTTCCCTAATAGAAGGGAATGACCTGTTTAGTGGTTTTCATAGGAAAAATATCCAGTAAGCAGATAACATCAATTAAAAAAAAACGTATCAGTAACAATGGAATTTGGGTAGAACACTGATGTGCAGCTGAGTCAGGATAAAGCCCCTTCCAGGTTTCAAGATGGTTGATATTTGCTCACCTGTTCCAGCAGGAAGGCAGGTGCCTGGAAGCCCGGCTCCAAAGGTGGGACAGCATTTAAAGCCTGGACCTCCTCAAGCCTGTGACTTCTGGGGCAGGGTCGTGAGCTGAGCTATTATTCCTGGGTTCTAGCTGCAAACCGCCTACTGCAAGCTGGGCTGCAGCAGTTCACATGAGGAATCTCTGACTGTCCTTTCTTTTTTTTTTTTTTTTTTTTTTTTTTTGCCGTATGGACCCAGCTGCTCTGCAGCATGTGGGATCTTCCCGGACCGGGGCACGAACCCATGTCCCCTGCACTGGCAGGCGGACTCTCAACCACTGCGCCACCAGGGAAGGCCCTGTCCTTTCTTGGAGGAACTTAAAAGGGACTTGCTCAAGGACTGCTTGTCAGAAATGCTGAGTCATCAGTATTCTATTACAGTTCATCACATGCATACATCGCCTTTATTTGCGGAGATTCATAAGAGCTAAAACATGACTTCTTAAAGTTTCTTGGCTGTCCTGACAGTCCCCCTGAGTGGAAGAAGGCATGCTTCACAAAAAAGAAAAAGATGACTTTTACAAAAATTCAACCCACCCGAGAGATGATGAAATGAACATTTGGAGATATTTTTCTCCTGCTCTTAAAAAAATTTCATAGTAACCTTTTTAAAAAACAAAACTGGAATTAACACTGCATTGATTTGCATCTTCAACTTTACTTCACTGTTTTGAGAATATTGTTCCCATTCATTAAGTATTCTTTGAAAATGTAAATTAATTAGCTGCACAGGGAGTTTACACTAAATAAGTAAATTACAATACAACCCAATGATAAATACTAAAAATTTTCTATCTCTTAATGCTAAAGGAGCCAGAAATTCTGCATTGAGTGTTGGATTTTGCTCATTCCCTCAAAAAAACTGCATTAAGTTATACCGTACATGAAATGTTACGGGGTTTTTTTTTCCTACAAAGTAGATCATGATAATTCTAAAATTGGGCAGAACCACCTGGAATATGAGTCATTAGACTAAGTAAGAAGAAAAAGAGAAAGAGCAATAAAGTGTCTTCCCAGGAAACAGAAGATCTGCATTATTCCTTGTATTTCACAGGCTGGAAACTAGCGATCTGGGCAAACGTTAGATCGGATGATTCTCTAGAATTAGCTGACCCTGTGTATTTGTGATCCACTTGCCTACAGAACTGCGGCCATCATTTGACCTGAGGGTGAGGGGTGTTCTCCCCGAATCAGTTTAACATAAGGACAAGGCACACAGAGAAAGCACTAAGCAATTAGCTCTGCTCTTTACTTATTCAGAAACTGGAAGGACAGAGAAAATGCAGAAGGAAATCCTGTCTCTAGCCCCTTAGAGGACAGTCCTCTGAAAGAGTAGAGATTTGCTTGGCTGGCTTGGAGAGAGCTGGGTAGAAAGTCAATGAAACATCTAGACTCCTTTTGTTTTTCAAGTATACAGACTTTAAAGTGTTAGCAGCTTTATCCTGAGTATACTTGTTTAATACTGGTAGAACTTACACTTTACCACATAAGAAAATAAAGGAGAATAGGAAATAAAGAAGCAGTTTCTATGAATCGGAGATAAGGCCTTGATGTACAAGGTAAGCAATTCCCAATCACAGAATTATCATATGCTATACCCTGCGCTCAACACTTTACATATATTATCTAATTCTCACACAGTCAGTGGTAAATAGATATCATCATTCTATTCTGCAGCTGAGGAAGGAGACTGGAGGGCTGACTTCATCTACTGTCCCACTTGGTCCCTCAGAAAACATGCATTTAGCTCCTAATGTGTGGCCACCATGGTGTGAATGCGGGGGAATGTGGCCGGGAACACAGCCATCCCCTGTGCCTCCTTCCCGAGCGGCCAGGGATTTGCATCTGTCTGCCCATCTCCAAGGCACTGAACCCAACACTAACAGTGCTGTTTAATAGAGAGACTTGTGCAGTCTCACAGGAGACCAGTAAGTAGCACTGTATCTTAATTTGTTTTCTTCCTGATTTGAGAATCACCATGATTAACCTGAGAACTTGGAATGAAAATAACTAGTGCTATTGTGCATCATTCTGTGATGACAAGATGAAGGCAGGATTCATTTGGTTAACCAGATTTAGAAATAAAGCCCTATAGTTTTGCTGCCTCACCGAAAAGTCTTATCAACCACCACGGAAGAGACAAGAATGCTTACACTAAAAGAAATATCACCAGTATTTACCTAGAACACAAGATTCATCCCGATGACCAGAATTAGACAGAATGGAAAAGACAGAACCTTAGCAAAATATTTTCAAGTGATCCCCATCCACAAATACAGTTTTATTTGGCAAGTCAAGGGCCCACAGCAGGTGAAAACGTTTGCCTAGGTGACAGATGGTAGAGCCAGGCAATCATCAATTCGTGGCCACATTTTTCCATATACCATGCAATGGGCTTTTTTAGGGAACGCAGGCACTGACACCATGGTAGATCTTCTGGTCCCCATAATGCAAGACAGAACCTTATCTGAGTCCTATTCTTGGGCTGGTTGGATAAACCCACAGACCCAAAATACAAGCACTGTATTTTTGGAATAAAAATCTTTTTTTGAACTTTCTAAAAATGTCCACAAAAGTTATTCTCCATAGGTTTACTAAAACTCAGATTAATTTTAAGGCATTGACCATGTATATTTCAAGTGTTTTTTTAACATCAGACCCCTTGTCAAGGATTGTACCACCAGGGTGTGTTTAATCTTAAAAGTAAATCATATTTCCGTGAGAGTTAGTCATCAAAGAAAGCATAAAACCTGTCTGGAGCAGATTCAGGGGCAAACATTAATCAGTAATTCAAAACAGTGATTGAGGTGATTTTATTTGGGTTTAATTATTTTTCCTGAACAAGTTATTCCTCTTACTTTATCTTAAAATGTATAGCAAACTTGGTTTTATCAAAATAAAATATGCCTAATCATGGGACATCAATTGGAAATCAAGTTTTATCATTGCATAATGGTTTAATAACCTTGATAAATAAGGCTTGTGTCCTAATGAACACATTTGGTTAAAGAAGCTTATTGAAGTGAAATGAATCTCTTCAGGCATTTCTTTCTTAATGTAGGTATGATCTCATAAAAGGCTTAATTTGGTAATCTGGTAACAAAAATCATTAATTTTTCACTAACTTTGAAAAAATCAAAAGTATTGAAATAAACAAATAAAATTGACTCATTTAAATGCCAAGAGTATAATAAAAGCCAATTACTGAATTTTTAAAAATCCTCTTAACTTCCTCTTGTATGTGAGTACTGTTACTTTGATAGTAAGTCATTAACACAATATGTTGACTCCGACACACCTATTTAGCTAGCCATAATTGTGTAATCGAGAGCGCCGAAGTAATAGCACCATTGATGCAAACTGAGGACATTCCTTAATAATCTGTCAACTTTTCAGAGGGGAAGAGAATTTGCTTTGATGAAGCTGTTTATATCTATCACATCAGTGTTGACTGAAGTGAGTGACTCATTTAGTAACCATGGAAATAACGCCGAGGAGTATGAAGGGGGGAACAAGTGTGTAGGCTTCCAGATGCTGCTGCTTTTGTGGCAGCATCTGTTCAGGGATCCAAATCTGATTAGAAGCACATTTAATGTCTCAAAAACCCAAACTCATTTGGTTTTGCTTTCCCTTCACACTTTTGTTGTTTCTCTAGAATAGCCTCAAGTAAATATAAAACAAGGCAACCCAATACTTCACTCACAGGACCCTACGTTCTTTCCAGAAATGTGTCTCATATTTAAAGATGTGTGTGCAAATGTGCTAAAAACAGACCTCCTCCCAGACACATTTTTACTACTTCTATTTCTGAAATCCCTGGTCAATCTCCAGGCTCCCATACTATATTTATCTTTATGTTTATGTCTTTCTATAATATTTACCTTGCATCTGTATCCATGATTTTCTAATATATTAATACATATACACTTGTAGGACAAACAGACAAGAAAAGAACATCAAGAAAATAGGCAATCAATCTCCTAATTCACTCAACCTAAGTTATATGTGTATATACATCTCTCCATACTTATGTCTCTACGTGGTTTCCAAAACTATCATCTGTTTAGCTTAAGTAGCACAGAGTTCCTATCAAGTAAGCTTTGTTAGATTAAGTATCTTTGGGGATAGATCTTTTAAAAATGATCCATGAAAACTTTGGGTTTTTTTCTATTTAAAATAAAATTCTACTAATACGTTCCTTTGATATTCACCCAGGATTAACTGAAAGTCTACTATGTACAAGGCACAATGGAGAACACGAAAGTGAACAGAGCATGGTCCTTGCCCTCAAGAAAACATAAACACAAATAACAGAAAGTAAGACGAGACAAAGTGGTGAAGACAAGGAATTATAGTCACTTAAATGAAAGCAGGCAATTTATGTTATATATACAGCAGGCAACTTTGACATGGACCTCCAAGAATGGGTGTGATTTTAAGAGTGATTAGGAGTAATCCCAACGGAGGAAACATATAAAAGATGTGACTCAAAATCATATCTGCCTCACCACACCAGTCATGCGTTCCTGGGAGACAGGGACTGGTTTTGATGATCTGGGCACCCCTGAGACCCAGAACTATGTCAGACACATGGTAGGCGCCCAGTTAAAATGTGCCGATTTAACTCAAAGGCTGAAACTTAAAATGTGCATAAAAATGAGCAGCAAAAAGTCCAGTTTGGCTAAAGAACAGAAAATGAGAAGGGAAATGGAATATAACATCTTGAAAATTATGATGGGAACATACTGTGCTGGGCTTGATTTGGAATGTATAAATAGATAATGTGAAGTCACTGGTCCTTTTCAAAAGATTAACCTTGCAACAGTTGCACCATCAAATCGAGAAAGAGAGAGAGACAGAAAGAGGGATTGAGAGAGATGAGAGGGAAGACTAGAGACAGGAAAACCAATCAAAAGATTAAGATGATAATTTGTTTAATAAAATGGAATTAAAATGACAGAGATGATGACCCTGAAATTAATAGTAGTAGTTACAAGAACTCTATGAACAATAGCAAAAAAGTGATAAATACAACAGTAGCTAATATTTAATGATCAATGCTATACCCAGGCACAGAGTCAGAATTTCTATTAATTTACCTTTTGGGACTCTTACTGTAAAGTTGTAATTCACAAGTTTATAGGTGAGGACATTGAGACTTGGAGAGATTAAGTAACTCCCTCAAAGGAGCTCTTCTAGAAACTGTATTAGGATGTCACATTTTGTTTCATCCTCTGGAATAGAATTCTATGTGGTAGGTGTCAGAAACCCACATTTAGAAGCTTTATCAAATGAAGCTTCTCTTTTGAATACAAATAATTAGCTAGAGTAGTCAGCACCAGTGGTAACAATTCCAAACTAGAATCTCTGCAGCACGGTGCTTTTTGCAGGATAATTCCCACCCCTTTGTAACTACTGGATGAGAGCAGGCTGTAATGGTTGATAGCTGTTGACCCACAGAAGGCTGAAGTTCATTGTAAATATTAACAGGAGAAATGCTCGAAAATAGATGTCTAAATCTTTTTATGGAAATAGTCAAAGATTTACTGTAATTGCTTTTAAAAATAAAGCTCCCCATTAAAATATAAACTGGCAACACAACGCTATACGTGGTTCACTTTTTAAAAAAATGTACTAAGCATGTAAGGTGTGCAAGTTGCTGAACTAGAAGGAATGCGAGATAAACGGTGAAAAAGAAATTAGCCTTAATCTCACATGTATCACAGTGAGAGAAACAGACAGACATGAAATAGATAAGTATTCTAGTATTGCCAAAGGAGAGTGTTTTGAGAACATAGAAAGAATAATGACAGTCAATGCATCAGGCATATGAACAAGCCAGTTTTAGAGTCTCTTTCTGTGTTTGAGGTTATGAGGAATACATGCATGATTTCAGAGACTATTTTTGCCTGGGGGAAAATAAATTGTATGTTACAGGATTTACACAGATTAAAAACATTTTAAAAAGCACAGAAAGAAAGAGTAATTAATTAGGGAAAGGGAAGCCTTTAAGAATGGATGGGATTTAGGGAAACCAAAAGGTTAAGGAAATTCTATACCCAGATTGGGAAAACAGCATGACCGTCCATGGTGGGTGTGAGGAAGAGCAGGTAGACATGGCTGAAATGAGGGGCATGGTGGAAGCTGAGACTGGAAAAGAAGGATGGCGTCAGATCAGGGGATGGCCTTACAGTCACACTAAATTGTTAGAAGTTGACCTTGGACAACAGAGAGCCCTGAGAAGTTTTGGAAGGAGTGACATAACTGGGCTACGTTTTAGGAAAAGCCCTCTGGCAACAGGGTAAATGACGGCGAGGGGAAGTGGGAGAGTTAGGTTGGGTACCTCTACCTGAGATCTCAGAGACAAAGTATGGATCTGATCATCGGATGTTGCATTAGGAAACTGTTAGGTCAATTCTGCAAGTACCACAGCACTCCAGAAAATATTTGCTGTTGAAGGATAACTACCTCCTCTGGTAGCTACGAAGACCATTAACTAGCTGCTCATTCCTTTGTCTTCTTTCACTCTCTGTGCATAAAAATACTCCCAAGTAATCCATAAAAACACACCGAAGTGGTCCCAGCACAGCTTAAGATCTAAATTTATGGTGTCTTTTTTTTTTCTTAAGACACCCAAGCATCCTCCAAAAAAGCCAAAGATGTTATATGCAAGTCAAGAAGCCCAAGATCTTTCTTTTTTCTCCCAAGATTTTTTTAATACTAAGCTTCTTGGATTGTTAACTTTACCTGGAAGTTGAAACAATGAAAGGTAACTTATACCCTCGAAACAGCTTCCTGCTGTCCAATTGTAAAGAAACTGGTCTTCAGAATAGAGGAGTGAAATTACCTGGAGTATTCAAGTAATTTGCTAACACAGAAATGCTAAAAACACTGAAAATTGTTATTTCCTGGGTATCTGCCCTTTGTGTACATGGCACGCCAAGAAAAGTTTAAAGTAAGTAAAGTGATTAAAAATATGAGGCTGCAGTGAACCTCTAGTCTATGGATTAATATACTGCCACTTTCTCCTCGCTCCTTATAAACCCAGGACCTTTACATCACAGAAGCAAGGTTAACGTCCTGCTCTGTGACTATGAACTCTACTGTTTCTTCCTCAGCTCTACAGAGACCACTGAACTAGAAAGATGCATGCTTAAAGAGGAAGCACTACAAAACTCCCCAAAGCTGTAAAATTTCCAGTGTGAATAAGACACAGTTCCCACCTCGAGCCTCCAGATTCTGTATGCCTTAACAAACATTGGAAATTATTCTAAGGAAATTAATGGAATAAGACTTGGTAGTTCTTAAGGCAAATCAGCATCTCTGCTGCTTCTCAGTATTTGAACACTTATACTGGTACATTGGATCTTTTTTTTCCTCCTGGCTTCCCGTAAAGCTTCATAATTATTTTCTCACCATCCTCATAGAAACAGATTGCTCTGTTAACATCTATTACCTAGGTTTAAGATTATTAGAACATACCCTGTTCTATGTGATCTGTAATTCAAATTAAATTGGTGTTATTCTCCAGAAACATAAGATTGTTTTCAAAGTTCTTAAGGGAGATAGAGCAAAAGAATCCTTTTCTTCGTGTTTTCAGTGAAGTTGCTGCTACACTCCAGCAAGAAGGCATCTGTATTATTTCAGGTGCTTACCTTTATGGCCAAAGTTGTGCCCAAAATACAATATACCTTTAAGTGGCTCTGGGATTGATTAATTTCTCAGATATTTTCCTTCTTCCCTCCATGATGATGTGAAATTCAGCTCTGACCCACTTCAGTTATTACACAAAATAAAATTATACTGAGTCTTACAAAACTGGCTATTTTTCTGGCATTTTGGGTTCCCATTTTGGGTAGAGTTTTGGGTAACAGTAAAGGATGGTTAAGAAAAGCTCAGGTGCTTCTGGTGAGCAGACACTTAATATCAAGGATTCTCAATGCTTCAGCCATTAGTTAAAGGAAGCAGGAGATGAAGCTCTTAGGCCCAACACGGGGATGAAGGGATAGGACCTCTCTGCTCTCTTCCAAGTCCTACTCTTTCAACAGCTTTCCCAAAATTCTGTCCCAGAATAACTTATGATCCATGCCTGATTATTTTTTATCACCAATCACATGCCACAAACAGACTAATCGTAGAGCACAATTCTGCCAAGGCTGAAGTGATGTTCAGGATTTCTACACCTCTAAAGATATCCAGAAAGTCAACCTAGCTGCTTCATGCTAAACTCAATTAGAATAAGTTCCAGAAACACTTTTCCAAATAATACCACTTTCTAATTAAATAACCATGTGAATAATAATAATTTAAAATAAATCTAATTGTTCATAGCTGATGAGGATTGAAGAAGCATTTTGAGATTCAAAGAATTAGGAACTCTCCTATCTCATTAGACTTTCATGGATGTTTTTCATTAAAAAAAAAAACAAAACTCGGGGGCTTCCCTGGTGGCGCAGTGGTTGAGAGTCCGCCTGCCGATGCAGGGGACACGGGTTCGTGCCCCGGTCCGGGAAGATCCTGCATGCCGCGGAGCGGCTGGGCCCGTGAGCCATGGCCGCTGAGCCTGCGTGTCCGGAGCCTGTGCTCCGCAACGGGAGAGGCCACAACAGTGAGAGGCCCGCGTACAGCAAAAAAAAAAAAAAAAAAAAAAAAACAAACTCAAAAAGTAACACATTCTTCCCTGACAACACGGTCATAGCTGTTTCATCACCCTGTCTAGAGCCAGTGACAAAACATGATCTCCTTTCTATTTATCTTTTGCAGATTATTCTGAAGTATGATTTGTTCTAACAGCTGTTACAGAACTCATGACCTTTTGACAGGTATCAACAGTGCCCATTTATATAATTACGTGGGACTTTAATTATTGTTTTGGCTAAAATCCAAACAACTTCTCATTTTTCTCCCTTACTGCATTCTACTACCATTAAGAAAGCTGTTTTGGAGAAAAATTATAATCTCGCATGATAGTTTTCTTTAAATTATTTGGAAGTTGAGCAACATAGGAATAAAAGTCTATAATTTCTAAGAGGAAGACCTCAGTTCTCTGGAACAGGGCTTTTCCTCAGGTGATTGGTTTAGTCTCCTAAAAAAGTTCTTGTTTTCCTCATTTTTTTCAGTGCATGTCAATACAGAAACCATTTTTCTCTCCAGAAAGATCTAGGTATTTTTTTCTTCTACTTTAAGGTAAAGTACTTGGTTTATTTGAAACTGTGGTCTCGGGTTCATCTTCTGGTTATACCCCCAAAATTCTTTCTCCATAATTGTTTGGTTCTCAACCCTGTTTGCATTTCACATCTGGATCAAAATTCCAATTAAAAGTGACAAAACAGGGACGAGGGCAAGACTTTCACTGGTTGCTCCACAAAGTTTGCTTACATAAGCTTCAAAGAGCTGCTACCTGTTGTTATTCTTTGAGAAGGTTAGGGCACCAATTCAATTACCGTGGAGATTTTTGTCTACAAATAGATTATAGATCAAACATTTCTATCATACTTGAAAGAGTGCAGGGTGGGGCTGGAGGGAGGAGAAGGAATTAGGAATTTAGTTTTCATTGTAGCTGATTTTTTGTTCACAGTGTACATTGTCCTAGATTCTCTCACTTTAGCCTCTGACCAACCCCATGAGGGAGACAGACCAGGAACTCTAGAATCATCCCCACCGCAAAGGTAATGCCTTTCTTGGCTGAGAAATGTTTCTGAAAAAATTTTCCAAATGTCTAGAAACCTTCACTTTGTCCCTGTTCCTGTATTGCAAAGACAGAATACACTCTATACACAATGCAGTACACACAAGGTAAAATACAACTTGATTCATTGTTTGGTTGTAGCAATCTTCTCACTTGTAAAGAATGTTTACATTATATGTGAATAATCAGAATCTACTGTTATAATATCAACTCAGGAAAAAGGAAGAATTCAGGAAAAAATAAGGAATTTAAGGCATTTTTAGAACTTGTTTTCTAAACCTCAGAATAAATCATTTTGTTTCCCTTAAGACATTCCATGGATATTTTGCCTTTTATGGTTTTTGGCCCTCTTAATCTTTAAATAATTTTTACTGGAAATGATCAATAAGGGAATAAATAATAGGCTTGAAGTGCTTTATACTTAAAGGCTTTATGGATTTAAGAGTTCCATCTTATTTAATATATCATGTTACCTGTTTGTTGTGCCTAGGGCTGTTTCTTGAGGTATTGAATCACTTCAAACTCCACTGAAATTCTTCTTTAAATGTGTTATCACTAGTGATTAATAATATCTGTCTGGAAACTTAAATTTTATATTTAATTTAGGCACTTGTTTTCAAATTGTTCATTTCAGGAATTCAATTAACGCATAGTAATGTTAAAAATTAATACAGCTCTGTGCATGTCTTTGGAGTATTTCTTCAAACAAAGGCTCACTCCAAACTTTTTATGTACAAAACATTGTGTTTAGACATGGGATAGTAAACATTGGAACATGGAATGTAGGTCTTGACCTGAAGGAATTTATAGTCCAATGGAGATGATAAGACATTCAAGGAAGAGTGGGAGGAAAAACGGAAGGAAGGTAAGAAGGAAGGAAGGAAATAAGATCTTTGAAACAGATGCAGGGGTTATAGTGCCGCCAGGGATATATTTGCTAGCCAACATTTCACTCAATCTGTGACAATTAGAAGGAAAATAAAATCTACTATAAAATTGGAGACGTTCTCCTTATAACTATGCATGAATATAAATTGAATGAGAAGTTATGATTTGCTGGATTCCAACCATGGTAGTCCACTCATTGGGATAAAAGTTCAGTGCTGTTAAAGATCCAAAATAACAGAGGCTTAACTAAGGGAGATGTTCATTGCCCACTCGTATGAAAACGCAGATTGGTATTGCTGTAACTACCAGGGGCCCAGTCTCTTTCCTCCACACTCAACATACGGCCTCCCTTTTATGGTCAAGATGGCTGTTTCAGGTCTGTATTCCAGCCAGCAGAGAGGAAACAAAGGGAAAGCAGAAGGCACCCCCTTCCCTGTAAGAACCTGGCCCCTTGGCGGGTGCACACATAATTCTTTTCACACTCACCAGCCAAACTTTAATCACAAAGGAAGGAAAACTGAGAAATGTAGTCTTGGAGAGATTGGGCGTGAGAGGGCAGCTAGGTATGTCTGCCATGGCTAGTAACCGTGCTACAGTCTCCTACCGAACTCCATTACTATGGATGAGAAAAGTGATCATTTTCTTTTTTGGCCACATATTACTAGAGCTTTCATTTTCAAAAACAGATGAGAAATGCATCCTGGATAATTTCAGCAACCAAAGGAGGATTTCTCACTTCGTCAAGTGCTACCCTCCTGCAGCTGAAAGCTAACACCTTATGCTAAGTTAGTCAGAGCCAAATACAATTAATTAGATTAAGCTTGTCACTAAAATATCAAGACAAATGTTCTTGAAACATGGCACTTTCTCCCTTTGCCTTTTTTCCCCCCTTGTCTGGTTTATTTACAATAAAAGTAGGTTGAGGGATGGAGTTGCAGAAACTGATCCCTTATAACTGTTACTCTATACATCACATAACTGATAAGCAAATGCTGGAGGGAAAAACGTACCTGAATTGTGTTAGCATAGACTGCCCAGCCTGGATCACATTTAATAATTAATTACGGTGTGTGGTTCATGCTGGTTTGAGAGCCTTTATAAAAATACTACAGGCAAGTCTGTATATGTCATTCTCTAAGGAGCTTTCTCGATTTAGTACCAGAGCTGTGACTTGCACCTGCTGCTTCTCCAAATCAGAAAAGACTGAATTTTCCTTTTCTTCCTTCCCTCCTCCCTCTCTTCTTTCCTTCCTTCCTTTTCTCCCTCCCTCCCTCCCTTCCTTCCTTCCTCCCTTTCTTTTTTTTGTCACCTCTAAGAAAATGATTTGCCAGAGTAGTTTTTAAAATGCACCGTTTAAGAATTCTATGACACACCTTTATTTATGCAATAGACAACAGACAAGCTGATTTTTAGAAAACCAGTTCTCTTTTAGAGTCATTGGGCAAACTCGCTATTTAATGGAATTTAATAATACATTTGTAGAGAGTATGACTCATCTGTAGAGCAAAAATAAATCATCTAACGGTTCCTGATTTCAAACTCTGTGTTTCCACATGGGCAGGTTTGCTTAGAACTAACCTGCAAAGGAAATTGTAGCACAGGACTGCTCTTCCAAAGAGGAATCAGAAAATTACGAATTGTGGAGATCAAGGAAACATTGTCTAGAAGTCCAAATCTCTCATCTGCACATGAGGACACACCAAGTCCACAAAGATAGAAAGATCCCACCCAGTTAGCAAACAGAACCTGGATCCCAGGTTCTCCCCAATCCCAGAAAAGTGCACTGTCTGTTGCTTAACACTCGGGACTACATGACTTTTAAGTGGAATAAACATAGATGTCCTTGTGCACAGAATCTGATTAATATGTAGCTAACCTTAGGTAGCCTGGAGCACGTATATACCAAATTTGTAACCGTCACTGAGAGTGAGGTGATAGTCAACAGCTACCAAGACAGGAGATTTAAGAAAACCTCAGCTTTCTCTTTGCTTCCTTGAGCTTTTCCTACTTTGGCGAGTCTGCTCTTTTTATCTAAATGTGTGGCTTTCCAACTTTTTGAAGTTTCATATACCTGATCCTCTAACTCTTGGGTGGTGATGAGCTGTATTCTGGGCACAATAAAATAATGCTCATAATCATAGTGAAAATGATAGCTTATATTCCCTTAATCATTTTTAGTGCCAGGGACTTTCCTAAGCATATTATTTTCTAAGTATATTACATATATTATTTCATTCCATCCTCACACTAATCCTGTGAGGTATGTACTGTTATTTCCCCCATTTTATAGTTGTGGAAACTGAGGCACAGAGCATGTAAGTAATTCACCCCAAGTCCCGCAGCTAATAAGTCGTAAGAGTTATTGTTTACACCCAAGTTGTCAGTTTCAGTCACTACAACATGTTAGCTCTCATAGAAAAAGAATTCTATAGCTCACAGCATATATAGCTGTACATATACAGTATGCACAGAAGATGGTATGGCATAACGAAATGAGCCTTAGTCTTGGGGCCAGAAGGGTTACAGTCTTTTCTTTTACTTCAATCCAGAGGACTGAGCTAATTATCCTCCTCAGTGCGTGGAACCATATCTCTTTTGACCCATGCTAGGCTCCTACGTGTACGTGTAAGCACTTCTTTTAAGCCATAAGCCACCCACTGTATCTATGCATGATACTAGTATACTATTTTTGAAGAAATTACTAAAAAATTATGATTCCATTTGATTAAACAAATAATATGTATTAAACACTGGTAACATGCCAACCACATTGGCATGTGGAGAAATACTGGCCCTGCTCAGATAACAATTCTTAAAATTCTACTACATTTATCTTCGTGGCTCCCTTAATCTCCTCCCTTCATGCAAAACGGCCCAGGATTCAATACTTCACTGCAAGTAACAGGAAAAACTGATTCTTAAGCAATCACTGCCTTTTTTTTTTTTTTTAAACTTCTGGCATTCTGACAGTGGGGCGGTTATGCCCTATAATCAAAGGAAAACATAAACCGGTCATCTCCTAGCAACTCACTGAAGATTACTCCCAGGGAATAATTTGTGTGGCTGAGTCTGAGCGCATGTAACTTTGAACTTTGAAGCCAGCAGAGCTCCTGCTCTGGCCATTAACTCTTTTCAGTACCCTGAAGATACAATGAACCCGTTTTTGATGACGTTGCGGGAAGAACGGGCACCAACATGTCCCAAGCAGGGGCAGTTCTATGTGAAAGGAACTGAAGAGTTTTATAATCTTTTTCGTTGTCTTTAAAAATCTAATTGCAGTGCAGTGTCACTAGTCATCAAGATCATCTTGCTGCTCTGCGGTTCCCCTTTGCCGAAGCCTGTTCCCTGCCTCTCTCATATAAAGGGACATCTGTCGCCTAGGGTTGGACAGCGTCATGGCATCCTTGCCCTCCCTGATGTGTCCTCCCGGTGGGCTTCTTTCTCTGCCGGCACAGTCTGGCATGCTGATGAGACCAGTCAGTCAAAATCGGCTCCTTGTCAATCTGACGAAGCCACTGCTCTCGGATCCTTCGTGTGCCAAATGAAGGGGCAATCAAAGCAGATTTTATTCGGCCATCTGTGCACTAAAGAAGCAAATGTGACGCTAGGAGAATTCATGTCATCTCATCAATTCGGGAGTTAATACACTCCTTCAAAGTTCTTAGTTTATAAAAAGAGAAAACCCTACTAGAGAATTCATGTGAATGAATGACCATGGCAAGAAAGGGACCCACATCTGAAATGAGTCAGCCACTAGTCCTAAGAATCAACACCAAAGAAACATTCACTTTTAACGGTGATACGAGTAACATTGTTGGCATGATGTGCCAGACTGATCCACTTTCAAATGCTTTATGTATATTAATCATTGGATCTTTAACACCGTTAGGAGGCTGGCACCACTGTTATTCCTACTTACAGAGTGGAAAACTCAGGTTCAGAGAGAGGATAAGTAGGTTGCCAGAAGGTATCCGTGGGGATATGGTAGAATGGGCTTTTAACCCAGTTGGCTTGGCCCCAAAGTCCTGATCACCGCACTAGCAACCCCCCCAACCCCAGCAGCAGGCATTATCCTGCACCGATCCCAGCTCTCTGTCTGGAAACTGAGGGCAGAAGGCAATGATGCTACAGTTCTTGAAAGTGCTCATAATTCAGATCGTAAACATTAGTTCTGAAATACTTTTTCTATGAAATCCTCTGATGCAGAAATTACGTCTCTTTCTCTCAAGAAAAGGAAGAGGACTGCTTTCTTTTAGGTCTCTTGCTGTGGTTTGTATATGGAAAAGTATTCTTGTTCTGAGCAGACTAAAAGATGTCATCAACTTTAGGTTTTCTCTGTGCCCCCCCAGTAGAGTTGCATTATAGGACACTGTGCAGTGAGCATGAATAGCCTTCTTTTAAAAATATTCTGTTATATTCCAAAAACACTTACTGAGCGGTTAGTATTATTATTTATCTTTTGAGCATTTAGTATTTTTCATTTATTATTTATGATCTCTGTCTTTAAGCCATTTATACTCAAGAGAGAAACATGAATGGGGCTGTCACTCATGCATACGTGTGAGGATTCTAATTCCGTCTACATTTTCAGTCTTTATATTTCAAATTATTGAGCCCCAGAAATTTTCTGCTCACTACATAAAACAGTGTTTCATCTACATTTATCAAAAAAAAACCCTTTTGAAATGCGAGGAGTGTCTTAATCCTGCTAAGTGAGGGCTCAGTAGAATTAATTTTACCAGTGCTTTTTCTGATTTTAAAATTTCAGTCCCATTTTTATTCAGCCTTGATTATTCTGGGCTGAATTAAAATGTTTCTTCTTTAATCTGAAAAGTTATTTTATTTTGTTTTACATCTGTCCCTCTGGTCTTGCTCTATGCCTTTTCTTAACTTTGTTATCTCGTTCTTAGCATGCAGGAATATTTCTTGGAGAGAAAAGCTATAAAGTGTTGGAGACTAAATTAATATTAAAATAGAATGCATTTTGTTAAGACCCTTTTTGCCTTATTGTCTGGGATAATTTCATTTTACGCCTGTTATGTCAACATAAGTATGAATGACACTCCCTTTCACTCTTAACACTGCTCTCTCTGTTTAGGCAAATTATATAGACATGCTTTCCAAAAGCAGTATAAAGCTAATGATTAGTAAATTTGTTTTTATTTGCAAATGAATTCATGTATATTTACTAGAAAATCTTGATATTTCCTGAAACCTTTCTTGAAAAATGCCACTGTAAAGTAGGTTTGTTTTGTTTTGTTTTTTTGACAATGATTTACAAGGCTTTAACTTGTGGTCCCAAAACACAATTTCTTATCTTGTCATAGAATCATGTGTTCTGAAGTTGACTTAAGTGAAAGTCTAAAATCATTCGAGATACACAGGTAGCAAGATGGTATTACTTATTGCTATTGTAAAACACATCTCTGTGCAAATTTTAGGATACAAGTTCTCTGTGGTAATGAGGTAGAAAAGGACCTAAAGCAAATTTAAGTAAAGATTTAAATAAACATTAAGTTTGTGTAATCTGCCATCACTCTACATGATGCCAGCTCAGTGTATCCATGAAACTCCAGTATAGACCTGGTATGGACCATGTATAGACGGAGTATAGAATCAGAGGGCTAGCTATGGGGACCAGCGGTGCTTTGAGGCTCACTGTAAGACATTGCTCAAAAATATACTACACTCCAGCCTGTTGGCTGCTCCCATTATTCGAGATACTCCTTTGGAAAGAAATTGAAGACAACCCGATAAAATTTAAATGGGTTATTTTTATAAGGCAAAACTTCACCACTCAGAATCTTAACAAAACTCGATGTTTTGATAATGTAAGATAGGACATCCGCCATACAGCCAATTAAATAATGAAGGTTCTTACCACCAAGAAAGTAATTTTAGGGCTTCCCTGGTGGCGCAGTGGTTGAGAGTCCGCCTGCCGATGCAGGGGACACGGGTTCGTGCCCCGGTCCGGGAAGATCCCACGTGGTGTGGAGCGGCTGGGCCCGTGAGCCATGGCCGCTGAGCCTGTGCGTCCGGAGCCTGTGCTCCGCAACGGGAGAGGCCACGACAGTGAGAGGTCCATGTACCGCAAAAAAAAAAAAAAAAAAAAAAAAAAAAGAAAGTAATTTTACCATTATACTTAGGATAGGTGATAGCTATCTATCCCATTTATAGAATTGAAAGTTAAGATCACAAGTAGTGGTAGTGATTCTAAATTTCACTGAATTGCGGTGTCAGTGCTGTGTGGAATCAATGCCCGTGATCAGAGTCCAAAGTTGGATGGTGATTGTTTGTCTGGTTTCACATGAGAAGACAACAAAGGCAAATAATGTTCATACTGGTCAGTATGAACAGTATTAATCTATGCAATGCTGCAGCATAATGACAGCAGAGCTATTAGCAAATAATAATGATTATAGTTTCTATTGATCCAATTATAAAACACTGACTTTGTCCACTCTTTGACTTTCTCTTGCACTCTGGTCCACAACAGCAATATTTGTCACTGCTGCCTAAGTGGAAACGTTGACTACCTCTTTGCATTTACTAAAGGGGGGAAAAAAGATTGATTTCAAGAATTTGTAATCTCCTCCCTTTTCGCCTAACTACGCTGTGAGGAGCCACAGGATGCCAGTGTGTAGGCGGAACCTCTCTGGAAGCTCCACCCCATGACTGAATTTCCTGCCTCTGAATCACTTTCCCCTGATAAAAGTCCCTGGTCTTCTGAGCTTACATTCTTAAGGTGGGAAAGAGGTAATAAACAAACATGGAAGATGAGAGATAAGAAGGGTTCTGAAGAAAAATACTTGTAAAGGGTAAAGGAAATATGGAGGAGGAATTTTATATGGGGTGGTTAGGAAAGATCTCTCTGATAAGGTGCCATTTGAACTTAGACCTGAAGGGCTAAAGGAGAGAGCCGGGGATAAGGAGCTCGTGTTCCAGGCAGAGGCAGAGACCCTGGGACCATCTGAGCTTGGCGTGTTCAAGGAGCAGGGAGGAGGTTGGCAAGCCTGGGGCAGAGCAAGCAAGGAGGCAGTGGCAGGATGGCGCCTGAGGTCTAGTGAGGGCCCAGGACATGGAGGACCCTGTAGGCTGTGGTAAGCACGGGAGGTGAGAGGCCATGAAGGGTTTCCACCGGGGGACTGAGTGATCGCTCTCGGGCTCTGGAGACATCATTCTGAGCACTTAGGGAACAGTAGAATGCAGATGATATAAGCAGGTAAAAGGAGACCAATCATAAGCCTCCTGAAATAGTTCAGATTTAGACTAAGGTGAAAGGTGGTAGTGGAGAAGGTGGTGAGAAGTATTTGGATTCTGGATATATTTTGAAGGCAGAGATAGTAGGATCTGCTCATAAATGAGGGTCAGGGATGGAAGGGAAAATATGAGTCAACTGTCATGTCACTGCTGTTGGTCAGAGTGACTGAAATGGTGACGCTGTTTACGGAGAAGGGAAAGGCTGTGGGGGGAGAGGCTGGGTGGTGAGGTGAAATGAAAGGTCAGGTTGATGTGCTTGGTGGACATCCAAGTGGACACGGTCAATAGGCAGGTGATGTTCCAAGCCTGGCATGCTGAAGACAGGTAGGGGCTTGAGAAGTAAATTTAGGAATCTTCAAATGGTTGTAATTTTAGGTTACATAGTCCCTTTTTCAAACACATTCATATCTTACTCTGCCACAGTTTCAAGTATGATTGCCTAAACCCCAACATAAGTTGGGGAATTTTGCTTGGGTTCAGTGTAGGCCCAATTGTGATGAAACAAAAAAATAATACAAAAAGATGATGGAGGTAAAAACACAGACCAAGGGTGGAAGGACACCAGAGATGTGCTTCACCAGCTCTGCCATTTTTGCAGGTGCTTTGACCCTTAGTGCTCACTTCGATGAGGCTGTACAGCAAGAGACCGTGTGAACTGAAACACTGGTTACACCTGTAAATTCCTGCAGATTGCTCTAGCTGAACTCGAGAAATGAAATATCTGTAATAAAAAGTTGTCAAGATCTGTTACATAAATCTATCGCTTTGTAGAAGGCATTACATTGGTTTTAAAATAATGCCAAATATCTAATTAGTAGGATCCTTGCTATGTTTGGGATATAGTTATTTGCAATTTACGAATAGAGCTATGACTCAGTTTTGCATCTCTGATGGCCCATGAGCGTTTACCCGAAGAGCTTATTTCCTCCCAGCCCCATCAGGCACGTGGTCTCTCTGCGTCTCCACTGCCAGTGGACCCGCTTGTTCCCACGCAGTGTGGGCAGCAGACTGGTGAGTGCTCACTTTGCATTAGCATCCCCCGCTAATGTACGACACAAGGTCCATAACTCATAATACAGGGGCTCCCACAGCACAAAAGCAGCTGTATATCTCACACAGAAAACAAAGACAGAAACAAAAACAACTCAAGTGCTGGAAACTAACGACCATAATACAAAGACAGGTATCATGCCATCATGCGGGAAGGAACTTAAGTGGTAAATATTGGGCAAAACATATTTAATCCATCTTGACAGTTTGGGGGTAAATGTAGATCTAATCAAAAACAAAACAACTCAGACACACTTAATCAGCAGTAGAAAAATTCCCTTTTGCCTGTTTAATAAAAAAATGATGTAAGTAATAAATTTAAACACTTTATACTTTTTGTCCACTAACATGATGTTATTTTGTGTCCCAAGATGAGGAACAATAAAGGAATTCACAGCCAGCAGGCCTCAAGACTGAGGCAGTATTTTGTATCTTCTAGTTTAGACTTTAAGATCTCTGGGCTAGGGGAAGTTTTGTGAAAGCAAAGCTAAAATAATAATGATGACTTTCAGTCCTGGGAAGAAGAGGCACAGCATGCTAGAGGTAAGGAAAATCAGAGGTCAAATCCCCCCCCCATTTTACATATGAGGAAACTGAGGCCAAAAACTGTAAGTGACTTCATCTCTCCTCTCAAGGAACTTACAACTTGCTGGAAAGGCAATGCATGTAAAAAGTTAAAAAGTTAAATACAATGGCAGTCATATCAGAATGTTGCAAGAGAGTTTATGATTCAGTGTCAGAAGAATGGCACATGTGGTGAGCCTGTAGAAGTATGCAAAGATGTGGGTGATTGGGCCAGAGTGGGAGATATGAAGAGCTTGAACCAAACTTTGAAAAGCAAGTGAGCATGCTTTCAATAAAGGAAGACGGGATTTTGAGGTCATCAAAGATATTAAAGGGTGCATGAAGGTTTATGTTAGGGAATTTTTCTGCCAGGTCACAGGGATATATTCTTTTAAATGTAGGTGTGTGGGTGTGCTATAATTTACTTTTATGCTTATGTTTATTTCATTTTAAAAGTAACAAAAATGCATCACAAACTCTTGGAAAATTGCAGAAGAAAGTCACCAATAATTACCCCTACCCTAATACAAAAGATTAGTCTGTCTTTGAAACCTGCCATTTAGTTTCAGCAAAATGTAAGCTGTTTTATTGTAAATTTAGTTTCCTTTTACTGAAAAAAAAAAAAAAAAAAAGAACCTGAAGAGCTCTTTGGTTCACAGAAGGACTGAATTGAAATTTTTGATGAACAAAAGAAGAGGAATTCAAGTTTAAGCATAATCGGCTCAGTCTTTTGTATAAAGTATTGATAAATATTGAAAAACCTGCATGGAGAGAAAGAGAAGAAAGGGAGAGGAGAGCCGGGGAGCTGTACACTCTTACACATGTAGAGGTAGGTACGGACGTAGCTGAAGTTTGGAAATCCAGAAATACTGTTCTAATTCAGATTTTAAAAGATGAAGATTTTAAAGGTTCAGATATATAAAAGCAATGATAAAGATAATATTAAACTGTCTTGAAAGTATTTGTTTCTTTGAAAGATGCTTGCTTTTAGAAGATTACTGATTGTGGGACCTTTTCCCTCTCGCCTCAACGATGTGAAGGTTGTCAAAACCACATTTCCTGCTTTTTTCCTGTTTTATTGGCGTGACCAGGAAAGCACTGGGAAAGGAGAGAGATGGAAGCAGGCATCACAGAGGGTGGAAAGAATAGGTGAGATAATTCCAGGGAGAACCAAAATAGCTAATTAGTCTTTTGCCAAACGTATATGCAGTAATTTACTTTTTATAAGGTTTGTTCAGTGGAATAAAGTGATTTCATTTTTGAATGTTCCTGTGATTCTAACTAAAATATGACTCATCCATCTGATGGTTCATTCTTCCTCTTGAGACTAAACCTTCAGAATCAGGATGAACAAGGGCTTAATGGAGCCATACATGGTGGCTCTGATGATGGCTTTTGTGCTGGCAAAGGACTCAAATGCCGTTTGTGCTTCCTGTCTTTGATATTTTTTGTGTATTTATGGCAATAGAGTTTCTTGACCAAATTTATTTATTATGGGTTATTGTGTAGTAACATATGTAAACTTAAGGAAAGACATGTAACCTTTTGTTTGCCAGGATGTCCGTACGTTTTTGAAGATGCTGCTTTACTGGGGTGTGAGCGTTTTTACTCCTCATGTAGGAGTGTCTTCTCCTCTAGGAAGTAAGAGTCCAAGTCGTCTCTGCTTTAAGCTCATTATCTGATTCCCTGAGAGCCACCCAGGGTCCAGACTGTGCCCTTAGCACAAAGGCATAGAGGAAGCCTGGGCACCTTAAAGTGATGAAGATGCGCAGGGTGACTGTAAAGATGAGCACCCTCTGATTGTGATGTAGAGGGATGAAAAGATGTAGAGAGATGTGACAAATGCATCAAAGAACTGCCACCACTGGGTTGGCGGGGCAAGCAATGATACCTTCAGCATCAAAAACAGGGCTCATCCCACTGAAACAAATTTGCCAAGAGCCTTGTGCCAATGATAAAAGATATACAAGGAAGTTTACATGAACATGTGTTTTAGAGTAGTTATGCTAGGCCTGTGCATTTTCAGTATTGTTCATTACAAGGTATACTGTACATTGATCAATCCAAATTATGACAGTCCCACACTCAAATTTTGGTCAATAGCCAAACTATATATTATAAACTGTTGTAATTCTAAAGCTTCTTAGATCTAAGAAAGACATTACAGTGCAGTGTTTAAGAACACAAACTCTGAAGCCAAACTGCCTAGGTTCTCAAGCTTGACTCTGTTACTTAATAGCTGTGTGACTTTGGGCAAGTTTCTTAACTTCTCTGAGTTTTTGTTTCTTTAGTCAGTAAAATAACAATAGTATTTACCTGGTTTGGTTACTGTGAGGCTCAAGTGAATTACTGTGTATGTAATATTGTTAGAATAGTTCCCAACACATAGAAAGCACTTAAATAGGAGCTATTATTATCATTTAAGTTCTCTGGCAAGGAGTTCGTTGATAAGCAAAGCAATAAGAAGCATGTATATAAATATTCATGGCAGCTCTAGACAAGAATGGCAAAAATCTAGAAGCAACCCACATGCTCACTTAGAAGAAAGCAAATATATAAACTGTGGTATATTCACACAATAGACTATTATAGGGAAGGCAAAAGGAACACACTACAGAAACAGGCAGCAACAGGGATAAATCTTAGGAATATGGTTATATCCAGAACAATGACATCATTACAAAGATAAAAACAACAAAAATGAGTGTACTTGTAGAAGATGTATAAACATATATCTTCAATGAAAGGAGATAATAAGGAAAGCAAGAGAATGACCCGCATGGAATTCAGAATGATGGTTATTTCAGGTGTCCGGAGGCAAAGGATAGAATAATGGCCAAGACCATCTGGTTAGATGTAGCTTCCTTTCAAAGGCTATCTTTTGTTTTAGATGGTGGGTATGTAGGTATTTAGTGATAAGTAAGAGAGGGAGGGTGGGAAGGAGATGTACATGGATTATGATTAGACCTTGTCACAAGCCAAGGATTACAATTTATCCAGTTGTGTATACTTGAGACCCACTCACCCCCCCACAAAGTAACAGCAATCATTGTGTTGGGATAAGGAGTGGTAAGCTAGATATGAAGAGCTGATATTATCTGCCTTGCTGTCCCCTACCTATATACCACTGGAAGATATCCGTTTAGTGTTCATTGCTGTCCTAGGAACACGAAGCAATAATATTAGTCCCTGTATCACTGTTAACCCTCATGCACTCCCATCTCCTGACTCTGGATTTTAAATTATGCTTAACCTGTATCTGGCCCTTGTAAAGTCCAGAGAGCTAAAAATGCATATCCTCTCACACCCAAATCTCTTGGCCAAATGAGCTGTGCAGCTGAGATAGAGGCATAGTATCCTTTCCAGGGCTAAATGTCTCTTGTTTAATACAGAGTTGAGGGAGACGGAGAGGGAGTTGTCAAGGGTGAACCCCAAGTTCTGCTTATACAGTGCCTGCCTTTCAAATTTTTTGAGTTATGAATTAATGCATTAAATAATGAATGAATGCTGCCATCCTCTGAGGTAGGGCATGCTAGAAAATGGGGTGAGGTTTGGGGAGAAGGGAATACCATGAACCCAGCATGAAATGGGAAATAAATATGAAGTATATTTGAATTTTAACTTAAATGTATCAATTTACAAATGAGGATAATCAGATAATCAGGGTCTAGGCTGCCATTTACTTTTGATGATATTAAAAGCTAGGTTCTTAAAGAAAATGCTAGCATAAATACCTAAACTACATAAAAAACCTTTTATGAAACATTTACTGCATGTAATTTGATGCCATATGTACTAATCATTCTTATGTGTTTATTAAACTAGGACCCCAAAGAACCCATTTTTGGCATTATTTCCTGGACCTAGAGTTAATCCATGTTTTTAAAGGAAAATAAATTGTTTCTTCACAAACATTCGCTAATTCATACTTCTCCTTAATTTGATTGTCTTTCTCAATGACTTTAACTTAATGACACATTTATCACATAGTTACTATACAAATAACCTAATATATTAAATCATAATTTATGCCAAGTAAACATTCAAATTCCAAAGATTCTGAAAAGGGGAACAGGCTGATTGAAATTTCTGTGGGTCATAAGACTTTGGCAACTTGCTTGTGAGCCTGATGCCAAACTTCAACATTAACCAAAGCATGTAACAGCAATCATCCACGTGAAAAATAACGTGAAATACCACTGTACTTCCCATGCTATTATAGTTTAGCAAGTGATGACATGACTAATTCAGCCAGTAAGAAAATGTAATGAAAATACTAGTTTGGAACACAATGTGCTGAGATCTTTTAGGCTTTTGTTTCCTCAAAGGTCAACAGACTTTACTCTCTGAAATACGAGATATGCAAAATAATGTAACATTTGGAATTTGAAACCGCATTCTTGACCTGTTTTTTCCACTGCAAATTCTAATAGAAAACCAAAAAAATCAATGATTCTTGTCACTCCCAATATCCCTGACACCATCACACCACCCATAATGAAGAAAGCTTTAAAAAGGTGGTAATAATTTATTGACTGAAGTTTAATTTTAGACAAATAGTTTTGGATGTACATTTATAAAATGGATATTGTTTTAGGTGAGATGAAATCCTAAAATTGATCATCTCCATTGAAGGACACGTGAGATAATATGGGAAGACATGTTATATAGAAAGAGGTCTATAGATCTCATTTCTGGATTTAAGTAAACTAAGCAGCTAAGAGGAAAACATCCTTGGATGATGGCTTGGACTTGTACTAATACACATCTATCTCATACTGATGCTATTAGAAATACAGATCTTTTAAAATCTCTTTCTTCTGAATTTTAATGTGTAAATGAGTCATTAAAATATTGACTTCCAGTAAGATTCTGCTTTATATTATATACAATCATATTAGTAAGCATATTGGTTTGCACTGTAAAGGTTCGCAATAAATACAAGTCAGCTAAATATACCCTTCTTGGATTTAAGAAAATTTCACACCATAAAAGGACCTTATATGCTTTTGAATTTTAAAACAAGCTTTTCATTTTATAAATTAAAACACTCAGGCAGAAAGAAGTACAGAGATTTGCCCAAGCACATATACACACATCAGACTAAACACTGATACCCACTTTAATACAGTGAAGAATATAATGGAATGTTAAGAGCATGTACCTGAAAGTTCCCTAAAACATGGGTTGTTAAATCCTGACTCTGCCACTTACTAGCTGCTGATGAGGGTATATGTATATTTCAGAAGTCGCCCCTCCCACAAAAAAGAAAGTTGCTAACGTTCTGGCCCACCCATTATCTTTTGCTCCTTCCCAATATGAGCTATATTTTCTTTTTTTTTAAATTGAGATGTAACTGACATACAACATTTTGTAAGCTTAAGGTGTACAAATTGTCGATTTGATACATTTATGAATTGTAATATGATGAGCTCCGTTTTCTTACCCTGACACAGGAAGGGCAGACAGGCACCATTCCCACAAGGATGAGTTCACATTAGAAAATAGAAAAGTGATCGCTCTCCTCAAATATATTTGCTAGAATCGGTGTGATAGCACATGGGCACAACACCGTTTCTAGGTTTCCAAATGTTGTGAGAGCAATGAGGGAATGCTCTGCTCTGTATTAACAGAGAAGAAATGATATTGAAGTCAGTGTCAGACTTTTGTCATGGGAATGTTCATGGCAGAGAGTCTCTACCTGTGAACCTGAAGTAGAACACAGTAGAGTCAGCGTGAACAAAAAGCCCAGGGTGGGTCCTTAAGGTCATGACCTCATGCCACAGCTTACCCTGCAGGGGAACCCAGCCTGCCCTGAAAGAGTTCCTCTCCTCATGCAGTTGTGATGTCAAGATGAAGTCTTTCTGCTTTTCAAAGAGCAGCGGCAGTCCAAAATAAAAGGAAGGAAGTGGAAGGCTTGTTCCCATAGGTAAAAGGGGGAAAAAAGACTAATAAAGAACAGATCAAGTAAGATTTAACTACCTATGTTAAAATATGCCCAACAATCATCTAAAAGACTATTCCAACCATTTCTAGATGCAGCAAATGTGTCAGGTAAAGGTGTTATGAAACGACAAAATCTTTGTTCAAATAATTTTCACTGTTCTCCGAAGTATAATTTAAGTATGAATTTGTAGGTTGTTTTCTTTGCCTATTTTTGGCGGACTGAGTGAAAGTTTTAGCTTTAAATAGTGCCAGGGTACAAAGAACTATATTAGGTATAAAAAATGAAGAATGCTGGGTACATGTGAATTGGGTAAGACCTAGAAGTGAGGTCATTTGGATTGGCATTTTGCTGAGCAAAAGAGCAATAGATAGCTACCCCAGTTTTGTTGTATAATTCCCAATTATTAAAGCACTTAGTTCTAGGATGGAGTCATTTACATCCTTTCTGATGAGAGTTGTAAACCAGATTGTTAAAAACCCAGCACGGAGAAAACAGTCTCATTTGTATATCATCTTTCTTAAATGCAGGGACATCTGAAGGGAATATTGAAACTTCTAGTTACGACTGTTATCTGTCTCCCTGTCAGTGCAAAGCATAAGTGTGGATGATTTAAGAGCATGAATCCTAAAAGCCACTGGGATGATTTCCCTGAGATAAGACAATAACAACAACAACAAATCAGGGTACGGTCAGTAATTTTCCTGCTGCTGCTAACACTCTCATGGCAGCTCTTTCCACCAAATCACACAGTGGCCTCACCACCTCCCTTCAGCATTCAGTGCCAGGCCCTAAAACCTGGTGAGACACTCACATCCATACCGAGTTGGTTCGTGGACAACAGTAAAAAGACGACATTTTAAAATTGCAGTGAGGAGGTGCCAACATGGCCATAAAAGTGGGATCATAATCTTCCTTGATTTCTGCAACCACTGTTCATTTTTATATAATTATATTTTAAAGCACTATGTCACACTGAGCTCACAGCCCACTGAAGCTCCTAGATGTATTTCAGATAAAGTTTTGAGAAATCAATCTTTTCAACCTAATCATGAAATAATTTGGTTTAGCTAAATTGCAAGGCTTATTTATCCCTGTTGAAGTTAAATTCAGCCTGTCAAGATAATCTGTCTTTCTACTTATTACCTATCCTCTCTCGCATGTATGCCTTCTGTAGAACTGATAAGCATGCCAGGTATTCTTCCCCAAAATAAAAACGTTGAAGATACATAGGCAGGGAAAGGCACTACTGAAAATGATTTTTCATTCACCTCTAATTCCACCTAACACTTTTACAGTTAGTACCTAGAGATGTCATGAAGAATTTTGCCAGACTTCTCGTTAAAGATCTAGTGAACTACTTTTGCACTCCAAATATTACAGAAATAAATAATTTTAACAATGAAAAGGGAAGATATTTATCTTTATTATCTATTTTCATTGGCTCCGAATGAATAGTGTCATAAGCTGCCCACTTTTTGATATTTTTGCCAACAAAAATATCAAAAGGTTCAAATTTTAATAGATTCAAAATTTCTTCAGAGGCAGTATTTTCCCCCAATGGTCCCTTATTTTCTTCCTTGGATTTTCACAAATTAGTCCAATGACCTTAAGGTATATGTGAAGTGACTTGAGATACATTTTCATTCTAAATAAACTTTGCAAGAGAAATACTCTTTAAATGTTAAATGACCAAATTAGAGCAAATTTCGTATCACCACCGCCCCCCCCCCAAAATTCAAATTCCACGTAGCAAGCAGAGTTCCACCATTTCATATCTGAGGCACACATAAACACAGGTTTGTACCACTACTGGCGGTATACAGCAGGCTTTTGCCCTTGCTAAGTTATGTAAACGTTATTTCAGGTGTTCAGGAAGCAGGTGTGTTCGTTCAATCGAAAGAAAAAATATGACTGTTTCTTTAATAGTCAATTAACAATAAGCAGGATTATTTAACTGTTAGTTCATAAAATAACATTGCCATGGAAATACATTAAAATAAACATTCTCAACTTAAAATCCTGACGTTTTCTGAAAAAAAAAAATAGCAATAGCTATTGGTCTAGGCTTAAGTCTAAATAGAGCCTTCTATTTGGGCTTGTGCAGTCGTCGGGCAAAAGAAATCCTTGTCATAAGCAACCATTATTTCCATATTAGTTCTAGAAGAATAAATCCTATGGTCCTCTGCTAACAGCCCTTACTTATTCATCAGCCAGGCCTGCCTCGTACCACACCTCCTTCTCTCCTGGAACCCCCAACATATCAGCACTCAATTAGGCAACTATGCCTAATGTAATGTATTATAATTAACTGTAATGTGTTGAGGGGAATTATCTTGATTTCAGTTGACATTTCAAGATGCCTTAAAAGGAGACGCCTTTTTTTCACTAACAGTCAGGGAAGCTAAGTCATTTTTGAGGGTCAGCTTTTTACTGTTTGATCTTGGAGCAGTCATTTCTCTTATCCTCAAAAGCCTAATCTAAAAATCAAGATGATCGATCCAAGGTCCTTTTCAGAAGTTGTGGTTTAAGAAATAAAACACACATAAAATGATACATCTTTATTACTGCCACAGCATTTAATGTTTGTTTCCACTTAAAGTCTAAATATGATATATATAAAACTAAACTAGATGACATAATTTCTTTTTATATCCGATGATTTGTGATATCAACATATAAAAATTAAAATGAAAGGGTTTTTTTTAAATTTAATTAATTTATTTATTTTTGGCTGCGTTGGGTCTTTGTTACCGGGCGCAGGCTTTCTCTAGTTGCAGCGAGCGGGGGCTACTCTTCGTTGTGGTGCGCGGGCTTCTCATTGCGGGGGCTTCTCTTGTTGCGGAGCACAGGCTCTAGGCGCGTGGGTTTCAGTAGTTGTGGCACACGGGCTCAGTAGCTGTGGCTCGCGGGCTCTAGAGCGCAGGCTCAGTAGTTGTGGCACACGGGCTTAGTTGCTCCGCGGCATGTGGGATCTTCCCGGACCAGGGCTCGAACCCGTGTCCCCTGAATTGGCAGGTGGATTCTTAACCACTGCGCCACCAGGGAAGCCCCAAATGAAAGGTTTTAAAATTAAAAATAGGAGGAAATTTATAAATAAACAACAAGATCCTACTGTATAGCTCAGGGAACTATATTCAATATCCTGGGATAAAGCATATGGAAAAGAATATAAAAAAGAATTTATAGGGCTTCCCTGGTGGCGCAGTGGTTGAGAGTCTGCCTGCCTATGCAGGGGACACGCGTTCGTACCCCGGTCCAGGAGGATCCCACGTGCCGCGGAGTGGCTGGGCCCGTGAGCCATGGCCGCTGAGCCTGTGTGTCCGGAGCCTGTGCTCCGCAACGGGAGAGGCCACAACAGTGAGAGGCCCGCGTACCACAAAAAAAAAAAAAAAAGAATCTATAAATGTATATAACTCAGTCACTTTGCTGTACAGCAAAAATTAACACAGCATTGTAAATCAACTATACTTCAATACAAAAAGTTTTTTAATTTTTAAAAAAAGGAAATTTAGCAAAGCTCAAAATTTTAAAAAATGGTTTTTTTATTTTCAATGTTTTTACATTGAACATAACTGTTATTAACATTTTTAAATTTCAACTTTATGGAAGTTATAATTGATGTATACAATTGTAACATATTTAAAGTGTACATAGCGATGATACATGTATACACTGTGGAAGGATTCTCCCCATCTAGTTAACACATCCATCACTTCACATATTAATCTTTTTTTTTTTTTTTGGTGAGAACATTTAAGTTGTACTCTCTTAGCAAATTTCAATTATACAATACAGTGTTATCAATCATAGTCATCATGTTTTACATTAGATGCTCAGACCTTATTTATCTTATAGCTGAAAGTTTGTGCATTTTTACCAAACTCTCCCCATTTCCCCCATCCCCCAGCCCCTGGCAACCACTTTCCTACTCTCTGTATCTATGAATTTGACTTTTTTTCTTTTTTAGATTCCACACATAAGTGATACCACACAGTATTTGTCTTTCTCTGTCTTACTTATTTTGCTTAGCATAATACCCTCAAGGTTCATCCATGCTGTCACAAACGACATGATTTCCTTCTTTCTCACGGTTGAATAAATATTCCATTGTGTAAATATACCGCATCTTCATCCATTCATCAGTTGGTGGACACATAAGTTGTTTCCATATCTTGACTACTGTGAATAATGCTGCAGTGAACATGGGAGTGCATGTATCTCTTCAATATTCTGTTTTCATTTCCTTTGGATTTATACCCTAAAGTGGGATTGCTAGATTACATGATAGTTCTATTTTTAATTTTCTGAGGAACCTCCATATTTTTTCCCATAGTACCTGTACCAATTTATTCCCACCAACAGTGCACAAGGGTTTCCTTTTCCCCACATTTTCACCAGCAATTGTTATCTCTTGTCTTTTTGATAATAGCCATTCTAACAGGTGTGAAGTGAAATCTCACTGTGGTTTTGATTTGCATTCCCCTGATGATTAGTAATGTTTCGCACTTTTTCATGTACCTGTTGGCCACTGTATGTCCTTCTTTGGAAAAAAGTCTGTTCAGTGCCTCTGCACGTTTTTAAATCAATTCGGTTTTTTGAGTTTTATTTTATTTTAATTTGGTTTTTGGCTTTTTGCAGTTGAGTTGTATGAGTTCTTTAAATATTTTGGATAATAACCTTTTATCGGATATATGACTTACAGATATTGTCTCCCATTCTGAAGGTTGTCTTTTCCTTTTGTGATGATATCCTTTGCTGTGCAGAAGTTTTTAGTTTGATGTACTCTTACTGGCTTATTTTTGCTTTTGTTGCCTTGCTTTTGTTGTCAAATACAAAAAATCATTGCCAAGACCAAAGTCAAGCTTATGCCTTATGTTTTCTTATGGGAGTTTTATGGTTTTAGGTCTTACATTCATGTCTTTAGTCCACTTTGGGTTGATTTTTGTATATGGTATAAGATAGCGGTCCAGTTTCATTCTTTTGCATGTGGCTGGCCAGTTTTCCCAGCACCACTGAAGAGACTATCCTTTCCCCATCGTATATTCTTGGCTCCTTTGCCATAAATTAATTGACCATATTTGCATGGGTTTATTTCTGGGCTCTCTATTCTGTTCCATTTGTCTATGTATCTGTTTTTATGCCAATGCCATATTTTTTTTTATTTCTATAGCTTTGTAATATAGTTTGAAATCAGGAAGTGTGATGCCCCTAGTTTTATTATTCTTTCTCAAGATTGCTTTGGCTATTCGTTTGGTTTTTTGTGATTTCATACAAATTTTAGAACCGTTTTTTCTATTTCTGTGAAAAATGCCATTGGAATTTTGGTAGGGGTTGCACTGAATCTGTAGATTGTTTTGGGTAGTATGGACATTTTAACACTATTCTTCAAATCCATGAGCCTGAAATAGCTTTCCATTTATTTATCTCTTCTTCCATTTCTTCTTCCTTTTATTCCATCAATGTCTTACAGTTTTTAGTGTACAGATTTTTCACCTCCTTGGTTTCATTTATTCCTATGTATTTTGTTCTTTTTGATGTATTTTTAAATGGGATTACTTTCTTAATTTCTCTTTCTGATATTTTGCTATTAGTGTATAGAAATGCAACTGATTTTTTTTTTTTTTTTTTGCGGTACGCGGGCCTCTCACTGTTGTGGCCTCCCCCGTTGCGGAGCACAGGCTCCGGATGCGCAGGCTCAGCAGCCATGGCTCACGGGCCCAGCCGCTCTGCGGCATGTGGGATCTTCCCGGACCGGGGCACGAACCCGTGTCCCCTGCATCGGCAGGCAGACTCCCAACCACTGCGCCACCAGGGAAGCCCGTGATTTTTGCATATTGATTTTGTATCCTGAAACTTTACCAAATCCGTTTATTAGTTCTAACAGTTTTTTGGTAGAATGTTTAGGGTTTTCTATACGTAATATCATGTCATCTACAAATAGAGATAGTTTTACTTCTTCCAAATCAGAAAGAAAGAAGTAAACTTTTTTTTTCAAAGATCAAAGATTTGCTCCTCAAAGTAGAAATTTATGGTACTCTCTGCAATGGTGGAAAGCAGGGGAGATACTTTCACTTAGTGAACTAAACAGGAATGGCTGTCATCAGGATGCTATCACTCTGCAATCTGCCACACAATTCTTTATGTGACATTTTACAGACATCTCTTTCCTCCAACCATCACCTTGGGTTATAAGCTGTCAAAGGTAATGGAAAGTCTTTTTTTAAAGGCTAATTATCACAACCTTTAAGTGTCACTTTCCCTTAGGTTCAATAGCAATGACTTAGCTGGCATAGGAGGCAAGTGTTTGACTGAACCATTTCTTTAGGTCTGTCTCCTCTTATTCACTGCAGTGGTGGGGGAGCAGGGGGAGAACTTTGCTAAAAGAAGGCTCTGTTTAAGGAGGAAAGAAAAGCTGCCTGGAAAGCAGAATTCCTTTTCAATTCCAATATGTTGCTAAGTTGGGCATGGAATAATTGAGTAATGGGAAAATACATACAAATAAACCTTACGAACTGTGGTGGCTTAGTTTAATTTAAAGCAATAAAATATAGTCTGTGTGTTTTCAGGAAAGTCTAGATTATACTCTCATGACTCAATCAAAGGTAAAAGTCTGTCTCAAAATATTCAAAATATTGGTGACTGGGCATGATGCCAGTTATCCAATTCGGGGATGGTTTGCTGCATTGGGGGGAGGGGGTTTGATCTTGCTACTGCCTACTTGCTACTTGCAACTTGCTACTGCCGAAGATGATAATGATGCTGCTATAAATCATTTAGATGGCTGGAAATGGGCAAAACTGGATTTGAATCCAGGTCCACTTGACTTCAAGACCTATCCTTCCAACACTATTCAGTTCACCTGTAACATGTATTTCTATAGTCTAATTCTTTCTATGTTTCTTTGACGATGTGCCTGACTCACCAGATCCACATTAAGGTTCTGGTTTATTTTCATTAGGAATACACTTGGCTTTTGATTTATAGAATAGAAACCAATGGAAATTTTCTAATACTGTACTATCAAGTTGATCAATAATTTTGTCTTAGAAAAAATGCATTTGTAAGTACTTAGATGCATCCTATAATCATCCTTAAGTATTGTAGTATAAAAGTAAAAGATACCATGAAAGCAGGATACTAGAGCAATATTAAATCACATGACAATTTAGCGCAAAAAGAAACCAGTATTCTTTTATAATTAAAAAAAGAGAGTAAATCACAGACTTTGAGGCTTTGAAATAGCATCAGAAAGAAAATTATCTACCAGGATTGACTTCTAACTAGTATACAGTTTACAGAAAATCTACACGCATTTTGACTAGCTTGCATTGTAAAGTCTCAGAAAGAAAATTGCTAGTTTCCTTGAAAAACATATGGTGCTCTTCAGGAAGTTTTTCCAGGTATCATGAAATTTGGTATAATGAAAAAGAACACTGTGTATTTTTTATGAAAATAGTCAATGGCCTCGTGTCCTTTCATTCATCACTATTCACTTCCTAGAAATGATGTTATATGTGTTCTGATCCCAGCATTCACATATAAATGCTGTGGATGATTTGGCTCCTGAATACTAAGGACCCATCTTTAGGCACCATTAGCTCAGGAATGTTGGGAGGGATTTAAGTTCTTATGTGGAGGCTGCCCTCATTATTATTATTATTATTATTATTTGCGGTACGCGGGCCTCTCACCGCTGTGGCCTCTCCCGTCGCAGAGCACAGGCTTCGGATGTGCAGGCTCAGTGGCCATGGCTCACGGGCCTAGCTGCTCTGCGGCATGTGGGATCTTCCCGGACCGGGGCACGAACCCGTGTCCCCTGCATCGGCAGGCAGACTCTCAACCACTGTGCCACCAGGGAAGCCCTGCTCTCATTATTGACTGAGATAATTTGTACCACCCACTCAGAGGCAAAGGAGTCCCTGACTTGACGTCATATACCGGCTGTTAACGCAGAGAAACCATTCAGAAAAGGGGGAGACGTGGATTCTCATTTTTCTAAGCTCAGGGACTGTAAAGGACATAATAAACTACTTAGGGTATTTCCTGTGAACATTTCAAAGCAGCACATTAATATATTAGAAGAGATAACTAAAGATAATTGTCAACAACCTAAATTAAGTCATTTGGCTATAATTGAAAAGTGAAATCATTTGGCATTTATGAATAGGGCTAATCCTACCACAGAGAGAGAAAGGATTTGACCACTCAGGGTAGTTTATGCAGAAAGAGTGGTACATATACCATTTCAAAGTAAATTCAGGCTAAAATCTGGTGCATAGAATTAATATGCACCGTATTTTTATTCTTGTGTTTAAAATATCTCTAAGAGATCTAACATCCCTCAATGTTTTCCCACCACTTTGACTATCTGTGAGTCCTTTTTTTCTGAATTATATATGAACTGTGAATAGAATAAATTTAAAATAACCTAGCAATTTACTGGATTAAAATTATTCCACGGAAAATCTTTTGGGCTCCAATCTTAAACTCCTCACATTAGCCGAGCTAAAATGTAGTCCTATAGCTGTATAGCTGGCCTTGGTGCTTAAAATCAAGTCTATAAAAACAAAATGACTAACACAGAATTCTTGGCCAAAATTGAGGAGGGAATTTGCCTCTGCTTCTCTTCAGAATGGGATGCCTCATAAGCAAAAGATTTCAAGCAGAATTACAAGATTATGGGCACAAAGTCATGTTGGTGCCCATGAACGAACAATCAAACATCTTAGGATCCTCATTCAAAACTTAAATTACCCAACCTGTTGTCATACGCATGTTGGAAATAAAGCCGACTCTGATCCATAAAAAAAAAAGAGAGAGAGATATCTGATCACTGAAATTCAAGCAGAATTAAAAGACCATAGCCACCAAATCATGTCTTATCCATGCACAAACAACCAGCACAATCTACTGCCAATGCATATTGGGAAAGAACGCTATTCTGACCTATGAGAAAAACAAATCCATTGCTATACACAAATTGGATACATATAATGTTGCCTTTTATATAAAAACTTCAGCAAGAACTGAACTTAAGTAAATGTATCTCTGGTCCACCTGTTGAATATCATTTAGATACTCTAATGTACAGATAGTTTTTGCTCTGTGGATTATCTGCTGAGGTTCAAGGTAGTCTGCATTTTATGGTCAGTTTTCATAGTCTTGGACCTGATTCAATTCCAATTTAAGAGAATACTTGAAATACTGTCTCTCCTAGTAGCATGCAAACACTCCAGGAATTTGATGCTTTCCAGAATAATCTGTGCTTGTTATGTAAGTACAATCAAAGACACTTTTTCAGAACAGAACAAAAGAGATTAGATTCACTTTAGTTCAAACTGTCTAAAGAGAGTTCTCAGTTGTGGACTTGTTAATGGCTTTAGTACAAATAATGGAAATAGAATCATGCATTTTTATTAGTCACCCAAGAAGCCTTCGGTTTCGGGTTCTTCTGCAGAGCTCAATCACTGTGGCTCTTCTTTTAAAACTTGGAAAATGTCTTGCCTGATTAGGAAGTTAGTCATTTCACATTTTGACATCTAAAACAATGCGAAGTTAAAAAACCTCACGTGTTACATTTATAAGTAACAGGATACATCACTTTAAAGATGAAAAGCTCAAGGATTTGTGGCGCCTTTCTTTGTTCCCGTTAATCCTATTTTACTTTTTTCAGTGTCAGATATTTTGTAAATATCGGCATTTGAATTCAAACAACAAATGCTGATTATTAGCTCCCTAACTTGGTAAAAAACATTATTAGAGTAGCAGGTTTTGTGTTCTGAGAGTTAACTTTCCTTCTGTTTGATGTTTTCTTTATCAATCAGTATTGTTCCAGCTCAAACACTGTCTTTGTCATTCAGTTTTAAAACTTAAAACAGCTTTAAACATCAAGTGTTTTGAAAAGGAGTGATAAATAGAATTTGGGAAATGTCTTTACAGTCCTCATTTTTCTGGAGACTTGTTTATTCCTTCTTGTTTTAGCCGTGGTCAGCTGTGGTCACAGACATCCCCTGAGGCTTTACTTGTCCATTTATTTTGTCCATTTAAGGTTAACGTATTAGGAGTTTTGCTACTGAGACATTAAAATAAATACATCTGATGGAGTTTTCTCAAGGCTCCTGCACTGACCACTGCCTTCTTCCCTGACTTCATTGGCATTCCCTTCAATCCAGGCGGTATTAAGGCTACCAAGTAGGCTACATTAGGTATTAAGGCTACATACTTAGCTATGTACCACATTTATTTTTGTATTCTGAAAAAGAAAATAGAAATGTGCCTCTTTCTTTATACCAGCTGAAAAATAAGAGATAAAACTCATCATAATAAAGATTCCTTCCTTCACTATTTAACGTCAATTGGCCTGTGAAATTTTACTGTAAAATTCAGTGTAACATTGTGGTAATTCTCTCAGTCCTAGATGTGGCAACCGTACACATTACTCCTGCCCTGCTTCTCCAACACTGCTGCAGTGTCCTTCCAGGGTGGATGGGCCAGAATGTGACACTATACACAATCAGGTGATACCAAAACACTACATAATGAGGATGTCATCTGTGTTGTTTTCAGTTTATAGCTCTAAAATATAAACTGGGATGAACATCAGTACTGTGATTTTATCCATTCTATATGCTCATCGTTTTAGTATTTATTGAGTACCGGGTATTAGTAATTCAATCTAGGTGTAAAAAAGATAAAATCCTTCTCTTCTTGGTTCGTATGTACATCTCATATCATTCATGTGTATTTTTTTCATGCTGTTTTATTACCCCATTTCTCCCCCTACCCTGGGGTAGAAGGTATCATTATAATTAGCTGGTGCTCACATTTAAAAATTTTTGTAGGTTTAAATAACTTTTTTCCAGTTTATTGAGATATAATTGACATACAGCACTTGTATAAGTTTAAGGTAAACAGCATGATGATTTGACTTACATACATCGTGAGAGGATGACCGCAATAAGTTAGTGAATGTCCATCATCTCATATAGATACAAAATTAAAGAAACAGAAAATAATATATTTTTCAATGTGATGAGAAATCTTAGGATTTTCTCTCAACAGCTTTCATATATAACATAAAGCAGTGTTAATTATATTTATCATGTTGTACATTACATCGCTAGTACTTATTTATCTTATAACTGGAAGTTTGTACTTTTTGACTTCCTTCATCCAGTTCCCCCTACCCCTACCCCCTGCCTCTGGCAACCACAAATCTGATCTCTTTTTCTACGCGTCTGTTTGTTCATTTGTTTGTTTTTGAGGTATAGTTGACCTACAACACTATGTCAGTTTCTGTTACACAACATAGTGATTCGATATTTCTATACATTTCAAAATGATCATGACATTAAGTCTATTTACTATCTGTCACCATACAAAGATATTACATAATTATTAACTGTATTCCCCACACTGTACATTTCATACCTGTGACAACTTTCCTTTGCAGCTTGGAAGTCTGTACCTCTGAATCTTCCTCACCTATTTCTCTCTTCTCCCCACCCCGCCTCCCCTTTGGCAACCACCTGTTTGTTCTCTGTATCTGTGATTGTTTCTGTTTTGTTATATTTGTTCATTTGTTTTGGTTTTTTTAATTATTAAAAAAAATTTTTTTTTGGCCATGTTGCGCAGCTTGTGGCATCTTAGTTCCCCGACCAGAGACTGAACCCACGCCCTTGGCAGTGAAAGTGCGGAGTCCTAACCACGGACCGCCAGGGAATTCCGTTTTGTTTTTTAGATTCCACATATAAGTGAAGTCATACAGTATTTGTGTCTCTCTGCCTGACTTACTTCACTTATACCCTCTAGTTCCACCCACGTTGTCACAAGTGGCAAGATTTCATTCTTTTTTATGGCTGAGTAATATTCCATTGTACATATGTACCACATCTTCTTTATCCATTAATGTATGGATGGGTGCTTGGTTGGCTTCCATATCTTAGCTATTGTAAATAATGCTGCAATGAACATAGGAGTGTGTATATCTTTACTAATTAGTGCTTTTGTTTTCTTTGGATAAATACCCAGGAGTGGAATTGCTGGATCTTACGGTAGTTCTATTTTTAATTTTATGAGGAATCTCCTTACTCTTTTCCATAGTGGCTGCAACAATTTACATTCGCACCAATAGTGCAGGAGGGTATACTCTTTTCTCCACATCCTTGCCAACACTTGTTATTTATTGTCTTTTTGATAATAATTATTCTGACAGGTGTGAGGTGATATCTCATTGTGGTTTTGATTTGCATTTGCCTGATGATTAGTGATGTTGTGCATCTTTTCACCTGCCTGTTGGCCATCTGTATGTCTTCTTTGGAAAAATGCCTATTCAAATCCTCTGCCCCTTCTTAATTGGGTTGTTTGATTTTTTTGATGTTAAGTTGTATGAATTCTTTGTATATTTTGGATATTAACCCCTTATCAGATAAATTGTTTGCAAATATCTTCTCCCATTTGGTAGGCGGTCTTTATGTTTTGTTGATAGTTTCCTTTGCTGTGCAAAAGCTTTTTAGTTTGATGTAGTCCCATTTGTTTATTTTTGCTTTTGTTTCCCTTGCCTGAGGAGACATATCCAAAAAAAATATAATGAAGGCCAGTGTCAAAGAGCATACTGCCTCTATTTCCTTCTAGAAGTTTTATAGTTTCAGGTCTTACATTTAAGTCTTTAATCCATTTTGAATTTATTGTTGTGCATGGTGTGAGCAAGTAGTCCAGTTTGATTCTTTTGATGTAGCTGTCCAGTCTTCCCAATTGGATACTTTAATTTTATGATTAGAATTTCACATTAGTAATAAATAGAACCAGGCTTTCTATAAGAGGTGAACTTCGATGGCCATGTTGAAAGAAAATGATGAATGATGACTAGAGCAGAACATATGAGGACCGGAGACATGATCAGAAAAGAGGACAGGGCCAGAACCCTGACGGGCAAACACCAGAAAGCCAGGAAGCTCATTTGGTGCTCTTTTTAGAGAATGAAGAAAAACTTATTTACTGAAGGTCTTTCTTGACAGGTCATGACAGATGATTTCATTTCAACCCTATCCCTACTCATCCATGAGGTATAGATAAAAAAAATTTTTAACTATCAGATGTTAGAGTGCTAATGCACATGGAAACTGAATGTGTGGTACAGGGGAAGTTCACGTTCATTAACAACAGGCCCTACTCAGGAGCCAAGGCAAAGTGGCCAGGGTTAAACATCTTTCAGAGAGCTCTTCCTCTTAAAAGAACTGCTTCCTGAAGAGCCTATCCTTTCTCTTTGGCTGTAGGGTATGGATAAATAAGAAACTCTAAAAATGGGCTAAGAGAATACGCAGGGAAAGAACTAAGTCATCTCACACGTCAAGAAATAATACAAATATTAAAAAAATTTTTTCTACAACAAGCACCATTTTCCCAATCATTTCTAATGAATTAATCTCAATTGTTATACAGCAAACACTTCAATGGGAAAACCCACCATATCTGATACTGAAACAGAAGTGGGTTTTGTAGTAATCATTTATTTCTTGCATCTTTGTAAAAATATATGAATCTTATCTTCTTTGACTATTTGCTCAACATACATATTAAATACATTAAACACTCCCTGGTAGTAAATTAACTCTATAACAAATTGAGTATAATAAATTGAATAATGTAAGATAATGATTTCAAAGTACCAGAGTGCTTATTAAAATTCTGGAAGAGGACACTTAACAACCAGTGATCCTTTCTGGCTTAGAGAACAAAAACTGTTATTATAAATGTTTATGAAAGCAATTTAATTTTTTTTTTTTGCACTACGTGGGCCTCTCACTGTTGTGGCCTTTCCCGTTGTGGAGCACAGGCTCCAGACGCGCAGGCTCAGCGGCCATGGCTCACAGGCCCAGCCGCTCCGCGGCATGTGGGATCTTCCCGGACCGGGGCACGAACCCGTGTCCCCTGCATCGGCAGGCAGACTCTCAACCACTGCGCCACCAGGGAAGCCCCTAGCAATTTAATTTTTAACAATGAAAACCCCACTCCATTTTCATCCATCAATGGTCACCATTAAACAAAAACATAAGTTTATGTTTAGGATAATAAGACCAATAATAATTGAAGTTTAACTTGAATAGAATTATAAATTCTGGCCACCTTATTAAGCTGTAATTTAAATAAGACTAATGATCATGTGATATTAACTCACAGGTACATCAAAACAGAACAAAAACAAAAACACTCTTTCATGATATTTTGTTCCCCATGCTAGTGAACAAATTAATACATCATTTTTTTTCTACAGGAAAACTGAAGACTTTAATAACAAACCCTCCAAGGTCAAAATGAACACAGGTATGCTGTCTCTGTTAGTTTTAACTCTTCAGCCTTGCTCTCTAAATATCATCTTGGCCCTAAATCATTAGTTTAGCACTCTGCTGATCCTAAATGTGATACTGAGTTTCTTAGATAGTCTAAATTCATTACCTGATTTCCTTGTTTTTGTGTTTTAATCTTATAGCTATCAAAAGTAGACTTTTCCGTTTTGCTGTCTATTCTTACTCCCTTTCTCTGTAATCACATCATGACATTAACTCCTGTAAATCCTAGGAAGAGGTAGCATGCCATTCAATGCATACATTTGAAATCTCTCACTTAAAATAGGTTAAATTCATAGGCAAGTTGCTCTAATAGAAAATATTTAAAACCCCCCGTTCTGTAAACATTTTATGTTGACAGCGACCATAGATAGAGTACCAAAGCTTCACAGGAAATCAGCTTAATTAATCCACAGACACAATACACCTAAAGTCTTAAGCATTATAATTTTTGATGTGGGAACAGTATCTCCAAATAGCTTAATAACAGGGATGCTCTGAACTCTTGTGCTGTATACAGATTAACTGTAAAAATGTTTGTGATACTTGCTTGATACATATGATTTTTTTCCATAATATAAGCATTTTAGCTTATATTTTCACCTTCCTCTCCCCCTGAAATTTTTATATTCAGTGTTGAATAATTCTGGAAAACAACTGTCTCACTGAAATTTTGTAACCTGTATTTTAAAAATAGCACTGCCTATCCACAAGTGATCACTGGGAAGTTGTTTTAGTGCTGTCACTCCACAGCAAAGGAGAAAGGATAGTGGAAGATATTTTTCTCACGTCAAGCTGGTCGCCTTTCTGCTGTCTCTTGTTATCAAAATGCCTCAGGGGAGGATTAACAACCACTGGTGAAAACCAATATCTAATCCCTAGATCAAGTGTAGAGCCATGCGCTATTGAACATGATGCTGCAGCTGCCCCTTAGCAGGAACCTGCCGAAAGCGACCTCAGAGAATTCGAGGTGGGCTGGCCCCTGAAGATGCAGTCAGCCCGTAGGTGTGTAGAGCCCAGGCAAGAGGAGGATATTGGAAACAGTTGAAATATACAAGGAAGGCTTAGAAATCAAGAGAAGTTATAACCCTGGAAATGAACCAAGAAAAGCCATTTGAACAACTGGAGATGACAGAAGTATACGTGGGAAATGAAAGGAAAATATTATTAGGCAAAAGTGATTGAAGAAAGCAAATAGAATAGGGAGCCCACAGCTGAGCTATGGTAAGTCATGCTGTGAAACTGCAAAATCACTCCAGCAGGACGTGCACAGGAGGAAATTATATTTACTTATTGTTCTACAGCATTTTCCTGCAGACCTAAGTTGAACATAACTTCCCAATATCCTTCATTTTGTGGAGTCTGATTTTCCTATGTATTATAACCCTATTATGACAGAGGTATAATATGTGATTATACTAAATATGCCATATTCATTACAATGCATTTAGTAATTAACCTTTCCATTCATAGAACTCAGTCCATAATAACAAAGTAGGCAAATAGAAATTTGTAAATTTGTTTAGTTCTCTAGGGTACTTGAGCCAAGTTACTGTTACAGCAGCATGAATACAACCCTCTAAACATCCTCTCATTAAAAGGAATAAGCTGGGCTTTATATGGAATGCTAATTTGCATAGATATTTTGATTATATGAGTGAGTTTATACATCTATATATGCATGTAAAATATGATATTCAAACATATGCATACATAATTAATTAGAAGTGACTGGAACCCTTTGTTTAAAATGTTAAAATACTATAATGTTGCTCTAAAAACATACCACTTTTGAAAATATATATAAATAATACTGTAGGAAGTTGAAAAAAGCATTGTCACTGTATCTCAAAATGAAGTAGAAATTAGTTCCTAAATATCCAATAAATAAAATGGGTCTTCATTATTTAAATACCTGTCAATCATTAAAGGGATATATTACTATTTAAGTGTTCAATGTTCCATCACTAATGTTTTAAAAAAAAGATTCTTTTAAAGCAGCTCTTTGTTTTTAGTCAAATACATAATAAACAAGCCAAGGGAATTGTGATGCATTTTTCATACTAAAGTATCTAAATAATGTATAAAAATATACAAAACAGCATGTTTTGTATATTGTACTCTTGGAATTTTCGATCCACTATTTTCTAAGGAAAATCTTAGCTATGGAGGAAAGAGAGTAAGACATCAAATGATTCACTGTATGTGGTTTACTCCTGTGAGTGTTTTCCAGCAGTAGAAACAGCTACTGAGAGTCTTGCCGCTGCCTGGAAGAATGTGCAGGTCATTAATGAGTGCGAAGGTAATGGTGGCATTAGGATTCTTTGGGATGACCTAAGTATGTAAGACAGCACCCTCATTTTGTGATCTTAAAGATATCTTCAATAAATAGCAGAAAGTATCGACACAATAAGTAGAAACAGAATAGAATAGATTTCTCTGTTCCAGCGATTTCACAAATGCCTCAACTTTTCAAATTAAGCTCTTTATTAACCTGTTAATAAAGACTCATTCTCCAGTCATTTTATCTAGTTCTTAGAGTTACCTAGAATACAAAAATTATTTAACCCAGAGGCTCCCACACTTTCTTGATTTACGGTGCCAAGATAGTTCAGTAATTTTCCACCACACTCTCAAGCCAAAAGAAGTACCTAACAGTTGTATTTATTAAGTAGTTAGATGCAAACAACTTAGTAAGTACTCATGTTCTATCAACTTGGAAGCAATCTGAAAAAATAATATACTTCAACTGAAAAGTAATCACTTTATCTCATTCTTTATAACCACAGTTACTTGTTATTGGGATGTCTGTGCGTATTGGATGCTACAAAACTTCTCAGACTTGGAATTAGATTGTACGTCACCACTCCCATTTACTGGTCCAGGTTACTTTCACAGGGCACTTGCTTTCCATCACAGCAATCACCAAAAACCCAGCTTTACAAAGATGTGACATCATTTACAGGAAGATAACACGACCTCTCATGTTGAAACTGGGAACTACTTCAGGACAGTGGTGTATGCAGTCTGTCTGATAGATATCGCTGTGTTTTCCTCAAAAATGTGCACTGTGTCCCCAAACCCTTGTGAATCCACTGAGGTGGGTGCTCAACACAGAGTTTTGGAAACCAAAGGTTGAACCAGTGACCTTGGGTCTCCTCATTCTGAAATTTTCCCTTTGCATCTCTGCTTGTTTTCAGATGTTCAAAATTAAAAGAACTAGAAAATTAAATCTCTTAGAGAGCTTTCCATTTACACTTTCAACACCCTGGACTACTTAACCCTTTTAGACATTGATAGCTGCTATATACTGCATATTCAATTATATTACCTCCATTTTATCAGAAACACTCATCCCTCGTAGCTATTTTCAGTTTGCAGAGATTGCTAAAATCCTATCGGTGCCTCTCCTGAAGATACATTTTGTTGTATGTTTCTACCATTTATGTCTTTCTGTATTTGGTCTTTGATTTGTTTGATTTACTTTCGTATGTTGTTTCAAGTCATTTTTCTGTTTTAATTATTATCTGCATTATGAAATTGTTATTTTAAGCATATATCAATATTTAAGAAATTATATTTTGACATGAGAATCATTCTATCAATTTTAAGGTCTGCTGACCTTACTACTTGTGATTTTACCAACAATTAGTCCAAATCATACTTTCAAGCACTCTTAAATTCTCTCACATCCAATAAACAAAGTGGATACACTCCTTAAGAAATAAAGAAAAATAATATATAAGACTAGCATGCAGCAATATATAATAATTATGTTTAATATTGGTGGTTAAAGAATTTATCTTCTTGTTACAACTTTCAAAAAGAATTAAGTTTAAGTTCTTTTGGTTGCAGGGGAATGAGCAAAACTATTTATTGCACATTCCAAATAAAAAGGAATGTGGGAATGGAATTGGAATCTGTCCGTAAATAGAACACTAACCTTCCAATTTTAGAAGTCTTGTTATGTTAAACTTCTCAAATCATATTAAAATACCTGATGAATTTTCACTTATTTTGCTTCATGTTGTGATTTGCATAAGTGAAAATATATAGATCATATACATATTTTTCAAAAGTACAAAAACTAATTTTTAAAAACATGGTCATTTCAGTACTGTATATATCAACATTGTTTTTTATTTCAATTAGGCAAATTATTCCCATAACTAATAATTATCATGGGAAGACACAGTATTGCTATAACACCATTTGTTTTTCTTTATGAATCTTATGTATCAAATATATTATACCTATAACAGCTAACAACTTTTACTTCAAGAGGTTCTTCAAGCTGTTTGCAGGAATCATAATAGCTAGAATACAGTAAAACCTATATGATGGATACAAAAGTATGTTATACCATAGTTCTTAATCCTGAAATACAGGTTATTCATAACTCTAAAAGCTAGTTACACTGCTTGTAAATTTAATAGTTGAATTTAAAACAAAGTTGGTATAAACAAAGTTGAATTCTATAGCTGTGTGTTATTTAAAGAAAACCCATAAAATGTTAAGTATAAAATCTGATTTTTTATTAAATCATTGGTATCTATTTCTAAGACAGACCCCTGGCTTTTTCTTCTGTTTTGTTTTGTTTTAGTTTGGGGTGGGTGTAAATTCTGCAGATGTATTCCATGGTTACTAGTTCTGACCATCTTTCTCATGGATGTCTGCCACATTTCACTGAAAATGCATGATATTGCATGTGCTTTATCCTTTGCTGTGGCCTCTGCTATATCATTTTTTTGCTTCCAGATAGCGGTGGGTGTGCTCGCAAACGTGCTGCCATGTCTGTTACATTAACATCTGTGAAGAGAGTTCAAAGTTCTCCAAACCTATTGGCTGCAGGTATAATATCACTAACTCACAGAATGTCATACTTGAATGCCTTTCTCTGACCTTTCTTTCTTTCCAGAATTACCCTGTTTGGATGATGAAAGTGGCTGTAAATACCTTTCTAATGCCCCACAAGTTCTTATTTTTCTTGTCTCAAGAATAGCTCCTATCCCTTATGACTGTTTTGCTCTAAAAATAAAAAAGCCAAAGGAAACTGATATCTTGTAGAAAACATTTTAAAAATCTAATTAAAAACAACAGTCACTTGCCAAAAATGTGTTAAGTAAATGCAAGTGTTAATAACCCTTGAAGTTTTTGTACCGCATGAACTAAAGGAACATAATATTTAATTAAGATAACTCACAGGTGCTTTTGTTGTTTTTTACCTAAAAATTGTTGGGGGGTGGGGACACAGAGGGTCAGAAAGTGGGATTTGCCGGAAACCGAATCTTTATTAATTTGCTTCTATACCAAAGGTTGCAAATATAATGATAGAATATTAGTTTTGAAAGAGACTTTAAACCTTCCTTTAATCCAATAAGCAGAGAACCTTCTAATATATATTTTTAAACACCTTGGTCCAATTAAGACTAACATGCACCCACAAGTATAAATATACTCTAGAAAGTAACTGGGGGTGTGATATTTCAGCATCCACTAAAGTGAGTCTCTTTATAATAACTAATCTCTCATGACTTTTACCCTGGCCTCTCTAGACCCTGAAATACACCCATATGTTTTGGTGACTGGTTAGTTGGTTGGTTGGTTTGATTGTTGGTTGGTTAGTTGAGGGTTCCTTGGTTGTTTTTTTTTTATAATATTCATGGCATTTGGAGCAGAAGTGGGAAAGGGATGAAGAGTGTTTAAATAGTTCTAATTCTCACAGTGCATATTAGTGTCTTTTACACACACACATTTAGTCGTTAATTAAATAGTCAGGATGTCCTTAGCTTTAAAGCCACTTGATCCTAAACTACCCAGCTTCGTTGAGGAAAAAACAAGCTTCCATGTGGAGAATCCCACTCCTGCCCACCACCTCCAATCCATAAATAGATTTCAATGTCTAAGTTTAAATCCGAAGCCAGGTGGCTCCATAATATATTACATTTTTTAAAACAATGTAAATTGCATTGCAATGTATGCAGTATGATCTCATTTTGGTTTGAAAAAAATTCTCTTTATATATGTATTTGTACATGTTTGTTCATGTGTATGTGAGCATGAAAAATGTTAGGAAAACTACAAATATGTTTACATTGGACACCTGAGGGAAATGAGAATGAAGAGAAATAAGAAAGTAAATAAAATAAAGTCCAGGGACATCAGGTAATTGGAATGTGTATACCATGAATATCACTGACATTTCAACCAAGTAAAATTCTAGCCCAAGCTACTCAGATGTGGACCATTAAGGCACATGCTAGGGAACATGGCAATGCTTCAAAAATGCCATACTGTTGTTATTTATAAAAGTAACCACAGAAAGAATACTATTAGGTTGAACTAGAGACTGCCATTTTGGAGAGTCAAAGCTAGAAGATTAGTAATTTCATATCATTCAACTTAACATAATATATTTAATGCTTCAGAATCAAAATATTAGAAAATGTTAAATACTTTGGGAATATAAAATAATCTTCAGTAATAAAAGTTAGTAGTCGCTCTGGACCATTTTAAATTTCGTATCACTCCTATTATATCAAATAGGAGTAAGAATTCTAGAGAATGAGGTCCCCTCAATTTTGGATTTAATTGTTACATTAAAAATAGATCTCTTTTGTATTAATTAGACATGTAAGGTATGAGCCCCTTCTCAAAGAAGTTTTAATTACATTTTGAAGAAAGAAATCAGCCTCTTTGTATGCCCACTCACATTATATGGTAGCCTTCATAATAAGAACTTATTTGACAGTCTTTTTGTGAATCAAAGGAAGATTAATAAATATTTATTGCTTTAAATATTGTTAACATAGAACAGCCTTTAGGTAGAGGCTGTTAGACTACCTCCACAAAAGATTCTAACCTTCCCAATCTCTCCTCCCAGATCAGAGAGTCAATATGAGCTGCTAGTCATCAACTATTTGTCCACTAAATCAGTCTATCTTTCTCTTTTGCTGTTACAAGAAGTAGAGTCCCAATGGACAATTCATGTATTGGAATCATAAAGTTGGAAAGGACCTCTAAGGACGTCAAGTCCAATGCCCGACACCAAGCCAGGAATGCCTTGACAACTTCTCTGACAGGTGTTCCCTACCTTCTGCCAGGACACAGGGAGTGCTCATTGTAAGAGTGAAAAGCAGTTATAGTTCTTAGTTCTCAAAGACCCTATTGATTTTCACATGCAGAACAGACAGGGAACAATAAATCTGTCCCATTTCCTCATTCTTAAATTTTCAAAGAAGTAATGACTACCCACTAAAGAATACTAGAAATTAAGGGCTCTGATCCCTAGAATTCTAGTTCTGTTTTTTTCACAAGTGAATGGTCATGAATAATATTCATGATATCGATCAAAACCATTTTCTCCATGCATTTGCCAAGTCATTTATTGGCCCAACCCTTAAAAAAAAACTTTATTCTCTTTACTTGACATGGATCTAGGATTTTAATCATTAATGTAAGCTTCATTAAAATATGGTTTTGTCCTGAAGTTTTGATCCATGGCCATTTTTATCCTTTCTCCTTTCTCAAAATTCTACACACTTGTGTCTACAGTGTAAAGCAGGGCTTTTCTGTAGAGCTCACCATTATTAATATCTCATATTTCCTGTAGCATAGGTACAGTTTCATTTGGAGATACTTGGGCCTGGTAAGAGGGGAAAGGGATAGACCCTAGTTGAGCCTAGAGTGACTATCCTCTGATTCTTGCACCTAATGTTTATCCCAATGAAGGTTCCATAACCTCCAATATGGTGACCAGTAAGAAGAAACAAAACTGGCCCTCTACAAACTGTCAATTACAGGAAGTTTATTTCAAGTGTCCTTCAGTCTGCTCAATATACCCTCCTCTTCCTCACCAAGTCTACACCTCTCACACCTCCAAGCATCTGGCTTCTATCACATCTATCCCCAGCACGTACCCTTGTTTATAAGCTCAGTTTTATCAAACCAAGAGTAAAATTAACTCCCTATTCTCAAGCAAATAATTACACTATAAGTAATAATAATTATTATTAATGCTGCTTCTCTTTTCATTGCCACTTCCCCGAATCCCAAAACTTGTTCCTTGTCCACAAACAGTATGTGGCACCCAGGTGGTTATTAAATCGCTCTCCTTGGGTGCCCCAAAGCAGACCTCTGATCACTCTGTATTGCTACACTGTGTTTGCTTTCTTTATAGAGCATCCTCATCATCAATTAAGTGCTTGAGAATTTCAATCATTTCTGCTTCCATCAAATCCTAGAAGTAAAGTCTAATAAATATTTCATGTATAACTTTTCAAAGTTATTTTTACTTCATGGTACCCATTTTATTACTCTGATTTTGAGTTCATTGGAGATAAGTCCATACTAAATTAGCAACTATCATAAAGAATGAAGATTTATTAGTCTCCTCTAACTCACCTAAGCTGGAGTCATTCTAATGTACTCTGTACCAATTCACACTTATTTTTCCTCTTTTGATTTGGAAAGAATCTATTATAAATATTTTATCTAAAAATCAAAGTCTTTTATTTCTCAACTAATGTTTATCATTCCAAATTTATGTATTTAGATTTCAAAATAACTATTCCTTAAGCATTAGAAAGAAAACAGAGAGTCCTTTTTACATGCAACTTTCATGTTCTATTAGGCATTGAAATAACAGCAATTAATAATGGTTTCAGGGAACATGCAGAAGGAATCTAGGACCTGGACAGAAGGTTAGGCTGAATGACCCCTAAGATCCTTTCCAAAGTTAAGGCTTTATGATTCTAGGTGAAGTTGGCCATGTGTTATAATAGAGCCAAGCAACATAAATTAATTACCTAAAATTGTTCATAAGTTATAGGAGATTATTGAATGCATAATTCCAATAAAACTGAGAGTAAATATGTCATTGAGCCACTTCCCAACTGCATTATCAAAAGCAATTTATTAGTACTGAAATGCTTACTGCAAGACAATGGAATATCTTGTAACAGCTCTTTTAGAATTGAATATAAAATGACTCAAATGGCAATAAGAAGAAAATTCAAAGTCTAGAGAATAATTTGAAAATATCACATAATATGGTAGGGTATTTACACTTTCTTAAGATAAAAAACCCCGCAAACTACAAAAAATCGATGGCATTGAAAGCTAAGGATCTGGTGGTTTGATTCACTGCTGGGAGAAGCATTCATTGTTTACAAACCATTTGATCCTTTAATTTGATATTTAGAAATTCATCCAGCTTAAGCAATAATAAGATAAAATTGAATGGCTGCAATATTACTGAGGGAAAAATCAGTGTTTGATATATGTGTTAATTATATATTATAGATATTTAATGAATTACATTCTAATTGGAGTAAAAATAAATGCACAAACTTCCATTAGTTTATTTGATGTACCCAGAGTTTTAGAACTGAGATAATGTTTGCCAAAAAATACATGTAGCTCTTGGCCAAATGATCTTTACGTGACTGTTCGTTTCTTTTACCGGAGTATTAATTTCAACATTTCTTTTTCTTTTAGGGCGTGATTCTCAGTCACCAGACTCAGGTACAAAAAAAACTGTTCTGAATAACCACTACATTTGTTGTGAGTTTTTTTAAAAACATATTTATAGCCACATTATTAATCCTACCGTAAACTTAAACTGCATATACATTTATGCATGTTAAACTTTTAAGAAAGAAAGAAGAAAACTTCCATTTTGGAAATAAAAAATAAATTCTATTTAAAAAATGTTAAAAGTGAATGTAGATATTTTTGTATCCGATTTGCTTTCCCTTAATAAAAGCTTGGAGATGTTACAATGATCGAAATCAAGAGACACTGAATGGAGATGCTACATATTCCTCTCTTGCAGCAAAAGGTTTTAGAAGCGTTCGACCAAATCTACAAGAAAAAAAATCACCAGCTCAGGTAATCTTGCACACTGTTGTCTACTGTGTTATTTTAAAGCACAGCTATTAGGCCACTGCTCTAGAGCCTCTTTTCTAGTAACATGCATATCTTGATATGTTTCATTTTTGATATGGTTTTGCTTTTGTATTCATATTGACTTGTATTTACAACATGGAAGACAAGTCTTAAGTTCAAAACAGGTTTCTGAATATTTTTTCTCATTCAGCTGATAAAAGCAGGTCAGTTTCTGACATAATTTTTAGGATATTTTCTAATTCTTAAAAAAATGTCAGCTGATGATTTGGATTTCAAAGTTATGAGGTCAGCAATATATTATTTACTCAATAAATATGAGTTATACAACTGCTCATTATATTAACTAAAGAAACTCTGTGTTGGAGATATTAGTAAAATTGTGTTACAGGCATGAAAAGTGTTACCAAAACAATGTGAGTAAATACTATATATATATATATACACACCTCAAGGTCTAAAAATATGCCAAGAGAACATATGTTCACTTTTAACCTAATTTCCCAGAATGTAGATGGAGACAAACTTTATAATGTATTCTCTATAAAACTATATTCCTCCAGAGGGCAACTATTGATAATAAATTAAAACACATTCTAAACAAAAGAAAAATGATCATTCAATCTGGCCATCAAAATGTATAGCATAATAAGAAGGTATCACGTTGCTTTACTTTCTTTAAGGGTAGAGTTACCACTGGTTTAATGATTAACTTTGACTTTCTCTCTGTTTTCCCTTCAACATTATTTCTTTCTCCGGATGTTTTGGTAATCCAGGCACCCCTTCCACCACCCAGAAAAGAGAGCTTTTGTAGCTCCTTGATAACCAGTCACACAAAGGGTGACATTTTAGACCAATTAGTAACTAACACACAAATTCCCTCCTGTACAGAGTTCTTTACTAACAAAACACCTCTTCAAGGAACTATGTATTCTAATGATGAGTCCAGCCAGACAATTGTATATTCTGAAGAATCTAACACAACTGTGTCGTATACACAAAAAATCACTAATCCACTACCACCACCTTCCAGCACAGGTCCCCCACCAAAAGCTGACATGAGTACCCCATTTCTACAAGAGGACTACACGCAAGATTCTCAGACTCGGAGAATCTCTACATTGAAACTAATCCATAACCAGGATCCAGGAAGTAGCATCCCCTTTAATCCTCCACAGTTTTCCAGATCTGTTGAAGTACCATCATTTCACAAAAGGCCTTGCTCACCACCCCCTAACCCAGTGCCTGAGATACACACAGCATCTCTTTCCATTCAGATAGCTCCCCTTTCAGGACACGATCCTGAAAGCCACAAACAGCCACCTGAGCTTTCTCCAGAGACTGCAAAGATACCTCTTCAGCCAGAGAGACAAAAACCTGCAGTTGCTGCGGCCTCTCAGTCCTCAGACTGCCAAGTGGTACCTTACACTTTCCAATCTCTTCTTAGAGCATTCTGTAGAGACCCTAACTCCTTTGGTTTGGGCTTCTTATATAATCCAATGCTTTGTTAGTTTGCAATCAGGAAAGGAGAAAGAAACCATCTTCCTATTTAAAACCCTACTAAATTCATTGACAAGTTTCTAGGTATTTTTTAATTAAAAAAAATATCTACATAAAAAAATATATATCTACAGATCTTTTATCCAGAAATAATGTTTTAACAGTTTCTTCCTTCTAGGTATTTATTAGAAATCATTGATGATTGGTTATCACTTAAGACTGCAAAGTACTTTTAAGTTTTAAAGAAATATTTTTCATGCCAGACCTTTGAGTACCTAGATCGTACTTTATTTACATGTGTAAAATCTCTTAAAATAATTGTCCATTATAATTCACTTTGGCAAGAAACATTCATCTTAATTCCACCAGAGTTTATTTTCTTGTAGTTCAATATACATTTTCATTGAAACTTGATCAATTTCTACCTTTTTAAGTTTACAGTTTCAGAAAGTATATTAATCAATCTTTAGTACTCAGACTATTAAGAAGTAAATCTTTATTTGCTTATACGTAAAATTCTCCCATAGTGTCATTCTGCTGATATTTATTAATCTAGTTAGAAGAGAAATGTGTTTGTCTTCTTGGCTTTTCCACAAAATGATGTAATGCTAAGAGCATAAGCTTTAATGATAAACTGTAGATTTCAATCCAAGCTCTATCACTGGCTATGTGATGAGGCAACCATCCTAACTACTCTGTGAGTCTGAACAAAGAAATGAGAATATTAATTAATCCTTAATTCTTAGGTTGTGATAAGAGTAGGGAGATAGTAGAGGTAAACCACTTAGGACAGAGCAAGCCCTGCGTAAATGGTAGCCATTTATAAAGATACACTAGCAACTGCAGCAGTAGTGGGAGTCTGGAAAACACTCATACCTGAGTAAATAATTTGTATAATACTATCTCCTGTAGCTGTGCTATTAAAGATCATTCAAGACATATCCTTGAAGGGATATATTTTTAAGCTTTATAGAAAATCTTCAACAGGCATCTGATTGACACCAAAATCCTCTCCCCCCCGCCACACCCATAGAGCAGAAACCTTAAGCTTAGATGATTAAAAAGACAAGTGGGTATTTCTATACCTCTGCTAAAACATTTCCTTCATCAGCTAATCATGATATGCAAAATTCATTCATTAGAGTAAATTCTTTGAATAAAGGTAGTATTTTCTAAAAGCCCTTATGAAATAATAACAATAGCAGCTAACAAATACTAAGAGTTCACTATATGCAGATGCTGTTCCAACTTATTCACATTTATTAATAACTTCCACAATCCCATGAGGTAGGGAGCAAAGTCAAGCTGAGACACCACAGACAGGGCTGGGCTAGTGTCAGACAGCAGACTAACTTGTGCCCCAGGACGTATCCCTGGAAGAAGGTGTAGGAGCAATCAGAGCAAATGCTACCACGTTCACAGCTCAGTTCACTCATCTGACATAGTTTGGTTCTTCTAAATCATTTTATTATGTTTGGAAACTTAAGTTGATAACTTTCTTCCCTATGGCTTTGTCACCGTCCAGGCTGACCGGAGACAGATGGTTTCATTATACAATCCTCAGGGAATCAGCATGAGCCACAAGTTAAGATTTGAGATGCTGTCACTTTTATTCATTCAACAAATATTTATTGGGCATGCATCGTCTGTTCTAGTCACAGAGCTGCATTTGAAACCACTGACGATTAAAGTCTTGTCGGGGGTAGAGGGGACAAATATTAATAAAAACTTAGATAAGCAGCTTACTACATACATTAGAAGGAGATTATGTAAATAAACTAAGCAGCACTGAGCAGGGATGTGGGGAGCAGAGTCCATGTTAAATAGGATAGTCAAAGGGTCTTCATGCAGTAGGGGGAAGAACATTCCAGGCAGAGGGAATACCTAGTGTAAAGGCTTTAAGGCTGAAGCACTCTGGGGCTGCTCAAGGACCAGCAAGGGAGTCATAGGTGTGAGGCGTAGGTAAGAGGAAGTCAAGTCAGAGGTAACAGAGGCCAGAGGCCAGATGCTCCTAGAAGCCATTGCAAGGATTTCAACTTTTACTCCCAATATAAATGGGAGTCATTGGGGGATTTTAAGGCTATGGCTGTCGTCATTTGACTTATATTCTAACAGAATCATTCTGGCAGCTCAGTGGAGAACAAACTATAGTAGGGCAAGAAAGAGTCGGCAGGCCAGGTAGGTAGGCAGCTATGGCAACAACTTAAGTGAAAAATGGCGGTGGCTCCGAGCAGGGTGGAAACAGTGGAGGTGGTGAGAAATCGAATTCTGAATGTATTTTGAAAGTAGAGTAAATAGGGCTTTCTGATAGATTGCATGTTGGAGGTAAGGGAGAGAGAGGAGTCAAGACTGACTTCAAAGTTTTGCATCTTTGCAACGGGGAAAAATGGAAGCCACCCTTTGTCCACTGAGGCTGGATAACCCTGAGTAGAGCAGGTCTGTGGAAAGATCAGAGGTCCCATTTGGGACATGGTGAGTTTGAGGTGTCTATGAGACATCCACATGGAGAGGTCCACTGTGTAGTTGGATACATGAGTCTGGAGTTCAGGTGAAAGGTCCAGGTTAGAGATCTAAGCCATCGGCTTATAGATGGTTTTGCAGCCATGAGACTGAATGAGATGACCAGAGCATGACTACAGAGAAAAGAGGAGGCCCAAGGACTGAGCCCAAGGGCATCCCAACAGTAAGAGGAGGAATCAGCTAAGGAGATTCAAGGGAGGAGGAAATCCAGGAAAGGGAGGAAAGTATATCGAGGAGAGGTGGTTAACTGCATAAATGCTGCTGACAGTACATGTGTAAGATGAGGTCTGCTAACCTACCACTGACCTAGAAGTGTGGAGGGGAACTTTCTTGTGAGTTTAAGAGAGACTGGGAGGAGAACAATTGGACAATCAGCTCCTTAAGGGGTTATTAATGTAAGATCTTTCATCTAGTTATTCCCCTTCCCTGAGCCTCACTTCCTTCATCTATAAAATGGGGATAATAATAGCATTCATCTCACACTATTGCTGTGGGGTTTGAATAAGACACTGCCTGCTACATAATTATCCATCACTATGGAGTAACTGTTGTTATTTTAAAATAATATCCTTTTTCCAAACTATGCATCTGATTGGGAAAAGGAAATATATTGTTTTCAATAGTACATTTTTTTTTTTTTTTTTTTTTTTTTTTGTGGTACGCGGGCCTCTCACTGTTGTGGCCTCTCCCGTTGCGGAGCACAGGCTCCGGATGCACAGGCTCAGCAGCCATGGCTCACGGGCCCAGCCGCTCCGCGGCATATGGGATCCTCCCAGACCGGGGCACGAACCCGTATCCCCTGCATCGGCAGGCGGACTCTCAACCACTGCGCCACCAGGGAGGCCCAATAGTACATTTTTTGAATGGATGTTTCATCCAACCAACAGTAGGTTCCGAGATTACAGTGTATAGTCTTTTATAACACTTTCTCAAAAGGTGGCATAAAACTGTTGTAGTTCTGAGTTTTTTTAATTGTGTCAGAATATTTAACATGAGATCTACCCACTTAGCACATTTTAAAGTGTACAATAGAGTCCCGTTAACTATGGGCGTGATGTTGTACAACAGATCTCTAGAATGTAATCACGTCATCTTCTTGCGTAACTGAAACTCCACCTGTGAACAGCAACTCCCATCTCCCGCACCCATGGCAACCACCTTTCCACTCTCTGCTTCTATGAGCTTGACTATTTTAGAGCCCTCATATATGTGGAATCATGCAGTATTTCTTCTTCTGTGACTGGCTTATTTCACTTAGGATAATGCCTTCAAAGTTCATCCGTGTTGTCTCATATAACAGGACTTCCTTCTTTTTCTAAGGCTGAATAATCTTCCATTGTCTGTATATACCACATATTCTTTATCCATTCAGCCACTGATCGGTGTCTAGACATGTTTGCACATCTTGCCTATTGTGATACACTTTACTTTTGTCTCATTTTCCACCTAATGGCCTTTCACGGTGGTGGCCTTTTCGTTTTAAATACTTACATTCCACATTCTTGCAAGAAGTCTCAGTAAATGCCAAGAGCTGTCAGCTACACATCATGAATTAGCCAAATATATGCCCTATTATAAAGAATTATCCTCCCAAGAAATTAGCAGTCCCAAGAAACAAAAATGCTCTACACTGAGAGGTGAAAAGGAAACTTTAGTGTTCTGGAAGTTTCATTTACATACTTTTGCTGTTTTCATTAAAGTCTGACCATTAGTGTAAGAAGAAAACTGCAGCTTACCATTAGGAATTTTAATTCTCTCTGTATCTGATAATACAACATATTGTTTTATAAGCTGCATATGTTTTAATTTACCTCCTACAAATTTATAGAGAGAGAGAACACAAAATGAGGTATGTTGCCCTCTGTCACTGTGTGAACAGACATCCTGTTGCTAAAAATGTCACATTGTTCTCAGTGTCAGATAAGTGAATGTCTAAACCAGAAGCTTTGAAAGACAGCAAAATCTACACCCCAGACATTTTCTCTGGCATTTGTTAGTGTTGTGCCCTTTGCTTCAGGAGGATAAACTTGGCCCTTCTATTATGAAATAATGTCATCAAGCATTTGCCAAAGCCTCACTTTCACACTCCTCCAGCACATATGCTGGGGACTCAGAGGGGACTTTGTCTCAGTGTCATGCAGACAAAGGAGAAAACTCATCTCTTTTGCTCCATGGGATCAAAATGTAGAAGTTTTAAGGAAGGCTGAATCATGAATAAATGTCAGCAGTGTGGGATGATAGAAAAGGTGTAGAATACAGAGTATGCTTTCTGGACCAATCCCATCAACACCAGCTCTAATCACTCATGTGTTCTATTAGGATGGCCAGCCAATATCTCATGACTTCTTTTTTATGGGTTTGTTATGAGATCAATTGATCAGGTCTATGGCAAATCCTCCACCTGATGTGTGTGTGTGTGTGTGTGTGTGTGTGTGTGTGTTTGAATGACTGAACAGTAGAGAATATCTGGGATTCCAGCATGAATTTAGAAATCACCTAGGAGCCCCTCTATAACACCTCCAAATAGAAGCGCAGCCTGCCTCTTCTTGAATACATGTAGGTATGGAGAGCTCAGTTAGTGTAGGAACAGCTAGTCAGGGCTTGGGCAATTCTCAGATCTAAGTATTAGAAAGTATTTCTCATATTGAGGCACTCCGCCTTCCTTAACTTCTGTACTTCATCAACAGGAAGCAAAAGAGATGAAGTTTCTCCCTTTTCATATTACTCTTCTCTCTACCCTGCTCTTTGCTTTGGGCAAAGCATTCCTATGCCTTCCAAGCATTTTACTTTTTAAAAAATGGCTCTCATTTATTAAGAGCTATTACAGCACACAAAATGCTGGACTAGCACTTTACATACATTTTTTCACTTAATTTTCACAGGCTTTAGGAGTTGGGTTTTATTAATGTCTGCATTTTTACACATGAGGAAACTGAGGCCAAGGGAAGGTAGACAGCTTGCCACATCTGTCTGACTCCAGACCCACAGCTCAACCAGGAGGTTCAAGTGCCTTTAGTTTCTGATATAATCTGACACTTGAACCCCATGTTCTGGCAATGTTCTTAAGATGTGACACCTTCTCGGAGTCAAAATCATATTCCTGATCTGAGTAGCACAGTGGAAATATTCATTCCCCTGATCCAGACAACACACTCCATCAATGTGCCCAAATCTGTGTGACCATCTTAGATCACTTGTCACCCAGGTTGTGGGTAGGGACTATAACGCTAAGACCTCTGGTAAAAAGGGTTTTTATTCTGAGGCTACAGGGCAGTTTTGTATCATCAAATGCAGGCAGTAAAGCCAGGTCTTAGGGGGCCTGGGGAATGACCAGTTAGCTACTCTCTTTGTCCATCTTAGAGGCCACCCAGTTTCTGTCTCACCTCCCTGCAAGTTGGCCACATTCTCTTAGCTTCTGCCCTCTCATCTCTCCAAGTTGCCTGTGGATTTCCATGACATTCCCTGGCTCTGATTATGTGTCAACTTGCATCTGGGACTGTGGGGTACACGATTACCTGACTGGGGCATTCAGTATCATTTAATTCAAACTCCCTGGAAAGAGGCAGTGCCTCGTTGACCCAGTTTAGTTCAGTTATTCTCCCTCCTAAACAATAAAATGGGCTTGCCTGGTACAAACACAGCACCCAGGGACTTCCTCCTCATCCCCTCAGGAGGGCTGTCAGAGAGGGGGGTGATTATCACAGAAGGAGATGGGTGGTATGTAAAAGCGAACTTTTTTTTTCAGAGAAAGTCTTAAATTGGTTCTTTTAAAGTTACCATGGAAATTGTAAATCTTAACAGTGATATGGATAATTATAGAATAAAACCCATTTTAATTAGCCCATCACAAGCCTTCAGCAATTTTCATTATTTTGTCATTTGTTTTCAACTGTCAACTTCAATTATCCTGGTAGTAGTTTAAAGCCAATATAAGGTATGATATCCTTAGGTCTGTAGAAATTTTAGGACCTTTATCTAATGGGTGAAGAGAAAAAAATAATGAAAATACCATTATGACACCTAATAAGATACAAATAATTTCTTAATATAAAGATTGATTTTTGTATAACTCTCCCCTAGATATTTTTTTCAAGTAAATTACTATCAGCTCTATTGAAAAGTAGAGAACAAAACCTGTCACATCCTTTCACTTGATATTTAAGACATATTTCATACGTTTCTTGAGAAATGAGGCCTAGAAGTTCAACCACTAAAGACATTCAAGAGGGAAGTGTTAAGATCCCAGACTACAGTGCCATGTCAAGCCAATTAGAGTCTGAGACAGAAAGAAAAATATTTCCCCCATATACGTATGTTTTTATGTATGTATGTCATTTTTTTCTAGGACATTTCAGCAGTTTAAAAAATACTGAAAAGTTGAAACGTAAGCGTATCAAAAATGAACATTATTTTAAGTTTAAATATTTTATTTGGACCAAAACAGAATTTATTACAATTTTAACTTCATCTTAAATTAGTTAAAAATTGTTTAAGATCATCGTTGGCCAAGGGAAATTTGTCAGGCATGGCTATTATCTCAACTGAAAATGAGATCAGGAAAAAACAGATTTTGAAAATATTATTATTTTATTATAATATTATTGCTTCCATTAAAATCCAGGGTACATATTTTTCCTTTTTCCTCAGTCTTCAATATGACCTGGCATGGCACTGTTCATTGCTTAAATTTTTGATATTTTGCTCAGTTTGGATTTTTTTTGTATTGACTTTGATTCTTTTTTCATAAGATTGCATTAAAATAGTGTTTATCCCCATGACTTAGTCTTTGTCACTCCGTTAAATGTTGCACCCAAGATAAGTGCCTTGCTCACCTCACCCTCAGCCTGGCCCTGCCAGACCCTGCGCCCTTTCTCTGTACCCCAAGCTCCACTCCAAGCCCATATCCAACTATTCCCCTTCCACCTCCAGATTCTACATTTACTGAGCCAAAAAACATACGGCCTAAGGGTTTATAACTATAGATATTCTTTGTTTGGTTGCCACTGAGTTAATTTTTAATTTGGCTGCCTTGGGGCAACATGGCCTTTGCCTTCTACCAGTTTCCATCATTCCCTCTTTTTTTTTTTTTTTAACATCTTTATTGGAGTATAATTGCTTTACAATGGTGGGTTAGTTTCTGCTTTATAACAAAGTGACTCAGCTATACATATACATATATCCCCATATCCCCTCCCTCTTGGGTCTCCCTCCCACCCTCCCTATTCCACCCCTCTAGGTGGTCACAAAGCACCGAGCTGATCTCCCTGTGCTATGCGGCTGCTTCCCACTAGCTATCTATTTTACATTTGGTAGTGTATATATGTCCATGCCACTCTCTCACTTGGTCACAGCTTACCCTTCCCCCTCCCTGTATCGGGACAGCAATAAAGATGCAGACGTAGAGATTGGACCATCATTCCCTCTTATCTAACCCCTAGCCTGATTTGCACATTCTGGATACATTCCTGGCCCAGGGTCAGCACCTGAGTTTGCAATGCCCACATATGAGTATAAAAGTATCACATTTAAAATGCGTGTCTTTAAACAACAACAACAAAAGCTCACTAGATAAGAATAGAATAGAAAAATCTGTCTTTTTATCCAGGGTTGGAGTTTCTTAACCTGTTAGATTAAAAATGTGCTTTCAAGTATCCATGAACCCCTAAAGTTGATGCAAATTTTATGCATACATGAATTTGTGCATTTTTCCTAAGAGAAGGATCAATAGCTCTCAGATTTTTAAGGTATCTGTGGCCAAGAGACCTTTTTATATATTGGATTTTTTAAAACTCTCTAATTAAAATTCTGAGGACAAAAATAAATTATAACTTTTTATGAGATCAACAGCCTGCATGACATCAACTGTTAGGAGGATGATGGCTGGCCAAGAATCACTTAAATCTTTACTAGGCAAGATTTTTAAGTTTATACAGTTTTCTTTAATACATTCCCCATCCTTGTATTAATATCCTATAATACTTTGGCTATCTATGCTACAACTGGCCCCATACTGAACACTCAAAAAAACCTTTATTTTGGAGGTGGGGGTGAGGAGTAAGAAAAAAAATTTGCTTCAGAGTTTCATTCACTCATGTTGAGTGAATTCACTTATCATCATATTTGCCCTGTGTGGTCAGCTATCATGAAGGTGAAAATGGATAGCTATGACATCTTTAATGGGCCATCCACTCTCTTCCTTTTACAGACCACCCCTCCGCCATGTTTAGCCTTGGAGGTATTAAACCTTTTCTTTCTCCTTCAGTTTCTTTCTCCTTTACCTAAGATTTTAAGCCAACAGTAGTTCTAACCAGCTAGGGCATACTCTAACATCATCAGTGGCTGTTTTTGTTTTTGTTTTTTTTTCATTTCATTTTCACACAAAGGTACCACTATTTGCACTGCTAGGATATTTTAAAGTTCAATTCCTTTAGTATTTTATAGTGAAATTAACATAGAGATTCAATGAGTGGGAAGGAAACAAAATTCCCTTTCCATTTAGTTGTTTTTAATTTGATCAGTCTCTAGATCTGAAAATCAGAAAAACATGAGGCAAACTGATTTATATTTGGGGGACATTTTCCAACAAGGAGGCAGTAGGGAGAAATCTGCTATCAGATTTTTCTGGTGAAGGGAAAACTAATTCTGCCAACCAATGAATGACTTGATATTAATTTGGTGTCACAAGTAGAAAAACCAAAACTTTAGAGAAAAAAAAAATTCCATTTACCAACACTCTTAAGCCCTCACCCAAAACTAAAGCTGTGTGAAAACTGGTCTTATTTCCAAAAAACATTTACTGGATTCCTTTTCTGCATGTTTTCATGCCTTTCCTCTACTGTGTGGTTGGCACCTAATTCTTCTGAATATATTTTCTTAGAGTGCTTGCAAATAAAACCGATGCTTTGCCTTCTCTGCCACGTTGCAAAAAGAGATGTTTTTATTAATTGGATCATTTCTATCTCTTCTCATTATTTTTTCCTCAAACCCAGCTTGGAAACCAGAACTTACCTGCCAATGTGCTGGAGGTAAATGCTTCACAAACACACAGACAAACCGTACCAGAAGCCTCTTCTTCATGCCCTCCTTCTGTGGTACCTTTTAACCCAACCACTTTTTCACCAGATAGTGGCTCCAGCCCAGCATCACTTACCCTGCTACAACCTGCAAAGACCCCCGATGTTTTTGCATTGTTTTTATAAACCCCTTCTTCTTGCTCCTGCCTGCCTTACCCACAGCAACGCCACAGGCTCTCTCACTACAGACCTGCCAGGGCGAGCACCCCTCCTGCTCCTCCAGGGAGTGCTCCTCCAGGGAGTACTCCTCAGCCACCCCAGATGAGCTGCAGAGAGCTGACTCTGACAAACTGACTGTTCTGAAACACCTTCCCCAACCTTGGGTCAGCAGTCTGCCATGACAGATGGCATCACTTTAACCACCCCTCCTATCATGCATGTAATTATTCTTCTTTCCTATGCTCCATCATTTTTAAACAGATCTCCAAAGACCGAAAGGACCAATTTCTTGTCTGCCATCTGATTTTGCAGCCGAGCATTTTTATTTGCATACATGTTGATTCCATCTAAACCGATTCTGTACAGTCTGTTATGGAAATACATTACATTCATCCTCATAAACCTATTTTGGGCTAAAAAGGTCAATTATATTCTCTTCATTCATTTTAGAGTCACTTATGTTTACACTGTGTTGCTCTAGCTAATGAGTTGTACAGTGATTTGCCTTAATAAGAAGTTTTCTCAGAAATTTAGATAGGTATACATATAATATGATGATTAATAGAGAAAGTCTAAAATTTTAATACAGTATTAAATCCTGGTAGATAACAGTTTACTTCAGAGATTTATATGAATGTGCCCTGTGTGAACTGTTCACATCTCCTTATTTGTCACATACATGATTACTCACTGTATGATGTTAATTCTTCTTGCTCCCCTTTCATTAACAGCTACATCTTTTGAACCCACCTATCCAACAGGAGTGAAAGATGTAAATAACCTTAATCTACATTGCAGAAACTTAGCCCTAGGATTTTGTTGGAATTATTTTCCCAAGACACCCCAGTATAGAAATTTATGAATATTTATTGTTTTATATATCAATAATTTGTCTTCCATTTAGAGCAATAAATAAATATTTCCCATACATATTTATTTCATCTAAATATATCTACTTGACAAGCAGTCCCTAATAAATGATTTATAAATGCCTAAAGTGTTTCAAAATTTTATGGCGCAGATTTTCTATTGCATATAAAGTATAGATAATAGCTTCAATTTGAAAGGCACATAACTTTAGGCAAAATAAAGGGTATTTTTTTCTAAAACTGATTTCATAATGAAGTTCTAAATATGCATTGTCATAGAGAAAATTTTAGCTGTGCTACATAATTTTTATGTTGCATCAAGGTCATAAATCTGTGAATTTCTTGCCTGAAGAAATATTATAAACTATATGTTTTTCAAGACATTGCAATTACAGAAGACAAAAGATACTTTTTAGTATCTTTACTAAATACTTAATAATACTTTAGATGGGTTTCAGTATTCATTCAACAGCTGGGTATAAAACTTCCCCCTGAAATGTTACATTCAGAGACTAGCTACGGAAGGAACCTCCTTTTCCACGGCTAATACCTCCCCTGCCACTAGTACCTGGAGCACAACAGGCATGAGCCTCTCCATGTTCTACTATGCTTTCAATAGTTCTTTACTTTTAAAACTCTAAGGAATGCCTTTACCCAAAAATACAAAGCAGTGATAGTGTATTTATTTATGTACTAGCCTATTTAATTTACTGTTTCTAAGACTCTTCAGGAGCCTGAGAAGCATACATATAGCTTTGTGGAGCCAATTGTAACTGAACTTAGTTTCAAGTAATAGTTTAAATTGCATGTACCTTCTCCATGAGATGGTTTTCCTAATAATTATTTCACTATAACAATAAAGTATTTTCTAAAATTCTAGTAGTATTATTTCATTAGTAAAATCCTAATTGATTTAGCATGATGAAAGACTAAATCTATTTGCAGCTTTTATTTTGTTTAACCCATAACCAATGTTATTGGAACCATCAAAATAGGAGGCAGGGCAACTTTCCTAAGTTTAGTTACATAGTCACATGATAGTTTTTAATAAGAAGAATTCTCCTGCCTTTAACATTAATTATAACAATAATATTTAAATTATATTTACAAAGATCAACAAAACTGGATTTGGGCAAGGAGGCAAAAATAGTCTCGAATAATTCATCAAAGATATATAAGCACTCTGAAGCATTTGGGTAGATCGGTGCATCACACTTATCTGAATGGCCAGTGCTCTAAGGTAGATGACCCTCAAGAGCAGTAGTTCATCATTAAGCACAATCATTGTAATGATACGCTTACTGACTTTAGGACAGATGTGGTATGGCTATAAAGTAATGAAACTAGATTAATTCTACATTATTTGAAAACATCTGCTTTAAAGTGAAAAATCATGGAAATGTTCAATTAATTGACTACCTATGTTTCAGGCCTATACGACAGAAGTTTAATTTGTTTTCAAATAAGCAGATAAAGGTCACAAATTATGGTTCTTTATCTATGTGCATATGTGTGTTTTGTGTGGATTCAGCTGTAAGGTATTTCAACTAAATGCTCTTACTAATGTTTTATCTTATTTGCATGCATTATACAATCTCCACAATGCTCAGTGCTATGTTGTGGACAGACAGGCACGCTTAATAGTGAGCTCAACCTCTAACTGAGCTGATTCAATTCAATTAGAATATGTATCTATTGAATATCTACTATCCTATTAGCACCAGGTTGCATGGTATACAGAAAAATATGTTTAAAAAGCATATATACGACCATCGTCAACAAGAATCTTGAAATACCACTGGGGCTATGAAAATACTCAAATATAAAGCAATCAAAACAATAAATTATTAAGGAACCAAAAAGAGGCCCATAACGTGCTAAATGAAACATGAGTAGGAAGAAGCCGGGGGGTTAACACCACTTTCTGATGCTTTGCCAGGTATTTGATTCTTCCAGGATAGATTGCTTCATGACATATATAAATCCAAACAATTGTCCACCTTATGTCAGTCACCTTGCCCTGGAAACCTTGATTTGCTACAGGATATATATCCCTGATTAAGCCTGAGAACTGATCACTTTCCTCTTGTCAAAGAATGTTCTTTTAAAATCCTACACCCAGAGCAGTGTGATTTAAGTCACGACATTAGAGCAGATTCACCCTCCACGTTTATTTTATACTGGCTCCTCTGATATCTTTGGACATCACTGTTGGCAGAGCAATATGCCCACTGGTCAGCTGCTTCCATTCTCCTAATCGCCTCCTGTGCCCTCTGACATACAAAGAGAGTGATTTTCAGAGTAAAGGAAGATAGAGAAGACACTGAAAAAAGACGTCCCATGCCCTTCTCGACATCAGTTAGTAAATAAATAGTTGACAGCTGATTACTGTCATGTGAATGGAAGCCATTATTGTCATCTAAAGGAGTGATGTTTACAGGGGACCGTGCACTTTAACAGGATGTCTCTGCACTTTTCTCAGAGCCAGATAACAGTGAATGGAAACTCTGGAGGCACCGTGAGTCCACTGAGTTACTATCAAAGGCCGTTTTCCCCTTCCGCCTACTCGCTACCAGGCTCACTCAATTCAAGCATTATCATGCAGCATGGCCGGTCACTTGGTAAGTCATCTGACAGTCACGATTTTCATGACAATTTCAACATAACAGGTACAAACCGAATGAGAAAAATATAAAGCATCCGAATAATTTTTGGAAAAGGAAGCAGAAACATTCAATAGTCCACTATTTAATGAGCCTCTCCTAGGGGAGGAATCAAAGGCAGAGGATTTAACACTGGAGAAAATAGGGACCCGGCTATTCCAAGATGATGACTGCATCTGTATCTGAGTCTGGAGAAGGCTATTAGATATTTGGGGTGATGGGGCAGAAAGAAGAAGATGGCCAGTTGGGGAGAGGAGTGTGCATATATACCAGGAGAACATTCATGTAGTGAATTTCCATGGGCGGCAAATACCATCCATGTTCGAGACAGCCCTTTCTTTTGTGGAAAAGCTTTCATTGTAGAAAATTATTTTGATATATATAAAGAAGAACTATTTAACAGTTAAAACAGTTTAACAAGGGGATAGGCTGCCTCCCAAAGTAGTAAACTACTATTCAAACTGAGACCAGAAGACCACCAGTCAGGGATGTGAGTTCCTTTAAATAATGATGCAGAATTTTATAGAAAGATAGTTCTTAATCCTTTGGGAATTAAGAACTAAATGAAAGATAGAGCTCTTCTCCCCCCCCAAGAAAAATGAACATTAGAGCATTCATATAAATTTTTAAACATATGATTTCATGGGGCTTATGAACTCTTTAAAGCTTTCTGGAAAAGAAGCTGTGCTATATAATGTTAGAAATATTTTTATGCAGCAAAATATATTAGGACAATTTAGAAAATAATGTAATAAATATTTCTTAGTTTTTAAAAATGTTAAAAAAACCAAACAAACAAACATTGAAAAACAAACCAAATCGAACCATCATCTGAATTCAAGCTGAGAAAGGTTCCATGCTGAGCAACTAGAAGGATTGCAGGGCAGCAAGAAACAGGGAAGACGGCGCAGGACCACGTGACCACAACATACCTCTCAGAAAAGCAGACTGATCCTCTGGCCACCACCAACCAGCAGAGAGAAAGAAACTAGAACACAGGGCTTTAACTCCCATGTCCTCGTTGACAGCAGACAGTGCCTTCTCTTCCCCAACACTGTGTATGGAAAGAAGATGAGGCTATTAGTTTACCCAGGAACACCCAGCCTATGGATTGTGGAACTCAACTTCTATAGCCAACAAAGCCTCTCTAACTATAAGACTTACATGTAGCCATGAGACTCAAAGAAAAGTCTAAATATACTTGCACCTTCTCTAAGGCTGCTCCTGGGATCATCTGTGAATCTTATAATGATGTCCTTTTACAGTATAAGAGAGTAGAACGGCTTTGTGCCAAAATACTGCCCTTATATAATCAGTCCCTGGTGTAGTATTATAATAGGAGTCCATTATATCTAGATTCTTTATGGAGCTATGCATGATTACACATCTATAGTAAAACTCTACAAATTATCCCAGCCATAATATTTTTCCAAATAATTATTATCAAAGTTGGACTCTGTCCCCTTTGCCTGTCTTAATGAACACAGTCTTGTCCCTCCCACCCCAACAAACAAAATATATAAATACTTAAGTATGGACAGGCTTTTATATTAGAACATATCAATGGGTGGATTTTACATATAAACTATACTACAGAGAAAGAAATTCTGTAGATAAATACTGAACAAATTCCAATTGGCCAGTGCTGAGATAGGTCCTGAGGAATATACACAAATCTATTCTGCCTTAGAGGAACTTCATAAAGTTGAGGACAAAGCTGCAAAAATGAGAGTTAGTGGACCATATAAGAGCATAATAAAATAAAGGGTTAACTTGTAAGCTATAAGTTCATAGAATCTTATGACCCACATATGAAGAGAGTTAACACTGTTTGTTTAGGCTAGGCCTTTGCAAATACTCAGTGCTCAAAAAGTGTTTGATAGAAATACTAGCATCATGGTTGCCCACTCAAATCCTTTCTGTAATTAAATGGAAAATCAGAGTCAAATATCACTTTGCGTCTTAATTCAGAGTTGCTTGGAAAAGATACTACTTTTACATACAGTGGCACATAAAGCAGTTTTATTCCTAGCCTTATTCATTCTTCATCAGAAATGGATTGAAAATGCTTTTCTGTTGCAAACTAAAACACAGTCATAGTAACAGCAGTTACAAATATTATAATGGATATGAGTTTACAAAGGTCTTATCTCTACTTATCCTTATAATGATGAGTTAAATTTTTTAAAAATCTTATGAAATTGTGTATAAATTTGCTACAAAACAGTCATATCTTTTTAGATGTCTATATCTATATTTATATCTATACCTATACGTAATCAATGACTGCTGCCCTGACATAAGGACTTTTCCATATGCACATAAAAAGAGACCTGACTAACAGATCTGACAAACCATGGCCAAGAGTCATTCTTGGTCAGCAGAATTTTGAAATTTATTGTAGAAAAACAGGAGGTCATATTATCAACTGTACTAAACACATGATAATGTAGATTTTCATAAACACCTGTAAACTCTAAGTGGAATATAGAGTACACCTATGTCCTCTCTGTTTCTTATGAAAGTATACCAAAAATTAACGAAGATGGCATGAAGAGCATGATATATCTCAGTCACAATGTATGCTTAGGGCAATTTTCACATCCAAGGGGTGAGAAGTCATGGTTTTTGCTACTTTAAGTAAAAGCGAAGCTACTTTAGTTTAGTGGCCATCATGGAGTCTTAAATAAAGGTTAATATTAATAGCTTACGATCATTTCTCTACCCATAAGCCTTCACATCCAAGTATGTTTGGATGTGAAGATTTCCTTATGTGGTTTTTGTTTTCACTTTATTTTTATAAAATCGCTGTCATAGACTCAATAGTCATATTTTTCATCCTAAAAGTACACTTTAGTACTTTAAGAAAATGGTAGTCAGCAGTTTCACCAAAATAATAGTAACGTAAATGATGACCTGAAGGAAATGACTAAACTTGTCTCAGCTTCTGCCCCCTCATGTATAAAATGGACCCCTCACCCAAGATAACTAGAAGGATAAAATGAAGTAATGCATGTACAATGCTTTCTTAACACAGTGGCTGCCACGTGGCCACATGGTCTTTCAACAAATATTATTCTTCCCCTTCCCCTCATCACTGAAAGATGAGGATCTTGTTGTTAGAGGTCTATTCAGTATATACCTACATGTTACCAATGAGTGGCTCAAATTTAAGGTCAATGAGTTAAAAGATAGAGTGATGGAAATACACTTTATATTTATTTATAAATATATTATAATATAGTATTATATATTTACATATAACTATGTAATTATACGTAATTATATGTAATTAAATATATTATATTACGGTAGGCATGAGGCTCCATTAATTTGATTCCTCGTGCATCAAGTATATGTCACCAAATTTTCTCCGCAGATTCCTCAGAGACATACCCCCAGCATGCACAGTCTCTGGACGGCAGCATGGGCAGCTCGATACCACTGTACAGATCCTCAGAGGAGGAGAAGAGAGTGACAGTCATCAAAGCGCCGCACTACCCGGGAATCGGGCCGGTGGATGAATCCGGAATCCCCACGGCAATTAGAACGGTAGGAAATGCCAGCGCGCCTTGCTCCCGGGCTGTGCACAGGCTCCACAAAGGATGGATTGTCAATGGCTTTGTGCATTCCTATGCTCTTATATAATGAGGATTGCCCTCCGTGCCATCTGAGTTCTCATGAATATTATGCTGTGTGTGGCAGAGAAAGGGAACTGTCGATTGAAGATAATGACCCAATCTGTTTTTCCATTTCAATTAAAAATCACGAAAAAAAATCACGAAAATTGTGATTCTGTTAAACGATAAAAGTAGGCTTTGTCTGGTTTTACCTCTTCCACGGAGTGTTGGGGCAATAGGGAGAGAAAAGAGAATGAAGTAGAAAATGTGAATTCTTTGGCTGCACTGAATTCCCATGTGCATTGCGAATAAACCGGTGATTTGTTTCTTGAGATGGATGGTGTGTGTTACCACCAGGAGACTGGGAGCTGTGAATTGGGTGCTGGGCAGCGAGATGATTGGAGGGAAGGGAGTTCATGTCGTGGAAAGGAAAAACTGTCTGAGGAAAATACACATCACGTTTCAGTGTCCCTCGTCAGCTGTGCCTGCTGAGAGCTCTCCGGGGCGATAAGTGAAAGTGTTTGGGGTTTTTTTTTTTGAAGTCTTTAAGCTCTGCCAGAACATTGCTCGGTGTTTCAGGGCAGCCCCTTCTGGCAAAGTTCAGCAGCAGCAGAGGCTGAGCTTGGGCAGGCAGCTGCTTGCTGATCCAGTCCACTTGCAGAGGAGGTCTGTGCTGGCCTGCGCGAAGGAATACTGGGGGCGCCAGGATGAGAGCGGCAGCACCTCTGCAGGTGAAACTGGGGGGTGGTGAGAGAAGGGAGCGCCGACTGCATACACTCGGTCTGCAACACCCACGTATGCGGCTGGGCTGGTGCCGAGAGCTACTGGCCTGGAAGGCAAACCTGGGGGGCCAAAGACAAGGGTGGAGAGAGGAAAAGAACCGGCAAGAGATCAGAAAAAGAGATCAGGGACGATTGGAATCGCTCAGAAAGAACGAAAGACAAAGACTGGGGGTCTCTTGTCTCCTTGGATTTGCATTCATCATATGGGGATCCTGTGCTCGGAGAGGAGAGTTGAAAATTGATTATTCCAAGCATCTGTATTAGAATTGGAAGCCAGAAAGTAAATCTGTAGAGCAGTTGCTGGGGCTTTAGACTCATTAGATTCTGGGGATGTTGAATGTGACTAATTATAAAGTCCTAAAAATCTCTGTTGGAACCAATGATTGTCATATTTAAGTGACAGGAAAAGTTCAGGGATTGTGACTAACATTCTTAATCTTAGGGTGGCTGCATGTTTCTGGTGGTGGCACTTTGTTGTTTGTTTCTCTTTTAAGATTTCTGACTCAAAATGCTTTAATTTGAATTTTTTTTCCTAATAACATAGGGATACAGTGTCAGACAGGTACAGTGTCACTGGTTTTGTTTAATTGACCCTTGACAAATTAGGAGATCCCTGATTCTGTGTAGTTATAGATTGTCTGATTTTATCTGAGACCTCTAGTTATGTTTTTAAGTCAATATATGATAGACATAAATGGACATGCAAAGCTGGAACTGTCTTTATCTGTAAGATATGATTTTCTTAAATAGCAAGACCTTGCTTTTTACGTTTTAAAGGAAAAAACTGAGATGTTATAGATGGTTAGTGAAAAATCAAGAAATATTAAAAATTTATATATTTTTAATCTACTGCCAAATCAAAAGCATGTTGAGATATGCATAAACAAACACAGATACTAGACATTCAATGCAAGTTCCCCCTCTATAAAATAGAAAATAAAAATATAAGCAACTCAGAAGTTCCTTATAAGGAACCAGCATTTTTATGTACAGCTGTGCTCTTATGTAGACTGTTCAAAGTTTACAGAGAAGACACAGGTCTGAAGACTCATTCACATTTCTTATCTGTCAGCCCCACAGAGCACATCCCCAAGTATAGCTGTGTTTATAAATGTGGAGTCTCGCCATGTCTGAGCCACGGCAGGCCAAGAATCTCCAAGGCTGTTTTTCTTTCTCATCCACATAGAAAGTAATGATTATCAGACTTACATTGCTTCACAGGGGCTTTCTGCTCAGTGTACACACCAAAGGCAGTACTGTCCCAGTGTGTCATCTCAGAGTCTCATATTAGACAACCAGCAGAGACCAAGGAAACAATTTCAAAAAGTAACATGGAAACTCTAGAAAGCCAAGAATTAACCAAATGTACCTTTGAGCTATCTGCAGAAAGGGAAGCAGCTCCCCAGACTGCCCTCTCTCATGCGACCTGGGACGTCTATGTTAGCCTTTTACTGCCATCCTTAAAAATAACAACAACAAAAACCGCTAGGGTTCAGATACCACGAGACTGTGTAATTAAGGCGAGTAGTTAAGTGAAATGTAAGATTCTTTCCTTCTAGTTCAAATATAACACCGTTTGAGTCTTTTCCAAGCTGGAAAGGGGCAAAAATAGAATAGAATAATGTATACTGGTGTACATTCTTATTGCTTGGAAGTATTAAGCAGTAATGAAAGGAACTAAGATTTGAATCTAGGTTGATCTGACATTAATCTCAGCTTTCCACTGCAGCCTACTGTTTATATTATGTCAAAAGAGGGGTGGATAAGGAGCTTCTGCTTTTAAGGAACTTACAGTTTAGCACAGCAAATGTTGCCAACATTTTATTATCACATTAAAGAAATTTTGAAACAATATCTATATTTTGTGACTTGCTCTAGTACACTAGATTGTTTACTATAGTCAGTATATTAGTAACTTAGACTAGTAAATACCAAATTTTTTTTTTTTTTTTTTTTTTTGTGGTACGCGGGCCTCTCACTGCTGTGGCCTCTCCCGTTGCGGATCACAGGCTCCGGACGCGCAGGCTCAGCATCCATGGCCCACGGGCCCAGCCGCTCCGCGGCATGTGGGATCTTCCCGGACCAGGGCACGAATCCGTGTCCCCTGCATCAGCAGGCGGACTCTCAACCACTGCGCCACCAGGGAAGCCCAATATCAAATTTTTATTTCTCTAATTCTAAGCTGATGATCAGAATACAATTCGAGTCCAAAATATTCCCTAGTTAATTTTTAAAATAATGTCTTGAACAATATACTCACTAACAAGTTATTATGGATAATGATAATTATCACCAAAACTGTAGAAAATATGTGTCTTTTCCCTTTTTGGAAATCTCTGCACGATAAATCAATGTAGAGTTCTGATGTTTTGTAAACTACAGGAGTGTAAAACTTCAGGTTTATTCAGCCAAGTTATAGAAAACAACCAAATAGTGATTTACTAGTAGTTACTGTCCATGCAAAATCATTTTGAAGAACAAATACACAAGTAAACTTCCTGAAATTTGAGTAGACTTCCGTTTACCTAATCTCAATGTTTGCCATAACAACCTACATGGTGGCATTTATAAAAGGGACTTTAAATGCTTAGAGGACTTCTTTTAGAAAGGGACATAGAGTTTTAGTATTCCCATTTATCAGTTTCACGTTCCTCTTTGCCAAGCAACCTGGGCATTTCCTGGCATCTCTGTGCTCACCATATAAAGCTAGCAGATGGCACAACAGAGGTCCTGCCGGATATGTGCCCTCCAGCAAGTGAAGGAAAAACTCCTGTCTGTCAGGATGCATTGCCATATACAGCGATATAACTCACTTATTCAGCTTCCTCATTGCCATTGGTTGTGTCCAGGTATGGCTGGGGAACATTTTTACACAAAATTATGTCTTATTTTTTATTGCTAAAGACTGCAAAGGAATTAAAGCTTAATGAAAAAGAAATCCATCTTTTATGAAAGTAAATGTCCCTTAAAGATACATGTTCATGTACTTTGTTTAACCCAGCAAATAACAGCTAGACTCTTGTTTTATCACTGCCTCTCCCACCAGCTCCCACCATTTGAGTATAAAGTCCACCAGTGATCCACTCAATGTTTCCATTGTAGAAAGAGCCTAGAATGAGTGAAGAAGTGATTCCCAACAAAGTCAATTAGCCCTTGATGTTACTCTGTATTTGTGGTGATTACCAGAATCATATATTCTTAGACATCAAAATAAGTCTAGATACAGCACAAAACCCTCAGTTTCCAGATGGAAAACACGATGACCACATTGGAAAGAAAAATCAGGATGTAAAATCTACACCAAAGCTCAGTCTAACAAATACAAGAATACTTTTGTGGCCTTCCTAACAGAATATTTTCTATGAAGAGAACTGCCTCGAAAAATCTGTATATTTAGTCACTATATATAGAATGGTCAAGTTTCTTACCAGAATAACCCTGGAAGAGTTAAAATGAAGACACTCCAAGCAAAATCTTGAATTATGATTAAAAAGGCCTATGTCCACTTTCACAGGTATACAATTAGGTAGACTTCCATCCAATAACCTGGATTCATTCATTGTTTTATCCTGTAAATATCTGAGGTTTCCTACTGTTATGATTTATTGAGCATTTCTTATATTCTAGGCATTGTTCTAGGTCTTTTTGTATACACTGTCTCTTTCATTTCCGTAACAATTCTACGATGTGGATATAATTATTTCATCTTAGAGAAGAGAAAACTGAGGCCCTAAAAGGTTACCTCACTTGCCCAAATTCTTATTGCTTGGAAGTATTAAACAGTCATGAAAGGAACTAAGATTTGAATCTAGGTTGATCTGACATTAATCTCAGCTTTCCACTGCAGCCTACTATTTATATTATGTCAAAAGCGGGGTGGATAAGGAGCTTCTGCTTTTAAGGAACTTACAGTTTAGCACAGCAAATGTTGCCAACATTTTATTATCACGTTAAAGAAATTTTGAAACAATATCTATATTTTGTGACTTGCTCTAGGACACTAGATTGTTTACTATAGTCAATATTTTAGTAACTTAGACTAGTAAATACCAAATTTTTATTTCTTTAATTCTAAGCCGATGATCAGAATACAATTCGAGTCCAAAATATTCCCTAGTGGGCTTCCCTGGTGGCGCAGTGGTTGAGAGTCCGCCTGCCGATGCAGGGGACACGGGTTCGTGCCCCGGTCCGGGAGGATCCCACATGCGGCGGAGCGGCTGGGCCTGTGGGCCGTGGCCGCTGAGCCTGCGCGTCCGGAGCCTGTGCTCCGCAACGGGAGAGGCCACAACAGTGAGAGGCCCACATACCGCAAAAAAAAAATATATATATATATATATATTCCCTAGTTAATTTTTAAAATAATGTCTTGAACACTATACTCACTAACAAGTTATTATGGATAATGATAATTATCACCAAAAGGAGCAAAGCAAACAATTACAACAGTATAACTTCTATTCAGTTAATTTTATATACATAAGCTTGCACAAATATCAACTATCTAGGGCTGGGCACAGCTGTGACCTGGAAGAAATAAAACCATAGCGTATAACATTCCAACTCAGCCTCCACTCAAACAAAGGGTAATATATTTACAAATTGCATGTATCCCTGGATAAACGACTGATATGTCATCATGACATAGTAAAGAGTCAGAACAGACATCTGCTATTTAAAAAAATATAATATACAAAGAGGAACAATGTTTATTTGGAACCAGTTTTGTAACTGTTGGACATTTTCTTTTACAGACAGTTGACAGGCCAAAGGACTGGTACAAGACCATGTTTAAGCAAATCCACATGGTGCACAAGCCGGGTATGTAGTTCTGTTCTCTGATCAGGTCCTTGTGGGCTGAAGGATGTATACTCTTTTGTGTAGTTCTGGTTCACACAAACTGTCAAGACCCCAGCAAACTTCATGGCCCTCCCTTCTTTTCAACACTTCTTATTCTTAGATCACCCCTCAACTCCCAGACACCTGCACTCCTGCTTCACCCTTGAGCTGCCAGGAAGCCTCTTAGAAGGTAGCCCTTGGAGTAGTGCCAGGGGCTCTGGCCTTATGCCTCCATCCTTCCCTATCCACAGTATAAACTGGCCTGGTGTATTATCTGCTTAAACAGACGCATTATTCTTCTGTCCACGTGTATCTGCCCCATATCAAGACAGTGACTGTAGCTGGGTCTCACAGAGTTGACAAGGGATCTTTAAAGCACTTACTAAAGGAAATTCATGATCCAGGACGGGTGGAAAGGAGGAAGAGGGACTGATATCTGTATGCTGTGAAGTGGGCAGCAGAGCAAACCTGTTAACAGCCCAGAGAAGTCAATTTGCAAAGGCCCAGCAAAAAAAAAAAAAAAAAAAAAAAAAAACCCATAATATTTGAAAATTTAAAAATGGTTTTATGAACTAGGCAAAATGTGTTGGTTTTCTAACAAATCTGTTGTTTCTCTGAAGTTCTGCTATCTTGTTAGGATGTGGTGACCAATCTGTATTACCATAATATTTATGTTTCATTTTCTAGATGATGACACAGACATGTATAATACTCCTTATACATATAATGCAGGTAGGATGGGTTTCCTTGCTTGCCATGACTACACTGTGCCCTCCCATGCTTGGAAGAACTTCCCAGTCACTTTTTTTTTTTTTTTTACCACTCTGAGTGCACGATTTCAGTCTCTACAATTAGGAAGATGCTTTTTTTTTCTTTTCTCAGCATGTATAAAGAAAGATTTGATCTTTTCTCATGGAAATGAGAACTAATACTATTTTACCTCCTTCATCCCCACTGTTAGTTTATTCTCGGCTTCAGGAATGTTTAACCAAAGTGTGAAGGACAGCAGGAAAGAACATACTGTAACAGGGGGTACAAAATAAGATAAAGATCTCCTTTTATCAGTAGAGAGAATGATTACAATTGCGTAAGATCTTTCAGATACACTTCCCCAAAAACAAGTCAAGCAAAGTATTTTGTGACCCTGTCCATGCTTTTGCTCCAAATGCAATCATTCATTGAAGGATTTTTAAACATCCCAGTTGGCTGGACCACTTTTCTGACTCAGAGTTGCCAGCGGTCATAATGGATCGACTTCAATTCCGGGCATTTCCACTTGAACTTGAGTGAGTTGGTATCTTGTGAAATGGTTGCAGGCTGGAGTGAGGGACCCCTGAAAAATGTTTCCATCATCGCTTTCTCCTAAATGTCACATCAGGGGACCCCACACGGGGCCGCCTGTCACTTCCCGGCCCCAGGCTCAGGACGATTGCACAGTGCCTGTTATTCCCTTCTGTAGAGCAGTCTCCAAGGCCCACGTCCCATTCAGCAGCTGCAGCCTCCCATCAAGGTCCCCTTGCCAGCCACACCCCCAAACTGGATGAGGTTGTCCCCTCCATGAGGCCTGAAGGCCAGCACTCAGGCCTTTTCACTGTTGAGGATTCTGCTACTAGTGTCCGACGACAAGTAAGGGAAAAAAACAAGCAGAACAAGCTCAGCAAGCTGCAAGAATCTGGTTTTCAGTCCTGCTCTTCCAGATGATAGCAGGTGGCCTGCTAGGATTCCCTCAACTTTTATTCCTGGTCTCAGGTTCTCCTAACTCCTCTGCTGTGTTTAGCTTGTTAAAATGCAAAATTCAACTGAGAAAATTTTAAAGATCTTCTTGGCTTTATTAAACGATTCATGAATCAGGCAGCATCCAATCTAGCAGATAGAAAGGAGCTCCGAGGAGCTGAACAAAACAAAAGGCTTTCAATAGGCAGAAGGGAGCAGGAACAGGGAAGTTAGACTAAGAAAAACAGCGGGTGGGTTACTGCAAGGTCCCTTTCCCCCGAGGGGAGGGCAGGGGGCTGTCAGGCAGAGTATCTAACTCGTGCTGGCCAGGCCATTCCTGATGGACTGCTTGAAGATTCCATTTCTGGCAGAGTCAAAACTGTAACTAAGTTAAGTCTCGGTTTGGTGCTGTGGGGCTTAGCATGAGCAACTCCATTTTGGGTCTGCTGTTTCGTTCTGAACAAGCACTCAAGTTGAAGTCTGACTGTAGCACTGAGGCAAAACAAAAGTGCAGACACTGTCTCATCTGTCATAGCCAATTTGCATGGAACTTCAGGAGAAGCAGATGAATGAAAATAGACTTAGCTCAAAAGATTGAGGTGGCAGGAAGTTCAGAATTTCTATAATTATTTTTCATATTGAAGTTTGCATCCATTAGAATTAGTCAATTGAACGGTAGTTACATATAAACTTGCAGGGCCCTTTAGAGTTTTACCATTTAATCGGTAGACAAAGAAACTCTGATTAGTCTCTTCCCCTCCTACTAACCTTACATCGCGCTGTTCTATGCCTTGCACTTTCTGATGCTTTTTTTCCTCTGCCATCTCCTCTTCCCCGACCCACCCAAACCAATCCTTCAGGGCTCACTCTAGTGTCATCAGTTCTGTGATATCTTCTCCGACCAATCACCACCTTCTAAAATCTTTAATGCCTAAAATATGTTTTCCTCATGTGGCTTTTATCATATGCTACCAATTATTTTCAATCATAATTCTAATCATGTCTCTTTTCCCCAGATGTGCTATAAGCTCACTGAGAGTTGATGTTTCCTTATGCCTTGCACCGCATGTATTTAACTTGCTCAATATTTTGTTTGATTGCAATTAACATGTCAATTAGCATATGCAAATCAGAGCTTTTAAAGTAATAGAAGATATTTGGAAACAGTTCTATTAAGTATTTTTAATCTTCTTCTAAAATCTTAACTATGTTATTAGTTTACATTATCCACGAGAAAATTTGCTAAGTATCTGTAAGTTTGTTTCTAGTACCAGTTGGAATTATTACTAATTCCATAATAATTGATGAGGATTCACTGTAACCAACTGCTCGTGTATTCAATCCATTAATTAATTAATAATGATTAATAAATTAATAATATTAATAAATCAAGAGCATACCATCCAATGCATGCATTGTGAATATGTTTACTGATAATAATCTTGGTAAAATCATGGGATATTTTTGTGGGGTATAAATAATGTAATGCACTTTAAAAATGTTATTTGTTTCTGTTCTGTTTTTGTTTTGCTGTGTTGTGTTTCCTGATAGGCCTGTACAACTCACCCTACAGAGCTCAGTCACATCCTGCTGCCAAGACCCAGACCTACAGACCCCTCTCCAAAAGCCACTCCGACAATGGCACTGATGCCTTTAAGGATGCTTCCTCTCCTGTCCCTCCCCCGCACGTTCCTCCTCCAGTCCCACCACTTCGACCAAGAGATCGGTCTTCAACAGAAAAGTAAGGCATTTTCCCCTGAAGTGTCCTGTATTTAGCTTAGGATAAAAATAAGCCCACAGGGCATGCAGCAGAAGAATCAGTGCTTACCTTTCTGAGATAGTATATGTACAGTCTTATAAAGGTGCCATGTTCACCTCCCCTATCAAGAGTGTAGCAAACACTTTCACAATATTGGTTCATAATATCAGGGTCACCTGAGTTAGACTTGAAGTAACTGAGCGTCATCTCCACTCTTTGATCAATAAATGCATATGAGACAAATAAATAGAAATAATTGACACTCCCTTTGGCATAGCAGGTCAGAGACTATGCAGTTAATTTCCAGTTTCCTCAGATTTGAAATCTGAGGACTAGGACTATTAATGATTTAAAATTTCCCCTCTGATCACAAAAGTATCTTTTTGAAAACAGAAAAGGTTATTCATAAATCATAAGTAAGGCATTAGTTAATGTGTCTACCTGTGACTCATTTCCACACACTAATTTTAATTTCCCCACTGAAATATTTTTATAGAAACTATTCAAACAAAAATAAAAATTTATAAACACACTTCTATTGGGCCATTTTTTTTTTTTTTTTTTTTTTTTTTTTTGCAGTACGCGGGCCTCTCACTGTTGTGGCCTCTCCCGTTGCGGAGCACAGGCTCCGGACGCACAGGCTCAGCGGCCATGGCTCACGGGCCCAGCTGCTCCGCGGCATGTGGGATCTTCCCGGACCGGGGCACGAACCCGTGTCCCCTGCATTGGCAGGCGGACTCTCAACCACTGCGCCACCAGGGAAGCCCTATTGGGCCATTTTTATTAGGATAATGACTAATAGTACCACTTATAGGTAACCTTCATTGAGACCTCACTATGAGCCACTAATCTAAGCACTTTTCCTGTATTATATTACTTAATTCTGAGAACAACCCAATGAGATATGTTCTATTTTAAACCCATTTTAGAGAGAGGAAAAAAAAAAAAAAGCTGTGGTTTTGAAAATTAAAGTAAGTTGCTCAGCTCACGCAGCTAGTATGTCCAAGCCGGGATTCACACTCAGCTCTAACTAAAGCCATAGTTCATGCTATACCAGCAATAATAAATAAGAATATAAGGATTATTCAGTATTAATATGGTTATTAAGCATCCATCTATCATACCCATCCCAGAAATATTATATTCCACACCTTGTTGTACCGTTAAAAGTAACTGATGATCATATAGGGTATAAGATACCACAAAGATAGACATACATTATGTGTGAAGAGTTCTTATTTTAATGCCTGTCTCCTCATGATGATTATGTGTTTATAGGTGTTATGTCTTAAATTTGAGAAATAATTGTCTAGACACAAAATGCTATCTCTGCCATAAAAAAAGAACCAAAATGAACTCAGATTTAAATGCATTTTGTCCTATATGTCTAGTAAAAATAAATCTTTCATTGAGAAACATGATAATCCCTTAAAATTTTCTACAATGTTTTCATATACATTGTCTCATGTGATGCTCAAAGTACGTCTGCTGAATATTGCTCATCAATTTACTAAAAAGCCAGGACCTGCCTGCCCCTAATTCTCCTGTCTTGTAGAAACTTCTATTTCCAACATGCACGGAGTCAGAATTTCATCCCACTCTATGGGTCAGAGCTGCCCCCACCATGGGACTTTCCTGGTGGTCCAGTGGCTAAGACTCCGAGCTCCCAATGCAGGGGGCCCGGGTTCAATCCCTGGTCGGGGAACTAGATCCGACATGCACAGCTATGAAGTTCACATGCCACAACTAAAGATCCCGCATGCTGCAACAAAGATCCCTCACAGGTAACAAAGATCCCGCATGCCACAACTAAGACCCGACGCAGCCAAATAAATTAAAAAAAAATTTTTTTTTAAAAAGGAAAAAACCAAAAGAATTGCCTCCATCTACAGTCAGAAAATCCTTCTTCCTCAAATGTGATCCTCCCAAAGGAAGCCTTCTTCAGCCTCAGCTACCTAGAAAAGCTTTACTTTTGAAGTCCCTCTTTGCCTGCCTCTTGAAGGATATTAGTTCAGGAAAAAGAGCTGATTCCAGGGTCTCCTATGCGATGGAATAGATGCCAGCCTCTGGTTTTTCAAGGGTAAAACCATGGAGGGTCTCCGCTGCCATACAACTTGCTCTTATGGATGGCAGCCCAAGTGATACTTTTGCACTTTTCACAGACAAACTATGATGCCACTTGCAAGATAAACAAGATCAAACATGATGTGTACATTACTCCTTGTCACTTCGGATGAAGGACGCCAGGTCACAGAGTGATGGGATAAACTCACATAACTTAATGGAGCATAACCGCCACTTCCTCTAAACACAAAAATACACAGCTGCCATTTGTGACCCCAGAGTTCACCAGCAGCTAACTGGCTGCATTTCTATCAATACAAACCCCTCATGTGAGTTATTGAGCCAACAGGAGAATAGTCCTTGTATGAAAAGAAGTAGAGGAAAATATAATAGGAAATCAAAGAAATGGCTTTCTTTAAATCATTTACGAAAAACAGAACACAAATGCGGTATTTTTTTTGCATATTAACATTTTATCCTGAGACGGTTTAAAAAAAAAGTCTATAGTAAAATTAGCTTTGAAAACAGATAATCAGTGGTTTTATACAACAGTTTTAAGCACAGAGAATTATTTTAATATGTAATTTGTTGTTGATTTCTAGGCATGACTGGGACCCTCCAGACAGAAAAGTGGACACAAGGAAATTTCGTTCTGAGCCAAGGAGTATTTTTGAATATGAACCTGGGAAGTCATCCATTCTGCAGCACGAAAGACCAGTAAGCACTTGTCATTAAACAGAACGCCAGTTCTCTAGGTTTCCTGGGTTCCCAAATAAACCTGAATTTCATACCGTTTAGCAATTTTTTAATCACAAAGGTAATTTATTTATTTGGCATTATTTAGAAATCATGTTTATTTTGTATCATGATTTGTGTATCTTATCTCAGAATTAAAGATACAGTCTCTATATTGTCCCTACTCATCAAATATAGGACTCATTCTCATGTAACTATAAATGTGCCTAATCGTGATCCTGAGTTTAATTTTTAAAAAAAGAAAAAGAACAACTCTCAAATGCAGCACTGAATTGCCAGTCTACATTGCTAATGAGAACAATCATTCATTCTCTCTGATACAAATGGACCAGGCAGTTCCATCCCTTGGTTTCCATTTTGGTTTCTTAATATTTCTTTGGCTTAAAGGGAAATTTTCCAAATGTCCTTTGTTATAACAAGTTGTTTTAATTGATTCTTATTAAATCTCCCTCAGGTTACCAAGCCTCAAGTTTCCTGACTGATTGTCAATCTAATGGATCAAGATTACATATAACTTTGCAGTGTTTTTCCCAATTATATATTTTAATTACATGCAAAGGAAAAGACATAGAAAGTTGTAAATAACCACTTGCCTCCTCAAAGTACAATTGAACAAATAGGCTCTTCCTTGGCCCTCTTTTGTTTTGATTCCCCCAGTCCTCACTTTCTCCCCTGGACCAATGCCTTCAGGATCTCTTTGAAATTCTATAATTCCTCTGCATCCCCTCTATCAAAACCTGGCTGCGATTTGCTCTTGTCTTTGTCTTAAAAGAATTTTAGGTGTCAGTGAACAGGAAAAAGAGAGTTTTCTTTGTTAGTGTCTTTAAGAGTATCCAAGAAACCACATTATTATATATAACATAAGGCCAGCCCTGAAATTTGATTAGAAACCGTTGCTCACCACACCCAAAATAAGTGTCCTTGATTTAGTTTTTGAAACCCTGTACTTATGATTATGTTCTTGAGAAACATGTTCAAAAACCTTATAATCACATAATTCATACAGGATATTTTTCTAAGCCTTCTTTGCCTTTCTTCAAATAACTCATATCTTTTAGAGTAACAGGACTTTACCAGAAAAACTGAAAGAAAAAAAAAGGAACACCACCGAACTGCAGGTTCCATTGCAAACATATAACCCATTCACTAAGTTATATGACTGGATATCATGATCTCTGAAATTTCTAAGATGAGAACTGGGTGAACCATGATATCACCATTGCATAAAATTTAAAATCACAAAATAATCATGCAAAATAATGAGTCTCAAATTTAAACGTAAATAACGAAACATTAATGATCATTCTAACAATGTCTGAGACTCTTAGGATGCTGGGGGTTGTCACTGTCCTGGAATGCTTTTGTAGCTGTGATGTCAGGAAACAGGATTGATTTTGGAAGCAATCCCGTCAGGATATTTCTGGTATTTACTCATGCAGCAAAACCCGTGAAGCCCCACCTATGTGCCAGGCATCGTACTACGTGTGAGGGACACGGCAGTGAGCAAAACATAGTCTCTACCTCAAGGAACTTGGAGTCTATCATTTAATTAACATGCAGAGTAGCGCCACATTTGTGAGAAGTAGACCATGTCCTGTATGGTTAAAATGGAGACACACCAAATGAATTCGCTCCATCAAGAGCTTATTCACAGGCCCTGTCATTGTGGCTGAAATTTCCACTTTACTCATGTCTTTGGGTTAAAGCTTTGAAGGCTGGGCCCGTGAGCCATGGCCGCTGAGCCTGCGCGTCCGGAGCCTGTGCTCCGCGGCGGGAGGGGCCACAGCAGTGAGAGGCACGCGTACCGGGAAAAAAAAAAAAGCAATAATAATAACAGCAGCAATAGCAGTAGTTGTAGCTCCTTACTGAGCACTTACTTATGTGTCAAGCCTTATAATTAGTAATTTATGCCTTATATCATATAATGATCCCAACAACCCAGTGAAGTACATGTATGTAATTCCCATTTTACAGATAGAGAGACTGAGCACATTTTAAGTAACGTTGCTCAGGTTCCCGTGGCTGGTGAGTGCTGGACCTGGAAGTTGAGCCCAGGCAGACTCATGCCTGGTGCACTTAATTACAACCCTACTGCTGCACATCCAGGATTAGCTAAACCGAAAACACATTTAGCTGGTAGCCATTATCACCTTAATTAGAGTATTTGATTATTTAATTATTTTGCAGTATAAATTAGTTTATTTGTTCATTTATAATAAATTAGTGTACTGGATTTATTTTACCAGAAACCTGGGCCCTGAGTAGTTAGGACACAAGACCAGTATACTTAACTAGCTCCAAGAAGAATGGAAAGATCTGGAATGTGGGTATGGCTGAAGATTTGGGTATGGATGGGTCTCTGCTGCCGCAGGAAAGGAGCAGTGGAAGGAACCTAGAAGCTTGGAAGGAAATGAAAATGGAGATCTTATGAAGAAATGGAAAGAACCAAAATGTTTATCCCTCCTAAACCATTTTGCTGAGGGCCAGCCTTATGCAAAATGATTTGAGCTAATCATCTTTATCATTTTGGCCAGGCTTTTATTACAGGACTCGACTATTATCTTTTTCTTTTCCAGCTGCCTCTCTAAATCAGAAAAACAGAAACAAAGGGCTCAGGGCATGGTGCTGTCGCAGAGAGTGGCTGTATCTTGATAGAGTTTACGTAAGATTCGAGAGTGTCTTGGACACACACGAGAGAGAGGATAGAAAGCAGGTTTGCTAAATAAGGGTGATGGAACAGCATGTGGACAACACGTAAGGACCGCAAGACTTAGGCACTCTCATGTCTTTTTCCTCCAAGACGGTCTGTGAGCATTCCTTTGCTCTTTTCATCTTTAAGGTCTGTAAATTATACACCGCCACTGGGTTATTCTCTGTTGCTCTTGTGAATTCCAAGATGATGCCATCGTCTGCCCAGTTTTCCCAGTGTCATCTCGGATTCCCCTCTCCCCAGCCATCTCGAAGTCCTGCCTTCCAGGAGAAATGCCACAGCCACTCCTCTCTTCTGGTCCACAATTGTTCATTGCCTGTATTAGAATGACAGCCACTAACTCTTTCCCCTAATTCTCCAATCTAGTCTCCACACCACCGCTAAGGCAATCTTAGAAAACCTCCTGCTCAAAACTTTCTCCCAGCTCTCAAGTGTCCTTAGAGCAAAATCCAAGTTCCTTCATGGAATATACAAAAAACCTTGTGGTTTGGCCCACATTTTGACCTCTCCAGCCTCAAGTATCTTCCTGCCTTTCCTGCTTCACTCACCATGTTCCAGCTCCACAGAGAGCTCTCAATCTTCCCCCCCGGACCGTTGCACAGGCTGTGTCTCTGCCAGGAATGCTCTCTCCACCATCTCTTTCTTCCTGTGGAAAATCCCATCTCCTCCTTGGCCTGTCTCACTTCCCCCAGGGCACCATCCCGACTACTGGACACTACTGGGGCCAAGCTTCCCCTGCTGTGAGCCCCCCTACAGCACACTGCATTACCCCTCACCACCCTGAATTGTAATGGCCTGTTTACTTGTCTGTGTCCCTCACTAGACTTTAAGCTCCTTGAAGGCAGGGACCCCGTCTGGTGCACCACTCGAATCCCCAGCATCTAGCGCAATGCCTGGCACATGGTAGGTGTTCAGTGAATACACACTGAATTAATAGTAAGGGAATGAGTATAGGTTTTACCCTTGCAGTTAGTGGGTAAAGTTGGTGGGACCTAATCCTTTTCTCTTGCTTATCCGTGAAGTCTGTACATTTCTAGTGACAAAAGGCACCATGGGTCTCCATCAAAGCACACACGGGGAACTCCACACACTGCTATTAGTAACTGTGGTTCCCGAATTCCACGATTCCCTAGCATACAAAGGAGGTAGAGGAAGAGAAGTTCTCCCCCGACCCTGGCCAAAAGGATCCTCCTCTTCCTTAGAAATCAATGGAATAGGCATTTATATTCTTTGACAGGAAAGTAAAAATGAATACAATTTTTGAAGTGCCTAGATGCTCATTTGACTATAAATTTAGAAATGATGACTAAATGGGCCAAATGTTTGATCTAGAAAAATACTTTGCCATCACCAGGAATTTATCTTAAACTGATTTGAACCACAATGTATTCCATGAGACAATCATGCAAACTCTCTGCTTGGATTATATTAATAAAAATTCTACATCCCATCTGGGTTGGATATGTTTATAGGTGAACCACATTAAAATAAAATAATATAAATTCAATTAAGCACTTATTTAGGACACCTTTATGCTTGAAAACAGAAAATAATGGGGAGATGTTATCTTCCTCTACAATAACTAAACCTGCACATAATGGTAAAAGTGAAAGAAAAAGCATTGAAAACACAGGGCAGAGTTGAAATGCAATTTAAACCCTCAGTAAACTTAAGCTTCTTTAGCAGTGAAGACTGTCACTTAAAGCTTAAGCTATAAAAAGTCTGAGACTTTCATCTGTTGGTTTGAACCGTAAAAAATTATTCCAACTAACAATGTGTAGAGCATTTACTGTGGTATCTCAATAAATATAAAACACAGTAGCCAATGTCATTAAAGGTTAAAAATCTAATGAGCATAAGTTATAAAGGACCAAATGATGTTGGCAATTTTTCTGTTCAGAACAGCACATAGAAATCCCATGCCCGCAATAAGGATTCTGAGAACAGTAGAATTTTTATAACCTGAAAAGCAACAAAATGCTTTTAAACTGTAGAAAACAAAACTTCAAAAATAGGTTACCTTTAAATAAGAATTGTGTGTGATTTATAATTTTATGTTTTCTTAACTTCCTCTTGAGCTCAGGACCCGGTGTTTGTTGTAAGCCCGCCCAGGTGTGCTGAGTTTTTCAAAATGAAAAGAGATCAAAAGAGGGCAGAAAGAGGTGCAGCAGTATCTCTGCTCTTTTGTTGTCTGTTATGAGCATGATCATGCTTCCTAAATGAGTTTCTGAATGTTAACAGTCATGTTGAATGACTAAAAATCTTTCAAGTCCCTCATGGAAAGTGCTGATTTAGTGAGATCATTAGTATGTCTGTCTGTCTGTTGGCTGACCATCTGAATGTGTATCACTGACTTTGGTGAGGCCTCTGCGTACCTTAGAGTGACTCAAGATTGCTACATAATACATTTAATTGTTGCCTGACTAAAGGGATTCGAAAGGTCAACTAAGGCATAGAGAAAATTCTAGTTCTGCCACTTACCATTTCTTTACCATCGAGGCTCTGCTCAAGCATGTGCCTTTCATTAAGTTCCAAAGTTATGGATAATTACCAATTATCCTTGCGGGGGTTTTCTCTTCTAATTTCTATTGGCATGAATTCTAGACAGTTGCCCATTGAGACGATAAATTGAAGTTTTAATCTACAAAATCGTAATTCATGGGAAGTTGCCATTCCAAGGTAGGGTGCAGGGTGGTAGGTATTCTGCTCCCTTTTCCATAGTCTATCATAGAAATAGATTTCTATAAATCAGGATTTAGTATATTTGTTTGTTGTATCTATTTTTTAAGGTGGAAATCAAAGTGAAGTTGTAACCAAATATACTTATTTGTCTAGTAAATTTGCTGCCCTCTACTGTTCAAAATGTTTTTTAAACAAATGTTTCCTCTAAGAGAAGTTTCTATCTCCCCTTAGCAAAATAAAATACTGTACATGAAAACAGAGATTATAAAATCAAGAATTAATAATATTATTAAGGATATAACATTAGAAACAGTGAGATTTGAAAAAGCCAAAGATTAGTTTTCCTGTGGAAGCAGTCCTGGGTCTCTACAGACAGAACAAAATTACTGGAAAATTCTCTCTAGTGTCAACTACCTTAAATATCAGCTCCAGCCAAACTATTCCACAAAATACCTACATACTGCAGCTACAACCTAAATGATGATTGGAGAAAAACAGTATTTCAGTACTATCAGAATCTCAATTACTACTTTTGCACTATTGAACCAGAGATAAATTGAAACAAATTTTTTAATTAAACAGAAAATGGTAAAGTAATTACCAGAATATTTTCTATCAATTTCACTGTTACTTCTGAAATGTAAACCAAATATAATGTTGACTAAGTAAGAGAATATATCTCAAAATTTCTGCAACATTTCTCATAGTAATTATACGATGTTCTCCATAACATTATAACAGTAAAGGAGAATAATATTTTAAAAGAAAGAACAGAACAATCTCAATACTGTGCTTGTCCAGACACAGGCTTTTTGACACCATCACAACTATTATCATAGTCTGTTTTTAATCCCCTAGTGCTCCACGGTAAACATGTCACAGGGTTATTACATGGCCTTTATCATTACGGTCACCACATATTCTGGATACCATAGGCCCTTTCGCTCTTGTGTTATGATGTCTCAAACTTTTCTATCACCACCTGTAACTACTATTATAATCTCATAAAATATTGAAATAAAAAGCACATCTCTAAAAAGGTTTTGGATATAATTGATTATTAAATACAGACTGTGTGTTATTAACAAAACTTTTGGGAATGCAACAGGCCAACAAAACACTCGGACAAGCTAATGTCCAATAATGGCTTTTGTTTGAATATGGCATACCTCAAAGCACCCAGTATCACAAGGTTGTAGAGCATTTCTTCTGGAGCTGAGATGTAGTTAGTTACTCCATGGAGGTCCCTGAGTTCTTTAGGAACTGGAAGGGAATGATACGGATCTGCTTTGAGGCCATGATCACATCATATATCTCCTGGAATATGTCCTCTCCTGGCCCAGATGAATGGCTTTTAGAGAACTGGAGTTTTTTTATTTTTCCCCTGACTTAAAATATTACTGTCCAGTCATTCCACGCTTAATTAGTGTCATGTAATAAATTCTCAAAGAAGTCATAACCCATATGTAGTACTTTAAGCATCCCTTTTTAATGTAAAATCAATGGCCTGAATGAATCTGGTCAGGCATGTATTATTTAAAAGCATTAAGAATATCACTGGGTAAAATAAATGCTCTGTCTTTTTTTCTATTATTAAAGCATATATATAATATGTATATATTTTCTCAACCTGCTTGTATTAACAGTCCTAGGTTTTGTATCTTAAATATGACATTCAGAAACCAGTGGAGGGGTGTAAGTCAATTACCAAAAAACAAGATTTTTTTTTAAAATTTTTCTCTAAAGTGTTAACCAAACCAGGGTGGGATTTTCTCCCTCTCTCTTCCCCAACCTTGACCGACCACAGTAATATGAAAAACCTAACTCCACCCAGGTCCATTTCTCTAGCTCGAGGTGGACCGGTAGAAGGTGATACTCGGGGTATCTCATAAAACGTGGCCTTTCTTCACTTTGTGAAGGTTCCTTGTCTTTACGCCTTTTCAGTGATCCGGACCATTCTTAAATTATCTGACACCCTGGGGACATTTTACTTTTCCCGAACGTTTCCTCCTGCCTTACGTGAGGCAGGACACAAAGTGCTGCTAGCTGGTGTCCTCTTGGTTCCATCAAGAACCTCCATCTAATGAAGCAGTTTTTCCTTCACCCCTTTTTCTTACAGCCCCCTCTCTCAACCACTCCGACACCTGTTCCAAGGGACCCTGGCCGGAAGCCTATTTCTCTGTCACCATATGGAGAAGTAACTGGTAGCCCCTCCCCTCCGCCCAGGACCAGCATTCCCACACCAAGCGCGTGCACCCCGGCTCTCTCTCCCATCTGGGTGAGCTCCTTCCTTCTTTAACTTATCTCATGCCGTCGGGAAGTTCAGGTGCAGCCCTTGGTCCCCAGAGGCTAAGAAGATCATCAGAGGCTGGCTACTCACCATCACCCCCACCTTGCTGCCCTTTTCTTTCTCACCGAGACCCCGGGTTCTTCATGCCAAACAACCCGCTAACAGTCTCCCAGCACTTCTCACTCCTCCCCCACCTTGTATCTCTTCCCACGTTACCCCTTGCCTTCCCCAGGCTCTCCAAGTGCCTGCACCTGAGCGAACTGTCTGCTGACTCCAGGCTTACACGCTGGGACCAATGAGGGCAGGGGCGATGGAGTGACTCGCCCAGAAGAGCTACTTGGTGACTGAGTTGAGCCTGTTTTAATATCCTGCTGTGCTATCAATGCTCAATCTCACTGTCACAGAGAGTTTGTCATAGTTTATGCATCAAGCTAAGGAGAAAACTAGAAATGATGGCGGAGAAAATAACTAGGGGCCTAAGTGATGCCATCAAAGCTTATCTTCATATCCTAATTTTGCCCATTTTACTTTACTTCCTTTGTTCTCTCTGGCTGAGATTTGTTGGGTGAGAGTTGATGCATGTTTGTGTGCGAATGTGTGTGTTTTTCATGCCTCACAGCGTTGCCCTCACTTAGCTCAGTGTGACTTTTCCTTCCCTTTTCCTTCACATCTGCTCCAGACTGATCGCATAAATCCAGATGACATAGATTTAGAAAATGAGCCCTGGTATAAATTCTTTTCAGAACTGGAGTTTGGACGCCCGGTAAGTGAGGCTAGACTGTTAATATAAAACGATTAGGAGAATGTTGTTTGATTTATAAAACATATCGTTATCAGAAGAGATAGGTGTCATTTAGAGAACAAAAGCTGAATACTATGTACACCAAAAATACTCTGAAAAAAGTATATTCTACACACACAAGTTTGGTACAGCTTATCCCGCATTCACTTCTCTACCAAACATTTAAACATGTCAGACACTTCCTATATAGTTTTTCTTTCCCACCAAATCATGCATTAGATTATTTTATATCTGATTGATTACAGATTCAAAATGTTGAGATAGTATCTGTCCTAGAATAGTCAGACAATTATTACAGATTTATAGAAGATTTGTATTTGTTTACAGTCCATTTGGATCTAGCTCAATCAGAAAAGCACTGTGAAATTTACAATAATAAAACTTACTGTTATGACAGCTCCTATTTGCTGAGGAATCACCAAGCACCTGGAGAGGGCTGGGTTCCATACTAATGATCTGAGCCCTCACAATGTCTGTCCAGTAAGAAGCCGGAGGCCAGAGGGGTTAAGTAATTTGCCCAAGAGAGTTAAGTGGCAGAGTCAGAAGTTAAACTCAGACCTATCAAAAAAACAAAAACTTCTGGCAAATCCCCACTATAATATACTGCCAGAATATCCCCACTATAAAATGTCTCATTTGCTCTTAGGGATATAAGGAAAAGGAAAAATGAGGAAACCCTGTGGACCTTGATTTCTCCTCCTGCTACTGAAAACTACCACAACTCCTCTAGTCCCCAGACCTCCACCAAAGGTGGACCTTACGAGAACTGCTTAATCTGTTTGGGATAAAGCATCAAAACAAGCTTCAAATAGCAATTTCCTTTATTAACTCGAGTTTTACTGGGGAATTGTAGCTGCTGACAGCAGTGCATTTGATGTCTGTCAGTTACATAGTTTTTATACTCTCACTGGTGTTTCTGAATTTTAAACCCTTAAAGAACATACTGAATACACCGCACAGAAGTTTTATTAAAGATCAGAGAGTACAATCTTTCTTTTATCATGTCATAGACTGATTTATACAGTCATATACTGACCATATATTATATACTAGATGGTTATAGTAGTTAGTCCCTTTTGTCCCCTAAAATGCAAAGGAGACTTGGTTAGATTCATTGTATCTTATTGAACTGGATCAAAAGTGACTGTAAATGAGTATAAACCAAATAATATTTTTAGAATTTCTATAACTAATAGGAAGAATATTTTTCCTAATTTGAATCCAAGTATTCACATAAATGCATTTTACTTTAGAGAAAAAAAATTCCCTAGCTTTAATTTATATGTGTTGTTATTGTTGATTAGACAGTTTATAGGGATAGGACCAATTTCTGTTTTGAACCTAAATTATCAGCATTTTTCTACAATCATTTTCAGGCCACACATGGAAACTCACCAGCATGCTATCCACCTGCTCCTTTGGTGTTTTTTTAAATGTAACTTGCATTCCTCCGTGGCTAGAGACTAGGAATGCTAATTTTGATTTGATGAAATGAGTTTATAAATATACTAATCAAATCACTAGTAATTTTGCCCAGTGCTTGAGAATATTTACGAACATCGCACTCTTCCTCCTGGGCTACACCCATTTTGCTCCATTCATGTCACTCTATATGTGTATCTGATACTGTCAGCGCTCAATTTCTAACTGTTGTCACCTTTTCCACATGTTCATTCCTTGCTGCCATTGATTCTCCTCCATTCCATCTCTACACTTCTGCTTATGTGGTGCATCTACACCCAGCCTCCTAAAAAGGCTCTGGACTATGTTCAAGATCATTCTTCTGGTGTTTCCAATGAGGTAAAAACAAATTATTCTCTTTTTCAGATTTCTCTCTTAGGACCTGTTACTGTGATTCTAAACTTCCGTGTTTTACAGTTCGCTAAAGTGTCTGAGCTGTTTTTGAAAATCTGTCTTTGCATCACTAGATTGTATCCAGTATCATTGCTTAGACATCAATTATACCAAAATTGTTGGCTCTTTCTGAAACATAGGTGAAGAATCATTCCGATCATTACTTTCAGGTGAACTATTCAATGCATCCTGGTATCCAGGAGTGTGATAATCAAAAAGCAAAAGTAGTAGTGTTAGTGCATATATTTGATTAGACTGAGTAAAATACTGCTGGAAATCTCTTCAGAGCCATTTTATCATCATGCTTGGAGGTGTAGAATAACAGTTTATATTCTTAGATAATCAGATTTTTATGCCTCACATATTCCTAAAACTTATTTTAATTCTTTCATTTTCCTAAATACAATTTGTGGACTTTAGCATCAGATAAAATCAAGAATAGGGCTGACAAATAACTGGCACACATGTCACAACCTCCCAGTCAGACACCCTTGGCAGACATTACTAATCCTTCTCAATGCTATAATCCAGGCAGCCACTCCAATAGATTATCACTGGCACATGAGATGAAATGCATTTTCCATCTCTGTATAGGAATGCTCATGACAATCTGATAGGTTAAAAAAAAAAAATTTATGCCTGGCAATGTAAAGTGTTATTTGAATTAGTCAAAGAGAGTATGAAAAATAAATATTTTCATTGAAAAGTCTTAACTCAGTTAAATATGTGCAACTAGAAAACAAAACTAGTAGAATACCTATGCTGCAGGATATACTACTGACACACGATGGTGACAACTGGAATTGCAGGCACAGTCTCAGGAGGAAATACCCAACTTTCTAGACCAAGTTGCAATTCCAAATTATTTCCCCTGAGGTATGCATCACAGTGTATGTTAAAACAGAGAAGTGTTGAAATATTCATATATTAAATAAAAAGTAAAATAGAGTAACCAGAAACATTCTGGGTTATTGAATTCAATCATTTCTAAAGGCTTATTTGCTGTAGATAGGTGTATAATCTGAAGAAAATCAAATACAACAAGCAGTTCTATTCTGTGTGTCATGTTACCTCTAGATCTGAAGAAAGGGTATCATTTCAACATATGAACAGCCAAAGAATTTACTTTGGAATTCAATTTGGCCAGATATTTCTCTCAGATATCTTGGTCAGATATTTCCAAGATATTTTTAAGACAGTTAGTTCATTGAGTACTGAAATGGAGTTAGAGATCACCATATCTAACTCACTCATTTTTCAGTCAAGAAAAGTAGAGTCCAACTATTTTAAGAAATATGTCCAAAATCCGATGATAATATGGTGGCAAATTCAAAATAAAAAACAGATCTCTTAACCTTCACTTCAGTGCTATTTCCTTTATACCATACTTCTTAGCAATTCCAAAAGATATATTTAGAGCTCAAATCTTTTAGAAACAAATTATTTACTTAATACTATTTCTTATTACCCATTAATTTCTGTGAAATACTTTTCTATAATTAACATTACACAATAATCCTCGGGATAAAAATAGTAGAAACTTAATTCTATGCATTCTGTAATGTTAACGGTAGTGGCAAAAAAAATCACATAAAGAAGCACTTTGCTGATGGTAAACTGATATTGCATTATCTCTTAGGGATTGAGAAGGGGGTGCTGTATATTCTGATAGCATATTAACTATATTATTAACTTCACATCATGGTTTTTCAGTGTTAAAAAATCCTCTGATAAGGTACTGGATTCTGTCTCTAATAACCTTATGTAAAACATTTCTGGTAAAATTTGTAACTGATTAGACATTATCTTAGCTGCCATTTATCAATTGCCTACTATATGCTATGAATAACATACTTTTTAATCCATAAATATAAGTGAGAAGCTGGCATTAATAAGGAACAATTAAGGACTTTTAAGCAAAGTTTAATCACATGATCACATAGCAGAAAGAGCAATTCAGTGTCTGTATTTTATTAAAATGACCTTCATTTAGGCGTATTAAAATAATGGTAATATGTAAATACTCAGTAGATCATAATAGGCAAAATAGCTACCTCCTTTCTGGAGACAATTTCCATTTCAGAATGAGTACTATTCATATACTTTTCATACAAGGTTTTCTCTTAGTCATCTATCTAAATTTTTTATTGTTTCCTTATAATTTAATACTGAACCTTTCCTTTGAACACCCATCACAATACTGGTTTCAGTTTATTTTAGGTTGTGGAAACCAGCCCAAGGAGGAGTAATTGTAGTTTCTTAGCCTAAGTCTAAAACACAATTAATTTATCAGTATAGAGCCTTCACTTCTTACACTATGTTTTATTTCATATTACAGTATTGTTTAGGCTCATGATTCAAAATCATTTAGCTGGTGATTCAAAATTTCTGATCACTCTAGGGGTATTCTAAGAGTGTTCCACAATTGATACTTTTTGATGGCCAACTGTGGTTTGTGGTTGGATGTCCCATGAAAGCTGTGAGCCACACAGGTGGCAGTGCTCTGAGGCTCTTTGGTGTTGCTCTTCTGCAAACATGTAGAATTAATATTTCAAAGTCAGAATATAATTGTCTGGTTTTATTTATTTACTTGTTTGCCATCCTTCTTATTTAGTATTTATCTTTCCACCTTTCCAGTGTCCAATTCAGAGTAGCAAGTAAAAAAAGTCATGTAAACTTATCCGATTAGCAGACCAATTTTTTTCTATCTTTATATTTATTGAGAAATTCAGAATCTAAATGTTTTACAGGAACTAAAAGTATTATAATATGCTTTTCTCTGTCTAGAGAAAAGAGAGGGTAATATTCTCTTGCAGAGAGAAGCTTTTGTTTGTTTTTGGGCAATTCCATTCTCATTCAGTAAAAATGAAAATATTAGTTAATAGAAGCAATTTTAGAGTTATGCATAAGGGGGATTGTGTGTGTGTGTGTGTGTGTGTGTGTGTGTGTGTGTGTGTGTATACTTGGTAGGCATTTCCCTATACATCCTAGACATCATACATCATACCACAACTACTTTTATCTCAAATTCATATCTAACATTTTTGTTTAATATCTGTTTCATTGTATTGTTTAGAATGAAGAAGTATGAAAATGGTGTGTACAATAAGCATTTGGAATTATTTATCAATTTGTATCATCTATTTTTCTTTGTCCCTAAAATCATGGATAACTGAGAGCTGATTTTCTGACTAAAATGTTAAAAGTACACTTTTCTAAAAAAAGGTTATATTTTGATTCATTAAATCATTTATTTTAAACTAACCCTGAACATAACTAATTTCAAAGATATAAATCTGTACCTGATTTAAGGACCAGGTAGTCTAGTTTAATTTCAAACCAAATTCTGTGGTTTTTATTAAAAAGTCATGTCTATGTTGACAGATGAAAGAAGTTCTGCTTACATTTTATGTCTACATAAAAATAACACCTGGCAACATGACAAAAATTTATAAAGAAGGTTATGTTTTATAAGGATTAAAGACTACAAATATTTCTTTAAACATCAAACCATTCCTTTATGTAAGAAATTTCTATTTATGGTCTATTTCTACATGAAGGAGTGTTTATTAATTTTTCTTTTTCCCCCTCAGGCAATGTTTGATTTATGAATATTTTGAGTTACACGGAGAAGAGCGGTGCTGTACAGTCGACCCTCCATATCTGTGGTTTCCACATTCACAGATTCAACCAACTTAGGGACAAAAATATTCCCCCCCAAAAAATTCCAGAAATTTCCAAAAAGCAAAACTTGAATTTTCCATGCTAGCAACTATTTCCATAGCATTTACATTGTATTAGGTATTATAAGTAATCTAGAGATAATTTATGCAAGGATGTAGGTAGGTTATATGCAAATAGTATGCCATTGTATATGAGGGACTTGAGCATCCTCAGATTTTGGTATCCTTGGGGAGGTCCTGGAACCAATTCCCATAAGATACCACAAGAGATGACTGTATATCAGAAGAGGAAGTAGATAAGAAGAAAGTAGAGATTAGGTTGCATGATTTCTCTTTGGGAAAACATTTTTATGCCCAAAATAAATGGTATTTTTAACCTCAATTTTGACAGTATTCTTTTTAGGATACCTAATATAATGTCCAGGGACAAACAAAATTTTGCTATGGTAAAAATTTTCATGGAACTATCTTTCTATCTTAACAGGCCTCCTTGTATCAATCCTCTATAGACAGGAGCCTGGAAAGACCCACTAGGTAAGAGTCTCATTATTATGTAACCAGGATATCCTATACCAGTGGTTTCTTTTTCAGTGAAATAGAAATGAAAAAGTATGTATCCCTCATCTTTATTTTAAGCACCATAATTCATGAAGTTGTTTTAACTTGTTTCTGCATCATTTTATATGACCATATTCAAGAATGTATAAAAATTAAGTAAAATAATTCTAGATTCCATTACAGGCTGAGAAATTCTTGCCTTCCCTGTCTCCTCCATACCCAGTTTTCTTCTCCTTAGATAAGTATAAGAAACATCTAATTTTCAATATTGTTAGATGATGTGATGATATATTTGAAAAAACTGTAATAAGTTAGAAAAAATTTTATAAATTATGTTCTACATATGTTTGTTCATTATACTCTGACCACACAAATCAGGAATGCTGTTACAACTGATAAATGAGAACTTACTATATACCAGGCATTCTAAGTACAGAAACATACTCAATCCCTAAGATTTTATCTCTAGTAAACTGAAACTTGGGCTCCATAACATACGAAGTTTACACAGTTGGCAAAGGACAAAGTAGAATCGAACCAAAATAACTTGTAGGTCCTAACTGTGTTAAGAGTCTACCAAGGCAAGTTCTGTTCGTAGGCTTTAAATATCACTCTTACTTTTAAAATATTACAGAAGTTCAGACACAGTAGACTGACAATAACGAATAATGCAAACTCCCAGCCATATCATATCATCAACAACAAATATTTATATAACAATAATTTGCCCTTCTACAGATTTCTATCAACATAAATGGAAAAGTAAACTGGGTCCTTTGTACATTGGTTTCATGTGTGCCATTCAACAGCATTAATGTCGCTGAGAAAGGAGCACCCTGAGCCCCTTCTTTTATATCTTTTACAATTAGGTATGCACCTAAAATGTTTGAATTTTAGTTAGTTCTAACCTGATCTAAGGATTTACGTAGAGACACACAGACACTCATGTGACAGGATAATGACAGCAAAAACAGGTCTAGGCGAACATGGGCGTCCTCTTTAGAAGAATGCAGACAAATTCTGAGGTCTGGCTCCACCTCTATACTTGCAAAGCTTGCAGGTTACATTTATTCATTTGTAAAACAGTGACAACAGCACATAGCTCAGCGGTTGCTGTGCATGCTGTGTAAGACAATAATGACAGTAAAGCAAATAGCATACTGCTGGTTCATTGGAGCTGGTGTGCTGTTGCTGCTGGTGTTGGTGGAATTTTATCTAATGATTTGACAGACAGCATGTTATGTGAGGTAGATATTCGTTCACTAATGTTTGTCTTAAATGATATTACACTCAGATCCAGAACCATGATATAAAGTCCCTGCCCTTACAGACTGTCGACACCTTTTAATACAACTGGGTAAAAGGACTCTAACAGTTTATTTGATGACCAGATTATTGGTCATTCATTATTTAAACAGAAAAATGTTGGAATTGCAGTGTAAGTTTTTTAAAGCTAAGATTATTAGGAAAAGCCATAGGGAAAGTTCGAGGTAAGAAAAATTGGTCTTACCAGATTTCCTTCTTTTTTCCAATCCTTTCCTCCATTTTGGCATCCCTCCTCTGGATATATTCATGTTGTTGCAACTGTTCTGTAAAGAGAAAAGATGTATGGTACAAATCTTAACACTGAATTGTCAGTAACAAAATATTACACTAATAGGAGAATTTTTACTTTAAAAGGTGATTATGTTCATACACAAAACCTGTACATGAATGTTTATAGTAGCTTTATTCATAATTGCCAAAACTTGGAAGCAAACCAAGGTGTCCTTCAATAGGTGAATGGATAAACAAACTGTGGTACATCCATATAATGGAATATTATTCAACAATAAAAAGAAATGTGCTATCCAGTGACAAAAGGACATGGAGGAACCTTAAGAGCACGTTGCTAATGAAAGAAGCCAATCTAAAAAGGGTACATACTGTTGGTTCCAAATATATGACATTCTGGGAAAGGTAAAACTAGAGACAGTAAAAAGATCAGTGGTCACCAGGTGTTCACAGGGAGGGAGGGATGAGGAGGTAGAGCGCAGGGGACTTTTATGGCAATGACACTACTCTATAGGATACAGTAATGAGGGACACATGTCATCATACATTTTTCAAACCCATAGGATGTTCAACAGAAAACATGAACCCTAATATGAACAATGGACTTTAATTACATTTAATGATAATATATCAATATGATTCATCAACTGTAAGAAATGTACCACACTAATAGAAGATGTCAATAACAGGAGAAAATGTGTGCAAGGGAAAGGGAGCATATGGGAACTCTCTGTACTTTCCAATCAATTTTTCTGTAAGCATAAAACTGCTCTAAAAGAATTTAAGATAAAAAACAAACTGCTCAGGGCTTCCCTGGTGGCGCAGTGGTTGAGAGTCCGCCTGCCGATGCAGGGGACACGGGTTCGTGCCCCGGTCTGGGAAGATCCCACATGCCGCGGAGCGGTTGGGCCCGTGAGCCATGGCCGTTGAGCCTGCGCGTCCGGAGCCTGTGCTCCGCAATGGGAGAGGCCACAACAGTGAGAGGCCCACGTACAGCAAAAAAAAAAAAAAAAAACAAACTGCTCTAAAAAAATTAAGTCTAGGAAGTCCTAGCCACAGCAATCAAACAAGAAAAAGAAATAAAAGAAATACACATTGAAAAGGAAGATGTGAAACTGTCACTGTTTGCAGATGAGTCTATTAATTTTCAAAGAGGTGATTATAAAGAAATAGTTTTTAATATCAAGGAATGAATTCCTAAGAATGCAGTTTGGGGGATGGGGGATAAGAGGCATACCATGGCCACCAGCACCTTCCACTAGTCTTTCTGATTCAGAGTTGAAACCCCTGCAACACCAACCAAACTGAAGCTGATTCCTTCTTTCAGTTCTGCAAGCATGGCCAGTGACTTCAGGAAAAGGAGGAAGAGCGAGCCTGCGGTGGGGCAGCCTAGGGGCTTGGGGGATCCGACTGCGAGCAGAACTAGCCCAGGTCGAGCAGACCTCCCAGGATCAAGCCCCACCCTGACAAAGTCCTTCATTAGTTCTTCTCCTTCTTCCCCATCAAGAGCAAAAGGTGAGCAGCAATAAATGACATATAAACAATTTACTAGTTTAAGTTTTAACTTGGGGAAAGCTGGTCCAATGATAACTACCCAGAAATAGCTAGCAGGTAAATAGTGTCTTAAATAAAATATAGTTTCAGAACAATAGCTTTCTTTATACACAGATTAAATCAGGATGGTGAACCATTTGAGTGGCTTAAAGGACTCTTATCATCTGTTAATGCTTTCTTTTCTCCAAATATATTGTGTGTGTTTTCTGGAACAAATTTAAAGTGTCAAATATTGTATTGTCAGGCTATTAAAAGACTACAGTTCCAAACATTTGCATATTCTCAACATTTTCTAATGTTACTACAACTAGAAAAATTAATCAGATATATAGAATAGAAACTAGAAGTAGCAACAGAGAATGTTCTTGCCTAAAACATAAATTGGTTTTGGATTTTTTAAATTATTTAATTCTAGACAAAAGTTTGTCTAACCTATGAAAGTTGCTTCTTTAATCACCTGCTTTATATTTTGGTCAATATTCATACATACAGTAGAATATCCATGTTCTGCATGTAACATAGTGTTCAATTCAAAACAGTCCACTAGTAAGAGCTAACTGGTTTCAGGCCATAATTGTAAAGTTTAGATATCACCAAGCCAATTTTCTGTATGGCCTGTCTCCTCTCTGGAAATTTAGTGAATTGTGTTGAAAGGAAGATGTCACTCCTTCAAGTCTCTGTTTAGTTACACATTACTGCAGCTGTAACAGGAATATTCCCAAGATAGAGACCTAGGAATGAACCAGTATCCATAGGTACCTAGGATTTGGGGACTCAGGGGCTCCTCCAATGCTCTGGGGTTGAAATATAAGAGAGAAGAAATTTGAAGTGTGTGAAGAAAGTGAGCTGTAACTGAAGTTTCTATAAAGTAGCAGAGATTCAGCTACACATATTGAATGTAGGCACTGAAAGTGTTGCCACGTGAAATTAAAGCTAAGAGTTAGCTGGTCTGTGTGCAAAAGATTTTTGGTTTTGATGATTGGGCTCTGGACAGGCAGGAGGTGCTAGCTCTTGTCCGTGGGCTAGTAAAGCTGTGACTGCTTACTGGGAGATTCACAGGGAGGGATCCCCTTTCACTATACCATTCCTCAAATTAACAGAAGTACCCGTATCAGATTCTACTCATTTACATAAACAAATATCCCAAGGAAACCAACAGGTCATGAAATGCCATTGACTCATTATGCTTAGATACCACCCGAAAGTTAAAAGGGTTCTGATTAATTTAGATATTTGTTTTTATCCTAGGGGGTGTTAAGTCAACTTCCTTTCTCAAATACTACATAGCTACTTAATGTGCTTATCTACTTTTGAAGAATTTGGAGAAGGCAGGAGCTGTCAATAGAGCTATTTTCCTCCACTAGACTTATTTTCTAAGAAGAAAATGTCCCATCAGATGTAATTTGGCCTCTCATGTATTAATTAACTCAGCAACACAAAAGAAAAAACAATTTCCACAGATATTCGAAATTGATGTCAGGGTTAGCTCTACATTATTATATTGCAAATGATTTTTTAAAAAGACCCTTCCTGGAAAAAAGCAAGTGCATTTACCTCTGATGACAGTTTTACATTATATCCAGTTATCCTTATGGGAAACTGCCTAATAAGAGGTTGAAGTTAGAGAAATTAAAGAGGTAAATTCATTTGTTTAAAGAGGTGCTAGCTGGGTTTTTTCTTAGAAAAATATTAGCAGCAATAGTTCACAGCAACTGAACTTGATTTTGCAATTTGGGAAAGTATTTTGTCTTATAGCTTTTTCTATCTAATGCCTATGAAAAATTATTTGATACGGTTATGGGAGTATTAATTAAATGTAAATTTATAAGTTACTCTTTACCTCTTTATTATTATAAATCAAATAAGATTCAAATCCTGACCCTATTCAGATGTTTAAATCTATAGCATTTTTGGTATTAATTACAAAACCTTTAAGTCACTACCAGGTCATGCTATTAGCTTACAAGGGACTACTGGATTTTTGAATACCATATTTGCAGAAAGATGGATGAAATATGCCAGAGAAATAGTCGTATTAGTGACACCAGTTACTTTTTTTTTTTTTTTTTTTTGCGTTATGCGGGCCTCTCACTGTTGTGGCCTCTCCCGTCGCGGAGCACAGGCTCCGGACACGCAGGCCCAGCGGCCATGGCCCACGGGCCCAGCCGCCCCGCGGCATGTGGGATCCTCCCAGACCGGGGCACGAACCCGTGTCCCCTGCATCAGCAGGCGGACCCTCAATCACTGCACCACCAGGGAAGCCCCCACCAGTTACTTTTTATACACCGTTTTGTTAACTATCATCTGCAAAGCTACATTTATTGCCTAAGTATTGCCTTGCTTTAGAATTAGGCTTTTTTCTCTAAAGTTGAAGCTACACGTATAACAATCAGTGTCTAGATTAAACTCCACTAACTGCTTTCTCTTTGCTGTGCTATCTGATGCTAACTGACATGCTCTCCTCTTTATGAGCCTTTTAACTTCTCCAACGTCTCTCTTCCACCACGCTGCCCTGGAATAAAAGGTGGGGACGATAGCAAAATATGTCCATCCCTTTGCAGTTACTCAGGGCTCAACGGCAACCCCTCCCATGAGTTAGATTACTGTAACACTTACAGACAGCATTTGGACATCCCTCATGACTCACAGAGGGCCATTACTTTCAAAAATGGCTGGCAAATGGCCCGGCAAAACGCAGAGATCTGGAGCAGCACTGAAGAAACGGTTTCCCCCAAAATCAAATCCCGTAGTTGCGATGACCTTTTAAACGATGACTGCGATAGTTTTCCTGATCCGAAAGCCAAGTCAGAAAGTATGGGTTCTCTGTTATGTGAAGAGGACTCCAAGGAGAGCTGCCCCGTAACATGGGCTTCCCCCTACATCCAGGAGGGCCGCAGTAATAGCAGATCAAGGCTCCGACACCGGTCAGCCCACGACGCCCCAGGGTTCCTAAAATTGTACAAGAAAATGCACCGCATCAACCGCAAGGATTTAATGAATTCAGAGGTGATTTGCTCTGTAAAGTCAAGAATAATGCAGTATGAAAAGGAGCAGCAACACAAGGGTCTGCTCCATGGATGCAGCCAGTCCTCCACTGAGGAGGTGCCCAGGGACATGGTACCCACCCGCATTTCTGAATTTGAAAAGTTGATTCAGAAGTCAAAATCCATGCCAAATTTAGGAGATGAAATGTTATCTCCTGTCACCCTAGAACCACAACAAAATGGTTTATGTCCCCAAAGGCGATTTTCCATTGAGTCTTTGCTGGAGGAAGAAAATCAAAGTAGACACCCTTCTCAGGTACAACGAAGCTACAAGTCTAAAACCCTGGTGCCGATCCACATTGAAGTCACCAGTGATGAGCAGCCGAGAACTCATATGGAGTTTTCTGACAGTGACCAGGATGGAGTTGTGTCTGACCACAGTGATTACATTCATGTGGAAGGATCGTCCTTTTGCAGTGAGAGTGATTTTGATCACTTTTCTTTCACATCCTCTGAAAGTTTTTATGGATCCAGCCACCATCACCACCACCATCACCACCACCATCACCGGCACCTCATCAGCTCCTGCAAAGGCAGATGCCCTGCCTCCTATACTCGCTTTACAACAATGTTAAAACATGAAAGAGCTAAACACGAAAATACCGAAGAGCCCAGAAGACAAGAAACGGACCCTGGCCTTTCTAAACTGGCATTTCTAGTCAGTCCTGTGCCTTTCCGGAGGAAAAAAAATTCAACTCCCAAAAAACAGATGGAAAAGGCAAAATGTAAAACGTCTGTATTTGAGGCTCTGGACTCTGCCCTTAAAGACATCTGTGACCAAATTAAGGCTGAAAAGAGAAGGGGAAGTTTGCCAGACAACAGTATACTGCACCGTCTTATCAGTGAACTGCTGCCAGATATTCCTGAAAGGAATTCATCACTCAAAGCTCTAAAAAGGAGCCCCGTGCACCAGCCTTTCCACCCACCATCTCAAGAAGGTGCTATTCATTGTCCATTGTACCAGAACGATTGCGGGAGAATGCCTCACAGTGCCTCCTTCCAAGACGACACCAACAACAACTACCACCTCCAAGACCACGACAGTGCACTGAGCCTCCAAGGTGGATCCACTTTTCTATCTTTTCCCTTGTGGTTCAGACGCCCACCCTCCAGCTCTTTCATTTTCCATTCCTACATTCATCATTCTTGAGCTGTGAGGCCACTTGGATTCATTATGTATTGTGAAGCAAATGCTTGTTGTGCAAACATGCCTTACTGAATAGTTCTCATTTACTCATGGGATATTTGGACTTGATGTGTGGCTTAAAGTGATCATCAATTCACAAAAATTTACTCATTCAGAATCGAAAGGGAAAAAACCATTTTGTAGCTTGATATTAGGTTTGAAACAACTGTTACATAGAAACAACCAATTAAACTTATTTTACCAATTTAAAAGAATTTCAAGGCAAAAATCATAATTGGATATCAGTATCCTTAAGAAACTGACAACTTTGCGTTAGCTCTTTTTTTGTTGTAAAATGAATCAAAACCAATAGTTTAACAGTCTTTTCCTTGATTCTTCTATTAACTTTATAGTCATTCATTCAATAAATAATTTGCTGACATTCCATATAGAAGATACTAAATCATAACACTCAGGAAGCAAACCAAAATATGTAATATAGTAATTGATTGGCGATTAAAAGAGAATAGGACTTGTTTAATAACTTTCTCCATTTAAAAGATACAATTGGGATAAAATTTTTGTGAATATATCTTTAAGCTCTCTCTATGTGTCTCATTTCCATCATTCATTGTATTCATTTTCTCTTCCCTTCCATTATTTAATTAATTTATTTTCTGTTTCTGCTAAAACAACCCTATACTGACATTTGAATTAGACTATTTAGGATAAAAGTGACTCTCAACTTCATTTTCATAGATGGATTATTCCTTAAAGTGGAACACAAGGACAAATAGCAATTCAAATACAGAGGATATTTTTTCAGGTTTACGTTACTGAAAAACACAGGATGTTTTGATATTTTTATCCAATTCTTTTCATTAATGCTTAAAGTACATCTGTTTACTGTGTAAATTTTAGGAAGCTGGAATGAATATTCCAGGCTGAAACTTGGATTCTCAAGAGAGATTTCTATGCACCAGACACTGCAAAGTGCTTTACATACATTATCTACTTAACATGGCATAAACCTAGGTGATAGATATTATTGTAAATATTGTTTTACAGTGGAGGAAATCAATACCCAAAGAGGACAAGAAATCTGACCAAAGTCACACAGACAGTAGGTAGCAGAAACAAGATTCAAACTCATGTAATTCAGATTTGTAGCATAGAATATAATCTCTATAGGCAAAAAAAGAGACATAATTCAGATTTCATATTAATGTACTATATATAGCCCAATTGTTAGTTACCATTGCACAAATTTGTTTATCTTATTAGTATTTATCTTTGCTTTCATTTATACTATACGACATGCTTCAAAAACAGTAAATTCAAATTTTCTAGATCAATGCCAACAATTTGAAATTTTCACTGATTGAGACATGTCATAACCTAATGTTTTAGTAAATTAGTTACTTTTCCAGTTATTCAATATCAGTTACATTTCTACGTATAATGCATGCGATATAAGATACCATTAATAGATACTTGCAATCATTATTTTATAATGTAATTAGTCATGTATATTTTGTTTTAAGGTGAACAAAAACAATGCAATAGTTCATAAGTAATATGGCAACCAATGCAACACATTCTGTTTAGAAAATTTTTATCCCTTTGTTTATTGGAATAGATATTCACTTTCTAATAAGATAGTTGAGCACAAAGGAAGGCAATAGGTAATAGCCTTTTAAGCCTTAAGCTTTAAGATGCCATCTTCAGACTCAAAAAGTAATTAAAAACAGAGAGAAAGAGGGAAGAGAATGGCCATGACATAGTTCTGTCATCATCATACTTTATTTTTCTCTTTTTCATTACTATGTTCTTAAATTGTTCCACAGCATGTTTCAGTTTTTATAAGTCGTTGCTACCTTCTCCATCTTCTCCAGGCCCTATCATAGTAATTATTAACTGGTGGCAAAAAGAATAGAAATAGAAAGTGTTAAATCTTTGAAGTGAACAATCCCTGTAACTGCAAATTGTCTATACCAGGTGCTACGGTATAATTATATCAGCAATGTTACAGTTATATTTATATTTATGATTATAATACTTCTGCAATCTTGTATTACAGAAAAAGGAAAAAGGAAAAAATGGAAAAATATCCATTTTTCCTCTTAAAATGCTCTGTTTTTGTCTTATATCACAACTTTATAATTACCCATAAGTTTTAGACCCATGTTTTCCATGGTGGTGTCTCTCCAAATGTGAAGGGTAAATAGTTGCCACCAGGGAGAATGGCTAAACAAGTCTGCTTTTGATTAAGTGGATACTCACTCTGGCCCTGTCCTTTCCAATAGACCGTGAGTCCCCTAGAAGTTACTCATCCACACTGACTGATTTGGGGAGAAGTGTACCAAGGGAAAGAAGAGGAACTCCAGAAAAAGAGGTAGTCTGTTTAGTATCATTTGAGTCATTTTCACCAATATACTTGATAAAGCACTTGCCAGCCGAAGTTACCTCCAAAACCAGTAAAGAACCCAGATTAAAAACACAAAAGTGATGGCAGAGAAACTAGAAACAGTTTTCCCTGGAGCCCGAGCAAAGGACTTGAAGCCAGCTGCATTCTGACCCTAGCGGCAGGCCTCCCCCAGTTGTAATCCAGTTTTGACAGTGACTCTCTGAGTCTTGACCCGACACCCATAAATTAAAGAGTCTTGAGCTGGGCCGCCCCTTGGAGGAAGAAGGTCTCCCCTGTACAAATTTCTGGCCCAGTGTTGTAGGGGACAGCCCTAGGTCAGCCGTGCTGCCAATCAATACAAATTCCATAGAAACAATTTTTGCTGGCCTGCTTTTGTTAGAGAGGATCCCTGAAAAATAAAAAAACACTGCCCCTGAGAACCACCTACCTACTGGCTCTTGTCCATGGTCCTGAGCCAGGGCTGGAGGTATGGCTTGTACTATCTTGGAGCCATGAAGTTTTGATAGAAACTGAAGGCTGGTCTTGGACTGGCAGGCACTCCAGAAAGTTCTGTACAGGTGTCCGACATAGTCCAGGGCCTGTGGACCCCCAAAGAAGTCAGAAGTGATCCAGGTTGCCCAAAGTTCACCAGCGTCACAGGGAAAGAGAGTGAGGTGAGGGGATTATTGGAATCAGAGAGGAAGCAGCTACAGGTGGCCCAGGCAGATCTGTGGGCCCCGAAGCTTGAGTGTGGGCAAGAGTCACATCGTATCACGACTCAGAGATGAGCAGCTGGTTCACTGTGTGCTGAGGCATTCCTGAACTCTCCAGGGAATATAAAATGACCAGCCTATACTTTTGGCCACTAACGAGCCTCTCAGTGATAAGTGGGCTAATATTTCTCCGCTACTATGTCAATTAGTGTTTAGTAAAAGGGGTAATGACTTCCCTCATGACTTTTTCCAGTCCTTTTATTATGATTCAGAAGTTGTGTCAATACTTAGGACATAGAGCAATTGACCTCCCACAATTATCCCAGAAAAAGCCAAAATTATACCTAGGACTGAATCCTCTGCAGGTATTTTAGTCCCCTTTTATGGCATTCATTTACCTTAGTTCCTAAGATAAAATATCATATTCAATAGTTAGGGTGAATAAGTCATCTGTTACATTCCTGTGATAGTTTAAATATCTAAATAAAGAACTAATTGATTTATTTATAAATTGCATAAATGATTTAAATTGTATATGTTTAATCATTCCTTGAGGTTTCATTTCTCTTTAATTCACGTGAAACTGCTTTTTTATAGGAAATCCATAATTTTAAGTTAGCGCTAACCATTTCCTTCATTTTCAGAAATTGCCTGCAAAAGCTGTTTACGATTTTAAGGCTCAGACATCCAAGTAAGTAAGATAAGTGTTCATCATATGATTTAAGTTGACTTTAAATACATTAATGATACTTTAAAAGACAAATATTGCACTGGGATGTGTTACAAATAAGACCTAATTCCCAATTCAGCAATCTACTTTAATTAAATGGTTCCTTCTGAATTGATTGGGATGTGGGTAATTTTATTTTCATTTTGAGTTTAGTTGAGAAACACTGAGGTTTTTTTTTTTTTTTTTTTTTTTTTTTTTGCGGTACGCAGGCCTCTCACTGCTGCGGCCTCTCCCGCTGCGGAGCACAGGCTCTGGATGCGCAGGCCCAGCGGCCATGGCTCACGGGCCCAGCCGCTCCGCGGCATATGGGATCCTCCCAGACCGGGGCACGAACCCGCATCCCCTGCATCAGCAGGCGGACTCCCAACCACTGCGCCACCAGGGAGGCCCGAGAAACACTGAGTTTTAAATTACACCAAACATGTTAGAGCACAATGCGTTCAAATAGGAAAAACAAAACGAAATTAAGGATCTTTGTTTCTACAATTTTCATGTGGAGAATGAAGTAAAAATAAATTGTTGGGGGAGTAACACTTAACTGGAGAATTTTATATCATTTATTTATCCAACTATATTAACGATAGTTTGTGGTTAAAGACTAGAATTGTGTGTGAAGACTCCTGCAGTAAAATCTCCATTTCTCAATACTCAGAGCTTCGAGACTCTGAGCACAGTTCTATCCTGTGGTCTTTTGATGTTGGTGTTTTCATACCCCTGTGTCGTAAATTTTTTACCTTTTTTTAGGAATTTGTTCATCAGGTGAGCATGGGGTTGGGGAAGGCTAGTACTAAGCACATGAGGAGGCTTAAATAGGAGTGAGTTTTCCAGCTCTGTTATGGCTCATGTCACAGACGTTACTTAAGAAACTTTGGTCTCCATTAGAATTCAAGATATTGGCATTAAATTATACCATGCTGTTTAGCTGAATATATATACAATAACCAAAGCATTTATTCATAAAAATGCATATTATATGAATTAGTAGTTAAAGAATCTATCTATGGCAGAAGACATAAAAATAAAATCACTCAGAATTTGAGAATTAGATTAACTAAATAAGAAAATTCTCTTTAGAAGTGAAGATGTCAAACATGGTTTAAATCTGGGGTTAAAAAAAATCCTGAAGGAAAGTTTACAACTTTTTTTGATGAGATAAGTAACATCTGCTCTGTTTCTACTACACTATGGTCCTAGCTACTGTTCTTTGGATATGGTGTGATAATTTGTACAAGGCATGTCACTTTTATAAAATAATGACATAAAACATGTAAATTTCATTTCTTCTTTGTGACAATCAATCAAAAGTGTCCTTAGATGTATGAAGCCCTGAGGAATAACAGGGCATATAAAATATGCCCAAGGCTCACAAGCTTTTTGAGAAACCTTAATTAGAAACAGGCATTGAAAGAAAGATGAGGTACAGTGCAGAGGAAGGGTGTTTGTGCTGTTGACTCTGTCACTGGATTGCATTTGCTCCAAGTGCCCAGCCCCTCACCCTCCTCCAAGACCACATCCTCATTGTGAACGTCTGATGTTGGCAAAGGTTCAGGGAAACCCACTCTCCCACACGCTGCCCGTGGGAGTGTAAATGACACAGCTGTTCTGAAGGGCCGTTTGCACCATCCCACTTTCACAAAGGTCTTCCTCAACCAACGAAATCTAATTGTATTATAAGCCTCCAGAGAAGTGGACTGAACAATCACCCATGGAAACCATCCCATAATTTTAGTAAGAAAAAAAATTGTTTCCCCCATACCATCAATAAATTTATCTGATTTCAGCTTAATCACATTCCTCTTGTTCTGTTCTCAGGAGATGTAATGAGTGGTTGTCTGTCACCCCCAATGCAGTTATGTACCTGACACAAAAATCAAGGTTATGGATGACTCATGCAGCTTTTAAAAAAGGTTCACAGGGCTTCCCTGGTGCGCAGTGGTTGAGAGTCCGCCTGCCGATGCAGGGGACACAGGTTCGTGCCCCGGTTCGGGAAGATCCCACATGCTGCGGAGCGGCTGGGCCCGTGAGCCGTGGTCGCTGAGCCTGCGTATCCGGAGCCTGTGCTCCGCAACGGGAGAGGCCACAACAGTGAGAGGCCCGCGTACCGCAACAAAAAAAAAAAAAAAAAAGATTCACACACCCAGAGAGGGAGGACTAGTCACATTTTTAAGTCATTTCAATCATTAGCTAGATGTGAGGGTTAGCAGACATTTGGTCCTATCCAAAACGTCCATGAGCATATTTGGCTCATGCCGAGCTGTTTTGGACAGGACCAAATATCAAGGACCTTTTCATGTGGACCAAATGTCCTGCAAGAGATGTGAGTGCTTTTTGTGCCTAACATCTTACAAACAAGAGACAGATATCTCTGTTTCAAATAATTATCTGTTTTAAAAGCTGTTTTTCTTTACCTAACACAAGAAAGTTTAATTTTCAAAAAGACACCTAAGTAACTCACCAAACATAATGTCTCAACTGTTAAGGAGGAAAACGAGATAAAATGCTATTCCCAAAGGTTGTCAGTGGCCACTGTTCAAAGGTGGTAGGCGCTGGTTGGAGCAAACTGGTCAAAATGGGACTCTTAGAAATTCTAGTTCTGAGATGAGACGAACATAATTTTGAAAACTGGAGGGTGAGACCACTGTCCTTTTTTCTAGACGACTTCAAAAATTTAAATACAAGTCTTTACACGTAGAAAAGATATCTTTTCACACTTAAAAAAAAAGTAAATAAGAGACAACTAACTATTTTTCTTTTAAGCTAAGCTTCCTACTCTCATTTCCAGAAATAAAACATACCTGGTATAAATAAAACAGTTAGATTGTAAACATTAAACATTTTGGGTTTTATCTTCTACATTAGGCACTTGCATAAAAGAGGGAAGTACTGTATTTGGATGTAAGGCCCTGTGAATCTTGTTTGCTTTTAGAGTTACTGAAAATTTAACACAGATTCAATGTGAAAGTTTTAGCACTTCTAAATGTGTAATAATTCTTTTTACTATGCAACTTTTTTTCAATTAATTCTTTTGATCAACACGAAGTATTCTACATCTGATATAAACCTCTCTCCATTATGTATTCTGCACACGTAAATGATCCAACTCAAGATTCTGAACAAAGCAACGCAGAAGATTTGGGAGTGGGAAGGCAGATGTGTGTGAAAATGGGGCTCTTGGCAAAAGATGTGAAATAAGTACCCTCCAATGAGACATAATTGTGGAGGCAAAATAACACAGAGACACAATTACCTGGGGGATGAAGCCATGAAAACCTGAAGCAGTGAGGGTGAGAATTTAGGCGTGAGTTATTTATGATGACTAATGTCTTTATAACTTAAAATTAAATACTCCAATTTATCTACTGTCTCCTTAGAAACAGCCCAAATGGAAAAGCATAGTTAGTTTCTTGAAAATATTTTTCTATTTAAAAAACGAAAGATATAAAGGCGGTTACAAGCAATCTGTGCATGTCTTTGCACTTGAAACACGTTTATCTTTGTGACTATAGTTAATAATACTGTACTGTGTCTACGAGAGTAAATCTGAAAGGTTGTCATCACAAGAAAAGAAACATTGTAACATATGTGGTGACCAGCGTTAACTCAACTTATGGTGGTGGTCATTTTGCAATATATACAAATACTGAATCATTATGTTGTACACCTGAAACTAATATAATGTTACAGGTCAATTATACTCCACTTTTTAAAAATGTTTATCTTTGTGCCTCACTGAAAAATCAAAGTATAAAATCTTTTCTGTTTCACAAAATAAATTCATTATCAAGATATTCTACTTAAATGCCTATCAACCAGCTTCAAGGATCCACAAATAAAATTTTTTCTCATGTTGGCACTTCTGTGCTAAGGCTAAATGATACTGGTTTCCTTATTGTAAGCTTTAACATATCAAAAGGAGACAGAAAGAGAGAGAGAGAGAAGTAAGTAAGTAACCAACTAGCTTCAGGACAAGTAAAACTCGGTGCAGAATGAATCCAGCCTTATGGCAAGCTTGCGGACCCCTCTACTATAAACCAATGACTAGACAGCAAGTCTGTCCCCGCCTTTAAATTTCATATTAATCTGCCTGTGATTTAAATCAGATGTGATGTTTACATTTGTTCTTTTTGAAATCATTTCTAAAGTTACAATGTTTCAAAGGAATTCTAAAAATTTTCAAGGAAAATCCTCATCTAACTGGACTCAGCAGATTTTTTTCAATAGTGGAAGTATATTTCCCAGCCACATACAGATCTGGCGAGAATCTTGATCTTAAGAATAATCGCCATACATCCGGAAAAAAAAAAACATTCAAATGTATCTCTTCTAGGGAGCTGTCTTTTAAGAAAGGAGATACTGTCTACATCCTCAGGAGAATTGATCAAAACTGGTATGAGGGAGAGCACCACGGGAGAGTGGGCATTTTCCCAATCTCATATGTAGAGGTAAGTCCCTTTCCCTTCCTCCTTACGTGGTGGCTGTTTCCAGGGTTACCACAGGTCAAGCATAAGTAACTGTTCTCCTTCATAGAAACTCACACCTCCTGAAAAAGCACAGCCTGCCAGACCACCTCCCCCTGCCCAGCCTGGAGAAATCGGAGAAGCTGTAGCCAAATACAATTTCAGCGCTGACACAAATGTAGAGCTATCGCTGAGAAAGGTAACCTGCTTTCTTCACTGGTGCATTTGAAAGGCTGTATATTTTCACAACTAAGATAGGTCATCTTTTTCCTTAGACATTTTTGTGTCTCCCTCATTTTCCGCAAAGGACTCCATCAGGCTGCCCTGAGTCACTGTTACCTGCCACTCCTGTGTCCTTCCAGATGAGGTCCCTGTGGGATGCAAAGCTTCTCAGAGAGACTTTCGCTCTGTGGTTTAGCCTGGGAGGCTCCAAATTGTCTCCAAGGGGTGCCTCGGGCTAAATATCAGGAGCTGTACATGTGGAAACATCAAAAGAAAATAGCACTTTAATACAGTTCAAAATAGTGTTCTTCTGCTGCCTTATTATTCAAAAATTATACCAAATTCAAAATTTAAACTGGGTTTTGTGGCATTGGCTTGATCCTGCAGCCAGCAGGAATAGTGACTGTAGAAAGTTCTATCATTGCAAAAGCCAGGGGTTTTATAAAAAATATTATTGACCGCTATGGCATGGCCACCCAACAATCAGAATGGATGCTGGTGCTGGCCAATCTTGATGCAGACCGGGTAGATGTCAGCCCTGGCCACAGCTATGCATAATCTAGGATGCTAGCTTTGCCCAGTCCTGTTAGCCTCACTCTTTGTTACAACTCAGAACATGTAGATAAAGAAGAAAAATATTGTGCTATCCAACTTCATCCCTTGCAGGGGTTGACTTCTATAACCCATTTCAGATACATCATCACAGCAAGCTATAGCGCACTTTCTTTTTTTTTTTTTGGCGATACGTGGGCCTCTCACTGTTGTGGCCTCTCCCGCTGCGGAGCACAGGCTCCGGACGCGCAGGCTCAGCGGCCATGGCTCACGGGCCCAGCCGCTCCGTGGCATGTGGGATCCTCCCGGACCAGGGCACGAACCTGCGTCCCCTGCATTGGCAGGCGGACTCTCAACCACTGCGCCACCAGGGAAGCCCCTATAGTGCACTTTCTGAAGCTCCTCCTACATAAGGTCATTCCCTTGAATCTGTCAGTGATCAGATGATGGTACTGTCATCGACACATTGCAGGTTAAACTACTGTGCTTTTTGAAATAACTTACACATGTCATTTCCCACAGTACCAACATGAACATGTATAAGGCCAAATATCCTTAGGAAAGATTCTAATGCTGTGAATGGATGATTAAACCGCATATATGTTGATAAGCCATAATTTGGGAGTAAGCTCTGAGGCTTTAGTTGCATTCTCATAATGAAAACAAAACACTGGAAGTATAAGGCTTTCCCGGATGGAAAACTATTGTTTATTAGAAAACATTGACAATTATAATTTTTATGTTATCACATCTCTATTTCTAATGCATTTTCCTAATATTCATTACAGGGAGATAGAATTATTCTTCTTAAAAGAGTTGATCAAAACTGGTATGAAGGTAAAATTCCAGGAACCAACAGACAAGGCATCTTCCCTGTTTCCTACGTAGAAGTCATCAAGAAGAATACAACCAAAGGTGCTGAGGATTACCCTGACCCTCCAATACCCCACAGCTATTCTAGTGATAGAATCCACAGCTTAAGTTCAAATAAGGTAAGAAGACATTCTAGCATATTAAGTATAATTTTGGGGAGCTCAGAGTAACATAATCGGTACATGATTTTAGGACATTAGATTGCAACATCATGTCTATGGCAAAGCAAAAGATTTACATGTTATGTTTCTAAGTGCCAGGTCAAACCAATATAATTTAATTTTTCCTATGGGTGCTGGCATAAAGGTTTAAGCTACATAAAGGGAAACTACATAAAGAATCTACTATTTTAAGAGAAGCATTTTCTTTTAAAGGGCTAAGGCTAGACATTTTATTTATTCTACTTTTCTTTGAAGACTGGGTTGCTGAGCAATTACTCTCAATCCTTTATCACTGGATAATGGAACAGTTTGGTACTTTCCAATTTTGTTTGATTGGTTATAAAATTTTCCAGAATCTTCTTAGGTACATTTACTTCACTAGCAGAGCTCAGCATTTAGAGAGCAACATCCTTCCTTCAGTAGTTCCTACTGCTAGAAAGAAAAGAATCTTCATCCATATCTTTGTCTTATCCACCATTCAGTCATCTTAAAAGAACTACCAGATAAATTTCAAAGCGACTGTACTTTCAAATAAAAGTTTATAAGAAAGAATAAGTATGTATCTACAAAGGCTTATTTAAAATTTAAGAAATTCTTACATGATGTCATAATATTGGCAATGTAATATTTTAGATCACAATGTTTTAATCTTTGCTGAGAATACGATTTAAACGTATTTTCAGTTTCCTAAGTTTTCTCTTAGAATACCAGATTTTACATTTTATAAATCGAGAAATGTACAAATTTCACTAATAACTAATTCGTGTTTTATTCTCACTGCTGGGGAAAAATACGTTGAAAAGCTTACGTTCATAAATTTTGAAAAATATTTAATGGTTTTATCAACTGGTAATGTATACTATGATGTCATTGGCTAAATGAAGGGAACTTCTCAGTAATTTTTGAACTGAATCATTTTCAGAAAAAGAACTGTAATGTACTTTGAAACCATGATACCCAAAATATACTAAACGTTAATATCCTATTTTCTGACTGATATTTATAAATAGAGGAGGGAATTCATTGTGATTTATGAATCACTCTTGGACATACTCAAATCACATTTCTTGACATACTATCTTTATTTTAGGAGGGACTCAAATGTAAGTTGATATTATTTCTGATATTTCTGCCTTTAATATAGTAGAATCCAATTCTAATGTTTTTGGAAGACAAGATAATTATATGATGTTTGTATTATAGGTATATTTTTGTGACATAGGTATCTCGGGATACTTAATTTAACTTTCAGTAGAAGCAAGTCCACGGTAAGGCTAAGCACTTTGAACCCATTAACATGTATATTCGTGACTGTGGCGGTCATGGAGCTGGAGTAGCAGTAGCAGCAGGTAGTAATGGGATAGCAGTAGCCATGACGATAATGGAATTTAAAGACCTTTCCTCCTCAGCCACATAATGTTCCTAGCACTAAAGGTGCTATGTAGCCTTTAGTCTTGAATCTTCTGTAAGGATGCTCACAAGTGTTTTGTGACATTTAATCTCATTTATCCCACCCCATGGTGACACGGCATCACATTTCTGTTTTTAAAAACTCTAAATAAATTCTATTAAAGCCCCATTCCTATCATAGGACAGAAGTCAAAAGTTAAGTGGAGAGTGCACTGTGCACTGATCCATACTAAGGCCCAAGGACCAAGAGTGCTGAGCGCACCAGTGATGTGTCAGCCTAAACAGTCAACCAGCAAGTGCAATCTTTCTTGAAGATTTTTTCTTTCCAAACCCAAATCATCGACCTGGAAAGAACCAAAGTAAAATGTCTTCCACCAGCCTCTCTCAAGGCCTTCATATGTGTAGCATATAGCATTCTTCCTAGTCCAAAAACAATATATAAATGTATTAGAATGTTTCTAGGCAACACTTCTAGAATAACTTTTAATGAATTTACATTAAAAATTCTCTTTTGTTCAATGTATCCAAAATATAGCGATAATATTAAGATATACAGAAGTATTTTTTTACTTCAGGAGATTAAGCTTCATAAATTAGACCTCCACTAGATTATATAAAATATCCAGCTTTTGAAAATGAGAATGGAAGCCCTAGAAGAAGTTTATTCCTGTTCACATCATATGCTCCCTTTCTATGTCAACATTTACTTTGGATTTTTTAAAACTTTGAAATAGTAGTTATGTAAGTTCAGTCTCGTTTTGATCATGGGTTTCTGTTCTTAAAAAATATCTCTCAGAACTTTTTCATTTAGAAATGTGTTAACATATAATGATGTAAAAATATTTTATGCCATGTGTTATAATCACCTCACAAACCCAAGTGAGAAAATGATGAAGGTTCAAAAGATTTGGCACAGGAAAAAAGAACACTAAACAGATTCTGGGAATAAAAAAGCTTTCATTATTGGTTTTCATTCTACATTAACATTATTTCAGAGTCATTTATATTAAATCAATATCTGGAAACCGCTTTGAAAGAAGTAGTCTATTAAATTAAATCTCTAAAGATTTTGCCGTCTGTTCTTATAATCTCTATGACAGCTTTATCTTGTCATTTGACATTTAATAGACCTTTTCCAAATACTAGTATAAAGTATTCAGATAAATCTTTAATTAACATACTAATTATTTTATGTATTTAAATTCAAAAACTATAAGCAAATCTAGACCATAGCATAAAATATTTTTTATATTCACCATCATACCTTTCTGCATTTCTCTGTCTCTGTGTTTTAATGCATTATTATTATTTTCATGTTTTTTTTTAACTTCATATATCCTGCTCGTTTCTAAGTTGGCTTCCAGCGAACCAGTCCCCCCTCCCTTGCACAAAGCTTCATGTGGCCCAGATAAAGGAGCTCTCCAGGGAATCACCCCGGGGTGGCTGTCCCTGACAGCCAAGTGTCCACTGGTAAAGCCTTTGGCCCCAACACTACCTCCTTTTCTGGACAACTTCTTGGATGAATTAGAGAAGCTTGGTGCTTTAGTTTTACCTGCTGACCAAGCCAAACCAAATACCCCAGAGGAGACCACCCTTGAAATTAAGGAGGACCCCTCTGTTGTCCTCCCATTGCCGACAGCATCTGCACCTGCCAAGCCACCCTCCTCGCTGCTACCTCTCCCCGGCTTGGGTGTGACCTCAGCTGCAGCCCAGCCCCCTGAGGCAGCGCCGCTTCAGGATTCCAGAAAGACACCTCAAAACCAGTTTGCAGATCTGACAACAATGAGAAAAGGCTCTGCAGGCCCTGAAAAAGTACCTGAGGTCCTAGGTGATAAATTCGTGACCTCTGCACACGCTAGTGTGGGTCCCTTGCCCCAAACCCTCCCCGTCATTGGAGAAGAAGATGAGGAAATCTATGAGGGGGTCATGGCAGGTATCCGAAGAGGGCCAGAATCTCAAGAACCAGATGCCTTGTGGTGTGGCCATGATGGCACAGAGGTGACACCACTCCTGCACATAGAGGAGGAGGAAGAGGAGAGGGAAGCTGACCGCTTAAAATTTCCAATAGCAATCCCCACAGACCCTAGGAGCCCCAAGGAAGACAGCGATGCAGCAAAAACCAGTGAAGAGGTACTCTAATTTTGCCTAATTCCTGAAGAACTAACCAGTCTTACTATGGTTAGCTAAACATCAATTTTGACACTGTCTTAGAAGGTTTCCATGCAAGAAACACAGCACTATATGAGGTAGGGGTGGAGGGATGGATAGAAATACACCGAATTTTAACAAGATGATGTAAATATGTGATATTATTCCATTATTTATTTATTACTATAAATCCATATTTAAACATTTTTGTAATTTAAAGTCTTTCTAATTTTAATATTCATAATAATAGCTAATAGTTGAGCTCTTACTGAGTGTCAGACAGCTTTCTAAGAATGCTACATCTTTACTTTTCAAAGCTCAGTAGGGTGGGTTATATTATTATTCCCACTTTCAGGATGAGGAAATTCCTACACAGAGAGATTAGTTCACCTCCAGGGTGAGAAAACTATACACCATATCTTTGTAGCAGTAGCAGTTTGAAAAAGAAGGGAAGAAAGAAATAGAAAGAAAACAAAACAAAAAAGAAAAATATACTGCAGTTCCCTTTCAACTCTTTCTGAAGAGGTAATTGCTTTAAGTTGGTGACGACCTAAGAGTTGAGTCCTACATATTCACCTTACAAACAAAGAACCTTGGGCAATAATTTTAATCAGTTAAGAGGGAAATGCTCTAAATCTTTAGCTTGTAAGCTTTTCTCTTTCAAAAAAGACAAAAACAAAACTTGACGTCTCAAATATTTAATCTGTGAATTAAAAAGCAAATATGATTACTGGCAAATATTGAAATTATGGAACAAAATTAATGATTCATATTATGCCACTAAGCAAGTCACTTTCCCCCATGGCTCCTCTATTTAGAAATTTTTTAAAATGAAAATCAGTTTAAAAACCCCATAATTTCCAATTAAGATCTTACCAATAACAAACGTAGAGGCATTTGGTCTATATGGGATATTCTTGGGATTAAATAATGGTGAGTGCCCATTAGGCCACCGGACACCCACCAAACCCTGAGTCTTGGCTGTCCCCTAACCAGGTGAGAAAATGTCATCTGGACAAAGAACATAGCCATGTCTGCATTTGTATAAAATAAACACACTGCTTAGTAATAGAGATCATTCATTCATTGCAGTAAGTCAAACAGATTTCTAAGTCAATTACTTAAATAACTAATTTCCCCTTCAATTTAATCAAGTTTAAGATGTGATTAGACATGTGGCTTGGTTCCCAGGAACTGCTACTGCCGGCTGCAGGCAGCACCCACAGCGTGGTGCTCAGGGAGTGAGTTTCACAGCCAGTTCCCACCATGCATGCACACGCACAGACAGGGGTCGTAACTTCCCTAGCTTTGCAGCAAACTGACTATAAATTGTGATCTACTTCACAAGCAAGTTACAAAGAGTCATTGCAGGGTTTTACACTTTCTTCCTCAATGTTTAGAAGGACCCATCCCACAAATTACATTATTCAATTGTAGATTATGGGGGTTCTTATCTCCAGCCGCTCATATCAGAAAAAAGTGAAACTGATCATACCCATTGGGAATTTTGAATCAAATGCAGAAGAAAAAGTTAGTGCTTTCAAAGCAAGAATTTGTCATAAATGTCACACACCCCAGGGAATTTTGAATCAAATGCAGACGAAAAAGCCAGTGCTTTCAAAGCAAGAATTTGTCATAAATGTCACACGCTCCAGGGTATTTAGTAACTTTAAAATTATTTAGGTGCGGCGGGTACTCTCTAAAAAGCATGTAACCTCATGCTGGACACAAGCATAATTGCATCTCGTCTTTCCTCAACATTTAAGCCATCTTCATTTTCTTCGGGAGATCGAACATCTGCATCCTTTCCCAGCTGTCTGCTTTCCTCCCTTCCCTTTCATTCCTCCTTGGCCACTGTCTCTGACCTGGTCCACACACTTCCTCAGCCTACCCAGCCCTACTCATCTCCACTCCTCCCTAAATACTCTTATCAACAGGAGATAAGCTCACCAAAATTAAAGGTAACTGCATCTTGAGTGTGGTTTATTGCATGTCTTTCAATGAACTTAATTAATTAGATGTACGTCTTTAGATTCGTGCCATCTTACAAGATCTAAAAAGTCATTTGATATTGGTTGCTAACTTTTAACATCATTAGCATGGCCTCTGTCCAAAAATTTGAAAGATATATTTGCATAGCAGCTACACTTAGATTGAGGAGAAAAACAAACTCAACTTCATACAAGAATAAAAAGTGATTATTGGATTTTTTTTTTAAGTTGAGGGTCAGCAGGAGAACCATCCCATTCAAAGGTGTCAGCTTTGTGCCTGTCACCCTCTGTCACTTCTCAGTGGGCTCATTGCCTCCCAAGTTCCCCAACTAATCAGCAGGTTCAGCAGAGCCTAAGGGCTGGATGATCTCTGGCACTGTCTTGAGCCTTGTTCTTCCACAAAATTGAAGTAAATTAATGAGGATGTGGAAAGGAGGCTTCTTTTGTAGCAGTTAACAAAGCATCCATCTCTGAGACTCGTTGGCTGGCTGGTAGCTCTGCTGGTATTTAACTCCCTCTTAGGATACCATGATAAAAGATTTTTTTTTCTTTTTTTTTTTTTTTGCGGTACGCGGGCCTCTCACTGCTGTGGCCTCTCCCGTTGCGGAGCACAGGCTCCGGACGCACAGGCTCAGTGGCCATGGCTCACGGGCCCAGCCGCTCCGCGGCATGTGGGACCCTCTCGGACCGGGGCACGAACCCATGTCCCCTGCATCGGCAGGCGGACTCTCAACCACTGCGCCACCAGGCAAGCCCAATAAAAGATTTTTAACAAAGTAAATGACTGGCCTTGGAAAGAGATTCAATGACAACCACAGCATGAAATCAATCCATCTCAGAAAAGTTTTACTTCTATGTCCAGAATGATCCTGAAACCTTTTCCTTTAGACAAAAGGACTTCAAATAACGACTCAACCTCACACTCAATCTTCTCAACTTGAAATGAGAGCCTCTGCAGATAAGTAAAAAACAAAACAAAACGAAGGCTCTGGTAGAGTCATGTTTTTGAACTAGGGAGCACCAACACCTGAGAAATGCCATTTATGCAATCTTCCAAACCTCCATCACCAAATCTATCCACCAAAATAGTCCATCTACGTGAATTTTATCTTACGTAGAAAAGGAATCTTTGAAAAAAATGTAGTATATTTTAAAGACATTTTGCCCTTTGAGGTTTTTATCTTAGCTGGCAGGAACTAATTAGGAAAATTTTTAAATAATAATAATTCTTTAGATAATGTCTGAGACTAAGAATTTGCCTTTTTTTTCTCTCTCTGTGGTTCTCTTTTTAAGGCCAAAATATTTATTCCTTGCCTTTCCCTAACTTGTTCTTCAGCCTTTATGCTCAGTCAATAAGTGGGCAAGTAACTTGAGAATTGGCCTTCTCTAATGTAGAGAGATGGAACACACCACTGTAGTGTCAAGGACAAAACCAGAATTTAAACAGGTTTATTTTCCTGCAAGAACCAAGCTCATCTCATACATTCTGTATGTTTCAGTTGTTCACAGAATGGTATGAGAGAATGGAGATATTCACAGTAACCATGTTTTAAAAGAATACTTTAATAACTACATCAAAAAACTAACTCCAGAAAAATGAGGGTTTTTTTCTCTTTTTTATCTCATATTTGAGAGCAAATGTTAATTTTAATCCCCCACTTTTTCTGAAAACCTTATAAACCTATTTTTTACTCATAGAAAGAATATAAGTTGACTGAAGTTATGCTTGTAAGTATAGATACAAATTGAATCAACTACAAATTTTAGGCATTATTATAGTTTAATCCACATCTGACACAGTAACAAACTGATGTGAATCTTTTAAGAAGGCTTCCTATTTCTCTCATTTCAAGAATGTTAGAAATTTTGCTCATTACAAAGAAGGAAAGTAACCTAGCACTAAAAGCAAAGAGAAAATAAAATTTTAATAATGTTTTAATAGGCATAGTATAGTATGCATGAAATCATTACAACGTTATCAACCCCTATCAGCCATTGTTTTACTTAACTCATGTTAATTTAATGCAATTTTGTTCTTTTGAAGTATTTTCTGAGATAATGTAAGTCTGTCATATGCAATCCAAAATCTTCCATGGAAGTAAAAGTTACCACGACTTTATAGATGACGGAAGACTGAAATGTACATATAAATTATGAGTTTGATATATAAATCAGAATCCAATATTTTCTCTAGTCTTTGAGCATCTTTTAAATATTGGTTTTTCATAATACAAATTATTATAATCCTCAGCTTTGCTGTAAGCTGAGCTTCCAATTCCATCTAAGAATATTCTGTAAAAGAGTCTTGCAGCAATGTGGACTCAAGCTGCAGTGGAAGCGCTTTGTGAACAGAGAGAAAGACTCTTTCTTGGGTTTCTTCCAAGAAACTCAGTTATTATGGTCCCAAAAGGAAGTCTCCTCACCCTAAAGCCATCCCACTGGAAGGTAATGCCCTTGAGCACAGTTTCCAACATGAAATTAAGCCCTGATTCTTCCTAATATGTTCAAATGATCTTTCCAGTTGTTTATCCACATCATTCCAACAGCTACTTTTTTTTCTCTATGAGTCTTGATGTTTATAGAACCCTTGTATTAGTCAAGATTGGGGAAGCTGCAGTGCCAGAAGACTCAAAATAATTAGAGCTTAAACAAGGTAGAAATATATATTTCTTATGCATAAATGTAGGGCATCCAGGGTTGGTATGTGGCTATACAGTCATCAGGGATCCCAGGAGATTCCATTTTATTTTGGCACATCACCATGCTCAATGAAAAGCTTCCACTGCATGGTCCAAAGTGGCTGCAGCAGCTCCAGCAGTCCCTTTCTCATTCCAGCCAGCAGGAAGGAAAAAAGGGGAGGGAAGCTTATGTCTTCTTCCTTGAAGGGCATTTTCCAGAAACCACACATATACCATCTGTCAGAACTTACCACATAAGTACATCTAGATACAAGGAAGTTTGGAAAATAGACCCTATTCAGAATGGCCGTATGCCTACCTAACATTTGGGATTCTGTTACTGGGATGACAAAGAAGAGAATGGATATTGGAGAACATGAAGCATTCTCTGCCACAAGCCTTAAAAAAAAAATGCCTGATGCATTTCATCCCCAGAGACTGAAGATATGAGGTCAATCATTACTAATTATTATGAACTTTTTCCTAAATGAGAGTTGAGAAAAGCACATGCTTTTAGTTAAAAGTCCTTTAGTCCTGCTAAAGTTCCCATAAGCCAAATCATATACCACACAGTACATTGCTAGGTCTTGTCCATGAATGGACAGAAAATAAAACATACACACAAGAAAGGTTAGTTTACTCACTGTCGTATTAAAAATCTTACTTTGAAAGAACACCAAAATAGTCACAAGGTGTTTGGAGTTAGAACAATATTCTGTATTTAATTATACAGTATTTCACGATTTCCCCCAAGAAAAGCCTTTTTTTTTGGCCATGCTGCGAGGCTTGTGGGATCTTAGTTCCCCAACCAGGGTCTGAATCTGGGCCCTCGGCAGTGAAAGCGCAGAGTTCTAACCACTGGACCGCCAGGGAATTCCCCATATTTTCTTTGTATGTGTTTTATTAGAAAATTTACCTGTGACAAATGATTGACACTGTCTATGAAATTTGATGGATATGAAGCAAAATTTCCCTGGCTCTTACCTTGCATCTATTCAAATAAACACAAAGAAAACAGGTCAGATCTGAGAGTATCTTGAAACCAATTGTTAAGCATTCTATTAAAGACATAAAATTTCTTGTAAGTGTTCTTAGCCATCCACACTGCATTCAAACGTCTTCCCTATGCCAACTTCCCTCTATAAGTCTCTCTCTGCTCTGCCTGTGAGTTCCCTAGTAAAGCAGCGACTGACGCCTGTGCTGTGAAAACTCGGTGCCGCCAGAAGAGCTGTCTGCAGACTGTTAACCCTTCCTGCTCTGCTCTTATTCGGGAGTTTGGCATGCTGTGTGTGCATGGAAATAAAACGAAACAGGAAAGCTTCTCCGAAGGCTGAGTAATGAAGATGAGAACTAATTAACTTCTTACGGCTTTTCCAGGCTGATTTAAAAAGCGATCTACTTGTCTTGGGTAAGCCTCCGCGTAGCCCAGTGATGTCCTGGAGATCCTGCAGTTCACCAGTCAGAGGGCTCAGCGGTTCCCACAGGGTAGGATCAGACGCCCCACCTTGAGCCAGGCACCCTGGCCACCCCTCCACCATCAGTGGGCTGGCTCTTCCTTAGTTGTCATTGTTGTGCTTTGCCAATGAAGTAGGGCTGGAGGTACCGTTGAAAGGAAATGACCTTTCTGATGATGATGAGCTTCCCCTTTATGTGTGTGCGTAAGCTTTCCAAAAGCGACAAAGACATGCCCCAATTCTCCTCTGTACAAATCAGGGTGTGGTATATGTTGTCTTCCACATCCATCTCGTGTAAATCACTGCTTTCCCATCACTATTTCTAGTGCAAAGAATAAAGCTGCTGCCAATCATATACTGAACTCACACCCTTCCAGGGATGCTTGCTTCTGTGTCGTTCAGTTTATCTGGATTTCTTTTAACCCATGGCCCTTGTTGTAAAATATCTTGTTGCTCTGCTGACATGTGCCGCATTCACTCCATGACCCTTTCAAGCCAATTCTGCTTCTCTGGACTCCAGGGGCTCCCAGTCTCTTGACAGCTCTGATTGAACTTAAAGGTCAGATTACTTTCCCTTTGACTACTTAGTTCTATGGCATCGACAGCCCTTGAAAATGAATGGATTCTAATCGGTACCATCAATTCTGAGGACGGCAGCCGAGGAGTTTGAGAATTTTCATCTCTGCCTGAATCGGTCCTTTCCCATTTCTATTTTGATGGACACTGGTTTAATCTTACATGCTTCATTACATGATTATGGCTCTGCAAGCTTGTAAGGGCTTGATGACAGACTTCCTTTTCCGTTTGTAAGAAACGTAGATACTTCTCTGTATTTAGGCCATTTTTGTGCTTTTTGCCTTGCCTAATAAGACCTGATTTTGTTTCTGAGGCAGAGATTTGTGTTGCCATAGAGAATGAGGAATGTTGATTGGGAGAGATTCTCACAGAAGGGCTTTCCAGAGCCAAAAAAAAAAACAAAAAACAAAGAAAACTTTTTCCAAAATTAATATGGCCCATCCATAAATTCCCATGGGTCAATGAGATGGTATGCTTTGGGTCACCATAAGTTTTTTTCTTTGTCAGATTTTTACATTATGTACTTACATGTTCTATTATATGTGTTTGTGTGGAACACAAATATTCTATATTCTTTAGATTTAGGCAAAGTTGTGTTTTCACAATTTAAAAAATAATTTAAATATTTAAAATAATTGTATAATGTAAGAAAGAAAAATACACCTAGAAACATGAACATGGTACTGTTTGTTATTAAGAGAATTTCATCTAATTCTGGTTGGCAAGTACCACACCTAATATTTTCTGGGGAAAAAAAAAAAGAACTCTAGAACTGCTAATAGCTCTTCCAAAGATTTTCCCACATTAGTATTTAAAGAAATGGTCAATCCTTAGCTAAGAATTACCTAATACTAGATATAGTTAATCCTCCGGATGCCTCTGCAGAAGCATAGATAAGAAGATAGGTTTAGGATAGACTGTGCCTTACTATCTCAGCTAGAAGAGTATATATTTTACTGATACCTAAGCTTCTAGGATATTTCAAATCAACTTTCTTATGAGCAGTGGCTTGTGATTGGTTCTGGCTTTGAAAATTAGCATGTGTTTAAAACCTGTTTCATTTGTATCTGTTTTTGACAACACTAAAAAATAGCTACACTAAAAGAGAAAAAAAAGATTGTTGCATTGCCAGGGAAAAAGCTAAATATTTAGGATTCTATAAAAACAGCATGTTTCATTGGGTTTTCTAATTTTTATTGTGCTCTTAAGACTCATTAAGGAAATATAAATATGACATAATTCTTGCTTAAAATTTCCAGCACAGTGACTGTAATCTGCTAACTTCAAAATCATCTTTTTAAACTCACAGCTCATATGAGCTTCTTGAATGTCACTAATGTATCTTCTATATTTATCACAAAACCGCTAAGAAGTTATGAGTAATAGAAATGCCTGAGCAGATAGTGAAAATACAAATGAACACAGACCAAAAATACTGGTGGCTAAAGACTGATCCTTTCTCAAGAACTTAAAACATGGGATAGGAAGAACACGGTCAGAAAAACAGATGAATATGTATTCCACATCGCTCTGTGGTCTTTAAAATATCCTTTCAAAATGAATCCAGGCTGAAGCAACTTGGTGAGAGCTGTCCAAAGGCAAAACAACTTTTAACATGTTGCTGCCATTACTCACCATTAGGTGGCAAAAGAGTGCAGATACCTCACAGGTCTTTGCCCCAGGGTTGGTGCCCAGTTATAAGGAGGGGGAAAGGCAAAAGACAACCTTCTACGACAATTTGTTTGGGTATCCATACAGAACATAAACACTTGCCTAAAGGAAAAAAATTAAGGTGTTGATTTTAAAAAGCCTGCACTACCTATTCCATCATAGTAAGCTTTTATGCAATAAAGAGTGAGAGTCAGAATTGTAATTCTGTTCCTTCTTCTTGCCTATTTGCGATATTAAGAAATTATCTTTGGGTTTTGGTTTACTGATCTGAAAAATGAAGTTTAATTATTGTTTTAAAATTAATTGTTTTTACATGACTGAGACACTTGGGAATTAACCAATGCCAGTTGTCATAGCTCTCTGACAACTGAATGAGTATCAGAGGAAATATATCTGTGGAAACGTGGACTCCTTTATGGATTCCCTGAGGGGGACAAGATCTAAACCATCAACTTGTCCACCTCCTTGATTTTAAAGATAAGGAAGCTGAGGTGCATATCCAAGGTCATAGAGTTAGTCATCGCCAACACTGGAAAGACACAAACATGCCCTCATAAGTATCTGTGCTGCTTATTCCTCTATTGACCAAAGACTATTTTTTAATATAAATTTATTTATTTTATTTATTTATTTTTGGCTGCATTGGGTCTTCGTTGCTGCGCGCGGGCTTTCTCTAGTTGCAGCGAGCGGGGGCTACTCTTCGTTGCGGTGTGCGGGCTTCTCATTGCAGTGGCTTCTCTTGTTACGGAGCACGGGCTCTAGGCGCGCGGGCTTCAGTAGTTGTGGCATGTGGGCTCAGTAGTTGTGGTGCACGGGCTTAGTTGCTCCACAGCATGTGGGATCTTCCCGGACCAGGGCTCGAACCCGTGTCCCCTGCATTGGCAGGCGGACTCTTAACCACTGCGCCACCAGGGAAGTCCCAAAAGACTTTTAAAATAAATTATTTCAGTTGCTATAACTGGTCATCTTTCCTCAAAACTGGCTCCTAGTTATCCATATTCACATGGAGATGATTCCTATCAAAAGTAACCTCAGAAAAGTTCTAAAAGTCACCATTATAATAGATACACAACTTCTCTGCTAATAAAAGCTGTGATAAATCCTGGCCTCAGTATGTGAACAGTATAGAAAACCAGTGATTCAGAAAAAGAAAAACAGTGGGGGTGGATCCTTTTAAAGGGTATGAAGGAAGTATTGAGAAAGATGAGTAAAAACAAGGATGCTACTGGCTGACACACCCCGGAACACAAGTTCTTAAGACATAGAGGCCTGTAGAATTAAGGAAGCCACATACTTTTGGCAATAGCCCAGTTTTCATAATTGCCACAGAGATGGTTCATTTAAATGATTTATGAGATGAGTTGAATTAAAGGAATTAAACCAGTGGAATTGTAATCACAATAACGGAAAGGTGCTATACGGGTTTTATAAGTAGGCTGTTTTATGTTAATGAACAGTCTAATCCTTAAAGTTGCAGTCACATTTTTTTTTTTTTTTTTTTTTTTTTTTTTGCGGTACGCGGGCCCCCCACTGCCGTGGCCCCTCCCGCTGCGGAGCACAGGCTCCGGACGCGCAGGCCCAGCAGCCATGGCCCACGGGCCCAGCCGCTCCGCGGCACATGGGATCCTCCCAGACCGGGGCACGAACCCGCATCCCCTGCATCGGCAGGCGGACTCTCAACCACTGCGCCACCAGGGAGGCCCTGCAGTCACATTTTAACGTAAGGGAGCAATGAAATTAGACCAGCCAGTTTTACCAAGCACTGGATGCCGTGATATCAAAGTGAAACTTCTACTCAACTCAAAAATATTAGAATGGCTTAAATATGTGGAAATAGGCATGCCATTTTTAGAGCACAATAAAATATATTTTACAAAACATTCTCTCTTAAGACAAGAACAAATAATATTTCCTTATTTATAACTTTGTTGTGCACTGTAAACTGCGCTATGATTGTTTTTGTGAGAGAACCGTTGCTATCTTGGTATGTGATTCAAAACATGGCATTTTAGATTTTTTTTAATTGCATTTTTAAATATAGTGTGTTTGAGTAACTAACACCAGCATTTTCAATATCGTGCGGCTTCAATGCATAATCTTTGGCCCGAAATTTTACTCCTGGAAATGTGTCCTAAGAGATAGTTCAAAACAAGAAAATAGCTCTTTGTATAAAAATGTGTATAGTATTGTTATTTATGATAGTGAAAAAGGCGAGATCAATCTGAACTTCAAAAACAAAAGAGAGAGAGAAATGGTTAAGACAACCAAAAAAGATATAGACATATATGTGAGGGAATAATATTCTGCAGTGATTTAAAATGAAAAGGAAGACTGAGAAAAGGAGACTGGAAATAATTACAAAATATTAATAGTAATTGATATATACACATCTTATTTCTGCATAAAACATATATATATATATATAAGATATATATGACATATATCATATATATATGACTGGATGAGAATTTGTAGAAAGGTAATAGGATATAGGCTTATGAATGACTTATTTTACCTCTTCATACATTTAAACTGATTTCAATAATATGTTGAATTAAATGACCTTAAAAATGGCTGGAAAATGGTTTAGTCTTAATCATTCTTAAAATAGTATATGTTATAATTCTAATAATAGATACATTGTTAGTTATTTTATGTTGATTTATAGGGTAAGTATTATACTCTTAAGTCATACATGTGTCTGATAATTTTTATCCACTCTTTAATCTTATGCTTATATATTCCATGCACAGACTGTTGAGTGAAATTTCTAAGAATACTGTTTGTAAACATTTCCAATTACTATAACTGAAAGCTTAAAGTTTTAGTAGTAAGCACCTAGTCTACTATGCTAGACAGACAGCTTGAATGGGAAGGGAGTGGATAAAGAACGCAGGAAGGGAGCAGATTATAGGCTCGAAGACTCAGAGGAGCCCCAGAGTCCCCCTCCGTTCTTGGACCAATGGGGTGTCTATGGACAGTCTGCAGGGGGAATTCCCAGGCTCTCAGTAATCCATTCCTAACTCCGGGATCCAGGAATTAGCCCTGAGGTCTAAAGACATGGATCTAAAAACTAAAGCAGTCATCAGTAAAGAATCACTTATAATTACCATGCAAACTCTGGTTTATCTCATTTTACCACGCAGCCATCATTTAGAAGAGAATGCTTTTGAAGTGTGTTATGAATGAACTGAAATTCTTTTTTCCCCCTTAAAAGGTAACGTTTAGGTAGTCGGTATAAACTACATTGAGTTTACATATACAAGAAACGTGTTAACTTTCATTCATTGCAATATTTATGTGGATATATGGGATGCAAAGGCTTGTCATTTCCAATATTATAAGTATCTATTACAGATACTGGTCTTGATGCTTAGTTTAAAAAGAAAGGAAACTCTTTTGAGAGTTCAGTGCACTGGGAATTTCTACCAATATTTCTCTTCTAAGGTAAAATGTTACATGTTACCTGGATATTGTTTGTTACATGCTATTTCATACTCTCTGTTTTCTCTTTTTAAAAATGCATGTGTTTCCTCCACATTGAGAACAGAGAGTGTAACTTCAAATGTAGCATGACATGTCTGCCTCTTGACATGTTTATCTGTACTGTATGTGAAAATGTTGTCTGTGAAGGAAAAGTATATTAGAATGAATGTGGATACTTTGCTGTTAGACTACATGTGGTTTATTCTTTGCTTGTTTGAGAAAACGCTGAAGAATAAGGTTGTATGAAGGTGTCCAGACTTCCCAGTCTAGTGATTTGGTGTCTATGTTCTTGCCATGTTCCTGGCCTTTGAAAAATCAATGGGACTAAACCCTGACTCTTCCTTAAAGCTTGAGCAGACAAGATTGCAGATATGTTCAAAACAATTGAACCTTGGTTATTTCGATTTAATTTAAAGCACCTTTCAAAATATTTTAATTATTAATCCAGCAGAAACCCTTTATTTGGTTTTTTTTCCTTCCTCTTGGTTTTTTACAACAGGAAATATTAAATGTCAAGAAAAGTGCCATGCCATTATCCAAATTATCTTTTAATTAGTACCAGTTTAAACATTGATTACATTGAAAATCATTTCATTTCAGCCACAGCGTCCTGTGTTTACTCATGAAAACATTCAAGGTGGGGGGGAACCGTAAGTATTCTTCTTATCTTCTAAATTCGAGACTAACCTTGACCCACAAAATGGACCACTGATGTACCATAAGCGAGGATGGTACAACTTTGCAAGTGAAAGAGATCAGAGTAACTAACATGAGATGACATCTCCCAGATTAAGAGAAATTGCCATAGTCTCCATCTTTCACAACAGAGAACAGAAGCTAATTTAAGAAAAAAAAAAACCGTGATTTTGTGGAGAAGACTTTGATTTATGCACTAAGAAAAAACCTTCCAATGCTGCAGTGATTCCTGAGACTCACGAATCTGTCTCCCGCTCTGTTCTACTCACCACGTAGATTCTAGTAACTACAGCCTTAAAGATACACTGAAAATGTTCTCGCATTGTGTTTACACCTATTTGAAGAGCAGGAGAATGTCAAAGTAGACCTACAGTGATAAGTTACTAGCATAATTCCAAAGTTCCATTCTTTTGGAAATGGCAGTATTAAACCGTGCACTGTCATTCAGTTACACGATGTTCACTACCCGGAGGACCAGGAAAACGCCTTCTCACACTTTCTTTCAAACCCCCTCTCCTTTCTACGTCAAATCAATCTGAAGGTGTCACACATTGTCTTTTAGGTTCTCTTTCTGCTCCATTTTGTCCATGAGAGATATTCAGAGGTTATCCACTTCCTGTTGGCTGTTGCCTATTCTGAGTGCAGAGCCAGACCCTGGGAAGGAACATGTGCAGGACTAAACCGTGTCCGGCTGACTTGAGCCCATACACACTGTGCCTCCTGCCCACTGTCCGAGCTCCGCTCCCCGGAAGCAGAGCAAACCAGGGGGGCCTGGGGTGTGGCCTGGTGACCTCACTCCTCACAGACCTGGTGCTCAGCTAAAGGCATGCTCCTCGGAAACCACCTCTAACCTGAAACTGGCCCTCACGAAGTACAGCCAGAAAGGTTTTATTTGTTAAGGAAAAGACTATGAAAAAAATAGCTTGGAGGTACAAATAAGTTAAAATTTCATTTAATTGGAAAAATGTTAAATATAACTTATAACTCTCAAGGTTAGTTTTGTTTCCTTATTGACACAAACGATGAAGGGATCACATCACAAAAAATAAATCCCGAGGCTGCTTAGGTTTACTACATTATCAACACATTATATCAGCAGCTTTTAATGAATTTATGAATCAAGATGTAGGTGATGTCACACTGTTTCACGTCATGAAGTTAATGCTTCCTCGTGTTTATGAGCTCACAGGTGGAAAAAGGCACATTTTCAGTGTCCTGCTTTGGACATTATAAAACATTCTTTATTAAATTTCTATTTGATCACAATGCCAATTATATGGGTATCACTTCATCTCTTTCATTTAAGAAACAGGTTTTGAGTGAAAATAGGAACATAATGTTATAATGTCACTGCAATTCAGAAGTACGATAAAATATGTTATAGAAGAAGTTGCAAGTTACAGAGAGAGCTTCAAGTTTGGCTGAGCATTTCCTATTTAAAAGACAGATTTCTTTTTGAGGCATCCTGACCCCACCACCATCATTCATCTCACCAACACATCTTTCAAAACAGCATTTTTTTTATTGTAATTCGACTGCATTTCCTGTCGTGCAATACTGATTTTGAAAGCCAGCAGAGGCAGGAGGATTTCCGGAAGGTTTGTTTATGTTTCCATGAAACTTCCAATTTTTTTTTTTTTTTTGGTGGTCTAATTAAACCAGAATGGTAAGTAAACTCTGATAAGCACCGTGGCTTTCATCATATCAAAGTGAAGGAGTTCGTGCCAATTTTTTTTTTTTTTTTAATCTCTTGGGACCTTGAGATTCTTCAAGCAGCTGGGGTTTGTGGCCTTAAATAGGCCTGTCTCTGTAAGTGGCTGGAGATGTGCCTGGGTGAAGGCTGAAGCCTGAAAAGCTCAGAGAATCAGTGTTTCCCAAAGTGAGAGATGCAATGTATATCCATGGAATTAACAGCCCAGGAATGCCTATCTCCCTCAAATGTGAGATCGTAAAAGGAACTATGGTGAAATTAACTTTCTCCAGGGATAGACAAGAGATACCATTCCTTCACCTGAGCATCCTCAAATCAAACAGCAGAATAATTTGCTCCAACCAGGGTTGGCCCATGCAAACATCCAAATTAAGGAATGTCAGTATTCAAGACCTTCCTGTCTGTTTCGCCACGGCTCTGGGATTCAGGCTACCTTTCTTTGTCCTTCCCCATAAGCAGAATCCTTTCTCCATAGAAGACCTCAAAAGCTCAAGTGGTTACAACGGTTTAATAGGAGGACAAAATATTAACAGGGGAAGATATCTCTAACGTTGGAATTTCAGGCTTTGCTCTCAGGCCAGGGAAGATAATGTTTTCTAGGAGAGGCTGTTAGGCACCACATCTTATCAGCTCTTTCCCCAATACACCCTCCCCCAATCCAACTTTATCCAATGTGAAAAAGTTCAAGGACAGGGCGAGAAGCCAATGCAGCCAAGGCCCCAGTTTATCACATGATGTTTGAGTTCAGGTGACATGACAGAATAGTTTTGTTCTACCAAAGTATGATTTTCTGACTGAATGAAGTAATCAAAATAAATCATTCTTGTTCCTGAGCAGTAACCAATATTATCAACCTTTTAAAGTTGGCTTGAAAAAATTCACAGTGCCCTGAAATGTGGTTCTTATTTTCTTACACTGGCAGAATTACATTAACTGTTATGAAGAACGGCAGAAACAAATTCACTAACTGTTAAAAAAAATCCCCCTCACATACTGGTAATATTTTAATGGTAATATGAAGTTTCCATGTCCACTGCATATCAAATGCTTCCTGACCCCGAGCTGCTAGAACTTGTGTCTTTCCAAAATGCCAGTCCATATGAATATGCATGCTATTTTATTACCAAAAATTCAATGTCTGAGTTTGCTACTGATCAATGTCAACAAAATATGTGTTCTCAAAGAATTCAGACAGAGAAAGTGGCAGCATTCTATCAGTAATTCTTTTTTATATGATTATTTTCAGAGTTTTTACATTGAACACAATTTCTCTGAGACCCATTTAAAAAGGAACGTATGTCCCTAACCTACTGTTTGAGATCACCACTTACACTGATTCAAACTATGAAACTAAACTGCTTTAAAGAATTCCTCCTGGTAAAAACAAAAAAAAAAAACCCAAAAAACCCCACTTCTCTGTTATAGTAATTCCCATACAGTGATTTAGAAGTTGTATCTGAGACATTTTGTCCATCTCAATTTAGAATCTTTTGAAAATTCCACTTGCAAGCTGCAATTACTTGCTTCTGATTATGGCTAATTAAAACTGTAATTCCTTCTTGTTTTTATATAGCTGAATAATGCACATATCACTTCTTTTATATTCTGTACTATCATTTAATGTCCGAATGATAGCTATCCATGACTGGACAATTGAAATGCAGGCCCAATTTATAAATGTTTTAATCCGACTATGGATATTAGAATCTTCCATAAATTTTCCTCATTATGAGTTTTGAAATGCTATTAGAGTGGTCTAATTCCCATGAAAGCCTAACTACTTCTACTTACTTTACATGCTTACCAAAGACTTATACTACCTAATTAATATGTTAATAAGAATAGAAATGTTAAAAGTAAAATAAATATTATACTCTCTTCTGTAGTTTCACAGAGGCATAAAGATTTTGTTTAACACATCCATTTGTCCTGTTTAAGGTTTCAGGCTCTGTATAACTATACTCCTAGGAATGAAGATGAGCTGGAGCTCAGAGAAAGTGATGTCATTGATGTGATGGAAAAATGTGATGATGGATGGTTTGTGGGTATGTGTACATTTCCTTTCAGACACATTTGGCCATTTTGTAATTTGCTTATGTTTGCTCCCTTGCACAGTTGGATGTGATAGTCAAGCTTTCTTTGATTTCATAATGCCTTTGATCTTTCACACATCCATATGCACTATGTAATCCCAAGGCAACTGCATTTTTAATATAGTTTAGTATTTACTGCTTCAGGTATACGTGACTTTATGCTGGTTTTATTTCCAGTTCAACTGAGAGAAGAAAATTTCTTTAAATAGCACCAACCAGGAAAGACTGAGATCTAAGAACAAAAACAACGAAACTGCTCCCTAGATGCAAAATACCAATACTCTGTTGAGTGGTAAATGTTAGTGGTCAGCAGTGAGGATCTAATTTGAGAAAACAAGATGAAATGAACAACTCACCCATGACTAGGTCTGCTGTAGGTGCCCTAAAACACCAGTGATTCACTTAGCTTTAATGTGTGGTCCAAGTAGAAGTTCCATTCCTACCACTTAAAAAACAATCCCATTCTTACTGTCTTAAAAGAAAACTAGAGGTTTTCTGAGAAAAATTTTGTAGATGAGAGTATCATATATTAAGTCACAGAGGAAAGAGGTAAAGAGGAAACAGGCATAGGAGGATGGAGGAGACAAAAGATGAGGGAATAAGGGCTTTCTGTAGACAGGCCAACAGTGGGGAAATATAAGAGCAAAGGCCACATTAGCAGCCACAGCCTCTGCCTCTGTTTATATTAATCTCCCATTTAGAAGAAGGTAAAATGGCTTACCTACACAGGGATAAAGAAAATCAGTCATCAAACCAGGACAGTAAGTTCCAGAGGGTAAATGCAAAAGGGAAGTGTAGAGACCCTGTTCGCTCTATGTGAGCTGGAAATCATAAGGAAGAATTTAGTGCACTAGCTCTTCCAAACAGTTTCAAAGAAATCATGTTATTCAAATCCAAAGGCGACCATAATGATGGCCATTTATGCATTTGGTTTTACTCCTCATATTAGAAACATGCCCAGTGATAGAACCCCCACCCGCTAGTAGTGGTCTATCTTTTTTTTCTTTAGCGACTTGGTAAATAGTTCAAATTTTCTATATTTTATTAAGGACCCTGGCAGCGCTATTTGTAAATGAAGGCTGTGGAGTTCAGCATGATCTTGTATGAGATAATAAAACTGGATAGTGATGGCATCCCCAGTAAAGCCTTCACATTACACTGTGCCGAGGAGCTGTGATAGACATCCTGCTCCCAGAATCAAGCCTTGCTGTGGTGCTTTTCCAGCCTACCTTATCACATGGCCAGCCTTATCCTACTTGAGAAGATTGTATTTGAAAATGTCACTTCCCAGATGTGTTTCCTATTCCACTCCTCACTCCTGTCTAGCAGCCTCGGTGATGGAGCCTCATCAGACTTGAGTATCATTGTACTTAAAAGCCCACCTCCTCAGCAAGACTGTCTCTCCCCTCAGACTGAGAGGCTCAGCTTTTCTGTTCAGCCCGGTGTGATGGAAGCACAGCATTTAAGCTCAAGAGGCAACAGAGGCATCAGGCAATACAGATAAAACTGTTTACTTTGTCTTCCTATCTCTTCAAGTTGAGTTTTCTCTCTTTTCCAAACCCTGAGGGCTTGCTCTCTTAGTGAGTTTTCAAGCCCACATATATGAACTGACATTTCATGGCTGTTACCCCTCTTTCATTTATCACTTCTATTTTCAGGAACCTCAAGAAGAACCAAATTCTTTGGTACTTTTCCCGGGAACTATGTCAAGAGGCTGTGAATCACTCTCCCCATTATTTATGCTGCATTTCAGCACCACATCTGCATAACCTTGCCTGAAAGATCTCCACAGGCCTCCTGCTGTTATGCCTTCTGGTTTCCAATAGAAGTCACCCACCATCACCATCTCCATCTGCCACCAAACCACCAGCAATGGAACTGCCGCTGCAGTGGGGAGATTGGAGGATTTGCTTCCGTGTGAAAGTGCATATTCCTGCCGTCTGCTCTAAACTTTGGAAAGTCAATATGCGGCAGCAGAAAGAAAATCATTATACTTCATAACGGTTGAGTAGTTGAGGCAAAAAAGTAAGTGTCTCAAGGAGGCTCTCTTGTCCCCTTTGGAAGATGTTCTCCCCTCAGGCAACCAGAAGATTGTTTATTACTACTTCCTGGGGTTTGCATTCTCACCTTCTTTGCTTGGCAGTATATTTTCCTTTCACGAGTTTGCCTAGTGTCCTGGTTTACACGATATGACAACTGTACTTCAGCTATTGTTTGCCTGCACTTATATGTTGTAATATGCACAGTGATTACAAAATCTAAAGCGAGAGTAGGAAAGTTAATTCGAATGAGTGTGATTTTGTTGAATTGAATGTGAGTTTCAAATAGGGGTCTTCTGCAGGATTTTTTTTTTTTTGTACTTTTTAGAAGTGCAAACAATAAGTGAATAAGAGCCTTTGGTAATAATCAGGAGAATATAAGAGGTTTAGCTAGATTACAGAAAACTATTGTGTTGTAAAGTTGCATTGCTATTTTATATTAAAATGTAATAATCAGCATCATGAACAATGAGCTCTTAGTGTTTTATTTATCTGACAAAAGTTAAATAAAAGCAGTGTTAGTGAGAGGTGCAAAGAATCATTCTAACATAGACACTTGAAAGCATCTGTAAGCAATATTCATAGGTAAGATTTCACTGTGTGTACACATACACATTTGAGATTGTATGAGGACAATCCATAAGATATGTTGTACATTTTATGGAAATGTAAAAGAATCTCACATATTATTTTATAGAAATAGAGTACTTCAGAAGCATCACAAGTATTAAGGCTGGTTTTAGTAAGGATTATGATCAGTACAATTATTTTTACTATGATAATTATTTTTCTTCTCTGGAACTCAGAATCCTGGCTACATTTGAGGACAGGAATATGTTGAGCCTGATTTTCCTCGTGTGTGTAAAATATTTCCTCAGAATACATTAGGCACTTTTTAGAGGCAATGTTAAATCATTCAGGTTAAATTTTCTGCCCTGAAGTAGAAACCTTGAAGATGATATTGGGACCTGAAAGATTTAATGTGGTTAACAGTGCCTGAATTACACATACCCCGAGAACTAGCTTTGTATTTCTTATGACTTTGCATAAGAACTATTCATATTTGGATCTTGAGCACCTTATAGACAAAACTTTTTATGGCATTTCTTCTGTGAACAGTGCTTGATCTTTTCACAATGCATGTAGACTCTAGAATTTTGTACATACGTTTGCTCATTTTTTGTATGGACTATTTAGTTGTTGAGAAAACAGGGGAATTTCCTAATTTGGTCTTTATCCTTCCTTTAAACTAAGCTAAAACACTTTCAACAGATTACCCTTTACATCTCCCACAAATCATCATTATGCCTTGACAGTGCAATTCTGTAAGACAGCACTTCTGCAAAAGTTTATGAACATAAAACATCTTAGCAGCCAAACTGAAATGTATATAAATACCCATTAGAGAGGAATTTCATTAGAAAGAAGGTAAAGAAACATCTTTGAGTAGCCTTGATTACTACCTTGATTACTGTCAAGTTCACAGCCAGCTTTATATTTTAAAGGCTTTGGGTTTGAAATTAGGTCAACTGCATGCAGCTTTGCTGATAAATGAATAATTACCTTTGATGCCATTTATAAGAAAAAATTCAATATCTGTTGCCTGTCATATTGAAGAAAAATTAATGTTTCTATTCTCTGTATCTGATTTTAAAAGGAAAAATATTCATACCTAGCTTTTAGGTAATTGACTTTGAATTCTTACAAGCAAAGGTCATTGTGTTTTTCTTGAATAGACATCTAATAAATTTGGCTTGGAAATATACTTCAGTTTTTCTTCTTGACATTTAATCTTACATGAATTGTGTATTTTATCCCAATCTGTTAGATAAACCTCAGAGGAAATGCATTTGCTCTGTGTTCTCTGGACACACAAATGGAGAAAAGATGCCTTTGCATAAGCTCAGAGAAGAAATATTTTCTAAACCCATCACCAAAGCTCATTTGCTAAATACTCCTTGGCTAAACATTGCTCTTCAGCTAAAACAACACATTTAAAAATATTTCTGCCTCAAAAACAGCTATTTTTCTAAGAAGAAGTTAATTACAAGAAGTTGTAAGCACTTTCCAAATTCACCTTTCTTCGGTTGCCCTAAAAAGCTTTATCACCATTGGCATGGCAGACTCTGTTAATACTCACAAGCTCTCCATGACTCTCAAACTATGTACTGCCGTTGGGGGTCATCCTTTATGTCACATAGATAGTAAGTAACTAGCTCTTCTAGTTGGATCCTTTCTAATAAAGCGTAGTCCTTTCTGCTCTATGTGCTTCAGCCCTCTTCCATATCTATCACTCATGTATTTAGAAACACGTACGTTCCTCTGTTGGCAATTCAGTTATCAACAATGTCTTATCATGTTGCTTCATCCTAATACCCATCCTGATCCCCTCTGTTCCACTGGATAGTTTCCACTATGTATTAGCTTTCCACAAAAACATGTTCCCTTTGTAGGAAGAATATGACCCATATTATTCTTTCGTCCCTGTTTTCATGAGAACATTTATGGGTAATTTAACTAGGTGAATCTGAATCTGATCAGACGAAGGATGCTGTTGGTGTACTCAGAGGTTGCTTGTCATTACCCTCTTCAAGAGAATCTGTTGCCAAGTGTTCGGCACGCTAAAAATATAAATCTGCTATTTTAAAACCACATGCATCAAAATCTGGATTCCCTCGTCCCACCTGAGAATTTATCATCTGCTTCTCTGTAGTCTGCTGAGATGCAGCAGAAACTTTGTCAAAGCCCCGAGCTGAAGAACCCCTAGACAGCTTTTCATTTTGCCTAGACTTCTGTCACAGCCAGCCAGGCACTGCTGTAGGGTCCAGAACAGCTACAGCCACAGTTCGACCCTCCTGCCGTGCTTCCTCACTGTGAATGCCAGGATTCTGGGTAGAACGGATTTATTTTTGCTGCAAAAATGGATGCTTAGTGACCTGTTTTACTTGATTTTATGTCAGTGCACGATCATCAATACACACCAAAAATTCCTTAGTGTGTCTCATTTATGCCACTCATGGCCACCTTGGTAGGTGGAGTCAGATCCATCGTTGGGAATCCAATACAACGAGCCCCGTAAAGCACCGTCTCTACTCACCAGCCTCAATCTGCTGTGGACTCACATCTGTCCACTAACTGGCCAGCCAGGTCAGCGGAAGGGCAGCAGGAAGGGACCCTCATTATTTTATGTGCCAAATTTTTATCCCCCCTTTAGAGGGATTACTACAAACAGGCATGTCCAATTCTTATTTGACAGGAAGCAGAAAGAACCCATTTGAGTAACTATTTCCATGATGGTCCACTGCTTGATCTCTGTGTGTAGGTCACTTTGTGTGGCCTGATAATTTCTTCCCACTGTTTTCCAGATTGCAGCCACAAACTGATCAAATAGAATAAGCACTCGGTCAGCTTCTAAAAGCCTGTTTATTTAAAGGTTGAATCATTTCATCTTCCTTTCCAGATTGTAGCCCTCCAATAGTTGTTTATGTAGCAGTTATGATTTCAAATTATTTACTCATCATGGATGATTGGTTTAGAGCACAAGCAGAGACTGGCATTAGCGGTAAACGGACTACACCAGGAATTGGCAAACTATAGCCTGTGGACCAAATTCAGCCTGCTACCCGCTTTTATTTGGTCTGCAAGTTAAGAATGGTTTGTACAGATGAACATGGGCAATAAATTTGATGATAACTTTGAGCCCCAATTAAGTGAAATGCTGTGTCCCCAGAAAAAGAATCCCTTTCTTTTCACTGGTCGGTCTATATTAGAAAAACTTTAACCTATTATTATTATATTTTGAATTTCATCAATTAAAAATTGATGGAAATTAGTTTTCTCTCTGTAATGTAAGTATGCACATAATATCCTCAATCTTGCCTCCTGGCCCACAGAACCTAAAACACTTGCTATATGTCCCTTTATAGAAAAAACAACCTGTGAACCCCTGGTCTATTCCAACTGTCAGCAACAAACCTAGAAAGTGACTAGAGGGAAAGAAACACTGAATGTCTGCTATATCTGTCTGCTATATGTGTTATTTACAAGTATTCCATGTCTTTATCCTCACCACAAATCTAAGAGGAAATCTGCTCTGTGTCCATTTTATAGATGAGGAAGCTGAGGCTCTAAGATGTTAATACAAAATATGTGATGGAAATTGGATTCAAAACCTGGTATCTATTTACAAGCTTGTACTCTTTCTTCTAAGCCAGCCAAGGCCGGTGCTAAACACTTTTGGTCAGTTGTGCACTCCGAGTCAGACAACTACATCCATCCACCTCCCTCCCTCTCCACCACTTCCCTCTCACAAATCCTGCCATCATGAATGGCCAGGCACTCGCAACAGCATCGAGCTGTGCACAAGATGATGAGAAACAGGTGTATGCCTTGCCCAGCACAACAGTGTTTCCCTGAGGAAAGCTAATTTGGGTTTCTAAAAGTACACAGTAATCAGTGAGGATATAATTTCAATTATTGACATGTCTCAGCTGAGCAGGAGCCTGCCCATGAGCTGTGATTCATGGAGATCCTAGAGGTTGTTGCCTATGAGTCACATTGGCAGCTGGTGGTGCTTTGGGAAATGCTTGCTATTGTGGAGCCATTTGGCGACAGGCAAGGCCAGCATGCTCTAAGAACATGGTGTGCTTACTGGGCCTCTTTCCAGTAAACAAAGCCCCAGGACACACTAGCCATTCTCTGCTGGATGATGCGCTGAGTGACTGAGAGCTTTAGCTCACTGCTAAATTCAGCCCCTCCGTAGCTCAGGAAAGTTCCATCTGAGCTCATGCACATACATATATCTTGACCCAAAAAACTTTCAGTACAAGACAGAAATCTGCCTAGTGAATCTTCACCTGTTCCTTCGGGGTTTCTTGTTTCATCCTTTTCCCTAAAATACAACGGGTGACTCAGTTGTCCTGGTGTCTTCCAAAAATAAGTGCCATTTCAAACAAAACTCTTGTTACCATTAACAGCACACGTGGATGAGTGTCAAATCTTGCCCTGATCATACAGAAAGCTTGAGAATGACTTTGTAAAGCATTTTTGTCTTTTTAAATTACACCAGCAACAGACGTATATTGTAGGAAAAATTAGAAAATATAAATGAGCAAAAAGAAAAAACATGTAATCACTAAGAGTCTCATTTAGGGTAAAGATTACCATTTGGAATATATACCTCCAGAGTGTGTTCTACACATGTGTATCAGCATGGTGTGTGTGTGTGTGTGTGTGTTTAGTAATGTGAACAAAAGTAGAATCATACTGAACATATTATTTTACAACCTACATTTAACATTGAACAGGACTCTGAAATAAAGTGAATAAATCATGTTTCAAGTCATTTCAACATTACCAAGGTTTATAAAAATAGTGAGAAAAAGCCAAAGTTAATCCCCAGGATTCATGAAAATGCAATTAATACAAAGCCAAGAGGCAAGAACTATAGAATTACCACTAGGCTAGAAAATCTGTTGCAATCTGAGGAATTGGTAGAGGAAGGAAAGAAAAGATAAAGAGAGAGAAGAAAATAGTATTTATCATCTCCTTGCCATAAGCCACCACATGCATTAGGCATTTTTATAGCTAAGGGGTAGCTAAAGGAAGAAAGATATTAAAATGAGAAATATATAAACTGCAGAGCAGTTGGATACAGCATCCAAACCATCCTGGGAGTTAGCTAAGTGTACAAGTGTTGAATCAAAACTGAGAGAACAGATAATAATTTATTTTGAAAGTAGATACATTCCAGAAAAGTTAGATCCAAAATATTTTCATAATGTATAACACAGTGCTTCTCACCCAGGGTGACTTTGTCCCTCTCTTAGGGGACATAAGGCAATGCAGGGAGACATTTTTGGTTGTCACAAATGTAGGTGCTCTTGGCATCTGGTACATAAAGGCCAGGGATGCCAGGAGTGAGATTGTCAGTGAGGTTGCGCAAGGTACCAACAAGTGCTTACAGATAAACACTAAACTGTGGAAAATCTCCTTGAGCAAAATGGGGCCTCTGTGAAAGCATCTGAGCCTGATACTGAAGCCCATCCAGGGCAGAGAGGTTGATCTCTCCTACGGTGGAGTCAAGGGCTGGGCATGGGAAGGTAGATTAAGTTTGGAAATCGGTCACCTGATCAGAGGTCCCATGGATGGTAAGGAGAGACTTCACCTCCTTCCCAAAGACACACAGACGGTAGGGAACTTATGACAAGACTAGCCTGAGCTCTGAGTGAGAAGTTGACAGTGCCACCTCCTTAGGCTTCCCTTGAGGCATCCAACTGTGCCCCTCTAATTATTCACACCATCTACAATATGAGAGTCACACCTGTGTTCCTGGTGAATAAAAGGGTGGGAATATTCTCATCTCTAGTCAACATTTTTAGTAACAGTGACTGTGTTTAAATACAAAACGAGGAGCTTAGTCCTTGTTATGCGCTGAATTGTATCTCCCCAAATTCGTGTGGAAGTTCTAACCCCCAGTACCTTAGAATGTGACTGTGTTTGGAGGTGGGGCTTTAAAGAGGTAATTAAGTTAAAATAAGATCATTGGATGGGCTCTAATCCAATATGACTGGTGTCCTCACATGAAGAGGAGATTAGGACACAGATAAGCACAGAGAGAAGACCATGTAAAGACTCAGGGAGAAGATGGCCATCTACAAGCCAAGGAGAGAGGCCTTCAGAAGAAACCAACCCTGCTAACACCTTGATCTAGGACTTCTGGCCTCCAGACACTGTGAGAAAACAAATTTCTTTAAGTCACTCATTCTGTGGTATGTTGTTATGGCAGCCCTAGGAAAACAGTACAGTCCTTCTCTTGGGGCCACTCATCCCCACTCCTTCTCTGCTCCCCAGTTGTTGATGGGTGATAAATACAGAAAAAATATCTTGCCCCAGAGGGTGACAACATGGAAATCCCCCATCCTCCCACCCTCATCCTCAATTTGAAATTTGCATATAAAAACAAGATATAACAGAGGATAACTGTTAAATAGTTCAGCTTATGCCTTCACAGAGAAGAGAATCCTCTCCCCTACACATACCACACACACACACACACACACACACACACACGCACACACTCATGCACATAAAGAGACACCCCAATAAAAAATAACCAGTGGTATATTCAGTAATGCAGAAAAAATTCTAGTTCCCCGACGGGTAAAATTTTACCAAGATCTTCTTACTCGTTGTTAATTACATACAAACTTGCACAGACTAGGAAACTCACCATCAGGCCATCCTACAGCAGAGGCTCTGAGTCTACAGGATATCCTTCATAGGGAGATGAGTCCCTATCTCTGATCTTAACTTTCTCCATTGTCTTTTACATGACTGCACATTAATCAGAGCCCAGTCAGTACCTCCAGTGAGTTCAGTAATAAAATACTTTATGGAGTCATTAAACAACATTTTGCTGAATCTTTAGAAGATAAGACTAGGTATTGACGCACCATCTCCTTCTGACAAATTGGCTGACCTCATCTTAGTGGCTGAAGCTCTCTGTATGGGGTCTATTGAGAAGACAGTCAAAGGCTTTTAGGTCTCCATAGGCTCCAGGGATTTCTGGATTATTCTCTTGTTAACCTTTCAAAACCCTGGGTTCCCAAGTTTTGCAAATGCTGCTTCCATGATGGCTACAGCCTCAATGAGAAGCACAGAACATTTCTAAATTATAATTGTACAGCGTGGAAAGGGTGAGGTGAGGAGACAAAAAAGAGAAAGGACACAGATACCGATGTCTCTTCAGATGATGCCTCGGGCTCTCAGGCTCCTTTGAGATCTCTAGTTGGCCCCTAATTCCACAAGACCAGACTATTTGATCTACTTTGTTTCACCGTATGTTCTCAATGATCTTCTTCAAGAAGTAATCTCAAATACACACTCAAAAGACCCTTCAAAGGAAGTGTCAGCAGCCTGCTAGTTTTCTTGCCACAAGGGACAGAAGACAGTATTGAAACACTCAGTCAACTCTGTTTGCCAGTGAGTAAATATCTATTTATCTATCTATAAATATCTATCTATCTATCTATAGATATATAGATATATAGATATATATATAGAGAGAGAGAGAGAGAGAGAGAGATGCACTATGATACATATGGACAGTTAAAATACAAAAAGGTAGAAAATGAAAGCTAATGATATCAGAAGTTGTTGACTGGATACTCATGAAATATCAATGTTTTTCCTAAGGGTGTGAGTATTGATAAGGTCATGATGAGGTATAGGCTCAAGAATTTATAGATAATACTTATCCTGGAAAAATTCCCTTGGACAAAAAATGGCAAGGAATCAGCATACCTTTTCTAAAAACTCACTCACTATTCTTTAACTATATCAACTAAAATTGGTCTCAGAATTAGATTGGCATAAACATTGATTTTATTGGGTCTCTAATGCAATGCCAACCCGTAGCACTTTTTTACTTTTGTTGCTCAAAAAACGCTAGCCTGTATTTGAGCCAGTACCCCTAGGCTTTTCTGCAGATGAGTTTTGATACAAGGAATAGGATATCAAGACCACACATTCAAGGCATCTTGGCTTGAAGATTCCTGACTGAATGCTGCCAACTTCTCAACTAAGCACCCCTGGGGCCTGAGACACAGAGCTCTGACACAGCAAGACACAACTCTTTTTGATCATTCCACTGAGCTCATTTTGGTGACTCAATATCGATAGAAGATGTTTAATTCAAAGATGGTGAGCATCTTTGCATGTGTCTGTTGGCCATCTGTAGGCTTACTTTTTTAGTAAGAATACCCCCTTCAAAGGCTGCTCCTGTACAAACAAAGCAGTTGTTAGACAGCTTATCAGAGTTGCTGATAGTGTAGGCTTCTGCCTAGAATTACTGGCATTTTCTCCCCAACTCTTCAGCTAAGAAAGATAGTTATTGGCAGACAGAAATGAGTTAGAATTAGCAAGCTGATCTTTGACCTACTCCCGAGGAAAAACACTGTACTACTTGTTCAAAGTATTTATAATGAGGCCTCTAACATATAATCTTCTCTCCCTCTCCCTCATTCTCTTTCTCTCCTTCTCTCTTCTAATGAAAGAATCTCAAAATGCTTATGAACTCTGAGCTAGTGCTATCTAGTCTTCCCACCCACCCAACATCCCTCAACACACACAGCTATGCCTTTGGTCAGCTGTCAGATGATATGACAACATGCTTAGCAGACATCTGCCCTGGGATTAATGGGCTTAGTATTTCTTTCACTATTAAAGATAAATTGCTAGACAGCTGTATTGAAAACCACAGCATACTTCTCAACACTGATGATGCATAGATGAAATGACCTATTTTCTAAATGGGGTCGTGAATAATATCCCTACTTCAGGAGCTATTTTTCCTGGCAAGAAAAGATTTAAAGAAACAACAAAGACCACAGTGTAAACTTCAAATCCAAATATAGCTAAGCCTCCTTTTTGACTGTGTGTGGGTGCTGATAATGACATATTATTTGAGGATCGCTCTGGAATTCAGGATTTACCAAAAGAAAAAGTATAATAGAACGAATGCCTTGCTTTGCCAACACAAATCAGTAAAACAGTATGAAAAGCATATTGTTCAAATTCAGACTCAGGTTTCTAAGGAAGTGGCCCTGAACTGTGACAACTTCAGTTAGCTTGCAAATGGATACAATTTTAAAAACCACATAATGTTTGAGGAGTAAAGGCGATAAAAATATAAAAGCAGAATTGAACACATAGTTGGCACTAAATAAAGGCTAGTTCCCTGCCCTTCTTTTCCTTTTGAAGTTACCATTTTCACTGATTTAATTAGCATCAAACATTTGGATTTACTTGTAAATGCTCCTCTTGGCTGCACTACCAAGTTTTAGAGTCTAGATGTTTGAAGGGGGCAGTCAGAATAGAGCGTAAAAAAATGTTTTTAATTAATAAGATCTTTAAAGCATATATTGTATCATATAAAACAGGTGGTATTGTAATTTTTCATATAAGCTAATTGTTCTTAAGAAGGAAGTGACATAAAAACAGTTAGAAGCTAGAAATAGAAAAAGAACAGAGCAGGAAATGTGGATAAAGTGCTACCAGCCATGAGCTATTTTGACGGTTCCAACACAGAGATCTAGTCTATCTGCCGAAACCACAGTGCAACTGGGGGTGATGGATATATTATTATACAACCAGACTAGAAGCCTAGAGCGCCATTATAGGGCACTGAATTCTCCTCATGTGATCTGTGACATTGAAAGCTACTGAAATGGCCAAAAGGTCAATATCCTCACTGGTAAAATGAAGAAAATCTATTGAATCATCAAGTTCCTTCCATTTCTAAACCATCCATGAAATCTTTAGGGGAAATGTTTTCCTGAAATACCAGCAGACTGAGTGGTAACTGGATATGGATCTCAAAGAAATGGAAATTCAAAAACATTGGTTCTGGGCTTCCCTGGTGGCGCAGTGGTTGAGAGTCCACCTGCCAATGCAGGGGACACGGGTTTGTGCCCTGGTCCGGGAAGATCCCACATGCTGCGGAGAGGCTAGGCCTGTGAGCCAGCCATGTCTGGAGCCTGTGCTCTGCAACGGGAGAGGCCACAACAGTGAGAGGCCCGCGAACTGCAAAAAAAAAAAAAAAAAAAAAAAAATTGGTTCTGAGGCAAGAAATTCTGCCCTTGGGGAGGGAACAGGAATTAGTGACTTGAGGCCAGACAATGAGCTCAGTCTCCTTTGTGGGCAGATTCATACAGCACAAAACAAAGGGCAGGAGGAGACAGTTTTCTTTAAAAGATAAAGACAAAAATAAACATGAAACTATTAAGTGTATAAATAATTATTCAACCCCAGGAATCAAAAATAAAATGTTATTATTTTTTATCTAGCAAATTGGCAACCATGCAAAAGTTCATTTCCTTATCATGTTTGTGGGAATAAATTTACATTTTATCAATTTAGATAAAATTTTTCAATGACAATTTGACAATTCATAACAAACACTTGTAAGTACTATATAATCATTGCTAATAACGCCATTTCACTGTATTTATTCTACATATATACTTAATAATAAATAATAATAAATATAAATACATATATTTCTAATATATCTTTATTATTTCTATAGATTTATTCTATATATATTTAGTCACCACAAATAATTATGAATGAGTTCAAATTTTTAGCTACAAATATGATTGTCATGTTATTTCTGACATCAAATAATTATAAAAAACTTAAATATCTAACAATAGGGGAATTGTTCAATTGTGGCACTTTTTACTATAGAATACCATGTAATCATTTTAAAAAGCCTCATGGAACAATATTTAATGATGTATAAACATGTTCACAATTCATTGTTAAGTGAAAAAATGCTACAAAACAATGTGATCCCATTTTTGTAAGAATGTATATTTTTACATATGCCTAGAAAATAGAGGGGTGTGTGTGTACCTAAAACAAATGTATTAGGTTTGCCCTATGAAATAACAATTTTATAAGACAAAAACAGTCAAACACCAGTCATTTCATAGGGTTCAACCTAACACATGACTGTATAGACACTGATATAAGACTATAAAAATATTCACAAAAATGTTGACTATGGCCATATCTTCAGTGATTACAGATACTTTTATTTTTAAAACTTTTTATAATTAAGATGTATTTCTTTTGATGTAAGGAAAAAGTTGTAATGAAGTCAAAGATTTAATTTACACACAAGTTAAAAAAGCCTAAAATATGTAATTTCTTAACTACTGTGGCTTTCAAATCGCCACCTTCTGGTTAATAGAAATATATATATATACATACACATAATCTGTGTATATATATTTATAACATAATATATATTTATGTATTATGTAAATACATATGTAAAATTAATCAAATGTCTAATCCTGTTTGAATGCAATCTGTTCCAAAGATTTAGGCACTCATATTAGGAAAGAATCACTCATCAGGATGAAAATGCTTAGCCCTTCTGAACAGCCTCCCCTCCTATGCTTCCTTCCCAAGATAGTTCCCAGATGAATGCGAAGAAGGAGGGTTTAATGTCCTCATGTTAGTGGGAAAGACCTGGGGTCTTGGGCAGGATGTCCTTTACCTCTTCTGGTCTCCAGGGCTGTGTCCCTTGTCCCCTGGGGGTCTCCTGGCCTTCAGGGCTGAAATCTGAGGATGGTGTAACTGGCGACCTGATCACCCTTGGTTTGCTCAGGATGGTCACTTCCTGGCTGAGTCAGCCTCATGTTACCTTCTGCAGGCTGCAGACTCCTGAACATCTGTCGTGCCCTTCCTCCAGCCTCTGCTGTGGGGTCACCTCACCTTACCATCATGTGCACCACTGTAGTCTCCTCACTTCTCAATTCTGCATCCCCATCGGACAAAGAATGACGGTAGCTTGGCAAAACTAAACCCCAGGGCCCCGTCTGACTGATCACACTGCTTTGCCCAGCCTACTTTGATGTGCCTGAGGTCCAGACTCTCTTGACGTTAATTCACCTGAAATCATAGGCCTCTGGGGGGGAAATCAAGAGACACCCGACTCTCTCCATTCTTCCTCTCCTTCTCCATCTTTCCTCCATTTCCCAGGACAGAATATGGCCCAGCTTTGCTTTTACTTCCATTATACCCAGCCCCTCCCCCCACCTACTCCAGCTAAATATGCCGGGCTCTCTCTCTGCACTATTAAAAAACTCTCTGAACAGAGGCATCTATGCTCAGTTGTTAATCTGATAATGGGAAGTAGGAAGCCTTTCTCAAGAGATAGCCTGCAAAAACAATAGTTTATATCCTTCTGTTTTTCAATCATATAATATTAATAATGAATATTACCTTGGTCTTTCTCTTGGCATTTCTCCTATAAAAAATATGTAAATGAATACTGAGGGCAGAAGTGGCAAAGGTTTTTGACTCAAGAAACGAAAAAATTAAATATTTTAAAACTGTATCTCCATTATAAAGTTATTTAAGAAAAAGAGTCAGCCTAAGTATGTACCTAGATAAAACAGACACCAAGAAAAGGTGAACTGAGACTTGGAGGACACTAAAAGTTAATGAAGGTAATTAGAAACCAGTACAAAATATAGAGAAAATTTGAGAGATAAGAACTAAAATGTCCTATGTACTTGTAATATGATATTTCTCTACATACTCAAGTTTCTCCAGAGAGAAATAATTATGCTACACACACACACACACACACACAATCTTCCTGCTACAGGCATAAAACTTTCTGGAGACCAAGATAAATAATCAAGACACCAATGTCTGTAGTTTATTTCTCTACTGACTTGTTCCAGAAAGGGTTCCAAGCAGCTGACAGGGATAACTCTCACCCTACACGAGAAATGAATGGTGTATGATTAAGGAACGTCAAAAAAGAAAAGACTGTTTCTTCATTTTAGAAGCATTTAAAGGTGTAAACTCTCTAGTTCACACAGAAAAAGAATTAAGAAAGAAATGTTGAAAATGATATAGCTTTGTAAAGAAGATAAACCGAGGTATGGAAGAAAGTGATGATTTAATCAAGGAAAGCGTGGTCTAAGAGTGTATGGGACAGACATAGAGATCAGACTTGTGGTTGCCAAGGGATGGGGGAGGGAGAGGGATAGACTGGAAATTTGGGGATGGTACATGCAAACTATTACATTTAGAATGGATAAACAACAAGGTCCTACTGTACAGCACAGGGAACTATATCCAATCACCTGGGATAAACCATAATGGAAAAGAATATTAAAAAAAGAATATATGTGTGTGTAAAACTGAGTCACTTTCCTGTACAGCAGAGGTTGGCACACATTGTAAATCAACCCTACCTCAATAAAAAATAAAATAAAAAAAAACAATTCAAAAAAAAAGAGTGTGTAGGAAGTGAGCTGGGTGGCACAAAGCTTTAAGAAGACGACCCTGGAGGCTTTAGAGGGAGCAAGATGGAAGCCAAGAAGCCAGCAGCCATGCTGGTCCAGGTGGGGGAAAAGATAGTCTAAATTTTTTTTTTTTTTTTTTGCTGTGTTGGGTCTTCGTTGCTGCATGCAGGCTTTCTCTACTTGTAGCGAGTGGGGGCTACTCTTCATTGCGGAGCACAGGCTCTGTGCGTGCGGGCTTCAGTAGTTGTGGCTCGCAGGCTGTAGAGCACAGGCTCAGTAGTTGTGGTGCACGGGCTTAGTTGCTCCGCGGCATGTGGGATCTTCCCAGACCAGGGATTGATCCCGTGTCCCCTGCATCGGCAGGAGGATTCTTAACCACTGTGCCACGAGGGAAGTCCCCAGGATAGTCTGAATTAAGGCAGCAGCAGTGGAATACACGTGAGAGGGGTTACAAAAATAAAATAAGCAAGACTTGGCCAATGATTGGATTAAGGATGGAAGGAAATGGTGGGGTCTGTGACAACCATTAGGCTCCAAGCCAAGCTAACTGCAGGAATGATAAAAAAAAAAGATGAGAAATGGCCCACTTCCAGTCTTGCTCTTAAAACAGAATGATGGTAATTTATTTTCCACATAAAAGTTTTCTGTGATAACAATATCAATAGACGTAAAAGTAAAGAAGGAAAATTTTTTAAATTCAAAAATTTGTTCTGAATCAGTACATTTAATAGCAGTAAGAAGCACTCTAATTTAGAACATGTTTGTCATTTCTTATCTTCAAGGGATAAAAGAAATCAGAAAGATAAAACACTGACTTAACCAAAATTTTTTGAATTTACAAGTGTCATTTCACATTGAGTTTATACACCTTGTGGATTGCTTTATTTTTGCATAGTTATCTCAGTACTTTTTGCTCCAAGTGGTAGTTGAGTTGAATTCTGATTACTAGTTGAGTTTTTCGGGTTTTCTTGAAGTTTATTCTTTTGGTAGAAATAATGTAAAGCTATATGTAGACTGTTATCCAACATGGTACCAGACTAGGATGTTTGGAAAATCAGTGTTTGATTAACAATTATCATCTGGAGGGGACTTTACTCATATAACTACTCAGATGTATAAAGAAAGTCGTAGCTTCTTTATGTTCTTTAACTGATCTAATCTTTTGCATGTATTTTTTTATTGAGATGTAATTCACATACCGTGTCCCTTTTAAGTGTCCAATTGAGTGGTTTTTTATATATTCACAAAGTTGGGCAGCCATCACCACTGTCTGATTCCAGAACATTTTTGTCACTCCAAAACGAAACCTTTATTCCCGTCTTGCCCCTAGGTTCTTCATGACATTTTTTTTTCTTAGATTCCATATATATGTGTTAGCATACGGTATTTGTTTTTCTCTTTCTGACTTACTTCACTTTGTATGACAGACTCTAGGTCCATCCACCTCACTACAAATAACTCAATTTCATTTCTTTTTATGGCTGAGTAATATTCCATTGTATATATGTGCCACATCTTCTTTATCCATTCATCTGTTGATGGACACTTAGGTTGCTTCCATGTCCTGGCTATTGTAAATAGAGCTACAATGAACATTTTGGTACATGACTCTTTTTGAATTATGGTTTTCTCTAGAGAATGGACTTGAGGATATGGGGAGAGGAAAGGGTAGGCTGTGACCAAGTGAGAGAGTGGCATGGACATATATACACTACCAAACGTAAAATAGATAGCTGGTGGGAAGCAGCCACATAGCACAGGGAGATCAGCTCAGTGCTTTGTGACCACCTAAGGGGGTGGGAGGGAGACGCAAGAGGGAGAGGATATGGGGATATATGTTTATGTATAGCTGATTCACTTTGTTATAAAGCAGAAACTAACACACCATTGTAAAGCAATTATACTCCAATAAAGATGTTAAAAAATAAAAATAAAATAAAAAAAAGAAACCTTCACCCATTAGCAGTCATTCCCCACTCTCCCCTCCCCCGAGCCCCTGGTAACCTCTAATCTACTTTCTGTCTCTATGCATTTGCCCATTTTAGCTATTTCGTACCAGTTGGATCATACACTGTGTAACCAACCAAACTGCCCCTATGAACTCTTACCCCATTGGGTGGCAGTAAAAATTTACTTTCGCTCAAATTTAGCAATTAATATCTCAGACGTTTCCAGTTTAAGAGAACTTAACTTTGGTAAAGACTCTTTAAGCTTAAAGCACACTCACTAACGGATTGCTTCTCCCCTTCCTTCTTCCTTCCCACGTCGATCTGGGTACAGCAGAAACCTGAGGAGTCCTCCTAGCCCTGGTGGGGGAGAGCTGTCCTCCTCTGCTGGCCTCTGCACAGTAGTGGCCTGACAACGCTGGGCTCTGGATCTGTGCCCCTCGGCACAGCTGGTCCCAACTGGACTCTTGGCAGATGATGGCTTCCCTTGCCGCTGACATCTGAGCCCGACACTGCCTTCAGCCACCCAGACCACTGCCCATGGCAGCCTCCTCTTGCCAGCTCCTGGCCTCTGCCAGTTCACGATCCTCTGTGTCCACAGTGACAGTGGGCCTGGGCCTTTTTTTTCCACTGTCCACCCTGAGCCTGTCATAGAGTCTAGCATATAGTAGGCACTCAACAATATTTTTTGAATGGGTGAATAAATCCTTCAAAATTCAGCTAAAATATTACCTCCTCTGTAAACCTTTCTTTAATGCTCCCACCCCTTCTCACCCTCCACTGCTTCTTCTGTGCTCCCATGACAAGTGAATCTTGCTGCCAATGGAGCATCTTCAGGCTGTATTATAAGCCACTGTATGTGTATCACCTCTCATATGTTATAAATCCCACCTGTCCCTCACTGCCCAGGGGAGAAGCTTCCCAAGGCCTCCCTCATATCCTTGCCCCATAAAAGGTATGCTCAATAAACATTAAAAGTAATTGAAGCCTTGTCATTTTTAATTAGCTAGATTTCTTTTAAAAAATAACATGCAAATTTTACAAAATAATCACATGAGTATAAAATAAAAAAGAAGTCTCCGTTCAGCCCCAAACAGTTTCAAGTAGGCTCCTGTCTATGGGAATTTATGTTGTTCCCAGTATTTTGCTCTTCAGGTTTATTTTTAAATAAGTATTAAATTATTGTATAATCATCTGAGCTAGTAAAGGAGAAAATTCACACTAGAGGTTCCGAAGCGAAGAAGGACAAGAAGGGATTAAAGGCGGAGAGAATCACATTTGCAGAATCATCGACAAGAGGATGAAAAGGCAAGGAGGGACCTTGATGACTAGAAATTTGAATTTCCTCCTGAAGCCAAGGACAAACCCTGCTTAATCAGTTTTCTATTGACATATATGTATCTCAGCTCTCCAGTGGGATTGAAGTCCCTCCAATAGGAACTCGAATTTTTCTCCACTGATGACCTGATACCACGTGCCTATGGATGGTTTCTGACATAATTTAGACCCCAGAAAAAATAAATCCAGGCACTCCTGGGTTCAAGAAAATCCGGAGATAGTGGTACTGAACTGAGAAGCTCACATCGTGTACTGTGTACAGAGGTGGGGAAAAAATTAACATTAAATCTTTTACCATTCTTAGCATATCCAAGTTTCATGCTTTCCCCCCACAGTCATTTCAGGATTTTACACACACAGTGTCCCCTTAGAGGAGGTTTAGGGAAAAAAAGAGAGGCAAGCAAGGCATTCTCCCCACTAAATCAGTGGAAAGGTTTTTTCGGGGCAGTCTCCCCCGAACCAGAAGTGCTGTCGGTCAAACTAAAAGATGGAGAACACGAGTTGAGGTTTTGAGAACCGAGGCCTCCCAGTAGAAGCAACAGAGTGCCATGGGTCTGAGCACTGGTTCTGAACCAAGCTGCCTGGATTCAGACCACAGCTCCACCATTTACGGCATATCTTGGACAAGTTACATATGCCCTCTGTTTCCCTGTAAACTGCAGTCATTACAGGGCCTACCCGTTAGGGCTGTGGCGGGCACTGGATGAGCGGATACACGTGTGAAGGTCACTAGACGAGGCCCTCACTGTCGTCATCACCGCCATCACCCATCGCTCTCTGTTCTCCTTGAAAGAAGACTAGATGCTCACCCCCCTTCCACGAGGCCTCCTTTACAATAAGCCTCGTTTCAGGGCCTTCTGTTTTATCCCAGGTAACCATTTCTTTTATACTGCAATTAGGAAATGAAGAATCCAAATACCGACAGAGATATTAGTATTAGACAGAAAGACAACTTCACTTTCTCTTTTCTTTGCATAATGCTTTTCCAAACTCCAGCCCAATTGGCACCATCCTGCTCTAGGGCAACACCACCAGAATGGACTAAAGACCCCCAAACAAAGGGTGAACATGAATGAAACTACTCCTGGCTTCCCTTTATTGGTTGGTGACACTCCAGCCTCTGACCTGAAGGTCCGAGAACCCTGTTCTAAAAATAGATATAGACCTTATGGAGATTCGGCTCCTGTTCATAAGCAAAGGCTTCTTTGAAAAAGAAAAAGACGATGTCATTTTACAATCCTATCAAGTTATACAACCCTGGCTGATTTCTGGAAATACATTTGTCATTGAAGCCATGAGGTAAGCACCTTTTTAAATTACTGCAAGCAATCTGTGGAAGCATGATGCCAGCCCCTGCTCTCAAAAGCCTCATTGTGAGCTTTGGTGCTCAGAGGCTGCTAATTGCTGGCCGCCTTCCATCCTCCTCCTGCAAACACCACACCATATTTGTCTCTCAGCTGTCACTATTTGTTAGGGACCTATAAAAAGAGAAGATGCTTTCTTAGCAACCACTGTGAAAAAGTAGAATGCTACCTTCCCCTCCCCCCACAAAACAAGCCTGAAATGAGGAAAGAAAGGAAAAGGAACCTTACAAAGTTACATGTGAAAGTCAAAATGACAATCCAGTATGGAAAATTTCAAAACTGCTGGCTGCCTTTGGCTTGGGGAAGTAAAGGAAAAAACTCTCAAGAAGCTTTCAGAAGCCAGCTGCCAACAGATTAAAAGGCGACTAGAAATGATCTCACCGCCATTTGCAGACGTCTGGTCACACGGGTATCTGCAAGATAACCAAGAATAGTCCAGTTACGTTATTCGACCTTATTTCCTTGGAGAATGCTTTGGGCTTCATCTTGCTATTTTTAGTCTTCAGTGTCAGACGCCATGGGAAGTCATCGCCAAGGCAGTTCAAGGATTACATGTTCATCCAGAACAGGTAAAAGTTCTGGAAACCAAAATCACTGAAAAAGCAGCTGGAGATCAAAGCATTCAAGAGATTCTGGAAAGGAGGAGGAGTGGGAAGACAGGGTTTTTTGTTGACAACTGCGGAACAGTCTGGATGGATGCTACATTATAGACAGAAAAACGTCATATCTGTAAAGACAGCAGAAACTTTGACTTTGAAAAAGAAAAGAATTCGGACCTAGTGAAACTTAAAAGCTTTTGCACAGCAAAGGAAAACATAAACAAGATGAAAAGACAACCCTCAGAATGGGAGAACATATTTGCAAATGAAGCAATTGACAAAGGATTCATCTCCAAAATTTACAAGCAGCTCATGCAGCTCAATATCAAAAAAACAAACAACCCAATCCAAAAATGGGCAGAAGACCTAAATAGACATTTCTCCAAAGAAGATATACAGATTGCAACAAACACATGAAAGGATGCTCAACATCACTAATCATTAGAGAAATGCAAATCAAAACTACAATGAGGTATCACCTCACACCAGTCAGAATGGCCATCATCAAAAAATCTACAAACAATAAATGCTGGAGAGGGTGTGGAGAAAAGGCAACCCTCTTGCACTGTTGGTGGGAATGTAAACTGATACAGCCACTATGGAGAACAGTATGGAGCTTCCTTAAAAAAATAAAAATAGAACTACCATACGACCCAGCAATCCCACTACTGGGCACACACCCTGAGAAAACCATAATTCAAAAAGAGACAGGTACCACAATGTCCACTGCAGCACTATTTACAATCCCCACGACATGGAAGCAACTGAAGTATCCATCGACAGATGAATGGATAAAGAAGATGTGACACATATATACAATGGAATATTACTCAGCCATAAAAAGAAACGAAATTGAGTTATTTGTAGTGAGGTAGATGGACCTAGAGTCTGTCATACAGAGTGAACTAAGTCAAAAAGAGAAAAACAAATACCATATGCTAACACATAATATGGAATCTATAAAAAAAAAAGTTTCTGAAGAACCTAGGGGCAGGACAGGAATAAAGACAAGGGCATAGAGAATGGACTTGAGGACATGGGGAGGGGGAAGGGTAAGCTGAGACAAAGTGAGAGAGTGGCATAGACATATATACACTACCAAATGTAAAATAGATAGCTAGTGGGAAGCAGCCGCATAGCACAGGGAGATCAGCTCAGTGCTTTGTGACCACCTAGAGGGATGGGATAGGGAGGGTGGGAGGGAGACGCAAGAGGGAGGAGATATGGAGATATATGTATATGTATAGCTGATTCACTTTGTTATAAAGCAGAAACTAACACACACTGTAAAGCAATTGTACTCCAATAAAGATGTTAAAAAAAAAAAAAAAAAGAATACTGTAGAGGATCTGTGGGAGCACCCCTGGCTACTGAAGTTTTCAGGAAGTTTACAATGTTTCTGGAGTTAAATTGGTTCACTCTTGCCAGCCTGAGAACAGCCAGTTTGGAAAACAGGACTTATAGGCATGGAAACAGCAGGCATCTTGGTAACAAAACTCATTACAGGGCTTATTGGAGAAAAACTGTAGAGAATCCTCAAGAGGGAAGGACAGTTTGGCACAATTCTGCATGTCTGGATAGTATGAAATCTAAAATGAGGGTAACTAAAATATGCTAAGCTTCAGTAATTGAGTGGAAAGAATTAAACCTTTGTGAGCCATGATCTTTTAAGTGCTGCCTGTCTGCAAGTATCAGGGTTACTAATAATCAAAGCAATTAAAGTAAAAGACACCCAGAAGAAATTATTTTAATCCTATCTTCTCACTAGGTCCTCGAAGACATATGACAATTAAGAGATTATTCAAAACTGAACCCTCATGAATAATGTTTCAAAACTGGAAAATGCAAAAATATGGTAAACAGAAAGCCTTTATATCGAGTGCCAACTTTCACGCTGTCTCATTTTGATCTTCACAATAGCCCTTTTTTTTTTTTTTTTTTTGTTGCTGTACGTGGGCCTCTCACTGCCGTGGCGTCTCCCGTTGCGGAGCACAGGCTCCGGACGCGCAGGCCCAGCGGCCACGGCCCACGGGCCCAGCCGCTCCGCGGCACGTGGGATCCCCCCAGACCGGGGCACGAACGCACGTCCCCTGCATCGGCAGGCGGACTCCCAACCACCGCGCCACCAGGGAAGCCCCACAATAGCCCTTTGATAAGGATATTATCTCCACTGCATTACAGATGAGGAAACTGAGGCCCAGAGGAATTGAGGTCGGTAAGCAGCAGAGCCAGGCTTCCGATCTAAGTCAGGACCGCTTCTCCTCTTCATCCAGCCTCCATCCTGCACGTTCTGTGAGTTAGGTAAGGCTGCATTGACACATGTGGGTATAACAGGTGCCTCCTACGGTGCTGGTCCCCCACCACCACCAAAAAGATGCCGTTGCACGAGCAGGAAGACATCACAGTGAGTATTTTCACTGTAAAAATGGGAAACTTTGTTGTATATTGTTTGTATTTTTATTTATTTATTTATTTATTTTTTTTGTGGTACGTGGGCCTCTCACTGTTGTGGCCTCTCCCGTTGCGGAGCACAGGCTCGGGACGCGCAGGCTCAGCGGCCATGGCTCACGGACCCAGCCGCTCCGCGGCATGTGGGATCTTCCCGGACCGGGGCACGAACCCGCGTTCTCTGCATCGGCAGGCGGACTCTCAACCACTGAGCCACCAGGGAAGCCCTGTTTGTATTTTTTAAAAGCTCTTTTCTTTGGTCACAAAATGTTTCCTTTTATTTTCTCTTCCTCTGCCTCTTCCTCTTTTCTCCTTTTTCTCTCATCTTTTACACACTTTTACACACTCATCTTACATTGGCACCCCACGCGCTCTTCGACACCCTCACCATATACAGGGGAGCTTGCGTGAACTCACGACTTCCCAGGTTACTCGCTATGGCCGGTAGTGATCACCCTACCCACATCCTCTGACTCACCCAGCCCGACTCCAGCTGCTTTGTTTGCTGATAACTTAATAGTAAAGGCAGCAATGGGCAGCATCAAGGCCTACAGAGAAAACTGGAGTATCAGTTACAGCTACTGCTAACTTCTCATGACCTCTCATCTCCTAGGAGGCCCTCTTAACATGGCCAGAGAGTGATGGTGGAAAATGGAAAACTGAGGGGAAAGCATACTCGAGGTTAATAGATACGGTCTGGCACAACTTGGCTGCCCAGCCTTTGAAATCTAAAGGTGGAGCTCTGGTCTGAGGACAACAATGTGACCATATATGATTAGAACTATTGTGGAAATCACCATATTCCAACCTAGTCCCTCTCCTCCACATACAATTTTTTAATCACTTTTTTTTTCTTCTCCATTCTTCCCCAATTGTAATTTAGAGATTTGAGAAATACATTTTTTCCTGCCAGGATACTAACAGTTGTGCCTTTTGTTAACTTCAGCTATAATGGGTTAAATTGTCCACTAGTGACTAGCATATGAATTTCCTTTCCTAAGTGTCCAATTTAATAGAACATAAGAGAAGAAAAGGAGGGGGAGATCTAAAAACTACTACAGTTACTAAAACACAATAATTCTTCAGGATTACCTGTAATATACATAACTGTTTATATTTGCAACCATTTATTTACATGAATTTACACTTTAAGAAAATTTGATATATACTGACAATACCAAATGTTGTCAAGGATGTGGAGTAACTGGAATTCCCATACACTGCTGGTAGGCAAAATGGTACAACCACATAGAAAAAACTATTTGTCAGTCTCTTAAAAAGTTAAATATACACCTTCCATAGGATCCAGTCAGTCCACTCCTAGGAATTCACCCAAAAGGAATGAGACCATAAGTCCACACAAAGAGTTATATATAAATGTTCAAAGCAGCATTATTCATAATAACCCAAAATTGGAAACAGCTCAATTCTTCATCAACAGGTAAAGATAAACTGTGGAATATCCATCCTACAGAATACTACTTAGGAAAAAAAAAAAGCCAGGAGAGGAGGCGGGTTGGACAACTAATACAACAACATAGGTGAATCTTAAAATCATTACGCTGAATGAAAGAAGCCAGACACTAAAGAGTCCATACTGCATGATACCATTTATATAAAATTCTAGAAAATGTGAACTAAGTCCATAGTGACAAAACAGCAGATGAGTGGTTGCCCAAGGCCAGGGAAGGATGCTGCTAAACATCTTACATAGCATGAAAGCCCACAAAAGTAAGAGAGAATACTTCCCAACTAATCTCATGAGGCTGGTATTCCTCTAATACTAAAACCAGACAAAGACATCACAAGAAAAGAAAACTACAGACCAATATTCTTCAGGAGTCTAGATGCAAAAATTCTCAACAAAACGTTAGCAAAACGAATCCAACAACATATAAGAAGGATGATACACCATGACCAAGTAGAATTTCCCCTAGGAATACAAGTTGACTAATATCTAAAAATCAATGTAAAATCATTTTAATATAATAATATGAATAAAGGATGAAAAACACATGATCATGTCAATACATGCCAAAAAAAAAAGCATTTGACAATATCAAACACTCATTCATGATAAAATGTTTCAAAAACCAGAGATGGAAAGAATTTCCTAAACTTCATAAAGGGATTCTATGAAAAACCTGCAGCTAGCATCATATTTATTGGTGAGAGACTGAATGCTTTTTCCTCTAAAACTTGGAAAGAGACCACATATTGTATGATTGCATTTGTGTAAAATGTCCAGAAAAAGTAAATCTATAGAGACAGAAAAAAAAAAAAGAGGGAGAGAGGTATACTGACAGGCTAACACTATTTTACCTGATAAATGTACTTTTCCTTCCTCAAGCTATCTGGCAACTTCTGACTTAGCTCCTCTCTGGCCCCAGGATGGTTCTATTTTTCCAGAAGCTCATCTCTGGTTCCAAGGAGCGGCACTGGCAAACACCCTCTGGCATGCAGAGAGATGTGTGGTTCCCTCAGAACCAGAAGGGGTTTGCTTCAGGAATACAGGAAAGAAACATTGAAGAAAATGTTGTTAAGGCCCCCAAACCTGAATTTTATCACTCAGAGGAACAGGTCCACTCCTAAGGAGACAATTAGTAAATGTTCCAGGAAGAAATGTCACTTCAACATGAAGGTATTGCTCTGGAATCAAGAGAGTGACAGAACCCTGCCTATAATGGCAGTGCTTTGGAGAAAAATCCCTCTGTCATCACACCACTTGATAAACAAGTCACACAAGCCCTCTAGGCAACTGCAGAACTTTTCAACACATAAGGAGAAATAAATGGAATCTAGTCAGAGAGGACCATTGAGAGCAGAAACACTGTTACCTGCAAGTAAGTGGCACTAAGCCCAGAATGTTGTGAGCACTCAGTCATCACCGTATGGATCCAACTCAAATCCCTTCCTTATCCTCACATCATGTAGAGCATGGCAAGATCTTGAGTCCTGGACATCACTGGCTGAGGAGATAGATGTCAGCTCCCATCAACATATCTATCTGCATTTCAGCTGTAAAAGTGACTGGGTGCTGCCTTTCCCTGTGTATCATTTTACAACCATGAGCTTACTAAGGGGCAGAGGACCTAGAAGAAAACTGATGAGTATCCTGATCTTTTCTGTTGAAAAGCCGAAGATTTCAAAATATGCCTGATGAACTGGCATAACCTTATGTGAATCCCAAGAACAGCAAAGGACCATAGAGACATTTATCATAACGACGGGAGAAGGGTGCCCGGAGGACAGATCCAGACACAACAGCAGGGCCTAGGTAGAAAAATTGTGGATCCTGGGCCAAGTGTGCAGCTGATGTTCCAGCCATGCTGTCACAGTGTATGTGCTAAAAGGCAAATGGCTACCCATGGTAACGGAAAGAGATGCATCACCAAGAGCTGTAAGGCTTGGGACTCAAGGAGTTTTGTTGTGGGATATTCTTGGTTGAACATAAGCTTGAGGTACCACCAGAAGTAAAAAGTCCACTCAGTCCCCTGGGAAACAGAGATGCTGGTGACCAGGGAGACCTGAGGGTGCGGGGGCCAGCCTTACAGGGCCAGAAGTGCTAGCATCCAGCTCAGAGGCTCCATCTTCCCAGGAACCCCATGGGTCTACCCGTGATATAGATACCATCACTTAAGTTCCAGTACGACTCGTAGCAAAACAGAAGCAAGTGTTTGCTCACCACCTGTATCTGGGCTGCCTTCATATTGAAAGAAAGAGAACAAGAAAGAGCAAATTGGGCAGATTGATCCTATTGTGTTGAGGGTTAGTATCTGAGGAAAAGAGACCCAGATCCACTGCAAAAACAATAACGTTAGAAAACTTGGAGCATGTCTGCCCCACGTTCTCCCAGCGACAGAGGTGGCCTCACCATCCACTGATTACTGCAGCCCACTAATGCCAGGAGGAAAGGAAGGGCCCCAAGGAGACCCAAACCAGGGATGAGAGGCACAGTCATCTCTGTGCTGGGCATCAGTACTGACTTCCCATGGAATCTCATCTACGTGGAAATTCACATACATCAATTAATTTTCAACATTGCACTCCTGAAGTTTATGACTTTATCCTTGACTTATTCACAAGTACAGTCTGTGCTTATCTGGCCAAGTAACCAAAGGGGGAAAAAAAAAAGGAATGTATGTACTTTCCAGTTTGGAAAGGAATGTGTACTTTGTGCACGTTAGCCTTATCATGTTTGCTCGCTTTCAGGCTTTTGCTCAGGAACCATAAAATGGGTTTAAATAAAGTAAAAAGGAAATTGAATTCCATCAATCAATACACTAAAACACAGCCAAAATTAGATGTCATAAGGTTATACCATTTCATCACTTATAATTAATACTGTCTGTGCAGGCCTCTTCTGAGAAAATATTTATGTTATGTTTCACTTCCTACAAAGAAATTCATCTTCTGGCTTCCCCATAAATTGAAAAATTACATAGTGAGTTAGGAAAAAAGAGAAAACTATTGTAGTCCCATTGGGTAATTTTAACGTGAAATTTATCATAGAAAAATATCCTTCCATCTAAATAGTCAGAAAATGAATTGATTTTGAAGCATTCTATTTTTCTTGACGAAAAAGTGTGACTTTAGAGGAACTATAGTTTTAGGTCATGTAATCACTATTTTTCTGAAATCAAAATTCATATTAAACTAATATTTTAATCAGGAGTAATTAAAATGTCTGATGTGTACTTTTTCCTTTTTCACTAGAAATGCTCATTTCTCAGATCGCAAGAGAGAAAGTTTTTCTTATGCTTCCTTCTTACATGTGTTAAATAGGGTCTTTTGAGTCACTCAAGGAATTATAATATTTAGCAATGAGAGACACAGGAATTGTGTGGGAAGCCAGGACGCTGAAATACAGATCAAGAACTGAAAGATTCTAGGGACACCCTGGGACAAGACTAGGTGTGGTAGGCAGGATTCTATGATGGACACAAAGATTCCCACTCCCTGGTGTACACACCCTGTAAAACCTCCTCCTCTTGAATGTGGAGAGAACTGTGACTATGGTAAGATAGTCACTCCTTGATTACATTGCTACATAAGACACCTAAGTAAAAGACTGGAGTGAGATCCCCATGTTGGCCTTGAAGAAGCAAACTACCATGTGTGGAGAGGGCCATGCAGCAGGGAATGACAGGCAGCCTCTGGGAGCTGAGAGCCTCAGTACTACAACCACAGGAACTGAATTCTGCCAACAAGCAATGAGCTTGGAAGAAGACCCTGAGCCTCATCTGACCACAGCCCTGACTGACACCTTGATTTCAGCCTGTGAGAGCCTGAGCACAGGATCCAGCTAAGTTGTGCCTGAACTCCTGATACACAGAAATTGTGGTAAAATAAATTTATATGTCTTAAGCTTCTGAGTTTGTGGTCACCTGTTATTCAGCAATAGAAAATTAATGCACTGGGTTACCTTCTTGCCCCTCAGGGATATACATGTGACAATGCTACCAATCTGTGTGTGATAAACAGCCCACATCCTTGCTTCTCTGCCTGTGTGTCTTCTCTATTTATGCTCCCACTCATAAGTGAATGTCTCTCTCTGTCTTGTAGAAGCTGGGCAGACAAAACAATAGATGTCCTCAAAATGCCTTACCTTACTGAAGCACCTTTGTAATGTCAACTAATTCTCACAACAACCCTTTGAGGTGAGTACCAATTTTTCTTTTAATTTTTGGCCGGGCTGAGTGTCTTTCAGAATCTTAGTTCCCCAACCAGGGATTGAACCCGGTCCCTCAGCAGTGAAAGCAAAGAGTCTTAACCACTGGACGGCTAGGGAAGTCCAAGTACCATTATTATTCTCAGTTTTGTAAGAAATTGAGGCGTTAGGTGACTTAAGTGGGAAACCAGCCTCAAACCCAAGACGTCCTGCATTATGTCTTTTGCTCCTCTTCTGCGCTGCTACTAACTTAAAATAACAGGAGAGTCTCATGAAGGCCACACAGATAGTGAAAACTCTACCCAGGAGAGTACTGATAACATATATTGCATTCTTTCCTCTTGAGACAAACCAAGGACAAGCCACTATGGAGCCATCATTCAGCTTCTCTAATTTTGCTGCTCTTGCTTCCCCAATAGTGCCTGAGTCAGGAAGACCTAGGTATAAACATTTGTTGGCTCTACGACCATGGGCGAATTAATTACCTCTGTGAGCTTCAGCTTTCTCAGCTGCAAAATGAAGCTATAGCAAGACTTACTCTGTAGTGTTTCCATGTAGAAGCTCAGGAAATGGTAGTTGTTTGCTGTTGGTGGTAGTTATTCATCAAGGGCAACTGCCACGTCTAACTCCTCTATGGCTTAACAACAATTAAGCAGCCTCTAAGTATGGCTCACGTGAGTAAGTTCTGTGGATGTCCATACTAGCTGGAGTTCCCATGAAAGAAAGAATTGGCTCTTTTTTATTTGGGAAAGAATTTCTCAAGAATTTAAGAGCAGTCAGAAGTCCCTGTAGAAGTATACTAGGAATAGATTTGTTCAAGGCATAGGGCAATCCTACTTTTGGAACTCTCTGAGTGGGCCAGATCATCACCATCAGAAAATTTCAGACGGTTCCACATCATATGTAAACTATGTAGAATCAACCTGTAGAATTAAGGTTAAGATAAAAGCATGGGCTTCAGGGTGGCATCTATCTGGATTCAAATCTTGCCTCTGCCACTTATTCTCTGGGCTTGCTTCAGTAAGTAGTTAACTTCTCTGTGTCCTGGATTCCTCATAAATAAAAGGAGGATATTAAATGTTTTCTTCATGGTGTTACGGAGAGTATTAAATGAGTTAGTATATATCTGTAAGGTTTAGAACAGTGCCTGGATGTGGTAAACTATCAGTAAACTTTAATGTTTGTAAATTCAACCAAAATTTATTGAGTTTCTACTATGTACCAGGCACTGTGCCGAGCACCGTGAATACAAATGACAAGAAAGGAAGAAGAAAAAAATTAATGTTTATTGAGTTTTCATGAATAAATCACTCTGATAGGTGTTTCACATACATTATCCTAATTAGTTTTTAATTAGTAACCTTATTAGGTAGATATTATTTGCCCTGTTTTTTAAGTGAGGAACACAGGTAAGGAGAGATTAACCATGTTTCTTAAGGTCACAGAGTTTGTAAGTGGTAAAACAGGGATTCGAAGCCAAGACTAGGTTCAATCCTGCTTTTGCTATAGATAAGACATAATCCCTATCCTTGAAGAATATATATATACAAAGTAGAGATATTTACCAAGAGGAATGAGGAATTCCTTGGGGTGTCAGAGAAATGACATTTGAAAGATGAATAAGATTTCTCCAGAAGAAGAAGGGCATTTGGGGGGTGGAAGGGGAAAGGAGTAAAATATCCACAGATTGAGAGGCACAAAAAAATGTCTGAAGTGCTGGAGGACCAGCAAAGAAAATGACCAAGAATGCTGTCTCTGTGAATGGGAACTTGGGTGACAGTCCAACAGTCATCCCACACGGCGTGTTGCTACTTGCAGTGATGCCAGGAATTCATCTCTGCTTACAACATCAGCAGTTTCTAACTGTAAGTGCTAAACTGCTTTGCGTCACTGCCTCTTCCCAGCAGCCCAAACATAGGCCTACTCACACCTAAGCTGCGTGCATCTTGAAGGTATTTCTGCTGTCCTCCTTGGCTGCTGGCCCCCACCCCAATTTATGTTACAGCATTTACTCCTCTCATTGTGTCTCGATCGTTCTGCAACAGCCTCTAGAGCTGCTTCATCAGTTCCATCTGCGTGAGAACATATATTTTCCCAAGATTTTTCAGCCCTGACTCCATTCCAGGCAAAATGAATCTTCTGCATTATTACTAGGCTATTTCCTACAGACCTCTCTTAGAACCATTATTATGTTGTAATGACTGTCTATGTGCCTCTTTTCCCTCATGTGAATTCCTTAGAGCAAGCAACAGGTCTGTTCATCTCCAATGTCTAGTCCAGTGCCTAACCCATAAACATTTGATAAATAAATGAGCAAATGCATAAATGAATGATAACACAAAGGCCCTTGCCAGACACTTAAGAACCTCCATCTGATGGATCCACTCATCCTATCCAACATTCCCTTCCAATAACCTTAACAAGACAAATTTTAGGCTGGTCTTCTTGTTACTCATTCTTTCCCCTACCACTCTAACCATTATCCAAGCTTCCCACTGTCTCTTCCTTTACCTTCAATCATACAAGATGCTTTTTTCCACCTACATAGTTTTGCTAATCTTTACCAGGCTGCAAAGCCAAATCCTCTCTTCTCTGCCAACTAAGATCAAACATTTTCCTCACGATGTGCAAAACATTCAGGTATCCTTCCCTATTTCCCATCCCTGAGATTGTTTTTCAGAATTTTCTTTAACTTTTGAAACCTCTAACACTCATTCGACCTGTTTATTACCCTGAAGTTATTTTATACAAGTGTATTTGTCTTCTCAAAGCCAGGGAGTGTCATTTCTTGTCACATTTTTTTTCTGTCATCACCCAATGCTAGACATATAGAAGTTTTTTAAATAAATGAATAAGTGAGAAGCCGGTAGATTCAGAATGGCTACTTAATGGCTAATCTAACACAATACTATCCAAAAATATTTCTAGTAGGAATAATAAATCACTATTTCTATTATCATTAAGTATGATATACGGACAAGGAATTTTATGAGGAACCAGGCTAATTCTCCTCCGCTACGAGAACTGAAATATAACTGACCTTTGCCACGTGTAAGTATTTTCAGGGGATATGATGCAACATACCTAGATTCAAGACTACGCAATTGTTCCATGGTTGGATCTTGCTGGTTGGAGGACTCGACATCTGCTCCTTTAGCAAACAGGCTCCAGAGCCTGTAGATTTGATCCGCACTCCTGGGTCCAGCTCACAACATACGTGTACTTCAACCCTCACTCTGATCCCCAAAGCTCTGGCAGACAGCCACACCGTTTCCATCCAAATCTCATCTGGAATGAGCAGCCCCATCTTCTTTGCCAAAATAGGCTTTAGCCCTAAACCAAGTAAGGGCAGCTGTTTGCCAAACTCAGAGATGACGCTTGATTCTAAGGATCAATATGGAGCCGAGCCACTGAGAAGAAAATGACAGAATGGAAAATAATGATGCTTAATTTCCAGAGTAACTGCCATCATATATATATATTTTTTTTAATTTTTTTTTTATTAGTTTCTGCTTTATAACAAAGTGAATCAGTCATACATATACATCTGTTCCCACATCCCCTACCTCATGCATCTCCCTCCCTCCCACCCTCCCCATCCCACCCCTCCAGGCGGTCACAAAGCACCAAGCTGATCTCCCTGTGCTATGCGGCTGCTTCCCACTATCTATCTACCTTACGTTTGGTAGTGTATATATGTCCATGCCTCTCTTTCCCTTTGTCACAGCTTACCCTTCCCCTTCCCCATATCCTCAAGTCCATTCTCAAGTAGGTCTGTGTCTTTATTCCCGTTTTACCCCTAGGTTCTTCATGACATTTTTTTTTTTTTTAAATTCCATATATATGTGTTAGCATACGGTATTTGTCTTTCTCTTTCTGACTTACTTCACTCTGTATGACAGACTCTAGGTCTATCCACCTCATTACAAATAGCTCAGTTTCGTTTCTTTTTATGGCTGAGTAATATTCCATTGTATATATGTGCCACATCTTCTTTATCCATTCATCCGATGATGGACACTTAGGTTGTTTCCAGCTCCGGGCTATTGTGAATAGAGCTGCAATGAACATTTTGGTACATGTCTCTTTTTGAATTATGGTTTTCTCAGGGTATATGCCTAGTAGTGGGATTGCTGGGTCATATGGTAGTTCTATTTTTAGTTTTTTAAGGAACCTCCATACTGTTCTCCATAGTGGCTGTACCAATTCACATTCCCACCAGCAGTGTAAGAGTGTTCCCTTTTCTCCACACCCTCTCCAGCATTTATTGTTTCTAGATTTCTTGATGATGGCCATTCTGACTGGTGTGAGATGATATCTCATTGTAGTTTTGATTTGCATTTCTCTAATGATTAATGATGTTGAGCATTCTTTCATGTGTTTGTTGGCAGTCTGTATATCTTCTTTGGAGAAATGCCTATTTAAGTCTTCTGCCCATTTTTGGATTGGGTTGTTTATTTTTTTGCTATTGAGCTGCATGAGCTGTTTATAAATTTTGGAGATTAATCCTTTGTCAGTTGCTTCATTTGCAAATATTTTCTCCCATTCTGAGGGTTGTCTTTTGGTCTTGTTTATGGTTTCCTTTGCTGTGCAAAAGCTTTGAAGTTTCATTAGGTCCCATTTGTTTATCTTTGTTTTTATTTCCATTTCTCTAGGAGGTGGGTCCAAAAGGATCTTGCTGTGATTTATGTCATAGAGTGTTCTACCTATGTTTTCCTCTAAGAGTTTGATAGTTTCTGGCCTTACATTTAGGTCTTTAATCCATTTTGAGCTTATTTTTGTGTATGGTGTTAGGGAGTGATCTAATCTCATACTTTTACATGTCCCTGTCCAGTTTTCCCAGCACCACTTATTGAAGAGGCTGTCCTTTCTCCACTGTACATTCCTGCCTCCTTTATCAAAGATAAGTTGGCCATATGTGCGTGGGTTTATCTCTGGGCTTTCTATCCTGATCCACTGATCTATCTTTCTGTTTTTATGCCAGTACCACACTGTCTTAATTACTGTAGCTTTGTAGTATAGTCTGAAGTCAGGCAGCCTGATTCCTCCAGCTCCGTTTTTCGTTCTCAAGATTGCTTTGGCTATTCGGGGTCTTTTGTTTTTCCAAACAAATTTTGAAATATTTTGTTCTACTTCTGTGAAAAATGCCAGTGGTAGTTTGATAGGGATTGCATTGAATCTGTAGATTGCTTTGGGTAGTAGAGTCATTTTCACAATATTGATTCTTCCAATCCAGGAGCATGGTATATCTCTCCATCTATTTAAATCATCTTTAATTTCTTTCATCAGTGTCTTATAATTTTCTGCATACAGGTCTTTTGTCTCCTTAGGTAGGTTTATTCCTAGATATTTTATTCTTTTTGTTGCAATGGTAAATGGGAGTGTTTTCTTGATTTCATTTTCAGATTTTTCATCATTAGTGTACAGGAATGCCAGAGATTTCTGTGCATTAATTTTGTATCCTGCTACTTTACCAAATTCATTGATTAGCTCTAGTAGTTTTTCGGTAGCATCTTTAGGATTCTCTATGTATAATATCATGTCATCTGCAAACAGTGACAGCTTTACTTCTTCTTTTCCAATTTGGATTCCTTTTATTTCCTTTTCTTCTCTGATTGCTGTGGCTAAAACTTCCAAAACTAGGTTGAATAAGAGTGGTGAGAGTGGGCAGCCTTGTCTTGTTCCTGATCTTAGTGGAAATGGTTTCAGTTTTTCACCATTGAGGACAATGTTGGCTGTGGGTTTGTCATATATGGCCTTTATTATGTTGAGGAAAGTTCCCTCTATGCCTACTTTCTGCAGGGTTTTTATCATAAATGGGTGTTGAATTTTGTCGAAAGCTTTCTCTGCATCTATTGAGATGATCATATGGTTTTTCTCCTTCAACTTGTTAATATGGTGTATCACATTGATTGATTTGCGTATATTGAAGAATCCTTGCATTCCTGGAATAAACCCCACTTGATCATGGTGTATGATCCTTTTAATGTGCTGTTGGATTCTGTTTGCTAGTATTTTGTTGAGGATTTTTGCATCTATGTTCATCAGTGATATTGGCCTGTAGTTTTCTTTCTTTGTGACATCCTTGCCTGGTTTTGGTATCAAGGTGATGGTGGCCTCGTAGAATGAGTTTGGGAGTGTTCCTTCCTCTGATATTGTTTGGAAGAGTTTGAGAAGGATGGGTGTTAGCTCTTCTCTAAATGTTTGATAGAATTCGCCTGTGAAGCCATCTGGTCCTGGGCTTTTGTTTGATGGAAGATTTTTAATCACAGTTTCAATTTCAGTGCTTGTGATTGGTCTATTCATATTTTCTATTTCTTCCTGAGTCAGTCTTGGTAGGTTGTGCATTTCTAAGAATTTGTCCATTTCTTCCAGGTTGTCCATTTTATTGGCATAGAGTTGCTTATAGTAATCTCTCATGATCTTTTGTATTTCTGCAGTGTCAGTTGTTACTTCTCCTTTTTCATTTCTAATTCTACTGATTTGAGTCTTCTCCCTTCTTTTCTTGATGAGTCTGGCTAATGGTTTGTCAATTTTGTTTATCTTCTCAAAGAACCAGCTTTTAGTTTGGTTGATCTTTGCTATCGTTTCCTTCATTTCTTTTTCATTTATTTCTGATCTGATCTTTATGATTTCTTTCCTTCTGCTAACTTTGGGGGTTTTTTGTTCTTCTTTCTCTAATTGCTTTAGGTGCAGGGTCAGGTTGTTTACTCGAAATGTTTCCTGTTTCTTAAGGTGGGATTGTATTGCTATAAACTTCCCCCTTAGAACTGCTTTTGCTGCGTCCCATAGGTTTTGGGTCGTCGTGTCTCCATTGTCATTTGTTTCTAAGTATTTCTTAATTTCCTCTTTGATTTCTTCAGTGATCACTTCATTATTGAGTAGTGTATTGTTTAGCCTCCATGTGTTTGTATTTTTTACAGATCTTTTCCTGTAATTGATGTCTAGTCTCATAGCATTGTGGTCGGAAAAGATACTTGATACAATTTCAATTTTCTTAAATTTACCAAGGCTTGATTTGTGACCCAAGATATGATCTATCCTGGAGAATGTTCCATGAGCACTTGAGAAAAATGTGTATTCTGTTGTTTTTGGGTGGAATGTCCTATAAATATCAATTAAGTCCATCTTGTTTAATGTATCATTTAAAGCTTGTGTTTCCTTATTTATTTTCATTTTGGATGATCTGTCCATTGGTGAAAGTGGGGTGTTAAAGTCCCCTACTATGATTGTGTTACTGTCGATTTCCCCTTTTATGGCTGTTAGTATTTGCCTTATGTATTGAGGTGCTCCTATGTTGGGTGCATAAATATTTACAATTGTTATATCTTCTTCTTGGATCGATCCCTTTATCGTTATGTAGTGTCCTTCTTTGTCTCTTCTAATAGTCTTTATTTTAAAGTCTATTTTGTCTGATATAAGAATTGCTACTCCAGCTTTCTTTTTTTTTTTTTTTTTTGCGGTATGCGGGCCTCTCACTGTTGGGGCCTCTCCCGTTGCGGAACACAGGCTCCGGACGCGCAAGCTCAGCGGCCATGACTCACGGGCCAAGCCGCTCCGCGGCATGTGGGATCCTCCCGGACCGGGGCACGAACCCGTGTCCCCTGCATCGGCAGGCGGACGTTCAACCACTGCACCATCAGGGAAGCCCCCAGCTTTCTTCTGATTTCCATTTGCATGGAATATCTTTTTCCCTCCCCTTACTTTCAATCTGTATGTGTCTCTAGGTCTGAAGTGGGTCTCTTGTAGACAGCATATATATGGGTCTTGTTTTTGTATCCATTCAGCCACTCTGTGTCTTTTGGTGGGAGCATTTAGTCCATTTACATTTAAGGTAATTATTGATATGTATGTTCCTATTCCCATTTCCTTAATGGCTTTGGGTTCGTTATTGTAGGTATAGTCCTTCTGTTGTGTTTCTTGCCTAGAGAAGTTCCTTTAGCATTTGTTGTAAAGCTGGTTTGGTGGTGCTGAACTCTCTCAGCTTTTGCTTGTCTGTAAACGTTTTAATTTCTCCATCAAATCTGAATGAGATCCTTGCTGGGTAGAGTAATCTTGGTTGCAGGTTTCTCTCCTTCATCACTTTAATTATGTCCTGCCACTCCCTTCTGGCTTGTAGAGTTTCTGCTGAGAGATCAGCTGTTAACCTGATGGGGATTCCCTTGTGTGTTATTTGTTGTTTTTCCCTTGCTGCTTTTAATATGATTTCTTTGTGTTTAATTTTTGACAGTTTGATTAATATGTGTCTTGGCGTATTTCTTCTTGGATTTATTCTGTATGGGACTCTCTGTGCCTCCTGGACTTGATTAACTATTTCCTTTCCCATATTAGGGAAGTTTTCAACTATAATCTCTTCAAATATTTTCTCAGTCCCTTTCTTTTTCTCTTCTTCTTCTGGAACCCCTATAATTCGAATGTTGGTGCGTTTAATGTTGTCCCAGAGGTCTCTGAGACTGTCCTCTGTTCTTTTCATTCTTTTTTCTTTATTTTGCTCTGCAGCAGTTATTTCCACTATTTTATCTTCCACCTCACTTATCCGTTCTTCTGCCTCAGTTATTCTGCTATTGATCCCATCTAGAGTATTTTTCATTTCATTTATTGTGTTTTTAATCGATGCTTGATTCATCTTTAGTTCTTCTAGGTCCTTGTTAACTGTTTCTTGCATATTGTCTATTCTATTTCCAAGATTTTGGATCTGGGAAATAGAATCTTGGATCAGCTTTACTATCATTATTCTGAATTCTTTTTCAGGTAGACTGCCTATTACCTCTTCATTTGTTAGGTCTGGTAGGTTTTTATCTTGCTCCTTCACCTGCTGTGTGTTTTTCTGCTTTCTCATTTTGCTTATGTTACTGTGTTTGGGGTCTCCTTTTTGCAGGCTGCAGATTCGTAGTTCCCGTTGTTTTTGGTGTCTGTCCCCCGTGGCTAAGGTTGTTTCAGTAGGTTGTGTAGGCTTCCTGGTGGGGGGGACTAATGCCTGTGTTCTGGTGGTTGAAGCTCGATCTTGTCTTTCTGGTGGACAGGTCCACGTCTGGTGGTGTGTTTTGGGGTGCCTGTGGCCTTATTATGTTTTTAGGTATCCTCTCTGCTAATGGGTGGGGTTGTGTTCCTGCCTTGCTAGTTGCTTGGCATAGGGTGACCAGCACTGTAGCTTGCTGGTCGTTGACTGAAGCTGGGTGCTGGTGTTGAGATGGAGATCCCTGGGAGATTTTCGCTGCTTGATATTATGTGGAGCTGGGAGGTCTCTTGTGGACCCGTGTCCTGAAGTTGGCTCTCCCACTTCAGAGGCACAGCACTAACTCCTGGCTGCAGCACCAAGAGCCTTTCATCCACCCGGCTCAGAATAACAGTGAGAAAAAGTAGAAAGAAATAATTAGTAGAAGAAAGAAAGAGAGATTGAAAGAAAGGAAGAAGGGAAGTAAGGAAGGAAGGAAGGAAGAAAGAAAGAAAGGAGGGAGGGAGGAAGGATGGAAAGAAAGGAAAGAAAGGAGGGAGGGAGGGAGGAATGAAAGCAAAAGGAAGAGTGAATGGAAGAAGAGAGGGAGGGAGGGAGGAAGGAAAGAAAGAAAGAAAGACAGGAGGGAGGGAGGGAGGGAGGAAGGAAAGAAAAAGAAAGTGGAAAGAAGAAGGGTGGGAGGGAGGGAGGGAGGGAGGAAAGAAAAAGAAAGAAGGAAAGGAGGAGCGGAGGGAGGGAGGGAGGAAGGGAAGGGAGGAAAAAAAGAAAGAGCAGGTAAAGTACAATAGAATAAAGTATGAAATATAGTAGCGTTATTAAAATTAAAAAGTAATTATTGAAAAAAAACACGGACCGAAAGAACCCTGGGACATATGGTGGAAGCAAAGCTATACAGAGAGAATCTTACACAGAAGATTACACATACACATTCACAAAAAGAGAGCAGGGGGAAAAATCAAAAATCTTGCTCTCCAAGTCTGCCTCCTAGATTTGGGATAATTCGTTGTAAAAAGAGGAAAAGGGCGAAAAGTCTGAAATCTTGCTAAGTCCACCTCCTTAATTTGAGATAATTCGTTGTAAAAAGAGGAAAAAAAGGGGGGGGAAAGTCTTAAATCTTGTCCTCAAGGTCCACTTCCTCAATTTGGGATGATTCGCTGTCCATTCATGCACTCCACAGACGCAGGGCACATCAAATGGACCGTGGAGCTTTAATCCGCTGCCTCGGAGGCTGCACAGAGAGATTTCCCTGTCTCTGCTCTCACAGCTCCCGGGTCTCAGCCTTGGACCTGGCCCCGCCTCTGCGCGTAGGTCGCCGGAGGGCGTCCGTTCTTCGCTCAGACAGGACGGGTTTAAAGGAGCCGCTGATTCGGGGGCTCTGGCTCACTCAGGCAGAGGGGAGGGAGGGGAATGCCCTCTCCTCGCGCACCAGGCAACAAAAGGGAAAAAAGTCTCTTGCCTCTCCGGTAGCTCCAGACCCTTTCCCCGGACTCCCTCCGGGCTAGCACTAACCCCTTCAGGCTCTCTTCCTGCCGCCAGCCCCAGACCTCTCCCTGCGCTCCGACTGAAAGCCGATACCCGAGCCTCAGCTCCCAGCCCCGCCCGCCCTGGCGGCCGAGCAGACAAGTCTCTCGGGCTGGTGTGTGCCTGAGGGCACCGATCCTCTGTGCCAAAATCTCTCTGCTTTGCCCTCCTCACCCCTGTTGCTGTGCTCTCCTCCGCTACTCCGAAGCTTTCCCCCTCCGCCATCTGCAGTCTCCGCCCTCAAAGGGCGCCATCATATATTTTTAAAGGATCTATCTAGTTGACTCTGGCCTGTAGGGCTTCAATAAAACTTATCTTCGTTTATATTCTTTTTACATTTGTGGAAAGAATATAAACAATATTTACAAAAGCTTCTTTTAACAAAATTAAGTTGAAAATCTTGGAATTAAGGAAATTTTAAACAGTTTTAACATAAATAGAAGGAAGATGGAAAGAAAACAGAAAGGAAAGGAATGCTTTACAATTCTCCTTTCTCAATTATTCACTGGTTCCCTCTAAATGTCTAAAACTTCAAAACATCAAAATGTAAACTGATTATCTGGCCCAAACTGGTCAAATCTCGCTCTCAGGTTGCTTTAACCCGGGATAAAAAGAAGGTCACAATCAATGGCAGAAGACTACAACCTGGGTCTGTCCCCACAGTTGTGTAGTAATGCCAATTTCCCTGTTCTTCCCAGGAGTAGTAGCTCACATATACTCCACGATGCCATCTTTCATAGTCTAGTTCCTAGAACTATTTACACCAAAAATGACAGCTTCTGCTCCCGTAACATGATGAAGTCAAAATCGCCAGTGCCCAGAGAAGCTGCCGTCCCTCCTGCCTATGCCCACTGAAGTCACTGATCCCCATAACAGTTCCAAGGAAAGTGGACAATAAGGCTGCACCAAGTCTGCAATGTGCTCCCTCCCAGAGGCAATGATATTGCTACTAACGTCTACTTATGTTCCTGGGCCACCAATCCCCAGTAGCTGGCCATGCCCAGTGCTGAGGGTGCCTCTGGCTAAGGAAGTTGACCTCTGAAGCCACCAGTTTGGTGGCACTAGTGTAACTGGCAGTATGTGTGCTTAAATCACATCGATATTTTCATGAAACCACTCTTTCTCGTTCTTATAACTTCTTGCCCTAGGGCTTTGAAACACAGTGATGTGGCTGATCTGGAATGATAACTACTGGGTACAACACCCCTGCCCTTTTAAACCAGTCTATGGACTTGCACCAACCTCTGAGTATTTATCAACCTCTTATTCTCTCTTCCCCTGGGATCAGATTCTTCAGAAGGGGTTACTCGTGCAACTACTCTTCATTTAAAAATCCACTTAGTACCCGCTCAGCTCACAAGTCCTTAACATATGCCCAGATAATCTTGAATTCCAGGACCTGCCTGCTGCAGATATGTATTTTCTTTTATTGAGAGTATTTACGTCAAAGACAATAAGAAATGGTCTTACCTTTGTTTATACCAAGTGGTGGACAAACCTAGAAGTTCAAAACTTAAGTTGCTATCAGCTCAATTTTGAGTACTTGGTAGTTTTGTTTTTCTTTGTTTTCTTTTGTTGTGTCTCTAGAAGTAACCTCATGACCTTCTTTAAATAAGTGAAAATCTGTGTCCTAATTCTAAGAGAACCCCTCCAAACGTTAACAGGAGATGGTAAAATACTTAATATCAAGAAACGAAGTTTCGAGTTCCTGACAATTCATTTAAAACTGCAGTAATCAACTGAATTTGCATTTCATAACTGGATATCACAATGTAAGGATCTTAAGACTCATTTACAACTCTGTGATAAAGAGAGCTTTTCTAACTTGAGGACCCCAGTGAAAGACCCAGAAGAAAACATACTTCTGAGGGTTCTGAATGCCCTGGTTGCTACTGCTCTGGCCTCCCCATCACAGCGGGATGACCAGGAAATACGAAAGCTCCCAGACACACTAATTCTGTGTCATCTATTTTAAACTGCTTTGTAAAATGTAATCAGACATGCCTGCAATTCTAGGAATGCCTGCTAAGCCTCCTACCAACCTCTCAAGTCAATCACCATCCCATCCACCTTCAAAAAATATTTAGCTAAAAGGATATATTGCTTCCAATGAGGCCCTGTGTTATTTAAAAGTACATTGTAAAACTGGGGCTGGGGGTGTGCTACATTTAACCCATGAAAGAGTGAGAGAGAAAACAGGGCATTTTCCTAGGACAAAGGAGCATGTCTCCACTAAATAGATGAACATGTAGCATATGAATGGCAGGCAGTCTTTCAGCAGTTTCTCTGTGATACCACAGATGCAACTTTTTCATTTTCATTTTGGCTTCTTTTAAATGCCATGATGCCAGGTAAATGTACAACTCATTATTTATGTTTCACTTGCAGACTAGCATAATGTTCAAAGTATTTCACTGATATTTTTAGGCAGCACACTATCTTAAGAAATACATAATCAACTAACATTTTTCAATTTTTGACACATCTCAAAATAGCTTTTAAATCATTTCATAGTTTCATTTTCAGGACGTTTGTAATCCGCGGTAGGTCAATTTGCTAGTTGGAGAATGGAACTTAAGGAAATACAAATCAAAGGATTCAGCTGTCATATTGGCAAGCTGGCTTCAAGCCATGTCATGCCCTCAGACCACAGCCATGAGCCCAGCCAACCACCTAAAGTATGCAGGACACTACTTACAGGGAAATTAGATGAGAACATACGTACAGAACAGCAAAAACTCATAACTGTTGGTAGAAAACTCCCCAAAGCCCATGACTTCTTGAACAGAATTCATTTTTACACCTAAGGAAATGCACAGTTTGTATCTACACCTTTCAATTTTCTGAGACTATAGATGGCCCCAAGAATATTGCTACCTTTCACTGTCCTGAGAACAGAAAACATAAACCAGTTTCATGTGCTGATTAACTTGCAGGCAGTCAGCTCCAAGAAGATAATAGCACTCCTTAAATGTAGGAATTCAGAAAACCTTCAAAGAAGACTACAAACTCCAGCTGAGTATCACAGTGGAGAGTTTATCAAAAGCATGAAAGAACTCCAGTTGCCTCGCTGACCATCTTTTGTTAGCTGACTAATTTACATGTGAATTATGGATCCAGTCTCTTCGAAGATTCAAGTTAACTTTTTTGTGTGGTAAGAACACTTAATATGAGATCTACCCCCTTAGCAAATTTTTAAGTGTACAGTACAGTATTGCTAGCTACAGGCACAGTGTTGTACAGCAGACCTAGAACTTATTCACCTTGCATAACTGAAATTTTATACCCACTGAACAGCAGTTCCTCATTTCCTTCTCCCCCCAGGCCCCTGTTTCTGTTTCTGAGTTTCTATGAGTTTGACTATTTTAAATACCTCATCTAAGTGACATTATGCAGTATCTGTCCTTTTGTGACTGGCTCATTTCACTTAACATAATGTCCTCCAAGTTCCTCCAGGTTGTCACATATGGCAGGATTTCCTTATTTTTCAAGGCTGAATAATATTCTACTGTATGTATATACCACATTTTCTTTATCCACTCACCTGTCAATGAACATTTAGGTTGTTTCCATATCTCGGCTATTGTGAATAATGCTGCAGTAATCATGGAAGTTCAAATATCTCTGTAAGACCCTGATTTCAATTATTTGGGGTATATACCCAGAAGTCGGATTGCTGGATCACATGGTAATTCTATTTTAAAATTTTTGAGGAACCACCATACTATTTTCCATAGTGGCTGCAGCATTTTCCATTCCCACCAACAGTGTTCAAGGGTTCCAATTTCTCCACATTCTCTCCAATGCTTGTTATCTTTTGGTTTTTTGATAACAGTCAACTATTTGATAGTAAGTCAACTTTTGATAGTAAGTTATAAAGATTTAGAGGCTTTCTTATGTTCTGTTATTTAAAAAAGGTGAAGTAGGAACACTAACTGTGCTATTGGAGCTGTGTATTCAACAAACATTTATTGAGCGCTTATGTTGTGTCAGACATTATATCAGGTACAGGAAATGGAAAGTAAGACTGACCTCACCCTTAAGAAGCTTAATGTCTTTAGACCCCTGCATTGAAATAGTATGAAGTATGATGTGTATGTGGAATGCAGTGGCTTTATCTATCCCAGGGAGGATACTAATAGTGATTGCAGTATGGTTTGTTATGTGCTAAGCTAGGGGAATGCACATGGGCCTATGCACAGAAACCATACTGGAGACTGGGGGTGGAGGGTAGCCAGGGAATACTGCTCAGAGAAAGTAACACTGGAGCTGCGATCTGAAGGCTCTGTGGAGCAGGCTAAACGAGCCATGAAGATGGAAACCAAAATATCACCTGCGTTATGATGAAGCTGATTAGAGTCAGAGATTTGGTTTGTAGTCAAGTGAGCCTGCTGATACTCTCTGCCCCCCACCCCATCCCACCCCATTCTGGGCACTGCCAGTGCTCCAGGGGGAATTTGGGGTCTGCAGAACAGGACTACTATCTCACACTGAAGAGCAGAGGGAAGAAAAGGCACAGAATCCCCCATCCTTAGAGTAACTCCACCCAATTAAGAAATGTGGACCAACAGCTTTCAAATACCAGTTAGGAAACAGGAAGAGGAAGGGGTGGGGTGAGAAGCCAAGTAGAGAATCTCTCCAAGTGAAAATAAGAAGGGTAGAAACTAAATGCTCCTCTCCACCACCGCCATCATCTCTCACTTAGATTACTGTATTAGTTTCTTAACTAGCCTCGCTCCTTTCACTATAATCTATGCTCCACACAGTAGCTCAAATAATATTTTTTATTGTGGTAAAATATACATAATGCTATGTGTCACATAATGAATTGTGTCCCCCCAGAATTTATACGTTGAAACTCTAACCCCTAATGTGACTGTATGTGGAGTGAGGGGGTAATTAAGTTTAAATGAGGTCATAAGGGTGGGAACCTGATCTGATAGGATTAGCATCCTTCTAAGAGGAAACACCAGAGAGCAGCCTGCTCACCCTCTCTCCAAGCGCAGGGCATAAAGGCCATGCGAGCTCACAGTAGCAAGGCAGCCATCTGCAACTCAAGGGGAGAGCCCCAGACATCAACCCTGTTGGAACCTTGATTTTAAATTTCCCAGCCTCCAGAATCATGAGAAAATTAATTTCTGTTGTTTAAAGCTCCCAGTCTGTGGTATTCTGATATGGCGGCCCAAGCTAACACACACAGCATAAAACTTAACACTTTAACCATTTTAAAGTATGCCATTCAGTGGCATTAAGTGCATTCTCAATGTCGTACAACCATCACCACTGTCTACTTCCAGAATCTTTTCATCACCCCCAAAAGGAAATCCTGCACCCATTAAATAGTCGCTCCCCATTTCCCACACTCTCCAGCCCCAGCAATAACTAATCTGCTTTCTGTCTCTATGGACTTGCCTGTTCTGAATATTCATATCCGTGGAATCAAACAACATGTGGGGAGCGCTCATTATTCAGGGTGGCTGAGGGGAGGAGGGGAAGATAACACTCAGGTATGAGCCTTGAATAACAATCCCGGGGGAGCTCTTCACCAGAACAGAGGGGAGAGGAAGGGAAAGAAGCAAAAGATTCGAATTTTGGTAAAGTTGAGCCTGAGTTTCTCTGAGGGAAAAAGTTAACAGACATTTCAGTATTTCAATATATGGATCTTGCATCCAGTAAAAAAAAAAAAAAAAGGACTGGGGGAGACAGGCTTTAATTTTTAAGTAAAAAAGCCATGGGTTTTCATGCAACCACCCAGTGAAATTCCAGAACACGGGATAAGCCTGGGAATCATTGACATTTAAGAGGCAATTATCGAAGAGGCCTTTGAAGGAACTAAGGGGCTTCCAGTGATGTATGTCAGAGAAAATCCAGAAGATTCTGGTATGACAGGGTCTGGACGCCTCGGCCCAGAGCCTTTGCTGAGTTTGGTTTTAATTTGTACCTCGAGCATCCAATTCTATGTCTGAAACTTAGTGAGTTCCTTATTCTGGGGGAGCAGCAAATGTATGTTCTTTGCAGATGCCTTTCCAGTAGAGAGAAGGCGTTCCTCCAACCGCCACCACTTGCCAGGACTTGGAACCGAAAATGCTCATTTCCTTCCCAGTGTCACCAGAAAACTGGGAAAAACAGGGCAGAAGTACTAATTTTCCTCCACTCCTGAATGTCTCCCACACAAGAGGAGGCTGAGCCCAGTATTCTAGAATAGGAATAACATTTTCCAGATAATATAAACACAGACTATATAAAGTAATTACTCATTAGTTATTATCCCCATTTTTCATCTTAAGTTTTAAAAGACTTAAAAAAAGAAAACGAGGGCCCACTAAGATGACTGGGACCCAGTGCTCTCCTGACTAAACTGATATACTAAGTACAGAACACACACATTTTATTTATTAGGATACCAGCCATAGAGCCCAGCAGTGAAGCAGGTGGAAACGCTCAGGGACATGGCTAAGGCGTCTGTGATAGATTAAATTTTAGCATTAGTGCTTCGCTTTAAACCTTCTGAGTGACTAAACCCAGGCCAGGCATCCAGCCATCCAGATCTAGAGCTCCCTGTACATTTCCCCAGGGTTTCCACACACTCCATTCTCATCTGAAATGTTTTTATAGTGATGATAAACCGACTCCAAATAGAAAAGCCCTGAAACACATGGTCTCTGTTACCAAAGAATGGGTTCCAATGTGTTTCTATTATAACTATGCATCCTGGCTCTTCTGATCGCTTGCAAATGTTGTGAAAAATGTGAAGGTACATCTAGATAGAATCTGAGGGAAATTAACCCTACCAAGTAAAATACCATTCGACTGAAGATTAGGTCTTTGATTTTCCAAGACACGTTTAGGCAGGAATTTCTAGGATCCTGATAACAGCAATAACAGGCTGCAGTGAGTGAGGGCAACTCCAACTTTCTGAGGAGTCCTTTTCCACTGGGATTTGTGACGCCACCTTGGTCCCCAGGGAAAATGACCTGCTGGCTCTTCGAAGACCTCAAACTATGGCACCAAACAGTCTGTAGAGGTTGTTAGAAGTGCTCTGGGGTCGAATGGCCATCATCAAGAAATCTAGAAACAATAAATGCTGGAGAGGGTGTGGAGAAAAGGGAACCCTCTTGCACTGCTGGTGGGAATGTGAATTGGTACAGCCACTATGGAGAACAGTATGGAGGTTCCTTAAAAAACTAAAAATAGAACTACCATATGACCCAGCAATCCCACTACTAGGCATATACCCTGAGAAAACCATAATTCAAAAAGAGACATGTACCAAAATGTTCATTGCAGCTCTATTCACAATAGCCCGGAGCTGGAAACAACCTAAGTGTCCATCATCGGATGAATGGATAAAGAAGATGTGGCACATATATACAATGGAATATTACTCAGCCATAAAAAGAAACGAAACTGAGCTATTTGTAATGAGGTGGATAGACCTAGAGTCTGTCATACAGAGTGAAGTAAGTCAGAAAGAGAAAGACAAATACCGTATGCTAACACATATATATGGAATTTAAAAAAAAAAAAAATGTCATGAAGAACCTAGGGGTAAAACGGGAATAAAGACACAGACCTACTTGAGAATGGACTTGAGGATATGGGGAAGGGGAAGGGTAAGCTGTGACAAAGGGAAAGAGAGGCATGGACATATATACACTACCAAACGTAAGGTAGATAGATAGTGGGAAGCAGCCGCAGAGCACAGGGAGATCAGCTCGGTGCTTTGTGACCGCCTGGAGGGGTGGGATGGGGAGGGTGGGAGGGAGGGAGATGCATGAGGGAGGGGATGTGGGAACAGATGTATACGTATGACTGATTCACTTTGTTATAAAGCAGAAACTAATAAAAAAAAAATAATAATAATAAAAAAAAAATAAAAAAAATAAAAAAAAAAGAAGTGCTCTGGGGTCAATAAACCTTAGCAAATGTGCACTGAGGCAACATGAAATAGCAGAAGAATCAGGAAGTGGCAGAAAGGGGCAGCTCTAGGTTTGAATCCAGCTCTGCCACTTACCAGGTATAAGATCTCGGGCAGATTCCTTATCTTCTCACAGGCCCTGTATCCTAGGATCGTAATATCTATTCCGCAGGATTGTCTTAAGAATTAGAAATAACTAGCATGTTAAATGCTTAGCACAATGCCTGACACCCCATAGTAGTTCTCCTGATCAAGATCACTTTAGCAGAATCAGAAACAGGTAAATAGTCCACAAAGAAAGAAGCATCTTTCTCAACCTGCCAGTGGCAGGAAGCAACCTGCCTTCACTCAGCTTGAAATCCACCCAGAAGACAATTTAGTAAGGATACAAATGCCCCAGATAAGCTGCTTCAATGGGAAAACATGTTTAAATCTCCCCTACTCTGACCGACTCTCTCCCTCTCTCTCTGACCCTGCAATTTGCAAAGGCACTTAGCACTATGGCAGCCATCAGCAGTAACAGAGGAGACACCCCTATTTGCTGCTCATTCTACAAGGCCTCAGTTTATGTTTCCAGCATACTGATGAGTCCCTTGATTGTTATTAGTTAATTCAGTAAAAACGGTGGGAAAAAGTGACATTTCAGAGGGGAATACCAAATGAACTTGAGCTGAACCATCGCATTGTCCCAAGGAGTGTGACGACGCGGGAATGAAACAATATAGGCTCCTGACAGCACCGAGGGCAGACACAAAGCATGGAATTCAGTGTGGCTAATTCCCCAGAAGGCATTTCACAAGGGCCCAAATCCTCCAAAGCATGAAAATCACACAGGCTCTTACCAAAGAGGAAGTCGGGGACAATGCATGGAAAGGCTTGGGAGCTCTGGCTGGCTGCCCGACCCCTGGAAAAGTTGGTTTGTGCAGCCAAACCAGCAAGGACATACAAATACAGCAACAGCAAGGTAGAGTTGGGGAAGCTGCAACCGTAAACAACGGGCATAACAGCGACTGTCAATGAAGGTGCTTCTTGGCAGGACAATTGTAGAAGGAAGAATTGAGAAGGAGGAATGAGCTTCCCCCACCCGACCAACTCCAATCAAGACCAAAACCTGTTTCAACCTATCAGTAATTACTGACCACCTCCTCAGGGCCCAGCACTGGATGGTAGTTATGGTAAATTCCAAAGAAATAAGACCCCTTACCTGGAGGAGCCTATTGTCTGGTTGGAAACGCAAAAACAGCTCTCATGAAAAAGTCATCCTTGTAAGATTATGTGCCTCTCAAAATCCAGATCCATGCCTTGTCACTGTTTAGCCCCAGCACCCATCCCATTGCCAGGTGCTTGATTATACTGGAGAACAGCTAAATTCAAACTTGAGATATACTGACAAGAAATAAGAGTTAAGTAGAGAAAAAATGTGATGTAGATACTGGTGGCCAATCGAGTCTTCCCAGAAAATGTGGAAAGAGAGTGGGATGCAATAGACAAAAGAGAACATTCCAGAAAGGATGAACCACACATATAAAAACACAGTATAAGAAATTATAATCCTATGTGTTGATTTGAATTACTTTTTCTTAATGTGTGGTCCACAGACCACCCACAACGGATTTTGGCCCCAGCAACTGAATTCAGATCTCTGGAGAGTGGAGCCCAGCAATCTGCATCTCTAATAAGCGCCTAGGCTCTCCTAATGCACATCAAAACTCAGAACCACTGGCTAAGGGATCTCAGACTTAGACAAACACATACTCCTCCTGTAAAGACAGAAAGGAAGGGAAGTAGGGAAGGAAGAAGAGATGAAGGTCGGAAGGGAGGGAGGGAGAAAAACATTTTTAACTATAGAAAACAGCTTGGGAAGGGGAGTCAGAGCCCGCCATGCAGGCGCCACAGTGACTGTGTGTGATCAGGAGACCAAGTCTGAACAGCATCCATGGCATGCGTCAGATGATAAAAGCCCTTCGTTAACAGAGTTTGGCTCCGTCCTAGGGGCAGGGAAGTGCTATTGTAGGTTCCTATCCAAGAGAAAGACAGGATTTCAATCTGGCAGTAGACCATGAGGTAGAAAGAGAAGGGGAGATTCTTTTGGCAAGGAGGCAGTCTCAGAACACTTGCCACTGTCAAAAGGTGAAGCCACTGAGTGCCTGAAACAGGCAGGGAGAATTTCAGATGAAGAGAACTAGGTAGTCTATTTTATTGCTAACACACCTCAATTTAGGGGAAGTCCATCCACCCTCAGAAGAAAAGGGTCTGTCCTCTTCATGACCTCTATCTACTTCCACCTCTCGTGTCAAAGCCGCTTCCTCCACATTCCACATGGTTCTTCAGCATCTACTTTTCTCTGACTTCAGCAAATATTGCTAAGCTTCCCATCTTTAAAAAAAAAGTTCTTTCTCTTGACCTGCACCACCCCCCAGCTGACCATCCTCGGTCTCCCCTTTCCTTTCATTACCAAATTCCTTAAAAAGATAGTCCATCTTCACCTGTCCTCCCATTGTCCTTCAAACCACAGCAGTCTGCTTCTGTCCTCACCATTTAAAAAAAATTTTTTTTAGTTTTTATTTTATATTAGAGTATAATTGATTAACAGCGTTGTGTTATAGCTTCAGGTGTAGAGCAAAGTGATTCACTGTTCTCAGACCTAGAACGCCTCAACTACCAAATCTAATAGGCGCTCTGACAACTTTCATTTCACCTCCCAATAATATTTGCCTTCTCTCCTTGAATTTTTCTCCTCATTTGTCCTCCATGCCACCACTTTCACAGTTTCCTTTAAACACTTTGTAAGAGGAAGAGCCTCTTCTTCTCTTATGATCCTCCTATTCTCCTGCCCATTAAATGCCCGTTTCTGCTGTTCCTCAGAGCGTAATCATTAATCATCTTCTTTTGTTGCCTTGATCATCTAATCTCCTCGGGTGATTTCATCCTGTTACTATTGCTATGTCACAAATTATTTTAAAATTTAGAAGCTTAAAGCAACCATTTTATTGTTCACAGATTGTGCAGGCCAACAGCTTGGAAAGGGTACAGTGGGGAGGACTCTCCTCAGCTGACGATGTCTGAAGCCTGAGCTGAGGGGACTTGGAAGCTTGAGTGACTTAAGGGCTGGGGACTGGAAGGAGGAATCTTTACTCACATGTCTGGGGTCTGGTTTGGGGCTACGAATAGTAGTACTGACATGTGACCTCTCCACGCACTTGGGCTTCCTTACAGCATGGAACCTCAGACCTCTTACATGGGAGCTGAGGGCTTCAGGCACAAGTATTACAATCAACAAGGCAGCAGTTAGATCACCCTTTCTGACCTAGCCTCAGAAGTCACACAATGTCACTTCAAGCACATTTTACTGGTAACATGAGTCACATACAATTACCCAAGTTCAAGAGGAGGGAACATCAACTCCATCTCTCAAAATGAGGAATGTCAAAGAAACTGCAACCAATTTTTTTTAAAAAAACCTCTAGCACTCATATATACAGATTCTACTATAGTTCCAAACTATTCAAGTTGAGATCTCTAGATTAATATATCTAATTGCTCTAAATTTATATATCCAGTTGCTTACTACACTACTACCACTAATAATGGCAAAGGATTATATACACATAGCATGTGTGTATAATATACACACATAGCATGTGTTCTGAGAATTTTGTACTTATTAACTCATATAAACCTCACAATAACTCTAGGAGGCAAGTACTATTATTATCATCATTTTAACAAAAATGTTAATCTTGCCTAAGCTCACATAACAAGTACAATGGAACTAAGATACCACTCAGGCAGTCTGGCTCCAAATTGTAGTCTTATAACCAGTACACTAAACAGCAGACATATTCTACAGGTATTTCAAACCCAGCATGACAAAAACTGTGCTTCAATCCACCACTCCCTCATTAAAACAAAAATGTCTTTCTGTCCTTCTTATATATTTTCTCCTTGTTAATAATTCCACCATGCATGTAACGTGCAATGAAGTCTGGGAGCCATTGCCTAGCCTCTCCCTAATCTCCCATGTGAGAACTGTCCCCAGACTGTGTCAATGAACCTACTTAAGGTCCTCACAGCTGCCACAATTCTTTATCCCCACTACCCAAATGGACGTCTTCCCCTGGATTATTGCCGTTAAGTTTTAACTGGATTCCTTGCTTCCTATCTCCTGCAAGTGTGATTCATCCTCCCGCCTCCCAGAATGATGATAATAAAATGCAAATTTGATGATTATACATGTTGCTTAAAACTCTTCCAAAGCTCCCAATAGAATAAAGTCAAAATGCTAGTGTAACACACAAAATTCCCTCTATCTGGCTTCTGACTGCTATGGCCCTGGCCTCCAGTTCCTACCTAATGGGCTAAACTCTGTCCATACCAATCACTTGCTATTTCCTAATTTGCCACCTGTTTCTTGCCTCCCTGCCACCGCACGTCCTCTACAGGTCCTTCTGCCTTGAACATCTTCCTTCCTGTTCCCTTTCCAATCCCCAATCACCTGGAAAACTCTTACCCATCAAGATCCAGCATCCCTTCATGGATACCTTCCTCAAGGAGAGCTGATTACTTACTCTTGTTCCATCACTGTACAAAATCCTGTCCCAGCACTCAACACATAATGTGATCACGTTTTACATCTCCATCTCCCTTATTTTATTACTGGCTCCTAGAGGACAGAAAGTTCATCTTATCTTTGCATTCCCAGTGCCTGGTATGTCACAGATGTTCAATAAATGTTTGTTGAATGAATGAATAAAAGAAGTCACAATACATAGTGATATTTGACATACACAAAATAAAGAAGAGGCAAAATTTACAACATCTATCCTAGAAACCTGGAACAGTAGTAGAAAAATGAACAGAAACGAGAAAATTAAAAGGCATGGAGGCCAGGAATTCAGTTTGAGGTGACTAAAGGATGGATTTGGTTTTTCACAGGTTGAACTGTATTTGTACCAGGAGGTGGTGAGAAAAACAGGATCAGAAAATAAATGAAAGTTCAAGGTTAAGATTATAGGTTTAAGGATTAAAATAGATGAGATGATTATTATAACTAACAGAAAAGTTTTCCAATTATACTAGAGTAGAATGAACAATTTTATTAAACTTATTCTAAAAGGAAAACCTTAAAGGGCTTTCTAAACATAGTTTCAAATAATAATCACAAAAGTAATATTTAATGGAACCATAGTTTATCATAATCCTTTCAAAAGGCAAATATAAAAAAGAAAATAAATGAAAGCCTCATCCAGAAAGAACTCCTTCTTAGGACAGTACCCAAACCAAAAGCAGGAACCTCTAGGACTAGTTAGGACTGGGTCACTGTTTTTTCTTCCTTAGAACACTGCCTCATGGCTGTTCTCACCTCCACCTTGACAGTCACCTCTGAACACCTTTCTGGTGATGTCAGTGAACCGTAGGATATAGGAAAACTGTTTATCTCAGGTCCCTGATTTCCATGCTCTCTGCAAAGCTTTACAAACTCATCAGGTATTATATTAATATTGTAAGATGTTGCTTATATCTACATGATGCCAAAATGACCGGTAAAAAGACAGAAAAATAAAACAAAAATGACAAAAAATAAAAACATACGATCAATGTGTTACATAAGCCACTCATGAGATAAGGTATAGACAACTGATTGTTACAATTACACAATACTAAATAACTTAGCTGATTTTCTTTCCTGAATTGACCTGTGTGTGTGTGTGTGTGTGTGTGTGTGTGTCTATCATGCAGACACAGCCAGTGACTGACAAAGGAAATGTGCTTTGTGACAATATAGCCAGCCCAAATAGGCAAAAATCAACAAGAATATATGATTACTTCCTTGATAACCCAACATAGGTGGGGCACTGGAAAATGTTTGGGACTAGAAAACACCTATCCCCCTGGGACTTTTATATAATCTACCACAGTGGACAAAGTAGTTCCAATCCAGGTTTTGTGATTTACACTATCACCAGGCTAGTCCACTTTGCTTACAGCTTCCTGAATCTCCCTTCTCTATCGGTCTTAAAACCACATCCAAACAGACTACGCTGTTAATCAAGTGTGTTGCAGCTCTGCTCTCCTGGACTGATACAGCCCTATCATATTGGGCATGAAGTCCAAGACTCTCATTCTTGGGCTTTTAAAGCACTTCACAGGGCTTCCCTGGTGGCGCAGTGGTTGAGAGTCCGCCTGCCGATGCAGGGGACATGGGTTCGTGCCCCAGTCCGGGAAGATCCCACATGCCGTGGAGCGGCTGGGCCCGTGAGCCATGGCTGCTGAGCCTGCGCGTCCGGAGCCTGTGCTTCGCAACGGGAGAGACCACAACAATGAGAGGCCCATGTACCGCAAAAAAAAAAAAAAAAAAGCACTTCACACTTCTCATCCCTCATCCATCTCCCTCTCCTTGGGAATCAGAAGGCCATGGTTTAACTGCTTTTTTTTTTTTTTGGTGGAGATAGACTTTTTTAAAAAAATTTTTATTGGAGTATGGTTGCCTTACAATGTTGTGTTAGCCTCCAATGCACAACAAAATGAATCAGTCATGCACATACAGATATCCCCTCCCTTTTGGACTTCCCTCCCATTTAGGTTACCACAGTGCATTAGGTAGAGTTCCCTGTGCTAACTTCGAATGAAGCTCACTGTTGAGCTCCAAGCAGAAGATAAACAGGAGGACAGGCATTACTTTAAGAGAGTGATGGGTCAAAAAGGATTTTTTTGACCCACCTCCTAGAGAAATGGAAATAAAAACAAAAATAAACAAATGGGACCTAATGAAACTTCAAAGCTTTTGCACAGCAAAGGAAACCATAAACAAGACCAAAAGACAACCCTCAGAATGGGAGAAAATATTTGCAAATGAAGCAATTGACAAAGGATTCATCTCCAAAATGTACAAGCAGCTCATGCAGCTCAATATCAAAAAAACAAACAACCCAATCCAAAAATGGGCAGAAGACCTAAATAGACATTTCTCCAAAGAAGATATACAGATTGCCAACAAACACATGAAAGGATGCTCAACATCACTAATCATTAGAGAAATGCAAGTCCAAACTACAATGAGGTATCACCTCACACCAGTCAGAATGGCCATCAGCAAAAAATCTACAAACAATAAATGCTGGAGAGGGTGTGGAGAAAAGGCAACCCTCTTGCACTGTTGGTGGGAATGTAAATTGATACAGCCACTATGGAGAACAGTATGGAGCTTCCTTAAAAAAACTAAAAATAGAACTACCATACGACCCAGCAATCCCACTACTGGGCATATACTCTAAGAAAACCATAATTCAAAAAGAGTCATGTACCACAATGTCCATTGCAGCTCTATTTACAGTCGCCAGGACATGGAAGCAACCTAAGTATCCATCGACAGATGAATGGATAAAGAAGATGTGGCACATATATACAATGGAATATTACTCAGCAATAAAACGAAACGAAACTGAGTTATTTGTAGTGAGGTGGATGGACCTAGAGACTGTCATACGGAGTGAAGTAAGTCAGAAAGAGAAAAACAAATACCGTATGCTAACACATATGTATGGAATCTATTTTTTAAAAAATGGTTCTGGGGCCTCCCTGGTGGCGCAGTGGTTGAGAGTCCGCCTGCCGATGCAGGGGATACGGGTTCGTGCCCCGGTCCGGGAGGATCCCATGTGCCGCGGAGCGGCTGGGCCTGTGATCCATGGCCCCTGGGCCTGCGCGTCCGGAGCCTGTGCTCCGCAACGGGAGAGGCCACAGCAGTGGGAGGCCCGCGTACCGCAAAAAAAAAAAAAAAAAAAAAAAAAAAAAAAAAAAAAAAATGGTTCTGAACAACCTAGGGGCAGCACAGGAATAGAGATGCAGACGTAGGGTATGGACTTGAGGATACGGGGAGGGGGAAGGGTCAGCTGGGACGAAGTGAGAGAGTGGCATGGACATATATACACTACCAAATGTAAAATAGCTAGCTAGTGGGAAGCAGCTGCATAGCACAGGGAGATCAGCTCGGTGCTTTGTGACCACCTAGAGGGGTGGGATAGGGAGGGTGGAAGGGAGGGAGACGCAAGAGGGAGGAGATATGGGAACATATGTATATGTATAGCTGATTCACTTTGTTATAAAGCAGAAATTAACACACCATTGTAAAGAAATTATACTCCAATAAAGATGTTAAAAAGAGGGAGAGTGATGGGACTTGTAACCCGAAGCCTCCTTCAGCGTCCGCCCAAGAGGTCTGGGAGGCTGCGCCGGCCCGGTGCGCGTCTGTAAACTCCCGCGGGTCTGGCGCGTCTCTTTCTTCCAAAGTTGGAGCTCTCCTTGGTGGGAGGAGGCGGGGAGGAGGGGAGGTCAGTGACGTCACTGGGGAGCGGGGATAAAGCTCCCCGGCCGCGGTCCGGCGAGGACACTGCCCCAGGAGCAGAGTGGGCTGTTCCGCTCGGGGACACTCGTTGGGCCCCCGCTCCAGGAAGGCCGTGCCAGGAGGCACCATGCCCCAAAACGTGGTCCTGCCGGGCCCTGCGCCCTGGGGCTTCAGACTCTCGGGGGGCATAGACTTCAACCAGCCTTTGATCATCACCAGGGTAGGTGTTTTCCGTTCTTCTACTGAAAGTCGGGGACTCTGGCGTGCCGCGGGCCCCCTGGAGAGGCACTGGGGTGCGCTGGGTGGGGCCTCGGCTTCGGGTTCACGATTCGAGGGAGGACAGCACCTTGGCAAACTAGGTCTGGAGGATGCAGAGCAGCTTAGAGAATTAATCCAGTCAGTTCCAATGGTCTCTGTCTGCAACCTGTTGGCCTCCAGCAACTTTCCGAGGAGAGACGGACGGACGGCGCGGTTTCCCTGCGCTCAGAGAAGGCGAGGCTCCGCGGTGGGCTGCCTTCTCACCCTCCACTCCGGGTCTCCTTTCAGTAACAAATGAGATGGGGTCCAGAGAAGGAGAGACAGTGGTGGCTGTTTGTTGGAGAGAGACAGGCAACTGAGCGCTTTCCCTGTCTGGAGGAAAACTTCAGCAGGGCGCTGTTCGCAGGGCAAGACCTCGGCTGGCCAAGTTGGAGGCGCTCATATCAGCCTAGACAGGGACAATTTCACTTATCTGTATTCCTAGGTTTCCAGGCATTTTGAATAAATATTTTCCAAAGCTGGAACTTGGCTTAGAAATCATCATCTACAACTCAAACTACAAAGAAAATGTATCAGATAGTTTCGTTTACCTGATGGAGAACCATCCTCAGCCTAATAGCCCTGAATACTTGACCATCAAAGTCAAGCTTTCCTTACTTAATATTCTCTAAAGTATTGTCTAATTAAGAAAAAAGAAAATGGATACATCAGGATCTGTCGTCAGTAAATTTCTAGATGGTCTAGTTGATCTTTTTTCCAACATGTGTTTGTCTTAACAGAAAATTATTATTATTTCAATTATCACATATAAAGCCTATTAAACCTAATTTTAAAACATAAACTTTCAGAATATTTATACCTTTACTATGCTTTATGTTGTTCCTTACTGCTTATACTATATTTTATAAATGTATACTTTATAATCTGATACCCTCACATAGGCTTTGAACAAGGTAATACTTTTTAAATTCTGTTCTACTTACGAGTTCTAAGAATGAATGGCTTTTTATAATATCTCAAAACATGTATCCATGGAACAGATGCATACCATGGAACATTTCAAGCTTTGTTTTACATTTTTTGAAAACATATAAACATATCTGACATGTGTTTTCATATGAGACATGAAAACTTAACATACCCCAAAAATGTTCCTAAGTAAATTAGGCAGAAAATGGTTCAGTGACCTGGGCCAAGCAATGCCTTTTATGGATTTACCAAAGGAAACAGTTTCCATTATCTCTACGAATAAATATTTTTAAAGTTTCTGAAGTATAGTGTTCATTTGTTTACATTAAATGAAATAAGCTTTTGAATCCTTACAAAGGATAAACCATATTTATATTAAACCTTAAAGGAATAATTTTGTTACGGAAATCCTGTCAGTGATTTATAAAAGAAATATCTCACTATTACTGTGGAACATGTCAATATGATTAATCTTATGTTTGAAATGTTGAGTTGTTGACATTATAAACAGTGTTTATTTCAAAGCAGAACTTAACATTTTGCAGTTGACTGCAGGAGCCATCGGTAAATATATTTGATCTGATGACAGTTATTGTTTGGGAAGCCAATTCCGTTTGAATTTTTAACTCAACTAATTTGTATCACTCATATTGACACTTGGTTCAATAACAGTGCACGAACACATCTGATTATTTCATTTGACTATGGCTTTTCTCTTTAATTTAACTCAAGGAGAGCGGGTGAACTAAACTGTTTTGTATTCCAAGTGTACCCAAAGCCATTCACATAAATAGATTCTTGTTGAATAAATGAAAACATATTCATGTGAACGTTTTTGCCTTAGTGAACACCTAAGTGAGAGTATTTCCTCTGAAATTATAAGAATACTAAAAATCATTTGGAAAAAAGACTAAAAAATATTACACAAACATAATTATCAGTGTTGTAATTAGGTAGTAGAATAATTCTATTAATATTTTTATGCTGTGTTAAAAGGTAATGAATGAGGCTGTGTGTGTGTTAGTATACTCTTTTGCCTGCTATGTACTCTTCTAAGCCCTATGGATACACTCACTTAGATCTCACAATAATCCTATCAGAGCAGTAGTAGTAATATCCCTTTCTGCAGATGAGGAGAGTGAGGCTTCAAGAGATTCATTAACCTGTCCATGACCACAGGTGGCAGGGCAGAATTTGATGCAGGTCGACCTGCCTCCAAAGCCTGCATCCTGGAGCCCACACACGTGAAAGATTCTGCTTATTGTACAGATATCTCCAAACAGGCGTTTTGTGCCATGCAACTCATCACCTGGTCCTACTGACGCTACATCTTTAAGATCTACCACTTTCCTTTTTTTCTACCACTGTCCCCAGGCAAGGTTTCCTAATTTCACACCTAGCTGTTGTCTCCCCTCTCCAATTCACCCTGCATATTCTCACCAGCCATCTTTGAGATAGTTGCTGGTTGCTCCTATCTTCCCCATTCTTAAAAATCCTTCAGTGGCATCCACAGTTTATAGAGAATAAAATGTGTGGTCTGTAGCATGAAATTCATGGCTTTCACCCTCTCTGCCAGCTCAAGTTTTCAAGTCCATTTCCTCCCTCTCTTCCTCCTCTCTCCTTTCCTCCTCTCACTCCATAAATAGGTAGTGGTGCCCATACTCTGGACCACTTATGATTTCTGTAACATGGCTTTGCTCCTGCTATCATTTTTCTCCAGAATTCTCTTCCCCACCCACTCCACTGTCCTCTGTGCCTGTGGAAACCCATTCAAATACCACTTCTCCAGCCTTCTTCCAGGAGTCATCCATTTAATTACTGTAGCTCTTGACCTACAACCTCTCCTTATAACATGCCTTGTACCACAGAAGGTTGAGTACATCTGTATCCCACAGATGGAATGCTCCCCCCTCAGGGCAACAACTGGCAAATGTGGGGGCTGTTCAGTGCCAAGCACAGTACCTCATACAGGTCACAGAATACAAATAGACACAATATGAGTGAATAAATTGTTCACTTTTGACATAAATTTATTTTCAGAATAGGTGCAAACTGTGTCCTCAGAAGTATTCCACAATAAAGAAAAAGGAGAACTGTTTTATTGTTCATTGATTTGTCTGTTTTACATAAGTTCTTAAGCATACAAAGAATGAAAATGCCAATGCCTTCACTTAACACCACAAAAAAGTCCCATGAATGAGATACAGTCCTCAAGTCAATTAAATCAATTTTTGTCCTATAAGCAATGCCCTCCCCTCCCTTCCTCCCACTCTACAGAAGCAGATTATAGAAATGCTCCTTAGACCGTGGACCTCTGCCCCACCCTCTGCCGGGGGCAGGATTGACAAAGTAATTCTCTCCATCAGCTGAAATTACAATTCACAAAATTAGGACAAATGGTCCCCACCCTACAATTGTTTACCATCCAATTAACCAGCTGGGTGAAACTTTGTATCATAAAAAACATTAGAAGTAAGGTAAATCAAACACCAGACAATCTCAAAAAATTTTTTGAGCCATTGGTTGTGATACGATTTGTAGGAAAGCAGTTTCTAGGCAAGGGTGTGCTGTACTTCGTGCAATATGAATTTAAGTTTCGGATGTTCAGCATGCAGCAGGGTGTTGCTACTGCAAACACCATATACAACTGGCCTAGGCATTTCACAGGATAAAGTTTAAGGTTCACATCTCTAAGCGAGCAGCTGTTTTTTTTTCTGGCAAGAACATTCTAAGGAGTCTCTTTCTTTCTTAAATGTTTGGACCACCCAGAAGGTGGATCTACTATCACAGCCAAGTTACAGATGGTTTGTTTTCATAAATGGTCCAATTTGGAATAAAGCACAAGCCTCTTTTGTGTACACGATGTAAAACTACTGTACACATCTCATGCCACTATGTCCCTTCCCACTCAGTTCCTCTTCCCTCCTTTCTATACAGACCACACCCAGGATCAAGATCACTGTAACCGAGAATGCTATATATGGACTTGGGTACCAACATAGAAAATGTTAGTGTATTCTTAAGTTTTGTAGGCTTTAACACTGAATAGTACTTTAATATAAACTATATTTGAAATTTGAACTTTTAGAAAGAAATGTTTACAGTTGAATACAGTCTTTTTCCAGGTAGCCCTCTGTATCCTTGAGGGATTGGTTCCAGGACGCCCACTCCTCTATGCCCCCAACCCCCCCCAATGATACCAAAACCCCAGGATGCTCAAGTCTCTTATATAAAATGGTATTTGCATATAAACTAGGTACATCCTCCCCTATACTTTAAATCATCTCTAGATTATTTCTAATACCTAACGCAATGTAAATGCTATGTAAATAGTTGCCAGCATGTGGCAAGTTCAAGTTTTGCTTTTTGGAACTCCCTGGAATTTTTTTTCAAATATTTTCAACCCTTGGTTGGTTGAATCCTGGATGTGGAACCCACGGATTCAGAGGGGTGACTGTACTTAATTGTGTTTTGACAAAGATGTGTCTGCATGGAAGCGATGGTTCATCTGTTCCCAACATTCATACATCCCACAAGTACCTACTAAGAGCAGAAGGTATTGTATGTGGAAGGCACTGTGCGGGATACAGTCATCACTTAATGGGTTTCTACTCCCCTGAGAAGTTCATGTATCAGCAGAAGAGACATGAACACAAATGACCATGATACAACTTGTCCAGGATTCCATGAAAAAAGTATGGCTAAAGAGATGGGCGGAGTCAGGGGAGAGAGAGTGCCTGCAGGGGTGGCATTTTGGGATAGCAGAGGAGCTTGAGCTATAGAGTTAGACAGACCCACGAGGAATTTCAAATTTTCACTGGATGTGTGACCCTAAGCAAGTTTCTTATACTTTCTGAGCAACAGTTTTCTCATCTTAAAAGATACCAATACCAACAGTATAACAACACCATAATAGTTCTCACCTGTGGCTGCACATTAGCCTAACCCAGATAAGTTGAAAATACCCATGCCCAGGTGCTACTTGCAGCGATTCTGATTGAACTAGAAATGTAGACTGCAGCTACGTGCTGGAGGGCTTTTGATGCCAGGTGAGTTACTGAAGTTTATTTGCAGGCAATGGAGAACAACTGAACAATGGGATTTCTCATTATTTAGATCCACGCCCCACAGGACAGCCCTTCCGTATATACTTGTCTTGCTCCATAACTATTTCAACCATTTTTATTCTTAATATAGAAATCCCACCAGGGCGATATTCTGGACTTCCCTCGTGTTTCCCACAGTTAATAGGACATTGGTAGATGCTTTACCTGTGATTTAAGTTAGTATTTTCCAAATAAACCCAAGTAATAGGTTGATGTGAAAAACAGAAATCATCTTAAGGGACTTGTTAAAAACACAAATTCCCTAGTTCCTCTGGTGCAGCTTCTGTTTCGTGATTCCAGGCATCTGGATTGGACTGGAATCTTTATGTTAAGCAAAGATGCTCGGTGACCCTTCTAATGAGACAAGTTAGAAAACACGTGCTAAGTGATTGACAGCAGTACTATTTCCAATGATCTCTCGAATGCTTTTGACATTTGAGACCCTAATGAAACTGAAAAATGAAGAATCCACTGAAAAACTCTTGGCCTCATTTTAGCTCTCTCTTCTCATCATTTGGGAAAACGTTAAAAATAAACTGTGAGCAATAATATAAAGTAATATAAATAAACTGCAAAGAAATAATATAAAGTCATGCTGGAAAATAATACATTCTTATGATTAAACAGATAGTCTACCTTACTAAAACCAGGCCAGTTTAGTGGTCATTTGCTGATCACTATCCTCCCTGAACTTGAGAACTAAGAAGTGAAGGATCATGTTTTCTCCTTGTCTCTCATCCATTTCTCTACAGATTCTTTTCTTTCTTATCAACTCCTAATGTGGAGGTCCCAGGACATCAATCGCCAGGTTGAACGCAAAGTCAGAAGTTGGTTCTGGCATCACTATCGACCACTTTTCCTATATAACTAATGAAACCGCTGGTGACATAGCTGTACAACTGCAACCACCTTAGTGAGAAGCCACAGGTTCTCTGAAAAAGAGAAGCAGCCTTCTTTGTCCAGACTATCTTAGAGTTGTAATGATGAGAGTTATTAGAAAGAGCTTTGCAAATGTAATATTTTGCATAAATATAAAATAGTTATTAACTTCCATATTAACATTGTTAATAACATTTAGTAATATTCAGTATCTAAGTTCAGCATCCCAGATATCTCCGTTTAAAATTTATATAGACAGATACATACAACCCTACCTTCCACTCATCTGAACCAGAGCTAAGAAATAATGTTAGGCTCTTCTAAACCTAGATCGAGTATTATATATAAACCAAATTAAAGTATATTAGAAAAGCTAGGTGAGGCTTTAAAAGCAAACACATTGAGCCATGCTTTCTCATGTTTTAACTCAAAGAAAAGCATTTTGGTCTTAGAAGTTTAAAAATAGATGGTACTGATTTTGATGAACTATAGCTAGAGAAAATTAAAAGTTTGAGGTTATTTTTAGCACTGCAAGTCACACTGGGGATGGAAACTTTTATTCTTCTAACAGTTCTGAGTGTGGGAGAATTTCTAAATGGAAAAACATCTATGAAATGCCTCCTAAAAGCTGAGATGTAATAATCTTCAGTTGTCTTCACCCAGCCCCCATCATCTGTCCCTTCTGGAAATTATCACGATTGCTACAGTGAGGTGATCACAGACATGAAATGAGTACAATAAACATTTTAGTGATGAGACTGAAGATCTAGGACCCATGAGAATTTGTCATTTTAGCAATTTTATTCATTTATATGAATCTTGGATCTCTCTTAGAGCCACAGAGTTAAATCGAATCGATGACTAGATTAAGCAGAGACGAAAAATGAATTAATGACTGATCCTCAAGTTAAACGTTAGGAATGATCTAGTTTATTCCTGGAGCAGTTTGAGGTTTAAGTCAAGTTCTACATATTATTCTGATCTAAACAGTGGGAACTTGCAAAAGGAACAATGACAGGTTGACATTAATAGCCGTAATCTTTGGGTATATAAGGACTAGTTATTTTTGTTTCACAAGTTCTGATTTAAATGTCCATTTCATTCATTTTTCAAGTAATTATCCATCAATTCCAAACACTGAGTATACACTGTGAAGCATTAGGAATATACATAATATTATAGATATCCTCAAGAACTTCCAGTTGGGAAAACAGACACTACACAAGTAAATAAACAAACATGAAAGTACAAACTGTCTTCATAAAGGAAAACAACAGGGTGTAACAGTGGAGAATGATGGGGAGGGGGCTGGAGAAACTACGTCAGATGTCTGGGGAGGTCTCTCTGAGAACATGACATTTAAGCCTAAACCAAAAGGAGGAGAAGAAGCAACCGGGTGAAGAGTCGGGGGAAGCATTTCAGGAGCAAGTTAACAGTGTGCACAAAGCCCAGAAGAGGGTGCAAGCTTGGCCTATTTGAGGAATTAAAAGGAAATCGGACTAGCTGTAGAGCAGCGGATTGGGAGGGGCGGAGGAGCGAGAATGGTGTGAGATGATGTTAGAGAAGTAGGCAGGGTGAGACCGGGTGAGGACTATTACGCAGTTGTAAATAGTTGGGATTTACCCAGAAAAACTGGGAGTAGGTATACCCATCAAAACAATCATCGCCTTTAACTGTATACTCAACATGTTTTTGTTGAAATAATTTGAAATATCTGAAATAATTTCAGATATGCCACTTTCTAAACATTTAACAACCATATTTTTCTCATATCATTTCTCATATCATTTCCCCCCTTATCATTTCTCATATCATTCCCCACCTCCCCTCCAAAAAAGAAACCCACGTGGATTTCTCGTACACTGCATAAGGTTAAATCTTGCTTTTTTTTTTTTTACCTAGTTTGACAAACTCTGCTAAAAAACAGAACGTGATGTGTTTTTAGGCCATTTACATATAATGTAATTACTGGTATGGTTTAATTAAAAGCTACCATCTTGTTAGTTGTTTTCTATTTGTTCCATCTGTTCTTCATTCATGGAGAAGAGACTGTGAGTAGATACAAACTTCTCTTGTATCTGTGGTTCCCACGGGTTCTAGACTCTCAATGCTTAACTCATACTTGGCCTTTAGCAATTTGTTCATAATTTTAGCTAAACTCTTCTTAACAAATAGTGCATTTGGCCCCATCTTCCTCCATGCTCTGGTACAGGTGAGCCCATGCTTGTCTTTCCTTGGAGACTCCCGTCTTCCCTTAGATTCCAAGCTAGTTGGTTGCCCTGCAACTTCAGCTCTCTGAAGAGTCCACGAAAAGTCATAATTTTGCATATTATTTGGCTTCTTCTTGTTAATACAAGAGTGATTCTCTTTCCAGCTTTCTGTATCCCAGGTGCATTATAGGGATGCTAAAGTAGTTTCAGTTCAAATATTAAGGCTCCCCAGATGTAGTAAAGTTCTATTCCCAAATAGAGAGTTCTGGGTGACAAAAAATCCTAAGAAACAAATTATTTTCTTTAAAGCAAAGAAAATATGATCCGAACAGGGAGTTATGGAAGATATTTTAAAAGAGAATCAGAGATGTCATGATGGAGGAAATGTGGTTAGTAAGAAACAAAATTATTTCACATAATGGGAAAATAGAAATAGCACAACTGATCAATTAAGAGTTATTTTAAGTGAGATTTAATATGTCCTGCCCAGTGAAGCATCTAAAATGTTACCAAGGTGAAATATAAACGTTGGGCACAAAACTCAAGATGCTGCAGGGTGTTGATTTTAAATGTGCGATGATTTCTTCCAGATTACTCCAGGAAGCAAGGCGGCAGCTGCCAACCTGTGTCCCGGAGATGTCATCCTGGCTATTGATGGCTTCGGTACTGAGTCCATGACTCATGCTGATGCACAGGACAGGATTAAAGCAGCAGCACACCATCTGTGTCTCAAAATTGACAGGTGCTCTTTAATTAATGGTGTTAAAATTTGATCTGTTTTGCAGAAGAACCTGAACCAGAAGTATAAATGATTTCATCTTCCCAGTGAGAAGGAGTATCGAGGACCCAGAATTTTGACTGGCTTTTTTTTAACGTATCAGCCACTTTGGTCTGTTCTTCACTGAAGTCAGTCAATCTAGTGGCTGTTAACAAAGGATTTCTAAAAGAATCCTCTGGAATGTCAGAATAATGAAAGAGGCTAAAATAACTTTTTTCCTGTACTAACGCAGTTAGTTGACCATGAAAATTGAACCATTTAAGGTATTGGCCGCATAAACACCGAACAGCATGTCCAGTTATACTGCTATTCTAAACACGGTAGAGAACATGGAGTGGAATTTAGAGATGCTCCTAAAAGAATCTCGTGCTTGCCAAGATATGATCATGTTAAAATCTGGTTGCTAATATCCTGTATGCTATTGGCTGTTTTGTACTGAATTCAGCCCAGAAGAATCCCACAAGGTACATGAAGGTTTTAGACAATGAGACATTTCTGACCAAAAACAACATTAGGAAATTGATCTATTGCCATCAGACTCGTGATCTGAAACTGAATTGAGAAAATAATGATTTGTTATAGTGGTCGTTAGCATGTGTGTTTATCCTCTTGCTGTTGTATTCACACTTTTCCCTGCTGTGGTCCAAAGGCACAATCAGTCAGCCAATCTGTCATTTCACGAGGTGAAATTGACTCTTTCCCTATCTATGCATAACCTGTGTTCCTGCCAAGCACATAGTCCCGTAGGAGCCACATGATCCCAAGTAGATACATGAGAAGCGTTGGACAAAGCACATTTCCTTGATGCCAACAGCAAATCCACCTGGCAAATCATTCACTGCCTCCTGTGGTGCCCCAGGTAGGACAGGAAGGAAGTTGAGGAGATCTAGGGATCTAGTTTGTCCTGTGGTCATCTGCAGGGTGTGCCTCCAGAATCTCCCTGTCCTGTACTGCTTCCCACATACACTGGAGACCCACTTTCTCCAGACACTGTACAATGTCCTCGCCTTAGTAAAGGTTGCTACAATCAAATCCCATAGGCTGGGTGGCTTAAGCAACAAACATTTACTTCTCATAGTTATGGAGGCTGGAAGTCCAAGGTCAGGGAGCCAGCATGGTCGGGTTCTCGGTGAGAGCCCGCTTCCTGGTCATGTCCTCACGTGGCCTTCTTTGGTGCATTCACACAGAGAGGGAAGAGACCTCATGCCTCTTCTTTTCATAAGGTCACTAATCCCACCATGAGAGCCCTACTCTAATGATTTAATCTAACCCTAGTTACCTCCCAAAGACCCCACCTCCAAAGGCCATCACACTGGGGATTAGGATTTCAACATTTGAACCTGGGGTGTGGGGTGAGGACACAAACATTCAGTCCACGGCAGTCCTCCAAGCAATTGTGATCCATTCAAGTCTTCCCAGAAGTACACTAAAAACATAAGACTAATTCACTAAGACAATACAGGATAATGAGCAAGGAATATTGCTTTTGCTCAAAGTATCAAGGGTTGTTGGTATTTTCAGAAACATAGGAAATTAAAGTATACTAAAACTAGAAGTACCATTAGAATTTGCGGTTTACAAACGTTGTTTTTATTTACAGGGCGGAAACTCGCTTATGGTCTCCACAGGTAACTGAAGATGGAAAGGCTCATCCTTTCAAAATCAACTTAGAATCAGAACCACAGGTATGAATTTTGGAGTAAATAATGTTCACATTATGTTTCCTTTTAAATGATGTGGATACCTTCCAAGAGGGAAAAGTGGCAAATATTTAAAAAACTGGAATAAGCCACCTGATGAAGTGGTTGTCTTTACTCTCCGAGATTAATTTATATTATCCGTGTCTTCTTACATTAAGAAAGAAAGAGAAGTATGCCTAGGCAAACACCTTGTTAAAAGACAAATATGTTCTCATGAGGAAAAAGTCAGCTATATCTGTGTATAGTCCACTTACTTTTTCATTTTTTATGATGAGCATCTGCCAAATGACCATGAGGTAATCCAAGAAATTTAAGATGTTAACACAAAGCAAAACAAAAATAGGGTCAACCATTTGAAACAGGTGTCTCTAATCTTATAGTTATTGTGAACTTCAATTCCTCAAGGTCTTCACCCAGCTCTTATGTTACATCCTTCTTTAATTATCAGTTCTGGCATTCTATAATTAAGTTTACTCTAGGAGAAGAGTTTTGCGTTATGTAATCATGATGATATGCTGCCTGGGCTGCTGAATTACAAAAGATAAAGGATTTTCCCTTCAGGCAACTCTATATAATGAGCTAAATTAATCTAATAATCTGATGCTTATCCATGTCTACTTTCAAAACCTCCAAAAAACTGCAATTAAACCAACCCTCAATTGTGCTATATGGGAAATGTAATCAAGAAAAGGATTTTAGAACCTCTGCTTGGTCAGCAGCTCCCCAAGTTTAATGAGACAGAGATATATAAATCAAATATCCCTTTTTAAACAAGTATCCCTACTAAACTGATTAGATATTCCCAAAGTGTAGTTTTTCTATATATCTAATGAAAACGAACTGAAAGTATATTTATAATCTATGCTTCAGCAAGATTTCCCCTTTCAGGACCATCAACTCCTGAATTTGTCCTTCAAGTTTTCCATTTACCACCATAAGCCCCCATTCATTTTACTCTTGGTAAAAACGTGGAGAGTCCATATGTACATGTGTCTCATAGAGCTTCTAAAGATTTAAATAAAATAATATAGAAAAAGAACTTGGCACAGTGAACTGCTCTCAGAGATGTTCAGTTAAGTGGGTGCTCTCATTATCGCTGGGCATGACACCCCTCCCACCAGCCTGTGACCAGAAGGCCTCCTGGCCTTTCTTGACAGTGAGATAGAAGGCGGCGCAGAGCTCCCTGGAGACCCGGAATGTCTTCCTCATCAGTATCCAAGGGTCATTACAAACTACTTTGGATTAAAACCTTATTTTCAGTTAAAATAAAACCCCCACCCCAACCCCAGGAGAAAAAAACATACTAAGTAGTCTAACTTTTAGAGGGAATGAGTTTGTTAGATCCTTGTCCTAGACTTTGATTGGAGGGAAGGTAGAGCCTGAGCCTAAAAATCACTAAAAGCAAAAGGAGGATAAAACAGGCCCCAAAGGGAGTGAGCAGGATATGGAATATTCAAGAAGGCGGAACCGGTCTGTCTATTCTCCTTACTCTGAGTCCCCCAGGCATGGCACACAGCAGGTGCTCACTAAATAGCTGACAAGTGAATGAAAGGAACTGGAGGCCCTAAAGATAAACTTCATTCGAACACCACAGTCCTGGGAACCAACTCTCAGACTGGTGTTCTACTGCCACCCCCAGGGGCTGCACGCGAGGCAAAGAAATCACGAAAGCTGAGGGGGATATTTAGGTCAGGTAAGAGTGCCGCTCTTCAGGGTAGGTGAGTAAAAGGTAAAATGGACGAGACAGGTAATCAATGTGGTGAGAAGCGCTCTGCATGCTGATGGTGGCTTACCCCAACATCCAAGGTGGGTGGGTGAATAATGTCTCTAATCGACATCTTCCTGATAGAAGAAAGACTGCAAGAAGGAATAAGAACAAAGTTCTCCAGGCAGAGCTGTCACCTGTAGACAGCCCTTGGCAGGAATGCCCAAGCCTACCTGCCTCCTGAAACCCTCAGTAACTCATCATTTAAGAGGCAACACACGAGAAAGAGATCACGTGGTGCTTTAAAAGACAGAAAAGGGAAATTTAAGGCTCACGTACACGCATATATTGACCTCCCCAACCTCTCATCATCACTAGGACAAACCACACAGAATTCTGAGTTTCCTTTTTCCATATAGAGCAGCGGTCCCCAACCTTTTTGGCACCAGGGACCAGTTTCGTGGAAGACAATTTTTCCATGGACGGCGGGGGCGGGGGGGATGCTTCAGACGGTAATGCGAGCGATGGGGAGCGTCAGATGAAGCTTCGCGCACGTCCGCCGCTCACCTCCTGCTGTGCGGCCCGGTTCCTAACAGGTACTGGTCGGTGGCCTGGGGACTGGGGACCCCTGATATAGAGTACACATCCAAAATTGTACTGCACCCTTTTGCACATTTCCATTCACAATTTCTCCTAATTTTTGAAACCCGGTTTCATCAATACAAGATGCTAAGATATGGGACCAACTACACATATTTGACCAAAGTACCAAATCTCCAGTGATCCCTGATCATGTTGCAGCGCCCACTCTGGCATGTGGGTGACTCAGCAAGTATGTATTTTATTAAGCACAGGGTGAGCTTAGAGCACGCATGATTGGAGCCTGTGTTTTGCTAACATCTCTCCAGAATTGGAGTTTTCAAGGCAATTGTCTGAGCTTTACTCTAGAAGAGGCCCCTTTTGCAGATCTAGGAGTATTAATTTATGACTATGGTTATTCTAAGAATTAATTTTAAAAGATAATCCAGATCTTAAATACTCTGGCCTCTTGTCAATCATTTATTAGCCCATGTGTCCTGAATTTTGGGGTCAGACAGTATGGATATTTATGATACTGCAAAGGGGGAAAAGATAAAGAATGAGATAGGTTTAAAAAAAAAAGGTGAGGATTGGGTGAAGAGCTACAGAAGTCAGTCAGATGGAGCTTTTGAACATTCCATTAGTTTGAGTCATGACTAATTTCTTACTTGCACCCTCTCCAAGAGGTGGGTGTTTGAAGGGCTCAGAGATAGGGACCATTTCAGTTCTTCCCCTAAAGGACCAAAATATTCCTGCCCCTTACGAACCTCAGGCCAGATTTATGCATGACCAGTTCACATAACTTGGCACTTCAGGACATTCCCCGCAAAATATAGCTAAATTTCAGCATAACCTCTCCTATCTGAAAATCCTATAGTACAAACTAGAACAAACTGCACTGATAAATATCAAACAGTGAATTTAACTTGTAGACTGAGATTGGAGAAAGGCTAAACTGTGGTTATGTTTGTATTCTTTTTTTTTTTTTAATTAATACAAAGCTATGCAAAGAGATGTCTTTTCTTTCTACAAATAAAGCAACCCCTTCTGGACAACAAAGGTGTGTCAGTCTGAAAAAAAAATACCGTTAAATGTTTAAAATGCCATCGTATATGAGGGGATTCCCTGGCACTCCAGTGGTTAGGACTCCGCGCTCTCACAGCCAAGGGCCCGGGTTCAATCCCTGGTCAGGAAACTAGGACCCCACAAGCCACGCGGTGCGGCCAAAAAATAAATAAATAAAATAAAGTAAAATAAAATAAAATGCCATCTTATATGAATAGTAAAATGCCATTGAGCGATACAATATTTGAGCTCTTGTTTCTCAACCCAAGTCAAACTTCTATTGTAAATTATCCGACCTCTGCTATTGGACTTAAATACTATTTTTCATTTTAAAAGCAATATATAGTCTTTGGGGAAAAACACCCATTACATCCTACCATCCGAGTACAGCCATAAATAATAAAATGTTAGTGTATTTTTTCCAGTTTTTTTTCCCCTAGGAATAGGTTTAGGCTTTAGGGACTTTTTCTGACACAGTTATAGTAATAATGATACAAAATTTTAATATCTAGATTTTTCCATGTTTCCGTGCTATTATTAAATAGCTAAATTTTGGTTTTATGAATTTAGACTTGAATCTTAGGCTTAAAAGAAACTTTAGAGGTTGTTTAGATCAACCCCCGGCCATTGGATAAACTCCTTCCAGACAGTCCTGAACATGGCCTATGAGCAGGTGCATTTTTCTATACAACGCATTGCTCTAGAGAAAAGGTATGTGCTAGAGTTCTCTGTCCTTCTTCAAAGCTTATATTCTCCAATAAAACATTACCCTCATCTTTGTTTAATATTCGCTGAACAATTCAAAGTTATAATGAAGTTACCACAAGGCAGGAAAGATACTTTTCAGAAATAAAAATGCTGTTTTCTAAATGAGAAAGGATTGTATCCTTTCCATAAAAGATTTGATAATAAAGACATACTATATGCACAATCAAGTGGGGTATGGGTTGAAATTGTCATATTTTCATGAAATAACTTTATTCTACAATGTTTTCATAACTGGACGGCAGCCTATACAAAACAAATTTTCATAAAATCCCCATTTCCCCAAACTCTTCCCCAATGAGATATGGGGAACACTTGAAACAGATCACTGAAGAAAAAATAATTATAAGGGTGGCTTTATTTTTCATTTAAGCAGTGAGCATGAGGAGGGGGGTAGAGATTGTTCATAAATTCCAAACATGATAAAATATCATCATTTACTCAGTGTGGCTTGATCAAATATATGATCACTTGACATAGTTTCCCTCATTTCACAGGCATTTTTTTCTTATAAATAAATAGATCTGTATATTATCACACATGTATCAAACATGTTGTATCTGTTGGAGCTGGTTATTGTCTCAGTTCTCAGACCAAATGTTTATCCAAGTAAGAAACTGAAAGGTGAACTGTCTTTGAATGACATCATTGCTGAGGTCATTTCAAGGATGTGGGAGATTGCTGTCAAGAGGTGCATATTCTCCCAATGGCAGCGGATCTCTGTCAAGTTACTTAGCTTTGATTCTGGCAGCTCTAGCATTCCATTAATTCAGAATATTACTCCTTAATATGAGCTCCTAACATTTAAAAATAATATTTAAAAATCTAATTAACTGCAATGATTATTTGTTGAATTCTTAAGACATAAGAATCATTTAGATGCTTTTGTCTGAGTAGAATAAACACAAGAGCTGGACTCTATTAACTGCTACATAATTTTTTTTACTAGTATTTTCCATTACTAATGATTTTCCAGGAAAATATAAAAAGGAATTAAAGTGGAATAGCAAACTTCCCGTTGGTTTTGTCTTTTGATTCTGTTTGACCATCAACAATGATGTAAGACTTGGATAGAATGTTGCCTCTCTGCGCCATATTTAAATGTTTTGTTTACCTTTAGTGTATACACTTCATTGTGCTTTTTTTGGAATGACTACAGCAGCCCATAAACTAATGCTTTGCAAAAGCTAAATACAAATGTTTGAAGCCTGTATTAGAAACACTTCCTATTATGATCTGAGTGGAAAATAGAGTTTTACTGTTTTATTTTAACAAATTACACTTTTGTGACTTTTGCAATATGTAACTAAAACTGAAAATGGCAAAGAAAAAGCTTGGAGCTAATTAACCTAAGTGCTGCTTTTTGGAAGTACTACTAGAGACTATTATTGCACAAATATTTTCAGAGAAGATGCCTCATTTATAGGACAGTTGCCAACCATGTTTATTTATAATTTTAAGACAGAAGAAATAAGGGCAGAGATTTTTTCCCCCATAAAGCCATCCCATTATTTTTCCTAATTTTTGTAAATTCAATTCTATATACCAAGATCTTTAAGGCATATCACTCTCAGTTTAAAAAAAAACAAAAGCTAAATTCCACAAAGCTTGATTCCTTCAGTACTTCCTGATTCACTCTTTTAATTAACCTGAGAGATTTATAGTCCACCAAAACTAAATTAGGCAATTAGCCTTCCGTCTTCTTTCATATCCAAAAGAGGAGCAAAAGCTTGAATCATGGCCATTGTCATTACTTATGATTATTTGCCATTCACTTTTTTCATGCCATAATAACAGCTAATCATAATGGTTAATCATAAAACACAGCCACTCCAAATTCATTATTAAATCAGCCAAAGCAATCAGATTGTACCAGTATATAAATGTTTGCACACATTTTCACATGTTCTGGGATTCAGCATTTTTCTAAAGCCGTATTCGGTTGTTTCAGTCATTCTGCTAATATCAGCAACTACATTGTCACCCAACCAACTTCTAGGCAGAGAGTCATTATTCTGGAGATAAAACAACTGAATCAATAAGATATTAGTCAATTCAGTCATACTATAGAATCACAGGCTTTGTATTCAACTCAGACCTTTTCAAGTTCAGGAGGCTGTTAAATTTTGCTGCCCAATGTTGATGAGAGAAAAGCTCCTCTTTACCACATCACAGATTTTTAGGTACCATGAGATTTGGGGCACCTGGAGTCAAAGACTCTGCAGGGCTAGTATTTGAAGCTGCACCCCATTTGCCTTGTCATAACGATTTTTTAAGTGGGCTTTGCCAACAGGCCTAGATGGGGGAATAGGGAGTGGGTGTGTGACAACTGCCTGCTCAGGAGAACCAAAAGGAAGCAGTTGCTGCTTGGGTCTCTAAAGGAAGTCATTGGTGTTCTCTGGAATCACCACACAAAACTGTGGTTCCACCCCTAAGAAAGGAATACAATCTCTTTTCTTAAAAGCACCATCCCACACCTTACTCACCTACAATGACAAGAAAAAAAAAAGATACGAATATTACAAGACCTTTTTATTCTTTTAATCAAAACAGTCTCCATTAACCATTTCAAATAATCATAAATGTTTGTGCTGTTTGAGATCTGTGTGAAACACTGGCGGCACAGTCAAAAGTAAAGGAAGTTGATGTGAATGTGTGAGCAAAAATATTGTAAAGACTGATCTTACTAATTCTGCCAAATGAAAAGATTTGGAAAGAGAACCAGCTTGTGTGTATTTCAGCATTCCCTTTTGGTTTTCTTCTGTTGCTTAGAAGAAAAAAAAAATTTAATGAACTTTACAAAATTATAAATCTGTATAAAAACTGGAAAAAGTGATTCCTACATTAGAAGACAGTAATACAGTTTCAGATCATTCAGGCATGTTTCACACCCAGAGTTTAGGAGTGAAGTTTGGTCCTTCTCCCAAAGCAATGAAGTGAAAATCCTTTTGTGAATCATATAAATTAGCTCTCTCTAAATTGCTGACTTAAGTCTTTCTGGGATTAGAGTAAACATGAACGTACAACATGAAATCATCACAATAAAAAGGGAGGGTTTTCTATAAATGTTATTCCTGCTTTCATAAGGAAAGTCTTTTAATTCCTATTATTTTTTTCTAAATTTAAGGTTATATCTTAATGCAAATTAAGAATTTTGTTTGTTGTAGGAATTAAGCAAAAAACTTGGATTAGTTATAATGATTCAGTACAGTTATTCATAAATGCTCACTCCCTTTCTGATTGTTTTATTCTCCCATTTTCTAAAATGGGGGAAATTTTAAGATATTACTAGAAGAGAAAGCATATGTAAGTTCTACTTAAGAAAATGTTAAGTAGAATAATTTTTCTAAGCCAAAAATCTCACTTCCAACACATAGTTTCTGGATTCAAATGAGTCTTATGAGAATTTCTTAAAAGCTCTAGATGTACAAGTCAGTAGGGAGCAGACAAGAGGTTTAATATTCGAATTATTTTATAATATTTCAAATAAGGTCAGTTCTTTTGCACCTGAACATTTGGTGGGTGATTACAGCACATGTAAAGTTCACGGCGAATGCAGTCCTCCTTTAACCTGGCCATTAATCCCGTAGTGGTAAAGAAACCTTGATTAACAAGAGCGATGCTGTTGATTTGCGCGTTAACGGCTTTGCTGTGCATTCTGTGGCTCTGTGTATTTTGTCTGCCATTGTACAGGAATTCAAACCCATTGGTGCCGGGTACAACAGAAGGGCCCAGCCTTTTGTTGCAGCAGCAAACATTGATGACAAAAGACAGGTAGTGAGCGCTTCCTATAACTCACCCATTGGGCTCTATTCAACCAGCAATATACAAGATGCGCTTCACGGGCAGCTGCGGGGGCTCATTCCTAGCTCACCTCAAAGGTAAGTACTCCACTTGGTTTCTGGCCACCATGTTCTTAATGGTGATAGTATGGCTTCTCTTCCTTTCAAAAGTCCAGCTCTTGCTGTTTTATTTTTACTTTCCTGAAGGCACGATCAGATTTTTATCTTAAAGACAAGCATCTAGAACATGGTTCTAATGTTCTGGAGTCCAATCTGCCAGTTCCAGAACATTTAGTGAATAGATGGTTAAAAGGAAGAAATCACTCTGGTTCTATCATCACCCTTCTTAGTCATGTCAATATTTGGTGGTAAATAATCCTTTCTGTATGATTATTGTTCATTTAATTTTATCTAAATATATATATATATATATATATATATATATATATATATATATATATATATATATTAGTCTTCCACTGAGGGACTTTTTTAACCCTTTGTTTTTACAGGATGTGAACTACTTTGAACACAAGCACAATATTCGGCCCAAACCTTTCACAATCCCAGGCCGAAGCAGGTCATAAAGCTTTAAGATTGTGAAGTTTGGAGTGCATGCATCTTTAATAAATCCTACTAATCACCAAGACACATAACTCTTAGGTGTTTGGAGTGACTTTTCTCATTTTGAAGCTTATTTCAAAAGCAAAAGAAACAAATTCACTTAGCAGAGAAGAGAATAAATATTGACCAGATTATAGAGCTGTGAAATATTATGCAATCCCTGTGTGTATTTATAACTGCTGTTCTGAGGATCCCATCCAGAACACAGTGACCTTTTGAGGCAGGCAGACATACCCTATCCCAGGGCAGGAAGCCCCAGTCAGCAGGAACAAAAATGAAAACCAGCCCCTGGTCAGGAGTAAGGAAGCCCGTAAGGCAAACGTGGAAAGGCTGGTGTAGCTTTCCATGTTTGACAGTCTCTGATCATCTCATCTCAGCACCTAATTCACATTGCACCATCAGAGCCCAGTGGGTAACCCCACTCATTCTAGCTCTTACATAAAAATAAATTTGCATTCTTATGGATACTTGCAAAGGAAGAGAAGCCACTTGAAAAGGAACTTTTCCACTTGGGGAAAATAAGTATAAAGAAAGAAAGAGTTGGAGCCAGAGGATTTACTGGGTTACCCTCATGGATAACTGTGCACACATTGGAATAAAAATGAGCAAGATCTCTTCTTGTCTGTCAGTTAGAGCAACAGATCATCTTCAGATGATCCTTTTCAAATCTTCTCTAGAAACTGAATTCCAACCTACGAGGAAAGAAATCAATGCCCTGTCTTGCCACATCAGGAAATAGTGACTTCGGGAAACCTCAAACCCAAACACATTCCTCTGACCTCAGCTACATCCATCAGCCCAGAGGAAGGAAGTTGGGGGTTAGGCTGGATCAATCCTAACAGGTTAGGATCATTGAATAATGATCTACATCAGGTGTCACTAATAGGGGTCCATAGGTGGAGTCAATTGACAATGTTTTATTTAACCCTCCCGTTTTTAAAAATACTGAATTTAAGTTTAAGATGGAACATCTACTCTCTATCTTGCCAAAATGCCCATCATGCCTAAGCGTATGATACCTGGCCCATTTTCATGTATGTGTGACCCTCCTGGCCCCTGGAGACATCTGAGTTTATGATGCCTGCTGTGGATGGTCAGTCATCATTTGATATATGATTTCCGTGTGCAGACCTTTCCATAAGCTACAGTCAGGGCCAGAGGATTACCTCAAAATAAGTCAGACAATTTTGTGATATCAGACTCAGAAAGAAGGAGTGGAGTAAAAGAGCAGGAGAAAGATGCTAAAAAGGCAATGACTACCAAATACATCTGCCCCCACTACATATTATATCCCCAGCACCTAGAAAAGGGGCTGGGACGGAGTACATGCTCAACAAATGTTCATTAGGTAAAGGAACAAAAGCCCAAGAGGACCTAATCAGACTGCCTGAGTAGCAAGAAGAATCAGGAGCTGTTACCCTTCCCTCATACTGGCAACTCTGAACAATCCTTTTTTTGCTTCTCTTAGTTTTTGCCTCCTTCATATTCCATTTTCCTCTGTATCTTTTCTCTATTTCTCCACATTCAACAGCTTCCCAACCCCACTCTAAATAACATTAAAAAAACTGGATTAAAAGTTAAAATGCTCTTTTACTATTGAATAAATATATACATAATATATACATCTTCCCAGAGAAGCAGAGTAAAATGGATATACTTGCATTCTTTTGAGCTTAGCATAATGGTAAGCTCACTAACTTGAGCTATAGGACTCCACGAGGCTCAAATAAAATGATACATTAGAGTAACACAGATCTTGCTTTTGCTGAAGACCAATAACATTTAATTTTATAAAAATTCAGGGAAAGTCAAGGAGATTCGGGTATGTAATGCCCTTCTTTTACATTTTCATTTTAATTCAAACATGGTGATAATAACAAGCCACTCATAATTCTGTCATTGTAAGCTGGTGCCTTTCAATCTAGCTAAATTTGGAAGAGGGGAGTGGAAAAACAGAGATGAGAGGATCTGCTTAAAAAACAGGTACCAGTACACAAATTTTAAAAAAATTATAAAAATGCTTCTATTATCCTTCCTTTCTTCCTGTGCCCCCTCACTGTTTGCTCTAGTTTCTGAATTTCTTGTTCTTACCAAATGATTCTTCATCAAGGTGGAATTTTGAGTGGCTACTTACCAAGCAATAACTACACCATTAATAAACAACTTTTGAATCAGAAGTAAGTTGGAGATGCTAATATATTCATTTCCCTGGGTCTTACTATCAGTTAGGGTTCTTTCAATGGTTTCATCCTAATTGAAGCATATTAAAAGACCAGTATTTTCATATGAAAATATGTAAATGTTTAAAGCCACAGCTATCATTAAAAATACATATAAGGCTAGATCCAAATGATAAAATACAATCTGGTGAATGGTTTTTGGACAAGTCGCTTCTGGAAGCATGTCCCCAAAAGTCTATATACACACCAGGGAAGTCAGTTCTCTGTCTAATGATCCATCCAGGTGTATGATAGTAATTGAGTATATCATCAACCTTACACGTTGCCAAGCCAGTAAGTCAATGTCAAGAAATCTCAATGGTATCTACCTTTCCAGGTCACAGGAATAGGTCATGGTGACCCATGATGATCTCCACAGTGACTAGAGTCCATGAAAACTATTTTATTTAAAGCGTCAGTTCAAGAGCTCTTTTAAAATTGTCCCAGAAATTTATAAAAAGATAATTGTTTTTTGCTTAGGGTTTATTTCCTATCTATTCAATAGACACGGGCCCCTAAATAGAACGATAAAGAAACTAGGAAATAGAAGACACAGTCTCTGCTTAAATAAAGTTATATACACAAGCATGCATGTGTATAAGAACACTAATAACAGAAAAAAATGTAATACTAATTACAACTGTAAAATAAGGTATATCTGTAAGTTCTGAGTTGACCATAGTTTACTTCTCCACTATCTAGCACCATGCCTGGCACACAGTAAGGTCGTGTAGTTATAAATCCTTGTTCAAAAGGTCCACTATTTTAAGCCCAAGTCTCCCAATATTGAAACTCAGTGTTTCAAATCCCTAAATTACAATTTAACAAGCTTCATTATACTGAGGTCAAATCAATACGATCCTGACTAAACTGCACTATAACTGAAATGTTATTTCTATTCTTTTACCAACTGAAGTCAATTTCAGCAGAGTGTTGAGCCTATGAAAATGGTGAATAAACCATTTGACATTTTTGTATGTGATCAACCAATTTACTGATTAAGTTTCAAACAAGTTCTCAGTAGTCGGGAAGTGAAGGAGCAAGTTCATATATACCTGCCCCATTCAGTCTCTGCAGGTGGTTGAACTGGGTAACACAACACAACAAAAAATTTTAATTCATCTAGTGACATGGGTTGCCCAGACTATCCAGGCTGCAGCATTGATGAAGCCAGTAAAATCAATGCCCAATATATGCTTTTGGGTTTTGCTCTCTGAACGGGGCTGAGGCTGGCATTAGTAGCCCTAGAGAGTAAATGCAGGTATGCGGCCATACTTGAGCCCTCAGAGGACACTGACTTTCAGGTAAACACACTATATAAATTGTTCTCTGCCTTCAGTTTACAGCGGCACTAACCTGCAGGCATGACTGAAGTTCACATTAATATTACTATTTCTTTTAGCTTTGTCTTAAATGACTGTGCTTAAAAAAACAACAATATATTCCTTTTCTTTAAAAATGCATTTCTCATGCTGCACTTAAAATACATGTAGAGAAATGATTTTTTAGTCATTGGCTTCAGTTATGACTAACCTCCTATCCACAGCAAATTCTATTCATAGAGAATAAGAAATTTCTGTAGTTGTCCTTAAAATTGCATGACTGGCCTTTCTGATGTTTTAATAATGAGTTGCCTTAAATTGTCTTTAAAAGGAAATGAGAACTATGCATGGAAATATATGTGTGCTTCCAAAATTTTACAAGAAATAGCTATGTATAAAAGAAATATATATATCTTAGCTCTAAGTAGCATTCACAGAGTTTGAGATCACCTTATTTCCCCTCTAATCATTCATTTCAAGGTGACAGGCATTTATTGGCTGTTTCTAGAGCCTATATCAAATCACCGAACAATTTTTTAAAGTGTAGTCTTCACAAAATGAAAGAATGAAAGTAGAAAAAGTTAAAATAGTAACAATAAAATATTTACAAAATAGTCTTAAAAAATAATCTCTATCACATAACCTACAAGTTGCCAATTACTATTCAATTAAGGCCCAACTGCATTTCTGAAAATACTTCTTATTTTGAAATGTTTAGCCTAAATATTTGATTGGATCTTCATGCTGCATATTCATATTACTATTTGTGAAGGATCCTTCATTAATATTTTAGTTTTAAAAACTGCAGCTCAGAAATGTAAAAGGATGTCCCGCTAATGTAATTTCCCTGAGCCACTTCCTTTATGCACAGCTCTTTTTACATGAAGCCTTCGCCTTGTAGAACATATTGTCTAGTAGAACAGAGCCAAACAATGCAATATCACCTGTACCTTTTAATTTTGTTAAAACGTTTTTCAATCATGAATTTTTAAATGTCTTCCCTTTTGAAAATAACTTCTAGCCAGAAATAAATATTTTTTTTCATTTGATTTAATTCACCTCTTACTTTTAACTTCTCTGTACTTGTTCTCTGTGTTCTCCTGTCTGGATTTTCTGGTTCCTGTGTCATCTCTGTGTAACGTGGTCATTAACACAGTGGATGCAGTACTCCGTCCGGTATTGACGGTGGCAGTGGACGTAGCACCCCTTCTTCTGTCAGTACTCTTAGTACTATTTACCCAGGTGACTTGAAAGTTGCTGCTAAGATGGCCCCTAACATTCCTTTGGAAATGGAACTTCCTGGTGTGAAGATTATACATGCTCAGTTTAATACACCTATGCAGTTGTACTCAGATGACAATATTATGGAAACACTTCAGGGTCAGGTTTCAACAGCTCTAGGGGAAACACCCTCAATGAGGTAATATGAGTCTTTTTGAACCATTGGCATATTAACTAAACACATGGGCAACGTCAACTTTACTGGTGTCTTGTAACACTGTCTTTTCATTGAAAGAAAGCTTTGTGAAAAGCTTTCAAAAAAAATACTAAGGATTTATTGCAGATATCTAGGCCTAATGATAAGGGCGATTTGAAAAATTAACCAAGTAGAGTTTTATGTGACAGATAGCAATAAACTGAAATCATGGAAGGACCAAATGTATATGTCTTTTGAAAAACTACAGTGTAGTTTACGAATGTCTGGTACAATACTTCTTAAAAGTGATTTAAAATCTGGGATAATCTATGTTTCTCCTTTGGGGGTCAAAAACTGGGAAAGGGATGGGAGGTTCAGAGAGGTTTTAAAAGAGATGATACCTCTTTTTTCTTCTAATGGCATCTTGTGGAGAGTTAATTATTTTTCATTTAAAATTTTTGCCATGAATAAGGGTTTATAAGTGAATATCTCAAGCTACTGCTATAGATATTTAATTTCCATCGATCGCTATTTTGGCTCATTTCTCCTTTAGTATGCGTATTTGTTCAAAGTACTTTTGCCATCAAGCACTTTCAATTAAAAATATTTATTATATGATAAAATCTTATTACTTCTTTCAATATTATAGGGCCATTATGAAGTATGATAATGCTTATGAATGCTATGTAACAATATCCCAAAGATAACTCTTGGGATGAATACAATGTGATAATAATACCATAATGTATTTCAAAGCCATTTGCAAGGAGTTTCAGATATATAAGATGATTATTTCCAAATATGACAATGGTAATAAAAATATGTGCAAATAGCAACTACCTTATCTAGATAATGCAATTAAATGACATAAAATAATAACGCAACTCAGTGCCTGACATCTATTTTTATTGTGGCATTTTTTTATTGTTCATCATGAATGTATCTGTAGAAAGTTTATTAAAATAAAGCTTCTATCATTTTGTAAATGAATTATAATGTGGCTATTTAGTAGCCAACAAAGCTGACTTCTTTGTGAAAGTTGCTACATTATGCACTTTCAAAGACTGACAAGTTGAATTTCTTCAATTTACAAGCAAAATGATACCTTTGTTGTCTACAGGAGTTAACAAAACTAAACCATACACTGTTGGTTTAATATCAGAAATGAATCTGAATTTTACTGACATCTTTATGACTGAGAATAATCAAACTGGGCTCACTCGTGCACTTTCTATCACGTGTATGTTGTCCTTTTTTTTTCTGAGAAAGGTTAATTTTGTTCACATTATAATTATATATCCATCAGATATAAGCATTATTTTTTAAATTACTATTTCCTAACAATCACATTTTAGTTGCCCTCCAAAGGATTCTGCCACATGGAGAAATGCTGATGTGACCCCCAGGTTAATTACTGATATTTTTAAGGCAACCCGTGTGAATTCACATTATATTTTTAGCTATTGATATAACAGAGATTAACTTGAAAATACTGAACCTCTGTCCAGGAGTTGCTGTAAATATAGTGATCACTGCTTGTTGATATCTTGTGGCTTCTTGCACATACACACACTCCTGATGCTGCTTCGCCCACCATTGTGTTGTGTTCCAGTGAACCCACGGCCTCCCCAGTGCCCCCCCAGTCGGAGGTGTACCGGATGCTCCACGACAATCGGAATGAACCGACTCAGCCTCGCCAGTCAGGCTCCTTCAGGGTGCTCCAGGAACTAGTGAACGATGGTGAGCAGTCGTGAACATCTGCTGAAACGTTATTGATAGAGGCTATTGGAAAGAGCAGGGTGGGGGAGGGCAGCAAGCATAATGGGAATGAGAGTCTAAATCCCGATTTTCATCAGTCATCCAATGATTTCTTTGCTGAAAAGGACTCGGGTGGTGCTTGGTTAAGGAAAGGAGCTTCCAGACATATCCAGGTAGCCACCAACTTGGTGATTAAAGGGTGCTGAAGATAAATCCCATCCACAGTAGTCAAGGGCTAGCTCAGCTTATAGATCATAAAATGTTGCAAAATTTCTCAGCCTCCCCCATATTCCAGGGTATCATGATCATCAAAATTTTTAAATAACACTGGAATGAACCCTTACTGTGTTCCAAATCCTGTGCTGAGTGCTTTGCACACATGGTCATTTAATCCTCACAATAACTCAGTGAGGTAGGAGCTATTATTTTCCGTATTTAACAAAAGAGAAAACGAGGCATAGAGAGGGTGGATTTGTACAAAGTCACACAGCAAGTAAGAAACAGAGTTGGGTCTCCAGCCCACTCCTGCTGTCTTCAGAGTTCATACTCTTACCAATGTTTTTCCACTTCCAAAAGATATACTGTCCTTCAGAAGTTGCACAAAAATGCAAAATGCCCCATTAATATAGCCACTATCAAAAAAAAAAAAAAAAGGAAAATGAGTGTTGGTGAGGGTATGAAGAAATGGGGACCCTTGTGCATTGCTGATGGGGAATGTAACATGGTGCAGCCACTGTGAGAAACAGTAAGGTGGTTCCTCAAAAAGTTAAATGTCAAATTGCCATAGGATCCACAATCCCACTGCTACATGTATACTCAGGAGAACTGCAAGCAGGGACTCAAACCAATACTCGTACACCAGCATTCATAGAAGCATTATGCACAACAGCCAGAAGGTGGAAAGAACCTAAACGTCTATCCACACGTGAATGGATATACACAATGTGCTATATCCATAAAGTAGAGTATTATTCAGCCTTAAAAAGGAATGAAAATTCTGATACATGCTGCAACGTGGATGAACCTTGAAAACATTCTGCTAAGTGAAATAAGCCAGAGACATAAGGATAAATATTGTACGATTCCATTTATATGAGGGCCCTAGAATAGGCAAGTCATAGACACAGAAAGCAGAATAGAGGTCACCAGGGTCTGGAAGGAGGGGGGAATGTGGAATTAATGTTTCCTGGATACAGAGTCTCTGTTTTGGATGATGAAAAAGTTCTCAAAATAGATATTGGTGATGGTTGCACAACATTGGGAATATACTTAATGCTACTGAATTACACACTTAAAAATAGATAAGATGGTCGATTTTATGTATATTTTAACCACAGGTAAAAAAAGAAGAATGCAAAATGCTCTCTGCCTCGCTGGGCATTTTGTAACAGCTCCCTGTGACAACAACTACGACAATTTTTAACTAATTTTGTTTTGTAAGGTCCCGTTTCGGAACAAATTATGCTTGAACCAGTCCTGCTTCTTCCTAAATGATATTGTGGGCGCAACTAAGAATTCCTCAGGTTAAAGTGCACACCTTAAAATAGAAGCAAAGTATAAACTGTTGCCAGCTGTTCCCTTGCCATAAATGGAAACACTCTGTTTTTCAGATGACCGTCCTGCTGGAACTCGGAGTGTGAGAGCTCCAGTTACAAAAGTCCCATGCGGTGCTGGCAGCACACAGAAGATGCCACTCTGTGACAAATGTGGGAGTGGCATTGTGTAAGTTTCATTTTCAACCCCAAAATTCATCATAAATCTTGCTGTCAGTTCTCTATTTCTTGTACTTTAAGACTCCGTATATAGAAAAGGTTTTAAGTTTTATGAAAAACAAATTTCTATTCATCGACTTGAAATATAATATCCACACATTTTGACCAGAATTCCTTCGATGTACCCCCAAATTAGCATAGAATGTGAGTCGGATATCTTGACTTATAATTTCAGACATATTCTGGTGAAAAGAAACTGCCCCAGAAGTATATCTAAAAAGCCATTTCCAAGAATAACTTCACTTCAAAAAGCCCTCCCTTTGTTAATGTATATAGTCTTTGAACACTTCCTTTTCTGTATAAACACAGGAAAACAAATATGGGGGTCACCCAGTTATTAATGAAAACACATTATCTTTACGTGCTTTCTTAAGTTGCACAAATATTGAAATATGATTTTTAGACATAGTCAGCTTCCATTTCAAGGCACTTCATGTGTGAATAGCCACACTTGCCAGTTCAAACCTTCAAGTGAACCAGAGCATTTCAGTCTCTCCACTTCATGCCCCATGTGGTCGCCTCTTCCATCCCTTTTTTCTGTTCCTTTGTCATTAGCTCACACACTGAGGCACCATCTGTCCACTTACCCAGGACTCATCCCAGGAGGGCAGTGGGAGATAAGCCTGGTTACAGCACAGAAGGGGCTGTGAGACAGAGAAACAAGCAGGACAGGGAGATGGGAGCAGACAGGACCTCAAAACATACGACAGGTTGTGATGTTACCCGAAGCAATTATTGCCCCCAAGTTGGAATAAACTGCTTTGACGGTAGAGGCCAAGTCCACCCACCAGGGGAAATTCCATCTCTGCCCTTTGATCTGTTCTCTCTGTGTTCCATAGAATAGAGGCTGGACCACCAGGCTAGACAGTAAGCAGAGGGACTTTTAGTCGTGTAGACAACAACCTTGGCCAAAGTCAGAATCCTTTGCAGAGGTGTCTGTTTTATCTGTATCATCTCTCCCTCTTTCAAAGAAACAACGGGGAATGATCATGAAGTAAGGATCCTATCATTTTTCTAAAAAAAAAAAAAAAACCCATTTGAAAAAGATCTGAAAAATATTCACATGTCAACGACAGAGAGACACATGTGAAGGTTTACTATGCTTGTCTTGGCTCTCCCTGACAACTACATCAGTTCCACAGCTGTGCCCAGCTTTGCAGCTATTGTTTCCTGAACATGAAACAGATAACACCTGCCTTATCTGTAGTGCTGTCTGCCTTTGTATCATGTTTCTGGCTTTGTGGGGTTTTTTTTCATGAGGCCTCCTTTTCCCCCAACAGTGGTGCGGTTGTGAAGGCGAGGGACAAGCATCGGCATCCAGAGTGCTTCGTGTGTGCTGACTGTAACCTCAACCTCAAACAAAAGGGCTACTTCTTCGTGGAGGGGGAGCTGTACTGCGAAACCCACGCGCGGGCCCGCATGAGGCCCCCAGAGGGCTACGACACAGTCACTCTTTATCCCAAAGCTTAAGTCTCCGGCAGACGGAACACGCACTCACCCAGGTGCACCCTCACAGGCAGACGTTAACGGCTTGGGGCAGAAGTAGCGCAAAGGGCTGACTCCAAATCTAGAACCAAGCTTTTAGACACTTATCTCATTGTATCCTCAGGAGAAGGAATGGGAGGCAGATGCCTGCGCTAACAGAAACATACATTCAACTGTGTTTCTCTTTGGGGCTAGCAATAACTTAATGAAATTTAGAGCAATAATTTTTATGTCACACTCTATATTTTACATTTATAATATGACCATCAAACATGTAAACATCAAGATTTTAGGGGGAGTCTAATTGCCCTTCCTTAACCAGTTGATTTTGCAATTACAGTACTTACGACAAATGACAATCTTGTATTCTAAGACAGCCTGCAGGTGTCTGTTATCTGTTTTAACTATAATAGTGCATGTCAGGGAGAAATTCCCTAGATCTCTCTAGTTTCATATTCAAACAGTTATACTACTGGATGCAGCATACATAATAAATACATAAAACATTTTAAAAATACCTAACGAAGTGGCACTCAGTGAATTCAGATAAAATCAACATTCCAATGAGAGGGCCCAGTCATATCTCGTCGTGTACACTAACAACTCAGGTATTTTAAGAAAAATGTGGCTTCTTTAGTTTTCATAACTCATTCACTCTTCTGAACCCACAATTTCTGCTGATAGGAGGGGAAATTTTAAATTTGCTAGTTAAAGGTGATGCAGTCTCTTTCAGATTAAAACAGTTTCTGCTGCTTTGAAATAGTCTCTTTCATTTTAAATGTCTCTTTCAGATAAATATACAAAGTCAAGGTTCAGACTCTATCAAGGCTAGTTCTTTATTCTCAAGGCTGACCACCACCACCTTCTCCTTCCCAAGATGGCACCTCCAAGAGGAGACATTTAGGGGACCCCCTGAGGAAGGGAGGGGTCTGCTGGTCTCCTGGGGTCCTGCTTGTATTCTCTGCTGAAATCCATGATTCCACCTGTGCTCTGTTTTCTCAACATAGTTGGGACCAGGCAACAAGCCCACCTCTACCACCACGTCCAAAAGTCTCAGCTCAGCCTTCCCTGGATTCTTGGATCCTTTGCATCTCAGACATGAACCCTATCTGGCCCCTGGCTCTGCTTTGTCACCTTGCCTCTCACTATGGTGGCTCCACGGCAATGCCCCCTTACTTGCATGTCTTACCTACTTCCCATGATCCTCACTGGGGACCCAGGGGAGCTTATGAAACTGTCCTCTCCAAGTACAAACATGGGAACCAGCAGGCTGGGGAGGTGGGGACTGTCTCAAGCCCTCAGTCTCACCACTGTGTCACAAAGTCACCTCTACCCTACTGCAGCTGCTGCCTCTGGGCCTGGAGCAAGAATTCTCCTATTGTCCCAAATGGAAAATAGGGCCCGGGTTGTATTGCTCTGGGGTTCTCCCAAACTTAACTGATTATTTCTGACCCTGACCTGTCTGAGGTTTTGAACCAGTGAGAGGAGCCAGAACACCTGCCTGGCCCCTATGGGCATCTGAGATCAAAACTGGAACCCCTGGGCTTCCCTGGTGGCGCAGTGGTTGAGAGTCCGCCTGCCGATGCAGGGGACATGGGTTCGTGCCCCGGTCCGGGAAGATCCCACATGCCACAGAGCGGCTGGGCCCATGAGCCAAAAAAAAAAAAAAAACAAAACTGGAACCTCTGAACCAAAACACAAATTCACTCACAAAGCTATTCCAATAAAATAGAAAATTCTGCAATCAAAGAAATCAATGTATTCAAATACATTACATTTTTTGTTCAGATGTTATTTTAAAATATTTTTTCTGGTAAGGATATAATCTTAAAAGTTTGGAAGCTAGAGGGCAAATGCATGGTAACTGACTTAGGAAACCTGAGAAAGTTAAAATCCAAAGCAGCAACGGGAGAAAACTGAAAACCAACCCAATTTACTCTCCAGCATTTGAAACAGCATGGGAATTGACAGCACCAGGCATTTCTGGACTAGGGGATAAAGGTAGAGTTATGATAAGGAGGATCACATACAAGCTGTTTGAAAAGCGCTTAATCCCCACTGTGTCTCCTCTCTGCCCCTCCCCCTCACACACCCAAGGCACTTGTCAGTGTAAGTCTGCCTGGTGTTATCTGGAGAAGGTCAAACAGCATCTCTGGAGTCAGGAAGTGCCGTTGAAGGTATGTGTACCACACTAAAAAGAAGTTAGATAAGAATGAAAGACGCATGAGAAGGAAAGTGTAGATTAGACATTATATTGTACATTAATGTACATTTGATGCTGGATATCAGACAATATTTTCCTTAAAATTATATTTTACACATTTTATATGTAGTAGAGTACATAATGAACTTCTTAAGTTCAGATGTTCAATAATGAGGAAAAAAAAGTAGTACAGTTTGAAAAAAAGTAGTAGTATAGTTCTAATCTGAAATTCAGGAAAGATAGGGCTTAAAGCTGATAATTCAGTCTCTGTGACTAAGGCTTGTGAAGCATACTCTAAAATTGCGTGTTCATTATTTTTATTCTTTGACGATTAAATCTAGAAATTTAAACATATAGAGGAATTTATGACAATTAATCAATAGAAATGAATGCAATATAAAAATCGTTTTAAAATATGTAACGTACAGGGTGAAAATAGCAATGTTAAAATGGAAAGGAATTAAAACTTTGTTTAAAAAGCAAACAAATAACAGTATTTCCCCCATACTAGCACTTTGTCCTTCAATAATGAATTCACACCAGGTCTTATATAGGAATTCATGCCATGAACAAAGGATGCCAACTAGTTTTTATTTAGCTCTCAGAATACCATGTCTTCTTAGAAAGCAGAGTAGTCACTGTTTTTATATTTATAAGCTTATTAAAGCTAGCAATGAACAATGAAATGATCCGTGACAGAACTGGGCATCTGTAAACTTTGGACTCATGATTAACTAAATTGCTGTTTTTTCAGAGTAAATGCAGAATACAGTTGCTACACTCTCTACCAATAGGACGACTGTTTGAGTGAAAAACAGTTCTAGTTATCACATACACTTGCACCTGTGTAAGCAAAGGTAAAGCTAATGGCTAATGTGACATGCAAACAGTTTAGATTATCTCTACATAAGCTAATCTAAAGTTTATCCATCACAGGAATATCCCAAGATAGGCAGAATGGAGCTTTGGGGTTCTTGTGCTAACAACTTGAGTTGCAAAAGTTTGTCAAGTTGTCCTTTGAACAGATTTATTTCAGTCCTGGGAAACTACTACTTACAACCATTATTCTGTATTATCCTGTTGTCATGGCCAATGTTTTTTTTTTAAATGCTGTGCCATCTGAATCTTAAGCATAAAAAAAGGAAAATTGGAGACAGATTGAGGGTATTCAGATAATTGAAGTAAATAAACCATTTACCTGATCTACATGACTATTTCAAGATAATCGTCTTAAGCGTCTATTCATGTTGTAGAGTACTCAATAAATATTTAGTTGAGCACCTACCAAGTAAGAGATGTTCAATACTAGGCACAACAAGAAAATGGATTTTTGAATGCGTTGGCTATGTTTACAAATTGACATTTTCAAGCTAATTAGAATGCTTCATGCAACTAAGTTTAAAACAAAGCACCTTGGGCTTCCCTGGTGGCGCAGTGGTTGAGAGTCCGCCTGCCGATGCAGGGGACACGGGTTCGTGCCCCGGTCTGGGAAAATCCCACATGCCGCGGAGCGGCTGGGCCCGTGAGCCATGGCCGTTGGGCCTGCACGTCCGGAGCCTGTGCTCCGCAACGGGAGAGGCCACAACAGCGAGAGGCCCACATACCGCAAAAAAAAAATAAATAAAACAAAGCACCTAGAAGAAGTGGTTGCTTTATCATAATTTCTTTCTTTCAAATTCTGTAGTACTATGATTCATCACTGCTCACATCAGAAGAACATAAAATGAGATATTAACATTATCTTCTGAATTACCTCAAAAGTTTGTCCAAGTATGCAGAGAATGTCTAACAACATGTTTTCCTTCCTCTAAGAATAAGGCATGTCAGCACACCTCAACTTATGAAACACCCAAAGCACAATTCCATTATCCAAAGAATAATACAAGAGCTGCTCTTAAAACCTAATTGCTATCCCTATCAGAAATATTAAGCATATAGATTTAAAATTAAGATACAAAATGCCAAATATTTGTTTGGGTTAAAAATTACTCCATTCATTTATTTATTCAACTATTCATCTGGCGAAGGAGTACACACAAGTCACTATTTCTGTACCAAGAGCAAAATTATGTTGTGAGTTTTGGAACTACCTCTCATGAGACCAAATTCCCATTCCATCTGCTTTTCTGAAGTGGGGGGGGGTTGAAAAACACAGGTGTGTGAATTACTCATCACGTGTATAAATGCCAAAGTGCACGTATATCTGTGGTTCACTAAAACACCAGGGTTATGCTACCAACGTCACATGCAAGAGCCTGCATTGTGGACCATTATGCCACACACAGCTGCACACGCTGCCCTGCCTGCCCCTTCACACATCTGGGCTCCAGATGCTGCTGTCCAAGTTCCCAAAGCTCCCAACCATGACCCTTCCAGAACACTGCTTCACGCTGCAGACGTTCTCAGTCCTCCTCATGAATACCATCCTTGATCCCAATCCTCAGATTAATGCTTGCTCTGCCAGCCAATGGAAAAGGCTAATTCCTGCTAACAAGTACTAATAATTTTCTATTGCCCCTTTTATGACTAATACTTGTGTTTTGCTCTGGAGACAGCCCTTTAATCTAAAGGAATGCCTTCAAGGGTAGGAATTCTAGATATAGAAAAAAAAGTGAGAAAGAGAACTTGAGGAATAGAGTGATGGGCATGATCTGGACCAAGAAGAAGACAGAGGGACTAACAGTCTCTTGGACCTTGGGAAGGTTTGGCCGATCTGTACAGGTGATCTAGAGCTTTCCTCCCTCTGACCAAGGCCAAAGCAATGGGGAATGCAGTTTCTCTGAAACAAGGCACTTAGGTTAGGTAAGTGCTGCGTTTGTGAATCTCACTGAGGGTGCATAGGTGTTTACTGGTTTGAGTAAATTTAGCACTGGGGGGTCTTGTAGCCTCTTCTAGACTGAAGAGTCTTCAACTCAGTTTGCACGATTCTGTGAATATGCTACATATCATAGAATCACACTTCAAATGAGTGAATTATGTGGTATGTGAATTATATCTCAACAATGCTGTTATTTTTAAAAAGAACACTATTAATATAAATATGTATTTGTCACTAATCCATTAGATAGAGTCCTAAGACTAGAAATGCACAAGAGCAAAAGAAACAACATGGGTAGGAATGTTCGTTCTTATTTAGATGCTTCATTTTGATCTTCTGGAAAATGCTTGATCACTGCTGATACAACAGCAATAGCCAGCACTTACATCGCTCTTACTATGTACCAAGCAGGGTCCTAAGTGCTTTAACGATATTAATTCATCCAATCTTAACAGCAGCCCTGTGAGGTGGGTCCTTTTTTTCTTCCCATTTTACAGTTAAGGAAACTGAAACACAAAGAGGTTATCCAAGGTTTCTCCTGTAGTAAATGACGGAGCCAGAATTTGACCGCAGGTGGCCTGGCTTCCAAATCCATGCTCTAGACCACCTCACATTATCTCTGCACAAGAGATTTAGTAGCTTTTAGTTTAAGATGACTATAAGGCTTTCATGGGACAACAAAGCCCTCACTAAGCTTTGTAAAAATTATCACCTAGATTCCATTTCAGTATAACATACTCCAGGTATTAGAGCTTGGTGGTTACAAAAATGAGCTTTGGACACGGTCAGAGCTGAGTTGAAACCAAGCTCTACAATCTCCTAGCTGTAAGGTATAGGGAAATCATGAAATCTCTCCAGACCTCAGTTTCATCAACCATAAAATGAGGACAATAATCCCTACTTTACAGGTTTGTTATAAGGATTAAATCAAGATAATTCGTATCAAAAGATCTAACAAATTTCCTAGCAAGTAATACGTAAGTAAGCATCTAACTATTATGTATACTTTTCACTGTTTAATCCTAGATTCAAAATGGTGGCTTTATTCCTTCTAATTGTTCTTTGGTGTTGGAAATCCGGGTCCAATTACAATGAGCACAACTGTGTCAAATTGGAAGAGTCCCAGAACTAGATTCCTATCCTTGGTGACCCAGGAGAACTGACATTTCACACGAAGACAGATCAGGTTCAGGAAGTCCACTGGAACTTTTCTTCATTTGAGGAGGACAATTTTAAAAGCCTGAGCTCACAAGCAACCTGTCCCCACCAAAGACTCACTGGCAATATTCTACATTATAATCTTATAGCTAGAAAGAAAACTAAGGTCCCTCAATTGCCTACATCTATTTTATTTAGTATATATATTTTTAATTGGATGCTTACAAAATTCTTGACATAACATTGGTCACATTCAAATGTAATTTTTTCCTTACAACTTTGCCAACTAAATATTTTATAGATGAGGAGAAGTTTCAGAGAGTTTAACTTTGGTACAGGACCAAACAAGTAGGGGAAAAAATAGCATTTAACCTCACTAATATTCCCCAGTAATAAGTCATACGGCTTGGAAATCTATGAATCCTAGACATTGTTATAATTCTCTATTGTATTATTTTATTTACATCGATATTTACTTATAGTCTATGTTTGTTCTCTTTATAATAAAAATCATTTCTTCCATGAGTGCTAGAAAAAGGTAGTGTGGAATAATAAAAATATTAAGTAATGATATGATTAAGTAAGGTGTAAGTAAGAAGACTGTCATGAAAATAGCTCTGGATAAAGACTGGACTCACTGGGCTACAACTTCTTTTCTGCAGAATGAGGGAAACAGACTGGATGACCCCTGAGACTTCTACCAGCTCAAAAAGTCACTGATCTGTTCTTGACATTGTCTTTATTGGTGTTAACTGGCTAGACATTCAATTTAGTGAAGGCATGCTGTCAATGTGACCAGGCTCTTGGTTCAATTTAGAAGTTTCATTCTGTTCCATGGTCACGGATACCACCTCTGACTCATGTCATAGCTCACAGTTGAAATCAAGCAAGGAATATGAATTTATCATTGCAAATTCATTAGCTCCATTGGAAGCACATATTCTAGGTATCTTTATATAGCAAGGGAAACGAACTCCTATTATTAATGTGTGATCAAGTGACCTGAGTTAGTGCAGCTCCTTCGGTATCTAAAAAGCATAAAGCAGCTTAGCATTAGGAAGAAGAAGGTCACATACTGCGAGCTGAATTAAAGTCTACAAGAAGCTACAGAGACTCCGACCGCTATATTTATTCAAACCAATAAACACCCACGTAGCCTCGATAAGCTTCACAAACAGCACTTATCTGACCTACATGCCTCAGTCCAGAGAAAGTACATTCCCCACCGCTTCTGCCTTGGTCAGAGGGAGGAAAGCTCTATATTATCATCTCTATAGAATGGCCAAACCTTCCCATGTTCAAAGAGACTGTTCGTCCCTCTTTCTTCTTGGTCCAACTCATCTCCATCACTCTATTCCTCAAGTGCTCTTTCCAACTTATTTTTCCCACTCAGTCTTTCTGTGTCACTGACTCTTCTCAGCCTGCAAGCGTGCTCAAGTACTCTACACCAGCCCAGAAATCTCTCTTTCCCGAACATCTATTCCTTCTCAAGCTCCCTTGATGTTCCTCTGCCTACCCCTGAGCACACCAAACTTCATACAGGTAGATGGACTCCACTTTCTTAGTATCCCCACTACAGTATATCATATTAATAAGTCCCCTAAGGCTGCAGCCAACTTCCTAAGAGCCAAAGCTTGTGGTTATTCTTAGTGAGTTGTGGGGTTCATTCTCTTATATAGATGAAATCAGGTTAAAATTAACTCTAAAAGAAGCTTAAAGCTGGCTGTGGCACCAAGCCTTTAAGCTGTTGAAGGCCCACTACCCATCCAAGAGTCTCTGACCAAAGCACCAACCTTATGACAATTGCCCAAATTTGTTATGTTTTAGGAGTGGTTTGGTCACTTTTTCACACTACTATAGATCTCAGCTATGATTAATGATAGCCTTGTGATCTCAGGTTTTAAAAAAGATCCCCTGAAGCTGAAAAACCCAGAAGTATTTTAGTCTGATCATCAATTGCTAAGAATAGATTTGACTACCTTGTTTTTGTCCAAGCTCTTGAATTTGTTCCAGATTCTTGAATCTGCAGCTGTTAGTCAACAGGTGAAAATGGATTCTCTAAGAAGAGCTACTCTTTGAAGACTCTGAAATATTGTGACTCACAGTTTTTTAAAAAAAGATTGGCAGTACAGATTTTAATTCCAACCTTTCGCAATGAACTTCACAATAAAAAAATAAGTCAGATTTTTTCAGGGCAGTTGCTGGACTGACTGACATGTGTGGCCAGAGAAAGCATACCCCATGACAGAAAATGCTCCACTGTCTATCTGATATGAGGTCGAATGAAATAGAAACAATCTCACTACACTGAGAAAGTAGTACAGGTGATGTGTGACACCGTACCAGGAAATAGGAACTCTTAGTTTCTAGCATTAATATTTATACTCCTTTATACTTTAGATGAAATATTGTCCTATCTCATAAAATTATAACTTGTTATGGGGGACAAAACATCAAAATAAACTGATTTGGGCAAAACCAGGGTTTCAGAATCAGGAAGTCTAGCACTGACTAGTTAAGAGAGTTTTTGAAAAGTTCCTAAACCTCCCCATGTTTCAGTTTTCCCCACAGAAATCTTGAAAATAACTTTTTTCCATAAAATTCCACAATTCTCAACACCATTAAGTAAAAGCAAGAATATTTCACCAAAAACTTAATTTGGGGGTTGGTGGGGGGGGATAATTACATTAGGGAGGGAGAAAATTGAACATCCACCAGAGTAAGTGTTTTAATTCTCAACTTTGTTTACCAATTTCAAATGGGATAATGAACCCATTCCGTGTCACAGGAGCAGGAACAATGATAGGTAGGGCCGGGCAAGTGTAATGCAAATTTTTGCCAGATTCTTCTGAATATCACTGAGCCTTCATTTCTATGTACTGAAAACCTGAGTGCTATAGAAAACACTGGGTGCTCAACAGAAAATCTCAGATACCCAGGGTTCTCCTGGTCTCACTCAGGAGAATGGGGTTTTCCCCATTTCTGCAGTCTAAAGGAAATTTCACTATACTATTCCTTTTATCTAACTCTAATCTATATGCTGGGTAAGCAAATAATCACTTTACCTGACTTTAGCAACTTGGCAATGAGGAACTTTAGGTTCAAGATTAGTAGAATATAAGCACACAAAAGAAAAACACATTGTAAAATATATTAAAATATATAGCTGGTATGGAAAATCACATTCTTTATAATAAATGATGGGTCAATTGGATAGGCATATAAAAAATGGATACTGACACCTACCTCACACTCTATATAAAAATCAATTCCAGATGAATAGTGAGTCTAAAAATGAAAGGTAAAACAATAAAGCTTTTAGAAAAAAAAAAAAGCATGGAAGAATCATCTCATGACCTTGCAAAAGCAGGCTTTGGGTGTCCCATCCCAAGGTGGGAAAAGAAAGCATCCCCATGGGTGGGAACACTGGCATCAGTGGTCAGAGCTCAAGCAGGTGGAGAGGGTGGCCCTGCATGGGACTGGGCAGTGCATGGTGTCAGAGGCAGGGAGGACGTGAAGGTCTTCTCCACAGAGAGGAGGTCCAGCCTACAGTGACAGAGCCCAAAGGGATGAGGAGTGTGTCTAGGTGGAGGGGAGGCCCGGCATAGGGTTCAGGGTCTCAGCAGAGTTGGGAAGGGGCGATACAGAGTACTGGAACCTAAGTAGGATAACGAGGGCATCCACGTGGGGGTGATGGTGAAAGACTGGCATGAGAGAGCATATAAGTAAATATATAAGGGATAATGGAAGTCAACTTTCTCATCTGGAAAGGGAGAAAACTAGAAAGAGCACTGTGATGTTGCATTGGAACTGGAGGCATTGTGAACTCATGGTTCTCAATATAGATAAATAAACGTGGATGCGAATGTGCATGTGTGCTTGTGTATATGTATATACATACCCAGGCAGACATTCCCTTGCTCTATCTACTAAGATGGCCTGGGAGCAGCTACACCTAGATAGCAACTTAGCACTCACATCCTGGCTTCTAAATACCATTCTCCTCTAAAAGAAACCAAGACTCCTCGGAGAATTGGCTGATTTCAGGGCTAGGGCAGGGAAAATACAGGATAAGCCTGAAACATCTGACTGTGTCAAGCAAATTAAAAAGTGCTCTAGTAATGAAGGAGATGTGTCAAAAGTACGCAGAGGCCAGCTGGAGACACTCCCACTGACCCAATTAGGGAAATTTAAGCAACAATATAAATCATGTCAGCAACAGGAGATAATCCATTCTAACCCACTGAATAAAACAGGCAACTCTGGGTCCATGAGACTCTGAGTAAAGAGACCTGTCATGACAACTACATGTAAAGCAAGATGTTGGACTGGATCCCTTTGCTGTAAAGGACATTATTGGAAGAACCGGTCAAACTTTAGTGGGGTCTGAGGATTAGATGGCAGTAATGTATCAATGCTAATTTCCAGACTTTAATGGCTGTATTGTACTCATGTTGGAGTGTCCTTACAAGATACACATCAAAGTATTCGGAAGTGACGGGACAACATGTCAACAACTCACTCTTAATGGCTCAAGAGAAAATGAAATATGTATCAGACTATACTTCCAACTTTATTATAAGTTGGTGATCTCATTTCAAAATTTAAAACATAATGGAGACCAAAAGGGCAAAAACACTGGAAGAACTGAAAGGTATCTCAAGTCCATTTTTACAATTGAATTAAAGATCTATTCTTTAAAAATGCATAGACCTAAAAAACATATTTGTTGAAGAAAAAGAGCAAGCTGCAGAATAAAACGTAAACTATGATACCATTTATGAAAAACTTTAAAACAAACAAGGGCAATCATCTCTATTACTCATTATAATTAGTATAAAAATATAAGAATGGACTGTAAAATTATACCCTAAATTCATGACAATGGTTTCTTATGGGAGGAGTGTAGGGAAGAAGGAACAGAAAAGGAAGTGGTGGGGAGTTCCATCCTATGTGATTCTTTATTTTTTCTAAATAAAAATCAAATATGCCGATATAATTATAACTGTTAATTCTGGGAGATGGAAGCAAAGGGTTAATTATAGCCTTCTCTGCATATTCCATCACTTTTAAATTTCTCAAAAAATAATTTAATAAATAAAACGTAATGAGGACTTTACATTTTATAGGCCATATAAATGTGCATTGACTGAGAAACTTATAAATTTTTTTATTTTTTGAATTTTGGCAAGTTCATCACAAAGTGGGTGCACAATACAAATTAGACAACACAAACTATCTCTTTAAAATATATACGTGTTCCAGTATTTGAGCTAAAGTAGTTGAATCTTTTCCAATTAAAGTGTCAATTTTTTAAAAATAAGAATGAATCACAGGAAAAAATGTCAGCACTCTTAATGGAATCTCACCTGAGACTCTGGGGTCTAGAGCTGCCATCATTGGCAGCCTCCTATGTAACTACTGAACCTACTGTAGTAGGACCCTTTACAACAATCCTGGCCTGTTGTGGAGATAGGTAAACTCATGCTCAGAGACGGCAAGTCACCGAGTCACCATTACCTGCAAAGTTCAGAATGGAGGGAGTTTCAAGCAGGGTGTGATTGGTGACAACAGTTTTAAGTGGCCATGAGTAATCAGAAAAGACTTCCCTCGACATACATTCACAAATGCAATGAACACCCCCAAAATGATGTGTCCACCATCCACCCCTATTCTGGGGGTTCATGTTCTCTTCTTACCCTTCCAGGTTCTCTCTCACCAAAGAACAGGGTCTCCATGTGCAACTGTTGATGTGAGGCCCTAACATGGGGCCTTTTCTGAGGGGATGCCATTCATATCATAGACACTGTAATTACTAGACATTTTTTAAATTTATTATCTTTGTTGGCTCCAAAGATGGGCTTTTTATATATTAATTACAATAATTTTCTGACAAATAAATTATTCCTATCCTGAGAATACACATATGTGATTTAGTTTACTAAAGAGAAATGAGTTTGATAATCAAATGATCTTGTTGACCTAACATCTAAAATCAACTGACCTTCTAAGTAAAGAACTGCTTCTCTAACTGATGAACTGATTGGGAAGTATCTTAAAATTAGAGTAGGTTCTCTACTGAAATTAGCACACTGGCTAAGTTTGAGTTTTTGATATTATAGCTCTTATCATCTGCTTTTTATATTCTGTGCTAAATGGTGTGGCTGAATCCTCTAATTTATTTATTTATTTTTTTTTTTGCGGTACGCGGGCCTCTCACTGTTGTGGCCTCTCCCGTTGTGGAGCACAGGCTCCGGACGCTCAGGCCCAGCGGCCATGGCTCACGGGCCCAGCCGCTCTGCGGCATGTGGGATCTTCCCGGACCAGGGCACAAACCCGTGTCCCCTGCATCGGCAGGCGGACTCTCAACCACTGCGCCACCAGGGAAGCCCTGAATCCTCTAATTTAAATCCACAAGTAACTTCTCTGTATACATTTGCCATAATAATCCACAAATATTACATGGCCAAATTAGTTATTATAGAATATTACATTGTTAATTATCAGGTTATTACATATTAAAATATAATGTTACATAAAATAGAATATTTTATAGTAATTTCTTATTTGTTATGGAAATTTCATTAGTATGGAAGTTAACTTACTAAAATGTAATGCTTTTTTATCTACATTCTCCCTTCAAAATACTGTAATTTATTCAGAATAGTAATTTAACAGACACATTGATGAAAACTTTCGTAGTTCTTCAGAAAAAATTAACTTTGTCAATATCAATCATCAATGGAGAACCTAAGTTCTCAAAATTACAATTTGTTGAAATTGTCTACAACACCACAAGACTGTCGAATCTTCTAGAGACCATTTCTATAGGCTAAGAAACAAGAAAGTACAGCAAGTAAACATTGAACCTCTGATAAAGAATTTCATTTCCATGAAAGCAAGCCACGTAATTATTATATAATAAGTTATGTCATCATGACTTTAAATTCCTTATTGACTTAAAATTTGAATTTTCAATTATTTTATATTCTATCTGTAACGGTTGTTATCACAAAATAATAATATACACTCATTTAAAACTTTTACTTAAAGAGCTCCATTTCCTGATGGGCACAGGGATTGACTGCGGCCACGCCAACCAGTCCTCAGTTGAACAAGCCCCAGCTTCCAACGCAACATTCATCTTTTGCAAGCGGTTTGCCCAGGTGCACAGGAAATGAGCATGCTCTACAGATGAAGACCGGTGCCTCTGCGACAGCTCTAATGTGTACGTTTCCATACACGGTTATTGAAAGTTCATTATCTGAAACGGGTCTTCTTTTAACCACAGCAAACAGACGTCCTTTCACAATAATGGTCTAGGACCGTTCAAATCCCCAAACGCTGAAACTAATTCGACCGATGGGTTGAAACAAGAGGAATAGAACAGAATAAAACAATGAAATGGCGATCAGAAAGGGGGAGGGGGAAGTTCCTAGGTGTCTGCGTGTCTCCAAACATTCCCCTTTCTCCACACAGCTTGGGTCCAACAGGTGCTGTGTTAAATCAGAGTCTGATCGAGATCAAGTTCTGGGTCAGCAGGGGAGCGGCGGGGGTGGGCCGTGGGGGGTTGACACACCCTAGTGAGACTGTCGCTGGGCCTGGGAGGCACAGCAAAGGTAGCACGCAGCTGTCGCGGGCACCGCTCCGGCGGGGCGGGCGTACTGCACCCCGGCCCCCGGCGCGCACCTTCCTCCTCCCCACCCCCACCCTCGCGCGCGCCCCACTGCCGCTCGCTGTGTCCCGGCCACCCCGTTACCAAGCAACGAGCTGCCCAGGCTGGAAGCAACCGAGCCGACTGCCTAGGAGAGGGGAAGGCGGTTGGAAAGGGAGCTTGAGCAGCAGAAATGAGCCCGGGTAAGAGCCGGGCCGAGGGCTGCCCTGGGAGGGGGCGCCCTGGGAAGTGGACGCGTGGTGGGGAGCGCCGCCTCCCCCCGCCCCGGCTCCTTCCCCCGCGGAGCGGGTCCCGTCTGGAGTGCGGATCTCCTAGACGAGCCGCACACCTCCGCCCGCCCCGGGAGGAAAGCACCGCCTGCGTCCCTGCGCCTGCCCTGCTTCCAGCCTTGGAGCAGCCCGGCCCGCCGCCGCGGCGTGGCCCCAGCGCGCCCTCCCGTGGCCGCTCTGCGCGCCCGCGTCCCGAATCCCCACGCCTCGCCTCCTTTCTCCCAGCAAAACCAAAAGCCGCGTACTGTTCAGTTACAGAAAAGCATCCTGACGAAGAGGAGGAGGCTGACTGCGTTCTCCTTTCAGCACCCAAGATCCTAAATTCCTCTGAGGGGGTAAAGGAAAATGGTGGCAGTGAAACAGGTAAAACCTCCCAGGCCAAAGCTCCGATGGTAGTGATGTTTCTGCCTTTTACTAGAGGCAACCAGTACATTACCTAAATCCACTGGCCCAGCTGGTGTGCTTCCGGTAACTACTCGTAAGATACTAATAATAACTAACACGGGACATTTACTTTGTGCCAGATGTTGTTCTGAGCACTTAAATGTGTCAACTTATTTAATCCTCACAACAACCCTATGAAGTAGGTACTACCATTCTCCTCATATTACAAGTGAGGAAACTGAGGCACAGAGAGGTTAACTAACTCCCCAAGGTCACACAGGCAGCAACTGACAGAGCCAGTATTCAGCAGGGTAGCTCCAGGGTCCAGGCCTTAACCTCCATGCTACACTGTACTGCTTCTCTGAATACCAAATAAGAATTGCTGATTTTTTGGACAGTCACTAAAAAGATACCTATTTTTTTCCAAAAGAAATACTTTTATAGTAAATATTTGTGGACTACAGGATACTGTATAGGGAGGATGTTTGAAATCATTAAAAAGCTGCAGTTTTCAGGTTCCGTATAAACCATGAATAAGATGTGTGGAGGATCTGAGAACACTGAAGCTGGAGTCTCGCTTCCTTGAGAGAAGCTGAAGGAGGCTACACAGCTGTCAGAGGGGCCTGGTTTTCAAGTGAGACACCAGGGAAGAAGCAGAAGGCTGTGGGTGGAAGGCAGTATCTAAACTGAGGGGCCGCGTTGGGATCCTACAGTTGCCCATAAGCCACGCGGGACACGTGGGCAATCCAGACGCAGAGGTGCTGCAACAAGTGGTGAGCCCGAGACCTGAGGTCAGGTTGGGGTTTGTCCACCTCCATAAACCGGGGACCTTCACAACGGCCTTGTCAAGGGCTCTAAAAAAAAGGGCTGGAGCAGCCACACCCGGCAGACAAAAACACAAGACAATTGGATGCCCAGTGACCACCAGGCTAAGCCACACCTCACTGACCTGCCCCCTCTCTGCTCTTCTGCACCCCGCCCGCCTGCATGAGGCCAGGCAGGCATCCCTGTGCAACAGGAGGGGCGACGAGAAGCCCTGAGTGGGGCAGAAAGCCCTCACAGAGAGTCTAGACACGGAGACAGCTCCACACCAAGAGAGAGTGTTTAAGGTCAGAAGAGACTGAGAGAGCTTAATGTGGCAAGACCGTGTGTTCTCTAATGTGAGCGAGATGGAAGGCTCTGGAGGAAAATGCCAGCGTTCACAGAAAATGAAGTTACATACCAAATAGCACATCATATGCTTGTGGGAGAGTTACAGTCTTTCTTGCTAGAGCATGGCGGGTACAAGGGCAGGGACTCAATCTGTGAGAGATATTCTAAGTTAGGCGCCACCAAGGATGGCAGGGACTTCCTGCTTACAGCTCAAGGCAAAACTAGGAGGTGTGACCTTGTGCCCTCCCCACTTTCTGTTCTCTTAGCTACACGTCATGGTCACCAAGTGATCCATTCGCTGGGTACTGACCAACAGAACACTGACATGATTTGCATAAATAGTGCCGAATTGCAAGGTCGTATATATTTCTCAGGTCTCTGATTTTAAAAGAACAAGGAGTTAGTATATGGCGTGAAGTATATATATGGAGTGTCAGAGGTGGGTGGGGAGTGTGCAATTTTATTTCAAATAGGATGGTAGGAGACCTCACTTAGCAGATGACATCTGAGCAAAGACCTGAAGGAGGTAAAGGAGTAGTCTCAGTGCAGATTTCCGGGGAAAGTACATTCCAGGCGGAGAGAACAGCAGCTGCAAAGGTCCCTAGGTGGGAGGATGCCTGGCATGTTGGAGGATCAGCTGGTGACGGGAGCAGAACGAGCAAGGAGGAGGACAGGAGAAGGGTTCAGAGAGGACACTGGGCTTTGTAATTCCATGTAAGGATGTGCAGTTTTATTCTGAGCAAAATGGGAAGCACTGGAGAATCTGAGCAGTCATCCCTCCCTTCCATCTCTATTAGAAATTTTACATTTACCAAATCATCATCATATTGATAATACCCTTGCTGCTACAGTAAGAGAGTAAATTTTTCTTGAGCATTTACTGTGTGCCATGCACTGTGGAAGGCTTTACCTACAAACGAGACACTGATCCCTCACAGTGAGCGCATGTGGCAGAGCCAGGATTCAAGCTCAGGCAGCCTGGCTCCATAGCTCCCATAACAAAGCCTCGTGCAGATATGCACACTCCCCTGCTCTGTGCCTTACTCTTCTCCATAGGATTCACTCCCATCTTACACACAATATCCTTTGTTCCCCTCACATGGGCAGGGATTTTGCAAATTTTGTTCACTGTAGGATCCCCAGCACCTTGGACAGTACTTGATACATAGCAGGTGCTTAAAAATAGTTGTTAGATGAATGAATGAAGGCTTGGGTAGAACAGCTCACAAGGCTTCAATAAAACAGTTACTTCTAGGAGTGAGTGTGAATTGTCACAGCAAAACTCAGTATTTGAACCTGAGAATTAAAAGGCGTTCACTACAGAGCGTCTAACATCCTATATAGAATCGTTATGACGCTGCATTTTTAAAACTCATTTGTTCTCCCTGCTCTGTTAGCTACAGGTATGCCCTTAAAACTTTCTCTATACATTGAATATGACATAATCTTCTGCAGACTTCAGAATAAATTCCCTATATCTTTACCTTAATTACCTCAAAAGTCATCCTGCTGATAACTATCTTGTTTTTAAATTTTGACACTTAAATATGAAACAGCTAGAGAACTTAAGTTGAATATAATCTGAATAATATTTCTTGCAATCTGAATAGAGTATAAGCTTCTTCAGGGCTGGCACCATATCCACTACTTAGTCTAAATACTTCCCAATATTGTACATTTAGCAAGGACTTAATAAATGGTGACCTGTGACTGTGTTCCCTCTCCTGTGCTTCACTGATAATTTCCCTTCCAATTCTAGAATCACATAATCCTATGTGTTTCTTTAAGTACTGATGAATTTTAAAATTATCTTCCCTTTGGGAATAAGCAGTAGCCAATGTCTCTGAAACTCATAAGAAAAACAAAAAGTTATTTTCGTAGCTTTTAAAAATAGATGAATCCAACTCTCTGCCTACTCTGTATCTTCACTGAATCATATGAACTTTGCTGGAGAAAAACACTCACTTCTGAGTCATACCACGGATCTCAATGCTATTTGGAAAAGTTACTTTATTTCCCCAGTAAATGCTTCTGCAAGCCCTGTCCAAGGTAACTAGTCCACTCTTCTGGTTTCCTCAAATCTCCAACACCTCTCACCGCTGCCTCCCAATGTGTAACATGACCTCAAACTATATGAAAAAACTAGAAGCAATCAGACCCAAACTCCCTGACCTTCAACCTTAAACTTTGCTAACCTACCGCCTGTGTTCCATATTCTCTGCTGTCCCCCGCTTCAGTGGAAGGCCTGTCCCTGCTCAATCACAGGTCATTTCCTCCAGATCGGACCTCTCCTGGAATTCTCAAGTACTCAGCTTTGGCCATCAGCCTTCCTCATTCTCCAGAATTATTCTTCTCCTCCGTTTCCACTATATGGTTCCCGCAGTAAGCAGGCACATTAGACTCTCTCATGGTTAAAAAAAGTTCTTCTTAACCTTCACGTCTCTTCCAAAAACCCCTATCCCCACCAGGCACCTTATCCCCTGCCACAGTAAAACCACAAAGCGTTGCCCACGAACCTTCACGTTCCATCTCCCCTCGAGCCACTTCATCTGGGGTTCTGAGCTGCTCACTGCACAGAAAGTGCCCCTGTCTAGGCCAGCAGCAGGGTCCATATTTCCCAATACAGTGCTCATAAGCACTCCCCTGACCCAGAGCCTGGACTATCCAACAGCCTGTTGACATCTCCACTTTGATGTCCAACAGAAAATTTAACTTTAACAGACCTAAACGAGTTTTCCCTAAAATATGTTCCTCCCCCACTCTTTTCCATTTCAGTAAATGGCATCCTCATTCGTCCACCTGCTCTCACTAAAAACCTAGGAGTCACCTTTCCTCCCTCGACACTGGCCACATCTAATCCTCCAGCGATGCTTCATCTCAAAAACGTATTTTGAATCCACCTGTTTTTCTCCCTTTCCCCCACTGCCATTCTAGTCCAAGGTACCTTTGTCTCTCCCTTGGATTATTCCAATAGTCCTGCAACTGCTACCTTCTCATCCATTATCATGCTGGAGAGTGTCCTATAAAGTTTTTAGTCAAATCAAATCATTCTCGTGATTGAAACCCCCCAAAGCTTCTCATGTCTCCTAAAATAAAAGCCAAACCCCTCAGGATGGCTTGCCAGATTCTCTCTAACCTCACCCCCATCTCCCCCTGAACTCTTAGCACACCGTGCTCCCATCTGCTCAGGAAGCTGCATCCACATGGGCTTTCTTTCTGTTCCAAACACAGGTAACACGTGCTCTGCTTCAGGACCTTGCGGTTTCCTCTGCTCTGAATCTCTTCCTACAGATGTCCACACGGCTGGCCCCTGCTTATCACGTAGGAGTCTCGGCTGAAGCCACAAAATACCAGATAGGCCTTTTCTAACCGCCCTCCCCAGTGCTGTCCTCATCTCCCTCACTGTCACAGTAGCCTATTTTCTTTGTGTTATTTATCACTATTTGGAAGTATCTTGTTTATATCTTTGTTTGCTTTTTTTCTGTTTACTTGTTTTAGAAGGTAGGCATAGTGAGAACAGGAGCTCCGGCTGATTTATTCATTGCTGTGTCTATAGTAACTACAGTGGGGCACACCACATAGTAGACACTCAAAATCTGAATGTGTGGTATTATTGAAGGAATGAACCACTTGAACATGAAACAATATTTAAGGCCAAATCATGAACTTATCAAAATTATTCTAGACTTTCAGGTAGAGATTTTAGAGCCAAAGAAGATCCCAGACCTTCCTCCCCCACTACAAAAGGACAGGAACAAAAAAACCCTGCCAGAACACCAGCAAAAACGTCACCAGCAGTACCTGGAGAAGGAAGGGGGCACCCCCTCAGGACATAAAATTGGAGAGTGGAGGCCAAAGATAAAAACAGATGATGCTGGCAAGGCTATCTATAGCATGGCTCATAGCTCCCTCTGACTTTCAGAGGCGATAAAGAAAGCCAGAATCCTGAAGATACTCATTAATGCACCCCCTGCCCAGCCCCCACACACAGTCCATCCCTGCCCTGTGATGAAGGCGGGATTCTTCAACTGGCCAAATGGCTCCAGGCTCTGAACCACAGCAGCTCTCTCAGTGATGAGGGCCACATTGGGACTGGGTGGAAGGAAGTATACTTTGCAACCAGATTCTATAACATCTGGCAGACTGCCATTCCAAAAGAGATGCACTGACTTCTTTAAAAACCTTCTCTTACAGCAGAAATTGTCAGCCTGGGGCAAATTCTAACATAACTCTCATTTCACTCAGGACATGTTTTTTAATTTTTTTAAATAAAAATTTACAAAGCAAGTAGCCTAACATTTGGGAAAAAAGAGGAATGTATGTCAGGAAATTTGCAAACGTTATATAGTCTCTCCCCTATTGCAGATCTAAAATCTATTTTCTAGGAAGGAACACACAGATCCTTATAGCACTTTGCTTAAGAGCATAACAAAAATTATGTTCTATTAATCCAAATTGTTTTCCATGTTAAGGAAGAAAAACATCACATGGCCATTGCGTAGGTACTGGGGCCTATATAAGACTTTGCCAAGGGTCTCCCTTAACATAAGAATTGTTAATATTTTTACCAAAAAATATAGTTTATATCCCAGAAACAAACAAAGATATCTGAGCTCCTGAGAGTTCTCAGTTTGGTGTTACAAGTTAAGGGTTTATTATAAAAGTAAAACCACTATTACAACCTTAAGTAGGTGCAGTATTGTAAGTCAGATGAGAATTATCTCTTAAACTCACTATGCAGCTAGCATCGGGTTTTTCTTAATGTGAACATCAACCATCTCATTATCTCTTTGCCTCACCATCCAGGAAAGCTCTAGGAGACTGCTTTCCATCAACATTCTTTAAAAATAACACTTCAGAATTAAATCACATCGTTTTCAATTTTACTTTTTAGAATACGACTGCATAACAGAATCAGAAAATCAAATCCAAGCACAATCAGCACTGAAAGTGAGTATATTTCATTTTATTTTCTCAGAAAACCTGTGTAAAGTCTGATCTTTCTCAGAATACTTCCTAAATATATACGGGTTTTCCACAAAAGTCTTCATCAAAATGCACTGGAGAGTGAGCAAGAATGATGAAGAATGTGAGTCACCTGACCCTCACATGATCCTTGTAATAGGCAACTTCGGGGGATTTTTTTTTTTAATTGTAACAAAATGTATGTTCACCTAAAAATGTTCAATTTCATATCTTGTGTAATTTTGTTGTAGGCCCTTCAGCATCAGCTGGAATCATTTCAGGCTCTCCGAATACAGACTTTGCAGAATGTTAGCATGGTATGTTTCTTCTAATTTACATAGAAAATATTCAAACTTAGAATACCATCACACACTTCTAAGCTGATGATCACTAGCCAACTGATTAGTTGGTATTGAATGTAATAAAGCCACAACCTATTCTAGACACAAAATTGGCAGGAAACTATATTCTGTTATACTTGCATTTGGATATGAGCCAAAAGAAATAACACTCACTGATTTTTTTTAAAACATATGTTTAAAGTGCTACCTATATATAGTCTACAAATAGGGACTCTCATTATAAGTGATATAAAATCTAAGTCAAACTGACCAAGGGAAAAGTGTACTTTATTAGCTCTAGTAATGCAAACCCTAGGTACAGTTCACTTGGGGATGGCTTCATCCACATGATCAGGACTCACGTCATCAGGGAACCAGCCTCACTCCTCATCTTGGTTCTGCTTTTGACAGTAACGTATTCTCAGACTCCATGTGGTAGCAAAAGGGTTGCTAGAAGTTCCTCCCCCACTACAAAAGGACATGAACAAAAAAAACCTGCCGGAACACCAGCAAAAACTTCACCAGCAGTACCTGGAGGTGTACTGCTGGTACACCTTATCCTTCCAGGTTCCAGTTAGACAGAGATGAGACCATGCTTTTCTCTCTTAACAGTGTGTACTGAGTTCTTGGCCTGATTCTGACAGCCCCACATGCAGTGCTTGAAGCAATCACTGTTGAGAGGGAGGCAGCGCTCTGACTGGTTAGCTCTGGGTCACATGCCCACCCCTTGGAGCTGGAGGAGGGATCTGTATCACCAAAGGCACATGGACTTTATCCAGAAGTAAGGGGTAGTGTTAACAGAAGGATAGGGCATGGATTCTGGGGGTACATAACACAACGCATAGTCACTAAAGACCCAATATAAACTTCATCCTGATATGCTTGAAGCAACTGCAGGGAAATGGGAAGAGAAGATAAAATCCTCCTGAGGCTGACAGAATAGATTGCATTCTGATGACAGAGATCAAAGACCTCTGATTTATTCAACAATGTAAAAATCAAACATCTAAAATTATTTTAATTCATAAGATTTTATTGTTTTCCTAAATTAAGTCTTTCTGATTTTATAATCATATAGTAAAGACATACTTTTCTTAAAGATTCCTTCAGTGATAGAGATTACAATAAATTAAATTTAATTTTTATTTTATATGATGGAAAAGAATATGCATAGGAAATTTAAAGGTATCTTTCAAGTATAATATCTATTATCCTTGTGCATTCATAACTTTATAAATGTGAAATCAAAGTCTGACATTCTTAATTTCTCTTTTAAAGATGCAGTCTAAAATCAGTGAAATATTGAACAAAAGTATTGTTGAAGCAGAAAACCCACAATTTAGCTCAGAAAAAAATCTAGTATTTGGCACACGCAATGAAAAAGCTTTGGTATGTGTTTCCGTACAAAATCATTCCTACATTTAGGTACTTCAGAAATGTTACTGCAACCTTTACATTCTCCCCTTCTTCACAGGGCGACTGGATTGTCAAAGATGAAAATAAGGAAACTCCTGTCCTGAAAACTCTAAAAGATGTGCGTTTACCTCTGTACTTCTGCAATTTTCTTGTTTCTCTTAGGAGAGCGTGTGAGGGGCATTTGACTTAGTCCATACACCTAAAGATTCCCAAGTAAACTGAAATACACGGCAGTTTTTCTGTCCACTTTGAGTTTTTCTACTTTTAGGACTGACTTACACCTAGAGTGAGTTCTCTAAAACAGGTCCAAACTAGAGTCACTGTGTCTATACTTATTAGAACTTCACACTTTCTCTGAAGAGTCACAACCCTAGATCCATTTGAAATGAGGAAGACAAGCTAAGGTTGACAAATAGCCCAGAAGTAGAAATTTTCATTTTCCTTAAACTTCCCTTTGAACTACTGCTTCTCTCTTCCCCACCTATCTATGATGGTCTCTTGAGAAATGCTGAATTTGTATTTCTGGAATTGAGGGGTTGGCCCTTCTATCTCACCCCCTAAGGAAATAAGTGCAATTTCTAAGCAAATTGTGAAGACCAGAGTTACAGATCTCAAAATAAAGGTAGATTTTCTGGAGAAAATGAATCATACTTGTCAGCCTCTTTGCTGCAGAAATGGATAGAATGTTCATGCTGGTTGTAGTAAAAACAATTCCTCCACAAAATATTATCTTAATTTGTTGGTCATGTAGCAAATGATAGTACATTTATAGTGTGATTTTTATTGTTACTAGCCTACAGAGAATCAAGAAGAAACCCTTTCTATGGAGAAAATTCAGCATTTTGAGGATCCTAGGACTCTTCATTCAGTAGAAGAAATATTCAGTAGTGACAGTGTTAACAGTCTCTCTCAAGGTATAAATATCCCATGCCAGATACATTTCAAGGACATATTAACTTCGACAGATAATCCAGCTTCAGAAAATTCTGACTTGAGGAATTATAATAACCTTTATAATTTCCTACCTAATGTACCTCAAAACGGGATGTCTCAAGCTGATATGGTAATTCTGGATAAGTTCAGAATTACTGTGCCTGTTCTCAAGCATGGATTTTGTGAAAATTTAGATGATATTTGCCATTCTATCAAACAAATGAAGGAAGAGCTTCAAAAGTCACATGACAGGGAACTGGCACTTACAAATGAACTGCAAACTTTAAAAGCTGTTCCAAGGAATGGTAACTATGACCTGCCCCCCACTCACAAGGAAAAAATTAACTTTATTAAGGAAGAAAATATTGAAAGTAACTTAAATGAAGATATAAAATCAAAGAGAATTTTGGAATTAGAGGCACTAGTAAACAAATTACTCCCACTTAGGGAAACAGTGTCAAAATTCCATGTGAATTTTTGTAGGAAATGTAAAAAACTATCTAAGAGTGAAATACACAGCGGGGAAAAGAATGAGAAAAATAATAAAGAAATTCCTATCACTGACAAGAATATTGCAGATTTAAAACTCCATTCCAGAGTTCCAAGACATACACTGGCATTCTTTGACCCAACAAAATATGCAATGAAAGACAAAGAAAGACAACCATTAGCAGTGAAAGAAGGATCAATAATATTTGAAAACGAGAAGACATCCAAAGTCAATTCTGTTACTGAACAGTGTGTAGCAAACATTCAGTACTTACAGAATTACCTGAAAGAATCTATGCAGATACAGAAAAAAGTACTGAAACTACAGAATGAAAACCTAACCCTTAAAATGAAAATTAAACCTCTTGTCTTTACCACACAATCTCTGATACAGAAAATTGAAATGTACGAAAAACAATTTAAGACATTGGTTGAAGAACAGAACACTATTCAGTCCAAGTTAATTAAAACAGAAGAAGATGGCAAAGAATGTCTTAAAGAATTGAAAGAAATAATTAGTAAGTATAATGTTCTCCAAGGACAAAATAAAACCCTAGAGGAAAAAAATAGTCAACTTTCTTTGGAGAAGCAACAAATGATAGAAACATTAGAACAACTAAAAAGTAAGGAACACAAAGCTCAAAATGACATGGCCATTGTCAGTAATGAAAATAAACTATTGATCACAGAAATGGAATCAATGAAAACAAATATTCTATTGATACAAGAGGAAAAAGAAATGTTAGAGGAAAAAACATACCAGCTTCTAAAGGAAAAAGTCTCACTTGAAAATGAACGAAAAGAAAACCAGCTAGAGATAATGCAGCTAAAAGAGAAAGAAAGATTGGCCAAATCTGAACAACAGACACTTCTTCAAATAATAGAAACAGTTAAAAACGAAAAGCTTAATCTTGAAACAACCTTACAAGAATCTACTGCTGCTAGAGAAATGATGCAAAGAGAAACTGAGGATATTCAAACATACCAATCTACAGCCGAAGAGTATTTTCTGCAAGAAATAAAAAACGCAAAATCAGAAGCAAGTATTTATAAGAATAGTTTGTCAGAAATGGGCAAAAAATGTGAAATGTTATCAAAAATGTTAATGGAAATTAAAACTGATAATCAGATTCTAAAAGAAGAACTAAAAGAACATAGTCAAGAAAGTATAAAATTTGAAAACAGCATCAGTAGACTTGAGGAAGACAAAATACGTTTAGAAAACTATGTAAGTATAGAGAATGAAAGGGATACCTTGGAATTTGAGATGCGGAATCGTCAAAGAGAATATTTAAATCTAAGTGAAAAAATCTATAATCATCATATTGACCTATCAAAAATGTGTCACCTTTCAAGAAGAGGGGAACTCCGTATTGACATCCATGGTATTCAATGAGACACCTCTAGTCCTAGGAGCAGGCCTTTAGCCCCTGATTTGAAAGGTATGTATATTGTGGTGGGTTAGCAGAAATATGTTTAAGATTCTTTTAGCCTATTGGGCATTAGCCAGAGGACAGTAATAAGAAGGTGAGTACAATTCAGTTTTGTGAGATTTGTACCCAATTTATTATATAGTGATTATTTAGATTTTGCTCTTTTGATAAAATTCATATTATTTTATTATACTACTTCTATACATTGTATATGACCAAAGCGACTTTGGCAGCAAACAGGGATTTTTTTTAATTATTATTTTTCTGTAATACACTTAGAAGTAAAACCTTTTAAAAAATTCTTCTTTTTTTCCAGGAATTCCAAGTAAACCATATCAATTGCTTCCATCCAAACCATGTAAATAAATTTCTAAAATCAATGTTTCAAAATCCTTTGTCCAAGTATTTTTTTCAACAAAAAATTTTAAATTCACTTTTACATGTGATTACAATTACCTTATAATTGATTAGACTAGTTTTTTAAATTCGATATTGGAATTAGGTATATATTTTTATGTTGTCAAGAACTGTAAACATTCTGAGACTTTATCCAACTTGTAAGCTAATATGTTAGCCTGACAGTTTCATGGGTTCTAGTGGAAGACATGAGACTCCTGGGTCAGAGATAAAGGACAGTTTGTTGCTCACAGCAATAGCAGGAGCCAGAGTAACAGCACTTTTGCATGGGTTCTCCAAGCCCCAGTTCCTATAGGCAACATGAAAAGAGTCATACAGTGGTTGCATTACAAGAGAAAACTCTGAGCTTAGGGAACCATTACTTTTCTGAGTGCAGTAAGCATGCCTGCCCTTTGCTCTAGATGGAAACATTACTTTTATTATACAGGACAGTTAGAATATCTGCCCTTGCTCCAGCAGAGACACTATCTCTAGCTTCCAAGACTGCTTGTTATACAAATAAACTTATTGAATTTTGTCAAATGCTTTTTCTGCATTTTATTGAGGTGATCCTGTGTTTTCCCCCTTTAATCTGTAAATATGGTGACTACATTGATTAATTTTGAAACATTACACCAACCTTGAGTTGCTGAGATAAACTTCATCAGATATCATCCTTTTAACATACTTCTGGATTCAATTTGACAATATTTTGTTAAAGATTTCTGCTTCTATGTTCAGGATATTGGTATCTATATTATTTTCTTTTTATGTCTTTATCTGATTTTGGTGTCAGGAAAATCCTGGCCTCATAAAATATAAGGTCAGGTTTTCCAATAGGAAAGTGTTCCCTCCTCCTCTATTTTCTGAAAGGATTAGTGTAGAATTGGTATTATTGATATTATTCCTTTCTAAATACATAATATAATTCACCAGAGAGCCTGGAGTTTTCTAAATGGAAAGGTTTTACACTGCAAAATCAACCTCATTAATAGATATAGAACTATTCAGATTTTCTATTTCTTCTTGAATCAGATTTGATCATTTGTTGTACTGAAGAATTTGTACATTTTACATAAGTTCTCAAGTGTATTGGCATAAAGTTGTTTATAGTATTCCTTATTATCTTTTTAATGTCTAGAGGACCTGTGATGTCCCATCTTTCACTTCTGACATTGATAATTTGGGGTTCTTGTGATTCTTTGGGCATCCTGGATGTGGATTTATAATTTTCATCACACTTGGAAAATTTCAGCCATTATTTCTTTAAATCTTTTTCTCTCTGCTCCTTTCTGAGATGCAATAACACACATGTTAGACTGTTTGATATTGTCCTAGAGCTCACTGGTATTATTTTCATTTGCTTTTCAGTCTTTTCTCCGTGTTTCACTTTGGATACTTTCTATATCTTCAAGTTCACTAGTGTTTTCTTTTGCCATGCCTAATTTTTTACTATTCCCACTTACTGAAGTTCTTCATTTATTTTTCATCTCTTTTCCATTGGTTCTTGTTTATAACTTTCATTTTTCTTTCCAATATGTTCATATTTTCCTTTAAATACATTAACATGGTTCAAGTAGCTATTTTAATGTCTTTATTTGCTGATTCCATCTTCTCTACTGTTTGGGGGTTTATTTCTATGGACTGATTTTTCTCCCTGTTATGGGTCATATTTTCTGGCTTCCTGACATATCTAGTATGCCAAAAATCCATCTGGAAGATGGGTTTTTGTGAATTTTACATTGTTGATTGTCCGAATGTTGTTGATTCCTTTACAGATTGTTGGAATTGGTTGTGTTAGGCATTACATTACTTCTGCTTCAATTTGATGCTTTCAAGGCTTGTTTTTTAAACTTTTATTAGGGTGGGTGTAGAGTAGCCTCTACTCTAGATCCTCTGGAACCACCACTGAATGCAGAGAGGTGAGAATGTCCCAGCCTTGAATGGTCCCTGGCCTTCTGTGAGCTGTGGGAACCATGACAGGTCCATGTTGTTCTTTGTCCTGCCTTATGTTGTTCTTTGTTCTGCCTCATGGAATTTAACCTTATGCATGCCTGTCTTAGATGTCAGCATGGTTAAGGGGATTCCTATGTGGATTTCTGAACTCTTCCTGTGTAGATCTTTCCTCTCTAGAACTCAACCCCACAAATTTGAGCCACTTTAGATTCCTTGGGTTCCAATTTCTGTCTCAACTCAGCAAGGCTACTATACTTTGAGATTCCAAGTCCTCCATCCTCTCTGGTCCAAAAGTGCCTCCAGACAAAAAGCAATTGCAGGGCTCACCTCAATTGTTTCCTTTTCCTCAGATCACAATCCTGCACTGTCTGTGTCCAGTATCTAAAAAGAGTTGTTATGTATGTTTTGTACAGTTTTTAATTGCCTAAAGAAGAAGCATAAATCTGGTTCCTGATACTCTATCTTGGCTAGAAGCCATTTCTGGGTAGTCAAGTTTGGGAAGTTTGGAAAATCAAGTCCTATGAACAGACAGAACACAGTGTTAACTTTTCTAGGTAGCTGGTATATGTAGGTATGTTTTTCCACCAGATCTCACCCAACTATAAAGAAGATGCCTGTAACTATGGAGTATGTGTGTACAGGGCTATTGACCAGAAGAGAACCAGAATTATTCTTATTGGAGTAATAATGCCAGAACAAGAACCTTACTCTTGTAGTCCCAATTCTCCTTAGGTAGCTCTTCAGAATGTTCAGAGGCAAGATGCTTAGTTTTTCATCTGGGGGTAAAATTCTGGGTTGCCTGAACTGGGAAAGCACTGAGGATGGGAAGGAGGTGGGAGGAAAAAAAGAAACTGACTGAAAAAGTCTTTCCTAAACACAGTTTTAATTAAACGTTTTTGGCTCTATTCTTACTTTTTTTGTCTACGGAAGTTTTTTGAAACTCCTTATTCTCTGATGATCCCCTTATGAGTCATTTTTCTGGACTCATTATTTTACTATTGTGTTATTAGGGTCAGAGGAGAGCCAGCAAATAAGTGTGTTCTGCCTGCCAGTTTTAATTGGAAGCCCCTAATACATTAGTGTTTTTGATTATAGTATAAATAGCTTTTTAATACATTTTGGCTTAGAACAAACATCCTCTTTCAAATTTTCATGACATATTTTCATGTTTTGTCTTCAAAATAAAATTTAAAATTAGCTAGTCAAGTTTTATTGTTTTTATTCTGTAGGGATTTTTAGTAAATTGCATTAAATTTATTGATATATTAAAGATAAACAGCAAGTTTACAATATTTAGTCTCCCTGGAACATGGTCTATTGCTCCAGCCTCCTTTTTTTTTTTTTTTTTGCGGTAGGCGGGCCTCTCACTGTTGTGGCCTCTCCCCTTGCAGAGCACAGGCTCCGGACGCGCAGGCTCAGCGGCCATGGCTCACGGGCCTAGCCGCTCTGCGGCATGTGGGATCTTCCCAGACCAGGGCACGAACCCGTGTCCCCTGCATCGGCAGGCGGACTCTCAACCACTGCGCCACCAGGGAAGCCCTCCAGCCTCCTTTTATATCTTCATTTTAATCCTAAGTTTCCATAGTTTTTTTCCTATTGTAAATAGAATAGTTTTCACATTTCCTAATGGACATATGGAAAAGACTATCTTTTTTTGCAGATCATTATATACATCTGTTTATTGTACAATTTTATTAGTTCAAATATCTTTCAATAGATTCCTTTTACATTGTAGGTAAATAACTATATATCACCTGCAAGCAATAATATTGTCTTTTTCTAATATTTATTTCCTCTTGGGATTTTTTTCTTGTCTTCCTGCATTAATATATTTATATTAATATATTTTCCAGGGCAGTGTTTGTCTTGTTTATGGCTCAAGCTTAATGTCTGTTATGATTGTGATAGATATCCTTTAGGAAGTAAGGAAGGTTCTTCCTAATTGTCACATCCTAAGAGGTTTTAAGTGGAAAGAGTATTTAATTTTTCAAATGGCTTTTTAGCATCTATTAGGGGAACATGTATTTTTTTCATTTTAATATATTAAAGAACTTTATAATAATAGATTCACTCATGTCAAGCTATTTTAGGAGTCATAGAATAATAAATCATTTTATGTTCATTTAAAATGTGGATTCCATTGGCTTGTTTTTGATTTAGGATTTTTTTTAATGAGTTAGAATATTATTTTCCTATTTATGTTATCCTTGTCCACTGATGCTATCCTCATAAAATAAATCAAAACTCTTTCATATTTTTCTATGATCAAAACAATTTAAATAACAAAAGATTTCTCTGTTTTGCAGATTTGATAGGATTTAGCTCCTTAATAATCTAGACACAGTACCTTTTGGCTACTAAGTTTAACTATTATTTCCATTTTTTCTACCTTTATTGGTCCATTCATGTTTTCAGTTCTTGTTGAATTACTTCTGGTAACATTGCATTTTCAAATGTATTTGACATGGAATTGTACATGTTTTAACTGTTGCTACATCTGTGGTTAAATCTATTCCTTACTCAGAGTATAGTTTGTATTCTCTCTCACCTCTCTTTTTTTTCTAGGTGGGCTTTTCAAAAAACCAATTTTAAGTTTTTCAGATCTACTTTTCAATTGGTTGTTTTTCTCTCTTTGAATTATTCGATTTGATTTTCAATCTTTTTCAAATATTAACATCAGCGTGTAAGCCTGTAAATTTTCCGTCTGATTAATTCTTTAGCTTTGGTGTTTTTTTTTTTTTAAACATCTTTATTGGAGTATAATTGCTTTACAATGGTGTGTTAGTTTTCTGCTTTATAACAAAGTGAATCAGTTATACATATACATATATCCCCATATCTCTTCCCTCTTGCATCTCCCTCCCTCCCACCCTCCCTATCCCACCCCTCTAGGTGGTCACAAAGCACCGAGCTGATCTCCCTATGCTATGCGGCTGCTTCCCACTAGCTATCTATTTTACATTTGGTAGTGTATATATGTCCATGCCACTCTCTCACTTTGTCCCAGCTTACCCTTCCCCCTCCCCGTATCCTCAAGTCCATTCTCTAGTAGGTCTGTGTCTTTATTCCCGTCTTGCCCTTAGGTTCTTCATGATTTTTTTTTTTTTTTTTTTTTAGATTCCATATATATGTGTTAGCATACGGTATTTGGTTTTCTCTTTCTGACTTACTTCACTCTGTATGACAGACTCTAGGTCCATCCACCTCACTGCAAATAACTCAGTTTCTTTTTATGGCTGAGTAATATTCCATTGTATATATGTGCCACATCTTCTTTATCCATTCATCTGTTGATGGACACTTAGGTTGCTTCCATGTCCTGGCTATTGTAAATAGAGCTGCAATGAACATTTTGGTACATGACACTTTTTGAATTATGGTTTTCTCAGGGTATATGACCAGTAGTGGGATTGCTGGGTCGTATGGTAGTTCTATTTTTAGTTTTTTAAGGAACCTCCATACTGTTCTCCATAGTGGCTGTATCAGTTTACATTCCCACCAACAGTGCAAGAGGGTTCCCTTTTCTCCACACCCTCTCCAGCATTTATTGTTTGTAGATGTTTTGGTGATGGCCATTCTGACCAGTGTGAGATGATATCTCATTGTAGTTTTGATTTGCATTTCTCTAATGATTAATGGTGTTGAGCATTCTTTCATGTGTTTGTTGGCAATCTGTATATCTTCTTTGGAGAAATGTCTATTTAGGTCTTCTGCCCATTTTTGGATTGGGTTGTTTGTTTCTTTGATATTGAGCTGCATGAGCTGCTTGTAAATTTTGGAGATGAATCCTTTGTCAGTTGTTTCATTTGCAAATATTTTCTCCCATTCTGAGGGTTGTCTTCTCATCTTGTTTATGCAGCTTTGGTTTTTTATTATGTATTGATCTCAGCTTTGAGTAATAATTGGGAAGTTAGCAAGACAATGAAAGGCATAGGGTATTCCAGGAAAGGAAAAGCACGTGAGCCATCATAATAGCTCAGAACAACATGTCACTTTCAAGGAATTACAAATAATTCAAGGTGAAGGGGAAAGATGATTAAATATGGCCACTATAGTATATTCATTCATTCAATCAACAAATATTTACTGAGTGCCTACAAAAAGTGTCAAGTGCTATGCTAGGTGCTAATAACCATAAACAAAATAGATATGGTTTTATAGTACTTATAATATCACAGAAGATACAGGCTAATAAATATTATAAATGTGAAGTTAGAAGGTGTTATTTGAATACTTAACAAGGGGATCTAACCTCATCTCAAAGATCAGGAAGGCCTTACTTAAGGAAGAAACATTTTTAGAAGAGATCTGAAAGTCTACAAATTGGAGTTAGTAAGGTAAGAAGATGATGGATGGTGGGAAAGGTTCCAAGCTATAGAAAGTGGATAAATCCCTCCCAGGCAAGGGACAGCATGTCTGTCATTATAAAAAGTGAAATAAATCTACCCTAGGTAGAATGAAAAGAGCAAAGAAGCGTAACAAGAAATAAAGGAAAAGAAATGAGTCAAGTCTTGAAGAGCCTTTTAACTCATATAGATTTTGCCTTTAGCTTAAGGATAATGGGAATCCACTAAAGGGTTTTTAACTTAGTGAAGTAGTGGATTGGATGGTAAAGGGAGATGATTTCTGAATAATTTCAAGATTTGTTTTAAGTTACATGATATCTGGAAGTACAATTTACCGAGAGAGGGAATAATTAATGAGGAGCTAATTTAAGAGGTAAAAATGATAGATTCCATTTTGGAAGCATTATATTTGAGCTCTCTAGGAGATCATTTTAAAAAGAGAAAAGACGTCTTGTAGGCAGTTATAAATAGAACTCTGATTCAGGATAATGTTTTAAGCTGGAGATACGGTTTAAAGCTTAATTAAATTGCTCCAATTTACCCAGCTAGTCAGAGGTTGAGCCTGGCTTATTATTAATACAGTCCACAATATTAACATACAAAAGGAGCAAGCAATCTCTGAAGAAGCAATGTAAGGTTTCCAAAAATACACTATGTTACTGCTTAACATTCCCTCCAGTTCCTGTTGGAGCTTCTTATTGATCTAAGTCTCTCTCAAAGTTAAGCATTTCTTCCATGATCAGGTTAACATCCTTAATCTTTGTTTCAACTTTGAGCCTTAAATAGGTGTGGCTGGATGGTTCATAACAGAGATTAACAACTACTAAGCAAGCATATTATTGATTCCCTTATTCTCTGATGGTGGATGCAGAAAACCACTCAAGTCATACAGGCATCCTAATGGGCAGTAGATAACTAGACGCCTGAGTTGTCAAGAGACAGGACACCAGTGTCCATTAATGTTAACTCTTCACATCTGACTCTGGGGAAAAAAGTTGTTTCACAGGAAACCACCTAATGTTGTATTGTATTGTTATATTTTCAAAACTAAAAGGAGAGACACTAATTGTAAGAAAACAATGGGCATCGTAAATAGTTTGTGCCCCTCAAATCAAATTTGTATGTGTTCCTCTATTTCTTTTTTTTTTTTTTTTTTATGCGGTACGCGGGCCTCTCACTGTTGTGGCCTCTCCCATTGCGGAGCACAGGCTCCAGACGCACAGGCTCAGCAGCCATGGCTCACGGGTCTAGCCGCTCCGTGGCATGTGGGATCCTCCTGGACCGGGGCACGAACCCGTGTCCCCTGCATCGGCAGGTGGACTCTCAACCACTGCGCCACCAGGGAAGCCCCTAATTTTTTTTTTTTAATTAACTATTTCTCTATTTCTGATCATTTCAAAAATCTTAACTTTTCTATAGGCTTCACTATTCCTATTACTGGTTTCTCTATTTGACACAATATATTTATGTAAACTCTAGGTAAGCTCTGTCAACTGTCACACTGCTTCTTACACCCTTCAGCAGGCATTAGATTAGTATTTGCATCTATGAATTAATTATATGAAGTGTGCATTGTTATGAGAGGCACATTAATGAAATAAATAGCTAACAAAAGGCAGAGGTGAAAATGAGCAATTATTTAGATTTTAATAAAATCTGAATATATAAACCTCTTCCTCAAAATAATGCATATACTTATAAAGCTTGTTTGGTAACATTTATCAATATGCTACTAAATGAGTTTTTATTCAGTTTTGTCCACCTGGCAAAACCTTTGCTATTCTGAAGACAAATGTATTCCCCTCTGAGTCTCATTATACCCCTGACAATGTCTTCAAGGTCTTCATTCCACACTGTCCTTTGGATAGGAAACAAAATTTTTAAATATTTTAGAAAACTTTAAGTCTTTTAAAAAAATCTTTTAAAAAATATTTTCTTTTAGAAAAAAGTAAACGGTTATGAGGCATGGAAATAAAAACAGATTTTTGACAACATTAAAAATTCTCTGTACCATCTGCAATCCCTTTAAAAGCCAGGTGTGGATCTGGATTGACATGGTTTCCCCCCACTGAAAAAAAAGTGGGTCCAGAAGGAGACTACTGCCACCCCTATATATTCTGGTTTTCAGCTCTGACAGGTCTAGAATGGCAGAGAGACAAGTACTAAGAAAAAACCACGGATCAAAAATAATTCCCACAATACATTATATTAATAGATATTGTAAATTTCTCTTTTTAAATACCACTGCCACCCTGCCCCAACTGAATGAGGACTATTGAGAGAGACCTCACTATGAATTACAGTAATGTATTTAAATCATATCTTTTAAGAACAGATATTTTTAAGTGGTAGGACGAGTGAAGAGAGAACTTGGGAAGGAGAGGGTAAGACCTAGAGAGGCAGGTACGAGAGAGGCAGCTCTGAGCAGCTACCGAGGAACATGAGAGGACACCAAAGACCAACTGCACCTATCTTGGAACCTGGCCAGTTTTTGTAAGATACTGAACTTAAAGTACATCCCCACTCTCCCTTCCCCCTGCTCATCCTGAGGCTGCCAGTGGCTGATCTGATGCTCTACATAGGCCACAAATAGAAGGCACGATACCACATAAATTGAGCTATCTGCCTCACTATATAATGTGTGTATACATGAATCTATGCAATATGACTGGATCAATACTTCTCTTTGATGTTAAGAATGCTTTAACAGGCTATGACACTAGGATAACTCAACCTTCAAATACCTCCAAGAAGGAACAGCAAATTAAGAATTCACTGTGCATGTTCTACCCCTCCAGCCCCCATTTCCACCCCTACCCTCCAACCCTGCAATTTTTTAACGTTAGGAGCAAAATAGTTCAAATGACAGACTACACTTCAAGATTTTATAACATTTCTAAACATTCCTAAACATCTCCTCAGAAACACAGATCTAAACACAGATCAGCAAGCATATGTTAAATTATTAACAAATACTATTTATTTATTATGTAATAGTACTAAAAGATGGAAGAGTATTAGAGTCACAGCCCTAAATTTCTTTTAATGCTGGAGCTATTTGTTCCACAATATCTTATATTTTTTCAAATAATGAGCACTTGATAATGAATTTTTGGTAGTCAGGACCTATAAGGCTATTTGTCTTCCAGATGCTAATAGGACTGTACTGAAGCAGTCTTGTAGTTCTTCATATTTAGTGCCCTAAAATTGGAAAATAAACGCACATTTAATTTTATAGGTGCAGGTAATACATCTGTTTATTCTTGTAAAAACATTTTGCAATAAAAAATTACCAATCTGAAACCAAATTTTTTCACCAAATAAAAAGCTTCACTTTGTATGTCAGATATACTTTTAAAATGTAACTTAAGAGGCAATAACTGGTTTATGATACCAATTTTAAATGCTATTGCCCAAAGGTTTATTAGTTTTAAAATTAGGATAAAAGAAGCTAAAACTTGATTTAGGATAATATTTGTGATCATGTAAAAAAAGAGGGATTGAATAAACTCAAAATTACTCAACAAAAGATAAACTTCTGATTTTCCCAAAGAACAATCAGTTACTTTTTTCTTTACTCTGCTCTAAACATATATGCTAGGGCATCATAAAGCTTTCTTGGATATGTCCTCTGGATAGCCAGAAAACCTGAAACCACCCTGCACCAAAAGAATTCCATCTATTTGAGGGTGAGTGTTGTGAGGAAAATTCCAATTTTACTGTCAGTTCTATTGTATAACTAAAGTTGGCCAGAGTACTGATAGGTAACTTGCCAAAGGATAAAGGTCCAAACACATGGAAAAAAGGCTCCATATCTTTGTTTCCCAGACCAATCATCTACCAACTAGCCCACAAAGAATATTATTCCTATAGACAACAGTCAAATTACATAAATAATGAAGGGCAGGTCTTACTTTTGTGACATAATAATGATGTTGGTATTACAATCACTGTCCACAAGTGATGAAGATGTACTACTGCTTTTACAAAAGGAAAGAATGTGAATTTGATGTCCTTTACCTAATCCATTCTATGATTACACTGAAGTTAGAAATATGTAAGTTAGTTTTAAATTGGCATTAAAAGTTTTCCAATGAATAGGTGGAAAGGTAATCAAATGAATTCTTCAGTTATTTATGATCTTGCACACACACCAAAAGAATGATGGATTGTCCTATTCTAAATTACACTCTGAACTTCTAAGAACTTCTTTTCAGTTTTGAGAGTGCTCAAAATCTAGGTAAAATTGAAGTTCCATGATACATTAATAATATACATATACTTTTCCTCGAAGCATTTTTAATTAATCACAATATTTCCTGCTTTCATAGGTTATTTGAAAGTTAAGAACAGAATAAGTGTCATTAGGATTCCACACAATTACTGAGAGCCTGGGGCCCACATAGAGATAATAATTTAACAAGGGTCAAAAGACTGAGAAACAGACAATGTTAACATGTACTGCTAACTGAACTGTATATATCTAAAGTCTCAAATGACTCAAAATAAGGTGCTATATAGATTTGCTTTAAAAATTATGAACAGAATAGTTTGGTACAGATAAATTAAGCTTTTTGAATTGGGAATTTCAGAAGATGGGAAAGAACTTCTGCAGGTATACGAAAGAAGCTGAGATTTCTAAAGTCACCCAAATTTGTCATGTTTTAAAGTATGTATAAATAAAAGACATTATTTTGAAGAAATCTAAAAGCTGAAAATAATTTGTCTTGGTTTATGGGCTAAATGTAACATTACTACCTTTTGACATTCAAAGTCATTATACTTTCAGTTGGTCTGCTTTTTGGTCCACCTGGTGGATGGAAAACCTTAGCACCTTTGCTGGAAATATGGCTTGTCAATTTAACCCCATAAGGGTCAGCAGAATGTGAAGGGTAAGAATCAAATGTTCCTGCCTTCATTCCACCAGCCTACAAATAAAAATGAGACATTTTAATGTGGTTTTGTAAAAATGCTTCTAACAAAATTAGATTTGAAGAAGTTCATACATATTTGTGTATTGTACATGGAGCTGGTTTTACATTTAAAGAAAATTGTCTATACTGTTTAATTCAAATATCACCAAAGCGTCTCCCTACCACCAATTCTATGGGGTTAAGACACTGTAATTCCAAAAGTTCTCTATTAAAATGCAAATATTTATAAGAAGGTAATATTCTAAACTGTTGCCAACAGTTAATATTTTAGTGAGAATTTATCAGATCAGGCTATCATCTACATAGGAGGTGAGCCCATTACTGAGGGAATGAGACCTAGGTCACATGTATTCTGACAGAGAAAGGAGTTAGGCCTCAGAACCAGAAGATGAGAGAAGAGGCCAAGGGTAAGGTCTGTCCAACAGGGAGTCTGGCACGACATGAGTTCACTAAATGTCAGTAAATGATGGGGAAGATACTAAAAATAAAAACTTTTTTTTTGATAAAAATAAAGGAAGAGCGCATAGAAAAAGAGAGAGGAAAATGTAATCCACAGTCAGTCCTCCGTATCCACAAGTTCTGCATCCTCAGATTCAACCAACCTCAGATCGAAAATATTTAAAAAGAACTCCAGAAAGTTCCAAAGAGAAAAACTTGAACTTGACATGTGCTTTACATAGCATTTACATTGTATTAGATATAAGTAATCTAAAGATGATTGAAAGTATACAGGAGGATGTGCAAAGGTTACATGTAAATACTACGCCATTTTATATACGGGACCTGAGCTTCCTCAAATTTTGGTATCCTGAGAGTGGGGTGGGGGGGGAGTCCTGAAACCAATCCCTCATGGATACTGTACCATATACTGTACTTTTCTTGTAATCTATTAAGAGAAGTCAATCAAAATATTTTTTAAGCTATACACAAAACATTTGCTTTGACCTTTTTTTTTTTTTTTTTTTTTTTTTTTGTGGTATGTGGGCCTCTCACTGTTGTGGCCTTTCCCGTTGCGGAGCACAGGCTCCGGACGCGCAGGCTCAGCGGCCATAGCTCACGGGCCCAGCCGCTCCGCGGCACGTGGGATCCTCCCAGACCGGGGCACGAACCCGCGTCCCCTGCATCGGCAGGCGGACTCTCAACCTCTGCGCCACCAGGGAAGCCCTGCTTTGACCTTTTAAACTTACTTACTAACAGGATTTTTATTATATTATATATGGTCACCAAGAAAACTCTATACAATCACAATAACCCATTTAATTAGGCATCCTTTCTCTTACAGTGTCTAAGTCAGATATACATGAAAACTTGATTCGTTTGAAAGATATGGTTGTAATTTTTCAAGTTTTCCAGATAGAGACACATGGATTATTTTTAAGAGCAACAAATAATAAGGAATCTTAAGAAAATAAAATTAATTAATTAATTAATGTAAAAGCAAAACAGATGAATTGAAAATGTAAAAATATATATGGTAAATAAACCAACCCACCAGATGATACTTAAAAAATAAATAGGTAAGTCTATATTATAATTAAGATTGAGAAATGGGTGGAAGAAACCTGTACATATATGGAATATCAAAAACTGTAAGACAGTATTTTTGTACATCTCTATGTTAATAAATTTGAAAATCTGAATGAAATGAATGATTTTTGAAGAAAATATTGTCAAAAGTGACTCAAAAAGAGAGAGACCACCTACGGAAAACAGATGGGCATCATGCAAGACGTTAAGCCCAGAACATCTCCTATGAGAATTCTTTCAAGCTTTCAAGGAACAGATATTTCTGGTGCTATTAAACTCTTACAGAACATAGAAAAAGAAGGAAATCTCCTGATTATTTTAAGATGCTAGCATCCACTTATACCAAAATAGAACAAGGCATATAAAAATAAAATTACAGACCAGTCACAACCCTTAAAATTACTGATGTGAAAATACTTAATATTAACAAATAAAACACAATGTTACACTTAAAGATTAATACAACACAGTCAAGTGGGAATCATTCCAAGAAATCTATTACTGTTACTCATAACAAGTCAATGGAGAAAAAAAAGATGGTCTAAACAGATTACACCAAAACATTCAGTATAATTCTACATACATTCTTCATTTATTCTTATTTTTGGCATCTATAAAAATGAACACTGGAGGAATTCCCATGATCCCCATTACATATCCAAATATTGGAATGAGCATGACATAAGAGATATAAATATTAGAAAGGAAGGACCAAAATTATTTGCAGATATATAATCATATATCTAAAGATCCAAAGAGAATCAACAGAATACCCATTAGAACATAAGAAACTTTAATGAAGTGGCCAGTTATTTTAAAAAATCAGATGTTTTAATAAGAACAAATAATGTAAGTGGATTGATGGGAGAAAAAAGCATTGACCAGGACCTTAAAATAAGTAGGAATAAATATAAGTAGATAAATCTACATGAAGTAAAATATTAAAATCTACAAGACAAATAAAGGTTTTTGTAAGTAGCTGAATTCTGGATCAGAAGATTCAAAATATAAATATGCTAATACAAGCAAAAATCTAAAATCTAATTTTAGAGCAAAATACCAAAGGTCTTTTTTTCCCCAGCACTTTACAAAATAATTCCAAAGTTCTAAATAATAAATATTGGAAAACAGCCATATAACTTTTTTAAAGAGTAAGAAGAGACTAGACCCACCCAATATTAAAATGCAAAAATAATTAAAAGTAGTTTGGTACTGGCAGAAATAAACATCAATCAAATTACATGAAAATTCAGGAAAAAAAAACCCTAAAAAGTGGGAATTTTGATTTGATAAGGGTGGCATTTCAAAGCAGGGGTGCTAATTATCCTATCGGTGAGATCAGGAACAACTGAATTTTTTCAAAATCAGTTTTACGTAAATCTAATTTAAGTATAATAAACTGCACCCATTTTAAGTTTACAATTCTATGAGCTTTGACAGATGTATACACGCTTGAAACCACAACGAGAGTCAAGGCACAGAACGTGTCCTCCCACAAAGCTTCCTTCTGCCCTTAAAACTGAATTTTGAAAAAGATAAGAGCTGGATCCTTACCTTGCTCTTTACACCAAAATACATTTCAGTAAAAGAAATCAGGAATGCATATTTTTCTAATACTGCTGGGAAGAAAAGTCATTCTGAGAATGACATAAACTCAGCACAAAGGACTGATAAATTTGACTACATCAAATTATTAAATTTCTGAATAGCACAAAACACTAAAACCAAAGTCAAAGATTTACCAGACTAGAAAAATTATTTTCAAAACAAATGATAAAACAATATCCTTGGGCTTCCCTGGTGGCACAGTGGTTGAGAGTCCACCTGCCGATGCAGGGGACACGGGTTCGTGCCCCGGTACGGGAAGATCCCACATGCCACGGAGCGGCTGGGCCCGTGGGCCATGGCCGCTGATCCTGCTCGTCCGGAGCCTGTGCTCCACAACAGGAGAGGCCACAACAGTCAGAGGCCCGTGTACCGCAAAAAAACCACAACAACAACAACAAAAAACAATATCCTTAATATATGAAAAGATCTTACAAATCAGTATCAAAAAAACAAATATCCTAATAGAACATTCGCAAGGAAAATTAACAGGCAATTCACGGAAGAAAAACAAAAGCATAAACTAAGGTTTACTGTTAGAAGCATTTTCATTTTTATTCACACTTGTTGTAAACCTCAGCAGAAGGGAGACAGTTCATTTTAATCGCCACTTCAAAAACTAAAGATGATCTGACTTTTTATGGTTTTGAGAAAAACTATGCCTAAATCTAGAGAGGCACTTAGAAACTTCATTGTAAAGTAAAATACTTTTGAAATGGTTACGAAATGGTTAATAATTATTTCATTATAAGAGCTTCATTATTCCCTATGCTCTCCAGTTTTATGACTTTTCATAATTTCATAAAAACGAGTTTCATGATTCATGGCATGAATATAAACAAAAGTTTATTATTTACATGGGTAATAAAATAATATGACAGCAAGAGGCAACGTTTCTTTATAATGCTTAATATTTTTTCATTCTAAAATTTTTAACTTACCTTTTTACCAGGAGAAGAGGGCTTAAAGGGGTTTGCAAGTGCTTCTTTCTTCTCTGCTTTTTTAATTGGTGGTAAAGGTTTCTCAAACAAATAAGGATTGGTATCAAAATATTCCCTTGGGTAAAGATTTAATTTGAAAGGTGTCCCTTTAAGTAAACGATGGTGTTCTTCATTCTCTTTCTGTAAATTAAAGAGTTTGAAATTATATAGCAAAAATTACTCAAACTGGAAGTAATGTGGAGTTAATATACCTTTAAATTTTCATATAAGCATGTAGATTTTTTAATATATACTGCTGGGTTCACTTTTTTGAAACATTCCTTTGTTATGTTCTATTTTTATGATACAGAAGATATGCTTACTTATGAATAAGCACAGCTATGATTGTTCATTTTAGATATAAATTTATTTGATGTATAGAGATTTATTTATCACTTGAACAAATCTGTATCAACTATCTGGGTGATATAAGGCAGTAAAAAAAAGTCAGTCTCTGGTTCAAACCCTAACTCCTTCCTGCTTTTCAGCATTTCTCAGGGACACTGGGAAAATTACTTACTTTTTTAGCATCACATTTTCTTTAAGTGTAGATAATGATGATAATATTCCCCCCACCCTTAATGCTGTTGTAAAGATTAAATGAGATTATGTGTTCAAAGTACCTGGCATATGATAGGGCTTCAAAAGAATGTCAGCTTTTACCTCTAAGAATAAGGAATACTTACTTTTTACATTACAACATTTTTATATTACAATAGTATTTTAGGAAATCCAGGGACATAAAATTTCTGACTTATAAATAAGTTCTAAAAGTAAGAATTCTAAAGAGAGAAAAGTATCTTATACCCATACACTTTGGATGAAAGACTAATTACTGAGCCATTGATAAAATTGCCTTGTATGTATTTATAAATCATGGATTATTTTTCCTACAGAATATTATGCATTATTATTCCTATTCTATATAAAAAGTAGGTGACATAGAATTTTATATAAAGTGAATAATCCATGCATAGAAACAAAAGATGCCTATTTTCAAATGACCAAGGTTTCTGCCCAATTTAATAGAAAACTTTTCCTGGGTTTGAACATGCCCATTTGCAAAACTGGCTACTACCCTTCTGTTTCACTGCCACTTAAAATCACCACAGCCAAAATTACTGAAGACTGCATGCCTAAAAAAACAAAAATTTAAAAACTTATAAAATAGTTGCCAATTAATTTCTGTTTCTTAACATCCAAATGAACTTGACTTTTCATTACTACCAGCATTCTTTAAGTTATATCAATATTGTTAAATTATGTTGATATGGTTCCAAAATTTCTACAGGTTCCTCTATTCCTTCACATGTAGGCACTCTCCAGAAATGTGAATATGCTTCACTGTAAGTCAAATATTGTATAAAGTGAGTGTAAGAGGCTTATGCCAGTACATCTCAGTTTTTATTTCTGCCATGTAATAAGGTGAGTCGTTTTCTCCCGTCCTTTCACTTTCTCTCCTGTAGGTTTTCATTCTCTACTCTCCACTCCCTCCCTTCTCCCCATCACTCCTCCATCCCATTCATTCACCATAATGGCCTGATCAGCCCAAAAGCACTACCACTACTTTCTTTTTTTTTAATAATATCTCGATTGTAAGGATATATTTTTAAATTAATTATTTATTTATTTTTTGGCTGTGCTGGGTCTTCATTTCTGTGCGAGGGCTTTCTCTAGTTGTGGCAAGCGAGGGCCACTCTTCATCGCAGTGAGCAGGCCTCTCACCGTCGCGGCCTCTCTTGTTGCGGAGCACAGGCTCCAGATGCGCAGGCTCAGTAGTTGTGGCTCACGGGCCTAGTTGCTCCGTGGCATGTGGGATCCTCCCAGACCAGGGCTCGAACCCGTGTCCCCTGCATTAGCAGGCGGATTCTCAACCACTGCGCCACCAGGGAAGCCCACTACCACTACTTTTTTAGGCACAATATATTAGGGAGTGGTGGGAACACGGCTAAGGACCAGGATACTTTTAGGACTCTTCTAATCAAAATACAGCATAGTTGATCAGGCCAAGTTAACAGAAGTCTCACAGCTGGTTTGGAGAGATAAAGGATAGACGTGGTAAACTATAGCAGGGGTTAAAGCTCATTCTGGGAATCTAATATCAGAAAGGTAAAATTATCACAATTCATAAACATCAATCTGCCATTGCCCAAGTAGTACAAATAGATAGAACAAAACAAACCCTAATTAGATCACAAGTGAATTCTCTAAGTCAACTAAATAAGAGAAAGGTTGGAAAAAGTTAAAATAGATTCTTTTACCTTGTCATTTAGTTTTGCTGCATCATAGAAATCAGCAGAGTGTGAAAACTGTTTACCTATGGTAACATCTGCATAGCTAAAGAAGGAAAACAATAATGATGATGACTTCAGGGTTCAGAAATTAAATTTTTTTTTAATTCAAAACAAATGATACAAAAGTATTAAAAATATCTTACCCATATCCAGTTCCTTTCTTTCCTGGGTTTGTGTACAAATTCTTTCCAGGTGGCTCATATTTTTCTTTGGGTTTTGATTGTGCGCTGAAAAATGGGACTGGTCTACCTATTGTTCCATAGTAACTTCCTAATCCACATCTTAAATACAGTTTAACCACAAAAAAAAAAGGAGCAAGTTAAAATAGCAAATTTTGTGTTATACATATTTTACCATAATTTATAAAATATTATTAAAAGGGGAGCAAAATATATGCAATGGAACTGACTTGCCTAACTTTGGTAAGAAAAAAATTTTTCTTCTTATTTTGTAATCTAATTTGCCCTATTTTTCAAAGTCACAGATTTTGAGATAATATTTTTAATTTTTATGCCTATTTTAAATGTTCTACATAAACAAAACTTAATAATCTCTAGGAAGTTAGAAGAGTTTACATTAATTCAGTTAACTATAACAACAAATAGAATCTTTGTTTTCTTAAAATTATTTATTTTTTATTTAAGTATAGTTGATTTACAATATTGTATTACTTCCAGAGGGTGGGGGAGGCTGAAAAATACAAAACAGTTATTTAAAGGATAAAATACATCTATTACATGAAAAAGAAATGAAGTAGTGACCCAATAAATGCACGTCTGAATTTATATCTAAGAAGAAAACAAAGAAACCCAAGAAAAAGTAGTAATAATAAAAATAAGTAGGGGCTTCCCTCCAGGCACAGTGGTTAAGAATCCTCCTGCCAATGCAGGGGACACAGGTTCAAGCCCTGGTCCGAGAAGATCCCACATGACGCGGAGCAACTAAGCCCGTGCACCACAACTACTGAGCCTGCGCTCTAGAGCCCATGAGCCACAACTACTTAAGCCCACGTGCCACAACTACTGAAGCTCATGTGCCACAACTACTGAGCCCACGTGCCACAACTACTGAAGCCCGCGCGCCTAGAGCACGCGCTCCACAACGAAAAGCCACCGCAATGAGAAGCCCGCGCACCACAGCGAAGAGGAGCCCCCGCTCGCCACAACTAGAGAAAGCCTGTGTGCAGCAACAAAGACCCAACACAGCCAAAAATAAATAAATAAAATAAATTTAAAAATAAATAATTCAAACCTCTCAAAAGTGTAAAAAGGTGGAAAAAGATAAACTATAATAACAGAAGACATTCTCTACTCTTACTAAAAACTTAATAATTTAACTTTGAAGACCGCAGCTTTACTCATCTCAAAACCATAAATAAGCCCCAAATTATTTTTCAACCAATCCTCGTCTGTCATAAACTCTAGATTGAGAGTCAACATTATTGAGTGTGAATTACCATCATATTATAAAGCTCAGCTATATTATATAATATCACATAGACTACACAATCTTAAGTATTTAAAGGTTAAAGAAAAAAAGAACCTCACATTGACAATTTTCACAACTTAAATATTGTTAAACCCCATACATGTAACTTCATGCATGATTTTTAAATAACGTATCTTTGATAAATTATCCTCTTTATCCAAAAAAGATTTCTCCTAATTTCACATTTTGTATTTACACTTTTCTTAAAGTTTTAAAAAGCAGATAAAATAGTCAAGGGCACAGATATGATGGCCCAAGGCAATTTTCTTCCTAATCTGACTATTGCAAGGTTTTCAACTGAACTTATTTTCATTATTTAGTTGATTTCATTAGTATAAACTGATAGAGAATAGTGACAGAGATAACCAAAAATTTAATGTGATGAGAATCTATTTAATCAAAATTACCTGTCAACCTAAATCATCCAATATAATTGTCTTCATCTAAGACAAACTTAACCTAAGAATCATATTTTTAAAAATGAATCATACATAAATAAGTCCTACGAAAAAACCAAAACTTAATTTAGGATGGAGGAGAGAGAGATATGCAGGAGATATATCAATATTTAGGACTTTTTCCCAAATACTTACGGCTTCTTATCTCCATTACTAGGAAGGAACGCTTTGCCTAGATTTTTTTTGGCTTCTTCCATCATATGCCGTCTCCTCACTTGATTCAGGTTTACGTAGCCTTCACCTTCAAAAATCCTTACAAAATGGGGATCAAAATAACCTGCCTGGAGATTTGACATTTCTTTGGATCCCCCAGGTAGCATCTGTCTGTTTTTGCTTGCAGCTTCATTAAACGGCCCTTTAAAAATAAATTAGGAATATCACAATTTTGAGCTCACTAGTAATTAAAGGACTTGAAAAACGACTTTGAAAAGTTTCAAAATGTGATTTGGACCAGTGAGTTTTGAGCTCTTAAACACTATTTCAAAACATTTACTGAAAGGTCTGTGTCAAAGGCTACACTGACAATAAGAACTAAGAGGGCTTCCCTGGTGGCGCAGTGGTTGGGAGTCCGCCTGCCTATGCAGGGGACACGGGTTTGTGCTCCGTTCCGGGAAGATCCCACATGGCGCGGAGCGGCTGGGCCCGTGAGCCATGGCCGCTGAGCCTGCGCGTCCGGAGCCTGTGCTCCGCAAGGGGAGAGGCCACGGCAGTGAGAGGCCCACGTACCGAAAAAAAACAAAACAAAACAAAACAAAACCTAAGAGGCTTCCATTAAAACATTTTAATAATTAGATTGAGGTCCTGTTAAACTCTGAATCTGAGAGCTGGAAGAGACCTTACAGGTCACTGAATCCAATGCTTCTCCATCTATACACTACGGAACACTGTGTAAGAATATGCTAGGAAACTATTTGTGTCAGATGTCAATAAGCATGTGTGTGTGTGTGTGTGTGTGTGTGTGTGTGAGTGAGTGTGTATTTTTAGGTTGGAGGGGAAGGGTATTTCATACTCAAACTGAAATAATTCCCCTCCTGGGTATATACTCTAGACACATGAGTGCCTATATTCACTAAAAGACGTAAACAAGAATGTTCACAGCAGCTTTATTCATAACAATCAAAAACCACAAACGTCCATCAACAGGGGAACAGATAAATAAATTGTGGTATACAGTGAAGTACTAGTAGCCCAATAATTTTTAAAAGGCTGGTTTTATGAATATTTATAACTTCTTTTGTAATTTGCATCTAGGAGAACTCAATTTGTAAAGTCCTTCCATAACGTGAAAGAATTTTTTGAAGTGCAAATAACCCTTAATTCAATTGGTTATCTAAATGTGAATTTGTATCACTGATTTTTATTTAACTTAGGTTTTTGAAATAATATATTCACATGGTTCCAAATTCAATAGTATAAATATTTTTACAATAAATTTTCCTTCCACATTCCGTCACCCAGTTCCTTTCCCACAGGCACCCATGATAGTAATTTTGCTTTCCAGAGAATGTTTAGGCATGTTCCAGTGAATATTTTCATATTTATCCTTTTCCATTTTCAATGTTTAGCATACCACATACATTATTAAATAAAAAGGCAAGGTGCAGAATAGTGTATCTTGGAGATGTTTCATATCAGTGTATTCTTTCTTATTGTTTTATTTATGACTCTTCTAAAAATCCCTCAGCTATTCATTTAGCATTTCATTTTTCGAGAAAGTGATCATGGATGGCCTTTTCAGATGCAAATGTTAATGCTGTCTGCATAGCAGAGTGTCCCATCTAAGGGAACAAAAAAAGCTAAAAACAAAATATTCTGGGAGAAAACTGCCATGCACCTTGGAAAGAAATAAAATTACCTATGAGGAGAATATATGAAGGTAGGGTAGCCCAATAAAATGAGCTTCCTGCTCTTATAAAATTAAGACCATAAAATACAGACCATTAAAAAATATCATTTAACAAACGTTAAAGCCAAAATTTTATACAGAAAACATCACTCCTAGGCTGTAAAGGAAACCAAATATACTTACGATTAAATTGTGACACATATTTATCACCAACAGTAACATATTTCATCTCACTGAAGAGCCCAATCCTCTCCATATCTGTTTTCCCTCCTTCCACAGGCATGGTTGCTTCTTGTGGTGCTGTGCTCTATATAGGTAACTTCAATGGGTCCCTGAGGGCTACTTCTTCTATAGCAAAATCCTACTCTACACTGAAAAATACAGGGGAAAAGTTTAGGGAAAAGGTGATTACTAAATTTCAGTCCAAATTACTTGCAGTCTGAGAGTTAACATGCATATTGTTACATCATAAAACAACAGTCTCAAACCATGTGGGGAAAGAATCTACTTTGTGGGGCTGAGGGGGAATAATGGGGATTCAAAATTATCACCACAAACCCTCCCCTTGACTGTCCAGGTGAAGTATCCACAAATTACAAGGAAATGCGTATCTGTTGCACTGCCATTCATCTGTCTTAGATAATAAAATTATTACTGTATAGTGTGGTATAAATACTGTGTAAACAACATCCTTCTTCTGAGAAGTTCAAAGATCTTAATTACGTAAGGCAGTCATTTTCAGTTTAAATCATTTTATGTAAACATACTGCATTGTCCCTTGTATTAAAATTTATAACTTACTTTTTCAGAATGCACCACACACATAGGTATTACCCTATAGTTCTTGAATTCTTTCAAGTTTAAATGTATGTAAGAAATGTGCCACCTGGTGAAATTTGTTCACAAAGGGGATGGGAAGAGAGGACAACTGTCTAGGCAAGATAAAAACAAAGATCAGCAAAACAAAAATCCACAATGGGGCTTCCCTGGTGGCGCAGTGGTCGAGAGTCCGCCTGCCGATGCAGGGGACACAGTTCGTGCCCCGGTCTGGGAGGATCCCATATGCCGCGGAGCGGCTGGGCCCGTGAGCCATGGCTGCTGAGCCTGCGCGTCCGGAGCCTGTGCTCCGCAACGGGAGAGGCCACAACAGTGAGAGGCCCGCGTACCGCAAAAAAAAAAAAAAAAAAAGAAAGAAAAGGAGGGGGAGACAAGGAGTTATTGCCTTGAATTTGTCCACTACTTAACTCTTCTTGAGCAACATTTACAAAACCACTCATTCACTTATTTAACGTTTTGCAAACCCCCTCCTGTGAGTAGGACTCGCTGGTAGAAGTTAGGAAAACTGAGATTTTAAAAGGCATAGGTCCTGCCCGTAGCGAGCTTACAGTTTAGTAAACAAAACATAATTAAATATAACACAGTGGAACAGTTCAAGTTCCCTTCGAAAGGTACGGATAAAGAGCCGGGGGGGCGGGGCGGCGTGTGAAGGAGGGACAGAACACTGGCTGAGGTGATGAGGAAAATGATGTCCCATTAGGGAAACGGAGGTTCAGAGTATGTAGGTATCTAAAGGACAACACCTGACGTCTGCGAGGACCAAGTCACCTCTGAGAAGGGCACCCAATCCGACTAGCGAGATCAAAGCGTCCCAGCTCCAGCCCGGGCTAAGTCTGCCGCAGGAGCAACCGAGAACACGAGCCAGCGCCTCAAGAGCGCTTCCCGCTCTGGACCTCGCTACGAGGCTGCTCCGCACGCTCTGCTCGCCGCGGTAACGCGCCGCGGCGCGTTACCCCGGCTATGGAAGAATCCATTCCAAGAACGAACCCTACGGGAGGATACGTGGAGGGTTCGAATCCGCATCAAGAAAGACGTAAGAGTGTCTGCAGGAAACGAATGACGCACTCAACAGAATTTACCGAAATGGAGACTTCTGCTTCCCGCCCTTTACCCATCCGCGAGATGTGGCGTGGTGGTACGCCCCGTGACGTATGTTTGCGCGGCGTATTGGGAATTGTAGTCGGTCTTCCCAAGCCCCGCCCCCGATGACGCCAGTTCCGGGCCAGCGTCCTGTGCTTGGCCGGCTGTTGGCGCCCGTCTCAGCTCCACGTACCCGCCATGGTGAGTACCCGTGCTCGTCCCCCACCCCAGCGTTTCCCCTCAGACTTCACTAGCTGCTACGAGCCTTTATGGCCCTTGAAATAACTGGTTCTCCCGGGGCCCACGGTGGTAGTTGCGAACTCCGTGGTCTGGGCCGTCCTGTCCTCGGCCTTTCCCGGTAGGACCGGAGGGAAACTGCCCCTCACAACCTTAAACCCCCGGCCCCAGCGCAGCCGCCTTTGGATACGCGCTCCCTGCACCTTCTACTTGTGCATGCATTTTGAGAACGAGAGAATTATGAGGCGTTTTTGAAGGTTTCGAGGAAGGATTGGACCTGGGAAAGATACGAGTGACTTTGCAAATACTGTATTCTCTTAGCTGCTGTGATGTCACACTCCCCTGGTTTCCCTCTCAATTGCTCAAGCACGTCCTCCAATCCGTATCCTAGACGTGGCGTTAAGTACTTTTCTTAACACCCTATGCTTTGTCCAAAATTTGTATCTCCAGCTTAGAGATGTATTCTGAGCTCCAGATCCTCATATCTACTAAACTGTACCTCCACTTGGATGGCTCATATGTATTTCAGACTCAGCAAGTTCAAAACTGACTCACCATTCCCACCTCCCCTCGTCCCACCCCTGCTCTTCCTCCAGTGATCCCCATCTCAGTTCATTGCGCTACCATCCACCCCACCGTTGTTATGCCAAAACCCTGGAAATCATCCTTGACATCGCCCTTTTCTCAACTCCTGACCATCTGTTCACTCATCAAATGCTATGGAATCTACTTCTAAATGGCTGTCAGTCGTCACTGTCTCTAACTATCCTTGTCCTTGGCACCGGGAGATCTAACCATCTGCTGTGGTCTCTTAAGTGGTCTTTTAAGCAGGCCTTCACCAATCTGAGCCCCTGCCTGGAATGGGCTTGTCCACCTGCACCCCCATCTTTCCTTTGGAATTGCTCATCCTCTTACGTACTTACCCCTCAGATCTCAGTTTAAATATTATTTCTTCAGAAAGGATCTCAATTCAGAAGTGTAAGGAGCTTCTAGTGCATTCTCATAAGATCTCTTATGGAGCTTTCACAACAACCCTGTGAAGTTGTATATTTTTCCAATTTTACAGAAGAGAAGACAGACTTGAGTGATTAGTTACAAGGTCATACAGAAAGTAACAGTTAAATGTTGCTGTTGCCTGTCTTTTTAACCCTTATCTTTAGTATTTTTCGGTGCCAGTAAATATTTTTTATTCAAATAGGTGCATAGTATTTAACTGACTTATTTGCTTAACAGACTTGTTATTGATAGTGTTTAGGTGGGGTTTTTTGTTTGCTTGCTTTTTGCTATGATGAATAACACTATGATAAGTGGGTAACATTCAAGCTAAATTTGTCTGAACTTTCTTGATTATTTCTTTAGGGTAAACTCCACGAAGTATAATTGGGGAAAAGGGCATGGCCCTTCAACAGGTTACAATTTATGGAAAATAAAATCAGTCACCCTTAAAAAAATGTGACAAGGGGACTTCCCTGGCGGTCCAGTGGTTAAGACTCCTCGCCCAATGCAGGGGGCACGGGTTCGATCCCTGGTTGGGGAAGAACCCGCATGCCACGTGGCACGGCTAAAAAAAAAAACAATGTGACAAGGACTTGTAAATGAGAAAAATAGTAATGGTACCTACTTTGTAATGTTCTGAGGATCAAAGTTAATATATGTCCAAGCGTTTAGCATAGGGCCTTTTTCTTTTTAAGGGCTCAGTAAATGTTAGTACTTACTCATTTATTTCAAAATAGGGTTCTTACTGTGTAGTATGGTTCTTCAGCCTGTTTGGGACATATTTTGAGTATCTGATGAAATCTTTGAAACCCCTTCCTCCTTCCCACTCCTCTCCCCCAGCAAAATGATATATGTCTTTGTCATACGTCAACTACCTGCAATGTATGGACCCAAATTAAGAACTGCTAATAGATTCCACTTTACAAGTGCATTTTTCCCCATTTATAAGTTGCAAGCATTTTCCTATGACATTAACTATTCTTATAAAGCATTATTTTTCATTACTGTATAATATTCATAATCATTTAATCAGTCTCCTCTTGTTGACAGGTTAACATCTGTAAACCCTAATCTTCGTGTGTTTTGCAAATTTCCTTAGAAAATAAATTTCTAAATGCAGAATTACTAGGCCAAGAATGTGAATATACGGCTTTTTTTTTAAATTTTGTCTTATTTTTTTATACAGCAGGTTCTTCTTAGTCATCAGTTTTATGCACATCAGTGTATACATGTCAGTCCCAATCGCCCAGTTCATCCCACCACCATCCCCACCTCCCCGCCCCTTTCCCCCCTTGGTGTCCATTCGTTTGTTCTCTACATCTGTGTCTCTATTTCTGCCCTGCAAACCGGTTCATCTGTACCATTTTTCTAGGTTCCACGTACATGCGTTAATATACGATATTTGTTTTTCTCTTTCTGACTTACTTCACTCTGTATGACAGTCTCTAGATCCATCCACGTCTCAACAAATGACCCAGTTTCTTTCCTTTTTATGACTGAGTAATATTCCATTGTATATATGTACCACATGTTCTTTATCCATTCGTCTGTCGATGGGCATTTAGGTTGCTTCCATCACCTGGCTATTGTAAATAGTGCTGCAATGAACATTGGGGTGCATGTGTCTTTTTGAATTATGGTTTTCTCTGGGTATATGCCCAGTAGTGGGATTGCTGGATCATATGGTAATTTTTTTTTTTTTTTGCGGTACGCGGGCCTCTCACTGTTGTGGCCCCTCCCGTTGCGGAGCACAGGCTCCGGACGCGCAGGCTCAGTGGCCATGGCTCATGGGCCCAGCTGCTCCATGCCATGTGGGATCTTCCCAGACCAGGGCATGAACCCATGTCCCCTGCATCGGCAGGCGGACTCTCAACCACTGTGCCACCAGGGAAGCCCATGGTAATTTTATTTTTAGTTTTTTAAGGAACCTCCATACCGTTCTCCATAGTGGCTGTAATCAATTTACATTCCCTCCAACAGTGCAAGAGGGTTCCCTTTTCTCCACACCCTCTCCAGCATTTGTTGTTTGTAGATTTTCTGATGATGCCCATTCTAACTGGTGTGAGGTGATACCTCATTGTAGTTTTGATTTGCATTTCTCTAATAATTAGTGATGTTGAGCAGCTTTTCATGTGCTTCTTGGCCATCTGTATGTCTTCCTTGGAGAAATATCTGTTTAGCTCTTCGGCCCATTTTTGGATTGGGTTGTTTGTTTTTTTAATATTGAGTTGCATGAGCTGCTTATATATTTTGGAGATTAATCCTTTGTCCGTTGATACGTTTGCAAATATTTTCTCCCATTCTGAGGGTTGTCTTTTTGTCTTGTTTATGGTTTCCTTTGCTCTGTAAAAGCTTTGAAGTTTCATTAGGTCCCATTTGTTTATTTTTGTTTTTATTTCCATTACTCTAGGAGGTGGATCAAAAAAGATCTTGCTGTGATTTATGTCAAAGAGTGTTCTTCCTATGTTTTCCTCTAAGAGTTTTATAGTGTCCAGTCTTACATTTAGGTCTCTAATCCATTTTGAGTTTATTTTTGTGTATGGTGTTAAGGAGTGTTCTAATTTCATTCTTTTACATGTAGCTGTCCAGTTTTCCCAGCACCACTTATTGAAGAGACTGTCTTTTCTCCATTGTCTATCCATGCCTCTTTTGTCATAGATTAGTTGACCATAGGTGCATGGGTTTATCTCTGGGCTTTCTATCTTGTTCCATTGATCTATGTTTCTGTTTTTGTGCCAGTACCATATTGTCTTGATTACTGTAGCTTTGTAGTATAGTCTGAAGTCAGGGAGTCTGGTTCCTCCAGCTCCGTTTTTTTCCCACAAGACTGCTTTGGCTATTCCGGATCTTTTGTGTCTCCATACAAATTTTAAGATTTTTTGTTCTAGTTCTTTAAAAAATGCCATTGGTAATTTGATAGGAATTGCATTCAATCTGTAGATTGCTTTGGGTAGTATAGTCATTTTCACAATATTGATTCTTCCAATCCAGGAACATGGTCTATCTCTCCATCTGTTTGTATCATCTTTAATTTCTTTCATCAGTGTCTTATAGTTTTCTGCATACAGGTCTTTTGTCTCCCTAGGTAAGTTTATTCCTAGGTATTTTATTCTTTTTGTTGCAGTGGTAAATGGGAGTGTTTCCTTAATTTCTCTTTCAGATATTTCATCATTAGTGTATAGGAATGCAAGAGATTTCTGTGCATTAATTTTGTATCCTGCAACTTTACCAAATTCATTGATTAGCTCTGGTAGTTTTGTGGTGGCATCTTTAGGATTCTCTTTGTGTAGTATCATGTCATCTGCAAACAGTGACAGTTTTACTTCTTCTTTTCCAATTTGTATTCCTTTTATTTCTTTTTCTTCTCTGATTGCCATGGCTGCGACTTCCAAAACTATGTTGAATAACAGTGGTGAGAGTGGACATCCTTGTCTTGTTCCTGATCTTAGAAGAAATGCTTTCAGTTTTTCACCATTGAGAATGATGGTTGCTGTGGGTTTGTTGTATATTGCCTTTATTATGTTGAGGTAGGTTCCCTCTATGCCCACTTTCTGGAGAGTTTTTATCATAAATGGGTGTTGAATTTTGTCAAAAGCTTTTTCTGCATCTGTTGAGATGATCATATGGTTTTTATTCTTCAATTTGTTAATATGGTGTATCACATTGATTGATTTGCGTACATTGAAGAATCCTTGCATCCCTGGGATAAATCCCACTTGATCATGGTGTATGATCCTTTGAATGTGTTGTTGGATTCTGTTTGCTAGTATTTTGTTGAGGATTTTTGCATCTATGTTCATCAGTGATATTGGTCTGTAATTTTCTTTTTTTGTAGTATCTTTGTCTGGTTTTGGTATCAGGGTGATGGTGGCCTCATAGAATGAGTTTGGGAGTGTTCCTTCCTCCACATTATTTGGAAGAGTTTGAGAAGGATGGGTGTTAACTCTTCTCTAAATGTTTGATAGAATTCACCTGTGAAGCCATCTGGCCCCGGACTTTTGTTTGTTGGAAGATTTTTTTTTTTTTTTTTTTTTTTTTTTTGTGGTATGCGGGCCTCTCACTGTTGTGGCCTCTCCCGTTGCGGAGCACAGGCTCCGGACGCGCAGGCTCAGCGGCCATGGCTCACGGGCCCAGCCGCTCCGCGGCATATGGGATCCTCCCGGACCGGGGCACGAACCCGTATCCCCTGCATTGGCAGGCGGACTCTCAACCACTGCGCCACCAGGGAGGCCCTGTTGGAAGATTTTTAATCACAGTTTCAATTTCATTACTTGTAATTGGTCTGTTCATATTTTCTATTTCTTCCTGGTTTAGTCTTGGAAGGTTATACCTCTCTAAGAATTTCTCCATTTCTTCCAGATTGTCCATTTTATCGGCATAGAGTTGCTTGTAGTAGTCTCTTAGGGTGCTTTGTATTTCTGTGGTGTCTGTTATAACTTCTCCTTTTTCATTTCTAATTTTATTGATTTGAGTCCTCTCCCTCTTTTTCTTGATGAGTCTGGCTAATGGTTTATCAATTTTGTTTATCTTCTTAAAGAACCAGCTTTTAGTTTTATTGATCTTTGCTATTGTTTTCTTTGTTTCTATTTCATTTATTTCTGCTCTGATCTTTATGATTTCTTTCCTTCTGCTAACTTCGGGTTTTGTTTGTTCTTCTTTCTCTAGTTCCTTTAGGTGTAAAGTTAGATTGTTTATTTGAGATTTTTCTTGTTTCTTGAGATAGGCTTGAATAGCTATAAACTTCTCTCTTGTAACTGCTTTTGCTGCATCCCATAGGTTTTGGATGGTCGTGTTTTCATTGTCATTTGTCTCTAGGTATTTTTTTATTTCCTCGTTGATTTCTTCAGTGATCTCTTGGTTATTTAGTAACGTATTGTTTAGCCTCCATGTGTTTGTGTTTTTTATGTTTTTTTCCCTGTAATTCATTTCTAATCTCACAGCGTTGTGGTCAGAAAAGATGCTTGTTATGATTTCAATTTTCTTAAATTTACTGAGGATTGATTTGTGACCCAAGATGTGATCTATCCTGGAGAATGTTCTGTGCGCACTTGAGAAGAAAGTGTAACCTGCTGTTTTGGGATGGAATGTCCTATAAATATCAATTAAATCTGTCTGGTCTATTGTGTCATTTAAAGCTTCTGTTTCCTTATTTATTTTCATTTTGGATGATCTGTCTATTGGTGTAAGGGAGGTTTAAAGTCCCCCACTATTATTGTGTTACTGTTGATTTCCTCTTTTATAGCTGTTAGCAATTGCCTTATGTATTGAGGTGCTCCTATGTTGGGTGCATATATATTTATAATTGTTATATCTTCTTCTTGGATTGATCCCTTGATCATTATGTAGTGTCCTTCCTTGTCTCTTGTAACATTCTTTATTTTAAAGTCTATTTTATCTGATATGAGTATTGCTACTCCAGCTTTCTTTTGATTTCCATTTGCACGGAATATCTTTTTCCATCCCCTCACTTTCAGTCTGTATGTGTCCCTAGATCTGAAGTGGGTCTCTTGTAGACAGCATATATACTGGTCTTGTTTTTGTATCCATTCAGTGAGCTTTTGTCTTTTGGTTGGAGCATTAATCCATTCACGTTTAAGGTAATTATCAATATGTATGTTCCTATGACCATTTTCTTAATTGTTTTGGGTTTGTTTTTGCCTCTTGTGTTTCCCACTTAGAGAAGTTCCTTTAGCATTTGCTGTAGAGCTGGTTTGGTGATGCTGAATTCTCTTAGCTTTTGCTTGTCTGTAAAGGTTTTGATTTCTCCATCGAATCTGAATGAGATCCTTTCCGGGTAGAGTAATCTTGGTTGTAGGTTCTTCCCTTTCATCACTTTAAGTATATCATGCCACTCCCTTCCGGCTTGTAGAGTTTCTGCTGAGAAATCAGCTGTTAACCTTATGGGAGTTCCCTTGTATGTTATTTGTTGTTTTTCCCTTGATGCTTTCAATAATTTTTCTTTGTCTTTAATTTTTGCCAATTTGATTCCTGTGTGTCTCAGTGTGGTTCTCCTTGGGTTTATCCTGTATGGGATTCTCTGCGCTTCCTGGACTTGGCTGGCTGTTTCCTTTCCCATGTTAGGGAAGTTTTCGACTATAATCTCTTCAAATATTTTCTCTTGTCCTCTCTCTCTCTCTTCTCCTTCTGGGACCCCTATAATGTGAATGTTGTTGTGTTTAATGTTGTCCCAGAGGTCTCTTAGGCTGTCTTCATTTCTTTTCATTCTTTTTTCTTTATTCTGTTCCATGACGGTGAATTCCACCATTCTGTCTTCCAGGTCACTTATCCGTTCTTCTGCCTCAGTTATTCTGCTATTGATTTCTTCTAGTGTAGTTTTCATTTCAGTTATTGTATTGTTCATCTCTGTTTGTTTGTTCTTTAATTCTTCTAGGTCTTTGTTAAACATTTCTTGCATCTTCTCGATCTTTGCCTCCATTCTTTTTCCGAGGTCCTGGATCATCTTCACTATCATTATTCTGAATTCTTTTTCTGGAAGGTTCCCTATCTCCACTTCATTTTCTGGGGTTTTATCTTGTTCCTTCATCTGGTACATAGCCATCTGCCTTTTCATCTTCTCTATCTTTCTGTGAATGTGGTTTTTGTTCCACAGGCTGCAGGATTGTAGTTCTTCTTGCTTCTGCTCGTGAATATAAGGCTTTTGATTCTTATTGCCATATCACCCTATGAAGAATTCTAAGAGTTTATACTCCCACTGTCAGTGACATATTAGTTTCCTCTCATTGTCTTGACCATCAGTTCTTATCATAATAGGGTCAGTGTTTTTGTCCCATTCTTAAACTAGTTATTTTCCATTGATCTTTTCATGTCATTGTTAAACCCTATAATTATTAAAACTGTAATTTAGAAATACTTTCTTAGAGCTGTGGTCCTCAACCTTTTCACATTAGACTCATTCACATGGAGGACGTTTTAAATATCCTTGTGCCAAACCCTCCCCAGACCAATTAATCAGAATCTCGGAGGGTGTAGCCCAGGAATCAGTATTTTAAACTTCTCAGGTGATTTCAATGTGGAACAAAGGTTGAGAACCTCTAATTTAGAATTTAGAGTGTTTTGTTTTTCTCCATAAAACAAGGAATTAACTCGTGAAATAACTTGAAAAATCAAGGTTAATTAATGCCTAAACCTAAATTCAGTTCAATTGTAATTTATATGAGGATGAGTTTTTGTTTTACAATGAAATTTTGGTTTTATTTGTCTTAGGTTATTTCAGAGACTATGGATATGCTCTTCAGAATGAGAGGTGGCCTTGATCTAGCTTTTCAGCTAGCTACTCCTAATGGTAGGTCTGCTAAAATACTCTGCTTTTTTATTATAAAGTTGATTATGAAATATAGTGAGATTCTTATCATTTTGCACATGAAACTGAGAGATAGGATGAATAAACTGTCTAAGGTCATATAGTTAGTAAGTGATATAAATAGGATTTAAACTTAGACACTGTTCCCCACCACCTCTAGCCCATGGGGCTCTCTGTGCACATTAGGAAGAAGTATCCCCTTACTTAAGAAATTTTACTTCCCTCTCAAAGAAAATTGTCATGATAAATATAAATATCCACCATGAGCACAATATAAAGAGGCACCCAGACTTGTACATTGTAGACTTACAACTGTACATAACCCTGAGTCTCCAGAGCCCACTCTCTTGAATGTCATGTTGTTTAGGAATGGTAGGCAAGCTCTATGGGAGAAAAATCAGCAGTGTTTGTATAAACCAAATTCTAGGATGTCTTCCTGTTTCTGACTACTGCCACAAACTGAGGCAAAGAATAACAGAGGAAGAAGATGAGGAGCTGTGTTTGAGATGTGTTTCATCTGAGATGCCACAGTAAGCCAAGTGCCAACTCCCAACAGGCATTTGGTAATTTGAGTCTGAAACTTAGGGGAGAGTGGTCAGAACTGGAGATAAGAGAACTTAATGTCTCTCAAGGATGATAGTTAATACCTTGATACTAAATGAAATCACTCAAGAAAAGCATGATCAATGGTGTCAGGAGCCACAAAGAAGTTGAGAAAGATAAGGAATAAGCAGTGTCAGAGCTCCTTGAAGGAGATCACCAGCTGGCGATTATTTACTGGCCCTTTGGAAAGAGGGAGTGAATGCTGAATGTTCTTTCTGACCCATCCCTTCATATTAGACAGTTGTTCTCAATCTTAGTCCACATTCTAATTCCCACTTCCAGACCAATTAAAGTCTCTAAGGACAGAGACTCGGGCATCAGTAAGCTTTTTAGGTGATTCTCTAATGTGCCATCAAGATGAGAATCATTTTGCAAGGACTAAAACTCACTTTTAGGCCTATCTTATCAATAAAGTATTGTTGTTCCTTAATATGTTACTTGTATGGATAAAGCCTTACATTTTACAACTTAATAAAATTGAAGGTATATTTTGCTATGAACTTATCGCAAAGTATAACTAATATATTAGTCACCAAATATAATGATGTAATTTCAAATGTAAAGACTACAGATACTTTTTACCTAGTAATTAATGTATTTGAGCTTGTCTTCTGACTTGATAGTATTCCTCCTCCTGTATCAAACTCTTTGAAACACTCAATGAAGGGAATCATTAATGAGGAAATTGAGGGGCAGAAGGTGCTTAACTTAAAGACATCACAATTATTTAGGTACTTTACCTCATGGTCCTTCAGGGATAAACAGAAGGTAATCCAGGAATTATGTTTGTCTTTTGTAGTGCAGCTAAAAATCTTTAAATCTGGCTTTCTGAAACATATCAAGATATCTTTTAATCTGACTTGTTATAAGTAATCTTTTCTCTACCACAATCTCAAGGTATTTATTTATCAAGATATCAGTGTGATAGTTAAATAAATATTTTAATCACAAGGTTAAGTAGGTTTAGGATTTAGGAGTATAAAGCTAGGACAAGTATTTAAATATTGTCTTCTTCAGATATATCTTCTTTATAGTTTTGACTTTGGAACCATGAAAATGTTTTTCATATTTAAAAAATTCTATAAAGTAAAAAGGAAATCCCTGAAAATGAAGTCAGACAAATATCAGGTTGATGACATACCACACAGAGAAAAAAACTGTGACTTCAGAGCACAGTACTTTGTACAGTCTTAGTAGGATATAGTCCAAGGAAGAATAGAACTATAAAGAAATTTAAATTTCATTCAACAGTTTTATTGCTATAAGTAATAAAGTATTTTGAGAGTAATTGGAATCCTTATACATTGCTGATGGGAATATAAAATGGTGCAGTTTCTTTGGAAAACAGTTTGGCAGTTCCTCAAAAAGACAGTTACCGTATGACCCAGCAATTCTTCCTAGATGATCACCTAAGAGAATTAAAAACGTATGTCCACACAATAACTTGTGCACAAATGCTCATAACAGCATTATTCATGATAACCAAAAAGTAGAAACAACCCAAATGTGTATCAGCTTATGAATGGATAAACAAAACATGTTTTGCTCATACAATGGAGTGTTATTCAGCCATAAAGAAGAGTGAAGTGCTAATTCATGCTATGGATGAATTCACAATATGGATGAATCTTGAAAGTATTAGGCCGAGTGAAAGAAGCCAGACACAAAAGGCCACGTAATGTGTGATTCCATTTATATGAAGTGTCCAGAATAGGCAGATCTATAGAGACCAAAAGTAGGTTAGTGATTGCCATGGGAGAATAGGGAATGACCTCTGGTAAGGCCAGGGTTTCTTTGGGGGTGATGAAATGTTCTGGAATTAAATAGTGATGATTTTACACCTTGTCGTATACTAAAAGCAACTGAATTGTACACATGAAACAGTGAATTTTATGGTCTATGAATTTTATGTCAATTTTTTTTTAAAAAGGCAAAAAAAAATGTTTTTATAGTATTGAATATAGGGAATGGATATTTGGGGTCAGTTTTACTGTGCTGTACTTTTGTGTGCTTGGAAGCATTCATGTTGAAAACTTTACAATTTTTCTTATTCTATTTATATTCTTTTAATTTAGAAATTTTTATCAAGAAAGCACTAAAACATATGTTGAGTGACCTGTCAACCAAGCTTTCTTCAAATGCACTTGTGTTCAGAATCTGCCACAGTTCAGTGTACATATGGCCTAACAGTGACATGAACACCATTCCAGGAGAACTGACTGATAGTTCCACCTGTAAGAACATAATGCGCTTTATTCAGTGAGTATGCTTGGAGATGGCTAGAAGTGTTTTCACAACATCATTTCGTATGGTAAACATCTTTGTGTATTAAAAATTTAGATTTGAACAGGAAGAAGATACAAAACGAAAATTCATGAGGAAGAAAGACAAAAAGTTGTCAGACATGGTAAGCAAATCACCTGTCTTCTTAGTGATAAAAATTTTCAATCCTTGAATTTGGAGTTGAGTGAGATCTTAGAAATTACTTAACCCAACTTTCTTATTTTTTTTACAGATCAGATTATTCAGGTCCAGAAAAATTAAGTGACTTGCCAGAGGTTATATCTCTGGTGTACATATCTAAACTTTTGTCCCATTATAATATATATCTTAAATGGGTTTTTTGGATGCTTTGTTTGCTCCCACAGAAATAAAACAGCTTGATTCTGTTTACAAATTATTTAAAAACAAATAAAAAGGGATCATTCTGAAACATGACAGTGATACATTATGCCATATGAGGTAGTAAATAATAAATGATTTACTTTTCTTCACACTGTTTTGGTTCTGTTGATTTTTGAACCAGTACTATTGAGTACCTGCCACATGCCACAAACTTTGCCAGATATTGGAGATGAAAAATGGAGCTGCTGCTTCAAGGCAGGAAGTTGTACAAAGTTAGTATACCTTTAGTGTTTTTCCAGACTAGTAAGGAAAATAGAGTGGACGTGAGGTTGGAGATGTGGGCAGGGACCACTCAGGAGAAGCCAAACCAAAACAGTAGCTACGGTAATAAAGAGGAGGGAATGGATACAAGAACTATTTAGGGGATCAAATAGATTATACTTGGAAACTAATTGGATGTGGGATGACCAGCTTCTTGCTTGGGTAAAGATGGAAGATGGGGAAGACATGAGGTCAGTTTCGGTCACACTATGTTTTAGACAGCAGTGAGGGGGTCCACATGAGCTGTTAGATTTATAAATGTGGAGTGTACAAAAGAACTGTGGGCTATGGGTAAGGATTTGAGAATTACCAGTCGTTGGAGCTTGACATTTGGAGGGATACAGGTCAGTTCTTTTGCAGGATGTTCCTCAGTTTGGGTCTGGGTTTGTTTTAGGCTTCCTCATGATAGATTCATGTGGTCATTGTTGGTAGGAATACCACAGAAGTAATGTGTGTCCTTCTCAGCACGTCGTATGAAAGAAGCATATGCTCAGTTGGTTCTTGTATTAGTGCTGTTAACTTTGATCATTTAATGTGGTACCTGCCGGTGTTCTCCACGGTGAGGGTACTATTTTTTGCCCTTATAATTAGTAAGTATTTTGTGGGAAGATACCTTGAGTTTATATATATATCCTGTTCCTCATCACGTTTTTACCCATCACTTCTAACATCAATTGATAATTTTTGCCAGAATCTTAGCATTCATCTGATGGTTGCAAAATAGTGATTTTTCTAAGTCTATTGTTTCCTTTTACATTTATTAGATGACATTATACTGTGAGGGGGAGATTTTCCATTTCCCTGTTTGTTTATTAACTGCATGGAAGCGTGGATTCCTATTTTATGCAAAGAGTTATCTGTGACTGTTACTGTCCTTAGTTATGTTGATGCTCACATTTTCTAAGATTTGGCCAATAGAAATTTCATGCTGGCTCCGGTGTCCTCTTGACACCATATTTTTGAGTACTTGCTACTTTCTTCCACAGGATGTTCCAGACACATCTTGTACTTGCCCTGTTCTAGCTCAGGAATCAGCCATTTCCCCAAGGAACACACACATGTATATATACATACTATACATAAATAACACATACATCCACATTTATCTGTAAATCATATTATACCTCCAGTTCTACTTCAGCCTCACACAATTCCTGACCTCTTTCCAGTGAGAAACCTGGCTTCCAGTACTCTTAATATTTTGCTAAATTTGTTTCGTATACAGAAATCATTTTCAGAATTGTTTTCCCATACCACTATCAAAATCAAACCTACTAATAGAGTTCAGTATTTGTTTATAGTTTTTTATGTCTTTAGACCACAGGTATATAGTCATAATATACGTTTAAACGTTGCTTCAGCGTGTGGTTACTGTATCTTGTTCATTTGATTTTTTTTTGTTTTGTTTTGAAATTTTTAAATGTATACAAAAGTAGGGAAAATAGTTAAATGAAGCCTGGTGAACCTAACTTTAATGTTTATCAGTACGTGATCCATCTGATTTCACCTTCACTTCCCACTCACTTTCCCCTTCTCCTCAGATTGTTTTGAAGCAGGGAAGATTTTTTCTTTAAGCTAAGATTTGTGCTTTTCAGTAATTTACTGTAATTATAGCTTATATGGTCCTTAAAAATCCTTTTACTTACCTTTTATATTATTGTTCAATGTACTATAAGTTAACTTTTACTGTTTATCTTTATAGCATCAAATAGTAAATATAGATCTTATGCTGGAAATGTCAACCCCTCTGGCAGCTGTAACACCCATCATTGAAAGAGAAAGTGGAGGACACCACTATGTTAATATGACTTTACCAGTTGATGCAGTTGTATCTGTTGCTCCAGAAGAAACATGGGGAAAGTAGGTATTTTCTAATACTACTGCCACGTTTAAATGAGGATCCTCTCCCAAAGTAATCAGAGCTCATTTTAAATGATCATATAGGCATATTCAGGGTTGTTGTTGTTTTTACTGTGATTTACTCCTTGTTTATTGTTAAACTAAGAGTCATCTAGTAATTAGATGTTTATTGGAGGAAGTAGAGTAATATGCAAAACCTGTAGGGTTTTCCCTTTATCTACACAGAGGAAATTTAGTTTATTTAACATTTAACTTTTCATTTTTTAGACTTCCTTTAATAAACCTGGTCCAATTGAGGATATATTAGGAATATAGTCACTCGACACTTTCATGTATCATAAACTACTATAACTTTGTTAATGCACTTATATATTTTTCCCCCCCTCAGAGTTCGTAAATGTCTAGTTGATGCAATTCATAATCAACTAACTGATATGGAAAAATGCATTTTGAAATACATGAAAGGAACATCTATCGTGGTCCCTGAACCACTGCACTTTTTATTACCAGGGGAAAAAAATCTTGTAACAATTTCATATCCATCAGGAATTCCAGATGATCAGCTGCAGGCCTATAGAAAGGTGAAACCAATTCGTTTTTTCTTTAAAAAAAATACAGCTATGATTCATTTTGTGTTTAATTATGTGTTTCTAATAAATGGACATTGTTTTGTGATTTAATTTTAAAGTGTGGACGCAGACTATTAGCTTTACACCTTATTTAATTTCTGTTCTATAACTTTTTTTAAGTATTATTAATGAAAAAATACTTTGCTAAACCATATGTAACATTTTAATTTCATATGTTCAGTGTAGTTCATATGTTATTTTTCTGTAATGAAATTTAGAACTGAAAAGATGCTTACATGCCTAGAGCAGCTGATGAGTGTTATTTAATATATTCCTTTTCTCTTCCGTTACTTCCAGATTTGTGAAAGAGACAAGATTAGAGTCAGAGAAGGGAAATTAGGATTTATGCTATTTCTAATTAGGATTTATAGTATTACTCCATCCCCCACATCCCAGGGTTATTTGGGTTTTATTAGAGGCATTTTGAAGAAAACATGATCAGCATTCAAAGAAATGAGATTTCTTGGCAAAATAACTGGTTTGGGAGTACATATTTTTGATGTGTGGCCTTGCCTGGCATCCATCAAATTATACCATGGGACTATCTTCCCAGTCTCTGTCCCTGAAAAGAGATATAACAATGTAACCCTCTGTACCTCTCTGTAAGTGCCAGATGAATTGATTTGCAGAGGCAACAGTTACATAAGCTAATGATCCCATTCAAACTGCTAGAATACATAGGAAATAGCAAAAGAAGATGTCAGACTTTTCAAAGTAACTATTACATGTTTTTACACATTCAGGAATATATTGCCTTTTAAACATGTATGTGTATTTTTATTCTGATGCCATATTGGTTGGTTTCATGCCACCAATCTCTAATTTAATCACTACCCCTTTTATTTGTTAAGTACTCTAAGCATGATTTTTTTTAATATTTTGATATAATTATATCATTGTTAATTATAATTTATGAGGCTGTTTCAAAACCAGTCTTTAGCCTGGATGTATTTTAACAGAGTGTGTTATAGTGAGTAATTTTAAATAATCTCAATTCTCTTACTCTAACGAATTATTATCATTTTTCTACATTCCCTTCCAGTTTCTATCCATATACATAGATAAACAAAAATAAATCTTTTTTGGTTTTAGTTTAAATCTCACTTTCTTTGACCTTAGTGAATTAAATCATAAGTGCATTTGATAACGTTTATAACCAATATATAGTAAATATTCTGTTTTGTATCTAGTTTGAGTTTATTTATTGACTAGGAATCTAATCATTTAACTTTTTTTCTCTTCTTTCCTCTTGATTCTGATTTCATTTAGGAGTTACACGATCTCTTCAATCTGCCTCATGACAGACCTTATTTCAAAAGGTCTAATGCTTATCACTTTCCAGATGAACCATACAAAGATGGTTACATTAGAAATCCACATACTTATCTCAATCCACCTAACATAGAGACTGGTATGGTGAGTTTAATAATTCTTTATGTGAGTCAATTGATCATAAGTGTCATTAGTTGTTTTTTGTCTGTACCCAGTGGAAGTTGTAAGGATCAATTCATAATGGGTATCATCGTCCCTAAAACATACTTTGCCACCTTTTTCTTTTAATGATCATTGCTTAAGATAGCAGTAATTCACAGTGGTCTAAAAAGGTTAGGAATAGATAGTGTGTAGCACATTTCTCTTACTAAAATTCCATTCCTTAATTTCTTTAAAGGCTTGTCCCGCTTTATTTCCATTCTGAACCTGAGAAATCATGCTAATTAAGGGCATATTTCTACACAACTCACACTGTAGGAAAAGGCTAATAAAGCACTACATGTTTCCTGTACAGCACATACCTAGTTGTAAGGGGTAGATCTTTTCACTAAAGGTAGCTCAGAAAAGGAGTGTGGGGGAAGGGTTCCTTTAAGGATGCATGCAGGCTAGTAAGAGAGGATCTCATGGGCAACCAAGAATAGGAATCGTACAGCTGGGCCTCTTAGAACAAAGCAGCGCTGTGACTGGCCTCGGTCTCAAGGCCTACTCTTACTCCTGGATGGCATTTCTCAGCTTTCTTTGGGGGTGCTTTTGATCCTAACTGGCCTGTTCCTTCCCTTTACTCTTACCTTTTCCCAGCCCCGTCTTCTGTTTCCTCATTTTTTCAGCCTGACATAACTTTTCCTACTCTCCCTCAGAGCTGCTCATTGCATGCATTGTTTCAGCTTCATTCCTTGCACTTACTGCCTGATTCACTCTGCACCTCTCAATTCAAATTCCCATAAGAGGGGCTTCCCTGGTGGCACAGTGGTTGAGAGTCCGCCTGCCGGTGCAGGGGACACAGGTTCGTGCCCCGGTCCGGAAGCATCCCACATGCCGCGGAACGGCTGGGCCCGTGAGCCATGGCCGCTGAGCCTGCACGTCCGTCCGCAATGGGAGAGGCCACAACAGTGAGAGGCCCGCGTACTGCAAAAACAAACAAACAAACAAACAAATTCCCATAAGAGAAAACTTGATTGGCCCATCTTGTCATGGCATTTATTCAATACCTGCTGAGTCTCCAGGTGCTTTGTAAGGAAATCTTAAGAATTAAAGATGAGTACGTGATACAACGTTGACCCTAGGGCAGTTAGGGGCCTGCTTCCGGTTCTGGCCATCAGCAAGCACTTGGGACAGCAGCTTCACCTGCGAGAGCTATGGGCAGACCAGCTTCGCATAGAACAGCCCTGGCTGGGCACTCACCGTTACATGCATACAAATGAGACTTTAGTCAACGTTTCAGTGACATTGAATGATTTCACTTATTCTGCTTATATGGGAGGAAATCTTGAGAGACCTGTTCCTGATTGAAAATCTTGTTCTGTCACAGTCATAGAATCATAGAATAGGAAATACAAAACGTAGAGTCTCTAACAAGCAACATAACTCTTGATGGTTTTCCCGTAGATTATTACATAAATGTTTTCTCTCTCAGATTATATTTGGAACTCTTCTAGGGTAAGTATTATATCATATATTCATTTTTCATTCCTAATAGTTCTTTACTAAGCACCGGGACACTCAGAAGGTACTGAATAAATACTGATTGTTTTTTGGCAATGAAATGGGTTGGTTATCTGTATTGCAAAAATGCAAGAAGCATTTATATATTTCTTAATATTTATTATATGATACTTAATGTGTGCATGTAACATACATGTAAGTTATAAAGCACAGTAAAGAAATCAATATTGGAGAGCTCCCTGCCCCATTTAAGAACTAGGACGTGGCCAGTCTGACTGTGTTCTCCTTCCTATCCACTCCTCTGCCTCCCCGACAACCAGGAGGAACTATTATACTGAGTTTGGGGTTCATCATTCACTTTGCTTTCTTTTAATAGTTTCACCATATATGTCTCTCAACAATGTTGCTTTTAGTCTTGCTTGATTTTGAGTTTTACCAAAATGGTGTCATTCTGTGTGTAGTCTTCTACAACTTGCTTTTTCACTCAATATCATGTAGCTAAGATTTATCCATGGTATTGTGTATAACTGTAGTTCAGTTATCTTTATTGCTGGATAATATACCTTGGTATGATTTTTTTTCCCAGGTTGTTTTGCTATTTAGACAACCCTGCTATGAACGTTACTGTATATGTCTCTTGTTACATATATGCAACAATGTCAACAATTTGCTATATTTGCTTCATTTCTCCTTTTTTCTCCTTGAGCCATTTCAAAGAAAATTACAGGCATCATGCTATTTACTCCTAAATACTTCCAATGGAAATCTCCAAACAATATTAGATTTGCATTCATGATAGTTTGGTTATGATTAATTATTATTTTTTATTCTCTGCTGGATTTAGTTTGCTAATATTTTGTTAAGATTGTTGCATCTGTGTTCATGAATGATATTGTCTTGTAATTTTCTTTTCTCATACTGTTCTTACTTTACTTTTGTATCAGTAGTATACTGGCTCATTGAAAGAGTTGGGGAGTGTTTCCTCTTCTTTAAAAAAATTTTTATAAGGAACTAAAGTAAGTCTAGCTCCGAGAATAGTAAAATGACTCGGTATGTGTATGTGTAATATAATATATACATCTATCTTAAGTTAATATTTTACTATGTTTCTTCTTTTTATATAGATTTCTGTGGTCCAGGGCATATATGGTTACCATCATTATATGCAGGATCGGATAGATGACAATGGCTGGGGCTGTGCTTATCGGTCTCTGCAGACTATCTGCTCTTGGTTCAAACACCAGGGATACACAGAGAGATCCATTCCAACACACAGAGAAATTCAGCAGGTACAGAACATGCCATTTTGAATTGTAATCAGTTGGATGTTTCATTAACCCTTAATATACCATTAATAATTATTCCTACCTCATGGTGCAGACTTATTTCTGTTTTGAAGGAAAAAAATATAAATACTGGTAATCAGGGAAAATGCCCTAAACGTAATTTTTAATAGCTGTCTTGTGTATGGATCTTTTTGTATTTTTAAATACACAAAGGCTCTAGTTGATGCTGGGGACAAACCAGCAACATTTGTCGGATCACGGCAGTGGATTGGATCTATCGAGGTGCAGCTGGTACTGAACCATTTGATTGGTATAACTTCAAAAATACTGTTTGTCAGGTAAGGACACTTTAAGAAATCTGAGAAATCATTTCAAAGAGAATTTGTCATTTTTATTAAAAGAAAAAGCGCATTTTCCCCCACATTTGTTGTCACTCTTTTCTCTTCCTCCACATTGCCTCCTTGCTTTATAAATCTCATTTTTTTAGCCCTAAATTTTTTTGTTATTTTTTAGAAGATGTTTGAGTTTATGAGTAAACTTTGTGGTATCTGCTTATATGCTCTAGGCCTAATCTTAGTCTGGAAGAGGAAAACTTGCAAATATGTCAGTTTTGAGTAGAGTTACAGAAAGTCTAGTTTTTTTGTTTTGTTTTTCTTTTTATTTAGTTTTTTATTTATTTTATTTTTTGGCTGCATTGGGTCTTCATTGCTGTGCATGGGCTTTCTCTAGTTGTGGTGAGCGGGGGCTACTCTTCATTGCAGTGCGCAGGCTTCTCATTGAGGTGGCTTCTCTTGTTGTGGAGCATGGGCTCTAGGCGCACGGGCTTCAGTAATTGCAGCACGTGGGCTCAGTAGTTGTGGTGCGCGGGCTCTAGGGAGCACAGGCTCAGTAGTTGTGGCGCACAGGCCTAGTTGCTCTGTGGCATGTGGGATCTTCCCAGACTAGGGATCGAACCCATGTCCCGTGCATTGACAGGCGGATTCTTAACCACTGCACCACCAGGGAAGTCCCCAGAAAGTCTAATTTTTTAATGCCTAAGGCAGAGACATCTTGAAAGGAAAAAATCAGATGTTGATCTATGACTGACCTTTTTGTTTATCTCCTACTCTTTTTCTTCCTAAGATTTTAATAAATTAATAATGTGTCCAAATAATACATTCATTTTATCTTTTCCAATATATTTTAATCACAATTCTAGTATTAAAATATGAGCAAATATTAATATAAGATTGATATCTATGACCATTACTAGCTTACTCCTTTTTTTAATGAGCTTATGTTTTCAATACATTTTCTATTACAACAACCTTGCTAACTATAGTGTTACTATTTTTATTGTCCAAGTACTTTAATACCTCTGATTTCACAATTGCAGTTTGGATTGGCTGTGGAAATCAGTGCTAACAAATAAGTGATAGATTAAGTAGTGAAGCACATGGTGATTAAAAAATGAGTTTTGGCACAGCAAAACATTATTCATACATTCCCAACTATCTTAGAAATAGTTCATCTGATAGAAAATGGTTTCTTTCTAGCCAAGGTTCTGAAATGGCCTCTCAGGGACGGGAACTGGTTAATCATTTCCAGAGTGAAGGAACGCCAGTAATGATCGGTAAGGTGTTTGGATATCTCAGGTTCTTTTGGTAGAGTGGAGAGTATGTGAAACTTACAGTTAATAAAAATATGTAATGGCATATAAAATCAGTCATTTTTAAACATATTAAAATTAGCTTTTACATCATGCATACTGTCCTCTGGATATTATTTTAAAATTTCCAAGGTAGGAGGAAAGTTACAAAAAGGATAATAACCAGAAGTAGTAAAGGCTAAGAAGAGAAATGAAAACTGTGTTCACATACTTGAAGAGTTGAGAGCAGAATGGAAAAGAGGCAGTGGTCCCTGAGCTGAGCATTGGAAGTCATGGCTAGCACTAACTTGGCTGGCTGTGTGACATTATGCAAATTGCTTAACCTCTTGGGCTTTATTTGTAAAATAAGAGGATTGGATTAGCTGATCTAAAGATTCACGATTCTGTGAGAAGTAAGACTTGTCCTGTGATGACAGAAGGCAAGGTAAGACTGGTGTGTAAGAAATGCGGGTAGGCAGATTTCAGCAAAATACAGAAAGTATTGAAAGAGTAGATGGGCAGCACCATTGGAGGTACTCAGTGCAGAGGCAGCATTGCCCAGCTGCTGAGAGAGGTACCAACAGCAGTGATTGTTACTCCATTGGGTGGAGTTTAGACCCTCTGTGGCCCTTTTTAAATTCAGTCTAGGTAATTCCATGGATATTGCAGTGAAATATAAACCTAATATGATTATAGATACGATTGTTTCTTTTCTGTCTTAAAGGTGTAATTTTATCTTTTCAGAGTATATTTGACATTGTGTCGTTTACAGTGTACGCCAGTTGATTTTAATGCTGTTAGATCAATTAATAGGCAAAATAATCTATTGAAATTGAAAGGGAAGTTGAGATTAATATATGCCCTCTCATTTCATATTTCCTCTTCAATAGGGGGAGGAGTTTTGGCCCACACAATACTAGGAGTTGCATGGAATGAGATTACAGGACAGATAAAATTTCTGATTTTAGATCCGCATTATACAGGCGCTGAAGATCTGCAAGTTATTTTAGAAAAGGTAAGTGTCTGTTTAACACAAATTTAGATACAAGGCAAAGAACCCAGAACCAAAGGATAGAAAACTGGCAGCTAACAGAAAGATGGATTATGAAGTGAGGGCAGGGGTCCTCCCTGTAAGGAGGGAGTCTAAGGCTGTGATGAGATGAGTAACTGTCTCTCTAGACACAGAGGACAAGGGGGCACTAAAGTAAATTGTGAAAGACAAAATTTAGCTTAGATTTATCAAGACTTTCTCAGTTATTAAACTTAATAGAATGCGAAAGTCATAAATATATTCGTCTGGAGACTTACAGCTTTGCATAAATATAAATATAGTGAGATATATCAATGCCTTGAAATAGGGTGGAGTATATAACCTTTATAATTTTAGAATTAACCAGAAATTAGCTAAGCAGTATGCTGGACATTATGGAGGCTTGACTGCCTTTAATTTATTTACATATAACTTCATCTCATTCTATGAAGGAGTTATATTTGAAACAGATTTAAGAGTATTTGTTGATGCTTAAACTACCAGCTAAAGGAGGTATAAATTAAATTAATTTATAGGCATCTAATTCAGACTTAGTACTGAGTTTTCATGAGAAATTAGTACTAAATTTTCATGAAACTCAGTACTAAATCTTTAGGAGGCAAGTGTTATAAGATATAACACTTGTTTTAAATAAGTTTTATATTCTTTGCCAAATATATTAAAATTACAAAGAATGCATACAGCCTTTCCAGCTATAAGCCAATGAATATATCCTATCCACTACCCTTCATTTTTGTCATGTTGTCACTTAAGTCAATATCATTAGTACCCATAAAAAGGTTTCTCTGCTCTTTTTTATTTTTATTTTTTATTTTTCGGTACGCGGGCCTCTCACTGTTGTGGCCTCTCCCGTTGCGGAGCACAGGCTCCGGATGCGCAGGCTCAGCGGCCATGGCTCACGGGCCCAGCCGCTCCGCGGCATATGGGATCCTCCCGGACCGGGGCACGAACCCGTATCCCTTGCATTGGCAGGCGGACTCTCAACCACTGCGCCACCAGGGAGGCCCTCTTTTTTATTTTTTTTTTGGCTGCATTGGGTCTTGGAGCTCACAAGGCTGCTCCTGCAGAGGCATCACTTAGAGACAGTGAAAGGAAAGCAGGGCATGTTCCAGGAGCTGTGGCAGTTTTAACATGATTAGAGCTGGTGAAGCGGTGTGGCTGATAGCCGGAGGGACAGGCAGGAGGTAAATGGGGGATGGGCGCCGGGAGCCAGGCTGAGGAGCCAGGCATTCAGATTTTATCTTAAAGGCAGTGAGAGGCCTTAGGATTTTAATTAGAGGAATAATACAGATAAGAAAATTACTTCTTTTTGGCTGGCTTGACAGACTTTGGACTAAATGGAATTATCTAGGTAGAGTTTTCTGATGCAATCAGATAGAGTAAGGCATTGTCCCTACTTGCTTTCTCTGAGAGCTACACTCTGCTTTGCTAGTTTTTTCTTTTTTTTTTTAAGCATTAACTTGAGATGTCTGTTTTTTGTGATTAGCAATAATCTTTTTTTAAATTATTTTATTTTGGGCTGCGTTGGGTCTTCGTTGTTGCACGCAGGCTTTCTGTAGTTGCAGCAAGCGGGGGCTACTCTTCATTGCGGTGGGCGGTGGGCGGGCTTCTCATTGCGGTGGCTTCTCTTGTAGGAACTATGACCTTTGACTTCAGGTCGCTGCCAGAATGCCCAGCAGCTTCCCAGTTAGGTAGGGTAAGGGGTAAAACTACTACCTGTCACTCACATGGTGGCATTTTGAATCCTCACTAGTCTCCTCACAAGTATTTGCAAACAAAGCATTTCATTTCAGAATGATGTAACACAGACAAGTTGTGAGCTGGGTCTTTAAGAAAATATTGATAAATCAATGGCCTTAGAAGAAATTTGATAAACTTCTATATTCACAATGAGATTTTGTTTGAAAGCAGTTTTCTCTGCTGGGGAAAAGGATTAATACTGACATAAAATTGTAAAGTGGCATGATTACAGCCTGAGGAAAATGAAGGGCATAGAATGCAACTCCAAGGGCAATCTCAGATTTCTCACTGCCACGTATCACTGCTGAGATGCCACTGCTGGGAAATCAGGATCAAGGCAGTGGCTGATTTGGTGGCTGGGGAGGCCCGCTTTCTAGTTCAGTCTCTTGCACTGTCTATACAGTCTTGTTATGGACAGATGCCAGTTAAACTATCACACGCCATCGACTGACAGAATTATAAAACTATGCATCTTAAAATCAATAAAATGTGGTATTGAGTAACAGTACCATAATGAAGCTTTTCATTTTTAATGATTCCTATGATTAAATATCATAGAATTAAAAATTTTTAAATTGTCTGAAATGGAACCAAATAAGCTACTTTTCTATGTTTTACAGGAACTCAAATATTTGAATTATATAGGTATTTAGAGCCTTATTCCAAGACCCTGCTGACAGAGCAGGATTGTAAAATGTTACAGTTTCAATCATGTAGTCCTATAGCTTTGTAAAAGGTTTTCCTTTCCCTTCTCCCAAATCTAGGGCTGGTGTGGATGGAAGGGTCCAGACTTCTGGAACAACGATGCTTACTATAACTTATGTCTTCCTCAGCGACCAAATACTATTTAAAATATCTTGGACTCAAAGACTGTAGTAAGGTTGTACTTTATAAATTTGTTGATAAAGAATAAATTTAATTTCAAATTAAATCCTGGGCGTAGTTTGATGGTTTCTATGATTTTTTGGTAAAGGTTGTAAATATTACACAAAGAAAAGAATTTATTCTTTAGACATTCCTTTAATAAATTAAAAGGCAAAGCATGCACAACCAGAATGTTACAGGCATGTAAATACATGTATTCTTGAATGTTATCTTCCCTTAGAAGAAAGTTTTCCTCCTTCTTAGAAGGTGTTTAGACACACTTGATGAGCCAAAAGCCATAGCTTGTAGCTGAGCAGTAAATCTGCATGAAGTGAAGACCTTCTCCACACCTCTTCATAACCAATACGACATCTGTTGTTAAAAAACATATTAACATTAAAAACTTTTTTAAAAAAGGTTTCCTTCCCAATCTTCCACCATGCAGGACAATTTTAGGTCTCTAGAATCTAGTAGTAGTTACTACAACCAGTATTAAAATGTGTTAATGAGAATGAAAAGTTATACTAGAAATAAGACTGCCGATATTTAAACGAAACAATAAATTCTGTGCTAAATAAGAGATCCTTGAGGGAGGAAGAAAGAAGAAACTATGAATTCCGTACCAACACTTCCTTTTCCCATTTGTATCTTCTTTACTTCCAAAACTTCGTTTCTGTCTGAGCACTGGAACACAATGATCTTTATTGGATTGTTCACTTGGTTTTATTGTCTGCATACATTTAATTGTTGTAAGAAACTTGCCACATTCTGGAAATCCACATGACCAAGCAAGATCTTCAGCTGTTTGCCCATTCTTATTACATAAACTGAATTTGAGACAAAAAATTAGTTAAGTAAAAGTTGACAATTGTTTAGCCTTTTTTTATATCTTCCTAACAAAGGCGCTTTGGGCTCATACAAATGTTGGTTGCAGAATAGAAGAGGTAAAGGAAGCATAGAGGAATTCCATTTTTGCTCACTATTTATCCTCAATGGCTAGCACAGAGTACAGCACAGAGTGGGCATTTTATTTTTGCACGAATGAAAGAGTATTCTTTGTTCACTACAATGAGTTATGTACGCAAAGGAAGTCAGCGAGAACTTCTATAGAATGGCTTTTCTAAACCAAAACTAAGATGTAACACTGCCATGACAGATGAGTAGAACTGTATCTCTGATTGCTTAGAATCCATTTTTTATTAAAATTGACGAATACATAGTATTAGATGTCATTAACAGCCTAAGTTAACATTTAAATGTTAACATTAAATTATCAATGGCAAGCATCATGTAATTAAGCTGTAGGAGTCTGATTAGTTTAATCCAAGAAAATATAAAATTTGAAGCCACTGATTTCATACTTACTCAATTTGGGCGTCACTGGCTACAAGCAGGCTGAGGCATTCCAGGCTTCCAACTTTTGCTGCCTTGTGTAGTGGAGCTTCTCCAAAAACATCCTTACAGACAAAACAGCACATTTTAGTCTCTCCCCGAAACACTCTAGTGGAAGTTGGTGGGTCAAGTCTATTGTTTTAGGAAGCTATTTGAGGAAGCGGGGTTAGAAATGCGGTGTACTGGACCGAATTTTTTAATTCTTTTTTTTAAATAAAATTCACTTAGTGCCCTATTAAATACAAAGTTGTCATTAATAAAAATATGTGCAGCCACAGCTACAAACATACATTAAATTTTAAGTGAATAAAAGCAAAATAGAATCCTACAGAAGTAAAAAAAATTACAATTTAAAATTCACCATACTTTAATATTCAATGAAGATGTAAACTACCCTAAGAAAGTTCTGTGCAGAATTGTACTGGTTGTGAGCATGCCTCACAAGTATTGCGATCCTGAGACTTTTAATTTGGTAATGGAGCAATTGTTCCTTTGGAAATGAACTGTAGACCTTGTAAATGCTGTCCGATGTAGTAGCCAGCAACCATATATCCAGCTAATGAGCACCTGAAATGTGGCTAGTCTGAATTGAAATGTGCTGTAAATGTAAAATACACAGCAGATGGAGAAGACACACGAAAAGAAAATGTAAAATATCTATCAGTAATGTTTTATATTGATTACATATGAAATGATAATATTTTGGATTAATTGGGTTAGGTTACTAAAATTTTCATGTTTCGTTTTACTTCATTAATGTGGCTACTAGAAAATCTTAACATACGTGTCTCACATTATATTTCTATTGGACATCGCTGCGACAGTCATGTTTCTAATAACCGAAACGACTGAATATCTCGGCGTCTAAGAAGTGTTTGTGTGGATTTGGGGTGGAGGGGGAGGGTTGCACATGGCAACCATCAGTTACCTAGTTACCTGTTGGTTGAGGTCAGCGCCGGTCTGCAGCTGCCAGAGAAGAAAGCAAGCAAGGCCTCCACCTGCGGCCAAGTGGACAGGCGACTGCTCACAGGGATCCGGGGGTGCGTTGACGGAGGCTCCGGTCTCCAGCAGATGCCTCAGACTATCCACCTGCGAGAAAAGAACAGCTCCAGCACCGCCCTCGCCTTTGTCAAGGCTCACGCCCTCCCGGGATTGAACATCTTCCTCCACTCCAAAAACCTTCCAACTCTGAAGAGGCTTGACTTGGCAACGCCAAGTGGTCAGTAAGCCATCACCCTAGCTAGCCCTCACTAGAAGACTTAAGCCTGCAGGGCAAAAGCAGCCTGAGTCTCACCTCGGGGTTGCAATCGAGCAACAGCATCTCCCACCTAAAGTAGAGGACTGGAGTGCTTGGGAGAGCAGAGCGGTGAGGCGCTCGCTGCAGACAAACAGGTAAGAGCACAGGTCGCCCAAGAGCAGGAGAATTTAAAGATCCCCAGGGCCAGCGGACCGGCCCCTCCCCGCCGCGCCACAGCTCTGGCTGCGCCCCAGCAGCCCAACCCTGGGCTGCCGGTGTTCCTCCGCCCAGCTGCAGCCGCACGTACACAAACACTGACACGTGCAACCGGGAACCCAGAAAGGCCGGCGGGGAGAAAGGAGGAGGAGGCAGCGCGGGTCTGCCAGCTGATTGGCCCAGCTTGAGTTGTCAGGCCCGCCCACCTTGGGGCGGGGCCCCGGGCCGCTCCCCGGAGCCCCTGTGCGCGTGCGTCGTGAGGGACGGGATTCCGGGCAGCTGGGCTTCAGCGGCCGCCATGAGGCGCGCTGAGTTCGACACGTCTCAGGCTGTCGTGCTCACCTCTTTACGCCCTTTGGGGAAGCGGAAGTCACGGGCGGAGGTTTTGGTTTTTGCTGGCACGCACGTAACCAGGAAACCAGGGAGCTACAAGGAGCTCGGCTTGCAACACGACCTTTGGAAGCTGCTACGCTTGGTGCTGGCGCCGGGGTCCCAACCTCCGGCTCCTGAGGAATGAAAATTCCTTCTTGTCTCGCGTTCAAAGTCGCCCCAGGCTTGGCTCTGTCCCTCAAGGCCTTGGACGTTTAGGGAGGAAAGCGGAAGCTGGGGGGGCGATGTGGGGGGTAGGCGGAGGGGCGGCTAAGGTGAGCTAAGGGGATGGGTTTTCCCGCAGGGACTGCCCCCACCCCCATCCCCAGTTCCAGCACCCCTCTCGCCTTTGTCAGGGCTCACGCCCTCCCGGGACTGAACATCTGGTTTAAATGGTTTATCAAACCCCACCCTTTCGGGTTTAACATTATACCACGTCCGTTCTGGGAACGATGTAAAACGAGCCAACCACTGTAATGGGTCCCCTCTTGGAAGTGGGTTAGGCGCAGTGCTGGCCTTGCCGCCTAGGGAGGTGTTGAGGGTCCCCAGCTTTTAGCCCTGAGTTTGCTGAGGCGGGAGCCCCCCACTCATCATGTGGAGAGTTAGGGGATAAACGAAGGGCCCGGGCCGTGGACGCTGAGGACCCGTGGGGCTCTTCCCCGTGGGGCTCTTCCCCGTGGGCAGGGCTGCCTTGCTCTGAACCGCTGGGGCGTGGCGGGAGGAAGGCTCCCCGGAGCTCTTCATGCTGAGCCATTCCTTTAGCTTGAGTCATTCGTTTTTGTAAAGCTTTAGGAACAGACAGACATCCTGACTTCAAACCGTAGCCAATGACCGCCTATCAGATAATCTCTGGACTCTTTTCCTAAGCACTTTTTTTTTCCGGGCTAATCTAGCTGAAAGCTAAAGCTCCAGCCATATATGTATTTTCCCTAACATCTTCAGCGATTCCCTTCTATCTGCTGATACCTTTGATAGCAGGACTGAAAGATAGTTTGTTATGCTTGTAGAGGGCGAGCTCATTGTCCTGTGAAGACAGGTGGCCTTTTAGTTCTAATTTTGGTTACGGTTTACTGTTTATTTTGTAATAAGAGCCATAAAATAATTTTGCAGTAATTCATATTACTAGACTTATGCAGTGATCCAAAGTGTCAACTGAGAGAAAAATGCACAACATGAGAGGTGTGAGTTAAGGTTTATTCAGGGTCTTACTGAGGACTGTAGCCCCAGAGACAGCCTTCGGATAGCTCTGAGGAACTGCTCCAGAGAGGTGGGGGGAGGCTACTTTATATGTGATTTTGTTGTTGTTGTTAGGGAACACGTGCAGTCAAATGTATCTTGGTAAAAGGTCACTGCTCGTCACAAAGAACAGATATCCCAAGTTAATGATTATAGGGCTTTTCTATGTATGGGAAGCGGGGTTCATTAAAACTCTTCGTGAGGGCTTCCCTGGTGGCGCAGTGGTTGAGAGTCTGCCTGCCGATGCAGGGGACACGGGTTCGTGCCCCGGTCCGGGAAGATCCCACATGCCGCGGAGTGGCTGGGCCCGTGAGCCATGGCCGCTGAGCCTGCGCGTCCGGAACCTGTGCTCCGCAACGGGAGAGGCCACAGCAGTGAGAGGCCCGCGTACCGAAAAAAAAAAAAAAAAACTTCGTGAAATGCATCTGTCTAAGGGCCTGTTTGTCCAAAGCACAGAGCCTCCCGTTTTCATCTTTAAATTTCCTCTGAAGCACAGAGTGCCCATCCTGTTATCACCTTAATCTCTTCATCTGAAGCATCCAGTGCCTTATTGTTCAGCGGCTGCAGCGGGTTAATCTTTGAAGACTTGGATGGTGAGCAAAATGCTCTTTGCTCCTTTATTTGCAAAGAGGTAGTTTTAAACGTCTTTGTTTATATGCATACTCGAACATAAACGTGTATATGTATTTATGTTCAAACACATATATAGAATCGTACTTGTGTTCTTTTTTTTTAATATTTAAACTATTCACAGTACCTTTTTTACGCTATTTAAAGAATGTCAGAGATACATGAGAACACATGTCCATATTGCCAATTTTCCTTTTCTCATGTTTTTCAATTACGTAGGTACTGTTTTTCAAAGCATATAATAAAGCTTCAAATTTGCACAGATGTTCATTTTCAGGATTTCCTAACTAATACAAGGTATTATCAAAGAAGTTCCTAGGGTTCTAAACATAGGTTTTACACTTAACATATTATGCAGTGGGGTATTTGTGTGATGCATGCACTTCCACATTACATCCTTTCTCTTGAAAACAAGATTCTGTTCAGCATGCATTAAATCTGGTAATTATTGTTAACTTCCTGTGACATATTTAAATTTCACAAGGAAAGGGAATGTTGTGAGTAGTTGTTAAAGCTTTTGTCCCTTTAATCACTGCATACTTGTCCATTGCTCATAATGTTTCCAAAAAATTCTTTATATCTCAGGTAAGTATTTGGTTTAGTCTTAAAAATGGGCCTAAAAGCCGTCTAAAAACTGAACAAAGCTGGTAGAGTACAAAAATATACAGAATAAATACATTTGGGGGACAATATCTTACTGGCAAGTAACTGGAGATTTTACTGAACATGTAGCAAGTGGGATCAATTTTCTAAAGTGGAAGATGGTCTAAGATGCATATTCAGCAGTCACTCTTCCAAGCATTGCTGATTCTACTTATGTTTAATTTGCTGGTAGATGTGTTTGAACTAATCAAATGTAATTCTGCCTTCACTGGCATGCGCAGTCAGGAAATCCATGTATGATCCTTGGATGATTGTAAAAGCAAAAGATTTCCCACAAATAAATTCTTCTTGTGCCTTATTATATAAACCCTTCCAGCCTTGCTTACTCAAACTTCTTGGAGAAGGTGATAAATTATATAGTTATTATAAACAACTGCTGCTCCAGGATATTGTGGCACAAAGGATAGATAGATATTTAGATAGACAGATAGATGGAAGGGAGGGAGGGAGGGAAGGGAAGGAAGGCGAGAAGGAGTGAAAAGGCAACTCTTCTTTACAAAAGAATTCCAGATACTTCATGTAGACACTCCCCACTCCAGGAAATAGAGATTAATCCTCTCCCCACCCTGTCCTCTTGAGTGTGGGCTATGCATAATGCCTTGCTTCTGAAGAGTAAGAGTATAGGAAGAGGGGAAGGTAACTTTACAGTGGAGAAACCTGTGAAACACTACCCTGGCCAGGTATTTGTTACTATTATCAGTGATAAGTCATGATGATAGCATGCACCCCTGATATGATGTGTTGAGAAGGATACTTCATCTCTGCATCTTCCCAAAAGTCCATAACCCAAGTCTAACCATGAGTAAAATATCAGGTAAACCCAGGTTGGGAGACATTCTACAGGATATCTGGCCAGTACAAAACTGTCAAAGTTATAAAAAAAACAAGGAAAACCTGAGAATCTGTCATAGACCAGAGGAGGCTAAGGAGACATGATGACTAAATGTAGTGTGATAACCAGGATAGGATCCTGGAACAGAAAGAGAAAATTACAGTAGTCCCCCGTTATCCGCATTTTCAATTTCTGTGGTTTCAGACCAACCATGGTCTGAAAATATTAAATGGAAAATTACAGAAATAAACAATTCATAAATTTTAAATTGCATGCCGCCCTGAGTAGCATGATGAAATCTCACTCCATCTCCATCCCTCCTGGGAGGGGAATCATCCCTTTGTCAAGGTTAGTCACCTAGTAGCCATCTGGGTTATCAGATTTACTGGGTTACCGTGTTCAAGTAACCCTTATTTACTTAATAATGGCCCCAAAGCACAAGAGTAGTGATGCTGGCAATTCAGATGTGCCAAAGAAGTTATAAAGTCCTTCCTTTAAGTAAAAAGGTGAAAATTCTTGATGTAATAAGGAAAGATAAGAAATCAAACACTGAGGTTGTTGAGATCTACAGTAAGAACAAATTTTCTGTTTGTGAAATTGTGAAGAAGGAAAAAGAAATTTATGCTAGTTTTGCTGTCGTACCTCAAACTGCAAAAGTTACACTTAGTTAATTTTCTAGATTTAGTAATGACAGAAGATACCTAAACCAGTATGAAGCTAGTTTTAATAAAACAAGGAATGAAAAATCTCACAATTTCTCACAACTTTATTACTTTTTATTCTGATCACTATTTAATTTTTTATTCTGATTAACCAATACACTTTAGTTCCTCTGTAAAACACACTGCCAGTTGCATTGGTCACTGGGAGATCTTATCAGGCTGTTCTGTAGAATACTCAGTTACTTGGGATCACATCAGTTTGAATTTTTTTTCACACTATAAGGATTATTATAATATGTAATATAATTAAATATTATATAACTGGCGAGATATGGGTAAGAAGTGAGAGCTATAATTTTTAAGAAGACTAAATTGAATGCTTTCAGATTCCTCAAGTAGCTAAGAAAAATGCTTTCAAAGCAGGTGAGGATAAATCACCTGTAAAGGATGGGGAGAAAGAGTTCTACCCTCAAATTGTTCCACAGGCATTTGTCAATTCATATTCCATTTTAAAGAAACGTAATCTGGAATTTGTATGTATATGGTTTATGCAAGAAAGACAGTTCCGAACTCTCACATTCATCCTCTATTTAAAGAAATAGCTTCTGACCCTAAGTGAAAAGGTGGGAAAATAACTATATATTTACATATTTTAAGTTAAAATGTATATAATATGTTTGTATACTCACATTAATTTCCACTTGATTCTTGTTTAATTGATAAACTACAAGTCCCAATAATACCAGATAAGAGGGCTCTTACTGCATTGATTGTGCAACCTATTTCTTTCATTTAGGAAACAGAGTAGCTGAATATATAGAATACCTTCAGAAAAAGCATGCATTATATTTTTTGTGTAGGCCATAGCTAATTGATATATTTGATATATAATTTATCTAGTGTAGAAAGTTGAAACTCATTTTCTTAGAGTAACTCCGATTTGTCAAAATTTGTTAACATCCTACTCAAATTAATCTTTGTCCCTAAGAGGAGAAAATATATAGATAAAATGTTGGTTTTACTAATCAAGTAATAATTAAAACAACTAAATAATAGTAATATATGATGTCAAGATAAGTTCTACTCAAAGCATATATCTAATATTCTACATTTTCCAGCTACTTTAAATAATGTGTAATTTTTAAGTAAAACAACTGAGTTTCAAACTTTTGACACATTTTCCCAAATTATCTACTAAATCATTTTTATTATCCAATTATTTTATGCAGGTGCCATTGATAAATTTCTTACATGCTTAATGTTTTTTAAGAACTAAGTAACCAAAATACTTTGAGAATTAGGTCTGTAAATCGGTGCATCCACTATGGAAAGCAGTATCTATCGCTCTTCCTCAAAGTATTCAAAATAGAACTACCATATGATTCAGCAGCCCCACTTCTGGGCATATAGCCAGAGGATTTGAAATTAGAATCTCAAAGAGAGATTTTTCCCTCCACATTCACTGTGGCATTATTCACAGTAGCCAAGACATGGAAGCAACCTAAATGCCTGTCACTGAATGAGAAGATAATGTGGTAGCTACGTAAATGGAATATTATTCAGCCTTAGAACCTGGAGGACATTATGCAAACTGAAATAAGCCAGACACAGAAGAACAAATATAACATGATCCTACTTGTACGAGGGATCTAAAATAGACTCATAGAAGCAGAGAGGAGAATGGTGGTTCCTAGGGGTTTGGGGGAGTGGAATGAGGAGGTGGTGGGCAGAGGGTATAAAGTGTCAGTTATGCAAGCACTAGAGATCTACTGCACAGCCCAGTGCCTACAGTTAACGGTATTGTGTTGTATACTTAAAATTTTGCTGAGAGGGTAGATCTTATGCTTAGTGTTCAAATAAATTAGGTGGGAAGAAACTTTTGGAGATGATGAATATACTTAGCATTGATTGTGGTGATGGTTTCATGGGTATCTATTTACGTCCAACCCCATCAGGTTGTACACATTAAATATATACAGCTTTTTATATGTCAATCATACCTCAAAATGATTTTTAAAAAAGAAAAAAATTACAAGAAAAGATTTGGGAATATTTTTTAAATGGACTTCATCAAATTAAAAAAAAATTGAGGGATCAAAAGAAACAAGAAAGTGAAAAGACCCCATAGAATGGGAGAAAATATTTGCAAATTATATACCTGATAAGAGTCCAGTATCTAGAATATATAAAGAATGTTTATAACTCAGCCATAAAAGGACAGCCCAACTACAAAATTGGCAAAGGATTAACATCACTCCAAAGAAGATAAACAGGTGGCCAATAAGCCCATGAAAAGAGTCTCAACATCATTTTTCATTATGGAAATGCAAATCAGAACCACAAGATAACACTTCACATCCACTAGGATGGCTATTATCAGAAAGATGAACAATAACCAGTGTCGGTGAGGATGTGGAACCCTCACACATTGATGGTGGAAAAGCAAAAGGCCACTTTGGAAAACAGTTTGGCAATTTCTCAAAATCTTAAACATAGAATTACCATGTGACCCAGCAATCCCCCTCCTAGGTTTATACCCAAAAGAATTGAAAACCTATGTCTACACAAAAACAAGTACGTGAAAACTACCAGCATTATTCAGGATAGCCAAAAGCTAGAAACAACTCAAATGCTCATCAGATGATGAACAGATTTTTTTAAATGTGTTATATCCGTATAATGAAATATTATTCAGCCAAAAATAGGAACGAAGTACTGATACATGCTACAACATGCACGAACCTTGTAAACATTATGTAAAAGAAGCCAGACACAAAAGGCCACATACTGTATGATTCCATTTATATGAAATATGCAGAATAGACATATCTGTAGAGACAGAAGGTAGATTAGTGATTGCTAGGGGCTGAAAGGAGGAAAAGATTGGGGAGTGACTGCTAATTTCTACAGGGTTTCTTTTAGAGTGATGAAAATGTTCCAGAATTAGATATTGGTGGTGGTTGCACAACCTTAAGCAATTAACATTCACAGCACTGGAGACAGGGCACTAACTAGTAAAGAGGGTCTGGAAGGTCACCGTCAGTGTCTACCACACCTGCCCTTCCTTTTAAAATCATATCTTTCTTTCAGATTTTACATCATCGATTAAGGTCTATAATTTCTATTATAGCATTTTCTAAATTCACTGCATGCTATGCAAACACTTGTCAAGTTTCAAATTATAATTTTATATCTTATCCCAAGATTTGGCAGAAATAAACATATACTCTTGCTGTTTAAAATCTTCTCTTAGTTCTCATTTTCTGAAATTAAAAAGTACTGAATTTTAGCTTACCCTCTTATGGGAGTCCTGCCATTTTAAACAATCATGTTAGCTCTGCTTTTTGGAGAACAGTATGGAATAATGATGAAGTACACAGGCGCTCTGGCATCCCAGCTGTCCCACCTCCCAGCCCTGTGATCTGAGGCAAGTTGCTTAACTTCTTCACTGGTGCCTCAGTTTCCTCCCACATTAAGTGGGCCTCATAACAACCTGTATTTCATAAAGTTTTGTAGGAGTTAGTACCTGTAAAGCACTTAGAACAAAGAACAAATCCTGGCCTATAGTAAGAGCTCAATAAATCTTTGCTTATATTTTCTAGGTCCTCCCCAAATATTCTTTTAAGCTTCAGCAACAGAAACCCTGTGGAGTATTGTAACCACAGAAGGCAACGTGAGTTTAAATGGATTTTGCTTTCTGATTTGTTTCTTTTCTGATGACCTTCCTGAATGTGTCAACTTTTTTCTTAGCCTTTTTGGATACAATAGCACATGGGCTTAAGTCTTCAGTGAAATAAAAACTTCTATAACCAGTTTCTGAGTAAACTGATGGTGCTATGGACATCATCCTGTTTGGATTGTCTTTCTTCTAAATACTTCACCTAATATTGCTTCACCCTAAAGTTCATTGGAAGCTTTTATATTTACTAGTACAACCATAGATTTTTGGAGTCCTATAATCAAAGAATTTTACATATCTAGGGACAGACGTTTTGAAATCCTCTAGTTCAAACTACTTATAGTCTAAACTACAGATGAGGAACTTGACTCTTAAGAAGATTATATGACTCTTCCAAAATCACAGATACTTCGGTGATTTTTTCTCTCTGATATACTGAATTATCTACCTTTTCTGCACTTCATTCTCATTAATGAAGCAATCTATTGTCGAAAATAGTATCATGAAATTGTATAAATGCTGCTTTCCAATAATACTAAAGGTCTGTTGAGTTCTCTTCACCACCAATCGGGAACCTTTACTGGAAGCTTGTTCCTGATTGGTGAAAGCCTGCTGTAACAGTGGAATTCCAAGGATTCCAAAAAAGCATAGCAAAAACTGAGTTTGCTGTCTCACTACCCTGAGCCTAGGCCAACCTGGACTCCTTCATCCCAGATGAGGTGGCCTCTACATTTTATATGAAGGCTCTGATTTTCCCTTCAACTGTGATCCACCTTATGACATGGCAATCCAATACAGACAGGAAGATAAAACTGAACAACACAACTAAAATAAAGTGTATTCCCAGGTAAAATAGACAAATGCTTTCATTTAAAATGGATTAGTTTGATGAGCTTCAGTTATAAGGCAACAGGAAGGTACAGTGCACAGGAACTGCATCTATGGGCAGTGTCACCAATTCCTACTAGTGGCAGCAGCTGTGGTGGGTGACATGACTCACTGGAGTGTGTGATCTCATAGCCAGAAAGGATTTGCAAACAGCTCTGATCATTAATCCCATGCTGTGGAAACAGACATGGAGGAGTGCTGTGCTTCTCATAGCTATAGAGGGTCCTTGTTTCCTAAGAAGGAATGTTCACATCCCAGAGCTGGTAGTTTGGTGCCCTATCCCTAGGTGATGAGAGGAAGATGCTTTTTATAGTGCCTGCCAAGTTGGAGTGGAGTCTCTTTTTGCATTTTCTGGGGGAAGATTCTACCATATTATTTTTTAATATAATTTTTTAATTTACAGAATACCCACTGTGGAGACAGGATGAAGTTGACCAGTGAAAAGTTGCCCAAGAACCCCTTTTATACTTCTCTATCCCACTATGCTGCTAAGAACCAAAAACTCTTCCAATGGAGGAAGGAAAAGACTGGTATAAATCCTGATAATATTTTCACTAAAAGTTAATTAGGTACACCAGAGCAAAAGGGACAAGAAATATGAGTCTTACTGCTGGCAAGAAAGTGGTTAAGTTTACAGTCCTTTCTAGCTTTTCTGTAGGAATCTGTGAAATTGCTTGAACCTACCTGGTAGCAAATCATCAGTGAAGAGGTTTCATAATGAGATCCTGATCCTGATTTACTCTCAGGACTTTAGGACACCCTTCTGGAAAAGAGAAGCCAGATGTCAGTTCTGTTAAAGAGAACAGTACCATACTTTACTTGAAATTAGCATTTAAAGCTACCATTTTTTTCTATAGACTTAAAAAAATTAAATTGGGGATGGTTAGCTCATCCAGTTAGAGTAGTTCTAATTAAGGCTCAAATTAAGAATTTCACTCACCCACAGGCCAGCTTTGTCTAAAGAATTCCACATAGACTGCATTGCTAGAGCTCCTGCCTAGTAGGAAAGAGGGTTAGTTTGACAAACAGCCAATATATTTCTTAATTATATAAGGCCACAGTGTCAGGTATTGTGATAGTGCTTTCTTTTTCTAAGGTAGTGCTTTTTCCTTGAACTAAGGAGGTCAGTTTTAGGAATGAGAACTAGGAAGGAAACTAGTATAAACAGTGTCAGATGAATTCTATTTAATTTATTACTTTAAGAGAGAAAATTCATATTGTATAGATAAAGATGGAATTCTTTACTTTTTAAAAAATCAGATCATTACAGCCATGCTAGTTTGGTGGATAAGGCATTGCACCTCTTGAAGGAAAGAATAAGAAGAGGGGATACTCTGGCGTATTTCCTACGAGGTCAACTGTATTTTGAAGAGGGATCATTTTTTGTTGATTTGTTTTCATATAAAGCTGCTATTAGATCTTCATAGCAAAATTTCCTATAGAGTTCCTTACATTGTTAAACCAGGGAAATTCTGTCAAATTCCATAGATTACGGTTGTGGATTTAAGTATGATAAATTGGTCCCAGCTTATGGAGATATTCATCCTTTCTCCATAAAAGTCATTCTAATTAATGTCATTTATAGGAGTCATTTTGGTATGAAATCCATTTTCACATGATAAATTAAAAATCTAATTTTTATATTTTGCCTGATATATTCAACATCATTTATAAAATATTTTCATTTTATTAACAATTAAAAATCCTGATTCTTATCTAGTACTTAAAGGCAGCTTTATATGTTCCTATATGGAGTAAGGAGGGAATTTCCCTCTTTATCCACATTATGCTGAGGTTTGCAAAGTAGGTCTAGGAGGACCTATGCAAACTATCACTCCAGCTTCAGCAATATAGCTTCAGTTGTTCATTGAACCCCAAGGGAAGATGTGAAAAGGGACCAGCTGTCCCCAACCCCTCACTATCCATTGAATGTTTGGGCAGCTGTTCACCTATATCCCACTTACTTATCTTTTGATGGCTCCTTCATTCATTCTGGCAACAAATATTTGTTGAGGACTCATAATGCACCTGTCACTGTGAGGATCATGTAGCATAATGGTTCAGAGAATGATCTTTCAGCTTTGGGCATAGGTTCCAAAATGGTTCTGTTGCTTGTTAAGTGTATTCTTGGGCACAAATGCTTAACCTCTTGGTGCCTCAGTTTCCTCATCTGTAAAAGGGGGTAATAATATGCATTTCATAGAGCTATTATGAGGGTATGTTAATTGTAAAAATACTAACAGGGCCTGGCACCTAGTAAGTGCTTTATAAGTATTTGCTACTATTATGCTAGGTACTAGCTATACAGTGATGAGGGAGTTAGAATGGTCCCCATTTCATAGAGCTTACAGTCTAGTGAAAGAAATTAAATTAATATGTAATTAAAAATAAGTTAAAGTACTATGAAAGCAATTAACTGAGTACTCTGAGAGAGAATAACTTAGGGATAGGGTGGAAATAACTGTTGTTGAAACTAAAACTTGAAGAGAAGGAAACAGTTAATGCAAACAGCCACAGAGAAGTGCATTCCAGGTAGAAGGGAGAACAAATGCAATGTTTCTGAGATGAGGAAGAGTTTGGCGAGCTCTAGGAATTAACAGACCAATGTCATAGTCAGCAAGGCAGAGAATGACTCTAGATAAGCCTTGTTTAAAATGTAGTGAGAAGCCATTGAAGTGTTTTGAGACTGTGATGAATGGATTGGAAGGGAAGCATAGAACCAAGACCAGTTTAGGGGAAAATTATACTAGTTGGGTCAAGAGAGGATGGTGATCTTGACCCAGCAGTGGAGCTGGGTCCTGGGTTTATTTTGGAGATACAAGTAATGGCATCATGGACTGAAAAATAGAGAAGTGGGGAGGAGTGAGTTTTGAGGGAACCATCAGGAGATCAGTTTTTGGACATTTTATGTTTGAGATTTCCCTCAGTCATCCAAGTATACATGTTTCAAAGTAGAAACTACATGTAAGACTCTAGATCTCAAAGGAGAAGTCTGAGTTGAAAGTATATATCTGAGATTTTCCAGCATGTATATGGTATTTAAAATCATGAACAACTGAAAGGACTTCCTTTCTCTTCCTCTGTATAGAGTATTCTGAGTTTTCCAGCCCTCTTATATGTTGACCAAACACTAGCCAGAAAGGAGAATGAATCTTTACAAATCAGTCATTTACTCATTGTTATGTGTTCTTTAAGATAAATATTTGTTAGCATTTTGGTACTGTTTTTATTAATTTTATCAGTTTGTTGATTAATTACAGTTTATGAAAAGAGAAATTCAGTTGTTTCTGTGTTTTCCAAAAGTTGCTTTTCTCTGGCCTGCTCTTCCTAGTAATGACCTTCCAACTCAGAGACTCTTTTTCCACTGTTACAAATGATTTATTCTTTGGCGTAAGGCATTTTCCATGCTGGATTAAGACATAAGCCCCCAATTTTTCCTTCTTTTTTCTTTTTTTTTTTTTGCGGTATGCAGGCCTCTCACTGCTGTGGCCTCTCCCGTTGTGGAGCACAGGCTCTGGACGCGCAGGCTCAGTGGCCATGGCTCACGGGCCTAGCCGCTCCGCAGCATGTGGGATCTTCCTGGACCAGGGCACGAACCCATGTCCCCTGCATCGGCAGGCAGACTCTCAACCACTATGCCACCAGGGAAGCCCAAGCCCCATTTTTGTTCCTTACACTTTAGCGTATTTGTTATTATATCCTATAACGCTGAGGAGCCTTGAATGAATGACATATAACATGTAGGTTTTTATAGGAAGTATGGGAGGAAGATAATTTTGGAGAATCACGTTTGTTTCTCTGTGTCTTCTCCCTAACTAGAAAATGGCAAAACTGGAAGAGCCATATCATAGTGGATATTTAGTAGTAGCGGATATCCTGATGTTTATCTTTTCTCATAGTCTTTGGCCCCAGCTCTGAACTTTCTCAGACTCCAGGAGTAGTGGGTGATATGGCAGGCTGGAATGAGCAGAGGGCTAGGCTATCATTTAGAGAGCGGTTTGGCAATAGCCAAGAGTAAGAGTGAAAGCCAAAGAGAGTCTGACCCAGGTTCCTCCCGGTCAGTTCCCTCAGTTGCCATATTTAGGTCTATTTTATTGATTTTATAGTGTGTTGATTGTTGTCAATAGCTTACTTGCAAATTCCATAAATTTGTTGCTGTCTTGTGTTTGGTGCTGCTAGCTAGATTTAGGTGGGAACTAAGTATTTGGGATTACTTTAAGGTAATAATGAAAATAATTCAGTATTTCCTGGGAGCTTACAGGGATGGTATGAAGAAGCATTAGAACAGTTTGAAGAAATCAAGGAAAAGGATCATCAGGCAGCTTACCAGCTAGGAGTGATGTATTATGATGGCCTGGGGATGACCGCAGACGCTGTAAGTTGTTATTTTGTTCACAGTGTTTAAGATTTCATTGTTTATTTGATATATTTAAATTTATATTTTAATAATATATTTCTATACTTATATTTAAATAATTATCTATCCTTTCAGCATTTAAAGGATAGCAGTTGTCATTTTTACATTTACATGAAAAACAAATTTCTTTTTGCCCTTCTCCTTGCTACTGTTAGCCATCAATAACATTTTTTCTTTAAAATATTTTCCTTTGTTTTTAAAAGTTACTTCAAAGCTACATGAACATGGAGAAAAGTTAGAAAATAAGCAAAAATAAGATCACTCCAAATTTTACTACAAATATGAACTTTGTTATTATTTTAGAGTATATTCTTCCATGTATTGCCCTATGCAAAAAAAAAGATAAGCTGAAACCAGAATGTGTTCATTAGACAGTCACACTTGCCATGAAACTTCTTAAGTCTCTCTCTAGAATGCGAATTTTTTTGAAAAATTGGTTTTATACTTATTCGTGCTTTCTAACTCAGTGGTCCCCTATTTCTATTTAAATGGTATCATGACTGCACCATCACCCAAGTTATAGGATTATTTAACATGGAATTTAGAAATAGGTCCTTGGAAAATGGTAATAACAGTAGGATAATATTCATCACTATATCTTTTTAAAACTTTTAAACAATCTAACCAGAAAGAATTTACGTAAACAAAAAGAATCAACAATTTGAGTTTACCAAAAATATAATAATACCAGTGAAAAATATTTGCTGCACAAAAATAAAGAGGAAAGCAATAAAATGTTTAATTTCTGACAGGGCCTAACCAGAAGAAATACAATAGAAATTAGATGACAATTGAACTCTAGTCTCAAAAAGTTAAGAAAACACATTTTGTCAATCAAACATGAGAAGACTGGGGAACAAATTGCAATGAAACAACTTAAACTTGTGAAAACAAATCTTTAAAAATTTTACTTTCCAAAAATAGAATTTATACTGAATACATCTACCAAAACCAGCACATATTCCCTAATACCATTTAATACCCAGTTTATATTCAAAATTCTCAAATTGTCCCAAAGTGGTCTTTCAAGCCAGCATTCAGTCAGAGACCACCCAATGCATTGAGTTGTAATATCTGCAAGTTTCTTTAATCTAGATTAATTCTCTCTCCTGCCTTTTTTTCATAATATTGACTTTATTAGAAGTGACACTTATATGGTACTTATGCAGAAAAATGTCTTCTTTTGTAGTGCATACTGAAATATTTAGGGGTGAAGTGTCCTGATATTTTCTTTTTTTTTTTTTTTTTGCGGTACACGGGCTTCTCACTGCCGTGGCCTCTCCCGTTGCGGAGCACAGGCTCCGGACGCGCAGGCTCAGCGGCCATGGCTCACGGGCCCAGCCGCTCCGCAGCACGTGGGATCCTCCCAGACCGGGGCACGAACCCGTGTCCCCTGCATCAGCAGGCGGACTCTCAACCACTGCGCCACCAGGGAAGCCCACTGATATTTTCATATCGGCATATAACTTGAAACAAGTCACCAAAAAAGACAGATGAAGCAAATATAGCAAAATGTTATTACTGACAATCTATGTGGTAGTTATGCAAATTTTTTAATTTTTATTTTATTTATTTATTTATTTTTCAGTACGTGGGCCTCTCACTGCTGTGGCCTCTCCCGCTGCAGAGCACAGGCTCTGGATGCGCAGGCTCAGCGGCCATGGCTCACAGGCCCAGCCGCTCCACGGCATGTGGGATCTTCCCGGACTGGGGCACGAACCCGTGTCCCCTGCATCAGCAGGCGGACTGTCAACCACTGCACCACCAGGGAAGCCCTATGCAAATTTTTATGTAATATTCTTTCTACTTTTCTGTATGCCATTCTAAGATCTTCTGTATTCTCAGCCTTTTTCTCAGACTACTTCCTTCACTTCCTTGCCTTATCAGAAACTTGGTTGTCCCACAAGCAGCCCTCTTTAGAGGAGGGCTCTCCTTACAACCTCCCAAAGTACCATAGTGCTCAAAGGTAGAGCTGGTATTATTTTCATTTCCCAATTCACTTTCTAGCTATTATTTCTCCTCCACCTCAGGCACAAAGTATACCTACTTTGAAGTTCATTCCAACTCATTGCTTTCCTAGTTCTATCAATTTCCTGGTGGTTGGTGATTTTCTAACGTTAACCTGAAGACTTTGGCTCTGGGATTACATTTTCCTCCCTGTGTCATTCCACCATTTTATCTGATACTTGAATGAAGAACTGAGCAGCAAGAAGGAGCAACGTATAGGTCTAGGTGAATCACATTCCAGGCAGAGGAAATAGCTAGTGTTCAGGCCTGAGGAAGGATGGTACAGCTGGAATACAGTCAAAACAGTGAAACAGGGACCAAACCACGTGGAACTTGGCAAACTACGGCCAAGTGGATTGTATTCTCAATGCAGTGTGAAGACACCAAAAGGGAGTGCAATTAATATGATGAACATTTTCAAAGATCATTTTGTCTGTTGTGTGGAGAATGGATTGAATGGAGGCAGGAGTAGAAGCAGGAAGTCCAGTGAGGAAGCCACTGCAATAGTTCAGGTAAAATAGCAGCTTTAACTGGAATTATAGTGGTGGGAATAGAGAAAAGGGGACAGATCTAGGATATGCTCTTAAGAGGATACAGGACTTTCTGATGGATTGGGAGAGGGGTAGAGATAAGGGGAGGAGTCAAGGGTGATTCCTACTTTTTGTCTTGAGTGGATGATGTTGCCATTTAATAACAATGGGGTGACTGAGGGAGAAGCACATTTGGTGTACAGGAGGAAAAGCCAAACATTTATGTTTGAATGTTTCATTTGAAGTACCTGTTAAGACACCTAAGTAGAGATGTCAGGTAGAGAGTCTGGAGCTCAACGGTGCCGTCAGGACTAGAGAAATCAGTGGGGGTCTATCTGTGGAGCAGTAGGAGTTACAGCACCAGCTTGGATAAGATTGCTGAATGAGTGAGTATCATAGACAAGAGCCAAAGGTCAAGGCCAGGGACTGGAAGCCCTCCAGTATTTCATGGTCAGAACGGAAAGAACAGCTAGCCAGCAAAGAAGAAGTAGAAGGAGAAGACAGGGAGGACAGCGGAAAATGAGGACTGTGTGGTGATCTGAAAGTCAAACGATGAAATTGTTTCAAGAAGGAGGGAGTGATCATCTGTCTCAAATTCTGCTGAGAGGTGAGTAGAATGAAAACTGAGCACTTACTATCAGACACACTAAGATGAATTTCACTGGAGATCTTGACAAAAGCATTTCAGTGGGACCAAGGTCACGAGGGACCAAGATTGGAGTGGGTGGAGGAGACATATGGATGTAAGGAAGTGGAGATAAGCACTGAGCTTTGTTATAAAGTAGAACAAATATATGTGCAATAACTGGGAGGGATCATGGGATCAAGGGAGAGTTATCTCCCAGATCAAAGATATTACAGTATTATTTGTAAATTGACACACAAGATCTGGTAGAGAGGAAAAAATTGATGATGAATCAGGTAAACTGATAGATTTGGTGTTTCTTTCAATTCTTTCTGTTTTCTCAGTGATATAAAAGTGAAGCCATGTGTTTGCTGTGGCAGCATGTATCCTAAAATTCTAACAATTCAGAGAAAATAAGCATAGCCCCTGTGCAAAGATGACACACAAATTCATGAACTGTTCTATATTTTTTATAAAAATATTTAAAAAGTTGAAGCCATGAGCTGAGACTGAGGAGAGGGAGCGAGGGGACAGGAGAAGTCTGAAGAGAAAGGAAAAGGTTTGAAGTAGTATCTTCTCTTCCAGAGAAGTGGGAGAGATGGTTGATGAGACAAACTGATAGTATTGCTTGTGAGGGGAGAGCCCGCTCTGAAATTTGAAGTCACAAATTGTAAGAAGGACCTGTCAGCATGGTTATGTTTTTCTTCAGCCATGTTCAGTGGTTTAAGTACAGCAGAGTAGCTGGAGAAATAAGATATCTGCCACATGAGTGAGTGTCATGGAGGGAAAGAGGGACAAAGGAATGAGTACGGTGACAGATACAGAATAAGCTGATGTGGGAAGAACACAAAGGTGTAGAAAGACCAGGAAAATTGGTAGATTCGATGGGTTGGCATATGGCAACTCCAAAATACAATGGCTTGAATGTAATTACATATGGAGGCCAGAGGAGCAAAAAAGAAGATGTTCTCTGTAGGTCTGTTCAGTTAACCCAAGGTAAAGGGGCAAAGAGCAAATTCTTTTAATGTTTATCATTTTATTAATTTACCGAGTTCTTGACAGTAATTTGGTCCAGAGTCTGGTTGAACCAAATATGCTTTGTGTGGTAGGTTTGAAAGGTCTTGAAATTTACATGTTATAAACCCCAAAATATTGATACAAAACCGCATTATGTTTGCTTTAGTCATATATCTTTTGAAAGAAATTGAAAGGAAAAAATAAATACACAGGTATGTATATATGTGCCTGGGTATCCTTTTATATTTGTACATATTTACCATTTCTGGGGCTTTTCATTCCTCCCTATCAATCTGCATTGCCATCTGGCACCATATTCCTTTTCCGTTCAACCTGAAGAACTTCCTTTAAAGAGCATTTCTTGTAAGTGTGCAGGTGATGAGTTATCTCCAATTTTAATTACCTGAAAATGTCTTCAGTCTGCCTTCATTTTTGATGAATTGTTTTGCTGGTTTTTTCTTTCCTCACTTTAAAAATGCCATTGTAAAATCTTCTAGCTTCTCACAAGAAGTCAGTCTCTGATTGTATTATGTTCCCTGTATATAATGTGTCCTTTTTCTCTGGCTGCTTGCAGGATTTCTATGGATTTCAGCAGTTTGACTATGATGCATGCCTAGGAGAGGGTTTTTGTTTATCCTGTCTGGGGTTCATTGAACTTCAATGATCCCTTTCAGTTGCAGTTTTCAAGAGTCATTCCTCTTCCAGTTGTGTTTGCTTTGATAAACTTCCCAGTGCCTTTAAGAACTTTTTAAAAAAATTAATTAATTAATTAATTTGGTTTTGGCTGCATTGGGTCTTTGTTGCTGCGTGTAGGCTTTCTCTAGTTGTGGAGAGCGGGGGCTACTCTTTGGTGCAGTGCGCAGGCTTCTCATTGTGGTGGCTTCTCTTGTTGCGGAGCATGGGCTCTAGGCGCGCGGGCTTCAGTAGTTGTGGCTCACAGGCTCTTGGGCACCGGCTCAGTAGTTGTGGCGCATGGACTTAGTTGCTCCGCGGCATGTGGAATCTTCCCGGACCAGGGCTCAAACCCGTGTCCCCTGCCTTGGCAGGCGGATTCTTAACAACTGTGCCACCAGGGAAGCCCCTCCCAGTGCCTTTAGAAAGTTGTTCTTTATGTTTGGTCCTGATTTAATCACTGCTATCTGTGGGAGGATTTACACGAACACTTCACTCTACTACCATTATACTGGAAGTTCTCTCTTACTAACCAGTTGGGGAAAAAAATGGTAGACACCTACCTCACACACTCACAGAAGTAAATCCACATGATCTGGGACTCAGTAAAACACCTTTATTTTCTCATCTATTACTGTGTTGTTTAGTCAGCAATAGCACTTTGAGAGACTAGTGAGGAGTAAAAGTTAGAATGCAGTGTATACAAATGTACTTGACTGTCAAATATTATTTTCTTCTTTGGAGTGATTTTTGAAGGTTTTGAAACTGTGGGTTAAATCTACTTCACCTGCCTTCACTAATCAAAGTCGTTTTAAGACTCATGTGTCCTCCAAGCTGCACTTGCATAAACAATAAGATGTTTGCCTGAGTTGTTTTCTGGGAACTTGGAGCCAGTGGTATCTAGTTTGAGCTGAGCTGGTTAAGACTAGATAGGACCATCGACTCTCCAGCTGGGCATCCACAGGCGTCCATTGCTTCATGACGTTTTGAACGTGCAGAGGCCTGCATCTTAGTTACACCTGCGCAGAGAGAAGATTACCCGCCAATTCCCACATCTTTTCACAATCACCTTTCCCCATGCCCCGCACGCTCCCCATGCCTCGGACCGCCCTGCTGTTTTATTCCTTATCCCATAAATACCCCGAGCTGCCTGCCTGCTGGGAGGCTGGTGTGAGATTTGTTCTCCCGTCTTCTGGTTTGGCTGCCTCTTGTTGCTGCAAACCTCGGTGTCTCCGTGTTCGGCTTGCTGTGCGTCTGGCAAGACAGATCTGGTTGGGTAACACATGTGGTGAGCCAGCCACGAGGTGAGTCCGGGTGAACCTTTGGCCCATGGTTCGTCGGCCCCTTACAGGCACTGAGGACCTGTGGACCAGCCCGAGCAGCTCCCTGGCGTGTCCGTTCCCAGACTGACCCTGGGTTTTCAGGGAGGCACTGCTGACCTTCCATGCTTAGTTTCATCTTGTAGCAAAGAGAGGCAATGGAGCAGGACCCTATGGTGCTTCCCCTCCATGTCCTCTGCCTGCCTTTAGTCAAAGAATAAATCCAGAGAAGTGAGCAGGTACAGAAGCGAAGGAAAACAAGACCAAGAAATAATAGTTGAGTCACTGAGTGAAGTCAGGGACCATGAGTCCCTTCTCAAGGGCTACAGATAATACTCTGGGCTGTATCCTGGGAGCTGCTTTATAGATACTGAAACCCCCACTAAGTGAAGGAAATTAACTACATGATGACCAGGCTGTAGCCATGACATAAGCTGCCACAGTTCTGAGAACTGGCCTCAAAGAAATGGGAACAAACCGACCCTGGCACTGAAGACTAACTATACTTAAAACAATGAAGATGACGCCGACCAGACCACCACGTGACCAATTTCCAGGTGACTGTCTGGAGCTGACTGGGCTGTTTCTGCATGTAGCCCCTCCCTCCGCCTAAACACCCCTGAAACTCCCCTTTTAAAGTGCTTTCCCACTGATGTGTCAGTGAGGGGTCAGTCTCTGAACGTAAGTCCACCATTCTCCCCGCTGCTGGCCTCAGAAATAAAGCAAACTCTCCACTAGCCTTGCCTCTCGAATATTGACGTTTGAGTGGCGAGCAGGTGGACCCGACTTTCAGTAACATTTTTGGGGTTTTGGGCTTTTGGATTTGGAAGATGTTTTTAGGGTAAACCTCGTTAAAGAAGTGCACCTGTGCCTAGATTATCTTGGGAACCCTGAAGGATCATGGGTCAGAGGCCCACCTGATGGGATTTTGGCAGACAATATAAAAGGTTATAGCTGCTGAGGTACTCTGTACCTGAGTTAAAGGCCCAGGGCTCTGGTTTTTAGTTTTGTTTTGCTCTTGTTTGTCCATGTCTATCTATGTCTGATTGTCTTAATTGTTAGGAATTGGCTACCAGGGGTTGAGCTTCTTGGTGACTGTAGCAAGGACCCTTAGATTTTGTTGCTGCACCCACCTGGGAACAAAGCCCCTTCAAAATGGGCAATGTTAATTCAGTTCCCTCTTGCAGCCCTCTAGGCTACATTCTCCAAAACTGGGAGACTTTCAGTTATGAATCCATGGAAAAATAAAAGATGGTTATTTTTTGTAACACTAAATGACCATAATATCCTCTAGACACTGGAGCACAATGGCCTGAAAATGGATCCTTAAATTACAATAAAACTTTGCAAGTAGGTTTATTTTGTAAACAGGATTAAAAATGGGATGAAATACCTTATGTACAGTCTCTTATGTTGTTGTATCAGAATAAACCTGCGTAGAGTAGATGTAAGGTAATGGTCCAACAGGAAGGAAAAGCAAAGACACCTGTTTTGCTGGATTCTAATGAAAAGGAGGGTGGCTTGCTGTGGACTGAGTGGACGCTCGGATGCTCCTCCTCCACCCTTACAGGGTGGCGCTGCCGCTCCTTCACTGTCAGCATTTGAGCCTCAGGCTCTCGGGCCCCTGTGCCCTCCCCCCACCCCAGTCTCTGAGGGTTGAGAAACAGGAATGGCCTCCCCTCTTATTACCTGCCAGGGTGTGCAGCTTGGCCAGGGCGCTACCCAAATGCGGGTAGGCAAATATCCCTTAAGGCAAGTCCCCACTGGGGCTGTGAATGCTGAGACTGGGCAGCTGATGGGATGGATCTGGGTCCACTTCCCTGTCCGCTTGGGATTTATTTAATTGGAAGAACAATATGCCAACTTATAGAGATGACTCGAGAATGGAAAACCTTCATTGATTGTTTTTTTTTTTCAACCCACAACCTAACCTGGGCAGATGTCCAAAATTTATTAAATACCCTCCTCACTTCAGAAGAGCATAGGATGGTGCTGGATAAAGCTCGAGAGGAGGCAGATCTGCTTCGTGCAGAAACCCCTGGCAACCCGGTGAGGGCTGCTGCATGCGGGGCTGCGCCAAAAGCAGATCCTGATGGGGATGTGAATGCTGGAGACAGGCCCGAATTATTGAGATTTCATTCTTGCAGGATTGAGAAGAGGGATGCCAAAACAAGCCTTAATAAAGTACAGGAGGTAATACAGAAACCAAGTGAGGATCCTTCAGAATTTCCAGAAAGGGTCTTTAAAGCCTATAGGCAACATACAGAGAGAACTTATAAAAGTCAGAGTGACCATTTTTTGGTCAGAGTGCATCCAGTATACAGAAGAAACTGCAAAAGATGGAAGGGCCTTTAGGAATGCCTATGTCTTGACTTGTTGAAACTGCCTTCAAAGTTTCTAATAGCAGAGACCAGGTTCAGGAGAAAAGGGAACAATGGAGAATGAAAGAGGCTGCTCTGCGGGTGGCTACCTTAACACCGGGAAGAGCTGGCTGGAATCAAGGACTCCCACAAGGGACTCGGCAAAAGCTTCCACTCCAACGGGCACCCGATAGCGGGACCCCACCGGTGTGCATATTGCAAACAGGAGGGACACTGGAAAAGAGGGTCCCATCCTAAGTAAGACTCTTGAAGGTAAACAGCTGGCACATCAGATGCCGGAGCTGAGAAAGACAGTGACCAAGAATGACAGGCCCTAGGGGTTCCTTTAAATCTTGTGAAGTCCATCATCTCCCAAGCAGAGCCCTGGATGACTATGACCGTAGGAAATTAACGTGGATTTTGATAGATATTGGGCCATTTACTCAGTTTTAAATACCTGGCTTTCTAAGCTTCCTTCTAAAACTGTTAGTAACTGGGGTGTCCAAAGAAACCTTGAAAATGCCTTTTTTTTTTCCAGCTGCTAAACTGTCAGATGGGGAAAACGCCTCTGAAGCATAGCTTTGTATACATGCCTGAATGCCCCATTCCGCTTCTGAGACGAGATTTACTAACTAAATATCAGTGTTACCTTTGCCCCTGAGTGGACAGACATTAAAGTACCACCAGAGCAGGCTTGCGCATTGCAGGCTCTGTTACTCCAATCCCCAAAAGAACAGCCTGCAACTGTTCCAGAAGAGATTTGCAAAGAGGAGTCCAAAGACCTGGGCAGACGGGAGGCTGGGAATAGCAAAGAGCTCGGCCTATACAGCTTAGGGCACCACCTTAGGTCAGCTTGTACACGATTTAAGAACGATTAGATTGTAAAAGAGACTAATCCAGTAGTCCCTAACCCATATACTCTGCTCACTAATCTGTCCAGACATTGTTGGTTTACTGTATTAGAGTTGAAAGATGCCTTTTCTTGCATATCCTTGTTTTAAATCCCAAGAATTGTTTGCTTTCAAATGGGAAGATCTAGGTACTAAGAATTAAACAACAATACTGCTGGACAGTTAATTCCTCAGGGATTTAGAACTTTACCCGCGATGTTTGGAGACATCCTGGCAAGAGATTTGAGGGGCCCTCAACTAAATGAGGGAGTGCTGCTCCAGGACATAGTTGATACTTATTACCAGTAAAACAAGGGACACCTGAGACCAGAATATGGGTTTTTCTGTTTTTTTTTTCAGAATATGGTTTTGATTTCAACGTTTTTGGTTGAACAGGTCTATCAGGTATCCAAGAAAAAGCAGAGTTCTCAATCCCTCTGTTAAATATTTGGGTTTTGAACTCACAAGGACAGAGAGACTTGCCCTCTAATGGAAGGGAAGCTCTAGCTAGGGCTGCAGCTCCCACCAAGAGATAATTGCAGGAATTTCTGGGAATGGCTGGGTTCTGCTGTATTTGGGTCCCCAACTTTGGACTCATAGCAAAACCCATTTAGGAAGCTCTTAAAGGAGACAATGAACATCTATACTGAAATCATGGAGGATAAACATCCTGAAGACCAGCTCCATCTTCGCCAGTTGGGACCTTATGAGGAATGCACTGAGAAAGGGAAAGCACATTGCAGGAGGAATACCACGGTGGTTCCAACCCTGACGCTGACTTTCCCGAGTGGGCGAGCAAACCCCCAGAAAAAAGCCACGGGAAAGAAATTAAGGTGAGTGGGATTGCTGCGGTGGTGGCTTTGAAAAGTAAAATTTAGAAAGCAGTTTAAATAATTTGCTAGTAACCAGATTGATTATTTTCTTTTGTTCTGCCTTCTCTTTGTTTCTAACCTCCCAGGCTTGGACAATTCAGTGATTAGGATTTTTCAATCTTTGGCAAAAGTAGGTAATTTCTCTAGCTTTTGGATATGTCATCTAAAACCTTCTGTATTTGATCATGCTGACCCCTTGGTTGTGCCTGTCGTTAATTTTTGACCATCCCTAACTTCACTGTGACTTCAGGTGTGAACATATCAAATTAGGCTAATCAACAAAATGTCCTGTCACGTTTTTTTCTTGAATAAGCCAAAATTTGGTCTCCTCATGTCCTCAGAATAAAAAACCAAAAACAAAAATCCCTGGCACCTACCCTTGTCACGGTTCTATTTGGTGAGGATATTGTAGAAACCACACTTAATTCTCCCAGCCTATGTTCCTTCGATACTATCTAAGTGTTTCAGTCAAAGGTGATAATCATCAACACACTCCAATTCGTAAAAAAGTAAGACCCCGATCCCTGGCTCGCCAGTGTCCTAGGTAAAATCCCTAAAAATGAGAGTCGAAATGTTCGCATGTCTGGCATTCTGTATGCCCTCACAGTGTACATATTTGCCCCACCCCGTACCTATTTGTCTACAGTTTTTATTACCAATCTTGGGCCTATGAATGCCTTGACAGCTGGCGCATAAGTGGTATTTGTTTGGGATCAAAATGTTAACTTGAAACCAGGAACAAGAGAATATTCTCAAATGGGTGCTAAATAGTTTGATTCCTCAAGCCCCTGTTAGGCCTATGCCCCTTTTCAGCAGGAATTAGCCAGAGCTGTCCTCACCCTTTTTCCTCAAGAGTTGAGGAATGATCAAAAAGCAAGGGGGGACTGAAACCGTGGGTCAAATCCACTTCACCTGCCTTCACTAATCAAGGTGGTTTTTTAAGACTCATGTGCTCCAAGCAGCATGTAGCCTAAACAAGATGTTTGCCCGGGTTGTTTTCTAGGAACTTGGAATCAGCTGTGTCTAGTTTGAGCTGAGCTGGTTAAGACTGGAGAGAACCACCGACCCTTCAACTGGGCGTGCGTGTCTGTTGCTTAGTGACTTTTTGAATGTGCAGAGGCCTATAGCTTAGTTACACCTGTGCAGAGCAGAGATTCCTGCGCCTTTTTCCAATCGCCTTTCTCCACGCTCCCCACACCTCCAACTGCCCAGCTGCTTTCTTCTTTATCCTATAAATACCCCGAGCTCCTTGCCTTTGGGGAGGCGGATTTGAGATTTGTTCTCCCATCTCCTACTTGGATGCCTTGTAAACCCTCTTTGCTGCAAACCTCGTGGGCTCAGCATTTTAGCTTGCTCTGCGTTGGACAAGAGGAACATAGTCTAGTAAACAGTTTGTGTCTGGGTTTTTGGAGGGAGGAAAGCTTTTGTTGGTGGTTAGAATGTCTTCTGTGTTTTGTGACTATGCAGATGTCATATGAAGATGAGTGTAGTAGACGTAAATTTATCACTGAGCACAGCTAGGGAAAGTGTGCTTGAAGAGAGAAGACAGAGTTTGGGGCTCACACGTGTCCTGTAAGGATTAAAAATGTGGAAGTTACTGGCTATTCTTACACTTTAAGTTCTAAGAACTGTGCCGATTCAGAATAAGGGCTATGAGGAGAGAAGAAGGAAACCATATTGAGATGTAATGCAAATGTGGAAGCTATAAAATGAAGGGAATGCTTTATATCCCAGAGCTCCTGGGAACGCTGACCCAGGAGATGGACTTTTACTTATTTCTAGCCCTGCAGAGTCCAGGACAACCATACCTATTAGGTATAAACTCATGACATTCTACCTCATGTCGGAGGATGAACGCTTTACAGCATTATTGGGAGAAAACTAGGACTTTCTGTTTTGTTCTTTTCCTTTGTGGAAGGAAAAAGGAGTGGAATATATGAAGAAAATTATTGATTCTCCGTGTCCCAAAGCAAGACACTTACAATTTGCAGCAGCTTATAACCTTGGCAGAGCTTATTACGAAGGAAAAGGTGTTAAACAATCAGACGAGGAAGCTGAAAGGTAATCTGACCTGAGAAAAAGATCTTTGTTTTAATCAAATGCTTTAAACAAAGAATAACTTGCCTTGCCCTTCTCTTCTAGTCTGTGGCTTTTTGCTGCAGACAATGGAAATCCAAAAGCTAGTGTGAAGGCTCAAAGTATCCTAGGATTGTATTACTCAACAAAGGAACCCAGAGAGTTAGAGAAGGTAACAGTGATTTGTTTAAATCCTGGCATCCTGTGTAGATTAATATTTGGTGAGGAGTAAGTATGTAGTCTTGAATATCTCTTATATTTCTTTCAGTGTAAAGAAAGCTTACATTTTAGGATCTCCAGGCTCATTTCACCCTTCCTCAACTATGAATGCTGCCTTCCCTGCCTCTTCCAAAGGAGACCACGGATGTGAGCACTTTGTATGCTATAAAAAGCACACATACAAAATATTCTACCATAAAAGGTAAAAGAGGAGGGAGAGTCAGTACAACCTCTTTAATCACCAATGATGGAAACCCTTTCCAAGAAATCTTATAGGGAGAAGGAAATGAGGCGTTAAGGGCAAACTTGTAGGAGGCACGTAACCCCCAAGATCCTTGTCAGATAACTGAGCAGCTACTTGGAAATCGGTTTGAACTAACTCAGATTCACTGTAGCTGAGTACTGAGCAAACGTGCTTGGACCACATGCAGGTTTTTATCCTTGGTTTTCTTTGATCCCGTTGGAGCTCCAAGAGGATCTGAGAGATGGCCGCAATCTCACAACATCAGCTGCTCTCCTCTCCTTGCTGTGCCTCATTACAAAGCCTTTCAGACGCTTGGTTCCTATTTCCCACCTTCTTGGTCCTTCCTCTGGAAAATCTGAAAATCCTGAAACCTGAACAGCTGAGCTTGAGCCAGTGACCTCGCCTGTACTCTGGGCAGACAACAGGTGGGCTCCCCTCAGCACCCTCTCTCAGGCATGCGAAGTTGGTGCTAGCCTGACATACGTTCAGGGGGTTAGAACAATGTCCTAGAGATGAATTAATAGTACTGTCTTATAGAGATATTCCCTTTATAATCCACCTTGTGAGTACTAGGGAATTGTGCTTTCTCCTAGGCATTTTATTGGCATTCAGAAGCTTGTGGCAATGGAAACCTGGAATCCCAGGGTGCACTTGGGCTCATGTACTTTTATGGGCAAGGCATCCACCAGGATAACGAGGCTGCCCTGCATTGCTTGAGGGAAGCAGCAGAGTGTGGAAATGTCTACGCTCAAGGGAATCTCGTGGAGTATTACTGTAAGATGAAATTTTTTACAAAGTGTGTTGCATTTTCCAAAAGGTGAGTAAGCTGGATAAAAGTATTTACAAAAACTCTTACTAGATGTTCTATGCCAGGTCTGTTTAATAGAACTCGCTGCAGTATTGGAAACGATGGCTATTGGTACTGGCAGTGTGGCCAGTGCAACTGAGGACTGAACTTGTAATTTTCACTGGATTTTAATTTTAATAGCCACACGTAGCTCATGGCTACCATATTGAATAGTACATCTGTTAGTCTGCAGAACTTCAATGCCATTTGCTCTGTATACCAGCTAAGTAATCTTACACAAGTTTAACTTTTGGGGCATCAATTGTTCTTTTGTAATCCTGCAGAAGTATTTTCTTCTTGATTAAAAAAAAATAGTGAATATAAAGTGTTTAACACAGCTTGGCACATGAGAGATGTTAAACTTTTTTTCCTACACCCTTAGCCATAGGTTCTATAACTGCACAATTGCAGTATAGCTTGATGAGGACTGTACAATGAGAATGGTTAAAAGACTCCAACACTAACATAAAGTATATGGAAATTTCTCTTCTCTGAGGCCATGTACTTTCCTGCATTTACCCACAATGTACAAATGCAACAGACCTGGGTGTCCTCTAAAACGGCTATAAGGCCATGCTGCCATTTCCCTCTCAATCATGCCCTTCCCACGGAGCCCACAGGTTCCCCGAGCCCCGAGCCCAGTGCGAGGCAGACATCCACACGGCAGGATGAAGGAATTGCTTTTACCCTCTCCTCCCCAACATCATGGCCTCCAGGCAGCAGGCCACTTAAGGGTGTGGTCTCTGATGTCTCAAATCCTCTAGTGCCCATATGGTTAAAACTAAGACTTCAAACAGTTCTTTAAAAAATTGTGGAACTTTCCATCATTGTCCATGTTCCTATTTCCCACAGTATTACGGCTGACGTGGAGTTGACTTGTTTTCATGTAGTTCTCCATTGCTGTATCTGGGTTATAGAGAAGGACTTTTTATTGCCCATTATCATAGATGTGCAAGTTTGTTAATGTGTTTTCTGGTCCTGTGTGACTAAAGTCCAAATTCAAGGTTGATGTTTAAATACCCAAAGAGATAGAAAAATGCCTTTTTCCCCATTGTTTAAATCTGCAAAGTGATAAGAGTTCTTGTAATATTTTAAACTTAATGTTTTTTAGTGGTTATTAAGCCTGACCAGTATAATCCTAGGAAGCCATATAGTAACCACTGTAGTTAGTTCCTCTTCTTCTGGTGTCAGTTGACTGTTCTATTTACCCTTCACCACAGAGCAAACAATTTTGTTCTCAAACTGGTAGAAATAATAGAGAAACCACTTGGGGCACATGGACAGTTTCTGGGCATGTTTATAAAAATGTAAACTGTAACTGATACCGTTTTTAATTTCACAACTGGATGTTGTAACAGGATTGCTGACTACGATGAGACTCATGACATCCCCATGATAGCCCAGGTCACGGACTGTCTCCCAGAATTCATCAGCAGAGGCATAGCCATGGCCTCTTTCTACCACGCACGGTGTCTGCAGCTTGGCTTGGGTATCACAAAGGATGAAGCAACAGCTAAACACTATTATTCTAAAGTAAGCCTGACAACAAATATAAATTGACTCAATAGAAATTTCTGGGTTTTTAGTTGAGACTTGGACATCTTTTTAAATCAGTGGTTTTTTTCCTACTTATTGTGCAGATAACCTCTGTCTACCAAGAGGTTGTCAGACATGCAGCTTGTTTGAAAACAATTCTATCATTTTTTAAAATAATTAAGCACAGATGGTAAAATTTCTATTTTTGATGCAAATTATTCTATTTCACTGTCTGCCACCTAAGGCCCAGCACCAAGACCTTAAACCCAGAACGTGCATGCCTTCTTTCACCCAGAAAAAGTGTGAATCTCTATTTCATTCTGGTACATTAGAGTACATTTCATTAAGGTTTCTTTTTGCATGACATCTACCACACTTAGGTGGATATTGATGAATTTGAGTTAACCAGTTAAAATAAGCCTTTTCATGTTTTAATCCATGTGATCAGTTTATTTAGATAGCGAATGGATTTCACATCTAAAATCAACTGTTAAAAAGTACAGAGGGAGTGTGAAAGGGAATCATGAATAGTAACTGCAAGTTTTTTTAAAAAAAGAAAACAAAAACTGCACACCTTAGGTCCATGACATCCGTAAGTCCAAATGAGAATTAGATCATAAAATTTCATGCAATGCCAAAATGTTCAAGCTGGAGCAGGGAACAAGGCAAGGAACAATTTTCTAAGTCCCTTGCCTAAATCTGATCACGTTACAGCAGTGGTTCTCAAAATTATTTGCATATTAAAATCACATGGGGAATCTCTTAAGAATTCCTAAAGCTCAGGCCTTATTTCAGAAAAATTAAATCACCATCTCCCAGAATGGGACACAAGCAGATTTGTTTAAGCTCCCCAGGAGGTTCCAATGTGTAGGCAAGTTTGGAACCTAAATTATTTTGTTGGAAATTTAAAATTTCCAGAGTATTAAACCCATACCAACACAAATATAGGAACACAGTACAAAAATACAACTGACCTGGGGCTTCCCTGGTGGCACAGTGGTTAAGAATCCACCCGCCAATGCAGGGGACATGGGTTCGAGCCCTGGTCTGGGAAGATCCCACATGCCGTGAAGCAACTGAGCCTGCACTCTAGAGCCTGCACTATAGAGCCCGTGAGCCTCAACTACTGAAGCTCGCGGGCCTAGAGCCCGAGCTCCGCAACAAGAGAAGCCACCGCAATGAGAAGCCCGCATACCTGAAAGAAGAGCAGCCCCAGCTCGATGCAACTAGACAAAGCCCATGCACAGCAACGCAGACCCAGCACAGCCAAAAAAAAAAAAAAAAAAAATACAACTAACCTTTGAGATATTTACCATTATACCATTAGTATGAATAACAGCTGTCTTTGTTTAATCTAAATGTTCTGTATATTATACCAATTTCCAAACCAAGTCAATTTCAGATTCTATGCTATCTTTGGTACCCTTTCCAAGTAAACATAAGCAGAGAGCTCTGGGTGAAAAATATCCTGAAATGTGGTATATGTTCATCCTAAATAAAAGAGCATAATAAACAGATTACAATTTTAAAACTATTTTTCTTATGGTGGGAGATAATACATCCCCATTACTCAATTTTGGCCACTGGATTTTATGGGAGATACTTCCTCTAAGTTTTCTCCATTTTAAAAGTAAGCCAGGGGCCTCCCTGGTGGCGCAGTGGTTGGGAGTCCGCCTGCTGATGCAGGGGATACGGGTTCGTGCCCCGGTCTGGGAGGATCCCATATGCCGCAGAGCCTGCGCATCCAGAGCCTGTGCTCCGCGACGGGAGAGGCCACAACAGTGAGAGGCCCGCGTACCGCAAAAAAAAAAAAAAAAAGTAAGCCAGTGAAGGATCTGGAATCATGTCAGATGAGGCACAATAACAAACTCTGAGTATTTTACTCAGAGAAAAGACTTAAGGGGCTTCTGATAGTGGTCTTCATCAGGCTGAAAGGCTGTCCTACAGAAGAGGCACTGTAGGGAAGGGAGAATGACAGCCCACGGCAGTATGTTACAGGAAAGATAAGGCCGCAGATGAAGAGACCCTGGGCTGAAAGTCAGGAGCCCCAGGCCTGGTCTCAGCTGTGCCACCCTCAGGCTGGGTGACTGCCCACTCCCCTGCCTCTCAGTTTCCAGGAAACCAGCAATGTATGTCCTCCTAGGAACAGTCAACGGTTCTAAAGGGTCGGGGGTGGGGATTTAAGCTTAATACAAAGAATCTTCTAAAATAACTGTTTATAGGTAAAACCTTAGTTTTTATTTCCTAAAGGTGGTGACTTTTTAAATATTTATTTATTTTTGGCTGGGTTGGGTCTTTGTTCCTGCATGTGGGCTTTCTCTAGTTGTGGCGAGCGGGGGCTACTCTTCATTGTAGTTCGCAGGCTTCTCATTGCGGTGGCTTCTCTTGAGCACGGGCTCTAGGCGCACAGTCTTCAGTAGTTGTGGCACGTGGGCTCAGTAGTTGTGGTGCACGGGCTTTGTTGCTCCGTGGCGTGTGGGATCTTCCCAGACCAGGGCTCGAACCCGTGTCCCCTGCATTGGCAGGCAGATTCTTAACCACTGTACCACCAGGAAAGCCCAAGGTGGTGACTTAAAAAAATTTTTTTTATATTGGAGTATAGTTGATTTACAATGTTGTTGGTTTCAGATGGACAGCAAAGTGATTTAGTTATACATATATCTTTTGTTTATTTTTAATTATTTATTTATTTACTTTTGGCTGTGTTGGGTCTTCGTTGCTGCATGTGGGCTTTCTCTAGTTGCAGCGAGTGGGGGCTACTCTTTGTTGCAGTGTGCGGGCCTCTCATTGTGGTGGCTTCTCTTGTTGCAGAGCACGGGCTCCAGGTGCGTGGGCCTCAGCAGTCACGGCACGTGGGCTCAGCAGTTGTGGCTCGCAGGCTCTAGAGCACAGGCTCAGGAGCTGTGGCGCACAGGCTTAGTGGCTCTGCGACATGCGGGATCCTCCCGGACCAGGGCTCGAACCCGTGTCCCCTGCATTGGCAGGCGGACTCTCAACCACTGTGCCACCAGGGAAGCCCCGTATATCTATTCCTTTTCAGATATCTTTCCCATATAGGTTATTACAGAGTATTGAGTAGAGTTCCCTGCATTACACGGTAGATCCTTATTGATTATCTATTTTATATATAGTTGTGTGTATATGTTAATCCCAACCTGCAAATTTATCCCTCCTGCCCCACTTTTCCCTTTTGGTAACCATGTTTGTTTCCGAAGTCTGAGTCTGTTTTGTAAGTAAATTAACTTGTACCACATTTTTAGATTCCACATATAAGTGATATCATATGATACTTGTCTTTCTCTGGCTTACTTCAATTAGTATGATAATATCTAGGTCCATCCATGTTGCTGCAGATGGAATTATTCCATTATTCCAGGTCTTAGTTGCAGCACGTGGGATCTTCGTTGCGGTGTGTGGGATCTTCGTTGCGGTCTGTGGGATCTTTAGTTGCAGCATCTTAACACCTGGCATGCTGCAACTAAAGTACCACGTCTTCTTTACCCATTCATCTGTCAATGGACATTTAGGCTGTTTCTATGTCTTGGCTATTGTGAATAGTGCTGCTATGAACACTGAGGGGCATGTTCTTTTTGAATTACAGTTTTCTCCAGATATATGCCCAGGAGTGGGATTGCAGGATCACATGGCAGCTCTATTTTTATTTTTTTAATTTTTTTACATCTTTATTGGAGTATAATTGCTTTACAATGGTGTGTTAATTTCTGCTTTATAACAAAGTGAATCAGTTATACATATACATATGTTCCCATATCTCTTCCCTCTAGCATCTACCTCCGTCCCACCCTCCCTATCCCACCCCTCTAGGTGGTCACAGAGCACCGGGCAGCTCTATTTTTAGCTTTTTGAGGAAACTCCATACTGTTTTCCATAGTGGCTGCACCAATTTACATTCCCCCCAACTTTGTAGGAGGGTTCCCTTTTCTCCACACGCTCTGCAGCATTTGTTACTTGTAGACTTTTTTTTTTTTACATTTTTATTGGAGTATAATTGCTTTACAATGGTGTGTTACTTTCTGCTTTATAACAAAGTGAATCAGTTATACATATACATATGTTTCCATATCTCTGCCCTCTTGCATCTCTCTCCCTCCCTCCCTCCCACCTTCCCTATCCCACCCCTCTAGGTGGTCACAAAGCACCGAGCTGATCTCCCTGTGCTATGGGGCTGCTTCCAACTAGCTATCTATTTTACGTTTGGTAGTATATATATATCCATGCCACTCTCTCACTTTGTGACAACTTACCCTTCCACCTCCCCATATCCTCAAGTCCATTCTCTAGTAGGTCTCTCTCTTTATTCCTGTCTTACCCCTAGTTTCTTCATGACATTTTTTTCTTAGATTCCATATATATGTGTTAGCACATGATATTTGTCTTTCTCTTTCTGACTTACTTCACTCTGTATGACAGACTCTAGGTCCATTCACCTCACTACAAATAACTCAATTTCGCTTCTTTTTATGGCCAAGTAATATTCCATTGTATATATGTACCACATCTTCTTTATCCATTCATCCAATGATGGACAGTTAGGTTGCTTCCATCTCCTGGCTATTGTAAATAGAGCTGCAATGAACATTTTGGTACATGACTCTTCTTGAATTATGGTTTTCTTAGGGTATATGCCTAGTAGTGGGATTTGCTGTGTCATATGGTAGTTCTATTTGTAGTTTTTTAAGGAGCCTCCATACTGTTCTCCATAGTGGCTGTACCAATTCACATTCCCACCAGCAGTGCAAGAGTGTTCCCTTTTCTCCATACCTTCTCCAGCATTTATTGTTTCTAGATTTTTTGATGATGGCCATTCTGACTGGTGTGAGATGATATCTCATTGTAGTTTTGATTTGCATTTCTCTAATCATTAATGATGTTGAGCATTCTTTCATGTGTTTGTTGGCAATTTGTATATCTTCTTTGGAGAAATGTCTATTTAGGTCTTTTGCCTATTTTTGGATTGGGTTGTTTGTTTTTTTGTTATTGAGCTGCGTGAGCTGCTTGTAAATTTTGGAGATTAATCCTTTGTCAGTTGCCTCATTTGCAAATATTTTCTCCCATTCTGATGGTTGTCTTTTGGTCTTGTTTATGGTTTCCTTTGCTGTGCAAAAGCTTTTAAGTTCCATTAGGTTCCATTTGTTTATTTTTGTTTTTATTTCCATTTCTCTAGGACGTGGGTAAAAAGGATCTTGCTGTGATTTATGTCATAGAGTGTTCTGCCTATGTTTTTCTCTAAGAGTTTGATAGTTTCTGGCCTTACATTTAGGTCTTTAATCCATTTTGAGCTTATTTTTGTGTATGGTGTTAGGGAGTGATCTAATCTCATACTTTTACATGTACCTGTCCAGTATTCCCAGCACCACTTATTGAAGAGACTGTCCTTTCTCCACTGTACATTCCTGCCTCCTTTATCAAAGATAAGGTGACCATATGTGCGTGGGTTTACCTCTGGGCTTTCTATCCTGTTCCATTGATCTATCTTTCTGTTTTTGTGCCAGTACCATACTGTCTTGATTACTGTAGCTTTGTAGTATAGTCTGAAGTCAGGGAGCCTGATTCCTCCAGCTCCGTTTTTCATTCTCAAGATTGCTTTAGCTATTTGGGGTCTTTTGTGTTTCCATACAAATTATGAAATTTTTGGTTCTAGTTCTGTGAAAAATGCCAGTAGTAGTTTGCTAGGGATTGCAGTGAATCTGTAGATTGCTTTGGGTAGTAGAGTCATTTTCACAATATTGATTCTTCCAATCCAAGAACATGGTCTATCTCTTCATCTATTTGTATCATCTTTAATTTCTTTCATCAGTGTCTTATAATTTTCTGCATACAGGTCTTTTGTCTCCTTAGGTAGGTTTATTCTTAGATATTTTATTCTTTGTGTTGCAATGGTAAATGGGAGTGTTTTCTTAATTTCACGTTCAGATTTTTCTCATTAGTGTATAGGAATGCTAGAGATTGCTGTGCATTAATTTTGTATCCTGCAACTTTACCTAATTCATTGATTAGCTCTAGCAGTTTTCTGGTAGCATCTTTAGGATTCTCTGTATAGTATCATGTCATCTGCAAACAGTGACAGCTTTACTTCTTCTTTTCTGCTTTGGATTCCTTTTATTTCCTTTTCTTCTCTGATTGCTGTGGCTAAAACTGTGAAAACTATGTTGAATAAGAGTGGTGAGAGTGGGCAACCTTGTCTTGTTACTGATCTTAGTGGAAATGGTTTCAGTTTTTCACCATTGAGGATGATGTTGGCTGTGGGTTTGTCATATATGGCCTTTATTATGTTGAGGAAATTTCCCTCTATGCCTACTTTCTGCAGGGTTTTTCTCATAAATGGGTGTTGAATTTTGTTGAAAGCTTTCTCTGTATCTATTGAGATGATCATATGGTTTTTCTCCTTCAGTTTGTTAATATGGTGTATCACGTTGATTGATTTGCGTATATTGAGGAATCCTTGCATTCCTGGAATAAACCCCACTTGATCATGGTGTATGATCCTTTTAATGTGCTGTTGGATTCTGTTTGCTAGTATTTTGTTGAGGATTTAGGCATTTATGTTCATCAGTGATACTGGCCTGTAGTTTTCTTTCTTTGTGACATCCTTGTCTGGTTTTGGTATCAGGGTGATTGTGGCCTTGTAGAATGAGTTTGGGAGTGTTCCTCCCTCTGCTCTATTTTGGAAGAGCTTGAGAAGGATAAGTTTTAGCTCTTCTCTAAATGTTTGATAGAATTCGCCTGTGAAGCCATCTGGTCCTGGGCTTTTGTTTGTTGGAAGATTTTTAATCACAGTTTTAGTTTCAGTGCTTGTGATTGGTCTGTTCATATTTTCTATTTCTTCCTGATTCAGTCTTGGCAGGTTGTGCATTTCTAAGAATTTGTCCATTTCTTCCAGGTCGTCCATTTTATTGGCATAGAGTTGCTTGTAGTAATCTCTCATAGTCTTTTGTATTTCTGCAGTGTCAGTTGTTACTTCTCCTTTTTCATTTCTAATTCTATTGATTTGAGTCTTCTCCCTTTTTTTCTTGATGAGTCTGGCTAATGGTTTATCAATTTTGTTTATCTTCTCAAAGAACCAGCTTTAAGTTTTATTGATCTTTGCTATTGTTTCTTTCCTTCATTTCTTTTTCATTTATTTCTGCTCTGATCTTTATGATTTCTTTCCTTCTGCTAACTTTGGGTGTTTTTTGTTCTTCTTTCTCTAATTGCTTTAGGTGCAAGGTTAGGTTGTTTATTTGAGATGTTTCTTGTTTCTTAAGGTAGGATTGCATTGCTATAAACTTCCCTCTTAGAACTGCTTTTGCTGCATTCCATAGGTTTTGGGTCGTTGTGTCTCCATTGTCATTTGTTTCTAGGTATTTTTTGATTTACTCTTTGATTTCTTCAGTGCTCACTTCGTTATTAAGTAGTGTATTGTTTAGCCTCCATGTGTTTGTATTTTTTTTACAGATCTTTTCCTGTAATTGATATCTAGTCTCATAGCGTTGTGGTTGGAAAAGATACGTGATACAATTTCAATTTTCTTAAATTTACCAAGGCTTGATTTGTGACCCAAGATATGATCTATCCTGGAGAATGTTCCATGAGCACTTGAGAAAAATGTGTATTCTGTTCTTTTTGGATGGAATGTCCTATAAATATCAATTAAGTCCATCTTGTTTAATGTGTCATTTAAAGCTTGTGTCTCCTTATTTATTTTCATTTTGGTTGATTTGTCCATTGGTGAAAGTGGAGTGTTAAAGTCCCCTACTATGATTGTGTTACTGTCAGTTTCCCCTTTTATGGCTGTTAGTATTTGCCTTATGTATTGAGGTGCTCCTATGTTGGGTGCATATATCTTCTTCTTGGATCGATCCCCTGATCATTATGTAGTGTCCTTCTTTGTCTCTTTTAATAGTCTTTATTTTAAAGTCTATTTTGTCTGATATGAGAATTGCTACTCCAGCTTTCTTTTGGTTTCCATTTGCATGGAATATCTTTTTCCATCCCCTCACTTTCAGTCTGTATGTGTCTGTAGGTCTGAAGTGGGTTTCTTGTAGACAGCATATATATGGGTCTTGTTTTTGTATCTGTTCAGCCAGTCTGTGTCTTTTGGTGGGAGCATTTAATCCATTTACATTTAAGGTAATTATCGATATGTATGTTCCCATTCCCATTTTCTTAATTGTTTTGGGTTTCTTATTGTAGGTCTTTTCCTTGTCTTGTGTTTCTTGCCTAGAGACCTTCCTTTAGCATTTGTTGTAAAGCTGGTTTGGTGGTGCTGAACTCTCTCAGCTTTTGCTTGTCTGTAAAGGTTTTAATTTCTCCATCAAATCTGAATGAGATCCTTGCTGGGTAGAGTAATCTTGGTTGTAGGTTTTTCTCCATCATCACTTTAAATATGTCCTGCCAGTCCCTTCTGGCTTGCAGAGTTTCTGCTGAAAGATCGGCTGTTAACCTTATGGGGATTCCCTTGTGTGTTATTTGTTGTTTTTCCCTTGCTGCTTGTAATATGTTTTCTTTGTATTTAATTTTTGACAGTTTGATTAGTATGTGTCTTGATGTGTTTCTCCTTGAATTTTTCCTGTATGGGACTCTCTGTGCTTCCTGGACTTGATTAACTATTTCCTTTCCCATATTAGGGAAGTTTTCAACTATAATCTCTTCAAATATTTTCTCAGTCCCTTTCTTTTTCTCTTCTTCTTCTGGGACCCCTATAATTCGAATGTTGGTGCGTTTAATGTTGTCCCAGAGGTCTCTGAGACTGTCCTCAGTTCTTTTCATTCTTTTTTCTTTCTTCTGCTCTGCAGTAGTTATTTCCACTATTTTATCTTCCAGGTCACTTATCCGTTCTTCTGCCTCAGTTATTCTGCTATTGATCCCTTCTAGAGTATTTTTAATTTCATTTATTGTGTTGTTCATCATTGCTTGTTTCCTCTTTAGTTCTTCTAGGTCCTTGTTAAATGTTTCTTGCATTTTGTCTATTCTATTTCCAAGATTTTGGATCATCTTTACTATCATTATTCTGAATTCTTTTTCAGGTAGACTGCCTATTTCCTCTTCATTTGCTAGGTCTGGTGGGTTTTTATCTTGCTCCTTCATCTGTTCTGTGTTTTTCTGTCTTCTCATTTTGCTTATCTTACTGTGTTTGGGGTCTCCTTTTTGCAGGCTGCAGGTTCGTAGTTCCCGTTGTTTTTGGCGTCTGTCCCCAGTGGTTAATGTTGGTTCAGTGGGTTGTGTAGGCTTCCTGGTGGAGGGGACTAGTGCCTCTGTTCTGGTGGATGAGGCTGGATCTTGTCTTTCTGGTGGACAGGTCCATGTCTGGTGGTGTGTTTTGGTGTGTCTGTGGCCTTATTATGATTTTAGTCAGCCTCTCTCCTAATGGATGGGGCTGTGTTCCTGTCTTGCTAGTTGTTTGTCATAGGGTGTCCAGCACTGTAACTTGCTGGTCGTTGAGTGAAGCTGGGTCTTGGTGTTGAGATGGAGATCTCTGGGAGATTCTCGCCATTTCATATTACGTTGAGCTGGGATGTCTCTCGTGGACCAGTGTTCTGAAGTTGGCTCTCCCACCTCAGAGGGACAGCAGTGACTCCTGGCTGCAGCACCAAGAGCCTTTCATCCACACAGCTCAGAATAAAAGGGAGAAAAAGTAGAAAGAAAGAAAGAAAGAAAGAAAGAGGATAAAATAAAATAAGGTAAGATAAAATAAAGTTATTAAAATAAAAGACAAAAAGTAGTTATTAAGAAAAAAAATTTTTTAAGTAAAAAAAAAAACAAAAAACGGACGGACAGAACCTTAGGACAAATGGTGAAAGCAAAGCTATACAGACAGAATCTCACACAGAAGCATACACATACACACTCACAAAAAGGGGAAAAGGGGAAAAAATAATGTCTCCCTCTCAAAGTCCACCTCCTCAATTTGGGATGATTTGTTGTCTATTCAGGTATTCCACAGATGCAGGGTACATCAAGTTGATTGTGGAGATTCGATCCGCTGCTCCTGAGGCTGCTGGGAGAAATTTCCCTTTCTCTTCTTTGTTTGCACAGCTCCCGGGGTTCAGCTTTGGATTTGGCCCCATCTCTGCTTGTAGGTCGCCTGAGGGCGTCTGTTCTTCGGTCAGACAGGACGGGGTTAAAGGAGCAGCCTTTTCGGGAACTCTGGCTCACTCAGGCCGGGGGGAGGGAGGGGTACGGATTCAGGTCAAGCCTGCAGCGGCAGAGGCCGGCGTGATGTTGCACCAGCCTGAGGCGCACCGTGCATTCTCCCAGGGAAGTTGTCCCTGGATCCCGGGACCCTGGCAGTGGCGGGCCGCACAGGCTCCCAGGAGGGGAGGTGTGGACAGTGACCTGTGCTCGCACACAGGCTTCTTGGTGGTGGCGGCAGCAGCAGCCCCAGCGTCCCAGGCCCATCTCTGGGGTCCGCGCTTTCAGCCGCGCCTCGCGCCCGTCTCTGGAGCTCCTTTAAGCAGCGCTCTGAATCCCCTCTCCTCACGCACCAGGAAACAAAGAGGGAAGAAAGTCTCCTGCCTCTTTGGCAGGTCCAGACTTTTTCCCGGACTCCCTCCCGGCTAGCCTTGGTGCACTAACCCCTTCAGGCTGTGTTCACGCTGCCAGTCCTCTCCCTGCGCTCCAACCAAAGCCCGAGCCTCAGCTCCCAGCCCCGCCCGCCCCGGCGGGTGAGCAGAGAAGCCTCAGGCTGGTGAGTGCCGGTCGGCACCGATCCTCCATGCGGGAATCTCTCCGCTTTGTCCTCCGCACCCGTTGCTGTGCTCTCCACGGTTCCGAAGCTCCCCCCTCCACCACCCGCAGTCTCCGCCCATGAAAGGGCTTCCTAGTGTGTGGAAACCTTTCCTCCTTCACGGCTCCCTCCCACTGGTGCAGGTACCGTCCCTATTCTTTTGTCTCTGTTTATTCTTTTTTCTTTTGCCCTACCCAGGTACATGGGGAGTTTCTTGACTTTTGGGAGGTCTGAGGTCTTCTGCCAGCATTCAGTAGGTGTTTTGTAGGAGCTGTTACACGTGCAGATGTATTTCTGATGTATTTGTGGGGAGGAAGGTGATCTCCACGTCTTACTCTTCCGCCATCTTCCCCCAACCTCCTCTTGTAGACTTTTTAATGATGGCTGTTCTAACGGATGTTAGGTGATACCTCACTGTAATTTTGACTTGCTTTTCTCTAATCAGCGACATTGAGCATCTTTTCATGTGCTTTTTGGCCGTCTGTCTGTCTTAGATCTTCTGCCCATTTTTTGATTGGTTGTTTTTTTTTTTTCAACATACTGAGCTGCATGAGCGCAATTATTTTGTACTGGGTTGGCCAAAAAGTTCATTTGGGTTTTCCCATAACGTCTTATGGAAAAACCAAAATGAACTTTTTGGCCAACCCAATATATTTTGGAGATTACAAATGATGCAACCAACAAGGGATTAAATATTCTTTCTGTGGGTTGTCTTTTCATTTTGTTTATGGTTTCCTTTGCTGTGCGAAAGCTTTTAAGTTTAATTAGGGTTCCATTTGTTTATTTTTGTTTGTATTTTCATTACTCTAGGAGGTGGAACCAAAAAGATATTGTGATTTATGTCAGAGTGTTCTGCCTATGTTTTCCTCTATGACTTTTATAGTATCTAGTCTTACATTTAGGTCTTTAATCCATTTTGAGTTTATTTTTGTGTATGATGTTAGAGAATGTTATAATTTCATTCTTTTACACGTAGCTGTCCAGTTTCCCCAGCACCACTTATTGAAGAGACTGTCTTTTCTCTATTGTATATTCTTACCTTCTTTGTTGTAAATTAATTGACCATAGGTGTGTGGGTTTACTTCTGGGCTTTCTATCCTGTTCCACTGATCTGCAAGTCTGTCTTTGTGCCAGCACCATACTGCAGCTTTATACTATAGTCTGAAGTCAGGGAGCCTGATTCCTCCAGCTCCGTTTTTCTTTCTCAAGATTGCTTTGGCTTTTTGGAGTCTTTTGGGTTTCCATACAAATTTAAAAATTTTTTGTTCTAGTTCTGTGAAAAATGCCATTGGTAATTTGATAGGGATTGCATTGAATCTGTAGATTGGCTTGGGCAGTATAATCATTTTGACAATATTGATTCTTTCAATCCAAAAACATGGTATATCTTTCCATCTGTTGGTGTCATCCGATTTCTTTCATCAGTGTCTTACAGTTTTCGGAGTATAGGTCTTTTGCCTCCTTAGCTAGGTTATTTCTGGGTATTTTATTCTTTTTGATGCAATGGTAAATGGGAGTGTTTCCTTAATTTCTCTTTCTGATCTTTCATTGTTAGTGTGTAGGAATGCAAGAGATTTCTCTATTATTTTTGTATCCTGCAACTTTACCAAATTCATTGATGAGCTCTAGTAGTGTCCTGGTAGCATCTTTAGGATTTTCTACGTATAGTGTCATGTCATCTGCAAACAGTGACAGTTTTACTTCTTTTCCAATTTGGATTCCTTTTATTTCTTTTTCTTCTCTGATTGCTGTGGCTAGGACTTCCAAAACTATGTTGAATAAAAGTGGCAAGAGTGGACATCCTTGTCTTGTTCTTGATCTTAGAGGGAATGCTTTCAGCTTTTCACTACTAAGATGTTAGCTGTGGGTTTGTCATATATGGCCTTCATTATGTTGAGGTAGGTTCCCTCTATGCCCACTTTCTGAACAGGTTTTATCATAAATGGGTGTTGAATTTTGTCAAAAGCTTTTTTCTGCATCTATTAAAATGATCATATGGTTTTTATTCAATTTATTAACATGGTGTATCACACTGATTTGCGGATATTGAAAAATCCTTGCATCCATGGGATAAATCCCACTTGATGATGATGTATGATCCTTTTAATGTATTGTTGGATTTGCTTTGCTAGTATTTTGTTGAGGATTTTCGCATCTATGTTCATTGGTGATATTGGCCTGTAATTTTCTTTTCTTGTGGTATCTTTGTCTGGTTTTGGTTATCAGGGTCATGGTGGCCTCATAGAATGAGTTTTGGAGTATTCCTTCCTCTAAAAATTTTTGAAATAGTTTCAGAAGGATAGGTGTTAACTCCTCTCTAAATGTTTGATAGAATTTGCCTGCGAAAACATCTGGTCCTGGATTTTTGTTTGTTGGGAGTTTTTAAATCAGTTTCAATTTCAGTACTTGTAATTGGTCTGTTTGTATTTTTTATTTCTTCCTGGTTTAGTTTTGAGAGATTGTATCTTCCTAAGAATTTGTTCATTTCTTCTAGGTTGCCATTTTATTGGCATAAAGTTGCTTGTAGTAAGTAGTTTCTTATGATCCTGTGTATTTCTGTGGTGCCAGTTGTAACTTCTCCTTTTTAATTTGAGCCCTTCCCCTTTTTTTCTTGATGAGTCTGGCTAAAGGCTTATCAGTGTTTATCTGTTCAAAGAACCAGCTTTCAGTTTCATTGATCTTTTCTCTTGTTCATTTCTACTTCATTTAGTTTTGATCTGATCTTTATGATTTCTTTCTTTCTGCTAACTTTGGGTTTTGTTTGTTCTTTTTCTCTGGTTGCTTTAGGTGTAAGGTTAGGTTGTTTATTGGGGATTTTTCTTGTTTCCTGAGTTAAGACTGTATTGCTATAAACTTCCCTCTTAGACCTGCTATTGCTGAGTCCCATAGGGTTGAATCATTGTTTTCATTTTCTTTTGTCTCTAGGTATTTTTTGATTTCCTTTTTGATTTCTTCAGTGATTCATTGGTTGTTTAGTAGCATATTGTTTAGCCTCCACGTGTTTGTGCTTTTTACAGTTTAATTCTTGTAGTTGATTTCTAATCTCATAGCATTGTGGTCAGAAAAGATGCTTGATATGATTTCAATTTTCTTAAATTTACTGAGGCTCGCTTTATGGCTCAGCATGTGATCTATCCTGGATAATTTTCCATGTGCACTTGAAAAGAACGTGGCTTCTGCTGCTTTCAGATGGATTGTTCTGTAAATATCAACTAAGTTCATCTGGTCTAATGCATCATTTAAAGCCTGTGTTTCCTTACTGATTTTCTGTCTGGATGATCTGCCCATTCAGGTAGTGGCATGTTAAAGTCTCCCAGTATTACTGTCAGTTTCTCCTTTTATGGCTGTTAGCAGTTGCCTTACATATTGAAGTGCTCCTATGTTGGGTGCATATATAATTTTTATGTCTTCTTGGATTGATCCCTTGATCATTATGTAGTGTCCTTCTTTGTCTCTTGTAACAGTCTTTATTTAAAATCGATTTTGTCTGAGATGAGAATTGCTACTCCAGCTTTCTTTTGATTTCCATTTGCATGGAATATGTTTTTCCATCCCCTCACTTTCAGTCTGTATGTGTCCCTAGGTCTGAAGTGGGTCTCTTGTAGAGAGCATATATATGGGTCTTGTTTTTGTATCTGTTCAGCCAGTCTGTGTCTTTTGGTGGGAGTATTTAATCCATTTACATTTAAGGTAATGACCGATATGTATGTTCTTATTGCCATTTTGTTAATTGTTTTGGATTTGTTTCTGTAGGTCTTTTTTCTTCCCTTCCTCTTTTGTTCCCTTCTCTTGTGATTTGACGACTACTTTAGTGTTGTGTTTGGATTTTTTTCTTTTTTGCATGTTTATCTATTGTACATTTTTGGTTTGCAGTTACCATGAGGTTTTGATATAGCAGGCTATATATATACAAGATTGTTTTAAGTTGCTGGTCTCTTAATTTCAAATGCATTTCCAATATCCTGCATTTGTACTCTCCTCATGATTGCTGGTTTCGATATATTTGTGTGTGGATGATTTCCTATGTTTACTGTATGTTTGCCTTAACTGGTGAGCTTTCCCATTTGTAATTTTCTTGCTTCTAGTCGTGGGCTTTTCTTTTCCACCTCGAGAAGTTCCTGGAGCATTTGCTGTAAAGCTGGTTTGGTGGTGCCAAATTCTCTTAGCTTTTGCTTGTCTGTAAAGCTTTTGATTTCTCCAAATCTGAACAAGAGCATTGCTGGGTATTCTTGGTTGTAGGTTTTTCCCTTTCATCACTTTAAATATATTGTGCCACTCCCTTCTGGCCTGCAGTTTCTGCTAAAAAATCAGCTGATAACTGTATAGGGATTCCCTTGTATGTTATTTGTTGCTTTTCCCTTGTTGCTTTTAATATTTTGTCTTTACCTTTTGTCAATTTGATTAATGTGTCTCAGCATTTTCCTCCTTGGGTTTATCCTGTATGGGACTCTCTGCACTTCCTGGACTTGGGTGACTGTTTCCTTTCCCATGTTAGGGAAGTTTTCAGCTATTATCTCTTCAAATATTTTCTCAGGCCCTTTCTCTCTCTCTTATCCTTCTGTGGCCCCTATAATGCAAATGTTGGTGTGCTTAATGTTGTCCCAGAGGTCTCTTAGACTGTCCTGCTTTCTTTTCATTCTTTTTTCTTCATTCTGTTCTGGGGCAGTGATTTCCACCACTCTGTCTTCCAGCTCACTTACCTGTTCTTCTGCCTCAGTTATTCTGCTATTCCTTCTAGTGTATTTTTCATTTCAGTTATTGTATTGTCCAACTGTTTGTTCTTTAAATCTTCTAGCTCTTTGTTAAACATTTCTTTTAGCTTCTTGGTCTGTGCCTCCATTCTTTTTCTGAGACCTTGGATCATCTTTACTTCATTACTCTGAATTCTTTTTCAGGTAGATTGCCTATCTCCACTTTACTTAGTTCTTCTGGGGTTTTATCTTGTTCCTTCCTCTGGAACATATTCCTGTGCCGTCTCATTTTATCTAACTTTCTGTGTTTGCTGTCCCGCAGGCTACAGGATTGTAGCTCCTCATGCTTGTAGTGTCTGCCCCCCTGGTGAGTGACGCTGATCTAACAGGCTTGTGCAGGCTTCCTGGTGGGAGGGACTGATGCCTCCTCAGTGGTGGGTGGAGCTGGGTCTTGTTCCTTTGATGGGCAGGGGTGTATTGAGGCAGCTGTGGGCTCAGGAAGACTTTAAGCAACTTGTCTGCTGATGGGTGGGGCTGTGCTCCTGCCCTGTTGGTAGTTTGGCCTGAGGCTTCCCAGCACTGGAGCCTTGGGCTGTTGGGTGGGGCCAGGTCTTGGCATTGCAATGGCAGCCTCCAGGACACCTCACGCTGATGAGTACTCCCCAGTACCTGTGCCACCAGTGTCCTTGTCCCCACAGTGAGCCACAGCTGCCCTCCACCTCCCCCAGGAGACCCTCCAAGACGAGCAGGTAAGTCTGGCCTAGGCTTCTATTAAGTCACTCCTTTTTCCCCTGGGTCCTGGTGCACATGAGACCTTGTGTGCACCCTCCAAGAGTGGTGTCTGTTTGCCCCAGTCCTCTGGAGCTCCTGCAATCAAGTCCCGCTGGCCTTCAAAGCCAAATGCTCTGGTGGTTCCTCCTCCCGATGCCAGACCACTGGAGCCTGACATGGGGGCTCAGAACTCTCACTCCTATGGGAGAACCTCACAATATAATTATTTTCCAGTTTGTGGGTCACCTACCCAGTGGATATGGGATTTGATTGTATCATGAATGCAACCCTCCTACCATCTTGTGGCTTGTTTTTCGAAGAAGAGTATCTTTTTTGGTGGCTTCTAGTCTTTTGTCAATGCTTGTTCAGCAGTTGTGAGTTTGGTGTTTTTGTGAGAGGAGGTGAGCTCAGGTCCTTCTAGTCTGCCATCTTATCCTCATCCCCTATATATACTAATTTGTACATGATTATGGAGACTGCTAAGACCGTCTGTCATCTGCAAGCCGGGAGACTCAGAAAAGCTGGTGGTTTAGTTCCAGTCTGAGTCTGAAGGCCTGAGAACCAGGAGAACCAATGGTGTAAGTCCCATTCTTTTTCCTTTTGTGCTTAGTCTAGTTTGACTAGCTCATAGGGTGCCACATGTAGAGGCCTTGAACCTAGTGTGAAATGGCTGTGCCAACACCTCAGCTTGGGGGGCCGTGTGCAGAAGCCAAGGTGCTGACTTCTTGCCACTAGAAGCAACCAAGCAAATATCTGGTAACCAACTGTCATGGGTACTAAAAGGGACAATTTCTGCATGGAGTAAGGTCTGGAAGAGGTAACTTCTGTCTTTCAAATTCCTGACATACTATGAAATTATGCACCTTATTGCTAATTTAGGCATAACAAAATCATATGTTTAAAAAATTATACATGCTGCTATTCACATAACAGGTTTGAGGCCAAATGTTAATGCTTTCTATTTTACTTATTTTGATAATTCATAACTTAGAATACTATCAATGTGTAAATCCATTATTTTTGGCACTGAGAATTTTCTCTCCCAAAGGATAATAGCATGGTTATTTTAGTTATGATCTATTAATACTTTGCATAGGTTAACTTGAATCTCCCTAATTAAGAAATCATAATAGAAATGTATCACTAACTACGAAATTCCCTTAAATCATTGCACTCTATTTATTTTTTATTTATTTATTTATTTATTTTGCGGTATGTGGGCCTCTCACTGTTGTGGCCTCTCCCGTTGCAGAGCACAGGCTCCGGACGCGCAGGCCCAGCAGCCATGGCCCACGGGCCCAGCCGCTCCGCGGCATGTGGGATCTTCCCGGACCGGGGCACGAACCCGCATCCCCTGCATCGGCAGGCGGACTCTCAACCACTGCGCCACCAGGGAAGCCCCACTCTATTTCTTAAAAACAAAAGATCCAACAATTCAAAATATGTCTAAATAACTTTTTCTTTGATTTTTAAGGCTTGTCGTCTGAATCCTTCATTGGCAGATGAACTTCACACTTTACTTATTCGTCAAAGAATTTAGACTACAATGTATTTCAAGTAAGATCATTGATTCTAACAACTTAGAATGTATGTATTTTTATAATTTTTATAATAGCTATGTTTGTTTTCTCTCTCCCACGTTACATTATCCTGGGTATTTTACTGATGACAGGTTACCTTCATTCTTTTTTTTTTTAACATCTTTATTGGAATATAATTGCTTTACAGTGGTGTGTTAGTTTCTGCTGTATAACAAAGTCAATCAGCTATACGTATACATATATCCCCATATCTCCTCCCTCTTGCGTCTCCCTCCCACCCTCCCTATCCCACCCCCCCATCCCACCCCTCTTGAATTTGTAAAATGTTGCAACTTGAAACGTAGCTACAGGATTGAACTGCAGGAAGAGTCTTCAAAGATCCAGCTCTTAGGCTAGAAACTGACCAAGACCATGTCAAATATTGAAAACCATTCCATAAAGCCAGTATTTTTTTCCTTTCTTAAATAGTGTCCTGAAAGACTTAGTGTAATCTTAGCTTTAATAACTTCAGAAGTATAAATGCTACAAACTTATTTTTAAAAAATCTGAAGTTTAATTCTTTAAATTTCTTTAATCCTTAGTGTTGTGAATTTTGAATAACTTTTCATTTTATTTCAGTCATCGAAGACTTCTAAAATAGAAAATTAAAAATCTAAATTTCAAAATAGTGGGTTTAAGAAATTGCTTTACAATCTTGCCTTTCCATATCTTCCCCTAAACATCTTAATGAGTAAAACTGCTATGTTCCTGGTAATCAATTGAAACAAGATGTTTCTCTGTGCTTCAGGTCTTTTTCTACGTTTTAAAAACCCTCAATGTATTTCAAAACAAGATAAAATTTCAAATCATCTACCAATATAACTATAACTAAACTGTTAAATTAGCAAGAGGCTTTCCTTATCAATTACATCTACAGAGGCAAAATCTGACAGTAAAAATAGAATCCATATGCAAAAGATTCTAAAGAAATATACATCTGTGAAAACAGATATTAAAAATAATGTTTAAGATACCTGAACAACACCTTCTTTGTAAATGTTATGGCTTTATTTTAAAAATCACAACCATCCTTTCCAAAGTGATTTACAAGATCTAGTCTTAGCACTGGGAAAATGCAATTAATATATAGGTGCCTGTCATTAAAGAAGTATTATATGGCACAAAACTACTTGCTCTTGTTTTATGTTCTGGTTTGTCTATATTATTTGAACTTCACTTTGTTGAAATTTCTTCCCTGTATCTAAAGACAAACATAGGCCGTATACTTCTCCTTTAAATGTTAGAGTAGAAACTTAAATCATCCCTGAAACCCAGTCCTTTGCTTTTAAAATCTCTGCTGAAGACTCTTCTTCCCCAGTAACATTTTCATGTCTCTAGCCCATTAAAAGATTTCATAAAACCTAACATAAATCGTTCTACAATACAAGCCCACTTGCTTTTGCTCTTGTTAATACCATCCACAGAACATTCCTTCAGTGGTTTGAAGATCCAAATTCCCAACGGTATTCTCTTCTCCACACTCAATCCAGTTCCTTAGGCCTTTAAGAATCTTAAAATAGAAATGTAATAAGGCAGTGTATGGGGACTGTAATGGCACTTTGCATAGCTCGCTCTACATCCCCAAAGTGAAGGCCACTTTAACTGCCATTAAAACACGGTTTGAGAAATCCTAAAGGTAGGAATTTGACATGTCATATTTGGTAATATGCTGTGCTTAAATGTCCTAAGTGAACCCAACACAGAATTTAAAATTTCAGTTTACTCTAGTTACCATAAAGCTGGCATACCTGGCACAGGTGAGCCCCTGCAAACTACCACTACTCCCAACCATGGTGCACACCTTGACCTGTGATTGGAGTCACCCTTTAAGTGAGGTGAAGCTTCAAGGTCATTAATTTTTTTCAAAAAAAAAATCAAAACTTCTGTAAGAGTCCTTATAGTTGATAACTTATGAAAAAGTAAGACGACTTCTTAAGGATTGAGGAGTCCTAACAGCCATGGTTTAATTATGCAGAAGATGGTTGCTTTTAGTAACTGCTATGAGTTCCTGGGGCTTGGTGGCTTCACACTGCTTCTCTTCTCTGAATGTCTTTTCTACTAAATGTCTTTTCTACATCCCTATGTAGGATAATTCTTATCCATATAAATAGCCAACTTTGAGTTTTTTCAAAAGTATCAAATATCTTGGTTTGAAATAAGGATCAAAGAGCTGTAGCTAAAAGAATATCAAAGATAAAATTTGCTTTACTAATTTTTAATCATTTGTCTTTCAGCACTTATGTGTCATATCAAGAACTTGGCATATCAGGAACTCAGCAGGTATGATCTAACAATGATATAATTAATACCACTTTAACATATATATACATAGTGTGTTTCTTTCATGGATTTCAAACTGAATTTCTGCTTAATTCGTTTACTTTCAGTATTCCTGGGGGTTAGAAAGGGGAAAGTGTTTCATTATCACTGCATAATAAATGGTAAAACCCAGGAAAATTAAGTGACTTGTCCATGGTCCCACTACTAAAAACAAAGCAACATCTGTACCCTGGATTTCGCCTGATGCCCCTACTAGTCCCCAAGAGTTGATGACACAATCAAGTCCTGAACAGCCTGAAGTAACTTCCCTCCTCTTTGTTTTCCCATCTCATTCCGGCCCATCCAGCCCACCTCCCTAACACAGCACTTCAAGCACCAATTCTGGCTCTTCTCATTCACACTAAAAATCATATTTTTCACATTCATTCTGTGTCTGGAGAAAGGCAACAAACTTTATACTTCCTTACGGAAGTACTTACATGTGCAATGTTTTCTAAAGAAAAGGCACTTGATAAGTATCTGAACTACCTTAAGTGTTTCAACTTTTTTTGAGATGTAAGCATCTTAAACATCAGAGCACTATGATTCATTTTTATATTTTATTGCTTCAGATGCTTCAAACTATGGGAAGTCTTTGGTAAAAATAAAGACAATAAAATTTTCACAATAACTTCACACAAAGCATTGCACAACAATATTCAATACACATGAATATAGGAATGTTCAGAATCCTCAGTGAGGAAATTAACTGTACAACGTTCATAATTCTTCATTTAAAACAAACTTTTTTAAAACAAAACTTCATAAATATTTAAAATATTTCCTAGGTTCTTATCACGTATTAACACTTATATTTCAATCAGTAGTATGTTGACCTTTAAAGGATTTATATTAAAATAAAAATAATTAACAAGTGTTTTTTTCTGTTGCCTAATATACAACAGCATCAAGTTTTCCCCCCAATTCTGCTTAATTCACATAAAACTAGAGGGAGGTAACTAAAAGATCGGTATGGTTCTCAGTCAAGCCCTCTGTGGAAAAGAGGGAAATGTTTCATGTCTATTATTACAGACATTTCTCTGGTGGTTTATTTGTGTAGTCTCAAACCTGACAAGCTTTAAGTTCATCTAAATGAGTTCTCAGCTCAGGACACAATTCAATTAGCAGCAGTTCCATCAGCACCTGAACCAAGAAAGAAAGAAAGAAAAATGTCTTTTTCTCTAAGGGTTTACTCAACTATCTACATCTAAGACAAAAGTCTAACTTTAAGTCTGAGATGATGCTCAGTGAACAAGTTACTCTCAAAAGGAATTAGTATTCTATAAACTCCATTTAGCATCAGATTGACTTATTTCACGGTCCGTTAACCATCAACAGTATTATCAGACTGCTGGGAAACAGTTTGCTTTGCTGAAATAAGAAAGCCAAGCACTCAGGCAGAAATGTTACAGCACAAGTTGAGAGAAACAACCAGCAGGCGAGGAGGGGGATGCCGCACCCACAGGGGAGTATTTTGTTTTAACCAAATTGAACAAAAATGAAGCAGAGAGAATGGGTTCAGAGTTACAAGCAATAAGAATGATTAAGCATATAAAGAGTTAAAATCTACCCCCATATATGAACAGAAATGTAGAACTGAAGAAACTGAATCCTCTGGGAGGCTTTAAGTTACTCACATATAACAGATGCTTATTGGCTCTCTTTTCTTGCAGTGCGTTGAATATTTTTATTATACCATGACGGGCATTTTGCTGTCCAACAAGGCTCTGAAGCATATCTGAAAAATTAAGTTTATATTCCACACTGCTATTGATACAGTGCACCCTGCACGGACCTTCAGTGAGGGGCTACGACATAGGCACACACAGCACATAAAGGCACAGAGACGCGAGGAACAGGAGTGATCAGCTCTTTCCAATGTTTAAGGAGAAAATTCAGAATTTTTCAATATAAGGCATTTATACAAACTATAATTTTAATATGTGGATCCCCAATTAAAAACTGAGCTCTCAAAATAGGGTACTTTAACAAGGTTTTTAAAGCATAAAATTTTATTATCTGTTCTAAAACATTTTTCTAGTTAAATTATAACCAGTACTGTTCTTATTGGGATTCTCAGCATAATTTTTTAGCAAGGGACAAGACATGATTTAAAAGGAAAAAGTATGATCACTTTTTTCACTGTAAATAATGTTTCCTAAGTGAAAAAGGAGAAGGGCCATCAACACTCCCTTTTCATCTGACTTTCAGGGTCAGAGCCCAGGCCTCACCTGGAATGTTTTCAAGCAGCTTCTGCTGTGCTCTCCGCTTTGTTTCCTGGCTTTGTTCTTCACTTGGGATTGTGTTCGGAGGCGCCAAATTCCCACCGGGCCACAAAGCATCCCGGAGAGCGCCGATGTAGTAGACCACCATCTGCTCGCTGAGAGCCCAGTCCACCGCGTCCCGGAGTTGCCTTTCAAGAGCAAAATATTTCTCGGGTGAGGTTTTAAAAAATCTTATTCTCTATTCTCACAAGGCATTTATCAATGGGTAGGTTAAGATAAGCGTTTGATGAATAAACTAGGAATTGGATTTTTAAACTCTGACTCGGAAAGTTTTTTTTAATTTTGATAACACTGATAGCCATTCATTCCTGGAGCTCACATTTTCACTGGTACTGAATTCTTTAAATGTTTGCCGCGCGGTGTCTTTCAACCTGGAAAAGCAAGAACTGAGAGGAGATTGATTTGTTTGAAGCTTGCAACTACTCTTAACTGTGCACGGTACTTAACATACTAATTCCTCCATGAAGTGGTATAAACTGAAAGCATCCATCCGTTTTAAAGGCTGTGAAGAGCTCCCTGAGCTCTGGTAGTCCTGGGGAGAACCAAGCTTCTTCACTAGTTGTCCCTTGGGGCGGCCACGGCAGAGGACGCTGGGCAGAGTTGTCCGACCCGGGAAACGTCTCACATGCTCACGAGGCAAAGGGGGAAAAGACACCCCCCTTTCACCACAAAGGGGGGGACTTTGAAAAGATACACTGCTATCCAGCCACGTCACCTTCCCACAGGAGTGAAAATCGGGCAGATCTTGACCTGCACGGTTATAAATAAGTGGCTTTTATCTGGTCACCCAGGTCTTCCATAAACCCTACTTCATCCAATTCCAGCCAACCACAGGACTGCTGCAGAGAGCAGCACAGCTCACAGAGCCAGGAGCAGTGCTGAGGTTGGGAGGGGAAGTCTCTCTGCAGAACATGGGAGCAGAATCACCTTGGACTATTAGTGCAAGAAAGACCTGAAGTTTCAAACTTAATTCACGAATAATAAATCAAAAAGCCCTTTAAGAATCTGACTTCCCAACCAGATTTTTAAAGGGACAATGTGAGGTTTTCAGAAATAGTATCTGAAATAGATGTTTCAAGCCCAGCACTTTGCACACAGTAACTAGTCACCAATGAAGTCTAAATTCCACTGTGAGTCAGAACCATGGTAATCCTGTTTGTAACTGCATGTCTCCTAAGATACTTCCCAATACTGCTTAGAACTGTGCAATTCATATCTAGATCAAATAAAATTTTATTAATTCAATGGGACTTTGGCTTTGGGAACCTGCTGACCTGCCTGCCTAAGTAAAATCTACATAAAAACACAGCTTGTTTTGCCTGTAGTCTTTGGGTTACTCACCAGCACTGTGTGAAGAAATGAAGAAGGAAAATTTCAGTTTGCAACTTAAAATTAGGTGAGTGACTTACCAAAGGCCATCACCTAAGCATTTTCTATCAATTTAGGTCTGACTTTGTATTAGCCAAAACTGGAGGAAGCTTTTGCAGCAATTCTGGGATGTGAAATTACAGTTGGTACAAGGCGAGAGGCACATATTGTGCTGCTACTTAATTTTATGATGTGTCCTCATCTGCCTGAGGCAAAACAGCACAGGGCCAGGTGCTCCGTAATTTCTCTATCTGATAAAAAGCCCACTGAAACCCACAGACTGAAAATTCCCTACATGGTGCCCCTCCCCCAGCCCCATGTAAAGAACCGCCTAATGTATTCACCACTCTCAAACCACAGCTGCTCATCTTAAAATTAAGAGCCAATATCATAAATAGGAGCAGGGAATGTATGCATAATTTTCTGAAACTGAAAAAGAAAATAAATGAGCAAGTCTGGAGTTCTGAGAAAAATAGGGCCATTTTGAAAACTTCTTTATCCAAGGCCTGTCAGTACTAAGGTTAAGAGGTTTGCCTCAGACTGAAACTGTAAGTTAAACAGGGCATTTTTCTGCTTAAAAGCCCACGATACTAAAAGTCAAACAAGCCACTAACACCATTTCTTTAAAAAATCTTAGAAATAAACAGAAGTAAATCTTGGTTTATGACCACAAGGAAAATATATTCTATTTGCAACTGAATAAAAATATAATATGATCTTCATTATGTTTCCCCCAAAAATTTATAAGATTTATGTGATAAAACTATAATGTTAACTTCATACATACATCTGACAACTAAATTAATCTTCCACTTAGAAAAATCTGACAATTTCATCTTAAAACATATTTTGCTGTACAAAAATAACTGATTTTTTTCCCCCTTAGTTTTACCAGTTGACTCCCAGTTTTTGTGTGGGGAAGTCATAATGCTACAGCCTCGTAAGCATTGGGTACTGGGCATAGAGTATAACCCTTAGGGATATGGGTAACGTGATACAATTCAGAATACACATATGGCTTATAATAGTGTTATAGGGTACACACACCCCTCATGGATACTTAGCTATCAACTAACAAGAGGAATTACTATTTTAGTATCACCCCAACTCTAAAAAAATATATGGTTTGCATTTCCCTTCAAATAAATACCTGCCGTGCGATGCTCATCCTACTTTCATTTTGGCTCAGAGTCTAAGCCTTAAACTGATCCCCATCATGTGACATAAAAATGCTGTACCCAAGATATTAAAACCAGTCATCATGGTCAACAGAGAACTTTCCAGAACAATCTTCTGACCCTCATCAACCAGCCTGCCAGAGCCAGCCCAAGCTTCTGTTATCTGGTGCACCACACATTCTGGGGGAGAGAGTCTTGTAGAAATCTGCTTCCCTATCCAATCTTAGAATCATATCAGAAATAAAAAGTAAGAGAAACGAAAAAACCTTGAGTTGGGGATGTAATTGGACTATTAAGGCAAAGGCTAGGGCATGAATTCAAACATTAGTTTCGTGCAACTCACTTGTTGATGGTTCTTCCGAAAGTGACCTGAACGAGAGCAATTAATGTTCTTCTCACCCATTTAAACACTAAAATATAAATCAGAGGAAAAGCATTACCACAGGCTACCACAATCGTGACATTTTCATAGCAGCACAAAGCATAAATCTTAACCACGTCACTCAATCCAAGTCTGGACACTAAGTCAGGGGCTTTGATATCCACAGAATTTGGGTCTAGGTTAGCAAACCTGCCCAGGTATACACTAATGAATAAGCTTTCATTTTCTACTTAGCAACTGATGACAGGAAACTTAAGACTTCTTACAGCTTTTCATGTAAGAAAACTTAAGACTTAACAGCTTATATGCCTAACAACAGCTGAGCTACCGAGTGGAACTAAAACTTCACTTCACGTGTCCCCGGGCTACTGACGTCTGTTTTCCGCTAGCAGACAGTGCAATTCCTTTTAGATCTGTGCCTGGCTTGTTGAACCCATTGCTCTAATACACGGCTCTGAACGAGAAGCATCTGTAGTCAGATGTTCACAAATATTTTGAAATATTAACAAATTGATGGGTCTAACTGCTCCCTTTTGAACAGTAGTTTGTAGATCATGCATTTTAATATATTTTATGCCCGTGGGGGAAGAAAGGGGAACTGGGAAGCCCCAGGATTCCGAGTGAGCCATGGACTCACTGCTCCTGCGCCACCGCCCGGAGCAGGCGGCCACCATCACCTCCTCTGAGCCTCAGTGTCCTCATCTGGAAAAGGACAGTGTTAGCATGTACTTTCATTTTGCTGGAGAGTCATGGCAATACTTTGTGTGAAAGAGTTTTGTGAAGGGTCCTACATATCTAAACTTTTACTGTTGGCATTAGATTAGGAGACACATTGTTATAAGTGTAGAATATGAATATAAACCAAAAGAAGGCAAAGAAATGCTGTGAGGATATGTTTGGTCTGCAAATTGGAATCGAAACCAAATATTCCATTTATATATTCACTTCCATCCACTGCAATGTTTAGCTAGTGATACATGACTTGGCTATGATGGGGCCAAGAATTCAGGGCGCCTGCACCAAAAAAAAAAAAAAAAAGAGTAAATTCACAAACACCTCTGTACAAGGGAAGGCACACAAGCAGAAATCAACAGTTAATACAGACTTGGTACTAGACTTTAACACATTCTCAAGTCACTTCTAACTTTAAAAATGGATCTAAGTGTCCAGGTGCAGTGGTGGTAATCCTTCAAGTGAGCGTCAAGTCCTGGGGTCAGGACCACGCCTCAAAAGTGCCCTAAGTGTTTGATGGAATTCAGAGCGCACTGCAGGCGTGCCCATCTGAGGCTGGCGCTCCGGCTGGGAGGGGTGTGTCTGGCAGGGATGAGAACTTCGCTCCACCTTTCTCAGGCAGCAGACAGGTAGCTCCATTTTCATAAACTGAACTAGAGCAGGAACCCAAAACGGCTCTGCTACAGATTCTCTCCCATCACTGATGCCCCTGACTCTATGACATTTTCCTACCCTTCCCTAGTCCCCACTCCAACACAGAATAGCCCCATTATTCTTTCCAAGGACTCATTCGTTCAAAGCCATGGAGGCAGCTGCAGCAACCCTAGGACTTTGCTGATGGCAAATATATCACATCTCATTGTCAGTGATGTTCTGTTTATTCCCCTCTGGAAAGTCACTAGCAAAACCAAATATTCTGAGCAGGCACATGAGGTAGGAAATGCACACCACAGAGAGAACTCCTGCCCTGCCTGCCTCTGACACGTCCACCAGGCTTCTCAGTCTCTTTGTGTCGCAGAGAACACGCTGACCGAAGGCCAAGACGGGGCTTCCTCATTCTTATCGACTCTGTGGAAGACGGGGAGGGGTCATGATTTAATGGGACACTTCACTGAGGAGAAGCCAGCCTCCGGGGTGGGGGGAGAGCTGCTTTTTCCTGCCTGTACTGAACCAAGTTAAACGTCAGCACACATCGTAAAGTGTCGAAAATACGGACCAGCTATAGCTTTTTCATCTGAAAGGATCCTTAATACTTGGACAATATTCCATCATGTGGATATTTCTTAATTTATCACCCATTTCTGAATTTAGCTTAGTTCCAATTTTCCTTACTGTAATTATGCTTAAATGAACATGCTTATATATAAATCTCTCCCTGGAGTTTAGAATTTGTGTCTATTGCTTAATGTGAATTACATTTTTGAAACCATTATGCTGTAAATTCACTGAAGGAAGAATCTACCTCTGAGATATTTTTGTTTCCCCTATGGAGCTATATCTGAAACATAAGCTCCCAAAGTATTTGCTGATTATTTTAAGATTTGGCTTAGAGGAAGAAAAAGTTCAATGACCAAAACAATCCCAGCACTGAAAATTTTCTTGCCTATTCATTCATTCATCCATACATCCATCAGATCGTTGTAAAGATTCCGAGGATTAAAAGACATAAAAGACACGCTCAAGCCTATAACAGCACTTGAAGTTTCTTCATCTGCAAAGAATTCTTTAAGCGACATGTTAAGGGATGTATAAATAAGAAGCAATGCACAGCTGGCTTCCTGTACAGGACCAACTCCCAGCCCACCTTCTTTGCCCCAAGGGAGAAGATGCTCATCCAAGTGGGCAAAGCCCAGGACGTTCTCTGAGCAACGTGCTACCAGCTGGAGCATTGCTGTGCCTCGCGAAACCCTGCTCGTCTCGTGCGCTTGCTCTGCTAGGCGCTCAGCTGTGCCTTTAGGCACCCGGCACATCTCTAGCTAGGACTCGAGGCTCCAGGTGTGACCGAGTGTGCTGGCGTCGTGATTTACAGGTTGGGGACTGTGGAAGGTGAGGGTGGGCAGAGAGTCCTATTCAGGACTCAAGACTAAAGCCAAGAAGTACTGTTTGACCTTTCACCCCGGTACTGCTTCGGGAGAGAGGCACTTGTGCAGGTCTCAACAAAAGAGTATTTTGATCCTCTTTTTGCTCTTGTTTCTTCTAAGTACATCTCCCTCAGGAACTATTAGGGTAGGATTTCTCAACTTGGCACTGCTGTCATTTGGGACAGGGTAACTCTTTGCTGTGGGGCTGTCCTGTGCACTGGAGGATGCTTAGCAGCATCCCTGGCCTCCACCCACAAGATGCAAGTGGCACCCTCCCACGAGCTGTGACAACCAAAAATGTTTCCAGACATGCCAGTGTCCCCTGGGGATGAAATTCCCCCACGCCTCCACGGATGACCAGTCCTCTAGGGAGGAAGGGAGGCTGAGAGCAGGCTTGGGCAGCCCTGCGTCCCTGGCCACACACCCACCTCGAACAACAGGGCTCTTCCTCTGCTATGCAAAATTAATTTTTGTCTACCTTTTGGTGATGAAGCAATAAAGTCACATAAAAAGAAATTCAAAGCATTCCAGCTTTCTGTATACAGAGGAACATGGTGCAGGGTAAAGCAGGACCCTAAGTTCCATGAGTACAAGGACATCTGTCCTAAGGTTGTGTCCTCAGATCCTGCCTTGGTATCTGGTTGGCCTGTGAAAGTATTTGCTGAATGAATATAAATACATGTCGGATTCAGGAACAAAGGGATATTGTGTGTGTGTGTGTGTGTGTAACCACTTAACCAGCAAACACCACTGAATAGTAATAAAGCAGCTTACTTCCTCGAAGTTCAAAAATCTCCCCAATCAGCATGAAACACGGTTCAGCCAAGGAGTCTTTCCTTCCATCCACGTCATCACCATAATCTGACAGGTCACTGTCCTCCTCTGCCTCCTCCTGGGGGAACAGTAAAGTCATGGGAAGCAGGTCACTCATCCAAGGAAGGTGATACGTTCTCTTTCTCCCTGTGTCAATTCCGAACGATGCACTTATAGTTCAACCTCACACAATCCTTCAACTTCCCTACATGCAGAAACCTATGCATTTTCACAAAGAGGCCAAAGTGTATCTAAACTCAGGGCATAGCTTGATCCTAAAGCCTTATTCAGGGTCTAAAATAATTCTGAAAAGCCTCTGTCACTGTATTAATGAGGAGTGAATTTGGAGATAACAGCTTTCTAACCATTTTGAGTTTTAAAAGGAAGGCTTTTTAACTTGAAATATTTTAAATTCACTGTTTTTTTTTAAAGACATGTATAATATAAAGTAATTTAGTTATTTTTAGAGCTCTGATTCAAGCTTTTATTCTGTACTTCAGCTAGTCTCACTTCTTGATCTGCATATCAGCAAATTTCAGTTGAAAACTCATTTATGCCAGGCACCAGGCTAGTGCCAACGAGTGTGAGGTGGATCCCGACTTTGAGAGGCCCTTAGCTCTGCGGGGAGGCGGCCAGTATACACGTGGCTGTTTCTCCAAGCAGGGTGAAGGGCTGTAACAGGGGTGCAGGCACGAGGCAGTGGAAGGACAGCTGAGGAAGTTCATTCGGATGTGTGCGGGGGCGCAGCTGAAGCTGCGGGAACGAGCAGCGGCCTGACGACAGGGCTGTGGGGGCGTGACGAGCAGAGCAGGGGGCTGAGAAGTCACAGAGGCCGGAGGGGTACCCCAGCTTCACGGCTTCACTGCAAGTCCAGCAGCATCAGAGGCTGCAGAGGCTGGAGGAGGCTGCTGCTTGGCCACTGGCCTTCCTCCTTCCGAGAGCAGTTTCCCGGCGTGACTGGGCCACAGGGTGAATCCCAAGAGGTGCAGGGATAAACGGGAGGTGGCGGAGGGGAGACGCCAAGTACGGCCAGACGAGACACGTGTGGCGTGCGGGGAAGAGGCGGGGAGACGCCCAGGAGGGAGGCGGGCGGGCGGGCGGGCCCCCTGTGGTTCGCGGGCTCCGCTCCAGCTCAGGACGCGGTAAAGCAGACGCGCCTTTCCATGGTTACTTCCTTCTGTCCAAGCTCATTAAACCAATTCCGGTGAAGAGGCGGTGGCGTCTGGCATTGAACTAAGGAGACGCCACACTTCGGAGATGGTCTCGGGCAACTTGTTGGAGAGCCAACGAGGGGCCGCAGGCCTCAGCCAAGTAAGGAGCCCCCGGAGGGAAGCCCGAGGGCCAGGTATGAGATGGCAGATGTCTGCAGCCTCTCTCTATTCACTCCTTCACCCACCGCACCACTGCGAGGTGCATCTTGCTCCAGGACCTGACACGGCTTTCCGTTCCCCGAGATGAAACCTGAACTCCTCGGCGCGGCGTCGAGGCCTTGACCCTCCTCCCACCCTTGGCCTCACCTCCTCCAGCGCGCGCTCCCGACGCCCTCCCCCGGCCCAGAGGCCTGCTGACTGTTCCCCACACACACCCTCCTCTCCCGAACCTCAACGTTAGCTCCAGCCCCTCCGCAGTGCCCGCCCCCGTCCCGGGCACCGGCCAGGCCGCCTTCCGTGCAGGGCCTCCCACAGAACCGCCATCCACATGCCCCTCACCTACCTTGTAATCAACCCTGTCCCCAAATATGACAGCAATGGTGACTCAAGGTATTTGCTTTCTCCCCATGTGTAGCAGGCCTTCCACAAATACCTGCCACATCAAACAGCCTTCCAGAAGACGTTTGCTTAAATATGCTTCAAAAACATACAACCTTCAGACGGCTCACCTCCTGATGGGAGAAGAAGTCGCGAGGGAGTCTTTCCAGAAATGAGGATAATGAAAAAGTGGATTTTTTCCCCTGCACGTCAATGACCTTGAGGTAGTCAGGAGAAGGGCTCAAAAAGGCATAAAGTGCTTCACTCTGACACAGTCTTTCATCTGAAAGCAGATTCTGTGGGAGAAAGAGGATTAATTCCTCCTGCGTGGTTCGTCTGTGAGCTGGGAGCCACCAGGAGTGAAGGCAAGGAGTCGGCTGTCCCGGGAAATTGACTTTCATCGCAATTCTGAACCTAAAACCACTTCCCTCTCCTCCTGAAATGAAATACATTAGACGAGTTCTCACCGAGCTTGATGGCTAACAGCACTCTGTGGGTTAACTGGAGCGCCCTGATCGTGCTCAGGGCGACGTGAAGTCTCACCGTGCAAACCGCCCGCAGGCCCAGGGGCTGCCGCCTTGGAAAGTCATGGTGTTTTTCACACACCACACAAGGGTCCCGCCCAACCCCTTCATGGCTACGTGTGGACTTTGTACATCAGCTGAAAAAAGAGCTCTGGGCTGTCACATGGTGGTAACTGCCTGCCAGGCAGTAGTTTTCTGTCGCTGTGCTCCACCTTCCACAGGCAGCGTATGTTTACATAATTTTATAACTGTTTTTATTGGCCCATAAACTGGAAATTTGCTCAAGTTCTCTGTACTTCTCTGGCCTTAGGAGAAAGGACAGGAGAACATGCATCAAGTTTACGTACAAAGCAAGTGCTGCCGGTGAGACGGGAACATGAACAGTGTGACCACAAGAATGTGTAAGTGTCTGGTACCCACAGATACGGGGTTTAGGAATAAATGAACCAATGAGAAATCCTGCCCCATGGATGATGTAACCCCCCTGGGGGGCTGGAACACTGGGGTTCTGATGGCAGAACCCTCTCTGCTGGGAGAACAGGTTACATTCTGGTCCCAGAGGAGCTGGTCCATGACGTTCACATTATATTTGTTCAGACCAAGCTTGAAATCTGACAAACCCTGTGACCCTCCCTAGAAAAGCACCTCTGAGCATGCCCAATAGTGCCACACTGGGGACGGGGGTCCCGGGGCACCCCCACCCCACCCCACCCCCGCGTTCCAGTGGTTGTCAGCTTCCTGTGTCCTGAGAAGACTGGCCTGAAGATGGAGGTTCTGCCTCAGACGTGAGCAAGGAGATTTAGGGGACAGGCAGCTGGGGTCACTACTGCCTTCCGGGGCAGGGCCCTGAGCCTTTATTCCTTTTGTAGAGCATTAAATGCTCAGCTGCACGTGAGGGTGGATTAGGAGTGAGACAGTCTCCCTCCACCTGGATTTCCTTTAGCTGATCTCCACTCCAGCACTTTTGTCAAATAGTAGCAAATGATAACCAACGGAAAGTCTCAAATAATGCAATCAACATAACTAAGGAAATCATTAAGGATGACAAGTCTTTGGACTAAGTTAGATTCTATCATGAAGGAAAATCACCAAATTGAACGTGTAGGAGAAGTTAGAAATGTTCTCAAAGATTATGTCTATGGGCCAAGGTATAATTGGGATTTTATCACATCTTTGAACTGAGAATATAATCCTAATCCCCACTCCTTCCCCCCGAAGGCTCAGAGCACGTTGCTCTACACAGGTGGAGCCTCTAAGAGGACTAGTCAGTGTTAGGTGAGGAGAGTAAGACATTCCAGGAAGAGCGAACAGCACGTGCACACCCAGAAGCGGGTGCCGCACTGCTGCGGGGACAGAGTAGCTGCCTGTGTCTGAGGGACGCCTGGCTGGATTCTCATCTATTATCAGTACACCTCGAAGGGAACCGTGTGTCATATATAAACACTCACACAAACATACACTCAATGGAATCCTCTTTTCTGGAAGGTCCTGTGGACCTAATAATATCTGCCTTTCAGACTAAACCTTTTGCATCTTGCTTTTCCTGTCTGCAGCTGGTGGGATGATATTTTGAAACTTCAGTCTGCTGTGTAATCTATCTAAAGTTATTCAGTAGTGAGCACTTTCACATAAAGTCTTTGAGGACATGAAAAGCAATTTAAACCATTACTTTCTGACTTATGGTCCTCTTGATCAAAAGACAAGTGGCCCCTTGAGATGCCCCTTCCACCTCTTCAGGGAGATGGTCCCCACCCCCAGCCTCGCCCATGCCACCTACTGGCAGCGCAGAGCACATGCTTCTCTTGGCACCAGGGCAGGAATCACTAACCCATTTCCATCACCAGCAACCCAACAGGGGCACGAGTGACCCCTCCCCGCATCCCCAAAAGTGCAGGGGGCACCCCGGTCTCTGCAGCACAACTGGAAAGGCAGCTGAAGGGCTGGAAGCGCCGGACAACCTGAGACCCTCCCTCCCCCAGCAGCAGAGGCTGGAAGGAAACGGAAGCATCAGCTGCAAGATCCCAGAACTACACACGTGGGGCTTCACAAGCTTGGATTTTGAATAATACATATTCGTTTCACAAACAAGACCTTTAGTTCATCTGAACAATTTAATCAGGTACAATGCCTGAGTGGGTTTAATATTTCCTAGATGTTCTGAATCAGCAACGATGGTAATATTTCAGTTTTAAATTCCCTCCTGTAACAGCATTTAAACGTTAATGATTCTCTATCCCAGTTCTGCCATAATTAAACTCGGAACGTTTTTCACAGGTGCAATTATTTTATTTCCTGAGGGAAATATATACATATACATATATATACATACACACACACACTTATATATTTATAAACAATACATATATATTTAGAGAGGGATGAATATATGAGAGAAAAACAGTTAGAAACACTTGCAAGGGAACTCTAGCTAAAATGTACCTACTTTAACTATGATTCACACCCTGATCCAACTGAATATAACATAACCTTTACTAAGAATTTGGCAACATCCATTATTAAGTCTCAGGACTTCTAGCTACTATTGCATTGGCAAAAAGTGTTTCACAAGGCAAAGGTCCATGCCCCCCCGAGAACTATACGGGCTTTGGGGGCCATGGTGTGAGCAACTTAACTATACCCTGAATACAGAGGCCCCAGCTAAGGAAAAAATAAATAGTGGTTTGCTACTGGAGACAGCATACCTTGGTCCGGTCTTATGCTCTACGGATAGAGTGAAAGAAACCAGTTCTGTGTTTAGAGGAAATAAGGAGACTATCTTTAGAACCTTGCAGCAGGCAAGGATTTCTCCAGAAGCACAAAAGGCATTCACCACAAAAGGAAAAAAAAAATGGATAAACTGGACTAAATTAAAATTGAGAACTTATGCTCATTAAGAGACCGAAAAGGCAACCCACAGAAAGAAGATAGCCACAGCACATATGCTCTGACAAGAGATGCACATCCAAAACACACACGAAACTCCTGCAAAGCGATACGGAAAAGACAGGCAACACGACAGAAGAGCAGACACAACTTTAACTTCACAAAAGAAACCGTCCAGTGTGGAGTGAACAGAAGCCCGCATGCCGCTGGTGAGAGTGTACAAACCGCCACGACCACTCAGAAAAACTGAAAACCCCAAATGCCCAGGGATTCCCCAGCAGCTTAGACAAGCACTGGCAGCTTATTAACAGCCTCCACCTGGCAACTCTCCCAATGCCCATCAACAAGAGCACGAACAGACTGCAGGAGGTTCACGCCAGGAGAAGCCCATTCAACAATGAAAACGAGAACCAAAATGAAATCAAAGAACGGTCTGCAACTGAAACAGCCCTATGGGAGGACCTCAGGCCCACGATCCTGAGTGAAGGGGGTCCACGCCCTGTGACTGCACTCACGTGAAGTTCAAAACCAGCTGTAAGCACGTGGTCGTGAGTCGGGACCACGGTTACCTGTGGTGACGCTGGCGGGACTGGTGACACTCTGTCTCTGGGACTAGGTGCTAGTAATCAGGGTGTGTCCAGTTTGTGAAACTGGAGAAAGCCGTACACATGGTATCTGCATTTTCTGTCTGTAGAGTATACATATATATACACACATATACATATATATATATCACCAAAAAAAAAAAAATACCCCCCAGAACCCAAAACCAAAGATATTTTGAGGATCTGTCCTGACCTGTGAGAACAGGAAGCAAACAGGCAAACTCTGAGAATGATGACAGTTCAACCCCCCAAAACCCCCAAATGACTAATTTTCCTCCCATATCCAGAAAGTTTGCTTACCTGTAAAAACTTATTTAATTGATTCTTTGACTTTTCCATAAACTTTTGATCTACAGATTTGAAAGGCAGCTTGCTAAGAGAAGGCAACTGGACTTTTTTTAAAGAAGGGAAACACTGTGAGGGGAAAAAAAATTAAATGTTAGTATATTGAAATTACATTTAAATCTTTAAAAAAATTTTAGGTTTTTAATAAGAACAAACCGAGTATCCTCTTCCTATACTAGGTTCCTCTGAGACTGAAGGCCTTGAAAACCTACCTGTTCTAACCAGGCTCAAGGAATCCAGAGGAACAGGACATGTGACGAAAAAAGCTAACGCCCGTCCCTGGACTTACAAACGCCTGGAAGCTGGAAATTGTGGAGCTGGGCTGGGAAGGTGGGTCTGCACCACAGGCACGGAGCGCAGTGTGTGTGGGGTACAGACACGTGGCTCCCAGCAAGAACTTTTCTCTTAGAATGTGTTTTGTTTACAACATCTCTGTAAAAAGTCATCAAGGTTGACAAAAGAAGACCATGGAAAGAAAGAATAACTCAGGCTGTAGCTTTATTACTGCCTTTCAAGGGCAAACTGCAGAATGTAAATACATTAATAATAATAAAATATGTTAACAGATAATAAACTTCCCTTTGTGAATTAAATCCTGCATTCTGCCAGACACTGTGCTAGAGGCTTGGTGTGTGTAACAGCTCTGAGTCGCCCCTATTTTACATATGGGACGACTGAGGATCAGGACTGAAACCCACATCCATCTGACCATGAAGTCTGACCTCGTGCAATGCCCACAGGACTCAGCATCTGCCCCTCAGGCGCCAGGAGGACAGTGGCTTCCAAATGCTCCAGACGCTGCCTCTTCACTAAGGCACGGGGGCCACTGGAATATGCTGACTAGATCACTGGTGCTGAAGAGTAAGTGAGCACAGAGTCTGCCAGCAACGGCCTTCCCTCCTGCTGTTTTCAGGGTCACAGCAGCCCCGACAGGGACCTATCACAGCTGTCAACAGGAAGAGTTCTTTCAAAGAATGAAAACTCCAAAAAAAAGAAAGTAAGTAAGAAAAGAAAAAACTCACACAATAGGAAATACCAAAGGTGAGAGAAGAACCCAGGAATCAGGCCACAGAGGAAGAAAGATAATGAGACAAAAGGACAGATGTGAAATTTTATAAGGCTTGTTTCCTCTAATGCTTCAGAGCAATTGTTTTTGATAGATATTACTGATTAAAAGTGTTTTTAAAAAATCACCCTAGAAGAAAAGGTGAAAGGAAACAGACATATTTCCTTTGCAAAAGAAGGGTCTGAGAGGTGACCGTAGGGTTTTACCAGCATCAGTTTATTCTGAGCAAGAGAAAAATGGACTTAAATGAAGGTAGAAACAACCGAAGAACCCTTTAATTGCTGGGGTAAAGGGCAATTAGCTCCAGTAGATGGAGAGTTAGAGAGGATGCAACTCCTGAGAAAAATGGGAAAATCATGAATGGAAACTAAGACAACCTGGATTCTAGTCCTGGTTTGGCCATTATGTACACATCCTACTACGAGTCAGTTAAACTCTCTGGGATCACGTTCCCTCATCTATCAAATAAAAGAACTGACCTAGATTAGTAGCTTTCAAACATTTTAAACTAAAATCCACAGTAGGAAATACACACCACATTGCAACCCACAATGCACATGCAGATACATGCATCCATATATTTATAATACACACACCTAGACATAACAATACACACACCCAAACGTATACACATCCATACATGCAATACACATATCCATATGTGCAATATACACATCCATATATGCAATATACACACCCATAAAACCGAAGCAAAAGTACCATGAAACAATGCTCATTACTACGGCTGCTGTAACTACTACTAATAAAAACAAATCATGTTTACTCTGTGCCGCACATTCTTCTAAATGCTCTGTACACACTTATTCCCTTCATTCTTACAACAGCTCTGTGAGATAGGTAAGGAAGGCACTATTAATATCAGTAGAATACAGATATTAATAAAAAGAGGTATAAAGAGACAGAGGGACAGGTCCAGGTCACAGAGCTGGTAAATAGTAAAGCGAGGATCCAAACTGGATCCAAACTCGAGCAGCCTGGCTGCAGAGTCTGTGCTCTCAACCACCGCACTCCACTGATTCAACTCCTTTATGTGATGAAATGCAATATATTCTATCCTCTTTCTATTGCTGCAACCCAGAATTGATCTCACTACCCCCAGTGGGTCACAACTGGCAGCTCTGAAACCACTGGCCATCGATGCTCCCCAGCTCTCCTCCAGCTCGGGGGTTCTGGGGGGCGTTCAACGGAGGTCAGACAGTTATCTATCCTGAAGGATTTAGACTAGACTAGATGGTTGACCTTCAAGTAAATTTCTAAACATCAAGCTGAAAATGCCACTTTGCCAGTATCAACAGCAAAGGAGAAAGATGAATCAGTTTCTTTGTGTGTAAAAATTGAAATGAGCTCTTAATTCTCTTCTTCAGTTATTCTAAATCTGTGTTCACAATAATTCATACCTCACTAAGTTTCCGGTGTAAATTCTGAAACTCACTGAGCCTTCTGGGGACTGTCCAGTTCTTAGTTTCAACTCCTCCAACTTCTTGTAAGCTTACCATGACAAAGTAACAGGGCATTTGTTCACCATTCTCTTCTGTAACCTTGGAAAAACAGACAAACACAACAGCAACGAAAAGCATGGTGAGCGATATGGTAGCCAAGACATTTAAGTGTCCCCCAGGATCTCCCTCTCCCTGATATGTATGCCCCACATAGTCCCCAGGACTTGAAAATGATGGGTTCTATTCTGGCAGTTAGGGTATGTTACATGGACAACCAACCTTAAACTAGGGGCTAATCCTAACCATATGGGCCCTTTCCAAGCAGAGGGATTTCTCTGGCGAGTAGCAGAAGAGGAATCAGAGGAAGCACGAGAAAGGTCTGACAGGTTGTGCCACTGTAAAGATGGAGAGGGCCATGCAGAAAGGGTCTGGGAGGGCTGCCAGGAACTGAGAGCGGCATCGTGCTGACGGCAAAAGAACAGAGTCCTCAGTCCCACAACCACCAGGAACTGAATCCTGCTGATGACCTGAATGGACCTGGAAGTGGATTTTCCCCAGATTCTCCAGACAAGAACTCAGTCTGGCCAACAACCTGATTTCAGCCTTACGATGCAGAGAACACAGTCAGGCAGCGCTGGACTTTCAACCTACACAACTGTGAGCTAATAAATGGGTGATGTTTTGAGCCATGAAATGTGTGGTAATTTGCTGTGCAGCAAAAGAAAACTAACATAGCAGACTTAACATCCTAACTGGGTTTCCTTGAAAAAGCAAATTAACAGGAAGCGAACAGGTGTGAGACACCAAAACCTCTCTCAGAGAAGGATGAGGGTTTCCCCAGTTTAATACAGGATTCCACAAACTGTGATTTCCATTTTCGAGAAATTTCACATTGGGAGACCTAATTTCCCCTACCTCCTAACTTAATTCTTAAACACTTACACACACACCCTATCATAATTCAGAATAGCCACCATTGCTCTTAATATAAATGGATAAGAGAAGAAACAAAAAGAAAATACATTGAATCTAAGCTTGAATTAGTGTCATGAACCGAAATTAGGGACGAAGAATCAACAGAAAGGCAAGGGAAGGAGACGCGAACTTGCTGAGCGCTGGCTGAGCCCCGCCAGGTAGGATCACCGTCCCTCTGTGAGGACGGGAGGTGGAGGCGCGCACACAGCTCGCGGCGGCTCAGCCCGTCTCACAGCTCCAGGGAGGCTGGCGTGAGGTGAACACATCCTCCACAGGTTCCCACACGGGGCTGCTTCGTGAACTCCCGGCAGTCAGGTGACCCCTCTGGGTCCATTTCCGTTATCTTTTCGGGGACCAAGGTCGCGGCAAGCCCCTGAGCGACAACTGATCACCAGGGCAAAGGGCCTCGTGAGGGTTCTTCCTCCTCTCCTCCCTCCCTCAGTATTTGCCTTTGGAAGATAGTTACAATAAACTGTGAAATGTCAGAGGCAGCGCTAGGCAAAGGTGAGAAGGTGACAGAATGTGTGTTCTCTGCCCTCCAAGGGCCTCCTCTGTTACCTTTTGACATCACATCCCCCGAGCCCCCCTTCCTAGATGTCCATCCCAGAGGCAACTCCATCTGCGGTGACCAAGCGTTTCCACACGGTATTCCAGGCTCTGTGCAACCTTCCCTCTCCACTGCCCTCACCTCCCCTCAAGAAAGGTATCTGGCCCTGAGCTCACCTTAAAGGGAGGCTCAACAAGCACCAAAGACACCCTAAGGGCGCCTGGTAAGCTCTCACGTATAACGCGTGTGCTTTCAGGCTGGCTCCTGGAGAACATGCGCGGTTTTGCTGCCTAAATTAGAAGGGAATTTAAGATTGTGAATTCTAAGCCCTTCCCCTGGTAAGAGTGTCAGGCCACTGAGTTGACGGGAAAAGCAGGGATGGACACATAAGCTGGGCAGATGGGCCCTTGCAAATCTCAGGAGCTGAGTATTTGACCAGCCATTTGAGGCAATGATGGGGCCAAACAGTCACAATGACTTACTCAGGATCTTGTCATTTGTGTGCTATACGGTGGACCGGACTTTCTTTTTTTTTTTAAATTAATTTTATTGGAGTATAGTTGATTTACAATGTGTGTTAGTTTCAGATGTACAGCAAAGTGAGTCAGTTATACATATACATAGATTCATTCTTTTTCAGATTCTTTCACCATATAGATTATTACAGAATATTGAGTAGAGTTCCCTGTGCTATACAGTAGGTCCTTGTTGGTTATGTACCTTACATATAGTAGTGTGTGTGTGTGTTCATCCCAAACTCCTATTTTATCCCCGCCCCACTGCCATGTTTCCCCTTTGGTAACCATAAGTTTCTTTTAGAAATCTGTGAGTCTGTTTCTCTTGTAAATAAGTTAATTTATATCATTTTTAAAAATCAGATTCTACATATGAGTGACATCATATGATATCTGTCTTTCTCTGTCTGACTTACTTCACTTAGTAACATCATCTCTAGGTATGCTGGACCTGACCTTCATCTCCAGGTTTCGACAGTCGGGCAGGTGGGAAGGAAGGAGTTGTCAACACTAACAATGTAAATGCATAGAAATATCTTTCCTTTAAATGAAATTATTTTTACAGACAAAAGAAAAGGGATACAATGTATTCTGAAAACTATTATCTCATATCCCTCAGAGAATAGCAAAATATTTTCTACTTCAAGGGAAAAAATATTCATTATTAAAGATCTGAGAGCTATTGACATTTGAGCCACTGAAGTCAGCAGGACGGATCAATCAGAAACACCTTTAAAATGTTTCATCTTCAAATTTCAAGCAGTGCTTTCCATTTTATTTCAACCCTCAGTGGAAAAGTAAATTGGTAATTCAAGGACATTAATTGTTCCTATCTGAAAGTTGCTTATGCTTCCAATGAACAAGGACAACTTTCTGTCTGAAGTGGAGGGAGATCAGATCTACACCAGGCAACCCAGTAACAGCTCCCAGTCATGAACCAGAGTGAAAATACAGGGTGAGGAAGGCAAGACCAATGCAGTCTAGAAGAATGAATATAAGTTTTCTATTCCCAACCTTAATTATTTGGAACAAAATCTTGTCTGATAAAGTCAAACTTAAAACTTTGGAAATAAATACCTAATAAACTGGGAAGAAAAGCAGACAAACCTACCTCTCCACTGGTGATGGAGGCTTTCCACATACCAAGGTTCTCACACCACCAATCTGTTCTTGCCATGTGCAGCTGAAGTTCTGTGCGTTCTTTATCTATTAGAATTATTTCCTCCTTCAACTTAGAAACAATCTGCCACAGGAAAAACATCCTGGGAGTTATGAAACCATCTAAAATGCTATGCAATTCAGCAAAGTAGCAGGATACAAAATCAACACACAAAAATCAGCTATGTTTCTATACACCAGCAATGAATAATTCAAAAAGGAAATTAAGAAAACAATTCCATTTACAATAGCATAAAAAATAATAAAATACTTAGAAATGAACTTAAGCAAGGAGGTGAAAGACTTCTATGATGAAAACTACAAAACACTGATGAAAGAAATTAAAGGAGACATAAATAAATGGAAAGACATCCCATGTTCATGGACTGGAAGACTAAATATTGCTAAGACTCAATGCTACCCAAAGCAATCCACAGTTTCAACACAATCTCTGTCAAAATTCCAATGATGTTTTTGCACAAAGAGAAAAATCCATCCTAAAATTCATGTGGAATCTCAAGGGAACCTGAATAGCCAAAACAATCTTGAAGAAGAACCATGAAGTTGAAGGACTTACACTTCCTGATTTCAAAATTTACTGCAAAGCTACACTCCTCAAAACGGTATGCTACGGGCATAAAGACAGACATGTACCAATGGAATAGAATAGACAGCCAAGAAATAAACCTCTGCATATATGAGCAAATGATTTTCAACAGGGGTGCCAAGACCATAAGTGGGAAAGGACAGTCTTTTCCACAAATGGTGTTGAGAAAACTGGATCATCACCACATGCAAAACAATGGAGTTGGGCCCTTACATAATACCATATACAAAGGTTAACTCAAAATAGATCAAAGACATACTCATAAGGCTAAAACTATAAAATTCTTAGAAGAAAACATGGAGGAGTTTCATGACATGGGATTGGCAATGATTTCTTGGCTATGACACCAAAGGCACAGGCAACAAGAGAAAATACAGGCCAACTGGACTTCATAAATTTTTAAAACTTTTGTGCAAAGAACACTATCAACACAGTAAAAAGGCAACTCACAGAATGGGAGAAAATATTTGCAAATCACTTATTTGATAGGGGGCTAATATCCAGAATATATAGAGAACTCCTAAAACTCAACAACAAAAAACAACCTGATTCAGAAACGGGCAACGTACTTGAATAGACGTTTCTCCAGAGAAAACAGGTAAGTAGCCAAAAAGCACATAAAAAGATGCTCAACATTACTAATCATTAGGGAAATGCAAATCAAAACCACAATGAGATACCACCTCACACCCATTAGAACAAATGCTATCAAAAAACAGAAAGCAAAACGTGCCGGTAAGGATACCGAGACACTGGAACCCTTATGTACTGCTGGTGAGAAGGTAAAATGGTGCAGTCACTATGGAAAACAATACAGAGATTCCTAAAAAATTAAAACAGAACCACCATATGACCCAGCAATACCCCAAAGAAGTGAAAGCAGGGTCCTGAGATATTTGTACATCCATGTTCAAGGCAGCATTTATTACCATAGCCAAAATGTGGAAGCAAACCAGTGTCCATCAATGGATAAATGAATAAACAAAATGTTGTATATATATGCAATTGAATATATTACCCTTAAAAAGGAATGAAATTCTGACACATGCTACCATATGGATGAATCTTGAGTACATTATGCTAAGGGAAACAAACCAGTCACAAAAGGACAAACACTGAATGATTCTACTCACAGGAGGTACTTAGAGTAGTTAAATTCATAAGAGGCAAAGGGAGAATGGTGGTTGCCAGGGACTGGGGATAAGGGGGTGGGGAATTACTGTTTACTGGGTATAGAGTTTCAGTTTTGCAAGATGAAAAGGAATTCTGGAAATGGATGGTGGTGCTGGTTATATAACAATGTGAATATACTTAATGCCAGTGAATTGTACACACGGTAAATTTTATGTTATGTATACTTGGCTACAATTTAAAAAAATAAATAATTTTTAAAAATTCTATGCTCACCGTCTCCTTGGATCTCTTTTAATGAGAAAACCTATAAGGTTATGCAACTCTGTAGTTTGAGGACAGCAGCTTTGCCTCAACTTTGCCTCATGGCTGCATGTTCAACTCTCCTAAACATGCAGCCCACAAGGACCCTCCTCAGAAAGCCTGCAGGAAGCACATCCTGCATTTTATCATCAGTAAGGGCTGTAATGTTCGGTTCCACAGTCAGCATATTTGCTCTCCAAGGGCAGGTGTTAGACTCTGTTTCACTGATTCTTCATGGTGCCAGCATAGCCTCCTGCACTTACTCATCACTCAGGCTTCTGAACGCACATTCACAAAGTACCAGAGGAGATCACTTTGGGAAAGCAAAGAGTGCCAGCCATTCCTACATTAGGGAAACCTCCTTTTTCGACCAAAGAGGCATGAACACAAAGCAAAAAGCCACACCACCCCTTGGGTGTGAGGAGTGCCAGAGAGTGAGATGCTGTTTACATTTTTTAAACTTTCAAATTCTGTTGGTTTCTAGCGAAACAATCTATTTCTTGCATAATTCTGTGAGGTGCTCTAAGTTGTACTTGCAGTGTTCAAAAGAAAAAAAATTTTTAAGATTGTCCTTGCAGAGTTAACTCACTTCCAGAAACAACTGTGGCACAAGGGGAAGCGCAGCCCCCTCCCCAAAGGCACTGCAGGCAAGTCGGACAAAAGACACAGAGTTACAGCTGAGGATGGGAAAGAACCCCAAATCATAACAGATAAAAGACAAATGCTTTGCTAATTCTATACTAGAAGCAAAAACAAAAACAAAAAACAAAAAAACAGACAAACCCAATGGAACTTAGAGTTGAAATTCTTTTTAAAGAAACACTTCTCAACATAAACTGAAAACTACTATTTATCAAGTTAGAACAATGGAAACTTTTAAAGACAACCTTGAAAGCAGAAGAGTTACCTTCTTGTCAGGTTTTGGTGCATTCTGAATAGAATTTAGAGCTTGCCTCTTATAGTCAAGCTTCTCATTTAGTTCTCGTAGTTTGTTTACAGCAAAACTGGTTTGTTCATTAATCCGACTGGTGCCTTCATCCACAGATTCCTCACCAGCCTCACCTCCCGGGTCCTGGGGGAAAACATCACATGAACCACCATATCTTACAGTGGTGGAATATTCCCTAAGTATTAACTATAGTATAGGTACATTACACTGCTCCAAAGCACTGGATTCCACTAAGAATCCATGGTAGAAAGTCTAGAAGTAGACTGTTTTTTCTCAGCTAAGTGAAAAAGCAAAGGATCAATATTTAGAATCAAAGTAACTGGTATTTGGAATTGCAGTGAAAAAAAAGAAACATTTAATAGCCCAGCGAAAGGCCACACCACTATTTCCCAAATGGTATACCCAAGGGAACCTGCACAGAACAAGGAAGGCAACTGAGTTATCTTCCCAACTCAACCCAAATGTTCTGTGCCTAAATTTTGACAAAAAAACACTGAGGCCTGGCTTCCTTTTGGGTTCTTAAGACTATTATGAAAAATTCACGCGTGTCCCTTTAAAATAGAATTTCCGGGCTTCCCTGGTGGCGCAGTGGTTGAGAATCCGCCTGCCAATGCAAGGGACACAGATTCGAGCCCTGGTCCGGGAAGATCCCACATGCCACGGAGCAACTAAGCCCGTGCGCTACTGAACCTATGCTCTAGAGCCCACGAGCCACAACTACTGAGCCCATGCGCTGCATCTACTGACGCCCCCGTGCTCTAGGGCCTGTGCTCCACAACAAGAGAAGCCACCGCACCGCAATGAAGAGTAGCCCCTGCTCGCCGCAACTAGAGAAAGCCTGTGCACAGCAACGAAGACCCAACACAGCCAAAAATAATAAATAAATTAAAGTAAATAAATTTTAAAAAAAGATGTGCATGTCTTAATCTTCAGAACCTATGAATACATTAAAATAGAATTCCCAAATTCCCACTAGTGAAAGTATTTTCAGTATACACTTTGCTCAGTCCTTATTTTTACTAATCAACAGGTAGCTTATTTTACAAGTAAAATGGTTAGCATTGAAAGTGACTTAAGATTCATAAAGGACTACAGAATTTGGAAAAACCTGAACAGATTACCACCAAATAGCATATTAGTAATTAGATTCATGAGCAGCAACAGCATGAAAAGAACTGCTGAGAACTGTCTTCTGGTTCATTTACTCCTTAACTTTCTTCCAGATATTTTTCTTCTTATTTTTATTAATTGTAACAAACAGTAAAAGAAATTTTTCAAAGAAAAATAAAGTATTAATAATCACAGAACACCAAGCATTTTTGTATATTCTTTCTAATCCTTGTCCACGAGTATATATATTATGACATCATCCTACTCCTTGTATACATTCAAGAGGGTATTCTGCCTTTTTCGTATAATATACAAGGCCATATATTTGAGGGTATTGTAGTCTTCAAAGTTATAACTGCTATGGCTGCATAGTATTCTATGAATTGATAATATACTGAGGCATATCCCTATTGCTATGGGTTGATTCTGCTTTTTTGCCTTCCCAAAAACTAAAATAAACTCCACTGTGCATAAATTTTTTTTTCCCCTACATTTTAGTTCTTTTCATAGGATAAATTTCTAGAAGCGGGACTACTGGAACAAAGAGTAGGAGCTTTCAAAAGATCAGTGATACATTTACCACCTGCTTTGAATGTTGGGTGAAGCTGCACATTTCTTCATGTTTGTTTACTATTTATTATCTTTCATATTAACTGTCAGTTCAACTCCTTATTCAATTTATCTGTTGGGTATTATAATTTGGACAAACTTTTCACAACATTTGAATATTAACCATTTTAATTTCTGAGGTAGAGAGATCGGTTTGTTTTAGCTGTGCTATCCTAAAAATAAAATGCAGTGAGTAACGAGTTTTGGACCAATTAGTTCAGTGGTTTTATACACTGAAAATGTAAAGAACCAAGTAACAAAACATTTTTTCAAAAGTCTGAATGAATGAATTTACCAACAGTTCAGAGACATCTGCTTCTAATACCATCATGAACAAGTACCTGATTCCTCAGGGCTTGAGACACAGTGAACTGGACAGAAAGAAATAATCCAAGATAAATTACAATCTTTCTATATAAGGTGATTCTAAAACACTTTTCCTTTGTACCTGCAAAACCTTCAAACTCATATAGGTCATTAGTAGTGAAAGGGAGATGTCAACTGGGGCTCTCCAAAATGATCCAGGACACTATAAGAAAATTAGACTTCAGGTATGGCTGGAACAAGGTTTCTTTCAAAACATCTCAATTTCATCTGATTTTTTTAAAACTCCAAAATATTTCCTGCAGACTCTTCCTGCATTCTCTACCTCTCCTCATTTCTTCCCCATCCTTTTTGTCTGTTCTCCAGCTGGACTGTTCTGCTAATGATTCTCTTACTTGGTCACAGATGTCCCACCCCACAGATTTTCTGCCCTCACTTTTCAGGAGTCAAACCCAGCTGTGTCTCAGGCAGACAGAGCAGGGGGCGGTCTCTGACTCAGCACCGGGTGGTGGTACCCAGCTGGTCAGAAGGACAAAGACCGAAGTGACGACGAGAAGCAACAAGGAAATTCAACTTAAAGTTCCACTTAAAGTGCTGTATGCTAAGACGTAGAGAATGGACTTGAGGACACGGGGAGGGGAAAGGGTAAGCTGGGACAAAGTAAGAGAATGGCAAGGGCATGTATACACTACCAAATGTAAAACAGCTAGCTAGTGGGAAGCGGCCGCATAGCACAGAGAGATCAGCTCGGTGCTTTGTGACCACCTAGAGGGGTGGGAGGGAGATGCAAGAGGGAGGAGATATATGGGGATATATGTATATGTATAGCTGATTCACTTTGTTATACAGCAGAAACTAACACAACATTGTAAAGCAATTATACTCCAATAAAGATGTTAAAAAAAAAAGTGCTGTACGCCAAAAGATAAAGGTGCACACCAAATCTGGCTCACACAATCTGCACCCACATAATCATATTCAAAGCTTATCCACTCAAACGGGAGCAGAAAGTTAAACGTGACTCACCATTCCATCCTTGTTGGAAATCAACTGGGAGACATGTTTTTCTTCCTCTTTTATCATCAATTTCTCATACAGGTCACTGACAATAAATGAAGGGTAATACCTATCCTTCAGCGTCTCATAAACGTCTCCCTGGATTTTGCAGAACACTTCGATTCCTTTATTTCCTACAAGACACTGCTGGATTTCTTTGTAAAGTGATTTTTCCACAGATATTTCTTTGCTCTCCACGAAGAAATTCTGGTAAATTTCACCAACTAATTGTGGAATTTGGTTCTGAAAAGACAAGAAGATGAAGAAAGTAAATAATACCATCTCTGAGAAAAACTATTTTCTTCTGAATTACCTGCATTTTAAAGGTGGAAGGGAGACATGTAGAATGTAGGATGAGTGTGCAAAGGCTTTTGTGGGCACATTCAGGCCCAAGGGGTGAGTGTCAGACCCTGAAAAAACAACTGGTTCCTTAAAAGGAACACTTTACATTGAACAGTTAACAAATGTAATTTCTTTTTAATGCTGGAAAGAAAAAAATAAGAATGAGAACAGTTATCTTCTTGCAGTGGATTCCTTCTCATAAATCTCAGTTCCACAGGAATACAATTGATCAGCTAAATTCAGTATGACTTTTTCATCTAGTAAAAATAATTAGAAATGCCAACTTCTCACTCCAGAAGAAAGTAAATATAATAATTGTATAATTAGGGCTTCCCTGGTGGCGCAGTGGTTGAGAGTCCGCCTGCTGATGCAGGGGACACGGGTTCGTGCCCCGGTCCAGGAAGATCCCACATGCCACAGGGCGGCTGGGCCCGTGAGCCATGGCCACTGAGCCTGGGCGTCCGGAGCCTGTGCTTCGCAACGGGAGAGGCCACAACAGTGAGAGGCCCACGTACCGCCAAAATAATAATAATAATAATAATTGTATAATTAAAGACAGCAAGAGAAATATTCTTCAGAATGATGACTTACTACATTGTAATCAAGCTTGTATTACACAGCTTGGTCTTAAACAAGGTCTCTGCCTAAGTGTACTAATCCTAATTCAGAAGTGCAAACATCTCACTAACATAACCTTTACATTTCCGCTACAGACAACTTATTAACTCTAGAAATGTTATGAAAAGTCTTCAACGGTAGCAAAAAATGAAGACAAACAACTTAACGGATATTATGAATATAACAAGCAATCTGGAAGTTTTACATCCAAATCAGTGTTGCTAGGTCAAAATATAGCTATTTGAGGAAGCTATATCCTCTTATTGCATTGACATTTTTCAACTTGTTTTCAGTAGTTTAGGAAAATTTTTTAGATTGCTCTTTTCAATATTCCTCTGAGAGCAGCCAAAAGTCAAGTTTGTAGTCAAGTCTGGTAAATAAAATATGTAATAAAGTTGGCAAATATAATATTGAGTAAAATGAGGTAATTTGTGGCTTATAAATTAACAATGAAAGACATTCCTAAGAAGATTTAAAAATACTATGAGACTGGATTTATTCCTTAACCAAAGTAGTTTGTAATTTATAATGTATTTTAAGTTGGTATTCAACCCTAGCAACATTCATATGAAGTGCAAATGAGTAATTTAATGTACATAGTGCTGTTTATGCTTACCTTAATAAGCCTCTCAAGAGTGGCATGGACATATATACACTACCAAATGTAAAATAGCTAGCTAGTGGGAAGCAGCCACATAGCACAGGGAGCTCAGCTCAGTGCTTTGTGTCCACCTAGAGGGGTGGGATAGGGAAGGTGGGAGGGAGACGCAAGAGGGAGGAGATATGGGGATATATGTACATATATACCTGATTCACTTTGTTTTAAAGCAGAAACTAACACACTGTTGTAAAGCAATTACACTCCAATAAAAATGTTAAAAATAAATAAGCCTCTCAAAATGCATGTATTATATATGTTGTACATATTGTTATATATGTTTTTAGACATATATATATATACACACATATATATTTCACATTCTTCAATTTAATTCTTAAATATATATTGAGAACTTGCCAAGTGCAAAACACAATGCTTATTGTTGGGCTTTGTGCTGTAATAGGCATCTGTAACCAAAAATTATTTTTTGTCTTCCTTAACACAATCATATTTTAAATTAAATAAAAGGAGGACAGTTGTGTAAAATGTGCACATTATGATATTAAAAATAATAAGGTTATGGGCCTCCCTGGTGGCGCAGTGGTTGAGAGTCCGCCTGCCGATGCAGGGGATACGGGTTCGTGCCCCGGTCTGGGAGGATCCCATATGCCGCGGAGCGGCTGGGCCCGTGAGCCATGGCTGCTGAGCCTGCGCATCCGGAGCCTGTGCTCCGCAACGGGAGAGGCCACAACAGTGAGAGGCCCGCATACCACAAAAAAAAAAAAAAAAAAAAAAAAAAAAAAAAAAAAAAAAATAAGGTTATGAGATTGAAGTATAGGTGATAAGACCAAATTTATTGTAACAGCCATGTGGGTAATAAGTATACGCCTTTTTTATAATGGGTTAAAAAATAACTACCTGAAACTAAATTCAGTAATTGGGGATATTTGTAAATCTTTTTTCCTTGACTACACATTCAAAAGCACTTTTTGTAAAAATGAAATCTAACTCTATTTACCATTATGGGCTAGAACATAATGCCGATAATATATTTGGTTTAAAGTATTCTTTTAATGTATCTTATCTTACAGCTTGATTGAGAAACACAGACATACTGCCTAACATACAAGTTTTCATCAGCTAGTGATTAATATTCCTTTGGGCTTATATATCCTACCTTGTTAGCATTCTTTAAATATTCCACAGACTCCCAAAAGCTAATCAGAGCTCTCTTGTCCGTCCTTTCCATGTACGTTCGAAAGTGCTCTCGGTAGGAAGTACTGGCCAAGATATCTTCGAATTGAAGAATCTATGAAGGGAGTTTAAGACAAAGTTTTTAAAAATCAAATTTTAAATATCAGTTTGCTTTAACTTCCAATGGATTAATTTCTACATTCAGGAAAAAATGTCTGATTTTCTAAGTTCATAGTCAATGTAATACAGTACCTCTCTCACCTTCCTAAATTTTAAATTTAAAAAGTTTATTGAATATTCAAAATGCACATATTCAATAAACACCAATTTTCTATTAATCATTCACTCATTCAGCAGAAGATTTATTTGGCATCTACTCTGTATCAGGCACATTTCTAGGAAATGAAACAGACAAAAATCCCTGCCTTATGGGATGTATTGCTAAAAGCAATCATGCCAATAATAGAAAAAGTGAAGAGAAATATATAAAAGACCAGGAAGCTGGAGCCTAATAATTTGGCATTTTTGCTTTCCATCCTATTTTCATATAGCTGAGGAAATCTACAAATGATTTCATACCTTGTCTTTTTGTTTATAATATCACATTCATTAAAAAAATCTTTTGTATGCATCATTTTAATTGGCCCATAAAACTACTGTAGAGATGTATCAAAATTACTCCTTTGTTTACTATTTTGAATGCTTACAGAAAAGAAAAACCACTATCTGAAGACACAGTGAGATCTATCTTGAGTATGGACTGCTATAATATGAGAAAGCAGATGAGATCATAATTCATGACTCAACTAGGAGAAATGCCTCAAGTTAATTTAGAAGGAATTTAACTCCTATATCCTTAGTTATTAATTAGTAATAAAAATGATGTCTATGTATACTGCAACGAAAAGAAAACTTACATTTAAGATTTTTAAAATTAATATTGTGGCGATTGGAAAAATTTCAAAAATGTTACCAGTTAAGATCTTTCTAAAATCAAGTGCATATGATCAATGCATGTTCAACTCTTTCTGCCACTGACAGCAAGTCCTCAATCTGTTTTGTGGGCAGAAAGGGGCAGGCATTTTTCTAACAACTTTTGATAACTAAGTAATCAAAAGTGATCCCTTGCTACAGACCATTAATATTTAGGATTTAGTTTACTAACTTTGGGAGACCGTAGCATGTATCCTCACTTTATGTAAACCTACCAGTGAAGCATTTTTAGGTACAAATCCTAACTGTACAGGCTCCAAAGAAGTCTGAAGGCTCCCATGTCGACTCTGGCTAGGAATGACAGACAGCAATCCATTTTTAACATGGGGAGGACCTGAGCAGGAAAGACTCTCAACAACTCTAAGCAAGTCTTCCCAGTATAATTTCATGGATTGAAATGAATTTCAAGTTAGATACAAATCCACATATTTGCAAAATCAAGTCCAAAACATCTTCTAAAATATTAGCCACTTTTAGATTCTTTTATTGTGTCTTATGAACACTCTTATGTTTAGTTCTAAAAGTGCAAATATATATACAAATAAATGACAGCAAATATATCTCAAGTCTAACTAAACATCTGATGTCTCTCATATCTTAGCTGGTGAATTAACCAAGTTCTCTACTCCATTTGTTTTCTGTTTTCTCTTGAAGCCTGCATAAGCCTTTCACTGATTCACACCTACACTAACGGTGTGGGTCTGGGTGACCAGGATAAGGAGACTGCACACTTCTGGGTCAAATGTGTTAACGTGAGATGAACTCAATCTCATTGTGTTAATTTGAGATGAACTAATCCCAGTAATCCTGAGACTGTTGCGTGGAAGTGGCAAGAAAAGACTGGGTAGGTCCAAGTTGACACGACTGCTAAATATATGATTAAAAATATATATATATATAGACAATGTAATACCAATGAGCATTTACTAAGGGCTTCCATATAGCAAACACTGTGCTCTTGCATTAATTTCCTCCTGTTGGATCAGCACGTTTCCTTCTTTCCTAAGACTTCTGGTAATTCTGGGAGGGCTGATGCCACAATCAATAATCTCTGGGCAGAAGACAAAAAATTGTCCTGGTGGATGTCTCATATGCCGAAGACCATGAAGTATTTCAGGCTGGAAGGTGGCCTATGAAGGCAGATTGTTCTTTATTCCCCTCAGGGATTTTTATTTACTGCTTTTTCACTATCTCCCAAACCCATTGGATCTGGTTTCATGATGCGTACTCTATTAACTTTGTGTTATGTTTTGTGTGTATTACCCCTTGACCAGCAGGTTAATTTTTCTCTAGGAAATATATCCCCTGAGCACTCAAAAGGACCACAAGGCCTAGAAGAGTAAGTAAGTGTGCTCTTAAAACACCCAACATGTTCCCAAGAGGGACCTAGGCCCAAGATTCTCTAGCTGCCGAATATCTACGATACACTCAGGAGACCATCTACAGCGTACAATGAGAACGTGGAGAATTAGGATCTTGGGACTGATGTTTTATCCTAAAAGGAGAGATCACAATTGGATTCCTCTTACATTTATAACATCACTAAACATACCCCCGAATAATTACTGCCAGTAATAACAAGTGTTTATTAAGTGCTCATTATACACCAAGTACCATACTTACTATTTTATGTGCATTATTTAATTTAATGATTATCATGCCCTGCAGGGTATGTACAGTTAACCCTACTTTACAAATAGAGTACAGAGAGGCTAACTAACTTGCCCAGAGTCAATCCCCAGCAGACCTGGGATTAAAAGCCAGGCTTTCTGATTCTGTAGCACACCTTCTTAACTATAATAAAATACTTACTCTCTTTAAGAAATTACCTGATTTGTATTCAGGCCAAAAAATTTAGCAAACTAAAAACAGTATGGAAGTCAAGAAGGAAAGACGGACTGAGAGCCCTACAAGAACTCTGGGAGAAACAAAGTCAGGGAACCTTATCACATTCAAGTGCAGCGTCCTAGGCTACACTCAGATTTGAGAATCAACCAGATCCGGGTTTTTATCTAGTTCTGCCTCTTCCTATCCACGTGGCCTTATTAGGTTAATTTACTTAAACCAACTGTTTCTTCCCCTGTAAAATGGGCATATGGAGTACATATTCACAGCACTGTGTAGAGAGCTAAGTAAAATAACCTATAATAAGACCTACTTCACTGGTGGTAATTTCTATCCAAATCGTAGTGAGTAACCTGACTAAGCCCTTGAAAATATAAATATGCTCCTCTGGGATTGTGGGAGGGCAAAAGGGGGACAGCAAAACACACACAGGCATGTGCGCACACACGCACCCCACACCAAGAAATACAGCTACTGGACTCATAAAAGTAAACATGTGAGTCTAGGTTCTGGAATATATGTCTTAGGTTAAATACCAAGAAGTGAAAAGATTGTCTATGTGATTAAACCCGTGTTCATAACAAATATGAAAAGGCAAAACTACAAAGTTCTACCTTCTGGCTTTGAGGCCCTTCCCCCTCATCTAAGGGCCCATCCTCTTGCTGGTTGTAGGCAGGGCCTCCCAGGATTCTGATCCTCTTCTCACACTGCTTCTTTGCCACAGTCAGTTGGTTAATGTACCTTTTCATGTTCCTGGCCCTCAGGAGATCAGCCTTCATGGCAGCAGTTTCTTTCCCTTGAATGAGATAGATGGACAGTATACATTCAGAGGACAAGGTACAAAAGAGGGAACACAGCAAGTGTGGGCCAAATTAATGTCTGCTGTGGTACACTCTGAGCAGCAGTGGGTACTAAGGGACAGCCACTATGGAAACAATATGAAGGTTCCTCAAAAAATTAAAAATAGAACAACCATACGATCCAGCAATTCCATTCCTGAGTATGTATCCAAAGAAAATGAAAACACTAATTCAAAAAGATATATGCACCCCAATATTCATAGCAGCACTACTTACAATAGCCAAGATACAGAAGCAACCTAAGTGACCATCAACAGATGAACAGATAAAGAAGATGTGACACACATATCTATTGCGTGGGCCAAAAGGTTTGTTTGGTTTTTTCCGTAAGATGGCTCCAGTAGCACTTAGTTGTCTTTAACTTCATTTGAAACAATTTCGTTAGATTGTATGTGACAGCTGTCACATCAGCGTGCATTAAAAAAAAGACTTATCAAGATTGGTGAATTTTTGTGTAGCCATTTTAATATTGAAAATGGAAGAAAAAAGCAACATTTTTGGCATATTATTCTTCATCATTTCAAGAAAGGTAAAAACACAACTGAAATGCAAAAAAAGATTTGTGCAGTATATGGAGAAGATGCTGTGACTGATCAAACGTGTCAAAGGTGGTTTGCGAAGTTTTGTGCTAGAGACTTCTCACTGGACGATGCTCCACGGGTGGGTAGACCAGCTGAAGTTGATACAATCAAATAGAAACAATAATTGAGAACAATCAATGTTATACCACGTGGGAGACAGCCAACATACTCAAAATATCCAAACCAAGCATTGAAAATCATTCGCACCAGCTTGGTTTTATGTTAATTGCGTCGATGCTTGGGTTCCATGTAAGTTAAGCAAAAAAAACCTTCTTGACCATATTTCCGCATGCAATTCTCTACTGAAACGTAATGAAAATGTTCCGTTTTTAAAACAAATTGTCACGGGCGATGAAAAGTGGATACTGTACAATAATGTGGAACGGAAGAGATCGTGGGGCAAGCGAAATGAACCATCACCAACCACACTAAAGGCTGGTCTTCATCCAGAGAAGATGATGCTGTGTATATGCTGGGATTGAAGGGGAGTTCCTCTATCATGAGCTCCTTCCGGAAAACCAAACAATTAACTCCAACAAGCACTACCCCTGACTAGACCAACTGAAAGTAGCACTCGACAAAAAGCGTCCAGAATTAGTCAAGAGAAAACACATAATCTTCCATCAGGATAACGCAAGACTGCGTGTTTCTTTGATGACCAGGCAAAAACTGTTACAGTTCGGCTGGGAAGTTCTGATTCATCTGCCGTATTCAGCAGACATTACATCTTCAGATTCCCATTTATTTCAGTCTTTACAAACTTCTCTTAATGTAAACAATTTCAATTCCCTGCAAGACTGTAAAAGGCACCTGGAACAGTTCTTTGCTCAAAAAGATAAGTTTTGGGAAGGTGGAATTATGAAGTTGCCTGAAAAATGGCAGAAGGTAGTGGAACAAAAGGGTGAATACATTGTTCAGTAAAGTTCTTGGTGAAAATGAAAAATGTGTCTTTTATTTTTACTTAAAAAACCAAAGGCACTTTTTGACCCACCCAATATATATAATGGAATATTACTCAGCCATAAAAAGAATGAAATTTTGCCATTTGCAACGTGGATGGACCTGGGGGCTATTATATTTAGAAATAAGTCAGACAGAAAAAGACAAATACTATATGTTTTCACTTATATGTGGAATCTAAAAAAACTAAAACGAATGAATGTAACAAAACAGAAACAGACTCACAGATACAGATAATAAACCAGTGGCTACCAGAGGGAAGAGGAATATGGGGAGGGCCAACATAGGTGAAGGGGATTAAGAGGTACAAACTACCAGGTATAAAATAAATAAGTTATAGGGCTTCCCTGGTGGCGCAGTGGTTGAGAGTCCGCCTGCCGATGCAGGGGACACGGGTTCGTGACCCGGTCCGGGAAGATCCCACATGCCGCGGAGTGGCTGGGCCCGTGAGCCATGGCCGCTGAGCCTGTGCGTCCGGAGCCTGTGCTCCGCAACAGGAGAGGCCACAGCGGTGAGAGGCCCGCGTAAGGCAGAAATAAATAAATAAATAAATAAATTATAAGGATATAACATACAGCACAAGAAATATAGCCAATATTTTATAACAACTTTATATGGGGTATAATCTATAAAAATAGTGAATCACTATGTTATAGGGCTGTCTCTGGACTGCCCATCCTGGACACTTCATATGAATGGAGTCGCACACTACGTGGTCTACGGTGACCAGCTTCTTGGACACACTGGGTAGCTCCCTGCTCGGGGCTTTACTATCCATCCTCTCAGCCTGGCCCCTTCATCCCAATGGAATCTGCCTGGCTCAGTTCCCCGCCCCCTTCAGGTCCCTAGTTCAGGGTTCAGGGAAGACCTCCCCAGCCACTCTCCTTCTACCTGCAACCTCCACCCTAAACACCAGTCTCCTCCCATCTTTCCTTCTCTAGCGCAGCGGTCCCCAACCTTTTTGGCTCCAGGGGTGGGTTTCGTGGAAGACAGCTCTTCCGCAGACGGGGCGTGAGGGGGTGATGGTTCAGGCGGTGATGCGAGCAACGGGGGGCAGCTGATGAAGCTTCCCCGCTGGCTCGCCGCTCACCTCTTGCTGGGCAGCCCGGCTCCTGACAGGGGGTTGGGGGACCCCTGCTCTACAGCACAACTGCCAAACTGCATATTCGACTTAGTTATCCTGTATGTCCTCATACAGGTAGCGTTTTGTCTGTTCACACGCTGCTGTACCATCAGCACCTACGAGAGTGCCTGTCAACACATGAGGGACTCAAAAAATGTGTTGAGTGGATGTACGATCTGTGTCAAATGTTACCGAGAGGTCAGCACAACACAGCTAACATTTTGCTGAGTGCTTGCTGTGGATCAGGTATTGTGCTCTTTCTAGAACTCTGGCTGTGAAGGAGAGAACCAGGGTGAGTCTCCTCACCTCCCATTCTTCAACTTACTCTGTTATGGTGTCTAGCCCTCCCCTCCATCAAATCTGCTGTGGCCAAGATCACTAGTGGACCTCCACATCAAATGCAGTAGACAGTTGTCAGTAGAGTCTGGAATCAGACTACAATTCGGGCTCTACCACCACGAGCTACATGGTCTTAGTGAGACTTTTTAAAAATTTAATTTAAGGGGGCTTCCCTGGTGGCGCAGTGGTTGAGAGTCCACCTGCCGATGCAGGGGACGCAGGTTCGTGTCCTGGTCCGGGAGGATCCCACATGCCGCAGAGCGGCTGGGCCCGTGAGCCATGGCCACTGAGCCTGCGCGTCCGGAGCCTGTGCTCCGCAACGGGAGAGGCCACAACAGTGAGAGGCCCGCGTACCGCAAAAAAAAAAAAAAATTTAATTTAAAAACATTTACAATGGGCTTCCCTGGTAGCACCGTGGTTAAGAATCCACCTGCCAAAGCAGGGGACACGGGTTCGAGCCCTGGTCCGAGACGATCCCACATGCCGCGGAGCAACTAAGCCCGTGCGCCACAACTACTGAGCCTGCGCCCTAGAGCCCGCGAGCCACAACTACTGAAGCTTGTGTGCCACAGCTACTGAAGCCCACGTGCCTAGGGCCCGTGCTCCACAACAAGAGAAGCCACCGCAGTGAGAAGCCCGCACACCGCAACGAAGAGTAGCCCCCGCTCGCCACAACTAGAGAAAGCCTGTGCACAGCAGCAAAGACCCAACACAGCCAAAAACAAATAAATTTATTTTAAAAAGAAGAAAATCACCTCAAAAACATATACAATGGTTTGTTTCCTTAAGCTGACATTATATAACTTATATAAAGCAAAAGACTCACGAAATTAATTTTTTAAAACGGTAAGCACTGAGCATTTCCTTGTGGACAACAGACTGGCTTTGCATACACACCTGAAGGCAGGGAAGGGCTGGGTTGAGGGAAGGCATTTTTTTTTAATGGGCAAGAAATGAGCTGGTTTTAATGCTGATGAGCAGGAACCAGTTAAAAGAAAAAACGGTGACAGATGGAGAGTGGTACCCAGTAGACACCTGAGGAGGCTGGCTTTGGGAAAGGCCACCTCCTCCACTGTGGTAACACGCAAGGCACAACGATGGATGCAGACACAAGCAAATGGGGAGCTGGAGCAGTTCCCTTTCTAGGTTCTGGTTTCTGGAAGTGGGGAGGGAGGTTATCTGCTCAGAGGGAGGTGTGTAAAAAGGGGGAGGGGATAGAAGCCTGAGGAAAGTGGGCAAAGTGTGAAAGCCACTGTGGAAAGCGGAAGAGCAAGCTCACTTCAGAAACACGGCGGGATTGTTTCAGGTGGTGTCCAGGGCCGAGGCGACCTCTGGATGGACCTTCCTGGGCAGGTCAGAACACACCTGACTTAGACTGGAACTGGTGATAACAAACTTAGACAACAACTGGTGTTGTGTTTCTCGGTGCCCCTGGACACGGAGTCTAAGTGAAGTTTTACACACCTAGGGAGACCTCCAATTCCCTAGGGTGGTCGTCACCGCCCTCATGTCATAGAGTCAATCGTGCAGATGCTTATAATAGCGCCTGGGCAGGCTGAACAATCAACTGGAAAAACTCAGGCAAGGACCACAAAACACTGTCTTTCAGAGCAGCTTTTTCTGATATTTATCACCAACGGTCATAAGCAGACTTCAAGTCAGCAGTCAGCCTCGCTCAAGAGGGTCTGTCAGGTATTACAGGGTGTTTTTCATACATGTGCTGAGGAGACATTTTCATTTGACTTCAATGATGGTTTCTCAGCATATTCTATTCTTGGCTGACAGAGAGGCCCTGACCAAAGAACTTAACTCAGCACTCATCTCGAGAGGAAAAAAGCATATTTCAGAGCCCCTTAGTGGGAAGACAAAAGTAAATGTAGTGTGTCCCCAAATTAGCCTATTGCAAACTAAAACTATTCATGTGTGTACCTAAAGAAATACATGCTGCGAATAGTGAATTTTTCAGAAAAGTTTTCATTTATTTTTCTACCTCCAAAGCTCATGTTATTTCCATTATACTTAGATTCTAAGGAGCTTAAACTCCTACAGTTATATTCCGCTATTCTGCACTGATTACAGTTATTTTAAATAGATTTAAAGCATATATCCTTAAACTATTTTGCATTGGTTACATTTACTTTAAACATTCTAAACATATATCCTTAAACTCTAAATTTTGTACATAACATTTAAGCTACTTTAAAATTGGGGGACAAAAAGTTGCCTTTTCTGGGCCTGTGAGCCATGGCCACTGAGCCTGCGCGTCCGGAGCCTGTGCTCCGCAACGGGAGAGGCCACAGCAGTGAGAGGCCCGCGTACCGCAAAAAAAAAAAAAAGTTGCCTTTTATAGAATAAACCTAGACTGCAATTTTAATTTTGGGTTAAAACAGACTAATAAAAAGGAAGATATACAGAAAGAAACTGACACACATTTAACAACAACCAAATTCTTCTCCTGGGGAGGCTTAAAAGTCTTTCAAAAAGAACAAAAACTGAGGCAAATTCCAAAGGGAAGGAAGAAAGAGAATAAACCTTCTCCTAAAACCCAGCTGCAGAGCTGAGAAAACATTCTGGAGTCCTGCCTGAATGTCCCCTGCTCACGTGAATGCATTCTGTTTGTTAAGGGCAAGACAAAGCCATTGTCTGATGACAAAGCTTGTTGCTAACAAACGCTACGGCAACTTGTTGCTTAGACAATTCTGTTTATTTTTGCCTCAGAAAACCAATGCCATGTTCAGGGCTAAATGACTAACAGGGCGCTCCTGCAGCGCACGCGACTGCCATGCAAAAATCCCAGTAAATCCAGCGATGCAGATGAATACACTTCTTTGTGACCTGAGAACCCGTCCATCCAAGAAATCTTCACGCCAAGAGAAGCGCAGTCAAGAGGGTGGAAGATGCACTGCCCAGCTCAAGCGAGACTCCTGCAGCTGTCTCTCTGCAGAGACCTAGGTAATGCTGCACACTGTTAAAAACCGGTTAACCACACAATGTTTAATCCAGATTAAAAAAGAAGGCCGGGACCACAAACAGTGGCAGGTGACACACTGGGTGGCAGTGGCTCTTTACGTGGGTGCCGAGAAGAACACACGAGTGATATAATCTTCTAAAACAATTAATTATAAATGTCTACTGTTTTCCTTCCTAGAGAGTCTAGATTCTACTGAGGTCAGAGCAAAAGGAAAGGGGTCATTTGCGGGAAAAGACATTTGGATTAGACTTAGGCGAACCCTATGAGGATATTTCAGTGGACCTATGAACGACATCACAGAACTGCTTTTTGCCCATGAAATAGTTCTTCCTTAAGTGAGTAAAGTGACCTGCAGTACAACACAAACACCAGGGGACAACTGTTAGACACTATTCCCAGTGTGGCAAAGGCGGGTAAAGTAACCTACAGTGCAAACCAAGGGCTCCAGAAGTAGCACAAGTATAAGTGGATTCAAATGGCACCGCTGTATTTTTCAAGTACTCAAAAGTATCAACAATAGAGTATTTCTTTTCTCATAGTGCGCTATCAAATTCCAAGGCATAGCCTAACTGGAACAGCCTCGGCAGGTTGATTGAGGAATTCCACGGACGACACACAGCAGGATCTCTCAGCCTGCGCACCAGTGACATTCTGGATGGATAAATCTTTGCTGTGGGGCTGTCCTGTGTATCGTGGGATGTTTAGCAGCATCCCTGGCCTCTACCACTAGATGCCAGTAGCATCCCTTTCCCCCTGTGTGACAGCCAAAAATGCCTCCAGACCTTGTCAAATGCCCCTGTCCTCCCACCCCACTGAGAAGTATTAATACAGAGGCCTAGCTCCTGTGAGAGTGCAGAAGGCAAGGCTACACTACCCCGACTCCCCAGCATTGGGTTCTGTCCCCCAGGATGCACAGGTCTCCTCACACACTCCACGCAATCAAGGGAAGGGATTAGGGGGTTCCTCGCTAGAAAACGTCACCAACAGGCTAACAAGTCTTTGAATCTTTCTTGTACATTGAAATGCAAGTTTCAATAAACCCCCTTGAGAAGAGGGTTCAAGAAACAGGTATGGATTTACTCAGGGACTAGTCCAGTTTCCAAAGGAGAAATGGTGCTTCCTTCTTACTGTGAAGCTGATGGCAATTCTCAGTAGTTACTGATCCTCTCAAACTTCTTCAAAGTTATCTGAAAATCACCTCAAAAGCTGCCCAGGAACTAAAACAATATTTACCTTTCTTTTCAACTTGAGGCCGGAATGTTCTCTTTTTTACAAGTGGGATTCTCTTACCACACCAAACACCTGAAATTTCAAAGCCTGGAGTGTGTCACTCCGCTTTAGTAGAAAGTATATTTGAGGAATAAGCAGAGATCCTATGGCAGGAGCTGATGGTGGAGCCTCTCACGTTATAGTGGAGAAGAATACAGGGGCCTCACGGGCCAGGCAAGGCCGAGTCAGGGTGCCTACAGTGCACCTTTTACCTCTTTCCTTTAAACATCTCAAGGGCTGAAACTTCCAGTACTTCCTTTGGTTTAAGGCCCTCAGCATGCTTGCAATCGATTTTTTAAATAATAGCGTCCTATCAGTTAAATCCACACATCAAATTGCCAGGAGAACCCTTCTCCTACATTAGAACTGTGACTTGAACAGATAGAAGATAGACACTTAGAACGCAGTTCTGACGCATACGATTTCTAAGTTTTGAGCATGACTCGCATGGCATCTGCCTGTGTGAGTGAGCAGTGCGGTGGGAAGAGTCCAGGACTAAAGTCCAGGAGACGTGGGTTCAAGTTCAGATCAGCGTGAGACTAACCAGGTACCTGTTTAACATCTCTGGACCTGAACTTTATTCATATAAATGCAGGTCTTAGAATGGAAGATGACTAAAGTTTTCTGGGAGAAGAGAGGTGGGAGCAGAGTTGGATATAAAATTATATATTATGTAACTTTATATGTAACTATATAAAATTACACTCTCTGTGGAGAGTGTAATGGAAGTGCCCTGAGCCCTCGGTCCCTCAAGGCAGGTAAGGGATGGGGCTGTGTTGGATGTTAGGGAAGGAACCGCAGGCTCTGGACGCTGCCACACTCAGAGCATCAGGGCTGGGCAGAGGGAAACCCTGGCAAGCGCCCTGCAGCAATGGCCTGGGGTGTTTTGTAAGTTTAGGTCATTCATAAATTAGAAACTGTGTCAAATTACTGCAATGCTAGGAAGTTAGATCACAGAGCATTAGAAAGGACTCTGAGAAGTCCGCTAGAGTCTACAGAGTAGCTCCTTCTTTCAGGCAGGGACACCTTTACATCCCAAATCAGATGAGAAATATTATTTAAAAAAATAATTCCTAACGGAAATCATTATGGTTCTTATCAACAAGTAACTGTGTGTATGCACATACTCAATACAGTCTGAAGTTCTTCTACACTTCTGCTTGACACATTCAGTTCCAAAACTCTTTACTTACACTCTAAACAAGATACACACAATGTTGCCAACACCTCCCAATCTACACTATGAGCACGTCACCCCCAAGAGTGCAGTATTTATATACGGCAGTTTCTATCAGACTCAAATCAACATTATGTCCCTCTCTGCAGTCAGCTGAATAAATAGTACTCTTGAATCACTTCATTCTTTTTTTTTCTTTAACAATTCATTTAATGTTTCTGTATCATTAGTCAGAAGTCTTGTTAATTTGCAGGGACTATTTGTCCACAGAGGATCCTTTATTTCCTACTGGGGAAACAGCTTATGTGTTTTGTTTTGTTTTTTAATTTTTATTGGAGTATAGTTGATTTACAACGTTGTGTGTTAGTTTCAGGTATACAGCAAAGTGAATCAGTCATACGTATACATATATCCACCCTTTTTTTTTTTTTTTAGATTCTTTTCCCATATAGGCCATTACAGAGTATTGAGTAGAGTTCCCTGTGCAGTACAGCAGGTTCTTAATTAGTTATCACTTTAACTATTCTTTTTTTGTTTGTTTGTTGTTTGTTTGTTTGTTTTGCGGTACGCGGGCCTCTCACTGTTGTGGCCTATCCCGCTGCGAAGCACAGGCTCCGGATGCGCAGGCTCAGCGGCCATGGCTCACGGGCCCAGCCGCTCCGCGGCATGTGGGATCTTCCCAGACCGGGGCACGAACCCATGTCCCCTGCATCGGCAGGTGGACTCTCAACCACTGCGCCACCAGGGAAGCCCCACTTTAACTATTCTTGATAACATTTCAGGATCCAGAACAGCAGTGGGGTGGGGGAAAGCTTTAAAGGGAGCTGATATACTGGGCTCATTCACATCCACCTGTAGGGAAAATGTAGCATATGTTCAATTACTACTAGAATTCCTACACTTGGCCAGTATCTTAGTTCGGGCAACTATAACCAAATGCCACAGACCGGCTGGCTATACACAACAGAAATGTATTTCTCACAGTCTGGAGACTGGGAATCCAAGATTAGGGTGCCACCACAGTTGAGTCCTGGTGAAGGTCCTCTGGTCGGTGGCAGACTGCCACCTTCTCGCTGTGTCCTCACATGATGGGAGAGGCTGGGGATCTCTCTGCAGCCTCTTTTATATGTCACCAGGTCCATTCGTGAGGGCTCCACTGTCACGACTTAAGCACCTCCCAAAGGCCTCACCTCCTAATACCATCAAGTTCGGATGTTAGGATTTCAATGCAAGGATTCTGGGGGAACACGATTACTGAGACCCTAGAAGCCAGCTAATTTTACTAGACCACTTCTCAACTACCTGGGCTGTTCTAATTGTAAATAAAAAGCTAGAGTTGGGCACTAAAATGCAAACGCGAACAGATCACTGGCTCTACAGTAGCGGTTCTCACGGTGTCGTTAGTGGATAAGCAACACCAGCATCTCTGGGGGACCTGTGAGGAATGCAAGCTTTCAGGGCCCACTCAGAGCCACAGAATCACACAGACTTTGGGGCCCAGAAACCTGCATCTTAACAAGCCCGCCAGGTGATTCTGACACACACTATAGTTTGAGAACGACTGGTCTCCAGGATTAAGCCCAAACTTCTCAGGACAGCTCACAAGGCCCTTTAGGATCGGCCCTTATCTTCCCATCAAGGCTCATCTCTCCATTACATCCCAAGCACCTGAACAGTGCCTCAGCTGACAGAACCCACATACAAACACACATGTGGCAGCATCCAGCCGCAGCCACCCAACAAGCCCAAAGGGGATGAGAGCCACTCAATCTTTTGGACTCAACTCTGCTACCCTTAAAGAGAGCGCCTTTCTTGAGCTCTGGCCCAGGTAGAGCTGACACTCCACACATCTGTGCCACTACTCAATCCTGAACCTGCAACACTCACTGAATTTATCAAGTTGTATCGTGATTTTGTTCGTGTGTCCACCTGTCTCCTCACTGGACTCTGATCTCCTGAAGGTTGGGGACAGTTTCATGAATTGCACAGCTGTGCCTCATACATAATGGCACTCGCAAGACGTTTGCTGAGTGACAGAAGACCTACTTCTGGTGATTAAGATATCCTTCAGAGTCCTTTCTCTACTGATGTGAAGGGTTCTATGAACTCAGGTGGTCTTTCATCTACCCAGGATCAGAGGCGGGCGGGGGGGACGTGTTGTGAACAAAGCAGAGAAATTCGAGATAAAATATAAAGGATAAGTAGGAGTTATCTAGGCAGAGTGACTCTGAGTGTAGGGCAGCATTCCAAGAAGAAGAAACAGAATGTGCAAAGAATATGAGGCGGGAGGACCTGGGGTGAGTTGAGGAAACAGAGAAGTGAGTGTGGCTGGAGTTCAGAGGGAGGGGGTGGTCTGGCGGGAGATGAGGCTGAAGATAGAGACGGGGCCAGAGCAAGCAGGACCCTGCAGGTTTCACATCAAAGCGTTGTTATCCTAAGAACAATGGGAAGACAATGAAAGATAAGCATGGGCGTGGCATGATTAAGATCTGTATTTTTAAAAAATCACTCTGGCTTCAGTATGGAAAATAAATTGAATAAGGGCAGGAGTGGATACAAGGAAACCATTTAGGAAGCTACTGCCTTAGTCTGAGAGAGATGGGTGGTGCAGAGAAAGAACCGAGTTGAGATATATCTAGGAGGTCAGTCTGTGGGACGATAATGGACTAGATACAGCGCGTGATGGAGAAGGAATGAACGAGGAGGACTCCTAGGTTTCTGACTTACTCGGATGGATGGCAATGCCATTCACAGAGACAAGAAACTACAGAAGATGACCAGTTACGTGGGCCCTGATTTGGACCTTTTCATTTGGAGGTGTCTTTTGATATCCAAATAAAAATGTGCAGTAAACAGCAGGTCAGTAGAAAAGCAGAGAATAGAGGTTCTGTAGATAGAAATTTGGAAAGTCATCAGCATATAGATAATGGAAAGACTAACCAGACAAAGAACACAGAGCAGTGCTACCCAAGGAAACTGTGGTGATGAAGGAGATGTTCCACACTCTCCAATACGGTACCCACACATACACTTGAAACATAACTGGTGTGACTGAGAAACAAAATTTTACATTTTTATTTACTTTCAGTTAATTTAAATAGCCACATATGCTAATGGTTACTATACTGGACAGCACAGGTATAAAATAACGAGAGTTAGAAACAAATCCTGAGGAACTCCAACATCTAAAAGCTGAATAGAGACAAATAAGCAAGCAGAAAAACAAACAAACAACTAGAATGACAGATTGCTAGCCAGGGCAGGTGAAAGCTCAGGAAGACAGTAGTCACCAATGTCCCATGCTGCCGAATAGTCAAAGATGAAAAAGGAAAAATGTTCACTGAAACTAGCTAGTTGGACTTACTAAACTTCCCAAATTCCATCACCAACAAGAAGTTGATGTGATTAGCGGGTAAAATTCAGGCCTCCGTCAATATGTTTGGCCAGAATGAATGATAAAATAAGGTCAGAGGCAAGAAAATTTTGTGAGCAGACTTAAAACTTCTGAGACCAAGTGCTTCAAATTGTTTAATATCTATGAATTTGCTCTAACAACCTCCTTCTCTAATCATACCTAATTTTCTTGCCCATAGGATAAGGATCTGAGTTAGATGGTCTCAAAACTTTTTTATTTTTACGATTATTTACTTTCCCTAGAATTGTATCAGCAGTTGAACTAGCTGAGGCACTGTAAAGACATTTAAAATCATTCGATACCTTTTCTTAAAAAGATCAAAATACCATAAGAAAAAAGCCATCAAGAAAAGAATCAAATTGAAATTTCTACATTGTTAAAGAGAGGAACTTGCTCTTCATTTAAGATAAACTAATCTACTATGAACCTGAAACATGTACAGAGTTTTGTGTGAATTTGCTGGAGTCTGTTGACGCTCAGAAGCCTTATTTGAACCTTCCTGTGTATACAAAGTGAAGTGGTCCCCCCAACCCTAGTCTATCGTCCTGAGAAAAGTCAATGCAGAGTCAGCTGGTTAATTCCTTAAGGTTTCAGACGAAAACACAATCAGGTAATTTCTCCCCACTGGTTATACGACCTTTTTTCCTCTGAATCCTCAAAATATTTTCACAATTGCATACCATTTCTTAATCATCAACAATTATAGTTGAAAAAGACCTGCCTGAAACATATTTATATGTAGCAACAAAATTATACTTTAGCATATATATACTATGTGCATAAATAAAGTTCCCATCTCTAGTTTGAACCCTAAGTATTCTTAGTATCTTCCATCTGGTCATTCTTTTTTTTAAACTTCTTCAGTTTCCCACTCACAAGGAGGACATGGAAATAAGGAGAAACAACACTGGAAACGAAACTGCTTAAAACCTCACACACAACCTGGCAGCATCATTACACAGTCACTCTGAGCACAGCCCGATTTTCCAGGTTTAAGGAACCAGTGCAGACAGGTGCAGCTGGTGACGAGAAGTCAACACACAGACTGAGGCTTTTCCCGGATTCTCCGCCCGATGATATTTTCACTAGATCGCACTATCCTCAAAAAACAACAAAACGATTCTATTTGAGGGAAGCCTTTTAATGGTAAAAAAATCAAAGTTTCCGTAGTGCCTTTTACAGGGAGGAAAAAACACACAGACGAAAAACATTTGTCTGGAAATAAATTACAGATTAATTTGAGAAAGAATGAGATAAAGTAACTTTTTATGTGACAGCTGTACATCAAAACTCCAAAGGTCACAGAGAAATAAGAACTGTTTCCAATAATAATATGTTACCGGATATTTTATTAAAAGAAAAAGGACAATGGGGAATGTTCAATTTGACCTTCCTTTTTATTAAAAAAAAATACCTGGGCTTCCCTGGTGTCGCAGTGGTTGAGGGTCCGCCTGCCGATGCAGGGGACACGGGTTCGTGCCCCAGTCCAGGAAGATCCCACATGCCGCGGAGCAGCTGGGCCCGTGATCCACGGGCGCTGAGCCTGTGCGTCCGGAGCCTCTGCTCCGCAACGGGAGAGGCCACAGCAGTGAGAGGCCCGCGTACCGCCAAAAAAAAAAACAAAACCCTGCACTTAAATTATAACAACGTAATTCTTTAAAATTGAAACCACCTACACATGAACTTCAAGAGCGAGACAGCAGATGGTATCATTTATGAGGGAAGTCACTTCAGACTCTTAACACATTATTCTCCCCTAACAACGGGCTGTGCAAAGATACACAGAAATAGGAGACGATTAACTATCACCTCTATGTTGTCACTTCCAAGCGCTTCTCCTCAGGGTTCTCTCTCCCCACAGTGTGAATCCCAGCTTAGAAACGCCGGATGGGCACTTCTCCACCCTGCTGTCGTCCCAGGTCCACAACGCCAAGACTGGTGAGCTCTCTCACCCCCGACCCAGACCCCTACACACCCCCTGACTCTCTGAGTGTCTTCACTGAGAAACCCTTTATGATCACCAAGAGCGGGCAACCTAAAGACTGAGGAAACTGAGGCCTAGAGAAGTGAAGGACGTACCCAGGTTTCACTGGGAAGCCGGCAAGAGAACCAAGGCCTCCTAAACTCCAGCTCCCACACTTTTTCTTCTGCACCCAAACCTCATCTCACCAACCTGAAGCAGCGGAACCTCACAGGAACAGCAGCGGACTAGGAGTTGGGACCTCAGATGTGAGCTCTGGACAGCCACGTCCTCGCCTGTGGAGGCAGCAGGTGGTACCGGCGCCATCACATCCCACCATCCGATCCCCCCCACACATCCAATTAGCTGCCAACTAGGCTGTCTTTCCTTTATAACCTTCCTTATCAACCCCTTCCTTTTCAACACCATTATCTACACCCTGATTGCTATACGTCACTCCTGGACACTGTGTCATCCTCTGTCTTTTATTTTAGCCACTTTAGTGGGTGTGAAGTGGTATCTCGTATTAGGTTTGATTTGCGTTTTCCTAATGTCTAATGATGGAGGCCATGTTTCCAAGTGCTCATTAGCCATTTGTGTATCTTCTCTGGAGAAGTGTCTATGCAAATCCTTTGCCCATTATCCAATTGGGTTGTCTTTTGATTACTGAGTTGTATGAGCTCTTTATATATTCTGGATACAAGCGCTATGTCATATACATGATTTGCAAATACCTTCTCCTATTCTGAGGGTTGTCTTTTTTACTTTCTTGCAGAAGACACAAGTTTTTAACTTTAGATGAAATCCAATTTGCCTTTTTTTGGTCACTTATACTTCCCCTCATTCTTATACAGACCCACACAGTTTGCTAGAATACTGATTCCATGGAACCTGTCTTTGTTCTGGACATGAAGACACACGGTAGCTGAAATTGCCTATATGGTTTTGGCTGCCCAACTTTTTTCTGAGATTTTACTTCTTAATCTAAACCCCATTATAGACTTAAAAGAGACTAATTTAGGAAAAGCCAACTACTGGTAACAGAATTAATCCAAAAGAAGAGTAATGTAGCAAATCTTAATGTGGTTATAGAGCTTACTGAAAACAAATGCTTCTAGCATTCTCACGAAAGAGGAACTACAATGCTATCTTTTTTTTTTTTAATAAATTTATTTATTTATTTATTTATTTTTGGCTGCGTTGGGTCTTCATTGCTGCACACGGACTTTCTCTAGTTGCAGCGAGCAGGGACTACTCTACATTGCTGTGTGCAGGCTTCTCATTGCAGTGGCTTCTCTTGTTGCAGAGCACGGGCTCTAGGTGCATGGGCTTCAGTGGTTGTGGCACACGGGCTTGGTAGTTGTGGTGCACGAGCTTAGTTGTTCCACAGCATGTGGGATCTTCCTGGACCAGGGCTCAAACCCATGTCCCCTGCATCAGCAGGTGGATTCTTAACCACTGCCCCACCAGGCAAGTCCCTACAATGCTATCTTGAACTTACCAGTTATAATGTTTCAGGTTGAATTGTGTCCCCCCAAAAGATACGGTTAAGTCCTAAACCCTGGTACCTGTGAATATGACCTTACCTAGAAACAGGTCTTTGCAGATGTCCTGCCAAAGATGTACTGCTTGACTCTCATCTAAGAGCCAAGAAGAGAGACCCGAAACATATTCTTCCATCACTGCCCTGAAAAGAAACCAACCCTGCCAACACCTGGATCTCAGACTTTGAGACTCCAGAACTACGAGAAAATGTTTCTGTTATTTAAACCACTCACTCTGTGGCACTCTGTTACACAGCCTTAGTAAACTAACACAATAACGAAGATAAGGAAGATGTCTCTGACTAAACTCACACAACAGGGAGAAGCACTGAGAAAAGCCAGTGCCAACAAGAAATCCCTCTCCAGTATTCTCCTTAAAATGTCTGTCAAACTGTCTGAAAATAAACTATCTCCTCTGCAGGAACAATGAGGAAAAGGAGAGGAGCTGAGCCTGTACTCCTGGAGGAATTAATCAGATCACATCTCCTTTGCTCAAAAGCCTCCAAAGACTTCCTCATTCAGAGTAAAAGCTGAAGCCCCTAGAGCGTAAGTAAGGCCCTTCAGGACAGGGTCTCCTGCCACCTCTGATCTCTGGCTTTCTCTCCCCCCACCCACCCCTCAAGCAAGTCTGCGAGCTTCTGCCTCAGACTTTTGCACCCATTCTTCCCCAGACCCCCTCGGGCCACTAGGGCTTTGCTCACAGGTCCCCACCTGGGCGAGGTCTCCCCAGGTCACCCTATCCAAGTGCAAAATCCTCCCCTTCCGGCTGAGCCAGCATTCCTTATCTACCCCCCCCCACACACACACCTCGCCACAGTTCAACAAGAAGGGAGAACTTGTTTTTCCCCATTTTCTCACCGTCTGAAATGCTATGCATTTTATTTGTTGACTGTCCAACTGCCTCCCAGCCTAGTTCAGGGACTCAGTGAATACAAAGATTTCGCTGTGTCCACTGCTGAATCCTAATCACCTAGTCAGCGTTCAATAAACATTTTTTAATGAATGCATTTGTGCAATCTTCCTCACTGGGCTGAGATTAAGAGTAAGTGCCTCTTCAGAGTCTATACCCTCTTTTGTTTTTTTTTTGTTTTAAAAAACATGGCTCCTACCTTCTGTCAGAGACTCAGAAAGACAAGTAAAAGTCTCCAAGCACCCCTCTGCCTCTGTGCTGATTAGAAACCTGAGCACAGGTTAGAGTCTCTGGCCCAAGTCTTCTTGTCCTTTCGGGACCCTCCACTCCCAGACAGGAACTCGAGGGAGCCTGGAGCTTTCTGTGGGAAGTCTAGCCTACAAGGTAGTAGTGTTGGTGCCTGTCAGCTGGGAATCCTGACCTTCTCTGCCCTCCACAGAGTAACATGTCCTGCAACTTCATAAATGAAGCACCGGGCAAACTGTAGGGAGGTGGGAGCCAACTTCAGACCTTGATTATTCCTCAGTATCAAAGCCTGGATAACCAACTCTTTATTTGAAGAGAAACAAACAGGAAAAAATTATAGAACATGTTTATGTATATTTCTAAATCTACAAGAGTAGAGGAGGAAAGATGTTCACGACACAAATGTTTAACTAAAGGAGGGACTTTACTGGCGGTCCAGTGGTTAAGAACATGCCTTCCAATGCAAGGGACGCGGGTTCAATCCCTGGTCGGGGAACTAAGATCCCACGTGCCGAGGGACAACTAAGCCCACGTGCTCTGGAGCCCACGCACCACAAGTAGAGAGAAGCCCGCGTGCCGCAACGAGAGACCCCGCGTGCCGCAACTAAGACCCAATGCAGCCAAATAAATAAATAAATATTTTTTAAAATAATAGTAAATAAAAATATAAAGGAAAAGGTTAAGTAAATTATGAAACATCAACTCACGAAAGTCATTCAAATCACTATCAAGATTAGGTTCCAATATAGAAATATCAATGAATATTAAGATTAAATTTTAATATGAGAAAAAATTATGAAACCATGTTTAGTTTAAGAATAGAACAGAAGCAATATGTACCCACTGACTTTAATATTCTAAAAATTATGACTACAGATGAATAAAGTTTATAAGGGAACACAGAACTACAAACAAAGATTTTTATTAGGATGAAATTACACTTACTTTCTCTTACGTTGTTACACCATTATTTAAACAAATCTGAAATATCTAAATATATGCTCATACTTGTCAAAGTTCTGACAGGAGAGAGACGGCTGGAGACAGACCTAGGACCTTTAGTATGTGTACGTGAAGAAAACAAACTGGTTCTTACCCTTGTGCCTCTTCAGCTGGGGGAAGCTGCTAATTGTAGTTGCTTGGATTATTTCCACTACAATTTGATACCTGAGTTTTAAAAAGAGAAAACAAGAAAAGATTGAATAGGAAAAAAGTACTATTTTCAGAGATGCGTTAATGTGCTAATCAACTATAATACTGTGAATCCTGCCCAAGTATCACTAAAACCACCCAACATGGATGAAGTCGTTGGTCCGGGTGCTGGGCCATGCGCTACTCATTTCTGAGACCGGAATGTAAGAGCCGTGAACGTACTTCCCCACTCCATTCCCTGTACAGACGCACTCCCACCTGGCCCCCCGCTGAAGAGGGAAACCTTGAGGTTATGAGCAGCTGCTCCCTCTCCCCGACCCCCACCTCTGCCCTCCTCCCTGCTACCAGTAACCAGAGCCTACTGATTCCACCTCCCAGGCCTGCGCTGTCCAATGAAGTGGCCACGAGCCACGTGGGCTACTTAAGTTAAACCACAGTTGTAGTTCCTCAGTTGCACCAGCCGCATTTCAAGCGCTCAGCCACCTCATGGACCACAGGGGACGGTGCAAAGAGAACACTTCCATCACTGCAGAAAGTTCCACTGGATGGTACTGTCCTACACACTTCCCAAAGCTGTCCTCTCCCCTCCAGTCCCACTGTCACCATCTTCGTGATTTCCTGCATTACTCCTCACTTAGAAGAGCATTCCAGACCAACAGACTCAAAGCATCTGCAGTGGGACTCTGGTGTCCACAGTGTCTAAGCTCCCCGGGTCACTCCCACGCACAGAGAGAGCTGACAGCCACTGGGGCAGAACACCAGGTACACGTACATGTGACTGAGGTCACCTCCGTGTGAGGAAAAAGAAAAGCTTGTATTTTTAGTGCCAAGTACAACCCTAGAACTGTGGCTATTTTGAGCATATTCAAGTCAGGTGAGTTATGACCCCAAGTTCTTAAGTGCTATTTAATTATTATTAAGTATTGCCCTAACCAAACGTATCTATCCTGAGCGTTTCTCAGCCCTTAATTATGTTGACTGATTAAGAATCTGCCTATAATAAAGCTATTTAACATTAACTCTTTATCTGAACACAAACTTTGCAGCATTCTAAGACTTAATGCTACATTTGGTTGGCTTTCAGAACACAAGATATGTCCTTTTGTTTTTCAACTAAAACCCAGATGACAGACGTGAATTCATCTGTCACAGCTATTCATGGACACCTCACTACTTTACATCTTTTTATTTCTTCACTTGTGCGGTAAGAATATCGATGCCCTCTCTCACCACCTCAGAGACCAGGCTGTCAGGGGCACTGCCGGCGGTCACCCGGAGACTCTGGCAGACTGCTGGTTGCCAACACCCTTCCCTCTCTTTTTTTTTTTTTGCGGTACGCGGGCCTCTCACTGTTGTGGCCTCTCCCGTTGCAGAGCACAGGCTCCGGACCCGCAGGCTCAGCGGCCATGGCTCACGGGCCTAGTAGCTCCGCGGCATGTGGGATCTTCCCGGACCGGGGCATGAACCTGTGTCCCCTGCATCAGCAGGCGGACTCTCAACCACTGTGCCACCAGGGAAGCCCTTCCCTCTCTTTTTTCCCTGCTAACTGGACCACATTTATGGGGGAAAGCAATGCACCCAGCTCAAAACACTAACCTTCTCCCTAGCAGTTAGGGACAGCCATCTGATATGGTTCTAGCCTGTGAGCTATGAGCAGGACTTGCCGGGAGGGGATTCCAGGAAGGTTCTTTAAAGGGGCAGAGACTCCACGGAAAAGCCCTTTCAGTCTTCTGTCCTTGCCCCTCCTCAAGCTTCCTCCATGGAACAAGGATGCAGCTGGATGAAGGCACAGCAGCCATGAGGATGAAAGCCACATGGCGACGGGAGAAGACAGGAGGAGTTCGGGTGTCCAGGGACATCACTGAGCCATGATAACAGCCCCAGCCTGTCCATCTCAGGACATCTTGTTATGGAGGAGAATAAATCCCTAACTTGTTTAAGTAACTGTGCGTCAACACGTCTCATGGCCAAATGCTGTCTGCCTGAGAGACAGCTCTCTGAAGTCTCCATCCATAGAGAAGTTACCTGCAGGCTGAATACACACTCAGGCGATGCTCTCCAAAAGGAGGCCTTGCTAGGACATTAATGATCAATAAAGTTGTCTGATGGAACTGCCTTCATTCCTCCATTAATGGTAAAACACAAAAGTAGCTTTTCACGTGATTTTTTCCTGCCAGTTATGAACAGATGAGGAAACAGCTTATAAGAAGCATACACAAACCTGGAATCATCAAAGTCAAACACTCCTTAACCAAGTCTTTAATTTAACCTTGGACTTAGGTTCTATAAGCAGAAAGCACTGACTTTTCACTCAACTCCAACACATGTCACCCAACTCCAAACATATGCTTGTTGAAGAAACTTCTACGAAGAAAAGCATGAGAATAAGCTATGTGGTCAGCATGCTTTCACTAAACAAACACTTTTTAAATCAGTTTCTAGACACACTGAAATGAACAACACCAACACGGTATCTGCTTTCAGAAAGCTCTGGGGATATATCAGACTAAGGGGAAAATGCTCAGCCTCTAATATTTGAAAGACTACATAAAAATAGATTTTAATGACACACTGATTCTAAAATGCAAAATGGCGTGTACACTTATGATTGCAGATTCGTAAAGATGTGGGTATGTGAACCAGGGCTACAACGCAAAACAGAGATAAAAATGAAGGGCACCGTATTAAAATGGTAGAATTATAAGTCATCTTAAAACTGTTCCCAAACTGCTTATCTATCTTAGCCAGTTCAAACAGACTGACCTTCTTCCCTGCACAGGAAGCTTTCCTTACCTCTCCATTTCTGCACCAGCCTCACCATCCTTCTCTCCTTTAGGCTTGCAATCTCATCATCTTAGATATCTGCCCTCCCATAAACAGGAATCTCAAAGTCCTTTGAATCTTTAAGTAAGTTCCCCTCCTCCTCTTCCTCTTGTCACGGTCCTATTCCAGGCGTTCTCACCCGTGGGTCAGCTGCATTAGCTAAACGGTCCGTCTGCTTGATGTCAAGCTTTCTATCTCCCACCCAGCCCACTTCGAGCACCCCTGTCAAAACACCTTCCTCCAAGACCACTCTCAGCTCCTCGACCCCTGCTCAACCCTCCAGGACCCCCCCCACCGAGGAGGAAGCCTCCACTCCAGCCTCCCGCTCGCTCTGCACCTTGGCACTGGCCCCTCACTCACCCCCCATATAAGCCTGGACTGAAGCCACCACTGTGTTGCCACACTGCTCTCCCCAGCCTGTGGTCACTTTCCAGGCTTTCGCTCATGCTGTTTCCTTCTGAAAACCATCTCTCTTCTTGTCCACCTAATTAGATCTTACATACGCTATTTCTTCCCTCAAGTCATTCCCAATCCCCCAGATTCACATTAATATTTCTCCTCGCTGAAACCCTAAATTACTTCTGCTCTCTAATAGTACCCATTTGGGGCTTCCCTGGTGGCGCAGTGGTTGAGAGTCCGCCTGCCGATGCAGGGGACGCGGGTTCGTGCCCCGGTCCGGGAAGATCCCACGTGCCGCGGAGCGGCTGGGCCCGTGAGCCATGGCCGCTGGGCCTGCGCGTCCGGAGCCTGTGCCTCGCAACAGGAGAGGCCACAGCAGTGAGAGGCCCGCGTACTGCAAAAAAAAAAAAAAAAAAAATAGTACCCATTTACCTACTATTTTATACTGTTATTTTAAAGAGTCACATTTCCACAAAGAATGTTGTGAACGAAGAGAACGGTGTGTCCAGTGTGTTCAGGGCCTCACCCTTCTTTTTAAAATGGTCACACGTCTGAGCCTAAGACAAAATTGTGGCTTTGTGTATAAAAAAAGATATGCTACCTTTTTTTTCTCTCCAACTAGATCATGAGCCTCTTGGAGATAGGGATTGAGTCTTGGATTCTCCAACCGAACCTAGCTTGGCAGTAAATATTAATGAGTGCTAGGGACAGAATGCTTGTGTCCCCTGCAAAATTCATATGTGAAGCCTAATGCCCAGTGTGATGGTATCTGGAGGCGGGACCTTTGAAAGGTCATTAGGTCTCGAGGGTGGTTCGTGCCCTTACAAAAGAGACCCCCCGCCAGAGAGCTCTCTCCACCGCGTGAGGCCAGAGCAAGAAGACTGCTGTCTATAAACCAGGAAGCGGGCCCTCACCAGAAACCCAAGTTGCCTACCAGCACCTTGATCTTGGACTCCCCAGCCTCCAGAACTAGGAGAAATAACTATTTGTTGTTTGAGCCTCCCATTCTATGGTGTATTTGTGATAGCAGTCCAAACTGACTTATTAATGAGCTACATTAATAAGTGTTAACATCTGTAACACTTAACAGGCACACATAACATTCTGAACAATCTGTTCTTTCGATATTCTTAGTGATTCACACTCTGGGACAAATAAGTCATCAATGGTACTGAAGAAAATACACGCCACCTGAGAAAGAGGTAAAATGTCCAAACAAATCCATAAAATTATAAAGTAATACCACCTAACAGAGTCCTTTCATCAGGTACCAGGTACCTGATTAGATAATTTATAGTATCTCATTTAATCCTCACAAGGTGCTGTAATTAACCCCACATTACAGAGGAAGAGATTAGAGTTCAGGTGTATGAAGAAATCTATACAAGGTCTCACTGCTTTTAAGTACGAGAGCCAAAATTACAACCTAGGGCTTGATTCTGAAGCTCACGTTCTTAACCATTTTCTGGCTGCCCTAAAATTCAATACAGGTTAGTGTTTTATCTTGTCTAAGGCCCTTCAAAGCACATCAGCATGGCCAAGGCCAGACCATCTTTCCAGCCGTACTGCCTTCCGCATCCCTCTTGGATACATACCATTTTCTGGCCAAACCAGACCACGTGCAACACCCCAAACGCAACGCAGCTCTTTCCTGCCTCCCAGCCTTTGCTCCCCTTCTTCTCCCTCTCATACACAGCCTCCCCTGTCACCCGCTGAAATCCTGTTCACTCCCAAACGCCCAGGCCTCGTAGATTCCTCTCGGCTACAGGATGAAAGATTTGCTCCTACCCACTTCTTCGGCTGTTCACACTCTGCTTCTGGCCTACCTTGCTTCATACTTAGCTATTTACACCCACAGGGGTCTCCTACACGGAACAAGGAACACCTTGATGGCGGGGAAAGAATCCAAAGATCCGCAAGCAATTCATCTTTACAGATACCAGGCCCTCCTCACACAATGCTCTGCGCACAGGAGGCGTCTGAAGATGATCACTGAATCTGTAGAATTCACTTTCACTCGATACCAAAAGGCAAAGTAGGAAATGAGAGACTTTCTCATTCTCAACAAAACCACGCAACACATACATCCAAATGCTGGCCATCCTTGACGGCACAGGCGTCTTAGTCATCTGGGGGGTATTCGGGGGCAGCCAGCACTCACCTGGCCTTCCTCCTCCAGAGGCGGACGTGGCCTAGCTGGTGCCAAGTGAGGCTCTACAATCAGGAGGACTAATCTTTGTCAACATGCTCTTGAGCAGAAAACCAGAGACTGTTAGTACGTTTTTACAAAATGACGTTGTAAACTCAAGTTTTAGGAGGAAGCAGCGAACCAAGAATTCAGCTCTTTTCCAATTCTGGCAAGATCCTACCCAGAGCACCCCTTGTCTCTGGATAATGAAAACGTCACACAAAGCTAGCTGCCAAATGTCTCTCTGAGTTGCCACCTCACCTCTCTTTAGTTTTATACACTTTGCTAAAGTGACAGATTTGGAACAAGACTGTTTTGATGAACTCTTCCCACCAATGTTAATCTCGCCTGAATGCTACACAGTCCTTCAAAGTAATCACCTTAGAAATCAACACCTTCTACTGTCAAATGTTCAGAACAGCTTTGGGATGCTATCAGAACTGATTTCAAAGTTATTTAGAAGCCAAACCAAAAAAATTCGTCTCGTCATCTCATCAGGCACACCTTTTAAGTGTTACTTTAGAGCTGTCTTGGGTGTGCACATGCTGGAATGTCTTAGGGGAGTCAAAGGCTGGACAAACCCTAGTCTAAGTGTACCGTATGGTAAAATGGTTTAAAATACCGTTTTATATCAAAATTAGCAAGGATCTATTATGGAATAGAATACCATATACATAAAAATGTTTAAGAAAAAACCAGGAATTTAAAAATAATGTTTCAGAGTTGCCACAGGCTACTTTGTACTAGGCTAGGAATAATGTTTTCATTAAAGAGACTTCAATTAAAGTGTTTAAGAAATGAAACCATGGTGACTTCCGCTAGCTAAGCTGGAGCTGCTTCCCACATCCACAGCACTATTGACAAGGTCTGCTGGGTTATTTAGGGAGTGGGTCAGAGTAGCTAAGAATGTGAGCTCTGGAACCAGATGGCCTGTGTTCAAATGCTGCTTTCGACACTTACTGTGTCACCCTGGGAAAATTATTCAAGCTTTTTAGAACTGAAGAGTCCTCACCTGCAAAAAGCAGAATAACAGCATTTTTCATAGGGTTGCTATGAAGATTACATGAGAGAACACCTTTAAAATATCTGGAACAGCACCTGCCCTCAGTGAGAGTTGTTTTGTTTTTTTTGCAGTACGCAGGCCTCTCACTGCTGCGGCCTCTCCCGTTGCAGAGCACTGGCTCCGGATGCGCAGGCTCTGGATGCGCAGGCTCTGGATGCACAGGCTCCGGAAGCACCGGCTCCAGACGCACAGGCCCAGCAGCCATGGCCCAGGGCCCAGCCGCTCCGCGGCACGTGGGATCCTCCCAGACCGGGGCACGAACCCGTGTCCCCTGCATCGGCAGGCGGACTCCCAACCACTGCGCCACCAGAGAAGCCCCCTCAGTGAGAGTTTAATGACCGTTAACAATTACTGTTCCTTAACACTGCTGCTGGCTCTTCAGATATGTGCTATTTAGGGAAATGGTATGTGTGTGTGCTTGTAAAATATATATAAAAGCCATTTTAAGTAACCTTACTTTTTTTCCGGACTATAATAGTGTCTCAGCCTGATCAATTGAAGACCACCAGGGTCACGGTAGTCCAACAGCCTCAGGTTTACTGACCCACTGCCATCAGCAAGAGGAACCATGGGACATCTCCCCAGACAAAGAAAAAGATAAAGTACTACTGGATTCTGGGGAAAGGTGGGGTGTGGATGAAATTTAAATGAAGCAGCATTGTGACTGGCTCAAAGTGGGGCTTGTAAAGGGGTCAATTTCAGATGGATATAGGGTCCCATTGCCTTGGAAACTACAAAGTTAAGATAAATGTGGGATGCTGAGTCCAGAAACCCCTTATCTGCAGCTCTGCATCCGGATTAAAATGAGACTGCTTCTCTGTGTCAAAGTGACTGAAATCCTCCAGGCAAGGAGAGGATGTGTCATTCCTACTGATATAATTTCACACAGCAAAGTTTCTGATAGAATTTAGAGAGCAATGCTTCTCAGTGAATAAGAAAGCAGTAGTCACTAAGCGAGGAGAATCATTATGACATTTTACAGCCACTGAATATGTTTGGATGAAATATTGTTTCCTGTTAACTTGGTAGCTGGTTTTAGTGTCTGTTATCCCAGCCTGATGAACAGACAGGAAGATTTTACTTTCTCAGTCCGAGCCAATTTTTACTTTCTCTAAAGTAACATATGCTCTTCCAAGAAAATAGGAAAATACACAAAGCACAACATTCAAAGTTAACTACTATTAACATTTGGTATATCTTTATAACCTTTTTTCTATGTAAACACAATTTTTTTTGTTTTATAAGATGGGATTTATGTTAATAAATACTGGCTTAGAGCCTTTTTAATTTATAAATGTATAGTTACTATCTTCCAATATTATTAAATATTCTGATGCAACATCATTGCTACATGGCAATCCATTGTATAGATGAGCTGAAACCTTTTAAACCAAACCCTTATTGCTAGACATTTTAATTATTTCGAGCTTTTCTCTATTTTAAATAAAATTACAAGAAACGTTCTTGGAAAAGTCTTTCCATGTAATCATGGTTATTTTCTTAAGATAAATTCTTATGAATAATGAATGTATCAAAAAGTGCACACTTTGTACTGGGCTTCCCTGGTGGCACAGTGGTTGAGAGTCTGCCTGCCGATGCAGGGGACACGGGTTCGTGCCCCGGTCCAGGAAGGTCCCACACGCCACGGAGCGGCTGGGCCCATGAGCCATGGCCCCTGAGCCTGCGCGTCAGGAGCCTGTGCTCCACAACGGGAGAGGCCACAACAGTGAGAGGCCCGCGTACCGCAAAAAAAAAGAAAAAAAAAAGTGCACACTTTGTATCACAAAAGTGTATCACAAAATGCACACTTTGTGACCTTTGTTCAGATTATAAAAACTGCAACAGAAAGGCCATAATTTCTACTCCTACCAGCAGGACATGAAGTTGTCTATCTTCCTACACTCTTGATAACACTAGGTGTTAAATTTTTAATCTTCACCAATATTATGAACAAAGAAAAGTATATCATTTTAGCTTTTATGTCTACTGAGGATAACAACAAGGTCCTGAGCTATCTTTTCAGGAGGCATATTTAATGGTATTAAACAGGAAGTAGCCGGAGCTGTAACACAAGCAGGGGAAACATTTTCAGTTAGGGCTCAGAGGAGTAAGAGGCACTTTCCACTAAAGGGGCTTTTAAACCTGTTTTCCACTTTTCTAGTGTGCAGAGGGCAGCCGATTTCACAGAGAGTCTAAGGCACGTTTCCCAGCCTCTTTCCATTCGTGGCACACATAGCAAGTGACAATATCTGATCAGGACACTGGGGTGACCAGCCATCCCAGGCCCTACCCAGCTACCTCGTGGGCTTAAGAGACCGGTCATCTCTGAACACCCATGCATTGTATTTGAGTTACACCAGCTAGAAAGTTCTGCACCAGAGCAGCCTGAGGAATCCTGAGTGTATGCAAACACACACACACACACACACACACACACACACATACAGGATTCATGTTATATATACAGAAAATAATCTGGAAATATATATACACCAAGTATTCACAGTTTTTATCTGTCTGCAATAAGTGACTTCCATTTTCTTAATCTTGTTTATATCTTTTAATCTTCCTAAAATAACTACCATATATTCATTTTCTAGTTCCCAGAGCCTACAGAAATTACATGTTACAGAAGTGGCCAAAGCTTTGTCACCACAGGCCAGCTGGTGCCCTTTAGTTAACCTCAAGAAAGCCAAAGTTTTCTCTCTGTTGCCTGTATCTAGTTTCTACTTGTGTTCCTCATATTTTTACATCAGCTATTAATATAGTTATAAAGTATTTATGGATGTATGTTTAGCACCACTGCAGTATGTTCCATTCCCAGTCCTTACCTAAAGCATTTTCATTTAGAACGGCTACTCAATATCGTCTTCAGTTGCCTAGTTTTATGTTCCATATCTAAAGTGTCCTAATGACTTCTTATACATTTTTTTGCGGTACGCGGGCCTCTCACCGCTGTGGCCTCTCCTGTTGCGGAGCACAGGCTCCGGACGCGCAGGCTCAGCGGCCATGGCTCACGGGCCCAGCCGCTCCGCGGCACGTGGGATCTTCCTGGACCGGGGCACGAACCTGCGTCCCCTGCATCGGCAGGCGGACTCAACCACTGCGCCACCAGGGAAGCCCTTCTTATACATTTTGAACACAGTTTTCTGAAGGAAGCTGCTGCTGCCTCGGCTCACCCATTAACCCCACTCAAGTTGGGGCCTGAGCGTGTTCTAGCCTGCTCCCGACAGCTGTAACTTTTTCCAGCTCTTACTGGGAGCCTAGATGTCCTGCACGACATGCACCATCTCATTTAATTATCACAGCAACCCTATGAAGTAGGAGCTATTTTCTCCATTTCACAGTTAAAACTGAGGCTCAGAGTGTAAATGACTTGCCTCAGACCATGCACTTTGCAAGCAGTGAAGCCACAGTGCAAACCAGGTCTGTGAAATCCAGGCCTGCCGGACCCTTGAGCCTGTGTTCGTGGCCAGGGTCTGCCTTGGTGCTGGACTGGTCACTACAGGTTGACTTCTGTGCTGCTAATGCTCCTCGGCCTCGGCCTCTAGAACTGCATTTCTGTCAAGCGCTGGGGAATCACAAGACAGGGCGCACGTTGCTGCTACTCAGTGCTGGGCTGAAGTCAGCTTGTGAGGCCTAGGCCCGCTCGGGAGAGCTGGCTGTTGCATTTCAGCAATTAAACCCATCGTTATTAAAATTAAATTACACAAACCTACCATTTTTTTAAAAGCAAAAGTACTCAAAACTCATCGTTTCCTAATAATTTCATTCATTTTACTATTACCTATGTTCGAGGTTATTTACACCCATTCCACCAGCCTTCACTACCGTTTTTTTTTTGGCTGCACCAGGTCTTAGGTGCAGCACGCAGGATCTTTGTTGAGGCACGCAGGCTCACAGTTGCGTCATGCGGGCTCCTTAGTTGAGGCATGCAAAGTCTTAGTTGCAGCATGCGAACTCTTAGTTGCGGCATGCATGTGGGATCTAGTTCCCCGACCAGGGCTCTAACCCGGGCCCCCTGCATTGGGAGCGCGGAAACTTACCCACTGGACCGCCAGGGAAGTCTCCAGCCTTCTCTACTTGCGAACCATAAAGTTCTTTTCTGTTGAGGAGGCACTCAGCACGATTTTTGTCTTTGTTTTTTAAAAAAACAAGCAGTACCTACTGACCTCACCCCTCCCTCAACTCTTCATGTTTTAAGTCCAAGAAGCACCATCTCTGGCCTCCCTCCACCTCTCACTCATGCCTCTCCTCTCCTCCCCGGAGAGGAATAAGCTTCTAATCTGATCGCAGAGGAGGAGGAACTGGGCCTGTGAAGCACAGCCCTTCTGTTCCCCTTCCTCTTAAGGGCATGTGTTCTCTGCCTCCAAAGGGCAGCCAGCAAGTCGACTGCACCTACCAGGGAGACGGAAGGAGGGAGCAGCGGGGACAAGGAGAGGGATTCCGACCCAGCAGCGACAGGTGGGAAAGAATGTCTAGTTGTGCCACTCAGTTTTAGAGAGCGCACTGCCTGCATATATAAACCACACTGTCCGGGACCTCCAGTGATAAGAGTGATGCTGTGGTCTTCATTTGCCTTATTTCTCGCCCTAAGATGGGTCAGACTTCAGGGTGGAGAGAGGACCACTGCTACTCATGAGGCCTCCTCAAACCCCAAGATGAGACACTGCATCCCAGTGGGCCATGAGGAACCACCCCGTCTTCACAAAGAAATTAAATCTATTTGTGATCCTCAGTCTCATGATCATAAACAATAACAATAATAGTGTCGTGTCAGCTAACAATTGGGGATATGCAGATCCTGGGCCAAGTGCTTTATATAAACTGACTTGTGGTCCTAAATGTTGTTCAGAAAGCAGGTAACCCTTGACCCACACCTAACACGGCACCAGTGCTGCTCCAAACACAAGCACATAATGAATTCTTTCATTTCAGAGACATCATAAACTTCTTCATACCAAAATTCCCCTTCTCATACCAAATTTTACATTGCTGCCAACACTTAACTGTCTTTCCTCCTAAATGAAAATAATTTGTGTCTCAGATACGTTTAACTCCCACCTCTGTGCCCTCTGCTATTCCTCAGACACTAGCAGCAGTTATATTCTAAAGTCAACGTACTTTTATTTTTCATAAAACTGAAAGATCTTTTAGAACACTTTTCATAGGCAGCCTCACATTTTAGTGTGTTTTTTTTTAACTAGATTTATATTCATTTATTCTTTTCATAAAAATTTGCCAGGCTTCTGTTTTACACTTACGAAGTTCCATCTCCCTGTCCACCCACACAAGCCTTCCTCGGCAGTTCACACGCGCTCAGTGATTTCTTACACGCTGCAGTAGGCTGTCTTAGGTACGCTTGATTTCTTTTTTCTTGTTCCTCTACAATGTAATCCTACTTTACTTCAGGATTCACATTTTCAGAATCACTGTTCAAAACACTGCACATTCAACTAATTTAAATTCTTCCTACACAGAAGCATGCGATTTTAAGAATTTTAATACTTTTAATATTATCCTCATGTGCAAATGCACCTAAACTGATTCAGAGTTGAAAATCCACCCCCTTATGACATCTAAAGAAAAAATACTAAGCAACCCCCCAGTAATCCATTGCTAGTCATGATCTCTTAAGTTAATCCATTCATTATGCCCACTTTAGAATGGTAAAACTGAAAAGCACCACACCAATCTCAGGATGTGCCAGATAAAAAGTTCCCCTTCTCTTCTCCAAACTAAATAATCCTTAATCCCTTTAATTTTAAACCTTTCGTTCCTTATTAGAATTTCCTATCTATTTTTAGATTCTCCACATTGCTCTTTTATTTATTTATTTATTTTATATTCATTTTTGGCTGTGTTGGGTCTTCGTTTCTGTGCGAGGGCTTTCTCCAGTTGCGGTGAGCGGGGGCCACTCTTCATCGCGGTGCACGGGCCTCTCCCTGTCACGGCCTCTCCCGTTGCGGAGCACAGGCTCCAGACATGCAGGCTCAGTAATTGTGGCACACGGGCCTAGCCGCTCCACGGCATGTGGGATCTTCCCAGACTGGGGCACGAACCCATGTCCCCTGCATTGGCAGGCGGATTCTGAACCACTGCGCCACCAGGGAAGCCCCACATTGCTCTTTAAATGAGGGTCAGAAGTAAACAAATACAGAACTGAAAAATCTAATAAAGATTTGGGCTGGTGGTAAATGAGATTATGGCAGTGACAGGCTGCTCTGATTTTCTTTTCTTACTACTTGTTTCTCTGGCAATCTGTCACTGCCTTAATAAAAGATGATGGTACTTCTGACGGTATTGTTCCCCACACAAGGATTAGTGCCCGCAAAGGCTCACGAACAGCAGAGAGTTATCTCCACACTTGCAGAAAATCCCACAAGGCTGGGGCCGTGTGTCACTGCTATTCTCTGCCCACCTGGCTAGCAAGTTACCCAGCTTTACATATGGGGTGTGAAGTCAGACAGACCTGAATTCAAATCCCAGCTCTGTTACTTGGTAGCTTTGTAATCCGGGGCAAGTCGCTTTCCTCTCCTCAACCAAATAATGAGACTCACAGTACCTACTTCACGTGGTGGTTATAACAATCAGATGATGATTATGAAGAACCTAGCACTGTGCTTGACACATATTAGATACTCAACAAATGGGAGCTTAAAAACAAAGAAAGTTTTCCTTTCTTGAGCATTTGCTTGGCATCTCTTTAACCCTGGCAAATGCCCAGTCCAGGGAAGCAGCCATTTATCCAATGCCTGTGTGGGAAGCAGTGCTATCCTGCCTCACTATAACTACAAAACATGAAGTACTGTAGCAAAAACAGCTATTTGCCTCTTCCATACCCATTCTTTTTCCTTCCTCAGTAATAGAATCCTCCATTTTTAACAAAGCCTAAGGGTGCCTAGAATGAGACTACTTGCTTTTTCTCAATTGTTTCGACCAACGAAATAAAAACAAAAATGTCATGTAGCAGCTTCCAGAAATATCCTTAAAAGACAAGCAGTACAGGACCTTTGCCACCATGTTCCCCTGCCTCCATCCCACTTCCTGGGATTAGGATATGACGGAGGGCATCCTAGAGAACAACCTGAACCAGGAAGACTCCGGAGCACAGGATGACAGAGCAGCGAGCTAGGGGGAGCCTGGGTCCTTGAGGAAGGTGGGGCCCCATACCAGCCCTGGACTGGGTACTGCAGACTTCCCTTAAGCAAGGAGGAAGAAAAACCCTCTGTACTTTGACAAGGCATCATTATTTTGTGGGTTTTCTATAATTTTCAGCTGAATCTAATCCTAACTAATATAAGTACAGTACCTCCAAACTGTTCACGGGGTTAAACCTGTGGCTCTTAAGAAAGGACAATTTTGTCCCCCAGAGGACATCTGGCAACGTCCAGAGACATTTCTGGTTGACACAGCAGTGCGGGTGCTACTGGCATTCAGTGGGTAGAGGCGCTAGGGATGCTGCTTACATTCTGCAGTTAACAGAACAACTCCCACAACAGAGGGCTATCAAGCCCCACATGTCAGTTTTGCCAAGGCTGAGAAACCTCGGGTTCAACACATCTCTCAGGAAGGTCAGCGATAAAATGCCCTCTGTTCATTACAATAATCATGGCAGAAGAATGAGCCGTCCTGATTAGTCAGTATTCTCCTCAACAGAGTTACCATATATCTCAAACAGTAATCAACAGTTTTCAAAGAATCAGAATATAATGAATCACATGACACAACATCTAGCCAAGACTTCAGACTGGCAGCATGTGAAAGCACATTACGTTTAAAAGAGATTCTCAGTGTATGAATTGCATTTTATAATCACCTGGGGAACTGATGCCCAAGATCCACTCTAGACCAGTTACATAAAAGTTCCTGGGGGTGAAGCCTAGGCATCTGTATCTTCCATGGAGGACCAAGTAATCTTCATCAGGGTACTTTTCACAAATGCGCTGAAGAATTACAGAATGCAGGCAGCCCTGGATGTGCCAGATTCCTGGACCACGGTCTACCTACTTCTTTACAAGAGGTTCCTTGGGGCAAAACCTTTCACTGCTCCTTTGCTTAACATTCACTTTGACTCCTGCTTTATCTTCAAAATAAAGGAACACACAGTCCTTTCTCTAGTATGGCTGTGACGTGGAGTTTCACAAATGGATGCACCTAGACTCTGAACACTGCTCTGCCTTCCTTGACGGTGGCCATCACCCACCCCCCACCAGCCACACCAGGTGGGAATCTATTCATCTTCCCTTTAACATCATGCATCAACATGACACTCAGATTTCTGGCTCCTCTTTTGTTAGCAGAGTTGATCACTGCTCCTACTAGAAGACCCAGAAAATTCAAAATATTAAACCAGTCTAGCTCCCGTATCCTCATTTTGACATCTAGAAATGCTAGATGCTAGAAAAGGAAGTACCTCAAAGGGACAGCAGGATATCAAACTGTAATGTTTTAAAGCCTGGTTGATTCTAACATACAGACAGGGTTAAAAACCACTAACTTACGCCATCTAGAGTTGAGTGTCCTGTGAGGAGCTTCAGCGCACGTCCCGAGCTGAGGTGTCGGCTCAGCCGTTTCCCGAGGAACTCTGGTCTGAAGGGCCGGGGGCAAGGCCTCTGCACGGGGCCCGCTATGAGCAAGTGAAATAGACTAAGCACAAAGGGAAAAAAGGTGGAAGGGCTAGGCCTGAAGTGAGACTGCCAGGTTTATGTCCTTTCCAGATGAAATGTGGATCCTCTAGAAACAGGAGGTGTGAAGAGAGAGGACCTTCAAGATGGCGGAGGAGTAAGACGTGGAGATCACCTTCCTCCCCACAAATACATCAGAAATACATCTGCATGTGGAACAACTCCGACAGGACACCTACTGGATGCTGGCAGAAGACCTCAGACTTCCCAAAAGCCATGTGGCTGACAGGGTCTTGGTGCTCCGGCTGGATATCAGGCCTGAGCCTCTGAGATGGGAGAGCCAAGTTCAGGACTTTGGACCAGCAGAGACCTCCCGGTCAAATGTAATATAAATCGGTGAGAGCTCTCCCAGAGATCTCCGTCTTAACACTAAGACCCAGCTCCACTCAACGATCAGCAAGTTCCAGTACTGGACACCCCACGCCAAACAACTAGAAAGACAGGAACCCAACCCCACCCATGAGCAGAGAGGCTGCCTAAAATCATAATAAGTTCACAGACACCCCAAAACACACCACCAGATGTGGTCCGGCCCACCAGAAAGACAAGATCCAGCCTCATCACCAGAACACAGGCACCAGTCCCCTACACCAGGAAGCCTACACAACCCACTGAACCAACCTTACCCACTGGGGGCAGACACCAAAAACAACGGGAACTACAAACCTGCAACCTGCAAACGGAGACCCCAAACACAGTAAGTTAAGCAAAATGAGAAGACAGAGAAATACACACCAGATGAAGGAGCAAGGTAAAAACCTACCAGACCAAAGAAATGAACAGGAAATAGGCAGTCTACCTGAAAAAAAATTCAGAGTAATGATAGTAAAGATGATCCAATATCTTGGAAATAAAATGGAGAAAATACAAGAAACGTTTAACAAGGACCTAGAAGAACTAAAGAGCAAACAAACAATGATGAACAACACAATAAATGAAATTAAAACTTCTCTAAAAGGAATCAATGGCAGAGTAACTGAGGCAGAAGAACGGATAAGTGACCTGGAAGATAAAATAGTGGAAATAACTGCCACAGAGCAGAATAAAGAAAAAAGAATGAAAAGAATTGAGGACAGTCTCAGAGACCTCTGGAACAACATTAAATGCACCAACATTCAAATTACAAGGGTCCCAGAAGAAGAAGAGAAACAGAAAGGGACTGAGAAAATATTTGAAGAGATTATAATTGAAAACTTCTCTAATATGGGAAAGGAAATAGTCAACTCCAGGAAGCACAGAGAGTCCCATAAAGGATAAATCCAAGGAGAAACACGCCAAGACACATATTAATCAAGCTATCAAATATTAAATACAAAGAAAAAATACTGAAAGCAGCAAGGGAAAAGCAACAAATAACATACAAGGGAATCCCCATAAGGTTAACAGCTGATCTTTCAGCAGAAACTCTTTAAGCCAGAAGGGAGTGGCAGGACATATTTAAAGTGATGAAAGGGAAAAACCTACAACCAAGATTACTCTACCCAGCAAGGCTCTCATTCAGAATTGATGGAGAAATTAAAACCTTTACAGACAAGCAAAAGCTAAGAGAATTCAGCACCACCAAACCAGCTCTACGACAAATGCTTAAAGGAAGTTCTCTAAGTGGGAAACATGAGAAGAAAAGGACCTACAAAAACAAACCCAAAACAATTTAAAAATGGTAACAGGAACATACATATCGATAATTACCTTAAATGTAAATGGATTAAATGCTCCAACCAAAAAACATAGACTGGCTGAATGGATACAAAAACAAGACCCATATATATGCTGTCTACAAGAGACCCACTTCAGACCTAGGGACACATACAGACTGAAAGTGAGGGGATGGAAAAAGATATTCCATGAAAATGGAAATAAAAAGAAAGCTGGAGTAGCAATTCTCATATCAGACAAAATAGACTTTAAAATAAAGACTATTACCAGAGACAAAGAAGGACACTACATAATGATCAAGGGATCAATCCAAGAAGAAGATATAACAATTGTAAATATTTATGCACCCAACATAGGAGCACCTCAATACATAAGGCAAATGCTAGCAGCCATAAAAGGGGAAATCAACAGTAACACAATAATAGTAGGGGACTTTAACACCCCACTTTCACCAATGGACAGATCAACCAAAATGAAAATAAATAAGGAAACACAAGCTTTAAATGACACATTAAACAAGATGGACTTAATTGATATTTATAGGACATTCCATCCAAAAACAACAGAATACACTTTCTTCTCAAATGCTCATGGAACATTCTCCAGGATAGATCATATCCTGGGTCACAAATCAAGTCTTGGTAAATTTAAGAAAATTGAAATTGTATCAAGTATCTTTTCCGACCACAATGCTATGAGACTAGATATCAATTACAGGGAAAAAAATCCGTAAAAAATACAAATACATGGAGGTTAAACAACACACTACTCAATAACCAAGAGGTCACTGAAGAAATCAAAGAGGAAATCAAAAAATACCTAGAAACAAATGACAATGAAAACACAACGACCCAAAACCTGTGGGATGCAGCAAAAGCAGTTCAAAGAGGGAAGTTTACAGCAATACAATCCTACCTCAAGAAACAAGAAACATCTCAAATAAACAACCTAACCTTACACCTAAAGCAATTAAAGAAAGAACAAAAAACCCCAAAGTTAGCAGAAGGAAAGAAATCATAAACATCAGATCAGAAATAAATGAAAAAGAAATGAAGGAAACAATAGCAAAGATCAATAAAACTAAAAGTTCGTTCTTTGAGAAGATAAACAAAATTGATAAACCATTAGCCAGACTCATCCAGAAAATAAGAGAGCGGGCTTCCCTGGTGGCGCAGTGGTTGAGAGTCCGCCTGCCAATGCAGGGGACACAGGTTTGTGCCCTGGTCCGGGAGGATCCCACATGCCGCGGAGCGGCTGGGCCCATGAGCCATGGCTGCTGAGCCTGAGCGTCCGGAGCCTGTGCTCCGCAATGGGAGAGGCCACAGCAGTGAGAGGCCCGCGTACCACAAAAAAAAGAGAAAAAATAAGGGAGAAGACTCAAGTCAACAGAATTAGAAATGAAAAAGGTGAAGTAACAATTGACACTGCAGAAATACAAAGGATCATGAGAGATTAATACAAGCAACTATATGCCAATAAAATGGACAACCTGGAAGAAATGGACAAATTCTTAGAAAAGCAGAACCTTCTGAGACTGAACCAGGAAGAAATAGAAAATATAAATAGACCAATCACAAGCACTGAAATTGAAACTGTGACTAAAAATCTTCCAACAAACAAAAGTCCAGGACCAGATGGCTTCACAGGTGAATTCAATCAAACATTTACAGAAGAGCTAACACCTATCCTTCTCAAACTCTTCCAAAATATAGCAGAGGGAGGAACACTCCCAAACTCATTCTACAAGGCCACCATCACCCTGATACCAAAACCAGACAAAGATATCACAAAAAAAGAAAACTACAGGCCAATATCACTGATGAACATAGATGCAAAAATCCTCAACAAAATACTAGCAAACAGAATCCAACAGCACATTAAAAGGATCATACACCATGATCAAGTGGGGTTTATCCCAGGAATGCAAGGATTCTTCAATATACGCAAATCAATCAATGTGATACACCATACTAACAAACTGAAGGATAAAAACCATATGATCATCTCAACAGATGCAGAAAAAGCTTCTGACAAAATTCAACACCCATTTATGATAAAAACCCTGCAGAAAGTAGGCATAGAGGGAACTTTCCTCAACATAATAAAGGCCATATATATGACAAACCCACAGCCAACATTGTCCTCAATGGTGAAAAACTGAAACCATTTCCACTAAGATCAGGAACAAGACAAGGCTGCCCACTCTCACCACTATTATTCAACATAGTTTTCCAAGTTTTAGCCACAGCAATCAGAGAAGAAAAAGAAATGAAAGGAACCCAAATTGGAAAAGAAGAAGAAAAACTGTCACTGTTTGCAGATGACATGATACTATACAGAGAATCCAAAAGATGCTACCAGAAAACTATTAGAGCTCATCAATGAGTTTGGTAAACTAGCAGGATACAAAATTAATGCACAGAAATCTCTTGCATTCCTATACACTAATGATGAAAAATCTGAAAGAGAAATTAAGGACACTCCTATTTACCACTGCAAGAAAAAGAATAAAATACCTAGGAATAAACCTACCAGTGGAGACAGAAGACCTGTATGCAGAAAACTACAAGAAACTGATGAAAGAAATTAAAGATGATACAAACAGATGGAGAGATATACCATGTTCTTGGATTGGAAAAATCAACATTATGAAAACAACTATACTACCCAAAGCAACCTAAAGATTCAGTGTAATCCCTATCAAACTACCAATGGCATTTTTCACAAAACTAGAACAAAAAATTTCACAATTTGTATGGAAACACAAAAGACCCCGAATAGCTAAACCAATCCTGAGAGAGAAAAACGGAGTTGAGGGATCAGGCTTCCTGACTTCAGACTACACTACAAAGCAACAGTAATCAAGACAGTATGGTACTGGCATAAACAAAGAAATATAGATCAATGGAACAGGACAGAAAGCCCAGAGATAAACCCACGCACATGGTCACCTTATCTTTGATAAAGGAGGCAGGAATGTACAGTGGAGAAAAGACAGCCTCTTCAATAAGTGGTGCTGGGAAAACTGGACAGCTACATGTAAAAGAATGAAATTAGAACACTCCCTAACACCATACACCAAAATAAACTCAAAATGCATTAAAGACCTAAATGTAAGGCCAGACACTATAAAACCCTTACAGGAAAACATAGGCAGAACACTCTGTGACATAAATCACAGCAAGATCCTTTTTGACCCACCTCTTAGAGAAATGGAAATAAAAATAAAAATAAACAAATGGGACCTAATGAAACTTAAAATCTTTTGCACAGCAAAGGAAACCATAAACAAGACGAAAAGACAATCCTCAGAATGCGAGGAAATATTTGCAAACGAAGCAACTGACAAAGAATTAATCTCCAAAATATACAAGCAGCTCATGCAGCTCAATATCAAAAAAACAAACAACCCAATCCAAAAATGAGAAGACCTAAATCGACATTTCTCCAAAGAAGATATACAGATTGCCAACAAACCCATGAAGGGATGCTCAACATCATCAATCATTAGAGAAATGCAAGTCAAAACTACAATGAGGTATCAGCTCACGCTGGTCAGAATGGCCATCAACAAAAAATCTACAAACAGGGCTTCCCTGGGAGCGCAGTGGTTAAGAATCCGCCTGCCAACTGGGGACACAGGTTCGAGCCCTAGTCCGGGAAGATCCCACATGCCACGGCAGCAACAAAGCCCATATGCCACAACTACTGAGCCTACGCTCTAGAGCCCGTGAGCCACAACTCCTGAGCCCACATGCCACAACTACTGAAGCCCGCGCACCTAGGGCCCGTGCTCCAGAACAAAAGAAGCCACCGCAATGAGAAGCCCATGCACCGTAACGAAGAGTAGCCCCTGCTCACTGCAACCAGAGAAAAGCCCGCGTGCAGCAATGAAGACCCAACGCAGCCAGAAATAAATAAATTAATTAATTAATTAAATTTAATTTTTAAAAAAATATACAAATAATAAATGCTGGAGAGGGTGTGCAGAAAAGGGAACCCTCCTACACTGTTGGTAGGAATGTAAATTGATACAGTCACTATGGAGAACAGTATGGAGGTTCCTTAAAAAAACAAAAATAGAACTACCATATGACACAGCAATCCCACTACTGCACATATACCCTCAGAAAACCATAATTCAAAAAGACACATACACCCCAATGTTCATTGCTGCACTATTTACTATAGCCAGGTCATGGAAGCAACCTAAATGCCCATCGACAGACAAATGGATAAAGAAGACGTGGCACATATATACAATGGAATGTTACCCTGCCATAAAAAGAAACGAAATTGAGTTATTTGTAGTGAGGTGGATGGACCTAGAATCTGTCATACAGAGTGAAGTAAGTCAGAAAGAGCAAAACAAATACCATACGCTAACACATATATATGGAACCTAAAAAAAAAAAAAAGGTTCTGAAGAACCTAGGGGCAGGACAGGTATCAAGACGCAGATATAGAGAATGGACTTGAGGACATGGGGAGGGGGAAGGGTCAGCTGGGACGAAGTGAGAGAATGGCATGGACTTATATACACTACCAAATGTAAAATAGATAGCTAGTGGGAAGCAGCCGCATAGCACAGGGAGATCAGCTCGGTGCTTTGTGACCACCTAGAGGGGTGGGATAGGGAGGGTGGGAGGGAGACACAAGAGGGAGGGGAAATGGGGATATAAGTATACGTATAGCTGATTCACTTTGCTATACAGCACAAACTAACACAGCAATGTAAAACAATTATACTCCAATAAAGGTGTTAAAACAAACAAAAACCCCACTAACAGTATACCTGAAGGACATATTTCTAGCTTTATAGTCCTACTGTGAAAAGATCTCATGCTCGCTCAGAGAAAACAACTACTGCAGAATTACAAATAGCACCTTTAAGGGTTTGTTGTTGTTGTTTGTTTATTTTTAATGCACTCCAGCCTGGCAGAGCTGAATGACTATTTCCTTTAGAAAACATTCATCTAACTCCCAAATATGTATAAAATAAAAGTGAATGGTTTCACTTAGTCTAAATAAGATGCATTCCCTGGCTTATGCAGCCTACCCCAAAATTTTACTGAGAGCAATTTGAAGATAATGACCTAAAACCCTAATAAAGTCAGAGGGCAGAGGACTCTCACTGTACCAGAAAAAGAACAGAATAGTTGAAACTATGACTGAAGGAAGCAGCTCCATTCGTGCTATGTGGCTGATAGGCCTCATCAACGTGGGTTTTAGACAGAAGTCTGATAAAAAGCAATTCTGCCTGTCAGTACGAGTGAGCAGAACTGACCCTTAGAGGGCAATTTTTTTAAATCAGGTGAACAGTAAGTAGCCAAGTAACAAGATTATTTATGCAGCAGCACCTACTCTTTGAGCAAAAAGATCAATCTCTGCCATCACAGAGTTGTTCCTGGCAGCCTCTCTAGTGCAAGAAGCAGGGAGTAAAAATTAGTCCTCAGATCTGTGCCTCAGATACAATGAATAGGGACAACCACCCCAAGGACAAAAGATATACCAGTGCCACATGAAAGAGAACTACTTAAAATGTCACAATAAAGCAATGCCCAAGGAACTGCCTCGTGGTCACAGGTCCAGGAAAGATGCCCCAGGACAATGCGCTATTTACACAAGTATACAGAGAGCAACTCTGGATGTGTGTATCTATCATTGACAAAAATGCCTTTCACAGTATTTTCTCCTAAAGTTCTTTGCCAAGCTTGTTGAGGAAGACTATACATTCTTCAGGATTACGATCCCAGAGCTGATGTTGCCAGGCGCATTTGACTCTTTGAAGAAGTTCATGCCCCTCGTTACAAGAGAATTTTGCAGCCTGTCTAAAGGAAGTTATCAACATACTTCCCAAGATTTACATGAGGAACTGAAAGCTTATAAAGGGATGGAGGTCAGAAGAATAGGTCATCACATACACTTAATTAAATCTGAGAATGGATTCTTTGTGCTTCTAATAGACAAGGCACTTTAAGAGTTTGTCTAATCACCAAAGTACCTGCAAGTGTTCTCCCCATTGAAACCTAAAGTAAGGTGTTTCTAACAGTAGGGTGGAGGACACAAGAGAGAAGACAATATGTGGAAAAGGAATAATGCACTAAACGAACACCCCTTCCTGGTGTCTGTACTCCAAAACTCCCTGTTGGTGGCAGGTATTTAGAGTGAGGGGAGGTGGTGAGAGGAAGAGGTTAGGAACCTGCAACACTTTATTTTAGTCTCATTTATCAGCAGTCACTGATAGTACTGCTGAAGATGCTCAATGATCATTCAAAAGGCATTCTTCAAAGTGCAACAACCTAAATGTTCCACTAACTGATAAATGGATAAACAAAATGTGGTATATTCATATAGTGGAATGGTATTCAGCCAAAAAAATGGAGTACTGATATATACGGCAACATGGATGAACCTCGAAAACATTACGCTGAGTGAAAGAAGCCAGACACAAGAGGACACATATTGTATGATTCCATTTACATGAAATGTCCGGAATAGGCAAATCTACTGAGGCAGAAAGCACATGAGTGGTTCCCAAGGGCTGGGGGGAGGAGAAGAATGGGAAATGACTGCTAATGGGTATAAGGTTTCTTTTTAGGGTGATGAAACTAGTCTGGAATTAGTGGGTATGGTTGCACGGCCTTTGAATACACTAAAAACCACGGAACTGTCCACTTTAAAATTGTGAATTCTACGGTATGCGACTTATATCTCAATTTTTGAAAAAGCCATTCTTTAGTTCAGCTTTTCTACTGCCCCTTAAGTCTCCCAGCGCTCAACAGAGGGCCTGCTTCCTGGGACCCCCAGTGGGCTACCCTTCAGTGTGATCAAGAGGAAGTGATGTCAAAAAAGATTTAAGTGCTTATACTGTTTTTGTTCCATCACATATGAGGGGGAAAGGGAAAAATGATTATGCAGCACTTCTAGTGTAATCTTCTGCCACACAGTGAGGGCAATCCATAACGCTCCGACTGTGACAAAAGCAGGCTGTCCAATCATCCTGGGACAGTAGATACCATGCTTCTGTTTTTCTAAAAGGCAGTTCTTGCTGAGCTACTTCTTTACCTCCTCGATGACAAACTGCCAACACTAAGACAGTCATAGTATTTCAAATAGTCTGGAGACTTTTGCTAGTACATTTTAAAGAAGATAAACCATTAATTCTTACCAAGATCCACTCATAATAGAGGAACTGTGCTCAGATACAAAATGACAGATGGTGCTAGAGTACCAATAGCTGATCATTCAAAATAATTAGTTCTGATCAAAAAATGTCTTTTGGCGCCTTTTTGTTACACCATTAACTATGTCACCATGTGTGCAGTGCTGGAATCTTTTGTTTGGTTCAGAAAATAGAACACTCATGCTACAAGTCTGGAAGAAGAATGAATACTGATTCACTTAAGTATCTGCCACTACTGATTCTAGATTGTTATCTTAAACTTCCTTGGAGTTTTCAAATGGTCCATGTCTGACCTTATTGTGGAGAGACTGTATGGCAGAGGAAAATGCTCAGGAATTCAATACACCCACAATTTATCAACGTGAGGTATCACCTGCTCATAAACCGTCTTAGGAGGAAATTGTAACTCCACGGAGCGTGGTCATCACATTACCTCGGTCACACCACACACAGCACATCTGGGAACAATATTATAAAAGCACCAGGGAGAGGAATATTAGAGTATAAGTTTGAACAGCGTCTCTAGAACCAGAGCTTGGTGTGTGTGTGTTGTTGTGTTGAGAATTTTAAGGCGACGAGGAGGCAACAAGGGTGTCTGACATTGTGGGCTCTTTCACTTTCTGTGGAATGACACTTCAAAAGGAGTCAGAGGAAGCCACAGTAAGGATGATCTTTGAGCAGATGTGACCTGTAAGCCTCAGGTACCAAACCTGGAATACTGGCTCTTGGGTTCTCTGTCAGCTCAAGCGTCACAATTATGAAAAAGGAATTTCTAGATTCAGACATAAATAATCACAAATCTATAATAAATAAGTACCATAGAGCCTATTCAAGATTATGAATGGAAAGAGAAACATGATTAAAATCTTCAGAGACTATATCTCACAAGAATTAAATTACTTGTAAACAAAGTCATACAATCGAACCCATCATCATACATTTGTGGGACCTAGATTAAGATACAGCACAGTTTACGAGAACACAGAGGCATCCACAGTGTGTACTTCTTAGAGGGTGTATTATTCAGATTAGAAAATGTAGCAGCATAACTCACTTTAATGTTGACCCTGGTTCAGGGGCAAATGTGGCAAGTCCAAAGCCCTCAAACAGTGCAAAGACCCAATTTCAGCCAATATTTTACTTTTCCATCAGAGACTTACAAAAATTACCTATCAGAAGCAAAACTGACAGGCCAGAGTTTCCTTTCTTCCCATGAATGCTTATTTGGGGACACTAAAACAGAAGGGTAACTAGAGAAACAGAAGCCTAGAAAATCCACAAACTACACAATACTATATAATCATACTGTATATGTATAACCTGTATTTTAAAAATTAAAAATAAACACACACACTCGCCCCTAAAAATATCTCAAGTACCATAAAGGAGACTGAACTCCCCTATAAATTAGATTCCTGGGGTATATTTCAAATGTGTTTTCTGAAAACAATTAGTCAAGAACCCTTTATTCCCAAACCTGGGCCTCTGTATTTTCTAAGAAAAATGAAAATCAACACAAATGGTCTACACTGTAATTTTAAAAACACAGCATTGGGCTTCCCTGGTGGCGCAATGGTTAAGAATCCACCTGCCAACACAAGGGACATGGATTTGAGCCCTGGTCCGGGAAGATCCCACGTGCTGTGGAGCAACTAAGCCCGTGCGCCACAACTACTGAGCCTGCACTCTAGAGCCAGCGAGCCAGAACTACTGAGGCCTGTGTGCCACAACTACTGAAGCCCGCACACCTAGAGCCCGTGCTCCGCAACAAGAGAAGCCACCACTATAAGAAGCCCGCGCACCGCAACAAAGAGTAGCCCCTGCTCGCCTCAACTAGAGAAAGCCTGCGCGCAGCAACGAAGACCCAACGTGGCCAAAAATAAATAAATAAATAAAATTTAAAAAATTATCCTTTAAAAAAAACCCAAAAAAACAGTATTTCCTTCCACTGCTTTTCCAAGGTAAGCATCTGAGCAGCTACGCAGGTTCTAACAACTGAACAGCTTTCTATTATAACCTAATTATTTAAAAACATGATACTTTGAACGAATTCCACTGCCAAGGGAGAAGCTGTATAAATTTTGCTGTTACTGATTAGTAAGTTTTATGAACTTCCTTTATTTCTGCTTCCCTGACAACCACAATTCTTTTTCTTTTTACCTAACTAGGTAGAGGAGGATAATCAGTAGCACTGTCATGCTATAATTAAAGACCAAATACCTTAGTTGCTTCAGGAACTCAACATCAGAGTTGCTGTTAATAAGCTTGATGAACTCCTCATAGGAGGGAGCATAGGTGTAGGCTCTCTTGTGATGTTCATTCATCTGTTCTCTGTGCTCCAACTGGGCAAGCAACATCTGGTTAATGTAATCTGGATTACTAAGTAACTCCACTACTGGCTTTAAGACTGCGGGACAAAGAAGAGAGCACCACTTAAAAAGGGTATTCTCCTTTAAAGGAACTGCTTTCATGTTATATAATTGAAACTGCATCTGGGAAACATTTAAAAACTACCCACATGGGCCACAGACACACACACACACCCACACACACACCCACACACACAGCCACCCATCCCTCTGGGTTTGCTACTAGTTATGGCTACAACCAAGTGGTTGTTTTAACAAATGAGTTACATGTAAAAGAATAATGGAAGAAAGCCATTTGGAACCCAAGTTGTTAACAAAGCTATCAAAATTAAGTACATTCATTTTTTTCCTTTGATTTCTTTTATAAGGCTCAATATGTTTTGTCTGCCAAAAGATGAAAGTTAACATTCTCCCAACTGGTGAAACAGACCTCAGGGAGGAAGTTGTTTAAAAAAAGTCAATGACACTATGACAGATTCATCCTACTAACTTTAGGTTAAAAAGTTCCCCTTTTCTCTGTGGTTGGCTATATCAGCTAATGGGTACAGCTGGCTAATCCTGAGATAACAAATGAGATATTAAATCACTGCATATCAAACACAACATTATCTGTTTGAGATTCTGAGATAGGAAAAGTTTCTCTTAGATGATATTTTCTTCCATTTTTTCTTATCCTAGCTAAGCATTTCCTTGGATATACTTTTTTTCTAATAACCACATTATTTTGTGGTACAGTTCCTCTTTTATTTACTCTAAGTTACATATAGGCATTGTCAATGAATACTGAAGCAAAGGTATTTTAAGCAAATGCATACTAGAGTTTGAGTACAGATAGTCTTTCATAAAGCACATAACTGGTCTGGGTAACTCAAAATCTATCCCAAATGGATGCTACACTGTGGTGGGCATAAGGACTGGTTACCTATTATAAACAGCAGAGTGGACTATGTATTTGGTAATATGTTATATGAAACATCTGTTTATCACGTAGGGCCAAGCGATGCCTTCTTTGAGTGACATTTAAACCTGACCTTTTGAAAATACTTTAATTCCCATATGTCCCGCAGTATACAAGGTCGGCATAGGTGTCATATAAAGTGTTATCACATTCGTATGTAGCATGTTAGCTTGAACAAGTATCGCATTAGTAATATCAATTACTTATGAAAGTCTACCTTTTGCTGTGAGAATTTCTGCGAGCATTATGCGTAAGCTGAGAGACTGGACATCCTTTGAGGGGAGGAGACAAAACACCAGAACCCGAGAACACGTTTGTAGAAATCTTACTTCATCATCTGAGTTCCTCAAGAATGCATGCAACACAAAAGGCCTCGGCTGTTCTTCATTTCTGAAAAAAATAAATACATGAAGAGAGGGAAAGGGAAGGAAAGACGTTTCTGGAAACAGTTTGGTTATGTACCATTAGGTAAAAAAATATTTCAAATGTGGCTTCCCTGGTGGCGCAGTGATTGAGAGTCCGCCTGCCGATGCAGGGGACACGGGTTCCTGCCCCGGTCTGGGAAGATCCCACATGCCGTGGAGCGGCTGGGCCCGTGAGCCATGGCCGCTGAGCCTGCGCGTCCGGAGCCTGTGCTCCGCAACGGGAGAGGCCACAACAGTGAGAGGCCCGCATACCGCAAAAAAAAAAAAAAAAAAAAAAAAAAAAATTATTTCAAATGGGCAACGCAACAGTTTTAATAACTATGTCCACTCTTTGACTATATCAACAGTCAATAATTTTCTCAACCACAGACTAATCTGGAAAAATGCAAATGCATGGCCTTTCGGGATTTCCAACCTTAAGTAGCATCAGCCCTCATACACGACTCCCAAGTCACAGCAACAATCTAGAAAGGGGTGAGTAGCTCTTTAACTAGATTATTTTTAAGTCTCCTAGCTCTCTCCCTAAATGTGATCTATAGCTTCATTTCTCCAAAAAAAAAAAAAAAAATCTAACAAAGCATTAAACCAGCGTCACCAGCTCCTGGCAGCATCCTCCTGTCAGTGTGGATCTGCCACTTGTTTACTCCAACTACTAGTACTTACCTCTGGTTCTCATGCCGTGAGTGAGCAAAAGGACATTAGCCTTCAATACATTTCATATGTGCAGTGTTATTTAATCTTCCCACCCACATCTAGAAGTAGGTATCATCATCACCATTTTATAGATGAGAGTATTAAGGAATGATTACGTGAACAGTCCAAAGTCACAGAGGTGATAAATGGTAGAAATAACTCTCAAGTCCTGTTCTGTCTGACTCTCAAGTCCAGACTCTTTAACGCTACACCACAATCAGAGATTGTTAAAGTGAAAAGGAAATAAATTTCAGAGATACAGAAGAAATATATGTGAAAACAAGCACTATTTTGTGCCTTAAACAACATGCCTGTGCTTGACCAGTAAACAAAATGCACAGATTGTAAAAAGGAGGCTCTGAAATTAAAGATGCCATTGATGTAACAGCATAAAAAGAATCTTCTTTAGGTTTTCCTGACACATGCTGGGACAAGACAGATGGGGCAAAGGACGAGGAAGCAGAGGCAAACATTAAGTGTGATCCGGATGGGCTTAAAGCAGCCAACAGAACGTCAGCTGGGAAATAAATACAGGCCGACCGGAAAACTGCCTCACACAGTTGCCTAACAGTCAACCAGAGGATGTGTTGCTTTTATTAATGCAATTTATTATTCTCTTGCCTGATAGTGGCCAACTCAATTGGGTGCCTCCTGGCTGCCACAGTCATTTTGCAGCCCGTGGAAGCGTGTACACCAGCGGTGATTTCCAGGGCGAGGACACTGTTTACCTGGGGCAGGCAAGTGCCGAGATAACCATCGAACCTAGCTTTCTGCCAGTCTCACTGTGTGATTTGTAGAAGGTGATGCACAGTCAGATATTAGGCCCCCAGCATTCACCTCCAGGGCACGATCATCTATATGCAAAACACCAGTGACCTACTGGCACTTTTTCAAATATCCATAATGTCAGAGAACAATGGTAGATTTTTTTTTTCCTTTAATAAGAATCATCAACTAGAAGCTTCTAGGCATAGCCTAAGTGTACCCTTGGCACGAGAAAACTGGAATTCCACAGGAAAGGAGCTTCTAAAATGGAATCAATTCTCTGTTTCTATTATTCTGATGCTTACTCATCACAATATCTTTATAGTATCCACAAAAGCAGTAATTTCAGAAGCTGGTAAATAAATGTCTCAGTGAAAAATATATTCTCATGTTGAAATCAGATAATCATAAAAACACTAAATTTCTCTAACCACTTGCTTCTCTCCCAAACCTAAATTCATCAGTCTTCTAACTGGAATAAAACAATGATCTGAAATACTGTCCTGTAGGGACTTCCCTGGTGGTCCAGTGGTTAAGACTCCACACTTCCAGTGCAGGGGGGCGCAGGTTCCATCCCTGGTTGGGGGGCTAAGATCCCACATGCCGAGCAGCGTGGCCAAAAACTAATAATAATAATAAAATACTGTCCTCTACTGAACCATAATTTAAATACTTTAAAATGAGCTTCCACTGACTGAATTCAAACAAATCTTTGACAGTATCCACCAGGCATATACCACAGCAAATTAGATTCTGAACACTCGGAAGTAGAAGCTAAGCTTTTGAGACTCCATGGAGGTAACCCAAGAGTCCTATTTCTCTGCTTTCCTTATAAGTTCACATACCCCCTTATTGGAAGTTACTTTCTCTAAAAACAATGGTTTCCAAAGGGTGGTCTATAGGCTCCTGTGTGTCCCCAAGACACTTTCAGGGGATCTGTGAGGTCAAAACCATATTCATAGTAACACAAAACTTCCATATGTCTTTTTCATTCTCACAAGTTGTAGTGGAGTTTTCCAGAGGCTACCTGATGTGTGGTGACATCATCACTCTGATGGTAAGTGGAAAATGTACTGTGTATTCCTACACTTAAAAAATATCTTAGTTTAGGGCTTCCCTGGTGGCGCAGTGGTTGAGAGTCCGCCTGCCGACGCAGGGGACACGGGTTCATGCCCCGGTCCGGGAAGATCCCACATGCCGCGGAGCGGCTGGGCCCGTGATCCATGGCCGCTGAGCCTGTGCGTCTGGAGCCTGTGCTCTGCAGCGGGAGAGGCTACAACAGTGAGAGGCCCACGTACCGCAAAAAAAAAAAAAAAGTCTTTGTTTAATATCTAATATGGTAAATATTGACAGGATGAGTGGTGAGCTGGTAAATGTTCAACAACTGGCTCTCCAAGGGGGAAAAAAAGCTCCGATTTGTAGCATTTGCCGATTTCAAGGTGTAATACCCATGCCATGGCCAATTACAAACCGACAAGGTGGTCATCACTGACCTCAGAATTGAGAGATGTGCACTGTCCGCTCCCACACCCAGCAAAGTCGGCCCTGGGACAGCACAGCTCTAACCGCTTAAACAGAAGCTCTTTCAGGTCCTTGATAACTTTTAAGAGTGTAGAGGGATTCTGAGACCACGAAATCTGAAAACCGTAGCTCTACAGTAATTTTTTCAAACCATGGGTTGTGACCCACAAGGAACAAAATAAAATTTAGTCTCAAATGCCATTTTTTTTAATGGTAAAGAACAAAAAATATCAAAGTTTTCACAGGTACTGAGCATTATTTGATGAAACTGCATCACAATATAAAATGTATTCCTGGTTTTATTTTTAAAGTTTGCAAAAAAACACTGGGGGCAGCAAGCTGGAAAAGAATAGGCATATGGCGGCCCTGTGGATTCTGGCCCCATGAACCTGAGCTGGGTGGACACGGGGAGAGAGGACGACTCGTGGGAAGAGGCGGCACAGCCAAGGACAGAGGGCTGCTGCTGCACGACCGACCGCCCTTGGCAGCCAGGCCCCAGAGCAACCTCACAGGCAGGACAGGGAGTGCTTTCTGACAGAGCCACAAGGCAGGGCTTCTTAGAAGAATGTGAGTTGCCACTTGCCCCACGAGGATGCCTCTGCTAACTCATCCCCTTACGCATTTTGCAAATACTTTCTTTCGTCCCCGACAGCAGAGGCAGAGCAGTATCAATGCGAAGAGGCCACAGGAGCTGGAGGGAGCCCGCTGCTACTCCAACTGAGCCCAGATCCAAACAGGCAGGCTACTTATTGCAGTAAGACTGCTTTTTATGTCCCAGTTAGAGGTGCTATGAGTCACCATGCTGTCACTCACACAAGAGTAAGACAAACACTTAAGATCAGCAAACCTAAGAGAGTAAGAATTTGTTATGAGCACAGAAAGGCCTTGTTGAAGTCTTCTTCCATAGGCAGAGTCACCTCACAGGCACAAACCTTTCCCGTGTAACAGAACAAAAGGCTAACAAGCCTAAATATTAGCAATTTTCACGTTGGAAGAGCTTCTCTAATTACAGCCCACATGCTCCAACACTGAGTTCCTTTTAAAAATCAATTTTCAGGATATTGTAATGCAACAGAGCTCTTAACACAGGACTCACACACACACAAAAATAAACTTCATTTAAACTTTCCTGAAAACTGAAAACTCACTGACACTCTTCAGAGTGTAAAGCACTATATTTAAATGTTCTGTTTCTAGGTACCCTTATCTAAATAAATTCATGATAGTGCTGCTGGCTCCATAAAATTCATTTCACTGTTTCAGTTATTTACAAAATCAAACAAGTCTAAAAAGTGATTTTCTATTAAAAAATTTTTTAAGTCTACTCTATCAGAACATTATAATTATCCCCCCCAATATGTCTACATTTCCAGCCAAGTGCCAGCAAGAGGCTGAATATGCCAGAGTTTTGTCTTGACTTCAACCACTTTCTCAATAAGGAAAATATTTTACTGTGAATAAAGGTGAAGGGGAGGTTGTTCCCATTATAACAGTTACCTGGCGTTAGCTGCCTTCAGGTCACAGAAGTGAGTGAGTAAAGCTCTCACGACATCATTGCAGACAACTCTGACCACGTCCACGTGGCTCAGCCTGTGGCGCAGCTGTCTGGCAACTTCCCAGAAGTCCTCGGAAAGCAGGTGGTAGAGCTGCCCCTCGTCTCTGCTGAGGCTTCCATACCAGGACAGGATGTAGTCTCTGTAACTGTAGTCAAACACTACCAGGAAGATACAGAGCAACGCGTCAAACTTGGGTGAATGAAAGCAGCAGACACCGAGACGGCTTTTCTACTGGAAGCTGGCCATCTGCTATTTAGTAGTCACTGTTTAAAATACGTGGACCTTTTTTTTTTTTTTTTGATGTGGACCATTTTTTTTTTAAGTCTTTATTGAATTTGTTACAATATTGCTTCTGTTTTATGTTTTGGTTTTTTGGCCAAGAGGCATGTGGGATCTTAGCTCTCCGACCAGGGATCAAACCCACACCCCCTGCACTGGAAGGCAAAGTCTTAACCGCTGGACCGCCAGGGAAGTCCCTCACTGTTTAAAATTTAAAGAGAGTAGAAAGCAAAACAAGGGAAGAAATACTCTTTCTTGAAGCCTTTCAAAATGAGAGATTCTCATGTAACTAGAATTTTGGGGGTGTGGTGACCATAGGTACTGGATTTTCTCAGATAGCCCAATCTTTAAATATTCTATCTTGGTACCAAACTCTCTGATTTTTCTTTTTTTAATTTTAAGTTGCTCTAGACAGTACAAATAGGACCAATGGGTGGAAATCACAGGAAAGTTGTTTTTTTCTGTTCAACATAAGGAAGAACTGAATAAAAACATTAAAGCTATTCAAGAGGCTGCCATATTAGGTGACGAATGTTCCATCATAAGAAATTTTTAAACAAGCTGAGTATCTAATGGACAAGGATGACATGGAAAAGTGACTTCCTGAGATGGCAGGCTGGATTACATGAGCTCCAGGCTTTTATATCCTTTTACCCTCCTTCTGGGAACCCCAATGCCAAGCAACAAGAGCATGATGACACACACCTTGCCAATAAAACACTGCTCATTTGTTCATGCGCAATTCTTTCTCTCGTACTCTTGTATCAAACAAAGTTTTCATGCCAAAGAATTTTTAGCTAGTAGCAAATAAATCTGCAAACCAAAACGTTTGGAAAAATAGAAGCATTTTTCCTTTCATTAAAATTTAATTTCAAATTAAAGCAGGAAATTAAGAGCAATTATAAGAGACTTAATCTCTGAAAATAAGATCTTTTCGGCATGCTAAAAGATTTATGTGAAGGACATATTCACCTACATAATGTCTCACTACGTTTGTTAACCACACTGCATACTCTAATTATTACACACCTAAAATACTCCTCTGATAATAGGTTTTGGTGAAAAATGGATAAAAATAAATACTGACAAAAATCTGTACTCAGTAATAGAGATATGTGTTAGCCACAGGCATATCTTCCATCAATAGCTCATCAGCACCCCTCTTCAAACTAAGTATCATAAAAACATAACAAATACAAAAAGTAAAACAAAGCCATGATTCTACGTATGTATTACCTAACTACATACACTCACTTACACAAGTACACATATGAACAAAATGTTTTTAAATATACCTTTCAGGTCAATTCAAGGAGACAAATTCGTGATCATAAAATCATTTTACGGCCTTCATTAAGAAATAAGCATAGGGCTTCCCTGGTGGCGCAGTGGTTGAGAGTCCGCCTGCCGATGCAGGGGACACGGGTTCGTGCCCCGGTCCGGGAAGATCCCACATGCCGCGGAGCGGCTGGGCCCGTGAGCCATGGCTGCTGGGCCTGCGCGTCCGGAGTCTGTGCTCCGCAACGGGAGAGGCCACAACAATGAGAGGCCCACGTACCACCAAAAAAAAAAAAAAAAAAAAAAGAAATAAGCATAAATAATGTAACAAACCACAGTGAGAAGTGAAAGAACACTTATTCTCACTGCCAAGCAAAGAGATTTTCTTCTAAAGGCATAACAGCCAACAAAAATTCAGATGCTATTATCACTCAAATACATCTAATTTCTAGGACGGCTCTCAAAGAAATAAGCAGGTAAGAGGGAATCACTGAAGATTAGAGAGAATGGAATAACATGATTAGAACTTCAGCTTGGGCTTCCCCGGTGGCACAGTGGTTGAGAGTCCACCTGCCGATGCAGGGGACATGGGTTCATGCCCTGGTCTGGGAGGATCCCACAGGCCGTGGAGCGGCTGGGCCCGTGAGCCATGGCCGCTCAGCCTGCGCATCCGGAGCCTGTGCTCCACAACGGGAGAGAGGCCACGACAGTGAGAGGCCCATGTACCGAGAAAAAAAAAAAAAAAAAAAAAGAACTTCAGCTTTAGTTAGATTAATCTGAAAAGAGGATTTAGGGTAACATTAATCTGAAAAGAGGATTTAGGGTAACAAAGTAGAGAATTACTAGAGGTGAAGAGACCAGTTAAAAAGCTACCATTTAGTCTAGAAAATGTGATGCTAGGTAAGTCTCTATCTATAAATGTTCAGAACAAGGAATGACTCAACCTAAGTAAATACTATGAGAGAGAAGCTCCAAGAGAGCCATTTTCCATCTCTGCCTTCTCCCCAGGATAACTCAGGGTGCAATCTTCCATGCCCAGGAGGTAGAGCCCCGCAGGTTGTAAACGTCCATGACCTGAGTCTCTCGGCACAAAGAAACAGTCCTCATTCCACCAGGAACTGCCCCAACGATAATGATAAGAACAACAATTTCATTGATCATACAGATGGCCCTTTACGGTGTACAAAGTTTTCAAAAATGCAATTAATAATTACTCTCTGTGTGCAGAAGGAAAGTCATCTTCTGGGAAGATTTTGAGGTTATTAGGTTATGTCACTGGTTGATCTATTCATTCATTCAACAAAAACGGACAGATATTTCATACCACTAGGTAAAGAGTCATGAATGAGGGACTTCCCTGGTGGCGCAGTGGTTGAATCCACCTGCCAATGCAGGGGACACGGGTTTGAGCCCTGGTCCGGGAAGATCCCACATGCGCGGAGCAACTAAGCCCGTGCACCACAACTACTGAGCCTGCGCTCTACAGCCCGCGAGCCACAACTACTGAGCCCACGTGTGACAACTACTGAGCCCGTGTGCCTAGAGCCCGTGCTTCACAACAAGAGGAGCCACGGCAGTGAGAAGCCCGCACACCGTAACGAAGAGTAGCCCCCACTCGCCGCAACTACAGAAAGCCCACGTGCAGCTACGAAGACCCAATGCAGCAATAGATCTAGTGAGATTTAATAGTAAGTCAAAAAGATTTTTTAAAGTCTATCTTCCGTCAGTTTTCTAGGAAATGTAACTTCAGGAGAAAACCTTTTAAGGGTGTCTGGTATAGCTGCCAGTTCTCTCCTAACTTCATATTTAACACCATGTATTTTCATCTGAAAAACCTCAGACATTTTTTTCTGTACATATATGAAATTATCAGTTTTTAGAAATTTAATTTTTAAAATATCTTTTTTTTTTTTTTTTTGCGGTACACGGGCCTCTCACTGCTGTGGCCTCTCCTGTTGCGGAGCACAGGCTCCGGACGCGCAGGCTCAGCGGCCATGGCTCACAGGCCCAGCCGCTCCGCAGCATGTGGGATCTTCCCGGACTGGGGCACGAACCCGTGTCCCCTGCATCGGCAGGCGGACTCTCAACCACTGTGCCACCAGGGAAGCCCCTAAAATATCTTTTTAAACTTTAATTTGATCAAAATATATTATTCTCTTTTAAACTTTAATATCTGTAATTACACTTACTTGTCCCCACTTCTAGACATATAATACTGGGCCGCCACAATACCCTTTCCAATCATCCTTAATGCAAGTTTCACGTGAATGTCCTTCATTCTTTTATAAGGTTGACTGATATCCCTTAATTTGGTTAACTGGTTTGTCCATGAGCAAGCCTGAGTGTATTTATCCCCATCACACCTTCTCTAGGTTATATCTAAAAGAAACAAAGTTTCCTGATACCTATTTTAGGTAACACAGAGCAGATCCTTGCTTCCTATCCTGGAACTAGCTCCACTTAGCTGGCTAGTTTCATGAGACCTGCAAATTCCTACTTAATCAATGTTTAGATCCCATCCATTTAACTAAAACATGGATGTATTTATTAAGTCTTCAAGTAAAAATTCATGAAGAAAAAATTCAAATGTAACATGTAGACAAGGATTGATAAATTCGCTAGGAATTATTATTTTCCTTTTAGAACATAATGAATTGCTTCCCATGGTAATTATATATCCTAATTTAATCCTTACCTTCTTTCAGAGCTTTGTCCATGTTATGAGAAATGACTACCCTTCTAGACTGAACTGACTCGTGTGAGTTTCCATACACAGGACTCTGAAATGGAAGAAGAAGAAGAAAAGATGCATATTACTGAATGAATAAATCATACATAAAAATAAAACCAAAGGTATGAAAAACCATTTAAACAGGGATTAAAATATTGCTTAACAGATTATAAAGTTCTTCTGGAAAAGTGAATAAATGCTTAAAGTTAAGAAATTTTTGAAAAAGAAGAATTAAGGAAGGATTTTCCCTACCAGATATCAAAACAGTATGATATCAGTGTAGGAATAAACAAATCAACAGAATGGTAGAAAGTACAAAAACACCTATATAGAGATACATATATATATATATATATGAGAATTAAGAACATAATGAGAAAGAATTTGAAATCTGTGAGGAAAACAGACTATTCAGTAAGTGGTGTTGGGACAATCTGATATTCATGTGGTAAAAAAGATTAGAGTCTTATCCCACACTTCATATATAAATAACTCCAAAGTGATTAAAACGCTAAATATTTTTCTTAACTAAAAAAGCATTTAAAGGAAACAAGGGAGACGCTGTGTTTAATCCTGGGATGGAGAAGATTTCTCTAAAATAAGACACAAAATATAAGAGTTATAAGGAGAAAAAAAACCCAGACAAATATGATTATATAAAATATAAGATTGCTGTTTGACAAAAGATAACTATAAAATATAACTGACAGACAATATCTGCAACATGTATAACAAAGGACTATTATTTCCTATATACAGAGATTCTAAGACAAAAAAAGTAACTCAAAAGAAAACCAAGCAAAGAAATTGAAAGGGCAATCATGAAATATAAACACGAATCAATTCATGAAAAAAATATGCAAACTCCTTTTCAATTAGAGAAATGCAAATCAGAGCAATGAGATACCATCAGACTGCCAAAGCAGTGGCAAAGAGTCATCATATCTAATGTTGGCAAAGATATGTGGAAATGGTCATTTTCATACATTGTTGGGGGAAATGTCCATTTCTACAAGCTTTTAAGAAAACTGAGCCACGTGTCAAAATTTTAAATGCACTATCTTCACTCAGCAATTCCACTCCTAGGAATCTAGCCAGCATAAAATACCTCCACATTGCAAAAAAGTATATATACCAAGAATTTCACTGCTATATTGATTATAAGGGCAAAAAATTGGAAATAACCCAAGTGTATATCAATAGCCAAAGAGTTAAATTATGATATGCTCATATTTTACAATATAATGCAACCCTTAAAAGGAATGAATTAGGGATACATATGCCTTCATGGAAAGTTTTCCATGATGGAAAATGCTTGGAAGCACATATGCTAAACTATTAAAAGTGGTTTCCTTTAATAGGCAGAGGCATAGGATTTTAACTTCTTCCTCCACATATGTCTGTGTAACAGTAAATTTTAAATTTTTAATTATAAAAAGATACTAGCAGACAAAAACAAAAAACAAAAACAGAGAGAGGCAATGTACCAGATTTAAATCCCACTATCTGGCTAGTAAGGTGACATTAAAGAGGAAAACTTTTAATTGATCACATGCCAAAGTGATCAAAAGCATGTATAATGTAATTGAGCCACTTATTGGTTTCAGAGCACAAAAAAAAGCTACTAGTAGTGGAACGTAGAGTACTTCTTTAGGCATGGGAAATATTACAAGTGCTTTACTAGCACCACCACAGTCACTCAGGAGATCTAAATGGCTCATGTTAGCATCACCTTCATCCAGTAACTGAGCATGAGGAAATCCCTTTGTTCTCGGGCAGGCCACCCCAACACAGCTGCAATCAACCCCATGGCCCTGGACCACCCGACCACGAGCAGGGAATTTCTAGTCCTTGGCTTAGTTTCACACTACCCATGGGTCAAATGCCAAGAGTATCATCCATTTTTGTGATCACTGTTATTAAAAAACAAAAGCCATAGTCTTTTTCAGTAAATTTACTTATTTATTTATTTTTGGCTGCATTGGATCTTCGTTGCTACACGCGGGCTTTCTCTAGTTGCAGCGAGCGGGGGCTACTCTTCGTTGCGGTGCACGGGCTTCTCATTGCGGTGGCTTCTCTTGTTGCGGAGCACAGGCTCTAGGCACACGGGCTTCAGTAGTGGTGGCACATGGGCTCAGTAGTTGTGGCTCGCGGGCTCTAGAGCGCAGTAGTTGTAGTTGTAGCACACGGGCTTAGTTGCTCCACAGCATGTGGGATCTTCCCGGACCAGGGCTCCAACCTCTGTCCCCTGCACTGGCAGGCGGATTCTTAACCACTGTGCCACCAGGGAAGTCCCAAATGCCATAGTCTTGCCTTAGCTGAAACACTTTTAAAAGCCTCAAGAATCCCTTCATGCTACAAATTAACATACAACATTCAACACTTTCCCAAGGAATCATTTAAAAAAAAAACCTTAATCATACATAATCCTATAGACAAAAGCCACTCTATTCCTAAAAGAAATATACTCTCATGCGTTTAAAACCATTTTCTAGTCTCTGAGTAGCTTGCTATAAAATTAAGGGGTCAGTACATTTTACTGCAATTTAAAAAATTTTAGTTCGTGAAAGAAAAAAATTGAAGAGATGAGAATTTTTAAATTCTAGTGCTTTTTAGAACATCAGGCAGATATTTCAACAACTTATGAACTGGGGACAAAATTTTAATTGAGTTAATACTTTTAGAGCGCTATACTGATAAATAACTTTAATCACAACTTCTCAAGTCTTCAGCAGTCTGTTAAAGCTTCCCAAATATAGGTATGGCAGTTTTCATGCACAGTACTAACCCGATGATGAAACCACAGCCAAACAACACTTAATTGAGAAGTTCCTGAATTTGGGTTCTTAAAATGGAAACTGTCTTTAAGGGCTGGGAGAGAAGCAGGTGTGAATACGACAGCACATGAATATCTAAGCATATTGTGAGCTCCTGTGTCTATTGGTACAACTTCCTTCAAAACAGTTTCTCACTTTTTATCTTTTCTTTCTCTCCCTAGTTATGGCTTTACTAATTCTTGCCATCTGTCTGCATATTTCTTTTCTCTCTCTGCTTCATACTTAGATGTAATACCTACAATAAACATGTTTGTCACTACTCACTGTACCTGAAGAATTAGGCCTTTACTCTCTTTAATTTAAAAAGATTATACGAGAATAACGTTTTCTATGCTGGCTCTTTACCTAAAAGCGCTATTATTTTTTCCATCTCATTTTCCAAACTGACTTTGGACTTCCCTGCACCCCATCCCCCAGGGGGTCACTGGCCCTTAATAGAAAGAAAAAAAAAAAAGTTCTTCAGCCCTGTCCCATCCTCACAGCCTGATGGCGAGTCTGTAAGCAAGAACAGGAAGATAAAAGAAAGCATCACGGGCCCAAAGTAACTGGGTAACCGTGCACGGAAATTCCTTTCTTAAGGATTTAATATTTATGGAGCCAGAATCTCCTCATGACTAAACTACTACATGAGTGTAGATGAGTCACTACATACTCCTTTTCTCTCAGATCACAGAGATGGAATTCACGAATTAATCATTATCCCGAGGTGGAGAAAGAGAGAAAGGAGGGGAGGAAGGGAAAGACGGGGAGAAGGCTGGCCCTGAAACAGAGACACGTGTGCACTCCTGCGGCCCAGAGGGCAGTAGAGCAAGACCTGCCTTCATTCTCCTTCCATTTATAGGTTTGAAAAAAGGAACTCCACTCGGCAGAGACCTCCCCAAAAGACGTGTTACAGCAAATGCTAACCTCCCTCTCTGCGCTGCGGTCCCTCCCGTTCCTCAGGGAAAGCCTGCCTCTTCCTGACAATCACTTTCCTAACGATGCCGGTTTTAGGAAAGGTGAGAGGGAAAATGTGTGTCCCTCTCCCTCTGTCACAAAGGGTAAGTGACAGAAGTCTTCGCTACTCGATCCAGAACTGAGGACTTCGAGTGCAGTCTGAGCAGTCCGCCCTCATCTGATGTTTGGCCTCCATGTCCCAATATTAAGATAGACGGGAGTTTGGTGAACCAGAACACCTGCCATGTAAAAAATACACCTTATTTTTTACTAAATTAAAACAAATGAAACCCATCTTCATTTTAAGATTTAAACCTAGCTTAGAACCAACTTGTCAAGATCACTTTTAATCACTCAGTGAGTTCCCTGGGGAGAGAAAGTGAGCAGCCTCAACATATAATTGCTCATTTTGAAAATGTTTTCCGGGCTTCCCTGGTGGCGCAGTCATTAAGAATCCGCCTGCCAATGCAGGGGACATGGGTTCGAGCCCTGATCCGGGAAGATTCCACATGCGCGGAGCAGCTAAGCCCATGCACCACAACTACTGAGCCTGCGCTCTAGAGCCCGCGAGGCACAACTACTGAGCCTGTGAGCCACAACTACTGAATCCCATGTGCCTAGAGCCCATGCTCCACAACAAGAGAAGCCCACGCACCACTGCTCGCCACAACTAGAGAAAGCCCGTGTGCAACAATGAAGACCCAACACAGCCAAAAAATAAATAAATAAAAACCAAAGACCCAACGCAGCCATAAATAAATAAATACATAAATAAATAAATGTATTAAAAAGAAAACGTTTTCCAAAGACAGGGCAAAACCTGAAAACTCTTCTCTGACGTATGATTCTCAGCAACAAGGAATAGATGCCATATCAACAAACCCTTTCCTGAGTACATATCAGCTTTCTGTTTACTCCTGAATGTCAGCTGTTAGTCTACAGCCATAATACACTCAAATTGTCTTTGTGTCAGAGTAAAGACACCCTCTCCTGAGGGAACAACACTCGGGAGAGAATCCATGTGCAGAGACCTGGTTACTCTGACACCATTAGCAACTAGACAACCAGGAATGATCTGGAATCCAGCTGAGACGTACACCTCATTTTCCATTGTTTACAAGGATGACATTGCTTACTGTGCTCCTTCCTGTGGGAGCAGAGATGGGGCTAGAACAGCCAGTCCATGACTGGTAATTCCTTTCATGCTGATTACCTGAGCTACTCAGATAAACAAGTGTTTCTCTCCTTTGCTATACACTTCTACAATAAAAAAAAAAATTATTTTGGTTTATTTTAAAAAGAAAAGCAATTGAAGGAGCAATGGGTATAATTTCCTGTAAAGCTACTGAAAGAGTGACTTACGTTAGGAAAACAAACACAAGCCCCCAATCATCATTATCCACTGGCGTTGTCACGTGGCCGAGTCTTTCCAAGTATTTTCAGCATCTGACAGTCTACTGGGATCTCATGACTCATATTCTCATTCTTAAACTATGTTATTCTCAAAACCATGGCTCCTTTCAAACCAACCATATTCTGTCTCCTCCTCAAAAAATAATTTAATCAAAACCAGAGAAACAAAGGACCCACACATATCCCTTCTGAGGAAGATAGGAAGGGACTGAGAAACTGGAAAGGCCATCTGACTTGACTAAGACCCTGGCGAAAGGCTGTGACATGAATGACAAGTCATGTCAGAATGGAAGCTGAGTGGCCGCTGTGAGGAGGTATGAGGGCTCCCAAGTCCAATAGGACTTCTTACTAATGGTAGGTCCTCGTCCCAGCCACTCCCTCTCTAGCTGAAGTGGGCTTATAACACCTCAGAAAGTTAAAGAAAATAATATCAGGGGTCCAAAAAAGAAACAAGACAACAAGAGCCTGGCAAGGAAAATAAATGAGTTAAGGGGATTGCTAGGGGTCCCAATTCTTTTCAACAAAAAATGGAAATCAAGAATTTTATATCATATCTCCAAGTAATTCATTTTACTCCAAACACTGTGGGCTTACACTCTTTGGACCAAATCCTGAGCCACATTGGAACGCTGGGCGTCTAGTCTGTAATTGCTGGCTCACGGAAAACATTTAGCAGTATTCCTGGCACATATAGCAAAGTACAGCTATTATCACTAATAAAACTCAAAATGTTATGAACTTGCAACAAGTTGAGGCTAATCAGCTGGTTGGTTTAACAACTGATTTCTTGGTTTTCTGAAGGTAAAGGTATAGTGGAAACAAAAGCAAGAGAGAAGGGCTGAAAGTTACGTCACCAAAGTTAAGACACTACACAATAGGACATAGTGTTCCCAAAGCATTTTTGCTTTTGAGGCTGTACTTTCCAGAGAGCAAAGTGTCCATTCCCTGGAGATGTTCTACTGCGTATGTGCCTTTACACTTTCTATCACTGGTGAAGTTTTTAAGTATTCAAACAAAACCTGGTTTGATCAGAATCAGTTTCCTGGATTGTGCTTTATAATGTTTAACCATGGATTGGTTCAAGATGGCAGAGTATGATGTGCACTCACTCCCTCTTGCGAGAGCACCAGAATCACAACTAGCTGCTGGACAGTCATCGACAGGAAGACACTGGAACTCAACAAAAAAGATACCCTACATCCAAAGACAAAGGAGAAGACCTAAAGAGACGGCAGGAGGGGTGCAATCACAATCAAATCAAATCCCATAATTGCTGGGTGGGTGACTCACAAACTGGAGAACACTTATACCACAGAAGTCCACCGACTGGAGTGAAGGTTCTAAGCCCCACGTCAGGTTTCCCAATCTGGGGGATCTGGCAATAGGAGGAGGAATTCCCAGAGAATCAGACATGGAAGGCTAGCGGGATTTGATTGCAGGACTTCAACAGGACTGGGGGAAACAGAGACTCCACTCCTGGAGGGCACACACAAAGTAGTGTGCGCATCAGGACCCAGGGGAAGGAGCAGTGACCCCACTAGAAACTGAGCCAGACCTACCTGCTAGTGTTGGAGGGTCTCCCGGAGAGGCAGGGGACAGCTGTGGCTTACCATGAGGACAAGGACACTGGTAGCAGAAGTTCTGGGAAGTACTCCTTGGCATGAGCCCTCCCAGAGTCTGCCATTAGCCCCACCAAAGAGCCCACAGGCTCCAGTGCTAGGTCGCCTCAGGCCAAACAACCAACAGGGAGGGAACCCAGCCCCACCCATCAGCAGACAAACAGATTAAAGTTTTACTGAGCTCTGCCCACCAGAGCAACACCCAGCTCTACCTACCACCAGTCCCTCCCATCAGGAAACTTACACAAGCCTCTTAGATAGCCTCACCCACCAGATGGCAGACAGCAGAAGCAAGAAGAACTACAATCCTGCAGCCTGTGGAACGAAAACCACATTCATAGAAAGATAGACAAAGTGAAAAGGCAGAGGACTATGTACCAGATGAAGGAACAAGATAAATCCCAGAAAATCAACTAAATGAAGTGGAGATAGGCAACCTTCCAGAAAAAGAATTCAGAATGATAGTGAAGATGATCCAGGACCTCAGAAAAAGAATGGAGGCAAAGATCGAGAAGATGCAAGAAATGTTTAACAAAGACCTAGAAGAATTAAAGAACACTTAGAAGAATTAAAGAACGAACAAACAGAGGTGAACAATGCAATAACTGAAATGAAAAATACACTAGAAGGAATCAATAGCAGAATAACTGAGGCAGAAGAACAGATAAGTGACCTGGAAGACAGAATGGTGGAAATCACTGCTGTGGAACAGAATAAAGAAAAAAGAATGAAAAGAAATGAAGACCTCCTAAGAGACCTCTGGGACAACATTAAACGCACCAACATTCTCACTAGAGGGGTCCCAGAGGGAGAAGAGACAGAGAAAGGACCTGAGAAAATATTTGAAGAGATTATAGTCAAAAACTTCCCTAACATGGGAAAGGAAATAGCCACCCAAGTCTGGTAAGCACAGAGAGTCCCAGGCAGGATAAACCCAAGGAGATACATGCCGAGACACATAGTAAGCAAACTGACAAAAATTAAGACAAAGAAATATTATTAAAAGCAACAAGGGAAAAATGACAAATAACATACAAGGGAACTCCCATAAGGTTAACAGCTAATTTCTCAGCAGAAACTCTACAAGCCAGAAGGGAGTGGCATGATATATTTAAAGAGATGAAAGGGAAGAACCTACAACCAGCAATACTCTACCCGGCAAGGATCTCATTCAGATTCGAAAGAGAAATCAAAAGCTTTACAGAGAAGCAAAAGCTAAGAGAATTCAGCACCACCAAACCAGCTCTACAACAAATGCTAAACGAACTTCTCTAAGCGGGAAACACAAGAGGAGAAAAGGACCTACAGAAACAAACCTGGGCTTCCCTGGTGGCGCAGTGGTTGAGAGTCCGCCTGCCGATGCAGGGGACACGGGTTCGTGCCCCGGTCCGGGAAGATCCCACGTGCCGCGGAGCGGCTGGGCCCGTGAGCCATGGCCGCCGAGCCTGCGCGTCCGGAGCCTGTGCTCCGTGGCCGGAGGGACCACAACAGTGAGAGGCCCGCGTACCGCAAAAAAAAAAAAAAAAAACCTGAAACAATTCAGAAAATGGTAGTAGGAACATACATATCGATAATTAATTACCTTAAATGTGAGTGGATTAAATGCTCCAACCAAAAGACACAGGCTCACTGAATGGATACAAAAACAAGACCAGTATATATGCTGTCTACAAGAGACCCACTTCAGACCTAGGGACACATACAGACTGCAAGTGAGGGGACGGAAAAAGATATTCCATACAAGTGGAAATCAAAAGAAAGCTGGAGTAGCAATACTCATATCAGATAAAATAGACTTTAAAATAAAGAATGTTACAAGAGACAAGGAAGGACACTACATAATGATCAAGGGATCAATCCAAGAAGAAGATATAACAATTATAAATATATACGCACGCAACACAGGAGCACCTCAATACATAAGGCAAATGCTAACAGCTATAAAAGAGGAAATCGACAGTAACACAAAATCAGTGGGGGACTTTAACACCCCACTATTATGCCAATGGACGGATCATCTAGACAGAAAATTAATAAGGAAACAGAAGCTTTAAATGACACAACAGACCAGACAGATTTAACTGATATTTATAGGACGTTCCTTCCGAAAACAGCAGATTACACTTTCTTCTCAAGTGCACATGGAACATTCTCCAGGATAGATCACATCTTGGGTCACAAATCAAGCCTTGGTAAATTTAAGAAAATTGAAATCATATAATGTTTAACCATGAGTTAAAAAGGTCTTGTTCTCCTTATCGATAAAAGAAACTTGTCAAACATATACTGAGAGGTTATCATTTAGGGAGACTGTATTGATAGAAAGTAGTGGTTTTGTGTGTTTTCACCCCTCTTAATCAAGAATAATTTCTGTTTTAGATATTAGAAGGAGAAGCTATTCTTTGAAATTCAAACCTACAAATGTTCTCATATGGTTTTTCTAGATTCCAAAGATGCTTCAATTTCTTTTAAAAATACTATTTCTAATTATATCAAGTGTAGAGACACATTCTATATTATAGATGCAATTCAGAATTAAATCAACTGATAACACCATTATCCAGAGATAATCACTATTGATATTTTGGTCTACTTCCTCCTAGTTAGCGACTCCAATCCTTACCATTACTTACTTTGGACAACGTACTTTTCTGTACCTCATGTTCTCATCTGTAAAGCAAAGATAACAGCAGTACCTACCTCTTAGGGTTGATACGAGCATTAAGTGAGTTAACACACATGCAGCACTTAAACAATGCCTGACATCACATTATTAATTATAAAAATTACTATTGGTGCTTCTTTATTTTCATACACTTTTGAAGAAATTAGGATCACAGTACTCACACAGTCCTGCACCTGGTTTTTCACACTCAATATTATATCATGAGCATCTTTTATGTAATAAAAGATTTGGAATATATTATTTTGAATGACTTATACTGTAATTAAACTATAACTACTGTGTATTTACTTTGGCCTCACCATTTTTTCCTATATTAAATGAAAAACATACTCATTTCCATGCTATTGATCTAAGTGTAGTACCACCAAAAATGTTCTAAAAAATACTAAAAGTGTCTATGAACCATACAGTGGATTTGGACTCTGACTTCAAAGGACTGTGCACCTCGAGAATGTTGATGTGCTTCAAGCAGAGTCTTCTATCAGCCAATGAGAAACTGAAGGGACAACAGGGCATGGGGGGTAGGGGACACTCTGAAGCACTAACTATGCAAAGGTGAACAGGAAAAGTCCCTTTCCAGACTCTTCAACCAACACTAACCTACGTGCCTTGAAAGCCCAAGGCTGCAGGGTATTTATTTCCAGGTGGGGAGATGAGTAATGGCCACACGGGCAGGTCAGGGCTTTCTCTACCCTCAGGGATACTTACACAGTAAAGTAAACCACCTTGGCCTCCGGAAGCATAAACCTCTATCATGATTTTACCTAAAATGAACTCGGCAAGAGATCAATGGTAGATGAGATTATCAGTAGTTTCTGTAGCTTATTATTCCAGTTATCTAAGTATTGTTGTGTTCAGGCTAAAGGCCAACCCCTGCCTGCATGCAGATGTAGGAATCAAGGTTCTGTTTCCATTTCTACAATGAAAGATAATCAGCATAGATCCTGAGACTAGATCCTATGACTGGGCATGAAATCAGCTAGATCTTTTCTCTGAACAAACCTGAAATTCAAATGTGCTGCAGGATGGAGCATAACCCCATTATTATTACTATGGCAAAAGCATATGACATCACATGATAGTGGCAAGAGCACTTAATTGAGACTCAGATAAAAGTAGGCGATAGTTGATTCTTTGCCATTTTCTTGTTGACTTATAATGAATGTCCATTTCTCTGAGATTCAGTTTAAATAATGTCTGCCCTATTTATACTAAAGGATTATTATGCACCTCAAGAAGGATAATGCATGTAAAAGGGTTTTTTTTACATGATAAAACAGTATTCAAATATAGATTGTTATTATGGTGCCAAGTCATCGTCCAAATTTTTTACAATGTTAATCAAAGAATGATTATAGTTACAGTACATGTGATTAGTATTATGACCTATCCTACTTTCAGATTTGACTAGTATCACAAGCAGATTCCTTTAATAATGTTTCTTGGTGATTAATCCGCTAAGAGAAAAATGATTATTAATGCAAACGCAAAATCTCTATTAACTGATCAATAGAGGTATTTCTTGAGATAGGCTAATATACTAAGGATTGTTTTTCCATTCAGTTGGAAGAATTAGACTCGTGGGAAGAAAATATGTGCTTCGTTTCTAATGTCAAGGACTCAAATCTGAAGATCCTTAGAAAACACTCTCCACTTGATTACAAGAGAAATTTAAGTATATTTCAAACCAGACCCAGATTTGGAAACTGAAATTATAACATGCACTTGAAAGTATACAGGCAGCAGCAGTTTGTCTAAACTGGCAGATATAGAACAGAGACTAAGGCTGGGGGAGAAGAATGAAGAGAAAGCACATTGGCTTAGGAAACATCACTGAAAACTGGTGTTAGCTTTTCGCATTCCTGCAAAGGTCTGTAGGAATAAAAATTCTGTAGCCATTTTATCACTGGCTTCCATTGTAATTTTGAGCTCATAAGGGAAATCAGAGGTTTCCACGATATGAATCACTTTTCCATCAACTCATTCAATCATCTCACACATACCGAGGACTCTGTGCATCTGCCACTTAGTTGGGTTCCAGAGACAAAGGTAAATACATGACAGTCTCTGTGCTCAAGGGGCTTAATCTATCCTGGATGGAACAGAAGCTCATAATGCAGTAACTAATGAGCTCTAACAATGGGGCAGGCTCTGCTTAGGAATTCTAACGTATCTCCTCTACATTCCACACGCCGGTCCAGGTCACAGGAGAACAGCTACTCAAATATACAACCAATCCATGAGATCATTTCATAACAATTCTGAAGTTCATACGCACTGAAGTAAGTTACAAAAATCATTCTCACTTCATAAGAGTTAGCACTGAAACCACTGAATATAAATGTAGAAGAGTGGTTGCCCCTGCTTCAAAGCTATCATGTAACCCAACAACTCAATGAGTCACACAGAACTGCTTTTTCTCACAGAGATCTTTAGTAATGAAAACAATCACCTTTTCTTTTCTTTTCTTTTTTTTTTTAACTCTGTTACTGTCCTGGATACCATAATACCATTCTTATCAAATTTGTTGACTGGCTTTTAAATGAAAACTGGTGATAAGATATTAAGGACCTGGTTGGAAAAATATCACATTGGTAATTTGATTCCAATTCCAGCGGGATTTCTATTTTCATAGTTCCCTTGAAGCGAAAAGCTGAGCTCTGGGCAGTGGTCCGGATAACATACATGTACAAGATATTGAGGTGCGTGAGATGGATTACTGCCATAAAACTGCTAGTTGCAAAAAACCGAAAATACAATTCAAACGGGCTGATGTTTACATCCCTCCTAACTGGAGAGTAAAAATTACGTGCCCCAGCCTAGGTCTAGATCATAAAAATTCTTTCTTCCGTTTCTATCTAAAATAAATGTGCTCAAATTCAAAGAATAAAACCTTCCCTTATGAGAAACATGGTATTAAAGACAAGCCTTAGTGCGGGAGCCACTCCACCTCTGAGCAGAGAGAATGCAGCGATGCTTACTCTCACGTGTGGGTCCGTCAGACGCGGACACTGCACGCAGCTCTGAGGCTCCTCGGCCCTTGCTGACATCCGGAGGCCCCCATCCGCTGCCTGAAAATACACTAACTCATTTTCAAGAATCACTTGGGGAATCTGTTCTAATGCAGATTTCTAGATCCTATTCCTCCCTCCCCCCACAAAGATTCTTAATTCAGAAAGTTTACAAGGTGTGTCTTTGACATACAGCATTTTTTAGCAAGAATTCCTAAGTTATTTATAAATCCTTAGACCACATCTTGAGAAACACCACTAAGTGGTCATGACGACAAAAGATTATGATCCCTGAAAAAAGCTGAGAAGTTTTCTTCCTTGGAAGATTTATTTTAATGCAAGAGTAGAACAATCATTTTACATGAACTGGGGCAGTCACACAAGATCCACCCAACCTCTTTCCAGCTGTCTTAAAAATTACCCTCAACACGTCATCTTCCTTCCTCACTGTGGGCAATTAATTTGCCTCCCAGTTACCAAGACAGTCGAGACGACCCAGTTTGAAACATCTCAGTTCCCGGCCGGCTGCCTACAAGCTTCTCTCTCTGCTCCCGCTTTGACCTCTTTCCCATCGGTCTCAAGCCTAAACCCTCCACCGGTGCTCTGGTCCTGTCGGCCTGGGCGCTGCTCTAGCAAGCATCCTCTGTCTCCGGGATTTCCCTCTCTACTCTTCAAGATTTCTCTTTAACCCGAAGATGTAATTAAATCTCTCCTCAACAACAAAAGTTCCCCAAGCACACGCACCACACACACCTGTGAATGCCGCCGTCTCTCCTTCTCGTCCAAGCTTCCAGAGAGCACCGTGCACCCCGTCTCAGCCTCCTCACCTGTCCCTCACTCCTCACCTAAGAGGATCAATACCACGTCTGCCTCATGTCCCCCCTGCCCTCCCCAGACACCACCCGCACAGGTGTCCAGGGTCAAATCCAGGGACACTTCCCTGCCCTCTTTCTGGACTCCCCCCACCTCACCCAACACCTCTGGCCACGGGGTCCCTGTTGCTCTCTTGGCTTCTCTGGGTTTCTCTCTCCTCTTCACCGTCCTCCTCACCCCTCTGCCTGCCCTTCAGCTGGCTGCTTTTCAGCCACTGCAGGCCACCCTCGGCGGTCTCCTCGACCTGTAGCTCTAACTGCATGTGCACACTGACCCCCACCAGCTCTGTTCCCCCGATCTCTCCCTCTAATGGCAGAGCTGCAAGCCTACCTGCAGGCTGAACATAACCACAGGCATCTCCAAATCCGCATGGTCAAAACTCACCTCCTCCCCTTCCACCGTCCCAAACCTGCCCACCTGGACCGTGTCCATTCAGCCACCCGAGTCAGAAACCTGGAATTCACCTGACTTTTCCGTCTCCTCTCTCCACAAACGTTTATTGGGCAGAACTGAAGAGCGTGGTAGAGTTGACCGGATGGAAGAGCTTAAACTAGGTCTTTAACAGCAAGAACTGAATGTGCAGAAATGGGGGCAGAGGTCTTCCCAGGGGCCCATGGGTGCAACACGTACGCCCCATAAAGGTAAATTCAGGAGCAGCGAGAAGCTTGGTTAAAGTGAGGAGTAAGTGAAGGTGCGAAAGGCTAAAAAGAGAGCTTCCTCCTATCCTGAAAACCTTGGCTACGAAGCGAAACATTCATTGTTTTGACTCCACTGCCTCCTTCCTCCTTAAGGACCGGCTAGGCCGATCACAGCATCACAGCCCCTCCCGCAGCCGCCAATTCCATACGGGCGGGTACCCACCCGAACCCTGCCAAACAGACATGAAGGGAACACTGCCACTGCATTTCAAAGAACACTTTCCGTGTTCCAAAAGGGCCTTTCCCCATCTAGATCTCATCCTGTGTGGCTATGGTGCCTGCAGCCATCTAGCCACTAGCCAGGGCGTCAGGCGCACCCACGGGGAGGGCAGAGCTAAGAAAGATACAGAGAGATGGTGCTGAGGCTGGATATTCCCACGTGGAGCCTGCCCTACCTCTGGGTTATGTATCATTTCTTAAGGTAATACATCTCCTTGTTGCTTTAAAAAAAAAAAAGTGGGTATACAGGTATAAGTCATGTTTAGAAAACACTGGGTTAAAAAACAGCTAAACAGGCTCCTTTACTAGGATTTCTTACAACGTTAGCATAGCAATACAGTGTAAAGCTTCAAGAACTTGGTTTCTCAAATTTATGCGACGCCCCCCCCTGCAAGCCTCTCATCCTGCCTCTTCTGTTTTTGCAGTATACCTAAAAGCATCTCTGAAATTAAGTGTTTACAGATCATAGCTTAGAAAACTGATTTTTCCTAGAACAGATGAAAAGAATGCATGACTGACTGTTATGATACAGTATAGTGACAGCAGAGTAGCACAGAAAAAGTGCCATGGGACCCCAGAGGCTTCACTGCCGTTCTACGAGGTTCTCACTCAGAATGGCGGATGGGTCTCACGTTATATCTCAACTCTAGTAAAATTTTAGTGGCTGCCTGGAATGCTACGTTGAAAAGGATTCTGAGGCTTCATCCAGACTCAGGGGAAAAAAAAAAAAAAAGCTGCCTTACTTGATTAGCAATGACTGTCATGAGCATAAAAAGGGCAGCTGTGACATCATTCTGAGACCTCTAAAGTGACACTAATTCCTACACAGATCCTAGAACCAGCCCAAAGATTCTCAAGTTTTTTAAAACGTGAATCAGGTTTTAAATTAGACCAAACTAATGTTTAATAATTAAAATGGTAATAAAGTGGTTAACTACAGAGGCTCCAAAATAAGAAAGACCTCGTTTATTTTAGTTCTTCCACTTGCTCCGGGCACATGATTTAGCCTCTCTAAACCTCAGTTTTCCCATCTGTAAAATGAGATTAACAGTCCCTACCTCACGTGGAAGATATAAAAATTTAACTGGGTAATGCATGTACGCACCTGCATACAGTAAATGCAATAAATATTAAGTTTAGCTATAGCAATTACTAAGGCATTCACTTTATGACATTCACATTATGACTCCTGTAGTGCATTTATTTGTCCACTGTATTCACAGCCATGGGTTAGAGTAAAATGAATCAAACTGAGGCCACAGAAACCATTTTCCTGAACCCATAAACAATGTCAATTTACAGGCTATCATAAGCAAATGGCAAAGATGACTGAAAAGTACTGTTCAAACTAAGTGCTACCTGTCTTGAAGAAGACAGAGAGTATATAAATCTAACTACTGAGTGATTATTCTTTGCAAAAGACAGATCTCATACATATTTCTTCCAATCTCTCCATAGAGAAGGCCAAGACACAATGACCAAACCAACAGCAATGAGCCTCCCTAACACCTAGAATGAGTCCCCCACTCTCTCAGGGGCACGGGGCTTTCAGTGCTAGAACCAAGACAGTTCTGAGCAAACCAGGACAACTGGTCACCCTACAAACAAGTGAGCAGGTGAAGTCCCAACAGTTGGCTCTGAGTCTGGCTGTGCTGCTCAGAACTGAAACAGAATGAGTTCATGAAATACTGTTTTCCCTTAAAAGAAATCAGGGCTCTTTGTGGAGAAATGGCTAATTCCAGGTGTGAGCAGAAAACACTCAAAATGAACCTGAAATATCTTATGATACCAGATAGCAAGAAAACTCTCAGACTTAGTAGGGTCATATCAAAAGGACTCAGGAGCCAACTTGAAAAGGTTCCCACTGGGCAGAGATGGGACTGCCTAAGCTTCAAAAAAGATAATAATTACAACTAATTGAAACCCATCAAATACATTCAAATCTATGAGTTCACAATATTTTTTTAAACACATAACTAATTGGTCACCTTCAGAGGATGATGGGGAACCAACTCATTATCTTGGAAAACTGATAATGGGAAAGAATCTACATTGCATTTATCCTGCTTTTCTATAGGAACTGTACCACTGTGCAACCAAATAGTAGATGATGGAAAAATGTCTCTTTTAAAAAATATTCAAACCAATAAATAAGACAAATGACAGAATTTAAAACATCCCTATTTGTCACCCCCCAAAAATTAACAGATCCAGGTATTGAGGATCAACAGCTACTGACATCACAAAAAGAAAGACAATCAGATATTATGTGCCTCCTGATGAAAGGTCACACCACCACCTACAGTCCTGCCAAAGGGGTCAAACACAAGTCTGATCAGGCCTCTGGGTCCAGTGTCAGTTTGCAGGACATACAAAGGAGAAAGGAACAAGCTGAGCTGTATCATTCATATGCAACCAGCAAAATCCAGACTATAGGACACTACAGGACAACTGCTCCAGGTTCTTCAATAGATAACCCATAGGGAAAAGAAAAGGATACTGGGAAGACTGAATTTTTTCAAATGGGCAAGACTAAACCATAATGTCCACGGATGCATGGTTGACTGATAAAACTGTAACAACACGCAAGGACGTGATTATTATAGAGTCAAGGTGGTGTTACTTAGGTGGAAGGGAAGGGAATGCCATTGGGGTGGAGATATAGTGGGGCTTCTGGGGCTTCTGGAAGTTACAAGGGTATTGTCTTTATAATCACTCATCCAACTATATATTTATTTTGTATAATTTTTCTGAAGCTGCATCTTTATTCTTATAGAAAAGTTTTTTTAAAAAGGTAAAAGTGTAACATCTACCATTTAACACCTTCTAATTCAAAGCACTTTTACAAACACTAGTATTTATATATTCAAATACTATCGCATTGTTCCAAACAACCTCTTAAGGTATTTACAATCTCCACGTTTCAGATAAGGAGACTGGGGCTTAGAAATCTTAAGTAAGTTGCCCACTGTCACAGGGTTATTAAAGCAGAGCCAGATTCAAATTCAAATAACTGGCTGACCCCAGAACCATTCTCTCAATGCCTAGGCTCTACTGATCCCCAGTGATTCAGTCACTCCGGACATATTTATTGCTTACCTAGTTAATCATGCTAGATGTTAAAGACACAGGGGGGAGTTTCTGCCTTCATGGAGTTCAAGGGTTAATGAGAAAGACGGACAAGGAACCGTCCAAGTATAAAATCACAACTGTGCTAAGTACAATGAAGAAAAGGTCTACGGTGCCACAAGAATATATGAGCTTCTCTGCAAGAGTGATGGCTGAGGCCTGAGGAGAAGTTAGCCAGGTAAGGGTGCAGCGGGGCTCCAGGCAGAGCAAGCAATGTTCAAAGCTGCCATCCAAAGAGCGAGGCTGGCACTCTGAGGGCTGAGGATAGAGCATGAGAAGTGAAGGTAATAATGACAGGAGACCAGGCTGGAGAGCTGGCAAGAACAGGAGGCTGACAGCTCTTAATTAAACACGCTGCAGAAGAGGGGTTGGACTGGGTGTGCATTTTCAAGAGAAGGAATTGGAGGAGCCGACAGGGAGGCAGAGAGATGAACTGAGGGGCTACTGCAGTCACCTAGGAGGCACATGATGGCAGCTGGGACCCAGCAGGAGAGATGGAAACAAGTGGATGGACGTAAGATACTCAAGAGGTAAGGAGACAGGTCTGGAGGACGAACTGCATGTGGGGAGGAAGGAGAAGGAGAGGTCAGGAAGGACTCGGGCTTCTGGATGCAGGACTTTCGGAGGCGCTAGTCGCTGACGCAAGGAGCAAGGGGAGAGGGACGGAGACACTGATCACAAGACAGATGGGGCCCTGGACTTGTTGAGTTTTAGGCACCACTGAGGGTACCAAGTGGAAAGGTCAAGTTAAGCAGTTGAATAAGTGAGTCTAAGCCTGAGGAGTAAATCTCAACTCCTCCACGTAGAGATGGCTATTGCAGGGGTCCCCGGGGAAGCCCGCCTAAGAGTGAGATACTTCCAAAAATGGGACCTCAAGAATGATCAAAATTCAAATCTAGAAAACAAAGGAACCTCCTGAGCTAATCTAGGGGTTGCAATCTCAGAAAGGTTTAGTGAAATGGGGAAAAAAATCAGAAGGAACAATATGAGATTAACAACTGTGACTCAGGAAAAACACGTCACAATTTCTGGGATGTTTAAGGTGTTAATTCCACGCCTAACAAGTTGGCAGGGTTTGCACATGGCCCTCAGGTGTATATTCATTGGAGTATATCTGTATACGAGGAAGAGGCCTTTGGGAGGTGCCTTGTGTGTAGCCGCTCAAGGTTGGAGACAGAGAAAGCTCTGGAGGTAGGAGAGAAAGCCCGAGCTTGACCCCAGGGGCTGCTCTGAGCCAGGTACAGAAAGGAGCCTGACAAAAGGGATGGGGCTGTCTTCACAGGAGATGCAAACAGAGACATAAGCTCCTCAGCTTCTATTGCAAGGTAAAAAAGAAAAAATTTTAAGTATACCCGAGTGAGAGAAACAAGGCTACATTCTCAACTTCCAAAAAGCACATAAAGTGGCTTTGACTCAGGAAAAAAACAAAAACAAAACAGAAGGACCAAGCACTCCTGGATATCCAGTTTTAGGGGACTGAGACAGCAATAGCCCAAGAAGAAATGTGCTTTTTCACAGACTGGCACGGGTGACAGAAAGAAGGCTCTCTCAAATGTTCTGCAGGCACCAGGAACGGAAGAACATAAGTGAACATATTCATAAACACATAAATACTGCCTGTGGGCTGGCAGAAATGAGGGGAGAGCTGCAGGATCGGTCCTGCATGAGCAGACAGGAGCAAACCCTATACAATTTGAGTTACTGCTATTAATGTAAACTCACTCATACATACAAGGTGGGTGAGAACTACAGAAATTCAGGTAACTTTAGAAATGAGTATTTGTTAAAAATGCATCCAACTTTCCAAGAAGTGTATTCTACACTAAAATAGAAAGCTTACTAAACAGATCTTAGTGACCTGAACAAGTTCCAGTATCTTATTCTAAAAATGCAGTATTCATTCTGGTTTCCCCTTTGGCCTCGGAGGCATTTTACTTGGAGTTACCATATTCATTTTCCTCTATATCCAGCTCATGGCGTTCATACATGGAAACCCCAGGCTGACTGACAAATGTACCAGGACTGGCCAGTGCCTAGAGTCACTGATAAGCACGGGCCAGCCCTGGGGACAGACTGGCACAGCTCACTCTCCTAACTGCATTCTCCCAAAGCAGCACCTGAGCTGAAAAGCCCACCAAAATGCAACCAAACCCCACTGGGCTTTCTGGAAAGCTCCACTGTGTTTAGAGAAACTAAATAACACACCCCAGGACTAAAGGAGGGTGTAGGAGTGAGTAACTGAACCCAAGCCCTGGCCCCCCAGGGTACCCAGCAGAGCCCCTGAGAAGGGCTGCCTATCTACCCCTGTCATCTGTCACCTCCACCCAAACAACCAACCCTCATTTAGAAAGTGACCTAACAGTGAAGATGGTAAAAATACAAGTTCCAAGTTTGCAAGTCTTTCAAAAGCAAAGCTGCAAAAAAAAAAAAAAAATTAGAAAGTGACCTAACAGTGAAGATGGTAAAAATACAAGTTCCAAGTTTGCAAGTCTTTCAAAAGCAAAGCTGCAAAAAAAAAAAAAAAGGCAAGTTTGTATGCCATCATTTTAATCTAACAGCCTTCTACAGACACTTCCTTTTCTAAAGCCTAAGCCCTCAGCACCAAAGTTGCTGAGTCACCTTTTTTTTAAGTACAATTGTGTGCACTATTCTGACTGCACAAGGGCTCATGCATTCTAAGGAATCTAGGGCCCTTCCTACCCCCAAAATGATAAGGTTAGGAAATGAAACCTAAGATATTTTTAAGAAGGCAACATCCAATTACTAAGGTGACATCGTAGCATGTTCCCAAATCAAAAGCAGCTTAAGATTCAAGGGAGTTAGAAATAAGCTTCCAAGCAGACCACTCAGGCTTGGAGACTGTGGTCTTCACATTTGTGAATAAACAGTAAGACCCTTTGGTTTGGGGCTTGAATTTATTATTTAGAGGGAATGTTAAGATACCCTAGAAAAGATTCTTGAACCAATCTGTAATAACTACTGAACAACCGTCTCACTCAATCTTGACTTTTCGCCTCCAGACTCCATTCACACAGCTTCATTAACTCTCCCTTTTTATCACTGCAACTGATCAGCGTTTCTCCTGAGTCCCTCCCGCTCACATTTCCATTTAACATTTCTAAAGCCCAGCTCTGATGCTACACTCCAGAGCTCAGAAAGTGTGAGTAGCTGCCCCAACTACAGACTATAATCCAACCCTACTCTCTCAGCTGAGGACTTCCACTGGCCCAAACTACCTCTCAATCCTACCTCCAGGGATTCATCTCATACACTCGCCGGCAACTCAAACCCCAAAAAGTACATGTACTCCGTCTCTAAAACGATTTGCTGGGTTTGTTTCGGTTTTGTACAAATTGTGAAAATATATATTGCCGCCTTCAGACAGTTTTGCTAAATTCAAAAACACACTCATCATTTCTTAGAATACATTTGCCGGTTTTGATGAGCATTTTTTTTATGTTCAGGTTTAATCGTGTATTGTAGCTTCCTACTTTGAAGTTATTACTATTCATATATAACTTCTTATGTTTACTAACCCTTAGAAATAGTTCCTTCATAATAAAGATACAGAAAATAATTTTCCTTTATGTGTAATCACTGTTTATATATCAAGAGATTATAGGTATCAAAAGCTCCAGTTTTTGAGTACATATTAGTATTTGCTTGTATATACATAATATACATCTGGAAGAATAATCAACTGTTAATAATGGCTGCCTATAAGGAAGGGAGATTTTTTTTCCACTGCATATCTTGTTACATGTTTTTTTATTAAAGCCATGTGATTGTAAAACCTGCATAAAAAGTTAAATTTTAAAATTATGGTTAGAATGAATTTAAAGCAAACAAACCTTACACTACAGAGTTAGGTAGATTTAAGGGCGTCTCAAAAGCCATCTTCCTCAAAAACATTTTTCCCAGTAGCCACCATGACTTAAATCCCCCGGTCAAAATACAATCAAATATTCTGAAGACAGTAAGTGTATTATGCCACTATCCACTATCAAATTATTGAGGACTAGTTTATCACATTAGCATAATAAAGGAAAGTCACAAAGAGGCTGTGTATAGTCTCCATAAGTCTTGTTTCTTTTCCTTTTTCCCTCGAGTAACTAAATCAAGTTTGTTTTACTCAAAGGAACTTCTGTATTGGTAAAAGAACTCATTTAGGGATTCTAGAAGCCCTACCCAAGCCAAGTGGCACCATGGGTTGCTGTGTGAATGTTTTTACTGTCTCTATGAACATCTGCTCTCCCCTCCAGTCTTCCCTATCAGTCTAATCTACTCAGCCCAAGAGGACAGGAACAGGGGGCGTCCTGTTCACCTTTGATTCCTCCCCAACACTAAAAACACTGCCATGCACTTAACAGAAAGCAATTATCGAAGCTCTTAGTGACACCTACTGCAAGACTATGATCTCTTCTCTAGGGAACTGTGGTTGAAACTTCAAATCTAAAAATGTCAGTTGGGTTCTCAAGTCTGTTCTCATCTCAAACAATAATCCATTCATTCAGGACAAAAATCCATCTATAGAGAACTTACTATGTGCCTGGCACTGACACTCAGCAACTAACTAGGCCAAAACTGATCTCACGAGATCAGAAAAGCAGATATGCAGCAGATCTTCAGTAAATGCGTAAGAGATTTGATGAACTTCTTGAACTATCTGTCTTGAACTTCTTGAACTATCTGTCTAAACTTGGAAAAGTCTTTAATGTTTTCTTCACATAGCAATGGACCTCAGTTTCCCATATGCTACTAATCGCCTGACTCGTGGACTTTCCTGCATCAGCCCCCCAATCCTCATTAGTTAACTGCTTATTTTTTAACTTAATGGGATGTAAATCAAGAAGTATCTAATAAAATACAATGTAAAAGAGAAAAATCCATAACTATTATGTGAATGATTGACTTTTTAAAATTTATTTATCTTACTTATTTATTTTTGGCTGTGTTGGGTCTTCATTGCTGCACACGGGCTTTCTCTAGTTGCGGTGAGCAGGTGTTACTCTTCGTTGCGGTGCACAGGCTTCTCGTTGAGGTAGTTTCTCTTGTTGTGGAGCACAGGCTCTAGGCACGCGGGCTTCCGTAGTTGTGGCACGTGGGCTAGGCACGTGGGCTCCAGAGCGCAGGCTCAGTAGTCGTGACGCACGGGCTTAGTTGCTCCGCGGCACGTGGGCTCTTCCCAGACCAGGGCTCGAACCCGTGTCTCCTGCATTGGCAGGCGGATTCTTAACCACTGCGCCACCAGGGAAGCCCATGATTGACATTTAAAGAAGTTATTCCCTCTTATTCCTATTGCCAAAATGTAAGAAATCATTTCCCTTTTTCCCATTCTATGAAGATGCACTTAGATCCTGCTGGTCCAGGAATGAAAATAAATTTTCTGAACTAGTGATTCACTATTCCCATATTCTTCTTGCTGCTGCCTTGGTTAGATCACGTGCTAGGGTCAAGTAACTGTGGTTAGTGAATCTAAGGCTCTTGGTCTGCGTGAGTTAACTGGCCTGGCACAAGACCAAACTACAACTTTGGACTAGGAACACCACACTCTGGCAGCCTACTCAGCAACGGCGGGCTAGCAGCTGCTGCCCAGGAGCAAGCCAGCCCCATAGCATCACGGCTCCAGTCGGCTGGCCTACAACAAAGCCCAAGTGTTTCTAAAGTGGGGCCCAGGTAGCAACTGTCAAGACTTTACCATCAACCTTTCTGACCTTACACAAGTTTTTTTGCCACCTGAATACACCACTGATGTTATTTCTGCCCAAGATGAAAATTTAGTTTTACCACTTTAATCAATAGTGATTCCCAGCCAAGTAAAATCAAAATCCTCGCACATAAGAGACGCCCAATAAATATTAGATTAACTGAAGGGGGAAAGCACAGAGTTAGTGACCGCAAACTGACATAACTTTCTTCATTATCATCAGCAAACACTCACAAAAGATGTCAGTCATGAGTCCTAACCGCATAGAGTTGACAGCCAATAACTATCTTGTGAAGCATGCAGGAGCATTTGAACACTCCTAGACATGAAAACACCTTTTCCCTTTTAGTTTAGGCTTCTCTGGTTGCCTGCTTTTAATAGTGTATGCATTTTTTTTCCTCTATAGAAGGAAGCCAAGAAGGAAAAAAAAAAAGGAAAGAGAAGGAAGGAAAGATGGACAGATAGGATAGATCCCCGTGTCTGACACATCTAGCTAACACTAGAAGAACCCAAAATATGTAAGAACAAATGAGGATTCTTTTCTTAATGCTGAATCAAAACTTCTGTAGTGAAGTAGTCACTGTATCATAAGAGGCACCATTTGGTTCACTCCAAAATAGCCTCCCCTCCACCTATGTTAGATGACCGGTGTGGTCCAGCTCCTACCACCACAGAACAGACAGTTTATACTACACCACATGCTTATGCTTCCATTCATAAAGAACATTGTTTTAAAACCTTAAGCATACGGCTTCCCTGGTTGCGCAGTGGTTGAGAGTCCGCCTGCCGATGCAGGGGACACGGGTTCATGCCCCGGTCCGGGAAGATCCCACATGCCGCGGAGCGGCTGGGCCGGTGAGCCATGGCCACTGAGCCTGTGCGTCCGGAGCCTGTGCTCCGCAACGGGAGAGGCCACAACAGTGAGAGGCCCGCGTACCGCAAAAAAATAAATTAATTAAAAAAATAAATAAAACCTTAAGCATAAATTATTGGAAATACAGCACAACAAAAGGCTTGAGTAAACTGCACTGGTACTGTAAATATATATATATATAATTTTATGTGAATAACATGCATTTCAATTCTAAGTAACACAACGTAGAAAGTAAACATCCTAGTGTACTTATTTTCTTATTTAACATTGTAGGAATCTGAATTCAAAAAGAATGACCAATAATCTACTTTCCTTAAATCATACTTCACCTCTTCTACTGCCTGAAATCTTCGGGTAGTATACATGAGAGATTACATATGCTGCTTCATTTTCTGTCGCCTTTAATGTAGTATTTTCTCTGCTTCCTCTACTAAAGCACCTTCCCGGATGATAACCCAAGTTTTTACCAGAGGTACAAGTGAGCTGGGGGGTTTGAGGGGATGTATTTTCCAGGAAAAGGGGAGGTAACCCACAACATGAGGCTTCCAAGTCCTCAGAGTGAGCTGCAATCCTACAGCTTTGACCCTAACCCCACCATCTAAACTTCCTGCCCTCACGTACCAGGCACTCTTAATCACTTGACTCAGTTACTTTTGGTTTCATAAGCATTTACCACTACCCAAAAGTAACTCTATTTATTTATTTCCTGATTCCCCCACAGGTATATAGTCTCAGAAAGCAGGGCTTTTGCCTTGTTGATTCAACCCCAGCTTCCAAAATAATACCTGGCTGGCATAAAATACTCAATAAATACGTACTGAATGAATTACAACGTCTTACAATACTCTAAAGAATTCTAACGTCATTCACAGATCGATAAACCAACTAGTAAAATCTTGGGATCTTTATTTTTTTTTATCATTGTAGAGAAGAAGCAAGAGGAAAAATACACCTACTCACCAAGTCTTGCTAAATTAGATATGAAAAAATGGACAGCTGAGTGAAGGTTTTTAAGAGAAATAAACATAACTACGTAATTTGAGACTAATGAAAACAGAAGTTCCTGTCCCTTACTATACTGAATTGCTGCTCAGCTTACACAGTGAGGATGCCCCACTCTTTTACCTACAACCCTTCAGCCATTATCTCAGCTCTGCATTCGGAACTGACACACTGAGGAAACGGTACTTTCGGTGAAGAGTGTGATGATTTTCACAAAAAAGTAAGCAGGTCATATCATAAGCAAACACAAAACCCAAGGGATAATGACGCTTCCAACAAATATTCTTAGAAAGTTGAGCCACTGTCATTTCCCTTACCCCAGAGTGCTTGGTCAATTTCAGTTTAATGACAGTATCATTCAGTCAAGCCCGAAGAGTAAAGCTACGACAGACTCAAGTTTCTTTTAAAGGGCGGTGAGACGGATGCTGGGAGGTAGGGGAAGCAGTGGTTTGGCACTAAGGAAGCGAAGAGCTCATTTAAAATACTGTCCTTCCCTATATTCCCTATATAACCACCGTTCTTTACTATATCGCCACACCTCACTGATGATAGCCTTCCTTTTGATGCAAAGTACAGTGATTTCGGGCATCCCCTTCCTAAATCACTGAAACTGCGATACTTAACATGGTGGAAGACAGGACAGCGTGGTAAAAAGTGTACCCAGGCTTGGGCATGAGGTACCGGGTGGGTGACCTAAGCCAAGTCAGCCCCTCTGCGCCAAGCTTCCTCGTCTGTAAAAGGGCATAAAGTCACCCCGACAGGGAACGGTTATCGGAACCCAAGGTAATGACCATCCCAAGGCGCAGCGCCTGCGTACAGCGACCGCCGCGCTCCCCTCGCTCCCACTCGCCAGCTGCAGAGCCACAGCGAAGGTCTGGAAGGATTGTTCAACAACCGAGGCTGGAAATGAGAATGGTGTCGAGCAACTACATCGCCTACTAACGTGCATCTCGGCAAACCCACGGAGCCCGGAGCCCGCCCCGCGCGGGGGCCGAGGGGACGCGAGCGTCCCCCCGCCGGACCGGCCCACCCCAAGCCCCGTTTCCCTCGGGCGTCCACCGAGCCGGGACGAGAAGACGGGCCCGCCGCGACCCCCGGCCATCCCGGAGCTGGCGGCGGGCGCCGGAAGCGGGCGGGCCCGGCGAGGCCGCGGGCGGGCGGGCGGGCGCGCGCGCGGCGGCGGCGGGGAGACCCGTACTCACCTCCGGCGGGCGGCGGGCGGCCGCGGCCAGCCGTCTCCAGGCGGCGGCGAAGTCGGGCGGCGGAGCTCGCGGGCTCCGGCAGACCAGGGAGAACAAGGTCCCCAGCAGGAAGGCGGCCGCAGCGCAGACCAGATACAGGCTGAGCCTGAGCAGGACGGTGCACGGCCCCGCGCTTCCCGCTTCCCAGCAGCCGGGCCCCAGGAAGCAGAGGGACACGGCGGCGAGGGTGGCCACGGCCACCGGCGCCCGCCAGCTCCCGCCGCCAGGACCCCCGGGGGCTGCCGTGTCCTCCCGGGAATCCGGCCGCCGCTCGCCCGGGACGCCCGTGAGGCCGGCGCCGCTGCTGTCGGTGGCATCGGGGTGCATGCTGCTTCCTGGGCCGCTAAGGACAGGCACATCTCCCGCCCTGCTCTCCCCCGCTGCTGCCCTGGACGGTGGCCTCCAAGCGGCGCCTGCTCCCCTCGCCGCTCCCGCCGCTCTGGAGGCAGTGGGAGTCCGCGCTCATGCCCTCGCCGGCGGCCCACCGAGGGAACGGCTCTAGGAGACGCCGCCGAGCTCCTCTCCGCGACCCCTCAGCGCCGCCACGCGGCGCCAGGCCCTCAGCTGCCCGGCCGGGCGTGCCCAGGTAGCCGGACCCGGCTGGGACTCGAGCCGACCGGGTGGGGGCGGGGACGGGGACGGGGACGGGGGCGGCCGTGGAGTGCGTGTCAGAAGGGGGCGGAGAGTCACAGCGGCCCGCTGAGAGACAGCTGGGAGGTGCCCGGCCCCGCCTAGCGCCGCGCCGCCCGGCCGCCCACCCGCGGTGCGGGGGCGGGGTCCGACCCGCCGCTTCCCCGCGGGGAAGGGGCGCCGCCAATCCTGGCGAAAACTGCTTTCCTCCGCTCCTCCCCGCCCCTCCCCCAGGATACCGTCTGTTGATGGAAATTTTTGCTGCAGGTGTCAGAAGCATTTGTAATTCTCGAGCTCAGGTGATCCCTTAATCCTCTCCTCGCTCATCACTGACAAGTAACCTCCTCGCGTGCTTACAGCCCGCAAAATTTCTGTGCCGTTTGCACCTGCTATTTAAATAGACAACCGTCCCTGATCCTCACTTTTAACACGGTTCTCCTAACCACCTTCCCTTTCCCACGCAGCCGCCTCAGGAATGGAATCAGGCAAATGTGGAGCAGTAGATGAAGCCTGGAATTCCTACTTACGGAAAGGCCCAAAAAAGTCTGCCTGGTGCCAGAGGGTGTGCACAGCTGCCATAGTCACTGGCTCCAAGTCCCTGTATTTTTGTCGCCGACGATTCAGTACAAATGCTACTACCCACGCAAGTGAAAGTAGTCCAAATAATTTTGAGAGTACATATTTTCTTCTCCTATCATGGTCCCAGCGTTAATATACAGATAATGCTTACTGCGAAGATGCCAACATGTGAAATACTAGAAATTAGGAACGCCAGCAAAGCAGCAGATGTATCTTTAATGAATAAAGGAATTCTAAAGACGTTAATGATAATTTAAAAGGGGGTGATACAGAGGGCAAATCAACAACAGAAAGGGGAAGAAAGGGAAAGGGAGGTAAACAGATGAGAGAAGCCGTGAAGGATACGGGAAAACATTAAAAAGCAAAAGCCCAGAACTCTCTCCATCCAGCAGTCAAGAAGAATTTCAACAGTTTGAAAGCGCTATTGTTTCCCAATAAATTGAGTTATGTCCTGCTTCCCAGGAAACATAGTTAGGAAAAGTAAGCATTAAAATATATTTTCAAATACTGTGACTCTACTGGGTTTTTCTATAACGAATATCTGTCGTTTCAACAGAGGAAAAAAATATAACATTCATACAAAGTAAACTATTTAGAGGATATTTATTCTTTTAAAACAAAGTATTATCGAAGAGGTTATTAATCAAAAGAAGAAATACCAGTGTCCATAGACATACACAGCCCACCCATGTATTCACATCATTGTAATAAATTTTCCTGGAATGGCATGGATTCCAAGTGGGAGATGAAGTAGGAGGTCTAAAAAAAATTAGCCCTAATATTAAGCTCTAACAAAACTGTAGAAATGAATTATTTTATGCACCTATATAAAAATAAATGTTCACATTTGTCATTTTTTAAAAGTTTATTGTTTTTAATATCAGTATTCATGGACCACTCTATTCTTATTCCTTGTAAGTCAAAGACAAGGAGATAATGAGTGCCTTAGGCCAGATGTGACTTTGCCATGCCTAGGTAATTACAGGTGAAGACATCAAAAGAAGTTACCACCTTCCTGTCCTCCTTGTCTTCTCTTTTTTATTTTTAAATAAAGCAGTGTAACTGATTTTGAAGGAGCCCTTTTGCCTCTAAAATAGTTAATGTTCATCCCGCTGGGGCTCCTCAAAGTGTACCTACAATTCCAAATTATTTCAAATAAAGCATGGTAGCCTGTTATTACCAACACTCATATCCATTTTTTTGATCATATACATGCCTGGGACAGTGGGCTGTGGGCTTTACATACTTTATATATATTTAAAGTTTTCCAAAATATGGGTTTACCATAGTTGACAATAATAACTAACTGAGCACTTACTGTGTCAGATACTGTTCTAAACACTAGACATGCTTCATTTAATCTTCACAACAACCCCTAGAATGTTATCTCCATCTACCCATGAGGAAACAGGCACAGAAGGTAAAATAAATTGCTCAATGTTTCAAAGCTAATAAATATCAGAGCTAGGATTTGGTTATCCACCCTGATGTGGTCTGGCTCTAGAGCTTGTGCATTTAAGCACTATGCCATGGTGCTTCATAAAAACTCCATCTCGTTTCGTCATCCCATATTCCAAAGGAGAAAAAATAGGGTTTAAATCCATGAGCTTAGTACCTGTATTCCATGCTTTTAAAAGTGTTTAGTTTTGTTGCTTTGTGAGTATGGCTCGTATCTTAGCCAACCCCCTGACAAGTGCAAAGTAATTTATAATAATCACTAAAGTCAGTAAAACCACAATCAGTAAAGGGGAAACTATCTTTTATTGAGAGCCCTGGTCTGTAACTCTTAAGACCATGATCTTTCCAACACACCTGTATATTGTTGCCAGGAATGCAGATCTGGAGAAATGTACACTCGTGGTCAGAAAACTTCCTTAAAGTATATGTCGTATTGCTAAGTCAGCACTGACAATTCAAACATTTACTTAACAACTAGTAGTTGGGTTTCTACCCTGTGCAAGGTCTGAGGAACACTGAGAGGTGGTACGATATACAAGGGAGTGCCTGGGATCAGGAGGTATTGAGGGAGAAGTCAGGTATTAAATTAGAATCCGGTGTTCCCTTCCAGAAGTCGGTGTTGAGTCCTACCAGGTCTAAGTTAAAGACCAAATTAAGTAGAGATGCCTTATTTATATTCTTTATGGCCAGCATATTCTGACGGGTTATGATTAAATGCTCCACAGGCTATCTTCATTATTCTCTTATGTAAGATGGGAATGGTGTCTGTCTGAACTCACTGGGATATTATAAGGACAAATTAAGTGAAAAATTGACATTTAAAATATTAGATAGTGTAAATAGATAGACAACACCCAATCTCTGTCAAAATATGTGATGCATCTTCCCCCTCACTGTTTAGTATATTTCTCCTTAGACCCCCTGGCTCTCCTTGAAGGTAACCACAGGATTAGAGAGAAAACCACAGGATTAGAGAGAAAACCACAGTATTTACCTTTGACCACTTTGGGTAAAATTGTGAATAGGTATTAACATGAATCAAAAGACCTAGGTATCATTATAGTTTCTCCTACTGATTCACTGCAAGACCCTAACAGGTCCGTTAACCTCTCTTTTCTGTAACTTTCAAGCAGAGTGTGGTTTACAGAAAATACACATATAAGTATGGCCAAACTTCAAAAAGTAGAAGTGAAAAAATTATAAAATACTTTAAAAACAAATAGTAGGGCTTCCCTGATGGTGCAGTGGTTAAGAATCTGCCTGCCAATGCAGGGGACACGGGTTCAAGCCCTGGTCCGGAAAGATCCCACATGCCACAGAGCAACTAAGCCCGTGCACCACAACTACTGAGCCTGCGCTCTAGGGCCCGCGAGCCACAACCACTGAGCCCACGCCTGGAGCCCATGCTCTGCAACGAGACGCCACCGCAGTGAGAAGCCCACGCACCGCAACAAGGAGTGGCCCCTGCTCACAGCAGCTAGAGAAAGCCTGTGAGCAGCAACAAAGATGCAATGCAGCCAAAAAAATAAAATAAAATAACTAAAATAAATGAATTTATTAAAAAAATAGTAGACTGTTAAAGCTTAAAGGAAACATACTGCAGCATTTTGAAGAGGAAGATGAATCTCTGAACAAAATTTTAGAACACAGATATATAAATTATGCTGAGTGGGGCTCCTTATTAGTAAGTAAAAATATTCATATTGGGAAACTTTCAGGCAGAAGTGTCTTTGTATTAATCTTCAAAGAGAAAGATAATTACAAAGGAAAGTATTGTAAACTAAATTAGCTGGTAACAAGATAAAGAATTGACGAGGGTAGATCACAAAAAAAAGGATAATTTCAATTTACTAAAGTTTTACCTGAAATTTAGAGAAACAGAGTATGTCAATTATCTGCTGTCGTATAACAAACTACCACCAAATAAAAACCATTTTATTTGCTTATGATTTTGTAGGTCAGCAATTGGGCTGGGGTCTTTGGGCAGTTCTGTTCTTCTTGCCTGGGTCACTAACAATGCTGTGATCTCCTGGGGCACTAACAATGCTGTGATCTCCTGGGGCGTAAGCTGGGGCTGCTTGGGCTATGGGGCCTCCATTGAGATGGCTTGTCTCTGCTCCCTTTGTTCTTATCCTCCAAGAGGTAGCTTGGGCTTCTTCACATGGCAATCTCAGAGATGTAATATATACTTCAAGTTCTTTTTAAGCTTTCGCTCGTGTTACGTTTGCTAACATCCCACTGGCCAAAGCAAATCATATGGCCCAACCAGGAGTTAAACAGGAGAGGGGGCATACGCATGGATTTAAACATTGGGAGGTGTAATTCATCGGTTCCATTACTTTAACAACCCACCACAATTTACTTTGACAGAATATACTAATCAGTGGTGGATCATCCGGCTGGTCACCAAAATCAGTAGCATCTAAGGACTTATCCCTCAAACATGTTAAAGTTCACATTTCTTGTTCCTGTTCTTGTTCATAATCTGCTTCCATCTACCTATGAGATAGAGAAAAGAGCCTGGATAAGGATAGGGACATAGGAGGCAGTGGTACAACTATGTTTGTCAGCTGGAAGTTTGGTGATGTAGCCGTTAGCTTTATTTTACCCTAACGTATTCAAGCTATGAAACACAAAGCATAAAAGAAAATTCTAAGCACATTTAGATTTTGATATCCAGTATTATTGGACAGCAGATTATAGAGAAAGAAAATAAATTGTTTACTTTTTATCTAATTTCTCCAAAATATATGCATGCTGAAAAACTTTGAACTGACTTATATGCTGTTTCATATTTGTCATGAGTAGAATAAAATATAAAGTAGGCGGTGCACAATTATTACACGTACTTGCATAAATTAGGAAAGGATCTTGAATATTTTAAGATTAACACTATGCATTTAAGATTATATAAAGCTTTTATACACTATCTAAAAGAAGTCAGTCATTTATTTGCTATAGGAAACAGAACATATTTTGGGGAAGTAAAAATTAGTATTAGAGAATTAATCACAGTTCAGAACAGGGGTTGGCACAGAGTAGGCCCTTAATTTAAATATTTTTCAATGAATAAATGTTATCCTTCTAGGAAAATATATCTAGAATAATTGAACAGACAAAATAACAGTAATAAAAATACTTCATATTTGAACAGGAACTTTAACTTTCAGAAATCCTTTTTAAAACATATGTTTCTCACTACAACTCTATAAAGGAATATAGAGTTAAATATTAAAACCCCATTTTGCAGATGAGGGAACTGAGGTTCAAAGAAGTTCCATGACTTGCCCAAAATCACATAGCTAGTTGGTGGTAGGACCTAAATGATAGGATTCTCCTTCGTTATGCTATCCTTCAAATATAATAGTTAAAAGTAATGTCAAAGGACAAAACAAACTGCTTTCTACATTACATGAAAATGTCCTTACAAAACCAATACAATAATAATGGCATTCATTTGGCTTTTTTCCTGGCCACACCACACGGCATGTGGGATCTTAGTTCCCTGACCAGGGATCCAAACCACACCCCCTGCATTGGACTGCCAGGGAATTCCATACTTAAAATAGATTGTATTTTAAACAGATTGTAAACTTCTGAAAGGCAGTACATGACTTCTAGTCATTCTCTCACTCAGTCCAAAAATATTAGCCAGGGGCTTTGCTAGAAAGTAGTATAAAATACGGTCTCTGTCCTTGAAGAGCTCACAGTCTAATTGGGGTTGGGGGGAGGAAAAAGGGGGTGGGGAAGGGAGGCATAAAGCAATGTAATACATATTATAAGAAAGGTATTACCGAGGGTGACAAGAGGAGAGCTATTTCTGCTTTGTGGGAGTTAAGGAAATTTCAAATGTTACCTTTCCTGGGAATCTAAGTCATTTTGCTCTCTGAATTTCTTCTATTTATTATAGCATTTAGGTATGTTGAACTAACCTTTTAGATACTCAAAAGATATGGGACTACACTACACAATTTTTAAGTTGGTTTATAAACTTTAACACAGTAAATATTTCACCCTTCAAAACTTGATTCCTAAATTTAAAAAACAAAAGTCTTTCAATAGGTGTACATTTGCTCATAACCTAAAGGAAGTTTAGCATAGTGAAAAAACTGCCAGATAAAATGGAAGAGTCTTTTAATAGCTCTCTATAGAAATAGTCAAGCCTATATTGTTTCGGGAGGTTTACAAATAAGTGAGGAACAATTTTTAAAAAGGACAGGAGGGATAATATTTATATCTCTTCTGACAAAAGAGTCCAGATTCAGTGAATTTGGGGAAAGACCTTTTTTCACCTATGAGTTGATGACCTCATATGAACTATGAAGAGGAACAAAGCAAATAAAATCTCTGTCATGAAGGAGCTTATTTACAATATAGTTCATTGGTTCATTCATTCAATATAGATGCTTCTTCAGGAAAAGAAAATCAGGGAAAGGGCAAAACTTACAAATTCATAGCACAGAAAAGAGGCAAAATTAAAGCTTGAGATATAATAATCTTATTTTTTATCATGGTAAAATATACACAAAATTTACAATTTTAGTCATTTTTAATATAATTCAGTGGCATTAATGCTTTCACATTGTTGCACAACATCGCCACTATCCACCTCCAGAATATTTTTGTCATTGCGTACTGAAACTCTGTACCCATTAAACAATAACTCCCCATTCCCTTCTCCCCTTGGGAATTTCTACCCTAATTTCTGTTGCTATGACTTGTCTACTTTAGATACCTCATGTAAGTAGAATCATATATTTGTCCTTTCCTGTCTAGCTTCTTTAATTTAGTGTAATGTTTTCAAGGTTCATCCATGTTGTAGCATGTGTCAGAATTTTGTTACTTTTGTTTGTTTGTTTGTTTGTTTGCGGTACGTGGGACTCTCACTGTTGTGGCCTCCGCCATTGCGGAGCACAGGCTGCGGACGCGCAGGCTTAGAGGTCTTGGCTCACGAGCCTAGCCGCTCCGTGGCATGTGGGATCCTCCCAGACTGAGGCACGAACCCGCGTTCTCTGCATCAGCAGGCGGACTCTCAACCACTGCGCCACCAGGGAAGCCCCAGAATCTTGTTACTTTTTATGGCTGAATATTTCATTACTTGTATATACCACATTTTGTTTATCCAGTCATCTGTTGATGGACATTTGGGTTGCTTCCATCTTTTGGAAGCATTATTGTGAATAATGCTGCTCTGAATATGAGTGTATAAATATCTCTTTGAGACTCTGCTTTCAATTCTTCTGGGTATACATCCAGAAGTGAAATTGCTAGGTCAGATGGTAATTTTTTGAGGAACTGCCATAGTTTTCCACAGCAGCAACATCATTTTACATTCCAGGAGCAATGCACAAGGGTTCCTGTCTCTCCCCATCTTTGCCAACCCTTGTTATTTTCTGTTTATTTTGTTTTGTTTTAATAGCCATCCCAATGTGTGCGAGGTGATATCTCATGGTTTTTTTTTTAATATAAATATATTTATTTCAATCTCTTTCCAGCTGTTAACCAGTATATGTGTAGGTTTATTAAGGGATATAAGAAACACTTTTAATTTTATTTATTTATTTTATTTTTGGCTGTGTTGGGTCTTTGTTTCTGTGCGAGGGCTTTCTCTAGTTGCGGCAAGCGGGGGCCACTCTTCATCGCGCTGCACGGGCCTCTCACTGTCACGGCCTCTCTTGTTGCGGAGCACAGGCTCCAGACGCGCAGGCTCAGTAGTGTGGCTCACGGGCCTAGTTGCTCCGCGGCATGTGGGACCTTCCCAGACCAGGGCTCGAACCCCTGTCCCCTGCATTGGCAGGCAGATTCTCAACCACTGCGCCACCAGGGAAGCCCTCTCATGGTTTTAATTTGCATTTCCCTAATGATTAATGATATTGAATACCTTTCCATGTGCTTATTGGCCATCTTCTTTGGAGAAATGGCTATTCAACTCCTTTGTATAATAAACTTCTGACCACAGGGTAGACAACCATCCCTGGAAAATGGTGTCAGCATAGTTTTTTCAAGCAAAATTAAGTGAAATCCTTCCTTTTAGCGTCCTAAAACGACAGAGAAATGATTCTCTGTGCTTGTTGGTAGTTACGACCAATAAGTACGAAATGCATAATGAAGAACAAAAATAGAACCAATTCCTTAATGAGACTCCCTAGGATATGGCTAACCAGGAGTTCCTTCCTCTATACTTTCATGTAAAAAATATCGGGTACCTATTGTATTAATTTCCTGTTGCTGCCGTAACAAATTACTACAAACTTAGCAGTTTAAAACAACACAAATTTATTCTCTTACCTTTCTGGAGGTCAAAATCTAAAATCAAGGTATGGGCTGGGCTGCATTTCTTCTGGAGGCTTCAGGGGGAGAATCTCCTTTCTTCCTTTTGTCAGCTTCCAGATGTGCCTTCAATTCTTGGCTCACGGCCCCTTACTCCGACCTCTTGCTGCTTTTTTCTAAAAAAAATTTTTTTAACCCAGTTTTATTGAGGTATAATTGACATATAACATTAAGGTGTACAACAAAATGATTTATGTACATATTACGAAATGATCACTGCAAGTCTTGTTAACATTGATTACACATATATACACATTTCTTTTCCTTAGGATGAAAACTTTTAAGATCTATTCTTTCAGCTACTATCAAATATACAAGAGGGTATTAACTATAGTCACCATGCTGTGTATTACAACCTCTTACTTCTAGTGCCATGTCTTTTATTACTGACCCCGAATTTCTTGCCTCCCGTCTTATAAGGACCCTTATGATTACATTGAGCTCACCTGGGATAACCTAGGTTGATTTTCCCATCTGAAGATCCTTAATCACAAAGTCCCTTTTGCCATGTAAAGCATCATATTCACAGGTTTGGGAATAGGAGGTGGGCATCTATGGGGCACCATTGTTCTACCACACCTACTATGTGCCTGCGAGTTCAAAAGCGAAAAATTGCTGCATTCAATACATTGGACAGAAATCGTTTTTCTTCAACTTTTTAAAAATTGATTATTTATTTTTGGCTGTGTTGGGTTTTCGTTTCCGTGCCAGGCAAGCAGGGGCCACTCTTCATCATGGTGCGCGGGCCTCTACTTGTTGCAGAGCACAGGCTCCAAACGCGCAGGCTCAGCAGTTGTGGCTCGCGGGCCTAGCTGCTCCGCGGCATGTGGGATCTTCCCAGAGCAGGGCTCGAACACCGTGTCCCCTGCGTTGGCAGGAAGATTCTCAACCACTGCGCCACCAGGGAAGCTCAGCCCCTCCTAAATTGTTTTAACTACCCATCTCATTTACCAGTAGTCAGGACTTTCTAATGTGTTACCAGCCCCTGGCCCATAAAGCTAACTAATTCTTTGAACTGAACTTTGCTGATAGAAGTAATCACAGACACAGCCGCCTCCGTATTTATTATCATTGCTGCTGTTCAGGTACAAGATAATTAAAGCAGCTTTCCCCATGACATCAGCCACTGCAACAACTAGGTCTACCCGCACTGCGGTTAACAGCCGAGAGGCAGCAGCAGTAACACCCTGGCGGGGCACCGGGCAGCCGAGGGCGCGGAGATCACTCTCTTCCCGCGTCACTTGCCATTCGAGAGGAGGGGTCGTCGGGCAGGCCTCGCGCCCCCCGCCGGCCGGAGCGGGGCCGGGCCGCCGCGCTCTGTAACGCCCGCCGCGAGTAGCGGCGCCGCGCGGGGCCTCTGGCACCGCCCCGTTCCCACGGGACTCGCCGCGTCCCCCTGCGACCTCTTTTCCCGTTCCGCTCTCTCCGCCTCCGGAAGCTCGAGCCGCCGCCGGGGCCGCGTGGAGGGGCTGCGGGAGCGCGTGCGCGTGCGCGAGGCCGGAACGCCGCGGGCGGCGCTGGGCTGCTGAGGTGGTCGCGGTGCCCAGGTGAGCGGCGGGCGGGCGATCCTTTCTCCCCTCGCAGAGCCCCCTCCCCCCGTCCGGGATCCGTTTTAGTCTCCGGAGCCCAGGCCTCGGCGAGCACGCAGGGTCGGTATGCGGAAGACGGCGCGGGAGGTTAGGAAGGCGGGCCGGCCGGGCCCCCAGCCCTGCGCCCCGCCTCCTCTGCGGCCAGGGCAGACCCTCGGACGGCGGATGTAACCGCGGAGGCGTCCGGGCCGGCGGGACCACGGGGCCCGCAGCCCGCAGCCCTAGCCGGCCGCGGTGGGACGGCCCGGCCTGCCCTGCGGCGCGTTCGCGGGCGGCTTGGGGGTCGGGGTCGGCCGGGAATTTAAGACGTGGTCGAGACCGGAATCCCGGCTCAGGTCACCGCTGCCCACCCCGGGGACTTGACCCTGACCCCTGAGGCGGGAGGGGGATGTCAGTTATTATCCGCTACTTAGCGGGATCAGGAGGGGGTCATGTAAGGAACCTGAGTTCCTGGAATACAGGTGTTTACGTTGGCCCGAGATTTTCGTGTATCCAATCGGTTACCTTCTTTGGACCAAATCATATGTCAAACTACAGAAATGTAATGTCACAGTATCAAAATAGCAGTTAAAAATGCCAGATTCCTATTTGTGTGTTTTCTCGATGTAAGGTGAAAGCATCAGTATTTCTATTGCTGGTTCTGCAGGGGCTGTACAAATTGTGTGTTCAAGTGATTCCCGGGCACCTTTGGCAAGTACTTGTCCTCACTGAGCACGAGAACGGTTATTGCAGCCTGATGAAACTGTCAGTTGATTTGAATCTCACTAACTTTGAAGTGAATGTTATCAAAAGGATTGCTTAGTGGGACAGTTGGATAATTTTTCCGTTAATTAAATCACCTGAATGTTTAAGTCCTTACAATAACCGGTCTGTTGGATGCTATGAACCTAAACTTAAACCTGAAAAGTCTCCCAGGCAATGGGCTATGCACCCCTCTCATGAACTGTGACCACTTAGGGAGACAGATGCTTACACCTACTGGGGACTACAGGGACCTTGTAAATGCAGATAAGGGGATAGTTGATTCCGGTGTGTGTGAAAGGGGGGTGATGAGGGACAGCTGTAGGAAACTAGCCCAGGTGAAAGAGGTGATTTTTGTGCTTACATAACTGGCTAGCAAAGAGCAGAACCAGGGCCCAGCCTTAAATCTCCTAACTCCAAACTCCTTCATCAGATAAACATTCTTTGAATGTCTAGTATTTGTCAGGTCCTCCTTTAGGCACTAGGATATAAAGATGAGCAAGATACCAGGAGTTCCCAGTCTGGTAAGACCGGAAAGGCGGGAAACAGCTTTGAAAAACAGGGATTTCAAAGAAGGATCTGTAATCATTTGGCTTACGGTTAGACTTTGGGATTTAGACCTAGTTCATGTTAGGGTGGGGAAAGGTCATAGCCTCCAAATTCATAAATTCCCTCTGCAGCATCCCAGCACATGGCCATCCAGTCTTTGCTCCAACATTATCTAGTGACTTACCGCTCCTAATTTTAGAAGGCAGCCAGTTCCATTTTTCAGCAATTCTAATGTTAAACTCAGAACAGCTTTCGTATGCACTCCATCTGTTGATGCAAGTTCTACCTCTGGAGCTACAAATAGTAGCTCTCAAGTCTGTTTCATATCACAGTCCTTCAAGTATCTGAACACACCCTTTCTCTTAGTCATTTCTTTTATTCCTATGAGCCCTTGGTCTGTAAACCAATTAATCGTAACTTCAGTTCTAGACTCTTCACCATAGCACCCAGGGCTAAGTGCTTCACTCAAAAAGATGTTGCGGAAAAACCTGAATGAGCTTTTTTGGGCAACCCAATGGTTTGACCAAGCAGAATGTAATGCAAGTTGTCCTACACTGTATGTTGCTACCCCAGGTTTAATGACTTCCAGAAATGTCACTCTCCTTGCCAGAAATACCTTTGGAATTCAGTACTCTCTTTGGAAAGGGGGTTGGGTCCCAAGCTCAGCTTGGGATAGAGTCACAAGTTAATTCAAAGTTCTGAATTCTTATTACCTAGGTTAACAATTTACCTAAGGTGACTGGTTTATTTAATTTGCAATGACAATGAAATTTGTTCCAGATTACTTTGTTAGAGGAAAACTGCTACACAGCAAATATATCTAGTAAAATGTGTGGCAAACACTGGCATATGTATCTAATTTTAACTGTACAGACCACCCTTTTTTGCAAAGAACTGTTTCTAAAGCTCTATTGCTAAACAAGTCCCATTTCCCTTAAAAATCCCTGGGAGGGGAGGGTCTTCTTTTCTTGCCCACTGTTTACCATCAAATAAATAATAGATATCACAACAACGTGTTTTAAAGTTCAAAAGAAGTCTCAGTCCCTAGCCTTTTGGAAGGACCATACTTTGAAGCAGAGTAGAACAGTGGTTAGTAGCATGATCCTCAAGACAGCCTGCTTTAGAATCTTGGCTGTGCCGCTTCTTAGCTGTATGGCTTCAGGCAAGTTCTTGGTCTGCTTCAGCTTCCTCTCTGCCAGATGGGAGGGATGAAATCTCTTTAAATTATTGTAGAGATTCAATGAGTTAATACTTGTAATGCACTTAGAACAATGCTAACATGTAAGTACTCAATACTTCTGGCTATTGGTAGTAGTAGAATAACAGCACTAGTACAGGTGAGACTTAGTTCTGTTAGTCATTTTATTTCCATAGAAATGTAAACAAGTTTTGCAGAGGGATGGAAGTTGGAATGATTTGGATGATTAGCTTTTTAAAAGATTTGCTTTTTAAACTGGCTAGGAAGATTTGTGCTCTGGGCTGTGCTATGAAACCATTCGCTTTGAAATTTTTAAGAAACTTGTAAAAAAATTTCTTGAGTCCTAAAGGCAGTCTTAACCATGGGAAAAACAGTAACCACAGCTCTTATACTCCAGCCCTTGACATTTCGGATTAAAGGGTGAATTATCTTACAAAAAAGGCTGACTTTGGGGAGAATTTAATGACTGTTAATAAGAGCTGTCCATCATTCAGTAGCTGATTTGATTTGTTGTTTTTCTGTTTGAACTCAGGTGGGCAGAATTGGATTGATAACGGTCAGTCGTACTCTTTAGGTCTGTGATGACCTGTAGTCACAGGCCTCTGCCCAGGTTCTTAACTTTTCTCCTTTGTCCACTTTCCCAGCCTCATTCCTTCCCCCGTTTATAGGCTCAGACTCTTAGATGTTTAATGTACGTCCTCCCGGCCCGTGCTGTAGAATTTTATTGATATGTTTGTGCCCTTGAGAATTTAGTTTTGTTTTGTGTGTGTGTGTGTGTTGTTTTTCATAATTGTATTGTCATTCATTTAATTCTTTTCTCTTGGTAAACATAATTTTTGTAGATCTCAGCTTATCCTTTTTGACTGATATTAATGTATCATATACAACATTTTGCTTATCCATTTTCCTCTTATTGACATTGAGTTTTTTCTAAGTCAGTGTTATTACAGACAGGGCTGTGATGGACATCCTTGTACTTGTGCCCAGGAACACACAACTGAGAAGCATCAGAACCAAGTTTTGAGCCTGAGTGTCTGGCTCAGTTTGGTTTTTTTTCACTGTGCAGACTCCCTGTCATCACTTACTTGCTTAGTTTACTGCATGAACACTATTACAATAACAGTAATGGAAATATTTAAAACGCAGCGGGATTGTTGATTTTTCAACTCTTCATTTTTGTTCTTTTTTCCCCTAGTTTTTGTTTAAATGTCTAAATTGTTGTTTTTTTTTAATGATATCTCTGTGGTTTTAATTTTCTTTCCTTGGTTACTACTGATGAGCACTTTATTTTTAATGTTGAGCCTTCTTTAATTAATTAATTTATTTTTTATTTTTGGCTGTGTTAGGTCTTCGTTTCTGTGCGAGGGCTTTCTCTAGTTGTGGCAAGTGGGGGGCCATTCTTCATCGCGGTGCGTGGGCCTCTCACTGCCGTGGCCTCTCGTTGCGGAGCACAGGCTCCAAATGCACAGGCTCAGTAGTTGTGGCTCACGGGACTAGTTGCTCTGCGGCATGTGGGCTCTTCCCAGACCAGGGCTCGAACCCGTGTCCCCTGCATTAGCAGGCAGATTCTCAACCGCTGCGCCACCAGGGAAGCCTTAAATTGTATTATTAACCTAAGATGGATAACAATTTTGTATTATGCATTTTTCATGCTGATAATAGCACCTAAATCAGGAGTCCCCAAAATTTTTCATTAAAGGGGTCAGTTGGTAAATATTTTAGGCTTTGTGGGCCCTATGATATCGGTCACAGCTACTTAACTCTGCAGGTGTAGTGGGAAAGCTGTCAGAGACAGTTCCTAAACCTGTGAGTGGGGCTGTGTCCCAATAAAACATTATTTATGAAACAAATGGTAGGCTGCATTTAGCCCAGGCACAGTAGTTTGCTGACCCCTGATTTAAATAATTATTTTAATGGATTCATAATATTCCTATATGCAAGTTTTTTCTGTATTAAAAGAAATGCTGTAACGCACAGTCACAGCCACTAACCATCAAGGAAATGATCTCCCTAAGACTGAACATCAGAAAAGTAAAGAAGAAAATGACTGACTTAAAGATTGAGCCTGAAGCTGTGACCTGTGAATGTCACATGGGTTAAGCAAAAGCATCATAACCTCTGGATGCCACACAAAGGAACAACAAACTTTGAGAACTTCAGAGCAGTAGCTGAGAGTGGTGCTAATGCCTTAGATTTGAATCACATCTCTCATTTAAGCTGAGTCTGATCAAAACGGGGGAGTTGTTAAAAAGAAAACTACAGGCTCCAGATGGAGTCACATCTGCTGGGCCACCCCACCGAACCGGGGCTTCATACCTAACCTACTTGAAGCTTCAACCTCCCCCAGAAATGTAGTCTTAACCGGTCAGTCAGAAATGTTCTGGTCAGCACCAGTGAGGTAATCTGTCACAGGGCCCTGTCCATCCCCCAAAGGGAGATGAGGTAAACTGCCACACAGACCCCTTTCGTCCCCCATGTGTAGGTTACGTAAGCCGGAAATAGTCTTTTTTATATATGAGTTCCTTGTCTTGCCTTTAAAAACCTTTCCCTTTCTGTAGCCCTTTGGAGCTCCCCTCTGCTCTTTGGGTGGGATGCTGCCTGATTCATGAATTGTTCAATAAAGCCAATTAGTTCTTTAAAATTTACTTGTTTGAATTTTTCTTTTTTTTAACATATGTAAAACCTTTGGGGAGGAGGCTTCCTTCTGTTGATTTGAATTTTAAAACATAAAGAGGGCATTAATCCGTGCTACGGGAAATGATATTTCTTGTATTTAATATTTATTAGGAATAAGTTTTAGTCTAATTTCTCTGAAATCTTTGAAGTCTACTTATATCTTATTTCAGTTTAAATATAATAATGTGTTCGAATTTTAAAACTCACTTGTACTTAATCCTCTCTCAATTTATCTTCATTTAGCTTAAATTTTCCTGAATACTGTATACCATTTGCAAACCTGCTTAATTAATGGCACGATTACAATTTTAGTATATTTGATTTTCTTAAGTACCTCAAACAGCTAACAAGACACACTTATAGATCTCACAAAGGAAACCTAAGTACTTAGATGTTTTTTATAAACCTAAGTCTAAACTTACTGATTTAATCAGATTCCCTTAAGTGTTTAAAAGTTGATTACAGTTAAATTTTTGCAAGTTTAATATATCAGAATCTCTTAAGTTTTTCAAAACTTTAACAGCAGAAACCTTAACCTATCATATTAATCTGTCACATTAGTGTTAATAGTATAAGTTTGGTTGCTTTTTAAATCATGTCTCTACTTACTTGTTTTTATAGATTGCAGGGTCACTTAAACAAAGGCTGCAGAGTATCATGGCTGATTTAGGATACAGATTACATAGTTTTTTATTGCTTTATGTAGTGTAACTGAATTAATCATGATTTGAATATAGTGAACCCATAATTGGATTGTTGGCTACATATTACTATTATTGGAATTTTGTATATACCTTTCCCTTGACATAGCTCATGTTATTTGCCTCTTTTGAATATCATTATCAACTAATGGCTTTCCACAGAATTCCTTTTTTATTTTTAAGTGTATTTTGTGTTTTTTTGTTCTTCAGTGCAGGATTCCAGCTTGGACAATGGAAGCCCCTTTAAACTGAATCCTTTGTTTTATTACCACTACTCTGGGCTTATTGTTTGTCTTTACCTCCAGAAATGGAATCAACTGCCTTCCAAAGGATCTTGGTTTTGGGGGGTGCTTTTAGTGGAGAATAGTATTAGAGAGGTCAAACTCTGAATTCTAGATTATTAGTGACAGATACTGTGACACTGCTGCGTAGACCCCTGTAATAAGAGAGAAAGGAAAATATGACTTTATACTGACGTTTCCAGTTTAATCCCAATTGCATGAAGTATTAAAATACTTTAAAATCAATTTTGATTTTTTACTTTAGTAGTACATGTATAAATTTACAGGTCAACTAACAGTTTAAGATTTATAACCAAAATAGTGGTCCCGGCACCACGTTAGCAGCAATTGCTTTGAACTTTTTAATCCATTTCTAATATTTAACTCCATGTGTCTAAATAATATGCCTTAATTTTTCCATTTTAGAAGCCTACTATCTCAGTAGATACTAAATCTCTCTTACGCTGGACTCCCTTTAGCACAGTGAGACATGCATACTTTCCCCTTTTTATTGTGGTTATGTAACAATAAGTGATTAAATATTCGGAAGTTTTTCCTCCGAGCTCCCTGTACTGTGTATACATGTGTCTTAGAGGTTTTGTTCCTCTTTAAGAAGGGACAAAGGGAGCTTTTACTTTTAATAGGAGTTATCTCCTGCTGCTCCCCTAGTGAGGGCAGTGAAGGAACAGAATAGGACAAAGACAAGTACTGAAACAGGGAAGTTTGTTAATCCCCATTGAACTATTTCTACCAGAGTGATGTGTGTTTGGGCTGGCTAGGCTGATCTGAAGAGGTTTTAACACCATCCTTTCTTATTCTAAATTCTAACTGTACTTAATTTATAGAATTCAGGTTTTCCTTGGAGTTCAGTCTAGGTATCCATGTTTGTGATATGCCTGATGATCTCTTATTATTTTCTTGTGAACCAAACTATTAGACTGACTTACTGTTCAGATCATTGGTGCTACTTGATATTATCCCTGTAGCCCCATTATCATTTCACTGAGTTATTGGGGTTTTTTTAAATAAATTTATTTATTTTGGGCTGCATTGGGTCTTCATTGCTGCACATGGGCTTTCTCTAGTTGCAGCGAGTGGGGGCTACTCTTCATTGTGATGCGCAGGCTTCTCAATGCTGTGACTTCTCTTGTTGCGGAGCACGGGCTCTAGGCACGCTGGCTTCAGTAGTTGTGGCGCACGGCCTCTAGAGTGCAGGCTCAGTACTTGTGGCAAGCGGGCTTCAGTAGTTGTGGCTCATGGTCTCTAGAGCGCAGGCTCAGTAGTTGTGGCACACGGGCTTAGTTGCTCCGCGGCATGTGGGATCTTCCCAGACCAGGGATCGAACCCGTGTCCCCTGCATTGGCAGGTGGATTCTTAACCACTGTGCCACCAGGGAAGTCTGAGTTATTGGTTTTTTGGTGGTGGTTTTTTTTTTTTGGTTTTTTCATGTTTCTCTTTATCTATTACCCAAACTTCTCAGTTTTGGAAAATTTGCAATTACTGTATAAAAATGAAAAGTATTTGGAAATTACTCTTTCATCTGATGGTTACACTTTCCCTCTTTTCAGATATATGTTTGCCGTCATGGATCGGTTTGGAGATATATCAGAAGGTGAAGTGGACCATTCTTTCTTTGACAGTGACTTTGAAGAAGCAGAGAAATGTGAAAGTAACTCAGTTTTTGAGAAGCAAAATGATGACGCTGAAGAGAGAATAGATAAAGATACGGAAAATGTAAGCTTGAAATTTGGAATACAAAGAAGGAAAAATGATCTTACTGAGAAGGGAACTGAAAGAAATGAGAAAATTCCTCCAGAAGAACTCCCCACAGAAAATGATAATATACAAGCTAGGAGTTCTTTGTCCTTGACCACTTCTTCACGATCAAAATTGTGTGATGCTACAGAACATAAAATACACTTGCCCATCCCAAGTAGCATTCCCAAAATTGTAAAAGAAGGCGAACGTGATAACTCTACAGATGGAGAGGAAAGCAGTGATGATGAGAAAAAGCATCATGTCAGGTCAAAGTCAGCTAAACCATCTAATAACTTGAAGAAAAGCATAAGTAAAAAGTATTCCAGAAGTAATTCCTCTTCCTCCTCTTCCTCTCTGTCCTCCTCGTCTTCAAATTCTGATACAGACTGTTCAAATACCGGGTCCGATGTCTGTTTATCTGATTCATCTCCATCATTAAAGAAGCGTCTCTCTGGTGTAACCCACTTGCCACCAAAACAGAAATATAAACTGGGAGAAAAATCAACAGGAGCACAAACTTCAAGTACTAAACCAAAAGTCGGTGACTACACTGAGGAATCGGAAGATACTGTGACAGATGTCACTCCTTTATCGACTCCGGACATCAGCCCTGTTCAGTCTTTTGAACTGGGTGCATCAAACGATCAAAAAATGAAGGTTAAAAGGCAAGAGAACGTGAGTCAAGAAGTATATGAAAATGCCGAGGATTTTAAAAATAATTCAAAGTCTTTGAAATCAGCCAAAAAAGGGAAAGAAAAACACGAGGCCAGTCTTGCCTCAACGTCGGCAGTGTTGGATTCCAATTTAGACCACAGATACAAGCAAGAAGTCTTACATGACACAATGGACCTGAATCATCTTTTAAAAGGTAATTTTAAAAACTGTATTGAATTTAAATATTAAACTTAATATTATATTGAGCTTAAATATTAAATGATATGAATTTGCCTTGATTTTTCTAGTAGGTCCGTTTTATTGTTTGGGATCATTGATATTATCATAACTTTACCCAATATTCCATTTAAGAATATCTGGAATATCATTGTTTCTATTACTGCAAAGCTACTCAGCTAGGACTAGAAACTACTTCATACTGATTCTGTTTAGTGCCTGACAAACTCAAAATGCCTGGGGAGACCAGATGGATAAAGTAAACAAGAGAAGGGGAGCCAGATGTTTTCCCACGTTTGGTAGAGACACAGGCGTAAGATATATTTCACTTTCTTCTTTGAGAAAGGCAGCAGCACTAAGGTTAAAATAACCTGACCTGTTTCAGGGAAAGTGGCAAGAATGCTGACAAATTAGAGAACTTAAAGTAAACTGTGGGAAACTATTCAGATTTTAAATTAAAGGCTAAAGAGCATTACTTGAAAATAATTACCGAGTTGATAAAATAGCATAATTCAAGTTTTAGTTGCTTTAAGATAGAAGTATTTTAGAATTAGGATAATCCTGGTTGCTGTATTTGTCTCAATGTAGTATTACCCATTATTTAGTTTGAAAGGAACAATCTATTCCAGGTGAAGTAAAAGCAACTTTGAACTTTCTCTTTGACTAGTTAATATAAAACTGTAAAAATATTGAGCTTGCTGGTTAGGTTTTAGGGCAGTTGGAGATAAAATTTTTAAGTTGTAAATAGGACTCACTGTCTTCGTTTGTCTGAAATGTTACTTGAAAGAATAAATCTTCAGCTACATAATTTACATATGGTGGTAATGTAAGGGCATAAATAAATCCCCTGTTTAGTCAAATGAGTCTCATAGATTGATAAAGTGTATTTTGGAGCAGTTTACACTTGTGAATGTTCCCTCTTTTATAGTTTTTCTTTGCTCTGATCGTACCTATTGATTGTTCAGTGTGTCTGAAAAATCAGATTTGTGGCATTGGCTATTACTATCTAGTGGTTAAGCCTCTACTCAATATATCTTTCCTGATAAATACTCATTCAGTATCTTAAAACTTTCAGGATTGAGTTTTCTATTCTTGCCGCTCTCCTTCTTCCCCTAACAACCAAGAGTGATCTTTTAAAAAATAAATCAATCCTACTAGTTTCCTTCTTAACTCTTCAGTGGGCTTACTCTTAGGTTAAATCCAAATTCCTTATCATAGGCTAACAGACTTAAATCAGTGATTTTCACCCGAGGCAGTACATTAGCATCACCTGGAGAACTGTTAAATTATCAAAACAAACTGCTAAATACTGATGCCTAGGCTCTGCCATGAGATTCTGATGCTCTTGGTCTAATATGCGGTTAAGAGTGATGAATGATTCATTGCTGTCCGTCACATGGATACTTGCCTACATCTCCTTTCCTCTGTCTCTCTCATTACCTCTTGGTCCAGCCACACTCCTTCCTTACTGTTCTCAGAATTGCATTCATGAGGCATTTTGCACTTGCCGTTGGCCCTTCTCTTTGTAGAGGCTACTTCAGTCTGTTTCTAGGGTCGCAGCTTCTATGTCACCTTCTCAGGGATACTCTTTCTGAACATTCTGTGTAGAAGCTGCGTACCCCACCCCTGCCTCTCTGTCACAAAAACATATTTCCTTCCGTGAGACTCTGGAATTAGTGTAAGCAACATGAGGGCAGCATCTTATTCCTTGATGGAATCCCCAAATCTACCAAGTATTGGCACATAATAGACAGTATTTATTAACTGAAGGACTGTGAGAGCTCTTCTGTTGTTCACAGCTCTGATGGTCAGGAAGTGTTTGTCATGTTTCACTGAAATTTGATTTTGTAACAGTTACCCATTAGCCTTAGGTTTGCCATCTGAAATACACAGAATAAGTCTGTGCCTCTGTCTGCGTTACAATCTTTAATATATTTGATTAGTATTCTTCTCTAGGGAATCTCTCTAATTTTTTTCTTTTTTTTTTTTTTGCGGTACGCGGGCCTCTCACCGCTGTGGCCTCTCCCGTTGCGGAGCACAGGCTCCGGACGCGCAGGCTCAGCGGCCATGGCTCACGGGCCCAGCCGCTCCGCGGCATGTGGGATCTTCCCGGACCGGGGCACGAACCCGCGTCCCGTGCATCGGCAGGCGGACCCTCAACCACTGCGCCACCGGGGAAGCCCAGGTTTGGGTTTTTAATTAGTGAAGAATCTTACCAGGGATTGGGCTTGGAGTAGTATATCAGCAAAGAAGGACAAGGCTCGTTTATACGTCCTTCTTGGTCCCCAGTTCCCTATCACTGGTGATAAGGTTGGCTCTCTCCCTCCTGGTACAGGGAGGGCACCTTTCACATTGAGAGATTCAGTTCTTGTTTTCAGGGAGACGGGAGGGTCAAAGTGTCCTTCTTGCACCAGCTTTTTCTTAAGTAACTTTAATTCAAAATCATCAATATGGCACTTGGGCATATTTGGCGGTGACCTGCCCAGAACCCCAACAGTAGGAATATATGCTAATTGGGCAGCCAGCTTTATCCAATAAGCCAGAGCTTCTCAAACTTCAATATACATACAAATCACTTGGGGATCCTGTTAAAATGCAGATTCAGGTTCAGTTAATCTTGAGTGGAATCCAAGGAGCTACATTTCTAGCCAGCCCAATGGTGATACCGGTGCTGCTGATTCAAGGACCCTAGTCTGAGTATCAAGACATTAAAAAAACTACCTGGTTCCATTGAAAATAATTAAGGGGTATCCCTCACAACTCTTATCTAATCCATTGCTGGAACTTTTTAGATACAGAAGGCCTATATATTTTTAAGTTGGAAAAATGTTAATCCACCCCAAATCCCTTATCCGTTTCCCAAATATAATTGAAACAGTGAAACACTGTTTTAACTGGGAAACTGAGCTAAAATGTAAAAGGAAAGCTTTATTCATACTGCTGCACCATAGGGAGCCCTGATCGCAGTGACCTGCCAGTAGGCGGTATTCAGGGCTTCTACAGGCACAGGAACAAAGCAGCGTTTTGCCCGTTGATACATCTGTTACTGGAGTCAGTAATAACCCACCAAAGATTCTTTATAGTAGTAAAGTATTTTAAATACTAATTATGGAGATTAGTCTATTGCATAAGGTATTTCTTCAGATTTTTCAGATTATTTTTCATTCTCGGTTTACCCAGTGAAGCTTTTCAGATCCAAGAATATTTTCATTAAGTTTTCTTCATTTCTTTCATTAAGTTTTCACATGTCCAGTTTCCACGGACATGTGAGATGCGATGTGTGCATGGCCAAGCTATGCCCCTCTGCACTCATATCTCAATACGCCTTATTACTTCCAATATTTACCCCACTCTGTGGGCCTTTTAGGCCTCCTTGGCTCACCTAATTTCTTCACAGCCTTTTCCACTTCCTGGGAAGTTAAGTTCACTTAATGAGAGGAAGAGGATAGTGATAATGCATAACACATTTTAAAAAGTATGAGCAGGACCTGTGATCCCATCCGAGTAGGAACACAGCCTGCTCTGCATCCTCTCGGTTTAAACGTTCTCACTAGCTCAAGTACAGCTACAGTAAAACACTTCATTCGTTCAGATAGTGAATTCTGAGGTAAATATTTTGCAAGCTATTACAACAAATATTGGGCGAGACTTTAGATAGGGATGCCTCTATTAGCTAACAGTGTTAACATTATTTATTGGTTTAAAAATGTTTTGTTAATAAGTTTGCGAGTTCAAACCAAAAAGTATTAAACCTGTGAAAGAAAAGTTAATAATAAAAGAACATAAAATCAAGTGTCCCAATTATAGGCCATGGAACAATGAAACAGTGTTGAACTTGAATACTCACAGAGAGGGGTGAAGAAAATTCTGAAAGCGGAATCAGAACCTTTTAGGCTGGGGCTTCCCTGGTGGTCCAGTGGTTAAGACTTCTCCTTCCAGTGCAGGGGGTGTGGGTTTGATCCCTGGTCAGGGAGCTAAGATCCCACATGCCTCGGGGCCAAAAACACCAAAACATAGGGACTTCCCTGGTAGTGCAGTGTTTAAGAATCCACCTGCCAATTCCGGGGGCACAGGTTCGAGCCCTGGTCCCGGAAGATCCCACATGCTGCGGAGCAACTAAGCCCTTGCGCCACAACTAGTGAACCTGCGCTCTAGAGCCCACGAGCCACAACTACTGAGCCCACATGCCACAACTACTGAAGCCCGCGCGCCTAGAGCCCATGCTCCACACAAGAGAAGCCACCGCAATGAGAGGCCCGCGCACCGCAACGAAGAGTAGCCCCTGCTCGCTGCAACTAGAGAAAGCCCGTGCACAGCAACAAAGACCCAACGCAGCCAAAAATAAATTAATTAAAAAAATAAATAAAACAGAAGCAATACTGTAATAAATTCAATAAAGACTTTAAAAAAAAAGAAACTTTTAGGCTTCTGGGTGTCACACATGAACATAGACAAGCAGTAACTTTTCTGTGCCCCAATTTCTTCATTTGTAAGATGGGGGTAGTTGATATAGGTTGCTAAGGTCCATTCTAAATTCAGGGTTCTGGGGTTCTGTGAGAATGTGAGAAGGGAAAGTCAGTGGAGACTAGAATTACTAGACATCTTACTTCGGGGGGATTTCCCACTCCCATCCGCAGCCTTTTCTGTACAAATGTCGAAAGGGTATGATTGGAATTAGTTCTTTGGCCTTGGGCTGTTTATCCCTGAATAGGCAGAGAGGGCATTAAAAAGTGGAGTAGTGGAGGAAACCAAAGTTAGGCATTGGCTTACGGCATGAATGGCTCCTGTTTGGAGAGCAGTGAAGTTGACAGGACTAGATTTTAAAGTACCTTTCATCCTTTGTAACGGTAAAATGAGGTCAGTTTAGAAGAATCTGGAGGGCGAAACAGAGATGGTTTAGAAATGCACCACTTCAGATTTTACCACCTAGATTCTGTAGGAAATAATTAGATACATTATTAGAGGGTGTATCCTGGGAAGAAAAACTAATATAAGAGAAAGAAATGGGATAAGGAAGCATTGATGAGCAGAGAAACCTGTCAGACCTATTGCTAAACTGATAGCAACATAGGAGGAAATGAAACAGTACGGTATTCAGGGGGAAGATACAGACCCTGTTGCCCTCGGTAAGAAAGAGGATGCCCACGCTGGGACTAGTGGCTGCTGGCACATCCTTTGGCGGCACGTTGTTTGTCTTTGCTGACAGGCTGCAGCAGACAGGGTTCAGATAGGCAGGCAGGAAATCTCAGATACCCTCGGCCCACCACCAGATAATACCGAAGGTTTGAGAAAAGTTCAAATCAACAGAGGCACCAGACTCACGTGAAGAACCTAATGCCTGAAACAGTGTTAAAAGAGCAAGCTCAACGATTTTAGAGAGGATCTGCCAGGACAGAACTATTTTCACTCATAAAGCGAAGGCATGATTTGCTTTTCACTCTCTCCTGTCACGTGTGGAGTTTTCCAGGGGCTACATGACGATGACAGCACAACAGAGTGAGTGCAGAAGCAGCTATGAGAATCCAGCTGTCTTCTATTAAGGCAGGCATTAAAATATTTGCAGAAATGTTCAACTCTGCTACTCTTCTCACTAAACTTTTTTATAAAAATGTGATGTTCACATTTTATAAAAATGTAAACCAGTGATAAAAATATCACTGGTTTATTGTTATTTTCAGATGAATTAATAAATATCTTTAAATTTTTTTCCTTTTAATTTCTAACATGATAAATATTGATAGATGTAACCCACATAAACATTCTTTGGGGTCCCCAATAATCTTTAGATGTAATGAAAGGGTCCTGAGACCAAGAAGTTTAAGAACTTCTATTCTAGAAGAATGGAATTAGAATATAGCATTTGTAGTCTATTAGAGAAAAAAAAATTTATCATAGTCTTCCAAAAGGGGGAAAAATGGGGAAAAAAGAATAACCAAAAGAGCATTTTTTAAAGAAATAAAATTGTGAGAAAAGAGATCAAACAATATAATAAATGGTTTTATCAGAAGATAATATCACAGGGGGTTAAAATTTTTAAAAATCAAATCCAACCTGCAAAGATATTTAAAATAGTATAGGAGGAATGAAAATAAAGGCTTTGATATGCCAAACAGGTAACAAGGAGAAAATAGAAATATCAATCTTAGTAGTACACAAAATAGAATTCAGGATGTGAAAATAACTGAAAGGGACAAAGAAGAGTGTTTTACATTAATAAACTGACCAAATATACTAAAAGGATTTAATAGCCATTGATTTAAAATGTATAATAAAAGCAAAGCAGAACTAGATGATCAAATTGACAAAGCCATAATCACTGTGGAAGAAATGGGTTAGACCAAATCAGACCAAAAAAAAAAAAAAGCATAAACTATCTGCTTGTAGACTGCTCTTGACCATGGGTATTTTGTTTGTCTATCACACACAAAAAATTTTTAAATGATGAAATATCGGTTTCTGTTGCTACATAACAAATTACCCCAACATTTAGGGTATGGAGAGACTCAAAGGCAGGAGTGACTTGACAGCTGGGGGTCTGGAATCATCTGAGTGCTGGTTTACTCACACGTCAGATATCTGGGCTTGGGGTGACTTGAAGACCAGAACTGCTGAGCGGAGGACCCACGTGTGGCCTCTCCCCGTGGCCTGGCTTCTTTACATACCGCAGCCTCAGCCCAGCTGGCTCAGGGCTCCAAGGACAGTGTTCCAGGAAACAAGGCACAAACCTCATCACCTTTTATGACCTAGCCTCGGAAGTCCCATAGCATCATTTCTTCCATGTTCTATTGGTTTAAATGGTTATAAACCTTCCCAGGGCATAGACCCTCCTTCTTAATGGGAGGAGTGTCAAATAACATGGACATGTTTCAAAACCTCTTCTGTCCAGTCTCTGGCCATACATTGATTTACATTCCTCCCCAGTGCAAAAGTATGTTCCCCCTTTCCAAACATCCCTCCAATCTGGAGTTCCAGGGTTTAAATCCAGTCCAGGTGCAGCTGTGGCTCCTCGGGCGTGGTTCCTCGGTTATAGCTCGAGTACTTTGAAAATCTTCTGCTGGGAGAGACTAGGAAGCTGAAGTAGTAGTTATACTTTTGAACCCCAAAAGTCCTGACTCATATTCTCTCTAAATTTTGCTTGAAAAATGACCAATTCCATTTTTTTAAATTAATTAATTAATGTATTTATTTTTGGCTGCATTGGGTCTTTGTTGCTGCACGCAGGCTTTCTCTAGTTGCGGCGAGCGGGGGCTACTCTCTGTTGTGGTGCGTGGGCTTCTCATTGCGGTGGCTTCTCTTGTTGTGGAGCACAGGCTCTAGGCACGCGGGCTTCAGTAATTGTGGCTCGCGGGCTTCAGTAGTTGTGTCGCGCGGGCTCATTAGTTGTGGCTCACGGGCTTAGTTGCTCCATGGCATGTGGGATCTTCCCGGACCAGGGCTCGAACCCGTGTCCCCTCCATTGGCAGGAGGATTCTTAACCACTGCGCCATTAGGGAAGCCCCTCAATTCCTTTTTTCAGTTCATCTCTTTCTATCCTGTCTTATTATTGTGGTAAAATAAACCATTGATACTTTCAGGATGCTGGGATCCTTGTGCTTGGGCCCCTGGGCCAGCCAGCAAGGGGGCGGGGGGCGGCCTCTGTCTGTCTCCGTTTTTGCCGAGCCTTGGGCTATATTGTGTTGGTCCACGCCATCACAGGCCTGCCGAGATGCAAAGCAAGGAGACCGGAAGAATGTCACAGAAGTTCTCATCTGACAAGATGTTCATAAAGAAGACAAAGAAGTTCAGTAAACTTAGTTATTATTCCTTGAATTGTCACCTCTCAATTATAAGAGCTGGATTTTTTTTTAACCTTTAAAAATCATTTTAAAAAGCAAATATTGATTTTTTTAAATAGGGATCATGAATATGCCTACAGGGTGGATTTTTTTTAAGAACTAATATTATGTGAATAAGGACCTAATATGGCTTGGGATAAATTTTCCATTAATAACATTACACATAAAATTTTTAAATGCTGTCGTTATCTCAGTTAGCTTAGGTGCAAGTTAAGCTGGTACTTCCAGTAAATGGTGTTAGATGAGTCAAGAAGTGGCTCTAGCTATGATGGACGTATTGAAATACTGTAAAGAGTTTGAGCAAAATTGTTTCATGAAAGAAAATTAGGAAAAAGCAATATTTCTTAAATGTGTGACTTTAAATATGTACATATTTATATAAATATGTTTGTATCCCTGAAAGTTTATTCAAGTTAACTTTTTTTAGATCTTAATTGGAAAGACAATGGATTATATATTGAAGGTTGCCATGTACTAAAGCACATAGCAGCCACTTTAGAAAAATGTGCTAGTGATACCTGGTGTCAGTAAATAACATCCAACATATACTTCTCCATCAAGGAGAGTTAGAATGCTATCTTTTTAAATGAATTAGACTGAAATTCTTCCTTTATTTTATTTTTTAACTATTGCCTTTTATTTTTAAAACCTTTTTTTAAATGATATTAGGAAAATAGCTTACTTTTAATTCCCTCTAGAATTTAATTTTAAAGGCTCTCATAAATGGCTAAATTAATCAAGAAACCTTATTAAATTCTACAAAATGGATATTTCTTGGAAGAAGATACTTCAATTATATGTAGTACAAATATATGTTTTTATTTTATTTATTTTTTATGCAGCAGGTTCTTATTAGTCATCCACTTTATACACATCAGTGTATACATGTCAATCCCAATCTCCCAATTCATTCCCCCCACGACCCCCACTTTCCCCCCTTGGTGTCCATACGTTTGTTCTCTACATCTGTGTCTATTTCTGCCTTGAAGACTGGTTCATCTGTACCATTTTTCTAGATTCCACATATATGCATTAATATATGATACTTGTTTTTCTCTTTCTGACTTACTTCACTCTGTATGACAGTCTCTAGGTCCATCCACGTCTCTACAAGTGACCCGATTTCTTTCCTTTTTATGGCTGAGTAATATTCCATTGTATATACATACCATATCTTCTTTATCCATTCCTCTGTCAGAGGGCATTTAGGTTGCTTCCATGACCTGGCTATTGTAAATAGTGCTGCATTGAACAGTAAGGTGCATGTGTCTTTTTGAATTATGGTTTTCTCAGGGTATATGCCCAGTAGTGGGATTGCTGGGTCATATGGTACTTCTGTGTGTAGTTTTTTAAGGAACCTCCGTACTGTTCTCCATAGTCGCTGTATCAATTTACATTCCCACCAACAGTGCAAGAGGGTTCCCTTTTCTCCACACCCTCTCCAGCATTTGTTATTCTGCTATTGATTCCTTCTAGTGTATTTTTCATTTCAGTTATTGTATTGTTCATCTGTGTTTGTTCGTTCTTTAATTCTTCTAGGTGTTTGTTCTTTAATTCTTCTGGGTCTTTGTTAAACATTTCTTGCATCTTCTTGATCTGTGCCTCCATTCTTTTTCTGAGGTCCTGGATCATCTTCACTATCATTATTCTGAATCCTTTTTCTGGAAAGTTGCCTATCACTTCATTTAGTTGATTTTCTGGGATTTTCTCTTGTTTCTTCATCTGGTACATAGCCCTCTGCCTTTTCACTTTGTCTGTCTTTCTATGAATGTGGTTTTCGTTCCACAGGCTGCAGGATTGTAGTTCTTCTTGCTTCTGCTGTCTGCCATCTGGTGGGTGAGGCTATCTAAGAGGCTTGTGTAAGTTTCCTGATGGGAGGGACTGGTGGTGGGTAGAGCTGGGTGTTGCTCTGGTGGGCAGAGCTCAGTAAAACTTTAATCTGTTTGTCTGCTGATGGGTGGGGCTGGGTTCCCTCCCTGTTGGTTGTTTGGCCTGAGGCGACCCAGCACTGGAGCCTATGGGCTCTTTGGTGGGGCTAATGGCAGACTCTGGGAGGGCTCACGCCAAGGAGTACTTCCCAGTACTTCTGCTGCCCGTGTCCTTGTCCCCGTGGTGAGCCACAGCCACCCCCGCCTCTGCAGGAGACCCTCCAACACTAGCAGGTAGGTCTGGCTCAGTCTCTAGTGGGGTCACTGCTCCTTCCTCCCTGGGTCCTGATGCGCACACTACTTTGTGTGTGCCCTCCAAGAGTGGAGTCTCTGTTTCCCCCAGACCTGTTGAAGTCCTGCAATCAAATCCTGCTAGGCTTCAAAGTCTGATTCTCTGGGAATTCCTCCTCCCGTTGCCGGACCCCCCAGGTTGGGAAGCCTGACGTGGGGCTCAGAATCTTCACGCCAGTGGGTGGACTTCTGTGGTATAAGTGTTCTCCAGTTTGTGAGTCACCCACCCAGCGGTTATGGGATTTGATTTGATTGCGATTGCGGCCCTCCTACCGTCTCACTGCAACTTCTCCTTTGTCCTTGGATGTGGGGTATCTTTTTTGTTGAGTTCCAGTGTCTTTCTGTCGATGATTGTTCAGCAGTCAGTTGTGATTCCGGTGCTCTCATCGCAAGAGGGAGTGAGCACACGTCCTTCTACTCCGCCATCTTGAACCCCATATATATCTTTCTAAATGGGTTCCTATTCAGGTTTTGTCTTTAGTGTGGTATGGCTTTCAGCAAATTACCAACCACTAATTTCCTAATTTTTCCTGTCAGGAAACCACTGTTAATCATTTTTTTTTAAGTTTCTGTAATCTTTGATAGTGTTCAGTTTAAGCTTTGGGAAGTAGATTTACAGGTTTTGTGACTTTGCTCAAAGGATTTAACTTTTTTGCACCAGTCACATTTTTAAATGGAGTTTAAAATGCCTCTTTGCCTTACAGCACTGTGCTTTTAACAGTATAAAATACTAAGGAAGTAGAAGAGTTTACATAAAGCTACACTCTAATAAAAACAAATAATGGTTACTCTAAAAAAATATTGTTAAAACAAAACAAATGTACCATTCTGTTAATCTGATATAATGTATTCATTTTTAGCACAGACTTAAGCCAAAACACTGAGCCAGCTTAATATTTTTAGAAACTTCTGACAAATGTTTAGTAATAATTGTGACTTACTGAAAATTGTTATGATAATGAAAATTTAAGAATTTAGCATGTTGATAAAAGCTTCATTTGATAATCATAGTATGGAAAATATTTTTCTTTGTTAAAAACTCCTTTTATATAATGTATTTATTTGGCTTTTGTTTAGTCAGGAATAAAAGTTTGACTTTTATGATACAAGTATTTGTTTTAATGCCAATATTAAGGTCATAAATCTTGTGTAATAAAATATTTTCAGGTTAAGTTGAAGGTTTCAGAATATTCTGGGTTTGCTTTTGCCATTTTCTGGCCATTGTCTGCATTGCTGAGGACATTTTATTTTTTGAAGTATACCCTCCACCCAACAAAAACCATCTCAACTAAGGATTGTGTCAGTGCACTCCACCAGAGGTTTCTAACTTTTAAACTGCCTTAGGAGAACATAAAATGAATGTGACAAAGGCATTTCCCATAAATTATACCGGCAGTGTACAACCAGTGCCATGAACATTTCTCATTAAAATATTTTCATGGTTTTATGTTAGCATTTTATTCCCAAAGAACCCAACGAGCATAAAACTCTAAGCTGCCTCTGAATTTTTTTTCTACCCAATTGTAGTCTGGATGTCACTGGCATTATTTCATACATCCCTTTTCATGAATTAATGTAGTTTCCATTTATAGGAGCTAAAACATATACCATCATATTTCTGTGCTACTTTGTTTAGCCATTTTCCCTTTTTTTGCTCACTTCTGTAGCTTTTCTGCAATTAGATAAAAAGGGACCAGAAAAACATCACTTTGATCAGCCTTCAGTAGCACCTAGGAAAAACTACTCTTTCACAAGAGAGGAGGTGAGACAGATTGATCGGGAAAATCAGAGGCTTTTGAAAGAACTGTCGAGACAGGCTGAAAAACCAGGAAGCAAAAGTACGATTCCAAGAAGATCGACTGGTCCTCCCCCTAAGTTATATCACAGTGCTCTCAACAGACAGAGGGAACAACAGAGGATTGAAAGAGAAAATTTGGTAAGTAACTGAGATTTTTTTAGTCATCAAAGAAAATGCATTTGTACTGATTTGTTAGTCCAACTTTCAGGAAACCCAATACAGTGAAATTTTCTAACTTACTTATATTAAAGTAGGAATAGATATGTATGGCCTGAAATACATGATGAGCTATGAGCCTGGAAGGTACAATGTGTGCTTTTTTTATCCAAGAAACTATATTTTAAGGGAATATTAAATGAAAATACTGAAAGCTCCATTATTTATTTGACTATATCTGTGAAATCACTATAGTAGTACAGGAAATGGTGTCCAAACGTGAGATACATATCTCTTCTGGAGAGCTAAATCTATTTCACTTCATTTTATCCTCGAAAGCTAAAATAATTTATGTATCATTTATTTTAAATAATAAATACATTCTCAGAGAGGTCAAATTTGTTGCCCTGCTGCTTGAATGTATGAAAGACATTGATTGTTACAAACCATATAAGTACCCTTTGATGTCCTAAGGAATATATATGGAAACTGTTGAAAATCTTTACATTAAAAACTATTTATTCATAGCATATCATTTTCTTTATAAAATGCAATTCATAGTAATTGCTGATATTTATTGAGCTCTTTAATGCTGGGCATTGTTCTAAGTGTCTTCTAAATATTAGCTTATTGAATCCTGACAATAATTCTTTCAGTTAGGTACTTTATTTTTATCCACATCTTACAAATGGAATAATTGAGACCTAAAAGGGTTAAATAATTAACCCATGGACAAGGAGCTGGTAAGGAAGTGGCTAAGCCAAGATTTTAAACCCAGGTAGCATCTTAAACTAAAATTAGACCCTTAATGAGCACGTACATTCGGAGCTAAAATAATTGGTAAAGCTATTATTAAAACTACGAGACTAATTCGCAAAATTCACCCTGATTATGTTTCATCATCAGTACAGTTCTATTTAACTATGTACTTAACCTGAACTTGCAAGAGTAACAACTCTTGTGAATTTCTTTGTTACCATGACTACCACCAGGAGTTGGCCAGCTGGGTTGGTATATTTACAAAAATAGTAAACTCTTGGGCCCTTCAGGAGAGTCATGCAGAATGTGGCAGGAAGTAGGTAACAGCAAAACAAGTTGAAGTGAGGTTGGTGGGTAGTGAGCTACATGATAACTTCTTGCATGTCACTGGCAGTTTCAAGATTCATTCATGATTTAAGAAACTTTGGAATTAGTGTGTGTCACGAACATCTGGTTTTACCTTATTTTAGCTCTCCCACATGGCTCTGGAGTCTGTTTTGTTTATTTCACAAGCAGTTGCATAGTGCACACTGTTTTACGATTTTAGGTCATTTAATCCTCGTAGCAACGTAACGACACAGTTACTGTTGTTGTGAAGGAGAAAATGAGACACCGAGGAGGGCGCAGGGACTTCCTCAAGCTTACACAGCGAGCAGGTGGCAGAATCATGTCCCGGTCACCTAGCTTTGGGGTTACTTTTTTTAAACAGCTTTTTTGAGCTATAATTCACATACCATACTCATTTAAAGTGTACAATTCATAAGTTGTAGTAAAATATATGTAACATAAAATTGGCCATTTTGTTCTTAAGTGATTGATTCAGTGGCATGAATTACATTCACAGTATTGGGCAACCGTCACTACTACTTATTTCCAAAACTTTTCTGATCACTCCATACAGAAACTCTGCACCAAACAATAACACTCTGCTCTCCCTTCTCCTCAGCCCTTGGTAACCTCTAATCTACCTTTTATCTCTAAATGTGCCTATTCTAGATATTTCATATAAGTGGAATAATAGAATATTTGTCATTTTGTGTCTGGCTTATTTCACTTAGCATGTTTTCGAGGTTCATCCATGTTGTAGCCTGTATCAGAGCTTCATTCCTTTTTGTGGCTGAATAATACTCCATCTATGTATGTGCCGCATTTTGATTCCCCATTCACCTGATGGTGGACACTTGGGTTGTTTCCACATTTTGGCTATTGTGAGTAATGCTGCACGGAACACTGACTACAAGTATCTGTTCAGGTCCCTGCTTTCCGTTCCTTTGGGTGCATACCTAAGAGTGGAATTGCTGGGTCATATGGTAATTCTGTGTTTATCTTTTTGAGGAACTTGGGTTTACTTTTGAGAAGCTGAAGCCATACTGTCTAGTGGCTTTACTAGTATGAACGGGATGAAAACCGTTAAGCAGCTTCTGTTTACAGCTTTTATCATCCCCCATATCAGTTGTACATCTCAGCTGTTTTAATAAACAGTGGAAAATTACCACTATTGTATTCTTTTTACTTTGTATGCTTAGTAATATGTAAATGTGAGCATATTTTTCTCCATTTCATAGTAAGGTCTTATTTGTTATACTCTAGGACAGTAGAATATAATGTGAACCACATGTATAATTTAAATTTTTCTAGTAGCCACGTTAGAACGGTCAAAGAAACAGGTGAGATTATTCTGCTATAATATTTTAACTGACTAAATCAAACATATTACATTTTAACATGTAATCAATATAAAAAATTGATATTTTACCTTTTTTTGGTACTAAGTCTTTGAAATCTGTTGTATATTTTATACTCAGAGCACATCTCAATTTGGACTAGCCACGTTTTAAATGCTCTGTAGCTACATGTGGCTTGTGGCTTTGGGCAGTGCAGCTCTGAAACAAAAGCTTAATTCATAAAAAGTGGAAAAAGTAGCTTAAAGCTAAACAGGAAAATAAACATAATTTATTATAAAATATTATTACGTTATTGTAAGGAAAAGTTATCTTCCAGATTTATGCTTAACTCTTCATCGTCTATACCAAAATAAAACTAATTCTATACCTTTTAAAATTTTTTCTTGGCTATTCCTTTGCATTTATTCTTCATACTAACTGGTTTTTTTCTTTATAAAACATATTTTTATTAAATTTTTGTTGGAATTGTGTTGACTTTACATTTTAATTGCAGAGTGTTTGGCACTCTTAAAATACTACCTTCCCGTCTAGAAATATGGTATGTCTTTCCATTTACTCAAGCCTTCTTATACTCTACCTTAGTAAGGTTTTATAGTTGTTTTTTTTTTTGCGGTACGCGGGCCTCTCACCGTTGTGGCCTCTCCCACTGCGGAGCACAGGCTCCAGACGCGCAGGCTCAGTGGCCATGGGTCACGGGCCCAGCCACTCCGCGGCATGTGGGATCCTCCTGGACCGGGGCACGAACCTGTGTCCCCTGCATCCGCAGGCGGGCTCTCAACCACTGCGCCACCAGGGAAGCCCTATAGTTTTTTTTTAAACTATATATTTTTATGCTATTGCCATGAAATTTTTCATTACATTTTCTAATTGGTTACTTTTGTAAACCATCACTTTTTGTGTATTTATTATATAAGCAGCCACCTACCAAATCCTTATTTAGAGCCACATTGGCTCTAATAGTTCCATCAGTGTGAGATGATATACTTTTTTTTTTTTTTTTTTTTTTTTTTTTTTTGTGGTATGTGGGCCTCTCACTTTTGTGGCCTCTCCCATTGCGGAGCACAGGCTCCGGACGCACAGACCCAGCGGCCATGGCTCACGGGCCCAGCCGCTCCGTGGCATGTGGGATCTTCCCAGACCGGGGCACGAACCCGTTTCCCCTGCATCGGCAGGCGGACTCTCAACCACTGCACCACCAGGGAAGCCCGATGATATACTTTTTAACCTGTTTGCTAAACTGTTCGTAGTCAAAACACACATGCATGGGTACAGACGTGTTCACAGAGGCCAGTTCAGATGGCTAACAGGCATGATGACTAAAGCAGTTCTGTTCCAGGACTCTCAAATTAGTTCCTTAGTAATCCAGAGGCTGTTAGACTTGAGACAAAGTAGTGCTGTGCAGAAGAGGTAGAAAAGGAGAGCCCTCTATCCAGTAGAGGGCGTGCTTGCTACATATAGACTCAATTATATTAGAACTTCATTATTTCAAAAGGGAACAAATTTTTTAATTCATGAATTTTGAAATATTCTTGTTAAACTATGTCTCTTTATATTCATTTGGACATAATATGAATTGTTTTTATGAAAGAGTGCAAGAATAACCTTAGCAGAAGGAGAAGGGGTCAGTGAGAATACTTACTTTATAGTTTCACCTTACTCTAAAAGTAATGAGGCTATTTCATGCTCTTAGATGTATGTATGTCAGTTTCCTGAGCTGTGAAAAGGGGGTGGGGAGAGGAGTAATTGAATAAAGTAAACCATGATCTTTCCACTCAGGAGGTACTGTGTTAAAATATTATTTTTAAAGTAAAAGTAATGCATGTATGGGGTTAGCCAAAAAGTTTGTTCGGGCTTTTGTAACATCTTACAGAAAAACCCCAATGAACTTTTTGGCCAACCCAATGTAAATTTATAAAATTCAAACCAGTCTTAAAAACATTAAATGAGCAATAAAATCCTTCCTCCCTCTTCTGTTCTTTGTCTGCTGGTTTAGGGAGGTAATTTTAGATAGATGTGAAAACTATTACAGAGAGAGTGATATGTTGTCACAAAGATGAAGGTTTATAGCAAATCTCATACCAAGTATGAGTATTACCTGTGGGTTAGTCAGTACCTTTGTTCCAAGGTCTTGAAATAATTTACAGTTCACTCACTCTGGTTTTCCTCCTCTGCTTAATGTCTATTATCTCCTTCCATAGAAGAAAACAAGCTAATGATAACTGAATACGACTCCAGCTATAGACAGATATGTAGAACAGTCCTGATTGTCCCAGACTGTAGGACACTTGTCACTCTTTAATGTCCTTCAGGGTCTTTGCTTTTTCACTTTAGAAACAATAAAGCAACCCTCCTCTGCCAACAGCTGCAGAAATCATTAACTCACTGTTTGTCCATTCATTTGTTTTAACCTTTCTACCTCAGCAGACAGGATTCAGGCTGGGTTAATTTTCTTTCGAAAAAGAATGATACCTCCTAGATAGAACAGATATATTTGAACAAACTGTTCAGATTCATTATTAGAATCTGATTTGAGTAGCAGTTCTAAGATTTTGTAAACCATAAATGGGAATATAAGTAACCATTCTTACATTTTTCAATCCATTAAACAGATATTTGTTTAATGTCTGCTATGAGCTATGTAAGAAACTGGAATGGATATAAGAAAAAATATAAAATACTGCCCTGTCATTTAATATAACTGAGCTATGAAGGTAATACTAGAGTGTGTCAAACAACAAAAAATAATCAAAGCAGTATTAAGGATAGCAATTAATATTTAATAAGTCCTTACTATATGCCAGGCACTGTTCTGAGCATTTTATATGTATTATCTCACTTACTACCCTAAACTGGCTCTTTGAGTTTTATTTCATTGTTAATATCACTATTAAGTCATTTGACCAAGGTCACACAATCAATGGCAGAGCAAAGGTTTAAATCCAGGTCTTTCTGACTAGAAAACTTATATTTTTTTATCACTCAATTACTAGTGTTACAGTATTTTGACCTATCATTTTTAAGTCTTACTCAAGAGTTGTAAATTGATGACTAGATTGAAATGTATATACTTTTGATTTTAGGGTTTCTACTGTAATCCTTCATATTTTTATCAATATTGTTTCTACAAGTAAGAGCTGTTTGTATCTGAAATCACTCCTTTAGCTTTTGCTGAGCTTGTGTTCATATCGCACACAGATACATGGCACGGTTCCGTGTGATTTGGATGGCTGAACCAAATCATTGCTCTCTTATTTCCCCAGGTTTCTGCATGTAAACTTGATAAGTGACATATCAGCATTACAGAATGGGTTTACTTTTTGCCTTATTGTTAACTTATTTCAAAATCGATTTTGATCACATTACTTTATATGTCTTATATCTGATAAATAAGCATTGCAATTTTCTTAAAGTTTGTAAAAGAAAAATATACATACAACCAAATGAATAAATTTAGGGAATTAGCAGTTTATCTAATAAACATTGAGAGTTCTACCAGCAAGAAAACAAAATTAGTAGGTAACTGAAAATACCAAGTTTTCTGTGCTGTCCATCCCACCGTGCACAGCTCAATGGGTAGTTAATAGGGTAATCAGATAAAACAGCGAATGGTTCTCTACCCAGTAAAATAACATTGATGATGTGATACCCAGCAAGTTTCTTACTCAGTTATAAACTGCAGGTAGAGGAGATATATTAGTTGGTAGGTCCTGGCACCTAAATTGTACAGGTTCTCTGTCTACAAAGAGAGAAAGACAGCATGTTATGATGGAAAGACCGTAGACTTCATAGTCAGGTGGAACCACAGATAAATCCTGACTCTGAACTCAGCAAAGAGAACGGTTACTCTAATTGTGTAAGACTTCACTGAGGAGTTGGCTCTTTTCTAGCTTTTGAAGGCTCAGAACTGAAGACGGGCATTTCATGCAGGAAGATGAGCTGGCAGGCTGAGTCCTCTGGGTGGGTCCGGCTGCTGCTTCCTGTGTCCTGCGCCTCTGCCGTTCTTCGTCTGCAAGCTCCTTTCACTCTACAACCCTTGCTCTCCTTTCCTCGATAGCTCTTCCCTGAATATTCTGGCTTCTCTAGAATCGCGCAGGAACACTGATAATGGAGCCTCAGAATAGCAGGGCGGGAGGGGGCTGATAACAGTTGAGAACAAGTTCTGGAGACAGTTGGTGGTGGTGAACTGTAGGCTTAAAAATGGTTAGAATGGTAAATCTTATGTGGATTATACCACAATGCAAAGAAAAAACTAAGCTGAGGGAGAAGGAAAAAAGATTGTCCAGAGAAGACTTGTCCTATGACTAAACTCATGAGGCTAACTTAATAATGTGAATTTTAGTGCAGGACAGCATTCTCTTTTCAAATAAAGATCAACTTGCTACAGAGAAAGTTTAAGTCAATAAAGAAGATAATAAAACACAACCATGGATCAATTCCCCAATCCATTTGGTCTATTTAAACATTCCTTTCTCACCGAAGCCTGTGAAAATCAAACAAAAGAAACTCTTTCACCTTCTGATTTGTGAAGGAAGGATTATGAATAAAATTAGGGACATTACACATTAGCCTCTGTTACAGAATCGTATTAATGCACATACCATGCTACTGGATACTGTCTTGCCTTGGCTAGTTGGTTTATACAATCTTTAAAAAGCTTTATGTTCTATAGTAGTTGATTTCAAACTTCTTAAGAGCAAAAACTTTTTTTTCCCAAACAATTTTATGCAGAATCTTCAATATAGAAAACAGACAATACAGAAAGCATAGTTGGGTCGGTAGAAATTAGGAGTGGGAGACCTGAGAGGCCGGCCCATTGGCCTTTCCTCAACGTCCTAGGAGCCCTGAGGCACCACTGTAAAGTAAACAGGTTGACAGTCACTACTCTGTGCGCATATATAGATAGAACTTATAATAGTAGCTTAGATATGTTCACAGTCATTTCTAGGGTTGAACACTGGGCTCTTAGCATTATTGCTCACATCATGTCATTTCTATGAGAAAATCAGGTTTAATGTATTTCAGCTTACAGCACCTTTTCTAAGATTGTAACCCGACAAAGAAGAGAGATATGCCTACAGTTGGTTGTTAAAATCATAGCGGTTTTGGTTAGCCATAAGATAGGTGAAAACCCTTAGATTTTCCTGAAAGGACATTATTTGAAATATTTTTTCACAGTGACTTAAAGTCTTTTCTACTTTATTTTGTGAATTTCAAGTTCTAGAAAGTATTCGCCTTTTTTAAAAACTATTGCTATTTATCTGACGTTGGCTTTTAAATTGGTTGTCTTTAAATGAAGGCTTTACTGAAACGGCTTGAAGCTGTGAAACCAACAGTTGGTATGAAACGCTCAGAACAGCTGATGGACTATCACCGCAACATGGGTTATCTCAGCTCATCCCCGACCTCCAGACGAGTGAGGTCCACTCTTGGCCAGTACAGCCCGTTAAGTAAGCATACTCAAAATTATTTTGTACTTGTTCGTGTCTTTTGTCCTTTTAAAAACATATAACTTCGGTTCTTATGATAGAGTTTTAAAATGCTGACTTCTGGAATGCAATCTGTTTTTCACTGGCATGCTTTGTTTTATTTGTGTTACTTCATTAATTTCAGGTTTCATTTACAGTGTATAATGGCAGCATAGGAAGGAAACCAGGAGAAAAAAACAATTGAAAATATCAGTTATCTCTTAGATAATGGAGGAGAGACTTTTACTTTCAATATGTTTATTTAAGGAAGAAATGAACAGATATGCTATTTAAAAGTTGCTGAAACATTCTCTTTAGCCAGTTAAGAATTTTTAGTAGTATATTCCAGCCCTAATATGTGCTTTTTCTTCCTCATTGGCAACTAAAAGAAGAATCAGCAATCTGTAGTCATCAGATTAATCCCTCTTAATGCTTAATATATGATCCGTTACATGCCTGGCTGGTAGTGTGTCCCAGAGAACGCAGGTGGGAGTGACCACTGAGTGCTAGGGTGTGTGACGCATGGAAAGGCCAGACCTTTTTCCTTACAGAAGTCTGTGCTGTTAATTCGTGTATATGTTCAAAACTATAAAGTCTGGGGCTTCCCTGGTGGCGCAGTGGTTGAGAGTCTGCCTGCCGATGCAGGGGGCACGGGTTCGTGCCCTGGTCCGAGAAGATCCCACATGCCGTGGAGCGGCTGGGCCCGTGAGCCATAGCCGCTGAGCCTGCGCGTCCGGAGCCTGTGCTCCGCAACGGGAGAGGCCACAACAGTGAGAGGCCCGCGTACCGCAAAAAAAAAAAACAAAAACTATAAAGTCTGTAGAAGCTAATGCTAAGAGAAAGTTGGAACCACTTGTAATCTTAAACACTCAAATGACTAGTAATTCCATTCACTCATCCTTCAAGCATCATTTCCTTGGCAGAGTTCATGACTAAGAAAGGGTCTTATTCCAGTTACTCACACTTAGTATTATACCTTGAAAGCAGTAAATTATTTGTTGAATAAATGTGTAAATGGTTATACATAGAGATTTTTTTTCCCACTTGAATCCTTTGAGAAGCTTTTAAAAACATTTATTCCCACCCCAAATCTATTGAATCAAAATGCCCTAATATAGAGTTTGGGCATGTTTGTTACTATATTTTTAAGTTCCACGGGGAATTCAGAAATACATTCCTGGTTGAGAATCAAATTAGACTATTAAAAACACCTGTGAGACAGGGAAGAAAATTTTGTTCTGGGCTTCAGGATAGGAGAGGAAGTTTATTAGATGATGATTTATATATTTAGTTTAAATAATTCAAATCATTTCTTATTCTTTATATATTTTCAGGAGGGGCTTCCAGGACATCCAGTGCTACCAGTGATCTCAGTTGTAAGAGTGAGCAATCAGCTTTTGACACATCCAGTGGCCTGTTGCTAAGACCTAAGTCCCCTAATGTCCGTACAGCTTGGTTATAAAAACTCTTTTTACTTTAAACATTGATCATCAAATTCTTATTGAAGTGCTTTTGTACATTACTATCATTCTCTGTATAAACATCTAAATACTGCTTTAAGCAATTTAAGGTGTACAACAGTGACTTGTAATTTATTGTAATTTGATGCAAAATTGTTTTGAAAAAGACAATTTAATATAAAATCAGTGTTTCCTGTGAGGAGGAGTTTATATGAGACTTGTATGTATTGTACAGAGAAATGGTAGTTTGCCGGTGTATTTTCTCAACATAGAAATTGGTTCAGCTGTCAGACCGACAGAACAGTTGTGATAGCATCGTTGAACATTGGACCCAAGATGTTAGCTATATAGTTCATGTTTGTTGTTTTTTTCATTTCTTGTAAGCTTTATACCATGAGCATAGCTCCTGACTGACTTTGTTTTCTCTTTGCTTCAGAACTTGGGCAGTGTGACTTATAACTTAATTGTAAGATAGTTATTATGAAACAAATCTTGAAATTTGTTTTAATTGGTGGAGCTGATTTAGATTTGATGAGCAGATTGAGTGAAGCTTGAACTGGGGCAATCCTTGTGATTCACCAGAGGTGCCTACTACTTCTGTAGAAGAGAACTGAGTTAGATCTCAAACACGTTACCAACCATTCTGAACCATTTCAAACTGTGAGCATTAGAAAGCTCAACTTAGAAGCTCCTCTTTCATGTTTTTATATATTCAGGGAAAGTAGTTAATGATTCTGAGAAATTAGGTTTATTTAGAGCTACTGCATTGTGAATAGTTTGTCCAAGGACCAGATCATCATAAGCAAAAGCAAGTATCTATTGAATCAGCAAAATAGCACCACCAGTTTGAAGAGCCAAGAAGCAGATCCTGAGTTGTGTCAGGACAGTGTTTTAAGTGATGCTGTTAATGAGTTGTGTTATACTTAGAGTTTATTGTTTTAAGTGAGGAGAAAAGAAAGAAATGCATTGTCTCACAGCTTTAGAAATTCCAGCTAGTGTTTTTAAGGGCTGAAAAAGAAAACTGAAAATATGAATAATAAAGGGGAAAAGAATCACGTTTGTTGAGGCTACTTTAAATGTCAGCTAACTTTCTTGCTTTGTTTTGGTTTGGCATTTGTGTTGAATCCTGGAAGTATCATTTTTATCAGTCCCACTTTTAAAGTCCTAATAATCTTAAATGGAATTAGTAATGGCGAGTATGGTGTAATATAGTTGACTTTTAAAATTAGAATATTTTTATGTCAATTATACAACAAAGTATATCTAGGTCATGTTGCTTCTGCTGTCCTAATTATCACTGTTTTCATTACTGGCCTTTTCTCTATACCTTAAAATGTATCGGAAAGTTTCTATATTAAATGCCAAATCTTTCCTTTTCTTAGTGTGAATATTTGATCTGTAACCACAGTAAGGTTTGTTTTTTGTTTTTCTGGGTTAACTCAAGCTCTGTAGTGTGCACGCCGGACTTACTTTTCTTAATACCTTTGGCAGTAAGCCAAACTGCATTTTACTGAACATCAATTCAGAATTTCTTGGTCTTAGTTTGTATTGATAGATTTTGTTTAGGATAGGGCCCGTGAAACGTGGGAAGAATGGGGTTAAAAAATTTGTGTGAACACAACCTGACTGTGAGATTTTTCTGCTGCTTTCTTTGAGCTTATAATGTTCGTTCGCTGTTCTCTGATATTCTGTCCTGGTGAACGGATTTTTCCATCACTTAGTGCTCCGCTTTATATATAAATTTTGGCTACACTAAACCAAGGTTTCTGTTTTGTTTTTTAACTTATTGCACTTTTAATGTTTGTATAACAACCTGTCTTTAAGGAGCGATATGATAATGTTGAATTTAAAATGCAGCATTTGAATATCTGCTCAATAGTGTGTTAGCCAATTTTTTTTTTTTTTTTTTTTTTTTGAGGTAGGCGGGCCTCTCACCGCTGTGGCCTCTCCCGCTGCGGAGCACAGGCTCCGGACGCGCAGGCTCAGCGGCCATGGCTCACGGGCCCAGCCGCTCCGCGGCACGTGGGATTTTCCCGGACCGGGGCACGAACCCGTATCCCCTGCATCGGCAGGCGGACCCCCAACCACTGCGCCACCAGGGAAGCCCGAGTTAGCCAATTTTTTTAAATTGATTTTTTTTTTTTTTTTTTTTTTTGCTGTATGCGGGCCTCTCACTGCTGTGGCTTCTCCCGTTGCGGAGCACAGGCTCCGGATGCGCAGTCTCAGCGGCCATGGCTCACGGGCCCAGCCTCTCCGCGGCATGTGGGATCTTCCCAGACCGGGGCACGAACCCGTGTCCTCTGCATCGGCAGGCGGACTCTCAACCACTGCGCCATCAGGGAAGCCCAGGAATCATAAGTATACTATTTTCATTTTCAAGAACATAAAAAAAGTGAAGGATCATCTAGCACTACTTTACATTTGGTTCACTTGTACCTAAGAGATATATTTTGAAGATTTACACGTGCAACTAGAAATTATACTAATCCAAGGTCTACAATTACTAGGCAAGGTTCTTATTGAGAGTTATTTTCATATCTGTCAAATGTTAAACTGATGTTACATCCTTTTTAATAAGATTCTATGAAAGATTTTTTTTTTTTTTTTTTTTTTTTTGCGGTACACGGGCCTCTCACTGTTGTGGCCTCTCCCGTTGCGGAGCACAGGCTCCAGACGTGCAGGCTCAGCGGCCATGGCTCACGGGCCCAGCCGCTCCGTGGCATGTGGGATCTTCCCGGACCAGGGTACAAACCCGTGTCTCCTGCATCGGCAGGCAAACTCTCAACCACCGCGCCACCAGGGAAGCCTAGGATATCTTTTGTAAGGTACCTTTTCAAGCTTTTGGCCTGTTTTTCTGTTGGTTGGATGTCTTTTTCCTGTTACAGGAGCAGTTATGTGTTCTGGATATGATCAATCCCAGTGGAGTCATGTTAGAAAAATTTTCTCCCAGTCTGGCTTGCCTTTTCACTATAAATGGTGTCTCTGAACAGAAATTCTTAATTTTAGTTTAGTCCAGTTTGTCAGTCTTTTCTTGCATGATTAGTACTTTTTAAAATGTTGGGCTTTATACATTTTCATTTACCCGAGGACATGAAAAAATGCTGCTCAGTTATCTTCTAAAAGTTTTGCCTTTCACACTTAAATATGCAGTTCACCTGGCACTGTTGTCTCTTTTTTCATTAATTCTATTACTTTAGTTATTTACTTCCAGCTTTATTCTTTGGGTTTAATTTGCTGTTATTTTTTAAACTTCTGGGAATGGATGTATAGTTCACTGATTTTCAGCCCTTCTTTTCCAATAGATGCATCAAAGGCTATAAATTTCTTCTTAGCATAGCTTTAGCTGTTTACCACAAGTTTTGATAACATGGTATTTTTATTTTCAAGTTCAAAATATTTTCGAGTTGCCCTTCTGATTTCCACTTTTTACACCGTGGCCCTTTAGAATATATTTTTATAGGATGTTTTAAAGTTATATTTGTGGTTTTGGTTTAGTTTATATGAAACATTGTAGGAAAAACTAGAAGCTCTAGATCAGGGTTCAGCGACTTACAGCACATTAGCCGAATTCAGCAGCCCAGAGCCCATTTTTGTGGCTTTTACCTTTTTAAATGTTTTTTTAAAAGCATATTTTGTGACGTGTGAATATTATATGGAATTCACATTTCAGTGTCTGTACATGAAGTTCTATGGACCAGCCACGCTGGGTTCATTTGTCTTAACCAGGGCTGCTTTTGCAATAGGGCAGAACTGTGCTGTGTCAAAGACCATCTGACCGCCACAGCCTGAAATATTTACTACCATGTCCTTCAGAGAAAACGTTTGTTGACTCTTGCTCTGGATGATATTTTCTTGCAGACGAGATTTACTTTTGCTTCTGGCAGGCAGCAGGGGTGCTCACAATCTCAAATCGCCCTAATCCAGCTGAAGGGACGAGATGGTCTGAAGGCGGGCGTCAGTGACTGCAGGGCCAGCCGGTCTCCAGCCGGTCTCCGGTTCCCTCTTCCTGCTTCAGGAGGGCTCCCAGGGCTTCCCTCCCTGGGCGGGCCCCGCTTCCCTCCCTGAGAGGCTCTCAGAATCGCTTTCTAGTTCTCAGCCTTCCAACCACATTTCCACGACTTTCAGACACCTCCCACCTCCTGGGGAAATGGACCCCGAACACCAGACTCTTTTCTCAGGATGTCTTCCCCCAAATCTTGGCCCCAATTTCCCATGCCCCGTTAGCTCCCCGGTGCCTTCAAGCAAATTTTTATTTTAAATCGTTTGAACCCTCTTTCTAGTCGTTTGCAGAGAGACCACTGGTTGGCATTACCTGGTCTGCCAGTATGGAAATCCTTTATGAATCATAAATACACTCTGCTTTGAGAGGATTCTTCGATGTTACAGTGAAACTACCAAATGACTCGTGTTCATCTTGAGCCTGGAGGGGTCTGAGCAGCTGTCAGATGAAGCAGCCCCGTTTTCTTATCCCCCCTTTAGCCCCCCAGAGTTGAGGGTGGTGGTGGCCACGATCCCTGTTCGTCTGGTTCCCACCAGTGACTGAGTCCCGGGAATAACCCCAGCCTCTTCCCCCGTGCTCACTCTCTACCCCTTTTAAACCCACTGCAGCACGTCATCCTGCTGTTATCGCTTTGATTCCAGGTAATTGTTTATCACCTCCACTGCTGTCTCCTCGCCCCCAATCCCTTCTCCACGCTGCTGCCAAAGTGCTGAAGTGGAAACTTGATCATGTCACTTCCTTGCTGTAAAAGTTCAACGGCTCTCGAGAGACTGTTGTAGAAAAATGGAAGTTCTTCAGAAGAGCCCACTAAGCGCTTCATTATTTAGCCTCACTTCTCATCACGCCCACACACCCCTCTCAGCCTTCCTTAAGGCTCAGCCTCCCCCCAGACTGTAAATTCCCTAAGGGCAGATGTCATGTTTTACTGGAACTGTATGTTCTCTGGGTCTAGCACAGTGTAGGTATTCACACGCTGGTATGAAAGGACTGGTGGATAAGCTCAAACAGTTGTGTCCATGCTTACCATTCCCTTTATTCTTACCGTTCTCTGTCCTCTTAGTCACCAGGCTTCAAATGAGCCCATCTTCCAAATTTGGGGGCAAAAATTCCCTTTGTCTAACCGACCCTCTGGCTACTACCCTGTTTTTATTTCTTTGTACTAAATTGAGAATGCTGTGTGAGAATTTTTTCTTTGTACACACGGGTCCTTCCACCTTGGCTGCCACCTGTCTCCCCTGGTCCACTGGATTCCAGAAGCCCAAGGGTGTGTACTCTGAATCCTCTGACATCTCGCTGCAGGCCTGCCACATTCACCCAATAACCCATCACTTGGTTTTTCTCTCTTACCAGCCCTCTGCTCTGGGACTTGTAGTCTCTAAGTTACTGCAGTTATTTATTTACGTTCTTTCCTCTGTTAAGACTCCTCCTCAGTGACAGGGACTGGGTCAGTCTGGCATTAACTCTGGCTCCAGGGCCTGACTTGCTGCTTTGGCGTGTGCTCAGCTGTGTGGGGGGTGAATGTGTGTCGTCCCTCTTCTGCCCCACTCCCCACTCCCTCCATAACCTCTTAAAAATGCTGCCTTAGGGCTTCCCTGGTGGCGCAGTGGTTGGGAGTCTGCCTGCCGATGCAGGGGACACGGGTTCGTGCCCCGGTCCGGGAAGATCCCATGTGCTGCGGAGCGGCTGGGCCTGTGAGCTGTGGCCGCTGGGCCTGCGCGTCCGGAGCCTGTGCTCCGCAATGGGAGAGGCCACAGCAGTGAGAGGCCCGTGTACCGAGAGAAAAAAAAAAAAAAAATTGCTGCCTTACCTCATCAGCACCATTACTGAACCTGTTCAGGTCACTGGTGGCTCGCTCCCTCCTTGCCAAATCCCAAGACCTTTCTCTCTACCTCCTTCTTTCCTACCCTCTCTGGGGCATCTGCTATTATTGACCCTCTTTGAAATAATCCTCTACTTTGCTTTGATGCCACATGGGTTTCCTCAATTCTTTCCCTGGGTTTTGCCTGATGACTGGGACTAGCACCTGTCTCTCCAACCCCTAATGGTGGTGACTCTTCTTTAAGGCCATCTCGGTCATCTTCTCTGTTGTTGTTTTTTGTTTTTAATTTGATCGATTGATTGATTTTTGGCTGTCTTGGGTCTTTGTTGCTGCGTGCAGGCTTTCTCTAGTTGCGGCGAGCGGGGGCCACTCTTCATTGCGGTGCGTGGTCTTCTTATTGCTGTGGTTTCTCTTGTTGCGGAGCATGAGCTCTAGGCGCACAGACTTCAGTAGTTGCAGCACGCGGGCTCAGTAGTCGTGGCTCACGGGCTCTAGAGCGCAGGCTCAGTATTTGTGGCACACAGGCTTAGTTGCTCTGAGGCATGTGGGATATTCCCGGACCAGGGATCGAACCCGTGTCCCCTGCATTGGCAGGCGGATTCTTAACCACTGCGCCACCAGGGAAGTCCCTTCTCTGTTGTTTTTATACTTACTCATTTTATTGATTCTTAAGGACTGTTTACAAAAAATGCTACATTTAAGATAGTTTCCAAATTTCTATCTAGTCTTCTTTCCTTTACTTTTACATAGTCCTTTACTTTTAGGATCCCTTTTAGATGTTTTCAGTTACTTCAGAATCCTTATATCCAAGACTGAAGTCACTGACTTTCCCAAGTGCTGCCTCCTCAGTTCTGTTGCCCTCAGGGTTGTGTCATTTTTTCTCAAACATTAAAGCTCAGCATTCTTGCTGATTAACATTTTTCTTCAGTGTCTGAATTATGTCCTGTCATTCTTCAAGATATAACACATTCCTCATTTTCACTGCCATCACTCTAATCCACACCTTTATCACATCGTATTTGGATTACTAAAATAGGCTTTTAGCTAGAGAAAGCTTAGGAAGCACTGACTTTAGATTATATATCATGTGGTTTGGTACTTAAGTCACATGGTCTCAGGTATTGACTTTAGTCTGTGTTTTACATCCCAAATAAAGCAAAAGAAAATCCTTGAGAGCAGAGACCCCATCATGCTTTTGGATCTGCCACAGCATCCAGGCACATGTGAGACCATAGGGTGTCACTTAGTAATATTTAGCTCATCGATATTTGCAAGAAACTGCAAGAAATAGGGAAACTGAACTACAATAAAATGTTTAAAGATGCTCTAGTAAAGGGCTACAAGAATTAAAAATGAATAGAATACAGAAAAATTGTATTCTACAAAATGTCTTATGAGACATAGGTAACCTTAATACATACACTGTACATTAACAATTATAAAACAGTAGATTCTCATTATTTGTGGTAGTCATGTCCTATAGTGTTAGCAGGAACGCTGAATTAGCAAATACTGGTTCACTGCTCCTAAGGGAAATACAGGTTAGGTTCCTTTGAGCTTCTGGTCACATTTTTGTCAACCAACCAATACATAACCTTGTTTTATGTGTGTTTGTGTTTAAAGCCACATACTTAATATATATGGTTGATCCATTAACATTAAACTCATGGCCAACAGCACTCAGGCCTGAAGGAAGCTCATCTAACACACATATCTCCTCCCTAAGGCACAGCACAGCCTTCCAGCACTTAGAAACCCCGGACATCACTTCATCACTACGCTTTGGGGCCATTTTAAACAATGAAATCACCAACAGAAAGCACAAAAAGGTGAAGAACATGGCACTGAATAGGTCACGAAAGGCCCCGTTTGCAGAGTGGGAGCAGAGTGGAAACACGAAGGCAGGTCACGGACTAGTTTGACCTCAGCCGGGAAGACACGTGTCAGGCAAGTTTTTCATTGCTCTGTTCATGTCCAAGAATGAACACACAGGGGTTAGAAATAAATTTTAGAGAGGAGTCTAATTTGCAAATATGGAATCTGCAAATGAGGAACAAGTGTACTTTTTCATGCACTGATAAAAACTAATATTCAAGAGAAGCAGAAAAATGGAAGGAATTTATGGCATGATAGATTTTGTAAAATTGTATTTAAGGACTTGAAATTTGAATTTAAGGCAGCCATAAATTTTCATCCATAACATTATATTGGGGTCAATATGTGACCCCAACGTGGTTGTCCACTTACTACCCTCTGCGTGTTCAAGATCCCACCCAACTGGGGGCTTCCCTGGTGGTGCAGTGGTTGAGAGTCCGCCTGCCAATGCAGGGGACATGGGTTCATGCCCCGGTCTGGGAAGATCCCACATGCTGCGGAGCGGCTGGGCCCATGAGCCATGGCCGCTGAGCCTGCGTGTTTGGAGTCTGTGCTCAGCAGTGGTAGAGGCCACAACGGTGAGAGGCCCGCGTACCACAAAAAAAAAAAAAAAAAAGGTCCCACCCAACTGGAGGACTCGACTTTCCCCAAATACTCCCCAGGTTCTCTATGTTTTTTTCAGATGCACCTTTTCCTCATTCATTCTTGCATTCAACAAATACATATTAAACACCACCCATGTCCCAGGCACAAGGCAGTGAAAAAGATGATCACTGTCCTGAGTTTGCGTTGCATGCTGTAGGTGTTTTTAAATTTTGCCTCAGCACAGTTTATGGTCCATATTCTACACAAAGTAAAACAGAATGGAAGCCATTATTCCATTAATTGAGGTTTAAACACAAACCGTGGAGGCGAGCTTTCTTTCAAAGTTACCCTTATGAGCTGCCTTCTTCTCTGTCAGCCTCCATACTTTTTCCCATACACTCAAAATACAAAATAAGGTGGCTAAAAAGACAGAAGATACCCATAGGTGAGGCTTTTAGGGAGAATAGCCATAAAAAATGAAAAGGGCCTATTGGGGGTGCTGGTAAGAGAAGGGGTGCATTTAGGGAGAGAGCTTTGCAGGAAAGAGGGCTAGTGAGGAATCCCTGGGGGCGGGACACTCCATTCCCAGTTGTTACTTTAAACACTTCTCAACCCTCCAGACCTTCAAGCCTGACAGCTCTGCACAGTGAGAAGACTGCAGAGCTAGGGCGGTAAGCGGAGGTACTGCCTGAGGGGGCTGGGGGGTTCTGGGTGCGCTCAGGAGCCGGGCTGAGGACGGACTCCACAGGCTCCTTACCCAAATCTCCGCTCTGGATGCCTCAGGGGTAACACGGGGATGGGGGAGGCCAACATCTGGGTCACGTGCAGAAGGGGGACAGTGACACTGATAAATGTTCAGTCCACTTCCCGCTCCTGCCAGGGAGAGCCCGCTGTTCACTCACTGCTCACACTGCCCACCTGCTTCTCATACCCCACATCCCGCACCCCCGGCTAACTCTTAGGCTTGAAATTACTCAAAGGGCCGGCCTTACTTTGAGATATACTTCACAAAAATATCTGTCCTCCTAGCCTGCCCTGCTTTTCTTTTCTCTCCATCAGCAACAGAACTTGCGCCGTTTCTGTCATCCTTAGCACTGGAAAGCCATTGAGGACAAGGTATCCAGAAGGCGCCTAACAACCAGCGTTTGTGGCCTGGCCTCGAGATGGCCTTAAGAGACTTTCTTTTTAGCTCTCTGGCCTTTTCCAGCGGCAGAGACAACTGCTAGATTAGGAAGGATGTAACCTTGGAGGTGGCCAAACGCAGACCTTAGTTACTAGAGTGAAACGAGGCAGCCGATTTTTTACCGGGGAGGCGGGAGTAAGGAGAAGAGATTGGGAAGAAGGGTAAAGAACAGAGGGTACCGGGACTTCCCTGGCGGTCCAGTGGTCAGGACGCTGCGCTTTCACTGCCATGGCCTGGGTTCAATCCCTTGTCGGGGAACTAAGGCCCTGCAGCCAAAAACAAAAACAAAAACACAGAGGGTACCAAGACGCCCCTCAAACACCTGTCAGGAGAACCATAAAAGACATGTGCCTGCCCTCCAGGCTTTGCCAGCAGGTTGTTTCCTCCAGGTCACTCCTAGCAAGCAAGGACCACATGAACTGCGTGTTCTTCTGGACCAATAATGCTTACTTTCCTCTCGCAAACAGGTTTATGAGAGTCAAACCCAAAACTGACTTTCCTCTAGGTCTTGATAAATTGTTGCAGAAAAGAAGTGCTGGCAGATACTGTCTATACCCACGTATTTAAATCTAGTTATTTTCTTTCAAGGCCCACCCCCGCCCCCAGTTCATCTCCCGGCTTCTAGTCCTACTCAGCCAGGATTCACTGCATTAAACGTTACATAATCTAACCATGCCATGTCACTCCTCTCTCCTAACCCCACTTAAGGTTTTTTCAGAATAGCCTCCTGCCTTTTTGTATCTTCCACAGGACCTAATAGGCATTAAATACCAGCTTGCTAACTGATTTTCAATGAATACTGTCCACCTGTCATAAAATTCCAAGTATCACAATTCTCTAAAGGCACTAATACAGAGCATTTCCTAATCATGCAAAGCTCTTGAAGCTGTGATTTAAAGCTTTTAGTGGAACCTCAGAATTCCTGAAGACAGTATGAAAGTGCATAAAATAAGGTAAGATTATAGAAGCTACGATCCGTGTTACCACTAAGAGTCTACAGCAGCATCGTAGGAGGTAAGGTGAAGAGAGACGGCATAACCTATTTCAGTTTGAAAACCAGAACTTTAAGCCCTGTAGGTGCTCACATGATACACAGTATAATATCTGACATTTAGAACCTTGGCCACGGAGTTATAAATGAGTCATGCTAGAAAATAAGATTGATGGTCTTACGATTTTAATCCATTTGGCAGTTGATAAGAATTCAGTAAAATAGCATGCATTAAGTGGTCTTCACTGACATTTCACATTCAGTTATTCATTATTGTATCTTCAGTTAATTATATAAGTATGATAAGTTATTTTCTATTTGCTGTGGGAATTTAAATGTAAAATAAATACAAAATACATTTGTGGTTTAATGAATACTCAATGAAGCCTTTTTTTTTTTTTCCTGAGGTATTCCTTTCAATCTGGTTTCATCCCAGATCTTTCTTATTACTTCCCCTAGGAAGAGACTATTAAACCACACAATGGATCTGGAACCAATGAACTTGAGTTTTAATTGCATCAGACATATTTTTTTATCTCATCATACAATACCAATACAAAAGCACCGCCCATGCCTCTCAACACGTTGGACCAGGCGCCTTTGAAGAAAGCCTTGGGTCCTTCGTCTTTTGCAATCTTCCTCCAGCAGTCCACTGTCCCAGAGTACATAATATCCACTGTGGAAACAAATGTTGGTAAGGGCTCCATAAGTCTGGGGGAAAGAGACTTTTCCTCCAAAAGACATCTGCCCACATAGTCACTTTGAGCCTTCCGCCGAGCTCTATGCACATTCAACAGGACGTCCCCTCCCGTTGCATAACTGCTGAGGGGGGGTCTCTGGTGATTCCTACTTCAGCTCAACTCAAGATCAACTGAAGAACTGGGGACGATGAACGAGCTAATTCACAGAAGTCAAGCAGAGAAACAGGAAGGGAGCTGGCTGGAGCGGAAGTATTAAGCTGGGTGGTCCCCTTCGTTATGGATGAGAAAACTGAGGCCTAATCTCAGATTATACTGCCTAAGGTTAAAATAAGAGATGCAATTATCAGGTTGAACCGTAAGAAACTGCCAACATTCGATGTCTTTTTACTGTAAACATGGCAATTTCATATGTTTCAACCTATGGAAGCCAAAACTTTTCCTATCGCGACAGACTGCTTCAGGCCATCTCTCGCCCAGCTAAATCACCCTCCCCAGTAAAACTTGTAATAAGTAGATAAGAGAAGAAGTATTTTTAAATAAACTAGCTGACTACTTCAATTCTTCCCCCTTGCTTCTGCACCCAGGCTCTAAGGGAAAAGGGCCTAAGGCCTCTATGATGCTAGACAGGTACCTAGTTAAGTTCACTTCTAAATGTCCCATTTTTGGTGTTCTTATCATTTCTTTGATAAAAATAAAAAATCTTTTTTTAAAGGAATAGTTGAGAATGTTGGGGAGGATTCATTACCATCTTTCTTTCCTAAATTCTTAGCACAATTTTAACGACTTAGAATAGTGAAGGCCCTAAAGAGCACTGACGAATATTCTCCTTGAGCAGAAAAATAAGATTCTGATAGGTCTCAGGCTTACCCCCTTTCCGGCCAGACTGCATCATCATCCGACGGCGGACAGTGTCAAAGGGGTAGGACACCAGCCCTGCGACCGCCGTCACAGTCTGGGCAATCATCCAGCTCACGATAATGTGCACATTCTTGGGGTCAGGCAACATACCTGTGGGCAGAGCCAAGAAACCAAACGACCATGACATGATTCCTCGGAACAGCTGAGCAAAAGGCAGGTGGGGATGGAGAACAGGCCACCACACCTCCAACTCCATGCCCTACCCTTCCAGAAGAGTCCGCCCTTCGTGGGGTGCCTCATGAGGAACCAGGCAGCCAACAAAAGCTGGTGGCACCCTCCCTGGATCCGCAAAGCCAGAGCTGTGCCCAGTGCACAGGGCATGTTGAAGCGGCTCCAAGTTAAACTTGGTAACTGATAGAGGGAGCTGGGCTCCCCCTTCACCCGTCCTCACCAATAACTCAAGGCCAGTTTATTTCAGTAGAGGACAAGGAGAATCCCCCAGCTATTGATCCACGCCTCAACACCTCCTCACTGAGAAGCCTCAGTTTAGGCCAGGGCAAGGGACACACAAGATGAACAAATACAAAGTCCTTTATCAGTCAGAGATCCCTCAGGATCCTCTCTGCACACACCCTCCTCCTCCCCGCTCTGCGCCCCCTGATGCCTTTCTCTCACCCTTGGCCGTGTCATAGACTCCAAAGTAGGCGGCTCTGTAGATAATGATGCCCTGGACAGAGACGTTGAAACCCTGGTAGAGACCCCTCAGGCCATCAGACTTGAAGATCTTGGTGAGACAGTTGCCCAGACCAGTGAACTCACGCTGGGCAATATCCTTGCCCACGTCGGCGGCCAATCTGGTCCTAGCAAAGTCCAGCGGGTAGACAAAGCAGAGAGAGGTGGCCCCAGCTGCCCCACCGGAAGCCAGGTTACCGGCAAAGTAGCGCCAGAACTGCTTATGCCGGTCCACGCCCCCCAGGAAGATCTGCTTGTACTTGTCCTTGAAGGCGAAGTTGAGAGCTTGGGTGGGGAAGTAACGGATCACGTTGGCCAGGTTACCCCTCCAGAAGGAGAGAACGCCCTGCTCCTTGGGGATTCTCACCACGCAATCAATGATCCCTTTGTATTGCTTCTCAGCACTGATCTGTTGGCTGGCATGCTGGACCTGTGGAGGGGAGGAGGAGGGTGGTTGAGGACAGGCAGGGCAGAGAGAAGGAAAGACGACAGGAGAACGAGGTTTGCACTTCCTGGATTTCCTTGTTTAAAAAGTATGGGGAAATCAAGTGAATACTGAGTAAATGTGTTAGCTACTTGGATAATACGCCCCCCAAACCCAATTTTGCCTCAATTATCAGGGCATTTGAGAGAAAGGTTTCTGCTCCAAATAAACAGAAAGGATGATTTGATTACATAAAGGGAGTCATTTATTTGTTGCATTTTTTCCTAGGTGCCAGAACTATACTAGGGGCTTACTGGGAGACAGAAATGATTAAAGATCCTTGCCCCAAAGGACACCTGCTCTGATTTGACAGACATAATCGGCAGGAGATGAGAATTCCTCAGTCTCTCTCTAGTCTCCCCGGAGACCAGGATCTCTGAGTAGTAGATGTTCTAACAGCAGGAGAAGGAATCCACTAGGCATTCAAGCCTGAAATTTTTCAAGAGGATTATCCAAGTAATTAATTATTGAGGGGTTTGTTGCCGTGGGCAATTTGTTGGGGTTTTTCTTGTTACTGATCATTTTGACTCGCAAATTGAGAACGCCCAATTCCTCACTGGAGGGGCCCTTGCCTTTTGGGCAAGTGAAAAAAAAAAGGATACATGGGATGATGAGGACAAGCCATTCAGAGACCAGGCTGGGGAGGAAAAGATTTGGGGAAAGGATGAGTAAAGCGATCTAAGTTTATTCTGAAAATTGTTTCTTAGTCTCTCAAAACCTGTTTATGTGCAAAATGGGGAAAAATAATACCTACCTTACAGTGGTCATACAAAGATGAATGAATAATAGATATGTCAGCCTATAGCACAGCGCACGGGACATCGTAATAATCTCAAGTAATAAAAATTATTTTGATGTTTTTATTGTAAAAGGTAGATGCTGGTAAGAGGATGCAAGGGACTTTGAAAATCAAGAGGTGAGGCCGACCCAAGAAGCCTGAGTGCCCGCGCTGTCCCCGAGCAGGATCTGGCTAGCTGCAACCTACTCCGGGGGGGTTTCCATATATAGACACCCGCACGCGGGGCGCCACCCGACACCGGGAACCCGCTACTGACTGACGCTGGACCTTTCTCTGAGCAGAGGGCACCTTCCCCTTCTCGCAGGCCGCGCGCCGGGCCCAGGCCTAGAGCGGATTTTCGGCGGCGCCCCGCTTCCCCTCGTCCCGCAGCTCGCCCGGGCTCCGCGCGCACCGCCCCGCGCCCAGCTCGCCGCGCCCGCGCCCGCTCGGTCTTCACCTGCAGCAGCAGTTTGACCCTCTCGATGGGGGCAACCGCGGTCTTGGAGATGGCAGCGGCGACGCCGCCAGCCAGGAAGTCCTTCAGGAAGCTCAAAGCCTGGTCGCTCATGGTGACAGCTGGGCGCACACCGCCTCCGGGAGCCGCGCTCTCACTCTCTTCGCCTGGCCAGGCACAGAGTCCCCGGCTCTGTCCCTGCGCGACGCGAAGGGGCCGGTCGTTCCCCCCACCCCTCCCCGCAGCTGGCCTTATATGCCCCGCCCAGCCTCTCGCGAGAGGAGTAGGGACCCCGGGGCCGTGCGCGCCCCGCGCATTGGCTGGGCAGGTGCGCCGGACCCCCCCACCCCTGCCGGCCCCCTCCTCTGCAGAGGGCAAAGGGGGCAAGGCGTTTCCGGGAGGCAGGGGTGGGCCGGGTACTGTGCCTTTACTTGGGACGTTTAAAGGGCGAATTCATGTTATCTGTCCCGCGAGCAGAGGGAACACCGTGTCTGTGCAGCATGTGGGTCGCTGTATTTATAGCACAAGGAGGCTTAGTCCCGGGCCTTACCTGGACGCAGACACAGGACCTGCAGCCTCCAGCCCAGCTCGCTTTAGCCTCGGGCCTGCACGCGACCCGCCCCTGGCCAAGGCCTGAAATGCTACTTTTTCTTCTTCTTCCTGGTAACTGTGTCCCTCACCAGAGCTCCCTGCCTGGATGTGGGCCTCTAAAGAGTTGTGTGCGTTCACAAATAAGATCCGCCAAAATAAATACACTAACGTCACTTGATGCTATGGTTTCTTCATCTAATTTGGCAACCTGCTGAATCCCCTCTTCTCACCATTCAATCGTTCAATCCTTCATTCTGCTATCAAATGTTTCTGTGCCGGGCACTCTGCGCCACCAGGACAGGCCGAGTGCAGGGGGCCACTAGGTGAATACTTATTTTAGCAAGTTGTGTGTGTGTGTGCTGTTTTTCTATTGGGTCAGCCTGTAACCCCATGATACATAGCCCCAAGGACCTTATAGGGTACAGGATACCTTTTTTTTTTTTTTTAATCACTTAAGGGCTTAATGTTCCACTCTGCGCTCAATGGAATCTCAGCACACATTCTGGGCGGAATGTTCTCAGGCAGCTGGCGGCTTTCGGAGGGTCAGTGCTGTTACCCTTCCCATTGGAGCAGCTGGGTGACCGGGATGTTAAGTAAGAGAAGGTCGAATCCTTGACTGTATTTGCCTCTTTTTAATAGACACCTGGGTTGGGGGAGATGTATGCTATCTAGTCCTAGGAATTGACTGCAGTTGATTTGTGGAGTTTTTTAAAAGCAAATATATTACTATGAGCTTTGATTTTCCTTAACATTTTTTCTAGACAGTTCATATAATCATACAGGTTTTCAAATACAGCTGTTCCTTCCCCCAGAGCGATTGCTCTAAACTCTTTACACTATCCAATTCTCTAAACTCTTTACACTATCCAATTCTCTTGCCGTGTTTGTTAATGTTCCTTTGTACACTGGACAAAGTTTATTCACCTTTTTCACAAGCTTGCTGTTGAGTGCAGACAGATATCATGTTAGGCATTGAGTGAGCCACAGCTTTGTGTCACTCTGGGTTTGGAGGCTTCAGTAGAGCTGAGGTCACTTAGTTGGGTGCCAGGACCACAAAGGGTACACGTTTATCTGAGGTTGGAGAAGACTAGAGTCCAGAAATCCAGGTGAGCTGTATGAAAGCTAGCAAAGTGCAAATTTACCAAGGTCAGAGCAGGCAGAAGGTCAAGGATTCAGCATAAACAGAAAAGTCCACAACCACTTAAAACTCAAAAAGTTGGGAACTCCCTGGTGGTCCAGTGGTTAGGACTCCGTGCTTTCACTGCCAGGGCCCAGGTTCAATCCCTGGTTGGGGAACTAAGATCCCACAAGTTGTGAGATGTGGCCAAACCAAAAAAAAATTTTTGCCTATATGCCTGGATTTATTTTTACTGTCGAGCGGTTCAATTTAAACATCACAAGAAGATTTTTTAAAACAGACATTTAAGTTAAATATTAACTTATATTAATTCAGGAAGTTTTATTATCTTTGTTACACTTAATTTTACCGATCAGAATTTTTAGTATTTCCTAAGTGGGAGATATCATATCTCTCCTTGGCTTCTGTCCAATTATCCTGTCACGTCAGAGGAGCTGTAGCTGGAATCCTTGACAAGAGGTTTTCCATGGACATCTGCACACTGTCCTCTCCCTCCATGGGCTTTCTCAGAAAGGAGAGGCCTCAGATGCCCCCAGGAGCATGGGCTGTCTGTGATCACAAGATCTGGGTATCACTTACACAGGCAGGGGTGAAAATGGCGCTCAGTAGAACATGCATCTGCCTGCTAATCCCAGTACTTGGTGGCTTTCTGCCAGCCTGAGGATGGACAAGGCATCTGAGATAAGAGAGAAAACTCTGCTTTCAAATGTGGCATGGTGTCCTGGAGACTGGGGTGGGATGGGGGGAGGGCTATGTAGAAATAAGAGTAGTGTATTGAGCGGGTTTTTGGATTTTAGTGGCAGCTTTTAAAGAATTAGTCTCTTTTTTACCAAATTGGGACTAGAGAACAGGAGCTGCTAAAGAGAAAAAGGCACAAGAAATTAAAAAACAAAACAAAACACTTAAGGACTTGGTGATGGTGGGGCTAATGCACTGCCTGCGTGTAGGTGTACCTCTAAAACTGCAAGGAAGTAGAACACACTATTACTATTTGTTCATGTGGTAAACTCTAGCCTTAAACAAAGAGCAATGAATTCTGAAAATTTATTTTTTGATCATATAAGACCATACATGAATTGCTGAATTTCAATCAAAGATTGAAGTAGACTCATTCATTTTCATGCATTGATGCATCGTTTCCAAAAGACCAAACAAAACAAATGCTATATTTCTCCACAGTTCTCGCTTGGGGTAGCTTAATTAATTAGAATGATACCTTAATTAACAAATTCTTTATAAGAAAGTGTCTTAAGAGTAAAGTCCTTATTAAAGTGCACACACACATCACATGCCTTCAGAAATCACGTGTATTCATGCAAAACACTCCAACTACCAGCTCCTACTTAGCTCATGCCAAGAAAATTATGCAACTGCAAAATGTGTCTCCTTTTTAACCTATTTGTTCATTGTAGGAACCGCTTACCCTTTAGTGATCAACTCCCTTGGGTATCCACTCTCCTCCTTCCTTTATCCATCAAAATAGAAATGATGTGAACCATTCACTCACCATTCATTCATTCATTCATTCATTCATTTCCTTTTCATCTTTCAACAAGCATTATTGCATGCCTACTCTAGACACCAAACACTGTTGGGCACTGGTGATACAAAAATCAGAAAGGTAAGAGTGCTGCCCTAGAGAAGCTCACATGGCAGGCACAGACATACTTGTGCTGCCTATAAGGGTGTTCCAAGGTGGTGAGACAAGGGTCCAAGTAGGGCTGTGGTTGTACTTCCAGGTGAGTGACTTTCAATGTGCTACCTGAGTCAGAACTTGTATTTTTATTTTAGGAATGCTTAGGACACAAAAGTTTTGTTAGAAGGATCTTAGGCATTATTACTTAAAGGAGGTGATTTCTAGGGCAGAGGAGCCCCGAATCATCAAAAAGATGGTCAGAGGGATTTCTTCTCCCAGAAGTCCCTCCTCCCTGGAGAAGTTGGCTCAGCAGTTGCTGGCGGGAGGAGCCTGCAAGCTTTCAGCCCCTGCAGCCTGTCCCCCACTCACAGAGTTGGACACCCCCTTCCTAAAGAGACCCATAACCTCTTCTCTCCCACCCAATCTCAGTACCCCCTCTTTACTTTATCCGCAACCCCAGTAAGCATTTTCAGTCTTCTGTGATACAGTCAAGCTTATTTTTATGGATGTGTAATAATGTCTTCTGATCATAACCATCCACCCTTCATGATTTACGGGCTTCTGATTTCACTGAACTACAGCCTCTATGAATAAAACCAATACTCACCTGGAGTTGTCTTGACTGGTGTTCTAAGTGTTGTACATTTCGAACTGGCTTCCCCAGTATTTCGTGTTTCCTTATCCTAGAATTGCTTTTTTTAAATACTTGCTTTATTCCTGTTATTATTTAAATCAGTGTTTAATAAATGTTACCCGGGAGTCCATTTTTGTCATCTGTACTGTTGAATAACTATATGTTGCTATTTTAATATAGGAAGTCTTTTCCCCCGTATGCTTGCTTTTACCCCATGACCCTTCCTTTTTCAGTCAGCTAGACATTCTGTGTCATGGTCTCAGAAAAGGAAAACATTCAGAAAGCAAAGAAAATAAACAGTCTATTCTTGGCATTCGAATTTCCAAAGGAAGAGAAAGAATTCACGTCTACACGGGAGATTTGGAAGAATACCTGAGGGAAAGCAGAACTTCCTGCCCAGCCCGTCCTTCCAAAGATTACCTCAAGTTTTCCCAAACCTGCGGTGAAAGGAAGAGAGTTAGAGAGAAAGCAAGGAGTGATATGTTCGTTTCGGTCTTTTTTTTTTTTTTTTTTCTTTTGCGGTACGCGGGCCTCTCACTGCTGTGGCCTCTCCCGTCGCGGAGCACAGGCTCCGGACGCGCAGGCTCAGCGGCCATGGCTCACGGGCCCAGCCGCTCCGCGGCATATGGGATCTACCCCGACTGGGGCACGAACCCGTGTCCCCTGCATCGGCAGGCAGACTCCCAACCACTGCGCCACCAGGGAAGCCCTCGTTTCGGTCTTGAGGAGAGGGGGCCCTGCACTCTGCCCAGCCCGGGGAGGCTGTGAGAAGCCAGGGAGACATGGCTGGGTGGTGGTTTAGAATACAGTCAGAGCCAGCCTTGCAGAGTTCATCCAGCATGAAATGGAGCAGAACAAATCCCAGGCACCCGCAGGTTAGCCTGCTCTGGTGAAGGACCCTAGAAAAACCCATTACATTCCTCCTGCCCCTGTGTGGTGTGGGAGCACCGGAATACCATTCTGTAACCAAGGACACCAAAGTCAGCTGAGGGCAAGACCGACCTGAAGAGTCCTGTGGCTGGAAATGAGGCAAGTGTCAGGCGTGACCTTGGCGGGGCAATGACTGAAGACCAGAAGGGAATAAGGGAGGACCTGGCAGCTGATGCCAGCGCGGGGTGATCCAGACCACGTGCCCTTCCTCCCCAGCCTTAGTTCTACAGACATCCCTGGAATGTAGATGGAATCCACCGGAAAGCGGTGGAGAGAAAAAGGGGACCCAAACTGTTTCTATCACTTGGCAAAAGGGAGCCTCTTCATAGAAATTAAATTGCTTTGCACAGCTGAGTTCGTGGGGCAGTGTTTGTACTTGCTATAGTATTTTCTTAATTAAAAAAATATATATACTTAAGGCATATCACAGTTTCGGAAACCACTGTTGCTCATTCTGTTAAGTACATTTCTTTAAGAAGGAGATGCAGACTTAATTGAGGGGGACAGACAGAGGGAGGGAGTGTTGAGAGGGAGGACCTTCGGGCAGTTTACTCTATGAATCTCGGTGAGACTCCAACTTTTGCATTTCTATTAAATGGCTAAACTAAATAGGCACAGTAACTGACTCGTTTAACATACAAGCTCCATGATGTATTAAACACAATAGTTGTTCAATATATGTTTTTTAAATGAGTAGGGAAATATCAAGCTTCAATTTCTAGTGCACTAGTTTGTTTTTTTTACAGTGAACCTATATGATGTTTTATTTATTTACTTTTATTGAAGTATAGTTGATTTACAATGTTGTGTTAATTTCTGCTGTACAGCAAAGTGATTCAGATATATATATATATTCTTTTTTATATTCTTTTCCATTATGGTTTATCTCAGGATATTGAATATAGTTCCCTGTCCTACACAATAGCATCTTGTTGTTTATCCATTCTATATATAATAGTTTGCATACCCTAACCCAAAACTCTCAAACCATCCCTCCCCCATCTCCTCTCCCTCTTGGCAACCACAAGTGTGTTCTCTATGTCTGTGAGTCTGTTTCTGTTTTGTAGACGAGTTCATTTGTGTCTTATTTTAGATTCCACATATAAGTGATACCATATGGTATTTGCCTTTCGCTTTCTGTCTGCTTTACTAGTTCTTACATTTTTCAATAATGGAGCACCTGGAACCCACCTTAACTTTTGTGTAGCACTCTGAAATGTGGGTACATAGAATTTCACCATATAAAGTAGGAGTAAATATACTAGCAGAAATATGATTGTCTCTAATGTGTGTCCGCCATGTAAAATCATAACCACTTCAGTGGTGGATTTGTCAATTTCTCCTGTAGTTGTGACAAATTTTCCTTTATACGTTTTAAGGCTTTGTTCTTAAAGGCAAAGAAAATTTGAATTGTTATACCTTCTTGGTGAATTTAACTTTTATCATTAAGTTTTAGTCCTCTTTATCTGTAGTGATATTTGTGCCCTAAATTCTTAACCCCCTAAATGAACAGAGCAATACCTGCTTTTCTTTGGTTTGTATTTGACTAGTTTATCTTTTTCTACTCCTTTACTTTCAACCATTCTGTATATTTGAGGTATGTTTTCCATAAACTTTTATATTTTATTTTCCCCTTTTTAAAAAAGTCTAAGTTGATACTCTTATTCTTTTAGCTGGAGAGTTTGGACCCATTTCCATTTGTTGTGACCATTGGTGTTTTAAAATTTTTATTTTTAAATAATTATAGATTCACAGGAAGTTGCAAGGGAATCATACACATATTTTAAATTTTTACTTGTGCCATTTTATTTTATAATTTCTATTTGTCCTCTTTGTTCATGTCCTTGAAAGTTACCATTTACATTATTTATCTACCATGAATATCCTATGTCAACCATTATATATGTTTCTGAATTACATATTAAGGTGCTAATAAAACTATAATGGTTATTAATTATTTTAGGTGGCTACTGTTTTGCCAGGTTCTGAGAATGCCAAGTTTCCCCTCTTAGTCTATTTAGGCACTGAGTATCTCTCTGGACTGTGATGCCAGTTTATTTGCTGCTGCAGAAAACACTAACGTCAAATTACATAGGAACTGACACAGTGGTCAAATATGTGCAGCTTGCTGTGCCTAAGACGCTCTCTGGAAGAATTGCTTGAATTTCATAACATTATTCAATGTGGCCACTAGGGGGGGATCACATGTAGCTATTATACCATGTATCAGTTTGTGAAAGATGCCATAACAGAGTATCAATACCACAGACTGGGTGGTTTAAACAATAAATTAATTTTCTCACAATTCTATAGGTCAGAAGTCCGAAATCAGTATGTCAGCAGGTTTGGTTTCTTCCGAGGCCTCTCTCTTTGGCTTGCAGATGGCTGCCTTCTCACCGTGTCCTGGTCACATCACTCCTCTGTGATGGGGTTGTTCTTATGTGTATCTGTGTTCCAATCTCCTCTTCATATAAGGACACCAGTCATATTGGATTAGGGCCTACCACAATGACCCTATTCTAACTTAATTTCCTCTTTGAAGGCTCTGTCTCCAAATAGGATCACAATCTGAGGTACTGGGAGTTAGGGCTTCAACATATGAATTTTGGAAGAATACAGTTCAGTCCATAAGACACCAATAAGAGTGAAAAGACAAACCACAAATCAGAGAGAAAAAAAGACTTTGCCCAATTTAAAAATGGATGAAGACTTGAACAGAAACATAGACTTCGCTAAAGGGGTTATATTCATAGTTTAATAAGCACATGAAAAGGCGTTTGACATCATTACTCACCAGGGAAATGCAAATTTGGTTCAATCGTATAACATTGCCATTTCTGTAAGTTAATTTTCAGCAATTTCATATGATTCAACCTAAAGAAAACTCCACAGTGAGATGCCACCACACAAGGAGGTCGCGGAGGGCCAGGCTGGCGCCCGCTCTGCTGTCCGCTCCCCCGTGCCTCCGGAGGGAAGTCGGGCCTGGGGGCGGCGGACACACAGCCCTGGGTGCGGTGGGTCGGCCTCCTGCGTTCATCCCTCCTCTCAGCCCCAGGGCTCTGCCCCGGGCTTCTGCTGGGGGCTGGGGGCTGGGCCCGTTGCCGTGGCAACCCGCACCCGGCGGCTAGCAGAGCCCAGGGCGCCAACCCCAGCGCCTCTCGGCTCCTCCGGAACAGGAGAGCGGACTCCGGGAAACAAGCAGCCGAGCCGTGCGGCTGCGGGGACGCGGCCACGGTGTGGACTAGGGGCACGACGGGGGCCGAAGAGAGGCTGGAAGGAAGCCGGGTGGGATCAGCGCCCCCTGCGTTCTCGGTGCCTGGTTTTCAGCCCAAGCAGCCCAGCGCGCCTGGACTCTCGGCGGCGCCTCTCGGCCGCTGGGGGAGCCCGGGTCAACCTGGAACGCGGGCCCGGGATGCGCGCGCCCCCTCCCGCCCCCATAGTCCCGCCGCGGCGCCCGGCCCGGACCCTGCGCAGCCACCGACCCGGAGACACGCTGCCCGGAGAGCCCCGCAGTGGCCCCAGCTCTCCGCGGGCTGACCCCCAGTGGCCCCGGCCCACAGGTGCGGGCGTGAGACATCCCGGGGTCAACGCCGCCGAGCTTCCGCGGTCCCTCCGGGGCGGGTCGTCCTGTATCCGTGAGACACCGACACATCACGAACGGCATCACGAACTCTCTAAATCCAGTTCCCTACCGGCCCCTCACCCGTCCCCAGAGGTTCTTTTATTCGGTTTTCGAGTCTACCGCCCTGCAGGACACCGGTCTCCCACAAACTTAATTTAGCCATGACTTCGTGCTGCGCACCGTACTTGGCTCTTAATCCATCATCGCGTTTAATTCTTTCAGAAAACCCAGGTAGGCGGTGCTACCTCTGTTTTGAGACTAAGTTGCTCTAGTCTGGGAAGAGGCCCTTGCGCTGTATGACCTCTCCAGGCCAGGGCAGAAATGTGAAGCACCTCCAGCCGTGGCCTGGTCTCAGCCTCCACAAGAGTGCAGCTGTTAAAAGCCCCGCCATTCATCCTCAGGGTGAATTTCGTTCAATTCAGCAACTGGGATCTAGCAGAAGCCTGTCTTTGTAGGTGGCTCTCTCCTTACCCTGCAAGAGGGGACTGGAAACAATCTATTTAAGCTCCTTTCAAACCAGAGATATAATGCATCAGTCATCTACAGCATTACACTTTATTGACATATAATAACCAACTTTTTTTTTTTTTTTTTTTTTTTTTTTTATGTGGTACGCGGGCCTCTCACTGCTGTGGCCTCTCCCGTTGCGGAGCACAGGCTCCGGACGCGCAGGCCCAGCGGCCATGGCCCACGGGCCCAGACGCTCCGCGGCATGTGGGATCTTCCCGGACCGGGGCACGAACCCATGTCCCCTGCATCGGCAGGCGGACTCCCAACCACTGCGCCACCAGGGAAGCCCCAATAACCAACTTTTAATAACACTTTATCATTGTAAAGATCTCTCCCTTACTTTTTTTTTTTTTTTTTTTTTGGCCACAGCTCAGTATGTGGGATCTTAGTTCCCCAACCAGGGATCCAGTGGGCGCCCCCCTGCAGTGGAAGCTCGGAGTCTTCACCGCTGGAATGCCAGGGAAGTCCTCTCTCCCTTACTTTATTACAGTTCCTGTCATAATCACAAGTTGCTCCATGAAGCAGGTGATTATCTTTGTTTTACATGGATGTAAACTGAAGCCCAGAGAGGGTCAGCAGCTTTGCCCAAGGCCACACACCTATAAGGCAGTTGGTTCCTTATTTAATACCCCCCATATCTGCAGTAATATAGACATTCCTATAAAGTATCACACATTTCAGCCATCACAATGTACACAAATACTATTCCACCTATTATACATGCAATTTTTCCAGGTGCAGAAGTTAAAGAAGTTTAGGACTTAGAAAACAAGAGATTTTGTTGTAATGAAGTTATTTTCCTTTTGTGTAGTTTGAAATATCCATCAAAATATTTCATAGTTCCATTATAAAAGTGATGGATATAATTTAGAGGGAATAGCTCATCAAAACCTAACTACCAAGTGTCACTTTTGAAATCAGTTCCAGAAACAATCCTTTCTCGATTTCTGGAACAATGTCATATGTATATGTTGAACCATATGAAAATGATGGCATTTGACTGATTTTGGCCTACAAAACCGTAATTTCATATGGCTTAACTTACTGTGATATTAGTTATTTTATTTTACAGTCTTGGCCAGTTTTGGCCTGCATCTTTCTTCCTTTTGGGGTGTGGGGAAATCACTCTGACTGGTCTAAGAATACTTTTGTGAAGGGAGCCCTGGGTACTATAAGAATCCTTTTCCTTCTGTGCCTTTCCTTTCCAAGAGCTGCACGTGACTGTCATCTTAGCAGGAAGCTCATGTTGGTTACACATGGTCACAGGCACATAATGCCCTCACAGAGGTCATACTCAGTACTTGCTACAGTAATAGAACTGTCTTCCAGATGGAGTTTGTTTACATATTTTATATTCAGAACTAACAAAATAAATTTTGCAGGTGAATTTACCTTGTGTTTTTCTCTCTGAGCAAAGAAGTGGAAGTTAAAAAAAACGATTTTCTCATTCAGTCCCACAACAGTGTTAATAATGACTTAGCTGCTAAAGCATAAGAATGCCCTTCTGCTTCTCAGGATACAGTTTAGTATTTGAATTGTGCCTGCACCTCATGGTAGCTTGGGACCTTGAAGAAATTACTTAAATTTGCTGCATTTCAGTTTCTTTACCTGTAACATTTGAGAAACTGAAGCACCTGTCATGATTGGTGTGTGTGTGTGTGTGTGTGTGTGATGAATATGTGTGTGTGTGTGTGATGAATGTGTGTGAAATGCAGGCTCTGGTTAAAGGCCAGCTCCTGGGCTTCCCTGGTGGCGCAGTGGTTGAGAGTCCGCCTGCCAATGCAGGGGACACAGGTTCGTGCCCCAGTCCGGGAAGATCCCACAAGCCGTGGAGCGGCTGGGCCCGTGAGCCATGGCCGCTGAGCCTGCGCGTCCGGAGCCTGTGCTCCACAACGGGAGAGGCCACAGCAGTGAGAGGCCCGCATACAGCAAAAAAAAAAAAGGTCAGCTCCTTCCTCTTCCTTCCATGTCTCTCTGACATGTGTGGCAAATCCCACCCATATCTTACTCAGTGTGCGTATAGTCCATCTGTGAGTGAAAACCTCAGTGGTTAGTAAGACGTGCTTTCATTACACAAATAAGATAGGACAGGTATTATCTTTATTTTTCTGATGGGGAAACTGGGAACAGAGATGGTAAATAATTTGCATAAGAATAAAAAAAGAAAAACATATAAAACACTAATCTTGTTCAGAAATGCAGTAACAGTAACAGATACACTAAATATTTATTACTAGTTCAGTGACACAGCATCTAGTGGGTTCTATAAACCAGATACAAACAATGTGCCTATATTTGTAGTTAACTACTTCAGATGCCTTGTGGTTAAGAAGTTTCAACTGTGTTCTAAATGACTGACTAATAGGAGATAGAACAAACGTGAAGTTTAGTATTTCCTTTTTACTCAACAGTGGAAAAAGCAATAGGGGAAAGTGAGAAGGGAACTAATATTTCGGTTGAGAACTTAGACTGTGTACCAGAACTTGTGCCAAGTTACACATGTCACATCTTTTAAATTTTATAAATCTGTTAGGCAGGCGTCTCCATTTTACAGATGACAAAACTGAGGCTCAGAGAAGGTAAATAACTTGCCTCAAATCATTCAGTCAATAAGAAGTAGACTTAGATTCAAACTCATATCCCGGCACTCCTAGACATTGTTGGAGAAAGTACCAATTTATAGACTTTTGGAAGGAAATGTTATCAAGAGGCTTAAATATTCAGTCTCTCTGACTCAGTTATTCTACTAATGTAAAGTTATCCTAAGAAAATAGTTTGAAATATAGAGAACAGCTTATTGAATAAAATTCTTCATTAGAGAGTTATTCATAACAGGCAGGACGTGAAATGAACCTAGTAACCAATACTGGGGAAATGGCTAAGGAAACAGTAAACTGTGGAGCTTCCATGGGATGGAATATTACACAGCTGGTAAAATAATCCTTCCCCCAAAGTTTGTAAAACTGTGAGAAAATGTTCATGTAATAAGGTTAGGTGAAAAGAACAAGATGTTAGGATATATTTTTACCTATTATATTAATTATAATAATGAATTGATGATAGTTATTAGTAATTAATTATGATAATATACATAATAATCTCAACCATTAAAAATATGCAGAGAAAAAGAACAGGAATGCTAAACACCAAAATGTTACCATCAATTATCCCTGAGCAATGAAATTACATTTATTACTTTTCTTATTTTAATCTTTTATTAAAATGAATTTTTACCAAAAATTTAACATTTTTTCTGTAAGCAGATAAGCTATTAAAAAACAAACAATTATGTCTGTCTGATTCTAAAGTCCGTGTTTTCTCATCCACGCTGCATTCACTAGTGAGGTCTTGGCTCCTAATTTTATCTTCCTTGTCAGTTCCTTGGCTGTCCAGGTCCCTGTCATTGGCACGAGGAATCCGAGCAGGTGACTTGAGTGTGGACATACCCATCCAGATAGGTGATAACAGGGAGGGCCCGGGGTAGGGAGCCTTCTGCCCTCTGCTCTCACTCCTCCCTTCTCTTTCCTGACCCCAGCACCCAGCGTGGTACCTGGCATATGGTGGACCCTCAGTGAATGCTGGTTGAACGGATGAATCCTAGCCTTACTTTGTAATTTTCTCTCAGCTTTTGCCCCTGTGTTACATTCGGCTTCGAGCTCTGGTCAGCTCTAGTCTAGTTCCAACATAGTGTTCATGAAGGCCATTCATTGAGGGTCTGTTGATTGCCACACTCTGTCCTAGGCTCTTTATATAATATATCATTTACTTCTTAACAACCCTGTGAGGTGAGTGTTATTTCTTCCGTTTCATAAGTGAAGAGACTGAGACTCAGAGAGAGAGAATTAGAAGTTACAAACTGCAGAGTCAGGACAGAGATCCAGAGCCTAGTCACTGTCAAACTCCAGGGCTTGTGCTATTCAACCACTGTGTTGGTACTGATTCTTCATATGTTGCATTTCTGATCATGACTTCAAGCCAAAGATGATTCACGTTTTTATATATATATATATATATATATATATATATATATATATATATGATATCAGGAAGGGCAGAGTGAACCCACTAACAAGCCAAAGGTTTATTAGTCACCCTGTAAGGGCAAAGCAGGAACAGTTAGCTGTACTTCTCCATAATTATGTATGTAAAGGTGTATGTGGTCCCACATACAGTGATAATATGTTTTTTTCAAGCCCCAAATCAGGACACATGGTCTGCCAAAGAATTTTTTTTTTAATATTTACTTATTTATTTATTTATTCATTTGGTTGCACCAGGCCCTAATTGCAGCAGGCAGTCTCCTTAGTTGTGGCATGCAAACTCCTTTTTTTTTTTAAGCAGTTAGAATATTTCTTTAAAAACAATTTTAAAAATGCAAAACATTAAGGAATTTAAAACACCACATTTTCGTTAATATAGAAAGAATTTTCACTAGAGTTAGGCAGCCACCCCAAAACAGCATGGCAAAAGGGCATTGGTATAAAGGAAATAAAATACTACACAAAAATCCAAAAGAAAACTAAAAACATTTCAAATTAAACCTGGAAGACTAGAAGATTCCAACAGCAGATTTCTGTCCACTACTGAAACATTCCAAAATCCAAGCTTCAAAGGCACCTAAATGTATCTTAAATAAAATTTTTTTTGTTTTTTAAAGGAAAAAAAAGGAAAGAAAGCAGTGAACCTGGTTATAAATCCTGCAATATATTACATTTAAAAATATCCTAGTACAACAAAAACAAATTATAAAAAAATGAAACAAACAAAACAAATAAAAACAGTAGCTACAGAGGTTACCTGTCTGAGCACCTGCATTTTCTTAGGAGGGGATGGTGTCTCACCAGCCATATAGCCCATAAACCTTCTCAAAAAAGAGTGAGCCAGGAGAAAAATGTAACACAAGATTTGATTTCACAATGTCTCTAAGCGCCCCAGACCCCAAACTGGGGACTCACTGAATGAAGAGAATTTCTTTTTCCTTTGTTTTCTTCTTGAGAAAAAGAAGAGATGATCTTGAAAGTCAATATCTTCTTTCAACGCCTTTGATACCTTTTCAAAAGTCTGATAAAGCGCTTGATGAAAGCAAGTCTCTTGATGGATTTTTCTAATGTTCCAGGGTATTTTCTTATTTGATAGCATATAGAGAAATATTTCAAAGTTCAGTGGAGTTAAAGCCAGCAGAAATGACCAATCAAAAAAAAAACTATTAAAAATTTTAAATGGAATAGTTCGTATTTGTGTGTTTGTGTATATACAGTCTGCTTTTCATCATGGGTGACATAAAAACAATATCAGAAAGAATTACTTTTTTTTTTTTTTTTTGCGGTACATGGGCCTCTCACTGCTGTGGCCTCTCCCGTTGCGGAGCACAGGCTCCGGATGCGCAGGCTTAGTGGCCATGGCTCACGGGCCCAGCCACTCCGCGTCATGTGGGATCTTCCCGGACAGGGGAACAAACCCATGTCCCCTGCATCGGCAGGCGGACTCTCAACCACTGCGCCACCAGGGAAGCCCCAGAAAGAATTACTTTTAAATACAATTCAGAATTACAATTTTAACAATGTACAATAGTTTTACAATAATTCAAATTTTTGCATGATAAAATAACAACTATGCATATTTGATAAATACACATTTTTACCTCTCATAATAGCAAAGATTTTAAGAAAGTTACTAAACAATATGAAAATATATTTAACTTTCACTTAATATCTGGGCTGTTTTATTTGGGTTCTTCCAGTATGGTTTGCTCATATTCTTTACCTTACTTTTTGAGGGAATTCAAGAGGATATTCATGTTTTTAAACTCTAAGATGTCCATTCCTGTCCATTCAGTGTATGATCCAGAAATAGTTTGGTAAGGCTATGTTTTAACATAGTGTGTATGCACAAAGATGGATAGTGAGTAAAACTAACAGTGAAATAATCTCAGATATTTCTTCTAATGTACTTGGTTAATTTGATAATTTTTTTAAAAAGGCTACCTACATTTTTCCTGGTGCCTTATCCCACCCAACAGAAGCCTTGAGTTTTTCATCAAATAGAGAGGGTGTTCTATTTGTGTTTTAAAATTCACTAATCTAGGGGCTTCCCTGGTGGCACAGTGGTTGGGAGTCCGCCTGCCGATGCAGGGGACGCGGGTTCGTGTCCCGGTCTGGGAAGATCCCACATGCCGCGGAGCGGCTGGGCCCGTGAGCCATGGCTGCTGAGCCTGCGCATCCGGAGCCTGTGCTCCGCAACGGGAGAGGCCGCAACAGTGAGAGGCCCACGTAACGCAAAAAAAAAAAAAGAAAAAAAAATTCACTAATCTATATACATATGATATGTAACTATTCAAAGTATATGTATCATAAATCTATGTGGCAACCAGATGGTCTCTACACACATATGAATGATGATTTAATTAAGCGATTCCTTCTCCCTTGTTTATTTCTCTAACCAGAATAGTGTGCATCTTCCAAAGTATGGTCATTTAGTAAAAGAAGTACCAAGTGAGCCAGAGATACTTATATATTCCACAATATGTCACACAATAACCCTGTACAAGTCAAATTCTTTTAGATGAGATGAGAATATCCTAAAATAAATTAGAAACTTCTCTTATGTATCTTTTTCTAAGGTGAAATGAGACACTGCACAGATCAGAGGTACTATTCTGTTTGTCAACAATCAACCTTTCACTCCATTTTAATATTATTTAATTCTATGGAAAAAACAAGTTTTATTGCATTCCTTTTTTAAAATGGGGGGAAAACTGTGCCAGTAAGCATGATCAAACGTCTGTTAGAGCTGGTTAATACTGATCTTATTGCCTCGAAGTCCCTCTAGTAGAGTCCAAGAAATTATGTTTAAGGTGCATCTGAAGGAAAAAAGCGCTGGAGAGACAAGAAAGGACTTGGGTAAAAAGCTTCAGAGGATTGTAGGGAGATGGAACTAGCTGCTTAAAAAAATTACGTAGAGCTCTGGAGCATCTCCATTTCTTAACACACCTTCCAAACCATTCACTGGGATAGTTTTACCCATGTTTAAAGGCTCATATTATATGCAGTCTGGGGGCTTTTATAAATTCAGAAGTAAAGTAATATAAAGAGTAGAATATTGAAGGCTTCAGAGTAGGGCTATAAAAGACTCAATACTGCTAAATAAGTCCCCAAACAAAAATGTTCAGTCCACCCCACCCCAAAACCTATGTGTAGTAGGAGAAAATGCACAGCAAGAAACAGAGGAAAAGCATGTAGCGTGGAATAAATCACACACTGAACAGTCTAGAACCAAAGAAAAAAAAGCAAACAACATACATATACACAAAAGCCTAAGAAGCAGCTATTCTCCTTATGTCTTCAGGTGAGTACCTCTACCCAGTAGATTATAGTTATGAAAACAACTCAGTTGTTTTTTCTTTTTAAAGTAAAAAACTGTTTCCCATTATGCTCCATTTTCTAGAATCTTTTTGATTGGTTGGTGTAAACAAAAAGCAAAGCACATAAACATGCAAGTGTGCACACGCACGCACACACGCATGCGCACACACACACCCTCCTAAAATGTGAAAAATGCAGATATATAACTCTGGTATTAGAAATCACTTCAGCTTTATACTTAGGAACTTATAGACCCTTCATTCCTCCCCAAAATATTTTTCCTTGTCCTTATTCTTTAGATGCCCAACCACCAAAAGAAAAAAGGAAAAAATAAAAGGCTTTAAATGCACATGTTTCATGTCAGTGTCTTGTTAACAAAAAAGGTAGCATTTTCTTCACTTTGCATTGTTAAAGATGCAGGCATAGATCAGGGAATGTTAAGACTAGCATTTATTTTTTAAGAAAGCAGCATAAACAGAGCATATATCTTTCAAAAAAGGCTAAAACACTAACAAATACAAGTCAATGCACATATTTTTAACTAGTGCAATTGTATGTACAATGGAGTAAATGTTATTTTGTGTGCCAGACATTGCAATACTGTTCATTTCCCTTTTATCATGCAAACATGCCAACTTTATCATTAAAAAAACCTTTATTGGGTCACATTCATGTTGCCCTCCTACCCAAATTAAGGGGGAAAAAGTCAATAAAAGAGCTCCTCAAGATTTCATAACTATGGACATAAAGCTCCTAGATAACAGTGTATAGGCTGAATTTTCAGATTTGTATTTAAAAAATTATAATTTAGGTAGATGTCTTCCTCATGGATTACAACACAATGTGAAGTTACACGACTCTGAAATTTGTACCAACTGTACAAAAACAAAAGCCAGAGACCATGAAAAAATTATGTTCTTCGTGGCCTGAGAGCCTACACATTTTTGAGTAATTTAAAAGGGTGACTATGAGAGCCTGACATCTTTCTGTATCTCACCTCTTCTGCCTCTGTCTGTAGGATTTGTAAATCAAAGTCAGTAACATCTTAGCAGCAAAGGTCTCGTCTATCTCCCCCTCCTTCCCTCCTAACTAATCCTACTCAAATTTTCTCTCATCTTCCTGAGGACTTTCCATGAACAGCACGGCAAGTTGGTTTTAAAAAAAAAAAAAAGGGAAAGAAGAAAACGAAAGTTTTACAAGGGTTTTGTTGGTTAATTATTTACTGGTGGAATCACTCCACCAGGAGTTTGATTTCATTGGCTAGCGGTTGGTTCCTGTTGAACAGGCCCCCCGGGAGCTAGGTGAGCAGCTCTCGCTCCGTGGTTTCAGGGTCGCTGTCAACAGAACTGGAAGTTGCGCTCAGGTTGTCGACAGCAGTGTTGGCTGGGGGGGCCCAGCTCTGGCTCACTAGTCTCACTGGCCATGGACACCACGGAGAGCAGGGACATACGCCAGGTGAGCCGGCCAGAGGGCAGAAGGGAGGCGGCATAGTCCGCTATGATACCAGCGACATCCAGATTACAAGCCTTATCAAACCTACATTTGCATTGGCCTCGCAGACACAGAAGGAGCGTTGTCTTTCATCAACAGGTCAATGCCACACACATTCATTCCCAGGATATTAGACACCTGGGTAGCTAGCTGTTTCCCTTGTTCACTCAATGAGCACATCATCCGTACACCACCTAGTGAGCAGTTGCTTTGCATCCTCCCATCCGTTGAACAGCATTACATGGTGCCAACTGCACGGCCTCCCACAACAATGACACGTACATCCCTTCCATGAGACTCTTTTTTTTTTTTTCCGGTACGCGGGCCTCTCACTGTTGTGGCCTCTCCCGTTGCGGAGCACAGGCTCCGGACTCACAGGCTCAGCGGCCATGGCTCATGGGCCCAGGTGCTCCGCGGCATGTGGGATCTTCCCAGAACGGGGCACGAACCCGTGTCCCCTGCATTGGCGGGTGGACTCTCAACCACTGCGCCACCAGGGAAGCCCCCATGAGACTCTTTAACACACTTCTGAAACAGGTATGGAGCTTCATGGCGAATTAGATGGCTTAGATCAGCCAAATGGTGCTTATCGTGGGCCAAGAAAACTGCTTTGCCTCTATGACCCCGTGTATTTTTCACCACCATCGGGAACTCCAGTTCTTCAGCTTCATCAATCATTTTAGAAAAATTTTCATGACCACCATAAGAGAAAGTATCTGGTAGAGGAACACCATGACCTGCCAACTCTTGAAACGTCCAGAACTTATTACCACAGTTCAGGATGGCTTGAGGTCGGTTCATCAACCTGCATCCCATCTTCTCTAGATGGCACAAAAGAGTGATGTCACTAGCACTTTGCACCCAAGGGGTTGGTACTCTCACTACCACCACCTGAGGGTAGGCAGTAATTAGTTCTCCTTTGATACGGAGACCCAGGTTTCCTTGCTCAGTTGTTAGCACCACCTTATCGATCACCACAGCCCTAAAGTCCAGTTCCTCCTCACAACATTTGGCCTTGAATGCTTGTAAGATCTCTTTTTGAAGATAGTCTTCCCTGATTCGACAATCTGTCAAAAACCACAACTTGGCGGCCACAGAGCTACATATCTTTTTTTTTTTTTTCCTTCGGTATGCGGGCCTCTCACTGCTGTGGCCTCTCCCGTTGCGGAGCACAGGCTCCGGACGCGCAGGCTCAGCGGCCATGGCTCATGGGCCCAGCCGCTCCACGGCATGTGGGATCTTCCCAGACCGGGGCACAAACCCATGTCCCCTGCATCGGCAGGCGGACTCTCAACCACTGCGCCACCAGGGAAGCCCAGAGCTACACATCTTGATCTGCCCGTTCTTCCTTTAATGGGATTACTTCCTCCTGAGTGTAGACTCTTTCCAGGAATGTAGGAGCTCTCACAGAGTCTGAAGTCTGTAGTGCAGGCTGCCAGGAAGGGCAGGTGAGAACTCTAGGGCCGAAGCTTCAGTCCTCTGCTGAAAAACCTCCCGGGAGTGCGAACTCTTAGTTGCAGCATGCATGTGGGATCTAGTTCCCGACCAGGGATCAAACCCGGGCCCCCTGCATTGGGAGCACGGAGTCTTAACCACTGCGCCACCAGGGAAATCCCTGCCAAAGAATTTTTAAAGAATTATTCATTTCTTACATGGAAAGAATAGATGAATCCATTATGTATATGTATATGTGTGTATGCATATATGTATATAGATATACACATAAATAAATATATTTCATGAACACAGAAATAAATAAATGTCTGGTAGGACTTGTGAAAATTTCTGAGGTTGAGTCTGGGCTTAACAGAAATAATGCTGTGATTAATAGAGTTGCGGGTATGGGCCCAGGAGACGAAATCTGTGGCCCACATGGCTCATATTTGCCATCTCAAGATCATGTACTTGTCAGTTTTATAAAGCTTATATGTTACATCACATGTATCATTTCTACTAATGCAGGTATGATGAGAACAGAATAGGTGTTCTCAAAAGAGATGGAACTCAAAAAATTGGGGATTGAAGATCACAATGCATCATCCAAAAACACCAGTGTTTCGGGTATAAAAACTAAGCAGAGGAAGAAAGCTACCTATGTTGATTATTTGACACTGTAAAATATCATATAATAAAAGTCACCTTTCTTTTTTTTTTAATTTATTTAATTTATTTTTGGCTGCGTTGGGTTTTCGTTGCTGTGCGTGGGCTTTCTCCAGTTGCGGTGAGCGGGGGCTACTCTTCATTGTGGTGCGCAGGCGTCTCATGGCGGTGGCTTCTCTTGAGCACGGGCTCTAGGTGCACAGGCTTCAGTAGTTGCAGCACGTGGGCTCAGTAGTTGTGGCTCGTGGGCTCTAGAGAGCAGTCTCAGTAGTTGTGGCACACCGGCTTAGTTGCTCCACGGCATGTGGGATCTTTCTGGACCAGGGCTCGAACCTGTGTTCCCTGTATTGGCAAGTGGATTCTTAACCACTGTGCCACCAGGGAAGTCCAAAAGTCACTTTTCTTAGTAGAACAAAACCAGAACTTCCAAGGTGAAGAGTGGAGAGAGAATCTCCTTGATTGATTCAGAGACTCTGTTCCTGAGACGCACTTTTTTTTTTTTTTTTTTTTTTTCTGTACGCGGGCCTCTCACTGCTGTGGCCTCTCCCGTTGCAGAGCACAGGCTCCGGACGTGCAGGCTCAGCGGCCATGGCTCACGGGCCCAGCCGCTCCGCGGCATGTGGGATCCTCCCAGACCGGGGCACGAACCCGTGTCCCCTGCATCGGCAGGCAGACCCTCAACCACTGCGCCACCAGGGAAGCCCCTGAGACGCACTTTTGCATCAAAGTCTCATTAATTCTTGCTGCTGCCACTCTGCCCTCCATAAAGACTGCTCTCCCCAGCTGTAGCCTAAAGTCCCCCTATGATTCTCTGAGGCACAGCTGACACAAAGCTGATGGTTCAAAAAGACTTTACCAAAGGTCGATGGATTACAAAAGAGAAATAAAAAGATACGCCATAATGTGAGGACTCCTAATCAGATAGAGCTTATCTCCGGAGCTCATAGACCCCATCCTTCCTTACATGGAATTCTGCAGAAATGGAAAGGCCTCTCCTGGGTCCTTTCTACTGATCTCTAGCCTACCCCCAATGAGGGCAGAAATTAGCTTAATATCCACCATTTGGGAGTGCCCCGACACCTAACCCAATGGAGAGCACCTGAGTTCCCCATCCTGCCACAGATCTGGATTCATATGTGATGACATGCATTTCCCTTCGGGCCTGACTCTGGGGGTGATCATGCCAGGGCAGTCCTACCTTAACCTAGTAATGCAGGAGCCACCAAATACACAGGACAAAAGGTAAAGGTTCACAGTAACAAGGCGGGGGTCATTTGCAAATTGCAGTTAGTCTAGAAACTAAGTAGGAAAGATACCAGGAGCTTTGGTTTATATACAAAATAATTCTCAGGACATAGGTTTAATAAGAAGAAATGGCAGTATTCTGATTTAAGAAGTAGTCTTCTAATTTTTACTTGTACATTCAATTGAGTTTAATTAAATCTTTGTGTTATTTTTTCATCGGTCTTTCTTGGATTTCAGATAGAGTAACCACCATCCTGGTTTACCTAGGACTGAGAGGTTCCTAAACTCAGGGCTTTCTGTGCTAAAAGCAACAGTGCTGGTCGAACCAGGACAGCTGTCACTGTGATTACAGCCCCGACTGAGAACCTACTTAAACTATGAACTCTCTTCCAAGGAAGAGGCAAATAACACTTGATGTTTTGTGTAAAGTTACATGAACTACCTGTAACCCACTTGTGAACCCCCAGATGTTCATGGAGCCTGGGTTAAGAAATGCAGACTTATATAAATACATTTTGGATTTTTATGTAAACTTATTTAAATCTTTATTTCCTGAAGTAAAATCATACTTTATGCAAAGGGTCAAATCCATTTACCTTTTTGAGATTTTTATATTATATTATTTATTTATTTATTTTTGGCCACGTGGCATGTGGGATCTTAGTTCCCCAGCCAGGGACTGAACCCACGCCCACTACAGTGGAAGTGCAGACTCCTAACCGCTGGACCACTGGGGAACCCCTAGATTTTATATAATTTAAAATCAAGATTTACTTTGGTGTTTTTCCTTTTCAGTCATATCTAGAGACCGTCTTGAAAAGTATCAAGAATAGAGGAAGAACAAGAAGATTTACTTGATGCTGAGAAGTGGCTGGAAGGATTCAGAAACTTGAGAGAAGAATTTGAAAAATATGACCCAGAAAAAATAGGTAAGGTACATGTGTTTTAAGAATCATACTAGGCCCACATTTAATTATTTTATACTTAAGAATAGTTCAGGTTAAAAATAATACATATTCACTCTGGAAAAATTAGAACCTACGGGAAAGTATGACCAAGAAAATACACATCACCTAATAGTTCCATTACTTGGTGACCATCACCATTATCATATTGGCATATTTCTTTCTTTTAAAAAAAATATATAAATTTATTTATTTATTTATTTATTTATTTTTGGCTGTGTTGGGTCTTCGTTGCTGCGCGCGGGCTTTCTCTTGTTGCGGCAAGTGGGGGCTACTCTTCGTGGCAGTGCATAGACTTCTCATTGCGGTGGCTTCTCTTGTTGCGGAGCACGGGCTCTAGGCACGTGGGGTTCAGTAGTTGTGGCACGCGGGCTCAGTAGTTGTGGCACACGGGCTTAGTCGCTCTGCAGCATGTGGGCTCTTCCCGGACCAGGGCTCGAACCCGTGTCCCCAGCATTGGCAGGCGGATTCTCAACAACTGCCTCACCAGGAAAGTCCCCATGTTGGTATATTTCTATCAAGTCCTTTAAAAAGTAAAGAAATAAATAAAACAAAAATTAGGGTCAGCCCCAATTACTTTTATTTGTGAACATAGTTACTATTATATTGTGAACATTTCAACAAACCACTAACTAGAATTTTCACATGAATTTTAAAGTCTGCTCAAGATTTTATCAAATGACCATAAAAAAACTCCTTTTTTCTACTTTACTCTCAACACTCTACGCTCCAATATTTCACTTCTTGTCACCAAATGTGTGTGGGTTTTTCTCACACCAACCAATTCTCCAATTCTCTGTGGGTGTCACCAACTGGGAGTCCTATGATTTAATTCAATTCTGCTACCTGGAGATAGCATCAGAGCCCTCGAGTTACAGGCTTAGTCTCACAAGAATGCCTTTTCCCACTCCAGACACCAAGTGCAAGTCCAGGTTGTCACCTGTGCTTCAGACAAACTGGTCATGAATCGGAGGTTCCCATGACCCCTCCTCAGGTTCAATAATTTGGTAGAATGGCTAACAGACCTCAGGAAAACAGGTTACTTACTAGATTACTACTTTATTATAAAAGGCTACAACTCAGGGATAGGCAGATGGAAGAAATGCAGAAGATAATGTATGGGGGAGGGGTTCGGAGCTTCCATGCCCCTCTGGGTATGCCACCCTCTCAGCACCTCCATGTGTTCATCAACCCACAAGCTCTCCAAACCCTGTGCTTTAGGGATTTTTAGGGAGGCTTCATCACATGGGCATAATGGATTATTAACTCAATCTCCAGCCCCCGCTTCACTGAAGATGGGGTGAGGCAGGGCTGAGCAGCCCAAGCTTCTAATCATGGCTTGGTCTTTCTGGAGAGCAGCCCCCATCTAGGAGCCCAGCAAGAGTTACCTCATTAGAACAGAAGACATTCGTATCACTTAGGACATTCCAAAAATTAGGTTCATCAGGGGCTCTGCATCAGGAACTGGGGTCAAAGACCACGTATTAGAACAAAAGATGCTCCTAGCACTTTTATCACTTAGGAAATTACAAAGGCTGTGGGACCTCTGGCCAGGAACCAGGGATAAAGACAAAATATGTGTTTCTTATTATATCACATCCCAATTCTCCAACTAGTGTTGGGCATGTAAGTTATTACCAGTTATTCACTATTATATTTATTATATTTAATAGTTCAATGAATATGCATCAATTTTTGCGTATTTATTTCTTTAGGACAAAAAAATTGTGAATATCTTTAGGAATATTGCCAAAATTGCTCTTTAGAAATTCCAATTCACATTCTTACTAACACTATATACATACGCCAGCATTAGATTCCCTGGCCTACATTGGGTGTATTAGTTATCTATTGCTGTATAACAAGTAACCCTCCCACCCCAATTTGTCAGCTGAAAACAGTAAGCATTTGTTATCTCTGCGTTTCAATTGGTCAGGAAGCTGGGCTGGGTGTCTCTGGCTCAGAGGCTCTCATGAGACACTGTTCAGCTGTCAGCCAGAGCTGCTGAATGAAGCCTCAACCCGGGGAGGATCCACTTCCAAGTTCAGGCACTGGCCGTTAACCAGACACATTCATTCCTTGTGACGTAGGCCACTCCATGGGGCAGCTCACAACACAGCAGCTGGCCTCCCTCAGAGCAAGCAAGCAAGACAGAGAAAGTACCCAAGAACAAAGGCTCAGTCTTCTTATAACCTCATTTTGGAAGTAATGTCCCATGATGTTGCCATATTCTGTTTGTTACAGCAAGTCACTGAGTCCAGCCCACGTTCAAGGGGAGGGCATTATACAAGGGTATGCACACCAAGATCTGGAGACTATCACAGTATTTTCATTTTGATAAAGCTTTGCCAAAACTAACAACTCAATTTTATTTTACTTTGCTTACATTTGATTACCTGTATAGTTGAACACATTTTTTTTCTAAGTTAATATTTTATCTAGTAAACTAATGTTTATTGAGCATTTACAATTAGTCAGACACTGGACTAAGCATTTTATGTACACTTTTTCATGCAGTCTTCCCAACAATCCAGTAATGTAGGCACTATTATTAATCCCATGTTACAGATGAGGAAACTGAGACAGATTTTTTTGTTTGTTATCAAAGATTATGTAACTGGTAAGTAAGGAAGCCCCACAGTCCATGCTCTTAACTAGTCTTGTCTTATATGCTTCTCATGCCTGTGTTTGTATTTGTACTTTATACATATGTATATATCCATAAATAATATATACAACTTTATTTTTAAATTATACATACATATCATACTGTATAAGTATTTTTGAATTTTTTTCGCTGAACATTGTTTTTGAGATTTATCCAAGTGGATACATGCAGATACATTAGTTCAGTCATTTTGGCTACTGTGTAGTATTCTGTGGTGTGAAGGAATCATTTATTTATTTAGCTCATTTCCTATTTCTTTAAGACATATTCACATGGGTATTATTTGTTTGTTTGTTTGTTTTTTGGGTTTTTTTGCGGTATGCGGGCCTCTCACTGTTGTGGCCTCTCCCGCTGTGGAGCACGGGCTCCGGACGCGCAGGCTCAGCGGCCATGGCTCACGGGCCCAGCTGCTCCGCGGCATGTGGGATCTTCCCAGAACGGGGCATGAACCCGTGTCCCCTGCATCGGCAGGCGGACTCTCAACCACTGCGCCACCAGGGAAGCCCCACATGGGTATTATTTATTAGAGGTTTTAAAGATAATGGTTTATCTTATAGGTTATTTGCAGTGTTTTGATTTCTACTTATTTGTATCAATGTTCTCATAAGGGAAGGTTAGTTTCAATTTCTTCACATTAGAGGTAATGCTACACTGAACAGCTTTCTATACATTTTCTTGAGCACATTTTCAAGACTTTCTCCAGGGTAGACACCTCAAATGGAATCATTGTCCAAAATCGTTGTGCAATTTAGTCAACGACAATGTATAAAATTTTCTGCTTTGCCTATATCCTTGCTGCGTTAGTTCGCTAGGGCTGACATAATAAAATACCACAGTCTGAGTAGCTTAAACAACAGATATTTATTTTCTCATAATTCTGGAGGCTGGAAGTCAAAGATCAAAGTGTCTTCAGGGTTGGTTTCTTCTGTGGCCTCTCTCCTTGGCTTGCAGATAGCTGTCTTCTCCCTGTGATGTCATTTGGTCTTCCCTCTGTGAGAGTCTGTGTCCTACTTTCTTCTTATAAGGACACCAGTCATATTGGATTAGGGCCCAACCTAACAACCTCATTTTACCTAAATTACCTCTTTAAAGATGCTCTCTCCAAATAGACACATTCTGAGGTACTGAGGGCTAGAACATCAACATCAGCATATGAATTTTGGAAGGACACAATTCAGTCTCTAACACTTGCAGTACTTGGGTCTATCAATCTCAATAGTTTCTAAAATCAATTTAATGGTTGTAAATGGTATTGTGTCATTTAACCTGTATTGACATATTTATTTTACATACTAGACAGTAGTTCTTGAAGCTAGGACCTTTGTCTTACTTATCTTTGTGACCCCACTGGGCAACACATAATTGGCATTTAGTAAATACTTACCATTGAATTACATTTTTGAATCAACTTGAAGACAAAGAAGCTAGTAGGCTCTGCAGGCTTAGCCTGGTTAGAATTCTTATTTTCTTCTAAGTTGTTTTTATTAATTTCTTAAAATTCTATTAAATTCTTTTAAGTTGTTTTTTTTAATTTCAATATTCATAAGGTACATAGTTGTCATTCATGTAAATAATTCCCCATTTTGATTATCCAGTTTGCATCTTATCAAGGAGTTCTGCTTTCTTCTTCTTTTACTGTGAGTCTCTGAAAAGCATTTCCCTGATTTTTAGAAATCTCAAGAAGTCTAGGCAAGGTGGGGACACAGTAAACAAAATGCAAAGTCAACCTAATTTGCTTTGGTTTTTAGTTCTGACAAAGGTATGAATCAGTTGAGTTAAATGAAGATTGAGAATGAACCTAGAGATTAAGTTATCAACTGGAAAAGATACTTGATCTAAGTGTTGAGCATTTGTTTGTGTATATTCTTTCATCATTTTATGAATGACATAATTTTATAAAATTTTAAATTAAGTTAGTCTTAAATATACAGGTTCTAATTAGAAAGAAATAACCTTTCACTAAAAAATTTTGCAGCTGCCTTCCTATTTCTGGATGTTTTAGCAGGGAATGAGCTCTCCCTCTCTGGACTGTTGTAGCACCTTATGTGTAGTTGTTATCTTGTATAAATGACTATCAACATGGAGTTTTAATTCTCCAGTTGTAATATAAACCCCAAGAAGATAGTCACTATGACTTTACAGCCCTATTGTGTCTTATATGTACACAGTAGATACTCTAAAAAAATATGCTAAATGCAGTCCCCAAATTGTCCCCCACCATCCTCCCCATGACTCTTAGCAGGAAGAAAAAATTTAAAAACCCAGACCTATGATTTATGTGGCAAGTCTTTAAGTAGCAGTGTGTGGTTCTCTCTCTCTCTCTCTCTCATTCTCTCGGAGGTTGGAAAGAAAGATTTCAGTCCTGAAAAAGTTTGAGTTACATCTGCAGGAGGAATATTCTGACAATTTCCTGTAGAGATACAACCTTGTAAATAGTCCCAATGGCATTAATTATTTGGCTCTTCTGAGAAATGTGCAGGATCACAATGATGAAGGAAGGGATCACACACAAAATCCTCCCTAAACCCATCCACATGCTCCATATTGTTATTTCCTTTCTTCTAATCCGCTAAGTCCTACCAGACTTTTTTTTTTTGCGGTACTCGGGCCTCTTACTGTTGTGGCCTCTCCCGTTGCGGAGCACAGGCTCGGACGCGCAGGCTCAGCGGCCATGGCTCACGGGCCCAGCCGCTCCGTGGCATGTGGGATCTTCCCGGACCGGGGCACGAACCTGTGTCCCCTGCATCGGCAGGCGGACTCTCAACCACTGTGCCACCAGGGAAGCCCCCTACCAGACTATTGATAAACTTTCAAGGAGACTCAGCTCCTTAGGTTCCTCACCTTTGTGGTGCTATTTCTTCCCGGAGACCTTGAACTGTGGACAAGAGGCAGTCTGGGCCATAGATGGTCCACGAGAAGCTGGCCTTTAGGAACAAAGGTGTTAACATGAAACTACTCTGCGTTGTTACTAAAATTATTAGTATTATTATAACAATGACTTTCATGGAAGAATCAGTCTGCCTTCGCTAGCTGAGGAGGTTACCACAGTGCATGGGAGGATACAGAAGTGCTAATCTGGTCTGACTCACTCCGTAATTTTCCCAACGCCACACTTTATTTTTAGCTTTGGTCTTCTGCAGCACTTGACCTTTTGCCTGGATAGAGCAATGTTCTGTGGAGCTCAAACCCATAACCCTCCCTGTCCCGTGCAATGTAGGGCATGTATGTGTTAGATATGCCTTCTTTGGAAGATCTGCAATCCAGAATGATCTTTTAGGACAAAGCAAAATGGTTTATATTCACACACACACAGAGATACTCATGCACACATACCTCTTTGGTAACATTGCCTTACATGTCTAGGGACTTCCCTGGTGGTCCAGTGGTTAAGACTGTGTGCTTCCACTGCAGGGGGCACGGGTTTGATCCCTGGTTGGGGAACTAAGATCCTACATGCCGTGAGGTGCAGGGGTGGGGGAAAAAAAAAAACAAACAAACAAACAAACAAAAAAAACCCATTGCCTTGCGTGTCTGGTAAGACAATGTTTTTTCTTTTACATCTCTTCTGCCATCTGCTGCAAGAGATTAGTATAATCTTAACATTCATGAAAATATTTTTAAAATCTGGATAAGGCTCTTATACAAAAATATTCATCCCACTTGTTTTGTTTTATTTTATTTTATTTTTTAACATCTTTATTGGAGTATAATTGCTTTACAGTGTTGTGTTAGTTTCTGCTGTATAACAAAGTGAATCAGCTATATGTATACATATATCCCCATATCTCCTCCCTCTTACATCTCCCTCCCACCCTCCCCATCCCACCCTCTAGGTGGTCACAAAGCACGGAGCTGATCTCCCTGTGCTATGTGGCTGCTTCCCACTTGTTTTAGAATAACAAAAACTTAGAAGCTTTTCCCTTCAAAAAATAGAAGAGTAGTTAAATAAATCATGGAATATCCATACAACGAGCTACCATGCAGCCTTTAAAAATTATTTCCTGGGCTTCCCTGGTGGCTCAGTGGTTAAGAATCAACCTGCCAATTCTGGGGGCACGGGTTCGAGCCCTGGTCTGGGAAGATCCCACATGACGCAGAGCAACTAAACCCGTGTGCCACAACTACTGAAGCCCACACGCCTAGAGACCGTGCTCCGCAAAAAGAGAAGCCACCACAATGAGAAGCGTACGCACCACAAGAAAGAGTAGCCCCCCCACTCGTCGCAACTAGAGAAAGCCCGCACACAGCAGCGAAGACCCAACACAGCCAAAAATAAATTAATTAAATAAATAAATTTAAAAAAAATGATTTCCCTGGGAAAGCTCCTTCTCCGTTCTTCCACTGCCTTCTGTATGCCCCCTTATGGTAGAACGTATTGCTTTTTAGTGTAATTGCTGATTTCCTTACCCATGAGAGCTGGGTCTATGTCTGTCATGTCCACTATTTTGTTCTGTACCAGAGTGTAGGCACTCATTAAGTGGTGAAAAACAGACCGTGACCATATCTGGCAGATAAGTATCACGTGGTTAATAGAAGTTTCCTCTGAGTGATTGAATATTGGATGGTTTAACATTTCCTCTTTCTTCTTATACTGAAACAAAAATTTTTATTGAGATAAAAACATAATATTGATTTTACCATCTCAACCATTTTTAAGTGTACGTTTCAGTAGTGTTAATTATATTCACACTGTTGTGCAACAGATCTCTAGAACTTTCTCATCTCGCAAAACGGAAACTCCATACCCACTGGACACTGATTCCTCCTCCCCTCATCCACCAGCACTTTTCTTTTTTTTTTTGCGGTACGCAGGCCTCTCACTGCTGTAGCCTCTCCCGTTGCGGAGCACAGGCTCCGGACGCGCAAGCCCAGCGGCCATGGGTCACGGGCCCAGCCGCTCCGTGGCATGTGGGATCCTCCCGGACCGAGGCACGAACCCGTGTCCCCTGCATCGGCAGGCGGACTCTCAACTACTGCGCCACCAGGGAAGCCCGCATCAGCACTTTTCTACTTTCTGTTTCTATGATTTTGGCTGCTTTAGATGCTTCATACGAGAGGAATCATATGGTATTTGTCCTTTTGCGATTATTTTGCTTAGCATAATGTCCTCGAGGTTCATCCATGGTAAATCAAATTTTTTTTTTTTTTGCAGTACGCGGGCCTCTCACTGTTGTGGCCTCTCCCGCTGCAGCGGAGCACAGGCTCCGGACGCGCAGGCCCAGCTGCCATGGCTCTCGGGCCCAGCCGCTCCGCAGCATGTGGGATCTTCCCGGACCGGGGCACGAACCCGTGTCCCCTGCATCGGCAGGCGGACTCTCAACCACTGCGCCACCAGGGAAGCCCCAAATTTTTGGTATAAATTCTATTACCTCTTTAACCAGAAAAGAAGTTTTGCATAGAATCATAGAAGCTAGAATAACTCTAGAACTTATCTAGACCAATTTCCCCCACCCCTAACTTTACTTTTTCTAGACAAGAGACCCAGAAATAGAAAAGTAACTCGTTCAACGTTAAACGTTAAATAATGGCAAAAGTGAGCCCAACAAATATAAAAATAAGTAACAGAGGTAAATATTTAGTCCTTTCACACAATTTACAGCCCTTTTAATGCTTTTATTTTCTACTCTGTATTTAGCTGTTTAAAAACAATTGTGTCTTCTAATATTCCATTTCCTCTTTAAAACAAAATCATTTGCCCAGGTTATTTCTTTGTTCAGAAAGTACCCAGCACTTTAATTAGGGATTGTGCTTCTTCAGTTTTGTTTGTAAAACACATTCCACGCGTGGTCAAGACTTTCCATTCTGGGCATGGGACTCCTGTTGGCAGGATGAAGGGATTTTTTTAGGTTAATGGGGGAACTTGATTCCTGAGCCACACAAATCTAACAGGGTGGAGTCACCAGCAGAGTACCAGAGATATTTTAGTTCAGCTGCTTGCTATTATGTAGCATTCTCCCCTCCTCGTCTGAAAGAGAAAAATGTCCGCAGTTATAACTTATCAAATAATTGCCAAAGAAGAGCCTCCTGTTCTTAGTGCCCAAATTAATTAATTAGTTCAAAGAACATGTATTATGAGTTTACCATGTGCCCTATTGTCATTTAGAGACACTTTAATACACATATTTCCTGAGATGATAAAAAAAAAAAGAATCAGTGATTTTTAGAGCTAAGGGTTAAGGGCTGTTAGCAATCACATAGTCAATTTTTTGACTTTTTATTTATGGGAAACTGAAGCTCAGAGAGGGACTCAGAGTCAAACAGCTAGTTAGTAACGTTCTAGAACTGAGAGGGCTGCTTCTGCCTTCCTGGCCGGGGTTCTGGGCAGTGCTCCCAAGCACAGCACATCCATCAAGGAGGATGTCATGCAATCCCGGATTGTATGTGGGCTTTGTTTGAAGAGGGACACGGAGAATCTCACTCAGCTTGCCTTTTTATTAACAGTCGGTTCTTTTTTTTTTACCCCTAATTTACTTGTCAGCATGATTTTCAGTGTTAATACCTGCCCTGGTTTTGAATCGTGAGGAGAAAACTCTGGAGATTTCCAGCCCGAAGTGATGTCAAGCTTGACAGTGTGTTCCAACCCTGAGGGATTATTTTTTCTGCTCTCCAATAGAGAGAACCAGGAAGGGAAATTCCAAGCCTCACCTGAGACTGGGCCCTGTGATATTATGCATGTCCTTTGGTTGATGTCAAAGGCTGACTGAAATCTGCTCTGAGAGGGGCCTTTGGCTTGGTGCTTTCAGTTTTGTTTATGACTGGAAGGCAGGAGTTCTTCTCTAAGTGTGAGGTTACAGTACATTCTGGCAATCTTTCTAACAGAAACACAACATTTTACCTGTTAGGATTTGAGGGAGAGGAGCCTCTCCAATGTTTTACTGTGATTCTCCCACAGCATCCTCTAAAGCACGGTGAAAATGCCTTCAGGAATTTGTTTGGTAAAGACTGCTTCACACTTTGTACTACTTTACGAGTTTGTGAGTATATGTTACTGATATGAAACTTAGTGGATATATGTACAAATAAACAATCATAATTCTCAGAAATGTAGGAAAAAAATTATGTCATTATGATACCTTGTTCTGTAGAGTTCCAAAAGTCAAAATAATATTCTTTGGACAAAAAGTACCCCAAACTGGGCTTCCCTGGTGGCACAGTGGTTAAGAATCTGCCTGCCAATGCAGGGGAACACGGGGTTCGAGCCCTGGTCTGGGAAGATCCCACATGCTGCAGAGCAACTAAGCCCGTGCGCCACAACTACTGAGCCTGAGAGCCACAGCTACTGAGCCCGCGAGCCACAACTACTGAAGCCCGCGCGCCTAGAGCCCGTGCTCTGCAAGAACAGAAGCCACCACAGTGAGAAGCCTGCGCACCGCAATGAAGAGTAGCCCCCGCTCGCTGCAACTAGAGAAAGCCTGCTCACCGCAACGAAGACCCAAAGCAGCCAAAAATAAATAAATTAAAAAGAAAAAAAACCCTGATCCACCTTCTGCTTTTCCTGTCTGGGCATCTGTCCAAGTCATGTAACTAGAAAGCATCCTAGACTCTCCATTCTTCCTCATCTCACATTTAAAGTCACCAAGGATAGAGTCTGCTTCCTGATCGTCTCCCTCATCTCTGCCTTCACTCAGGTGCCGTGTTGTCACTGTGTCATCTTGCCTCAATGGCAGCAGTAGCCTCCTAGCTGGCCTTCCTGCCTCAGCCTGGAGGCCTCCACACTGCTGGATGTATGATGCTTCTAAACTGCAAATGTAATCGTGTTGCTTCCCTGTTCAAAATCAATCACTCCCCACTGATTTAAGAATAAATTAAAGGGCTTCCCTGGTGGCGCAGTGGTTGAGAGTCCGCCTGCCGATGCAGGGGACACGGGTTCGTGCCCCGGTCCTGCAGGATCCCACATGCTGTGGAGGGGCTGGGCCCGTGAGCCATGGCCACTGAGCCTGCACGTCTGGAGCCTGTGCTCCGCAACGGGAGAGGCCACAACAATGAGAGGCCCGCGTACCGCAAAAAAAAGAATAATAATAATTTTTAAAAAGAACAAATTAAAACCCTTTTGGTTTAGCATGCCAGGTCTTGCATTATCTGGATATACGTTCCTCGCTAGCCTCATCTCCTTTCACTCCCACATCCACCCTCCCTCTCAGCCACTCCAGACCAGATGTAAGTTCTAAAATGTAGTGTATGATTTCTTACCTTCACTTCTCTCCATGTGCTGTTCTTGAATTACTCTCCCATCCCTCCCCTTTTTTCTAGTTAGCTCATTCTCATCCCTTAAATTCAGTTTAAGTGTCACCTTCTCCAGGAAGACTTCTTGGATCCTTCCATCTGATTTAGACACCCTGCTCGATGTTCCTGTAACTCTCTCATGAAACTCATTACATACTCTATTATAATTGTGTCTAAATTGCAAACTCCTTAAAGACTGAATTCATTTTTGGCTTGGTCTATTTATATTGGATTTACAAATTTTACTTTAATTTTTCCAATTAATTGAGCATATTTATCTAGAGCACAGGGTGATTATGCCCCCAATTTTACTTGCCTTCTATAGCTCCAGGGGCCTGGAGACAGGAGCAGGATCCGTCTTCCACTTCTCAGAGCCAGGAGGTACACTCACTGCCTCCTTCTCTAGCTGTCACACCATGCCATCTCCTCCCTTCTCTTGTAAGTCCCATGGCCAAGCCGCAGCCTCACCAGGAAATGAGATGTCAGGATCCCCCTGCTCCTGGGCCTCCACAGCTCTACATGCTATTTCCTTGGCCACCTATGCACAAAACTGCCCCCTCTCCTTGGGCAGGTGAGATGAGGTGATGGGGCTAGCCTCTCTTCATGGACACTGTGCTTTCTCCTTAACCCAAGTCCTCTGCCATATTGATGGGGCTGGATTGAGGGGATGGGAAGGGTGTTGATGCCAGTTCTGTTGACTGGCCCCTTTGGGATGATGACTGGCCCCAAGACATGGCGCTTCTCTGAGCTTAGAAGGTGGAAGACTCAGCACCTTTTCCCCCCTCAGTCAATTCCAGAAATGGCTGTGATAGCTGAGTGCTTACTGTGTGTCAAGAACAATTTTGAGTGCTTTACATTGAATCCTTAAGCAACCCTATGATGACTATATTAATATTATTCTCCATGGACATATGAGGAAATTGAGGCAAGAGAGGTTAAGTAACTCGCCCAGAGTTATCCGCTAGTAAGTGGCAGCCCAGATCAAACCAAAGGAGAGTGGTGTCCAGGTCCATCGGTGCAGCCACCTGGCCCACTGCCTCTCCCCACACGGCCTGTGCAGTTAGACGCTCTCACTCCCGCTAGTGACCGTTCACCTTTGTGCGTGGCAGGCAGGAGTCTTTCCCTGTGCCCTGGTGACTCGACGAGCATTTGTGCTGCCCTCCTTCACCACTGTTTAGTTTTACTTGCTAGATGTGGTTTTCAAGTTATATAATTTCTAGGCTGATCCACTAGGGCTTTTTTTTTTTTTTAACATCTTTATGGGAGTATAATTGCTTTACAATGGTGTGTTAGTTTCTGCTTTATAACAAAGTGAATCAGTTATACATATACATATATCCCCATATCTCCTCCCTCTTGTGTCTCCCTCCCTCCCACCCTCCCTATCCCACCCCTCTAGGTGGTCACAAAGCACTGGAGCTGAGCTCCCTGAGCTATGCGGCTGCTTCCCACTAGCTATTTTACGTTTGGTAGTGTATATATGTCCATGTCACTCTCTCACTTCGTCCCAGCTTACCCTTCCACCTCCCCGTGTCCTCAAGTCCATTCTCTAGTAGGTCTGTGTCTTTATTCCCGTCTTACCCCTAGCTTTTAAAACAATGTTTCTATGAAAAAGAATGATTAGTTATCTATCTTCTATTTATTTACCATTTTCATACCATTTACTTTTTTTTTTTTGGCCGTACCGCATGGCACATGGGATCTTAGTTCCCCGACCTGGGATCAAACCTGTGCCCCCTGCAGTCAAGTGTGGAGTCTTAACCACTGGACTGCCAGGGAAGTGCCATACCATTTACTTTCACTGGTTTTTACTAAGTACTCTTTTGTTTTTTAATTGAAAAAGTAATATATACACAGAAAGATATTCAGACTGCACAAAGTGTTCAGAGGAAAGTCAGCCTCCTCCTCCAGACTCCCAGCCTCCCCGTCCCCTCCCCCAAGGCCAACTCCTGTCACTTTCCTAGGTCTTTTTTATGAAATATTGTGTGTAGCAAGGTCATACATTTAGCTCATGTTACAATTTAGATGTGTTGATAAGATGTGTGCTCTTTATTTTTGCCTGTAATGAATCTGGCGTTCCTTCTGTTCCCGCCCTGGCTCTACCATTCCACCACCCCTACTCATGGGCTAACGGCAGAAAAACTAACCCAGTGTCCAGTTTCGTTTAAACCCTAGTCTACCTGGTAGTTTAAGCTGCTCCTTTAGGAGAGGTGTTCAGCCTTACTTGGATGAAAAATGTCAGTCTCTCAATAGCCTGTCCTTCACCCTGCACCTTTCAGGAAGGCGGCGGGGGGACAGAGGGAGCGGGCAGCTTATGTGACCTTCAGCCAATATTCTCAAGTCCACTTGGTGTGTGTCCGCTGACCTCTGGCTCCTGCCTCTGGGCCATGAGCTTTATCCCTCTGGTCAGGGCTACCCTGCAGACCTTTGAGGAGGGTCAGTGACCTGCTGTTGGCGCACCACTCTTGGTGGCTGCCCCGGGCTGAGTGCAGCCTGGCTTCTGATGGCCCTGTGGCCCTCCTGGGTTGGGCTGACATGCCCCCTTCTGCAGCCTTCCCCACAGCAGTTTGCTCTTGCCTGGCAGCTGCCTCGGCTCAGCTGCCCAGCCAGGTTCTCAGTTACTTCTGGGGCCTGTCAGCACGTGAGACCCAAGGGCAGCTCAGCAAAGCTAACCCTGGGGTTAGACCTTCCACCTGAACACAAGCACGATGATGTTTGTCCTGCTGTGGCCGCACCAGGTTGGAATGGGACACCCCGTGAGGGGGCGCCTCGCAGAGTCAGACAGAGGATTGTGGAGCGGATGCAGCTTCCCCCGCTGCCCTCACTGTCACCTGTGCGTGTCTAACCTCCTCCCGCACCAGAGGTCATTTATTAAAAGACAAACACATGGTCTGATTGTCCCTGACAGAGGTGCTAACTTCTTCACCATGTGGGGTACCCAGTGAACATGGGTCCTCTGACCTTGGATGCTGATATACTCAAGGGACAGATAAGGGAGTTTGAACATTCTTTTCTCGGTAAATTTCTGTTTTTATATATCAGTAATGGCACATTACCTCTGTCACTCTTTAGACATTCCTCTGTAATGTAGAAGTTAGAATGGTTTTGGCTACAAGCGACAATATCCAACTAATTGTGGCTTAAACAATGAAGACATCAACTAAATGTGGCTTAAACAGTGAAGGCATTTAATTATCTTACAAAACAAAAACTCTGAGGGTTAAGGGCTTCCAGAATTGGTTTGTCAAGTCCACCATGCCATTCAGGGCCCAGACTTTGTGCTCTATCATCCTCAGCGTGCTGATGTCTCATCTTCAGGTTTATCACCTCAAGGTCGCAGCATGGCTGCAGCTGCTCTGGACATCACTTCAGACAGCCTCATTCAAAGGCAAGAGAAAGGGGGCTTTCATAGTGGAGAAACATCCTACCATGTCCCTCTACTTTTTATCATGGTGAAAAATCTTTCCAGAAGCAATTCCAACAGATTTCTCTGTATTTCATATTATCCATAACCATGTCACATGGATACCCACAGCTGAAAGGAAGACTGGGGAAGAAAATATCAGGCATTTGACAGGATCTATTGTGGGACTGTCTGTCCCCGTGGAAGAAGGGGAAGATAAAGTGTAATTGGCTAAGTCACAATAGCATCTACCACAGGAAGCAGATCCCAGTCTTTTTCCTGGGCAGGTAGATACCTTAAGTGTCCTAGGCCAGTACTCAGAAAGACAAAAAGAAGAGTCCACTAATAATTTTAAAATATTATTCCCTTTATACGGCTACACATACGCAAATGAATATGTGCCAGTACATTTTTTTTGCGCTTTGTTTTCACTCAGCAATGCCAGCGTTATCATGTACTCACTTCCACATGTACTCCAGTCCTTTTCTACTATTGCTAAGGTGTCTAGTCACATGTAGTATGGCCATCTTAATTACAGTAACTTTATGTTTTACTATCTGGTAGGGCTGGTCATCTTCACTACTCTTCCTTAAAACTTGCTCAGTTATTTTTGCAGGTGTATTTTTGTAATGTTAGCCCCGTTTAGTGCTGAGCTATACCTTCAAAGCTTGTTTATATTCACACACACACTATATAACACTATATACACATATATTAGTATATTATTTTATTAACATAATATGTTTAAATAAATTGGGCTTTTTCTTTTAAGGATCATCCATAATGCAAGCCAAAACCCAAAACAAATAAACCAAAAATCCCCCAACAACTTCTAGAAGAGAGTTCTTGTTTTCATTATGAAATCCAAACAATGGAAAAATTAACCAAGGTAAAGCAAGGAACCAAAAAAAAAATGCAGGTAGTAAGAATTTACATATATACTTTTTTCAATAAAGTATGGAATCTTTGGTAATTTCAATTTTCTACAGTGCACAGAAACGGATCAAAACTTTTTTTTCTGTTTCTCCACAATAAAATGACAGAGAAATTTGCTTTTACTCAAATTCACAGAATAAAACTGTATTAACTATCATTTTAAGCATTTCTGAAATTAGTTGATCTTAGGTGAGAGGTTTTAGATATTTTCCTACCCTGTAAAAAACTACCAATGATACTTCCCTGGATTTGTAGTGATAATATTCAGAATCAATCATTTTGCTTCCTTCTCTGTATCCATACATTTTGTAATCAAGGACTTCATCTCCCTGATTCTGTATATTAAGAATCAGTTCATCATCACGCCTGGTCTGAGGAGAGGTTTTTTTTTTTTTTTTTTTTTTTTTTTTTTTTTGCGGTACGCGGGCCTCTCACTGCTGTGGCCTCTCCCGTTGCGGAGCACAGGCTCCGGACGCGCAGGCTCAGCGGCCATGGCTCACGGGCTCAGCCGCTCCGCAGCATGTGGGATCCTCCCGGACCGGGGCACGAACCCGTGTCCCCTGCATCGGCAGGCGGACTCTCAACCACTGCGCCACCAGGGAAGCCCTGAGGAGAGGTTTTTATTCCTGTCTAGTGACCATGAAAATTTCTAAGCCACCAGGTGGCAGAGTATCCTTGGCTTAGATTAAGCAGTATTGAATTTTTCCACTGATCGCCAAATGTAGTTTATAGCTAATGTGAGTGGCCTTCAAACCTTTCGCTCATGTATGCCTAAAATATTTTTAAAATCATATACACCCTCCACAAACTTTTAACTTTATGTATAAAAGTATTCAACAAAGGTTTAAATAACTAAAGAGAGGCAACTTCTGGCAAACTGTAAATACTGAAATTTAAAAATAAAATTTATGTCATTCCTTTAAATAAATCTAATTGAATACAAAATATTGTAGGGGTTTGATAGCCATCATCTATTTTTAAAAAATTCTAAAATGAGCTTGTCTTTTACAGTTGGATGCTTAATATCACTCCTTTTTCTCCTTGGCATTTTATTTTTCACTGTATTTCCTTCACAGAATTTTATACTAATAGAAAGTGTTTTATGCTTAAAAGATTTGACCACCCTATTTTTCTTCTCTGCAACAAGAAGAGAACAACATTTATGTGTATAAATGAAATAAATTGTTTTATATTTCCTGTAACCATAAAGTAATGTGTGAAATTCTTATATTTCTAAATTTCTAATATGTATTTCTAATATACATATATATATTTCTAAATTTGTCCAGGATACATTTATTCTTTCATTAATTTGAAAATTTCTGAAAAACATAAAAACACAAAAATGACCTTTAATCATACCACTTAGATATTTTTAGAGAAAAGTAAATGGCAACCCCTGTTATCTTCTCTCTCCCTACTTTGTCTAGATTCCTTCTATTAATTAGGTGATGCTCATTCATTCATATTTCTTCTAAGTTTATAAAGTTCTACTTATACCTTTAAAATTTGAAGTACAAAATATTGAGGTGCTTCCAAAATTGCCTTTTTCAAGAGATTCTCTCTTTCCCAGCATTAAAAGCACAGTGTTCCATTGTGGGTATGTGTGTGTATACTTGATTACATGCACAGATGCGCAAACACATACACACACATGCATACATAGTAGATGAGGGAAAACAACCACTTAAAAAAATCACCTTTATGATATTGCTAAAATTTAGAGCTAACTCTTTGGGAGTTTTGGAAACTGCAGAATTAACAGGAATACAGTTCTCCATAAGACCACTCTCACTTCCGACACTAATTGCACGTGTGGAGTGGGAGCGTTCCCCAAACTACCCTCAGGTTCGATAATTTGCTAGCAGGACTCAAAAAAACAAACTGAAAGCTCTTAAACTCACAGTTTTAGCTTATTTGGGGGAAAAGATACAGATTAAAATCAGCCATGGTAAGAAGAGCACAGGGCAGAGTCCAGGAAAAGTACTAAATACAGAGAGCTCCCATGGTCCTCTCTCCGTGGAGTCTTGTATGCATTATTTTCCTGGTACCTGTGTATAACACATGGAATATTGCCACTAGGGAAGCCTACCTGAGCCTTGTGGTTCAGAGTTCTTACTCAAGTTCCATTACATTGGCATGACTGGTTGCCTGAGTGGCAATGGGGTGTGTGTGTGTGTGTGTGTGTGTGTGTGTGTGTGTGTACATACATATATGAGAGAGCTGAAAGGAGGCAAGGATCCAGGCCTAGGGGACAGGAAGGATCCAGCCAGAGGGGCTGCCACTTCTCCTCACTGCCCCACCCAGAGAGGGGCAGGCTGCCCATGCCCCCTGCACCCCTCACCCCACTTGTGTGCTGATGAGACTGAAGGCTGGAGGGACTATGGCCAATAAAGAGCAAAGATGACCCAGCAAAAATCATATATATAAATATATATATATGTGTTTATATATAACATATATTTCATTTATTTTTAAAGGTGTTTTATTTAATTATTTGGCTGTGCAGCGTGGCGCCCCTTGCAGTGGAAGCATGGAGTCTTAACCACTGGACAACCAGGGAAGTCCCCTATGACATATATTTTAAAATTTATATCTATCTATCTATCTATCTATCTATATGAGAGAGAATCACAGTATGTTTTATTTGATGTCTGTCTTCTTCCTCTCAGCATGTTTTTGAAATTCATCCATCATTCGGCAGTAATTTGTTGGTGCTGGATAGCATTCCACTCCCTGTGTATGCAACAATTTGTTTATCCATTCATCTGTTGAACATTTGGGTTGTTTCCAGTTTTAGGCTGTTATGGACAAAGCTGCTGGTCTTTGTGTAGACATATGTTTTACTTTCCTTTGGGTAAATACTTAGGAGTAGAATTGTTGGGTCGGATGATAAGCATTGGTTTACATTATAAGACATGGCCAAACAGTTGTCCCAAATGTAATATTGTAATATTTTATGTTCCCACAACAATGTTTGAGAATCCAATTCCTCCAACACTTGATATTGTCAGTCTTTCTAATTTTAGCCATTTAAATGGATGTATAGGGTAGTTACTCATTGTGGTTTTACTTTGCATTTTCTTCATGACTTAGGATGTTGTGCATCTTCTCATGAGTTTATTGGCCATTCATATATCACCTTTTGTGAATCCGGTCAAATCTTTTGCCCATTTTTAATTGGATTGTCTATCTTATTATTACTGAGTTGTAAGTTCTTTATATTTTCTTCTTTTTTTATTGAGGTGTAGTTGATTTACAATATTATGTACGTTTCAGGTGTACAATATAGTGATTCACAATTGTTAAAGGTTATACTCCATCTATGGTTATTATAAACTATTGGCTATATTTGCTGGCTGTACAATCTTTCCTTGTAGCTTATATATTTTATTTTATACATAGTAGTTTGAACCTTTTAATCCCCTACACCTACCTCCCCTCCTCCCTTCGCTCTCCCCACTGGAAACCACCAGTTTGTTCTCTATAGCTGCGAGTCTGTTCCTTTTTTTTTTGTTGTATTCACTAGTTTGTTTTATTTTTTAGGTTCCACAAATAGGTGATACCTTACAGTATGTGTCTTTCTCTGTCTGACTAATTTACTAAGCATAATTCTCTCCAAGTCCGTCCATGTTGTTGCAAATGGCAAAATTCCATTCCTTTTATGGCTGAGTAGTATTCCATTGTGTGTGTGAGTATATATATATATATATACTCACACATATATATATACTTATATATCTATCTCACATCTTCTTTATCCATTCATCTGTTAGTAAACACAAGTTGCTTCCGTATCTTGGCTGTTGTAAATAATGCTGCTATGAACATTGGGGTGCATATATCTTTTCGAATTAGTGTTTTCCTTTACTTTGGGTATATACCCAAGAGTGGAATTGCTGAATCATATTGTAGTTCTATTTTTCATTTTTAAGGAACCTCCATACTGTTTTCCACAAGTGGCTGCAGCAATTTACATTCTCACAAACAGTGTACGAGGGTTCCCTTTTCTCCATATCCTCACCAACACTTGTTATTTGTGGGCTTTTTAAATTTTTTATTTATTTATTTATTTATTATTATTTTTTTTTTGCGGTACGCGGGCCTCTCACTGCTGTGGCCTCTCCCGTTGCAGAGCACAGGCTCCGGACGCGCAGACTCTGCGGCCACGGCCCACAGGCCCAGCCGCTCCGCGGCACACGGGACCCTCCCGGACTGGGGCACGAACCCGTGCCCCCTGCATCGGCAGGCGGACCCTCAACCACTGCGCCACCAGGGAAGCCCTCATTGTGGTTTTGATTTGCATTTCCCTGACGATTAACTTTGTTGAGCGTCTTTTCATATGCCTGTGGTCATCTGTATTTCTTCCTTGCAAAAATGTCTATTCGATTTTTCTGCCCATTTTGTAATCAGGTTATTTGTTTCTTTGATGTTGAGTTTTATGAGCTGTTTATATGTTTTAGATATTAACCCCTTATTGGTCATACATTAGCAAATATTTTCTCCCATTCAGTAGGTTGCCTTTTCGTGTTGTTAATGGTTTCCTTTGCTGTACAAAAGCCTTTAAGTTTAATTAGGTCCCATTTGTTTATTTTTGCTTTTGCTTCCTTTGCCTTAGGAAATCCAAAAAAAAAAATATCTTTACAATTTATGTCAAGTGTTCTGCCTATGTTTTCTTCTAGCAGTTTTATGGTTTCCTGTCTTACATTTAGGTCTTTAATTCATTTTGAGTTTATTTTTGTATATGATGTTAAAAAATGCTCTAATTTCATTCTTTTACATGTAGCTGTCCAGTTTTCTCTTTATATATTTAGTTTTTAATGTAAGTCCTTTTTCAAACACGTTTGTGGCTTGCTTTTTTCATTTCTTAATGATATCTTTTGAAGAGTAGAAGTGTTAATTTTAATGAAACAGAAGAACACATTTTAAAATAGTGCTGTGAACTCCAACTATTTTAAGGCTATTTTGCTGCCATCCAAAAATTCTACAAATGTTATCCAACTGATGTATTATGAGGACATATCTACTTACAAAGCCTTTTTTTTTTGATGAAGTAAGGTGGTATTAATAGTAAAATTACACAGTATCTCATATGTTATTATCAGCAAAGTCCTTCTTTGGTGGGAAGGGTGAGTACTTTCTGGGAATTAGGTATTAATTCTATCTTCTATTCTATTCTATTTGTGTGTATGCATGGGGGGGGGAGAGAGAAGACATATAAAGACCAATCAGGAAACTTAACAATAATAATACTGGTACATTCTTCTGGATGCTACATTCCAGGCACTGGGCTAAAATAAATACTCCTTATGGTGACTCTGTGAAGTATTGATAGATATTTTTGTCCTCCTTATTCAGATATTCAGATGAGGAAAATGAGGTTCAGAGAAATTAAATATCTTGACTGAGATCCCACAACTAGTAAGTGGCTGAGCTGGGATTCCAAGGGAGGTTTGTCTAACTCCCAAACTCACGCTCTTCATGGATGCTCTGTTCATGTTCTGGACTCATTTGATTTCAGATATATTGAATATAGATTTTGGCAGGGTGTGGAGAAAGCAGGGGCTGGGGGAAGGGGAGGGGAGGAGAGAGATTAGGTCCAGGACTTATTTTGGTAGGAGCTGTTCATGCTTCCAGTTCCTAATCCCCTAGATAGCCTGGGTAACTTCACGGAGGGTCCAGGGTAACTAAGCCAAATTAGACCAATATAAATACAAATCCAGAAGCATAACTGCCTCAGATAATCTAACCAGTTAGCAGGCCATTTGGCTTACCACATCCTCTGCCAACATTTCATAAGGTCTTCCTTTTGTTAAAGAATATTCTGTAGTGACTTCCTCAACCCTTTATTATGTGAGGGTTTGATTTATAATTTTACATGTAATCAACTCTTGTAGTCAACTCTTTTGTTGGCACCGCTTATTTCAGATCTCCTCAGTAAAGCCATGTAGTTATCTGGAACCTTATCCTAGTGATTAACACTATTTACACTCAACTCCCTTCTGAAATCTTTAATACACTAATGTTTTCCAATTTGGTAGATATGAAATTTCTATAGTTTACTGGAACTGTAAGTTTGGGCCATTGGCAGTCTCATGTTACTTGTCACAAATTCTATCAAGGCCCTTCTTTCTACTTGATGGCCTGAGTCTCTGTAGTTTGCACAGCAAAGATGAAATGCTTGGTGGGATCATTAAATTTAATCACTTTAATCAGCAATATGATATCCATTATTGTATAGTTCTACGGAATGCTGAGTCACTGGGCTTTCTTTCATTACAGTGAAGTGTTACCTTTGAAAATTCAAATGACGTTGATTATTCAGACTGAGATGAGTTATGAGATTTGTATAATCTATTAGAAGTTATGCACTTATTAATAAAAGACAAATTTGCATTTTCCCCCTTCCTTAAGAATCAAGGCCAAAACAATAGTGTATTGTTGGAATTTATTGATATGGTATTAAAACTCACTGGGGAAGGAAGAACTAAATTAGAAAGGAAGTGATACTAAAGGATGCTTAGAAATGGGCAGTTTTCAACTAAGGAAAAAAAGAACACTTACACATAGCCAAGGCTCTTTTTTATAATTGAAAAACAAATTTAATGACGGTTAAAACAGAATTTCTCATCCTTTTCTTTTACCATGAGAGCTGAAACTTTCTGAAATTTTGTCCCTTTTAAATTCCTAAAATGTTTCTTTATTTTAAACCTGAAAAGCATTAAAACACCTTTTTCCTAAGGAGTTCAGTGTCATTTAGATTTGTTCTAACCATCCCACGATCTGTCATTTGATTATTAGAAGGCAATTGGCATTTGGTATCAAAGTTCCACCAGTGTTAAAGTTGGAAGGTTCAGGGAACTCCCTGGTGGTCCAGTGGTAAAGAATCTGCCTTCCAAAGCAGGAGACGCAGGTTCAGTCCCTGGTCGGGGAACTAAGATCCCGCATGCCGCAGCGCAACTAAGCCCACACGCCACAACTACTGAGCCCATGCGCCTCAACTAGAGAGCCCACGTGGCACAAACTACAGACCCCACACACCCTGGAGCCCGCACGCCACAACTAGAGAGAGAAAACCTGCAGGCCACAACTAGAGAGAAGCCCACGCGCTGCAATGAACAGCCTGTGGTGCTGCAACAAAGATCCCACATGCCATAATGAAGATCCCACATGCCACAACGAAGACCCGATGCAGCCAAAAAAAAAGAAAAAGAAAAAAGTTGGAAGGTTCAAATACAGAGAGATTAAGACATTGGCCCAGAGTCAATCAAACACCGAGTTGGTTTAGGGTTTTGGTTTTTCTTGACCAACTTATCTATGGCTTAGAAGAATTACTCTAATTTTCCAAGCACCTAACTTACTATCAGACAGGAGTTTAGTCTCCTATAAAGTTTTTTTGCTTATTTGAACGTTGCCAGTTGAAACTAAGGCCTTAATAATCATATAAAAATTTCAGAGAATGTTTCAGATGTAAAAGAAATTTGAGGAACCTAAAAAAATTTTAGATTAAAAAAAATGACAACAGCCATGTCTTTCTCCCTCTCTGAATCCACCCCTCTCCCCTCAAAAACAAACAACAACAAGAAAAAGCCACCAAAACCTCTGCTGGTCTCATTGGAAGAAGGCCTCATTGGAAATAAATATACATATACTGTTGGGTTTCATAAATAAGAACTAAGTCATGGGAAGAAATAGGCATGTATAGCAGGAAAAACCAGAAATGAGTTGCAGATATAAACAAAGGAAGTCAGTTAAAACATATGTATAAAAAAGAAGAGACATACACAATAAAAAACTGTTTCTTTGGAATTTTATTTTCAGAGTGTTTTATAGACTTCCATTCTTACAGTGTTCTGTGAGTTAAGTGGACAGTTAATATTCTTAACTGGTATTTGATAACTAAGATCACAAGAAGATAAAATATACTAACTTTCTGCACAGACTCTGAGCCTGCAGCTGAAGCAGTAAGAGAACCTATGTCCTAAGACTCAGCCTTGTACTTTGCCCTTGTTCTACTCACTGCCTGTGGCACTCTGTAGGATGGACAGAGCCATCCTACCCTATAGGGGTTAGCTGGGCCAACTGAGAAGGGGCCACGACAAAGAACAGCGTAGGCCTCGCTCCACATCAGGCATAGAAAGAGAACAATGAACGGGGAAGAAGAGTCAAGTGATATGGATTGGTAGCTCCCCAGGGTTGAATTCAGAACATGTTCTGCTGTCTCCTGGGTGCCAAGATTTGACAGGAAGGGCAAAGGACAACTTGAACAATGTGGGGTGGGTGGGTGAAATCTCCACTCATTGTGGTTCACGTGGGAATGGAGTGCTCAGAATGAGGGAGATCTTGACAAAGCTCCCTGCTGGTAGCAGCCTCTTGTTTCTTATCAGAAACCTGATATTAAGCACCTCTTTTTCTTCCCTGCTGGGGTTGGGAAGAGTGTGAAGAGAGCACACGGGTACTAGAAAGGAGAGATTTTGTATAAGAGGTTTTTTGTCCTTAATGGGGGGGAAAAAATAGGAGAATAAAAAGAGAAGATTCAAAACGAAAGGACAAGACCTGAAAGTCAGAAAAACATTTCAGAAAACAGGCTAAATGAAAAAGGAATGAAGCGGTCCTGGTCACTAGAAAACACAAAATTTGGGGTGGTGGTGATTTGCAATGGAAAGGAAAAAAGACACAGCTCAAGAGGCTGAAATGTAAGGAGAAATTAGACACAACCAATATATACATTAGTAAGGGGTTGGTTTTGTAAATTATGGTACATCCACACAAGGAATACTATATAGGCTGTTAAAGAGAATTAAGTATACAAATATTAACACAGGTATCTGGAGACTGATTTAGTGGAAAAATAAAATGACAGAATAATTTGTCAAGTATAATTTGATTTTAAAATAATAATATACATTAGTATATATGTGATAAAAAATCTGGAGGATGAAGCATCAAGCAGCCAAAGGTATCAATAGTTATTCTTTTTTTTTTTTTTTCGGTACGCGGGCCTCTCACTGCTGTGGCCTCTCCCATTGCAGAGCACAGGCTCCAGACGCGCAGGCTCAGCAGCCTATGGCTCACGGGCCCAACCACTCCGTGGCATGTGGAATCTTCCCAAACCGGGGCATGAACCCGTGTCCCCTGAATCGGCAGGGAGACTCTCAACCACTGCGCCACCAGGGAAGCCCTATCAATAGTTATTTCTGGGTGAGGAAGGGAACCTTTATTGTGGAAGGGTGTTATGTTTTACATTACACATTTTTGTGCTTTTCCAGACAGTTTTTATAAAATTCATATAATTTCCATTGTATATTAGGAAAAAAATCAATAACAAGTATAGAAATAAGTTACATTGCAAAGAAGAAACAGTACATGTAAAGTTGAAGAGATATAGTGCAGTAAAACTTAACATTGAAGTAATTTATACAGAGGTGTGTCTATTATCTATACTTATATCTATATTTTTATCCATGAAATGGTGATCCCAAAGTAAAAGTTTTAATTGCATTTAAAATTGTTAGTTTAAAATGACACAAGTGATAGACTTTTAATAGATGATGATGATTATAAATGTGTTCTGTATTATACTGTATTCACTCTAAAGTAGAATATTAGACATAATCCATAACTGACCTATTGATGTACTTAATACTTCGTCAATGATTGAATATTTTCTTCTGATTAACTTGGATTATTCCCTTCAACTCTTCTGCTATATTTTTTAAATCTCATAAAGCAACTCTAATTGCTTTTAACTTAAAGACAATCCTTCCCACAAATTACAAAGCACTAAGAGGAAAGGGAAACCAAGAAACATTTAAAAAGTGTATTAAACTCCACTGAACAGAATATTTTAAATCAGATTTTAAGAAAACAGAAGAAAAGAAAGAAAATGCTAAGTGGATTGCAATGATCAATCTGTACAGATGGATCTAATTGCCCTAAATTTTGAACTAACTAGATTAGGTTACATATAAAAAAGAGAGTAATGATGATAATTCCACCTGGGAGTTAGGATATTCTTCCACTTACTTAGGAAAACCTCCAGTGTGAAATCAGACCAAGAATCTATCCAGTGCATTGTCAATCTCAGGCACAGTCATATAGAAAAAGAGAGAGAAAAAAAATGCTGGGAGAGCAAGTAGGAGGGAGAGGAAAAAGTGTAAATCCTTTATCCTTTGTTGTGTTCAAAATGACTCAGAAGCTGTGTTCCACTTTGTTTGCATATTGCAGTCAGGTCCGATAGAGTTCTATTTAATAGCATTTCATCTATCATCCACTCACACAGGGCTGGGGCTCTGTCCCAAATTAACACAAGCGTAAAATGAATTTTTCTAAAATGAAAAAACTTACACTGGGATTTAAAGTTTGATTTTGGAAAGTTTTGAGGGCCTGGACTATCCATTTCAGGTGGAAAAGTAAAACTTCAGAGACATTTCTCCCCGCAGTGTAGTAAAAACTTAGAGCCCAGGTAGAGAAGGCTTAACAAGCCAGGATGAGGAAGTCAGTACAGGCGGGGATCGTTAACATTCGGAACAGTGGGAAGAGGCCACAGGAAACAGTCCCCTTCGGGGCATCTGGACCAAGCTGAGGTACTAGGGAAACCCAAAGGGGGAGACATCTTTGGAGAAGAGATGCTAGTTGGAAACAATCCAAGCTGTCTTCTCTTGTGAGAACAGCTCTAAAATGGACACTACTAGGCCAATTTTACTTCCGAGATAAATGCTGCTGCTTTTTTTTTTTTACGTGCTGCACCAGGCCCATCTCTGTCCCGTAAAGGTCCCAGGGCCCTGCATTCCATTCTTCCTCCCTTAGGGTCAGCACGGCGACTTCCCAGCAGGCCCCATAACTTTCCCAGTAGTCCCCGCACCTTCCCGTCATGCCCTGCACCTTCCCGGCATTCCTCACGTCTTCCCGGCATTCCCCGCTGCAGCAGACTCTCTCTGAGGGGCGTCCCTCCACAGCAGTCTCTGGGCCGGTCCGGCACAGACTGGAGTGTTCCTGCCACTACTTCAGGAAAAGGGCTTGTGTGTGGTAACAAGACTTCTTCAAGGTAAGATTTCCACCCGGGCCCTTAATACTTGGAAAATCTCCCTGACCTCCTCCCACAGGGTTTCCTGTGACGGTCCCAGTCCCGAAAAGCCAAGGCCCCAAGGCTTTCCCACCCGGGAACAAGCCCTATTTTCCAAATTAAATCATCTTCAGGTTAGACAGTCTAGGGAGAACACCTGCTCAGGATCAAACAGCTCCTCATTCCTTTGCACAGATCCTCAGCTGTATCCCGTCTGGGCTATTATTCATTGTCTAATTGCTTTGTTTCCCAGTAACTCAAATTAAATCATATTCTTCAGGAACCAGGTTTTACTTTGTCTGGAGGAACAGGGAATGCAAAGGGAGTGTGAGGAAACTAGCCACGCACTTTCAGTTATAGTGTTGGAGTGGATGCAGCCTTTACCCAATGGTATTGATAAGATTATAGGGCTTCCCTGGTGGTGCAGTGGTTGAGAGTCCGCCTGCCGATGCAGGGGATGCGGGTTCGTGCCCCGGTCCGGGAGGATCCCACAAGCCGCGGAGCGGCTGGGCCCGTGAGCCATGGCCGCTGAGCCTGCGCGTCCGCAGCCTGTGCTCCGCAACGGCAGAGGCCACGACAGTGAGAGCCCCGCGTACCGCAAAAAAAAAAAAAAAAAAAGATTATGAATGTCGGACGTCAAGACACTGCTTTAGAATTTATAGAGTAGTTTTACATGTTTATTAACTAGTTTGACGCTAGAAATAATCCTGTAGGTGGGTACGTTAAGTGTGATTGTCTTGCTCATTTCACAAATGAAGAAGCAATCTGTCAGAGATTGAGACTTGCTAAAGTCGCACATCTAGTAAGTGGCAGAACCGAGGACTGAAACCCAGGACTTCCCACTGTATTACCCATATGCTGAAATTCCTTAAAAGAAAAGAAGCCATTATTCAAAGTGCTTCACTGGTGTTCATTTTGGTTAACATCAGTAGAAGACTACCCTACAATATCAAGTATCTTTTTCTTTTTGAGGGTAATCTGATTTAAAAAAAAAAAGGCAAACAGCAACCCCCCCCCAGATACATATACATCTCTTATCTCTGTCTGTCTGCCTATCTGTCTGCCTGTCTATCTATCTGGCTATGTGATATGGCTCAAAAAGCACCTGGAAGGTTCTCTGGGAATTTGGAATGACCCTGATCATTTGTGGTTGATAATACAAGCATCACAGTAGTGATTCGCACATCTTAGGCTCAGTTCCGCCTGGTCCCCTGAACCCTTCAAGCTCAATCCCATGGATCTCCTAGGGTAGTTCAGCTTGACTTTGGAATACAGGATGGAGAAAAGACAATACATATTACTCAGGACAGGTAGCGGGTATGTCATGTGCCAGGAGATCTGGCATACTTGGTCTGGGTTAATGGGTTTTCCGTCACCCTGGGTTTGATCAGTGTTTTTTGATGTTCTGCTTTTAACATCTAATAATGTTAGCAAAATATATTCCTGGAACATTACCTTAGATTATTTCTCCATTTTGAAGTAAAGGCTTAAGATACTTTTTCTGGAGCCCGAGAATTTATTTTATAATAGTACACAGATGTTTTCTGAGAGAACATGGTATTAAGGACTTTGACAATAATGAAGGGAACAGGGATGATGAACACTTTTTTTTCTGCACTGTATATCCTCGTCTATATTTTAAAGATAAAGTGGTCTAGTTGGAAAAAAGCTTGATGTAAGAAGTTAAAGTTGTAAAAACAAACATCAAATACTGCTTTAAAGAAAAGAGTATCATTCTTAAGTACTTTTTGAATATTGAATGTGATTTAATCACACTAAAATAATTTAAGTATCCAGTTAAAGTTAGATTAATCAGGAAAATATATGGTTCCATCCCCAGGTATTTGGTTGAAGAATAAATGCTAAAATACAATGAAACAAACCTAAATTTATGATAGCAGGCATAATATTATCTCTATTCCAAAATATATTTAGCTAATATAAATTCTACTCTTTTTTGTTTCTGAAGAAGGTCTTTTAGTAAAAATTATAGTCCTTACTGAAGAGCTCAAAAGTAATTGGTATATAAATACTTCAATTTTAAGCTTTCCTATTGTAGTTACCTGTTGGAGTAAATAAAAGATCTTCATGAAGTGTGAAGCCTCACACCACATTTCTATTTAAGTCCTTTAGTTTCCTTGGAAATGCCACCCACTTACAGCAAAGTCTGATTGCTAAATCAACATTAAGATAGTTAGAATCGAAATGCGGTTTGTTTCTTTGCTGAATCTCTACTTTTTTTTAAATTAACGTCTTTTTAAAATTTATTTATTTATTTATTTATGGCTGTGTTGGGTCTTTGTTGCTGCACCCAGGCTTTCTCTAGTTGTGGAGAGCAGGAGCTACTCTTTGTTGGGGTGTGCGGGCTTCTCATTGCAGTGGCTTCTCTTGTTGCGGAGCACAGGCTCTAGGTGCACAGGCTTCAGTAGTTGTGGTGCACAAGTAAGTTGCTCCGCGGCATGTGGGATCTTCCCGGACCAGGACTCGAACCCGTGTCCCCTGCGTTGGCAGGTGGATTCTTAACCACTGCGCCTCCAGGGAAGTCCTGAATCTCTACTTTTTATTACTTCTTGCATTCTATACACAGACAACTGTAGTCCCCTGTTATCCACAGTTTCATTTTCCATGGTTTCAGTTACCAGAAGTCAACCTCAGTCTGAACATATTAAATGGAAAATTTCAGAAATAAACAATTAATAAATTTTAAGTTGCTCAGTGTTCTGAGTGGTGTGATGGCATCTCTTGCCATCCTTCTCTGTCCTGCCCAGACGTGAATCATCTCTTTGTCCAGTGTAATTCTTTTGTTAGTCACTTAGTAGCTGTCTTGGTTATCAGATAGACTGTCAAGGTATCACAGTGCTTGTGTTATTAAGTAACCCTTATTTTACTTAATAATGACCCCAAAGCACAAAGAGTAGTGATGCTGGCAATTCTGATATGCCTAAGAGAAGCCGTAAAGAGCTTCCTTTAAATGAAAAGGTGAAAAATTTCGACTTAATAAGGAAAGGAAAGACATTGTATGCTGCGGTTGCTAAGATCTACGGTAAGAATGAATCTTGTATCCATGAAATTGTGAAGAAGGAAAAAGAAATTTGTGCTAGTTTTGCAGGCGCACCTCAGACTGCAAAAGTTACAGCCACAGAGCACAATTAGTGCTTAGTTAAGATGGAAAAGGTATTAAATTTGTACAATAAGGTATTTTCAGAGAGAGATCACATTCACATAGCTTTTATTACAGAATATTGTTATAGTTGTTCTATTTTATTATTAGTTATTGTTAGTCTCTCATTCTGCCTAATTTATAAATTATACTTTATCATAGGTATGTATGACAGGAAAAAACATAGCATATATAGGGTTCTGTGGTTGCAGGCATCCACTGGGGGTCTTGGAACATATCCCCCTTGGATAAGGGGAAACTACTGTGCTTTGATATTTTAAAACTGCTAAATAACAGAAAAGGGGGATTTCTATAATGGGTTTTCTGCTCATTTTATAAGTATGAAAGCTACTTTGATAGTGGTTTTTGTTATAAACATAAAAATATATGGAGCCGAAAACAACAACAACAACCCAAGACATCGTCTGTTACAAAATTTAAAATGTCAAGCCTGACAGTAACTTATTTTTTGTCCTCAGCAAGAAATATCAGAGGCTAGTTTCCACCCTGAGGACAGAATAAAGTTATTGTGTGACAGATGATTTTTTTAAACACACTAGATCTGTGCTAAAATACTATGCTTGGGCCATATGCCTTAAGACTGTCTTCTAAGTAAGGGATATCTTTGGGTGCTGAAGAATGTAAGCTCTCTTGGATAAAGTCCAAGATGACTGTCCTTTTTTCAAAATCCACTTATAGAGTATATTGTTAAAGGTTAGTTTCAGATATATTGATATTGTCATAATCTGTCATTAAGTTTCTCTTAAATGTTAATGTATAGAGAGGCCTTTATCTGCTAGAGGAAGTGTACAGTATAGGAAAGACAATTGTAGGGAGAGAAATGACAGCCCTGATCAAGTAGTAAGAATAACAACATGGTAAGCTTTAGGGCTCCAGAGTCAGTGAGCAGGGATCAAGTTCAAGCTCTACCAGATACTAGCTATTTAAGATTTCACTGTACAATGGAGATGATAACAGTACATACCTCATAGTGTTGTTGTATGGATTAAACAAATTAATACATGTAATGTGTTTGACATGTAGTAAACAGTCAATAAATATTGGCTATTATTACAGTCTGAGAATTTAAGTTACTTATTTAAATTGTTGCCTGTAGAGACAGAATGAGATATGAGCTAAAAATACGGGCTGGATGGTTCTGTTTGAAGGTTTCTTCTAAAGTCTAAATCCATGTGGCCATACACCCATTTTTCTTATCCCACTACCCGTGATGTAACCCCCTCACTTGTCTAACCTATATACCCTCTCAGTGTTCTCTAATTTCTTCAAAACACATACCTCTCACTTACCTTCTTTCCCTGCCTCACTCTCAGTAAATAACCTTGCATCTTACTTCACAGTAAAGAGGGAAGCTGATATTTAAAAGCTTACAAGCCTATTGTTTCTTCATTTCCTCTGTCTCCCTGTGTTCCTGATCTTTCTTTCACCGATCCGACAGTAATTCCCTGTCTTTCTTCTCTGTTTTTAACTTCTGCCTTGATACTGCCCCGTCAACATTTAATAGTTTAACAGTGCTTGTACTACTCATCTAAAGGAAAAAAAGAAAAAGACTCCCTTTTTGACTCCACCTCTCCTTTCTCTTTGTCTTCTCTTTCTTTTCCCTTGTCATCTAAACTTGAAAGAGATCTTCATTCTCTGTTTCTGTTCCCTCAAGTTCCACTCACCCCTTAATCCACTACAATATGGTTTTGAACCCCATCACTCTACTAGAACTGCTCTCACCAGAGTCATTGGCTCCATATGTCCCAATTCAATAGAAATTCATAGTTTGCTTAACCTTTTGACTGCTTTTGAAACAACTGACCACTGCCTCCTTCTGGAAGCCCTCTGTGTTCTTGGCTCCCATTACCATTTCTCTTTGCTTCCTTTCTGTCATTCACTCTACTACTTCTTAGATTCTCTTGCCAGCACCTCGTTCTCTGTTCATTCCTTAAATAAAGGTTTCTTGTTTATTGTCTGTCTTCCTTGCTACAGAGTAAGATGTCTTATCTCTGTATTCCAAGCATTTAATATGTGTCTGACATATAGTAGGTGGTCCCCAAATATTTGTTGAATAGCTAGAAGAATGAATAAATATGGTTTTATTATTTTATTAGAAGTCTGGTTAAATTTGTGAATATAAGATATCCATACTTAATTAGAAGTGTAAAATGTATTCCAAATCAAACGTATCTGACTTTAATTTTTTTCACTGTTATGGGTCATCCAGATACCTTTTGTTAGACTGGGTAATAGAATGGTAGCTTTAAAAAGTTGTACACAGGGCTTCCCTGGTGGTGCAGTGGTTGAGAGTCCGCCTGCCAATGCAGGGGACACGGGTTCGTGCCCCGGTCTGGGAAGATCCCGCATGCCGCGGAGTGGCTGGGCCCGTGAACCATGGCCACTGAGCCTGCACATCCGGAGCCTGTGCTCCGCAATGGGAGAGGCCACAACAGTGAGAGGCCTGCGTACCTAAAAAAAAAAAAAAAAAAAAAAAAGTTGTACATATACCCTTATAGGAGACATGAGCTATTCATTTGTTCAGTTATTAAATATTTACTGAGCACCTTCCAGTCATTGTTATAGGTTCTAGGGATACAGTGGTGAGCCAGACAAATAAGGTACCTCTTTTCATGTAGCTTACATGAGAAGTGGAAACAAAAGACAGTCAGTAACCAAGTAGTCAGTAAACCAATAAGATAATTTCAGGCAGTGATAAAGAAAGTAATAATAAAAACAGTGTGATATGGCAGTGACTAGGACACAGAGGTGGGATTGAAGTTAAGTGTTAGGGAAAGCCTCATTTTATCTATCAATAAAATGAAGGTAGTTTAACTGTTAAGAAAATACACTTCCCATTAAAGAGAGTATGTGCATATTATATATATGTATACTCGCTTGTTCAATTTTAAAAGTAACCTTTCTTTTTATAGATACAGAAACCGAGGTTCAGGGAATTAAGTAAACCACTGAAGCCACATATAGCTGCTAAGTAGCAGACCTGGGATTCAGCTGCTGGCCCAATTAATCTGAAACCCATGCTGTCTCCATCATATCATACTACCACCCAAAAAGAAGGCCTCTTGAGGAAAAGGGCTCCTTGTGTCACTGTTAGGTTTAAGCAATCTATTCTAATATCTTTTTGAGGATTTTTAAAAACCCGTACTCTATATCAATAATAAAAATGCACAATACATAATGTTCATATGATACTTGCTGTTTTTTCAAGGCACTTTTATTTTCATTATCTCATTATCCTGTGACCACTACTAATTAAGATAAAGAGAACTTGCAGACCATTTGAGAGTTGAGAAAGCTGAAATATGAAAGTTAAGTGATTTTGCCATGATTGCACAGCTCTGTAATGGTGGATATAGACTAGATTCAGTTCTCTTGACTTTTAGTCTGGTATTTTTTCCAGTATGTCTATGAAAAACTTGTTTTCTTTTTTAAGTACTGAATTTAAGAGTTTAAGTACTGAGTTTAAGTCCAAATAAAACCTGAGAATTAGTTTTAATTTCTCAGGCAAAGTGCCAAACGTTTATTCATTAGTACAGGTAACTTCACTGTTAAGAAACGAAAAAGAAAAGAGAATAACAGAGACTAAGGTAAGAAGTGTTATATGTCTCATTAAATACCTGATTCTATCCTTTTTTTCTAATTTTATGCGAGTGAAAAGAGGACACCCAATTGCAAAGTCCCTGAGATGCTGTTCAAATTCACGTACTTGTGAAATACAAATATGTGATAACTTAATTCTTTGCAGCCTATGAGAAAGTCATTTTTGCTTGTTGCATTATTCTTGATGACACATATGTTTTGTTTTGTAATTATTGAGGAATTAATAAGGAAAATGGAAAAAAAACTTTTTCATGTTCTTGCCGAAAGAAAATATATTCTTCTCTTTTCCAAAAGTCAGCTGGGTCTTATCAGCTTTGCAAAATGATGAATGAATGCCTTGTTCATTATTATTGCTTAGGTCATTCTTATTTATGCCAGTAATTCAAGGATTATGTTTTGATTGTTCTTGAGAGATGAAAACACTTTCTTGCTGATGAATAAACACTGCCACTTTTAAAATATTTGTATGCAGAATGTCTTTAAAGCCATTATGAAATGCTTTGCAAAAGCATTAGGAAGCTGTTTTTCGAAAGGCACTTTTTTTTCCTACCTTTTCTTTCATGCTAAGCAGTCCAGTTGAAAGGCCTTTCAGAGTTGTTTAAGCAATACCAGTGTTTTAGTGTAATGAATAACTTTTTATAGAAGACAATCACACACAATTCAGCATGCCGGTATTTCTATTTCTGTGCACCACCAATGCAGGGATTCTGTGGTAGACTCTCATTCTTCGAGAAAGCTGAAGCGATCAAAACCCTGATTAACCTCTGATATTCACGTGGTGCTCTTGATCTTGAGGACTGCAGCAGTCACAAAGCGTTAATGGCAACCATATGCTTAGGGTATTGTGGTTATGGGTGACCCAAATGTGAACTTGGGGGTGACTGATGCTAACTGCTATTTGTTTCACGTTTGGTGTGGAGATTACTGATGAAGAGTTTGAGTTGCTACTTGACAGAATCCCCCTTGATGAAGATGGAAATGTCAGATACCTCCAATTCATGGCCATGTTTGATTCGCGGTACTCTTCTTTCACATTTTCTCATTCCTTAGTAGTTTTCTATTGTTGATGTTTTTATTTTTATTATTTTTCTTTTTTTATAAATTTATTTACTTATTTATTTATTTTTTGGCTGCTTTGGGTCTTCCTTGCTGCACGCGGGCTTTCTCTAGTTACAGCAAGCGGGGGCTACTCGTTGTTGCAGTGCGTGGGCTTCTCATTGCAATGGCTTCTCTTTGCTGCAGAGCACAGGCTCTAGGCACTCAGGCTTCAGTAGCTGTGGCACGCGGCCTCAGTAGTTGTGGCTTGCGGGCTCTAGAGCACAGGCCCAGTAGTTGTGGCACACGGGCTTAGTTCCTCCGCAGCATGTGGGATCTTCCCGGACCACGGCTCAAACCCGTGTCCCCTGCATTGGCAGGCGGATTCTTAACCACTGCACCACCAGGGAAGTCCCTATTCTTTTTTTTTTTTTTTTTTTTTTTTTTTTTTTTTGTGGTACGCGGGCCTCTCACTGTTGTGGCCTCTCCCGTTGCGGAGCACAGGCTCCGGATGCGCAGGCTCAGCAGCCATGGCTCACGGGCCCAGCCGCTCCGCGGCATATGGGATCCTCCCAGACCGGGGCACGAACCCGTATCCCCTGCATCGGCAGGCGGGGAAGTCCCTATTCTTGATGTTTTTAATTCAGAGAATAGACCCCCAAAAGAATTAAGTTTATTTAAAAACTCTCTTTATGGATTTGTATCTCATTTATTAATATTTTACAAGTGACAAAGATTTTCGAAATAGCAATGTTAACAAAAAAAGTAGAATCTTTTAACGTCAATTCATGGCAATTCATTTAAAAATATTTAATACCTCAACGTCTGAAAAACTGAGATGAGAAGGGATAGTGAAACTGAGGTCACAAAGGGAGAGGAGTGTAAACTGCAGAGCTGGGAAGAGAATTGTAAGTGGCAAAAGTCAAGTCCTAGAGATGCCCCCTCACTTACCTCCCAGGTGCTACCCATTTACAAGACTTCTTACTACTTCCTTCCAGTGGAGTCCAGGTTGGACAGTAGAGTACATGGCTATTGCCAATGATTGTGTTAAAAGCAGAGCAAGAATGCTTCCTAAAATATTCCCAATCTAAATTCTCTATCATGGAACCCAAGTATTTACTGTTTTCTAAAATCTTTTATTTCACAGAGTAGTTCAAAGCTTAAGTATTAAAAGTTCTGATTAGTATTGACCATTATTCATCAAATACTGTAAGGGATATTGCAGTCCCAGACATCTGCTGTTTTTTGGCTGAGACCGCTGAAAGGTGGTCTCCTTCTTCCTAAAGGCAATTCTTTTCTCCAAGGCAATTTCAGGAAATAACTGTCTTCATCCCATAAACCTCCTACACCATCTTCCAAATCACATAACTGTACTCCTTAACCATGAAACCCACCCATCATTTCCTGTTAGCTTTTTGATAACAGAGTAGACCTGATTTGGTTTGAAGGGTATGACAAGACACATCTCTCCAAAATTATTTTCCATCATCCCTATCATAGGGTCTGAAGTTCTCACCTTAAGAGACCCAGTTCTTGGAGTCAGAAGGTACTGATCTGCAGAAGAAGCTGTTAAGATACTAATATCTCTGAGAGGGGTGATACTTTAATTTGTCAGTCTTTAATGTTTAGTTTAGCATTTCCCAAAGTGTATCAGAGGAACACTGGTTTCATAGGATGGTCAAAGCTCTGACCCTTAAAAAGGTTCCCGTGGCCAAATAAGTTTGAGAAACTTATTAAATGAAGTTTCTAAAAATGAATTCGTTTCCTGAAAGAAAACAAAGGCTTCAAATAACCTTTAATATTGCTAGCGTGTGTTGTGAATCTCCAAGGGAGAAGAAACAGATCCTAAGACAAGTAGTTTTTGTCAGCGATGATCCCAGGAAATACTAGTAAGTTATCAGGGAAGTAAAGTGACAGGGAAGAGAAGAAAGCCAATGTAGGATTCATTAATGAGCAGGTTATTGGCGTGGGCATCTGGGGCTCTCTCTTGCCAACGACCTCTGGAAACTGTATAGAACCGTCTCAGAGCTGTGCCAGCTGAGGACAAGAAAGCTGGAGTAGATCTCCATCAGCTCCCACCTGCCATTGGTTGAGGGCTACTCTCGGCAGCATAAATACCTGGCTCTGCACAGAGTCTGGCAGAACGTGCTCCCAGTCAGAGAGTGTCCTGAGGCCGAGTCCATAGGTGCTTGCAGTAGAAAGCCCTCAGTGTAAAAGGGTACTGGGGGTGTTGAGGAGATATGGGTAGGCCTTGTCTAAAGGTGTGGCATCTGCTACAGTGGGATTCAGTACACAGCATTTCCCAAACTTACTTGACCTTCTTTCATGGAGCATTTTAGAGGCTAGTTTTCCACAGAACATAATTTGGGAAAGCTACCGTAGTTAGATAAGTTAATCCGTTAAGTAGTCTTTACCTTAGAAAGTCAAGATCAGGTGTCTGAGAAAATGAAGTGAAGGAAGGCAGAGAGTTTTTAAAAATATGGAGCCTTGGGCTTCCCTGGTGGCGCAGTGGTTGGGAGTCCGCCTGCCGATGCAGGGGACACGGGTTCGTGCCCCTGTCCGGGAAGATCCCACATGCCGCGGAGCGGCTGGGCCCGTGAGCCATGGCCGCTGAGCCTGCGCGTCCGGAGCCTGTGCTCCGCAACGGGAGAGGCCACAGCAGTGAGAGGCCCGCGTACCGCAAAAAAAACAAAATATGGAGCCTTACAGAGAGAGACTCAAGCAGGGTGCTTTGGGGGCGTTTCCTGAACACTCAGGCAGCAGTGTAAGGGCACTTAGGCTGAAGTGTCAATGCCAGAGGAATGGTGTGAGGTGGCGAAGGAGTGAAGTAGAGGCGTAATAATGGTACAGCTGATGGCAGCCTGGCCTTTTCCATTTTGGGTGGATAAGCTTTAATGACAGGAGACAACTCTCTTAATTCTTTATATTCTTGATTAAAGCTACCAAATAACAGACTGTAGCTTCATTATTGATATTAACAAATACTTCTACCAATCTGATATTTGGCATTCCTTATCTCATTATTATTGCCATCTTGCATGTGAGAAAACAGATGTATAGAAAGATAAAGTGATTTTCCCAGATGACATAAAACAGTGAGTAGACACTGCCAGTTGAACCCAGGTCCATCTGACTTGAAAGTCCACAGGCTTTCTACTATTCCACAGTGTAACTCTGAATTACACAACAACAACGAGAGCAGTTCCATTTACCTAGTGTTTATAATTTGCCCCACGTCGTGCAAAGAGAGCTATACATGCATTATTTCATTTAATGGTAGAGACCGTTCTTCTAAATTCTGCTTAAATTCACTGATTGATTGCTAGCTATCCACCTCATCTGCCAGGCAGGATGATCATTTTTATTTCTTGGTGTTGTCGGATAAGGGCCCCTGAACTGGGGTTCAGGAGACTTGGGTGATAGGAGTTATAGTTTGAACTTTCATTTAATAACTCTGTGACGTTGTTCAAGTCTTTAACGTTTCCTTGCTCTGGTTTTCTCATCTGTAAAATGAAAAGTTTAGGTCAAAATATCTCCGAAGTCCTTTCTAGGTTTAAAGTTCTGCTTGAAGCAGTTTATTTATTTATTTTCTTCCTTACCATATTTATTCAAAAATTCCTTACATTTATATATAAAATATACACACACATATATTTTAATTTTAAAAAAGATTTTATAGATAATCTTCATCTGTTCCCATGGAGTGGTCTGGGGAACCTGTCTCAAACCTCTCTTCCTCTTACAAAAAGCACCTCCAAAACTACATTCAAATTTGGAAGAAAACAAGGATTGAAGCAGTTTATATTCTTACGAATATTAATGGAGATTTGAAGGGGTCATTTAACATACTTAAATGATGCTCTAGTAGAAACATGTTTTCCTGGCAAATACAAAGAATTAACAAAACATAACATTGAAATAAAAGTATTTTAGAATCACCAGATTAAAATCAATACAGTAAACATGTACTGAGTATTTTCTGTGTTTTCAGTCAGTCAAGCACTCCTGAATCGGGAAAACAAATATTTCTTTTTTTTTTTTTTTTTTTGCGATACGCGGGCCTCTCACTGTTGTGGCCTCTCCCGCTGCGGAGCACAGGCTCCGGACGCGCAGGCCCAGTGACCATGGCTCACGGGCCCAGCCTCACGGGTCCAGCCGCTCCGCGGCACGTGGGATCCCCCCGGACCAGGGCACGAACCCACATCCCCTGCATCGGCAGGTGGACTCTCAACCACTGCGCCACTAGGGAAGCCCCAAATATTTCTTTTAAAGAAATTATTTCTTTGCTAATTTTGTCACAAAACCTGCATAATTTTTAAATTTTTTTAATGTATACATATGTGGAGGAAAGGAATGGAGCTGTCAATAATTTAGGAGAACAAAGAACTGTAGAAAACTATAGAACAGTCAACAGTGCCAAGAGTATTAAAAATATAAAAATCCGTATCACTTTAGATTATTCTTTTTAACTTATTTGTATGCCCCACCTTTTAGTACCCTAGTTTTTAAGGATATACAGAAATACTCAAACTTCGTAAAGAACCCAATTAAAATTAATATGTTTTGGTCAAAATAGACTGGAAAAAATGTGGCCAAAAAATTACCAAGTCCATTAAAAACAAAAGCTAGACTTTGTGATGTGCTCACACCAGTATAATTTCCAAGGAACCAATGGAATTGTTTCTCTGGGTTTGTGACTTAGCTCATTCATTTTACAGGCAGCTGTCCCACTAAGATACCATCTCCAAGGGCAGGATTCTCCTTCGAAAGTGTATATATGGAGCTAGGGACCAGCTTAAGATCCCTTTGGAACATGGGACTGTCCAGACTTTATAAAAGCCTCCATTGATTCTGGGAGACTTTGCAGTTGCCATGTTGTCAGTCATCCAGACCTTGGCAGTTTGTAAGACAAAGTGCTTCCTTTTGGGTGAAGAACCCTGTATTAGTTTCCTGGGGCTGCCATAACAAAGTACCACAAACTGCGTGGCTTTAAGTAATAGAAATTTATTCTCTCATCATTCTGAAGGCTAGATTTCTGAAATCAAGGTGACAGCAAGGCTCTACTCTCTCTGAGACTCTACGTAAAATCCTACCTTGCCTCTTCTAGCTTCTGGTGGTGACTGGCAATCCTTGACATTCCTTGTCTTGACACTGCATCACTCCAGTCTCTGCCTCTGTTGTCACATGGTGTTCTCCCTGCATGTCTCTGTCTCTAATTTTTCCTCTTATAAACCAATCATATGGGATTAAGAGCCAACCCTATTCCAGTATGACCTCACCTTAACTAATTGTATCTCCAACTACCATATTTCCAAATAAAGCCCCATTCTGAGGTACTAGGGGTAAGGACTTCAACATACCTTTTTTTTTTTTTTTTTTGCGGTACACGGGCCTCTCACTGTTGTGGCCTCTCCCATTGCGGAGCACAGGCTCCGGATGCGCAGGCTCAGCGGCCATGGCTCACGGGCCCAGCCGCTCCACGGCATGTGGGGATCCTCCCGGACCGGGACACGAACCCGTGTCCCCTGCATCGGCAGGCGGACTCTCAACCACTGCACCACGAGGGAAGCCCCAACATATCTTTTTGGCGATAATTCAACACATGACAAATCCTGTTACAGACCTAATGTGTTGGATGTCTTACAAATTTCTTTGGGGGAAGGCACAAATAAGAGTTAGTTCCCATGTGTTCTGTGAGATAGCTACAACTATAGCTAACATTTAATGCCTGCTATTTGTCAGGCACTAAATATTAACTCATTTCATTCTTAAAACATCCCTATTAAATATTTTATGTATAAGAAGCCTGGGGCATAGGAAGTCAGTTACCCACTGTCACCCAGTTAGCAGTGATGGAGCCAGTATGCAAACCCAGCCTGGCTGATTCCTAATACTACCCTGCCTCTGTGGACAGTAAGTAGGAGCAATTTGTACTAACCAGTAAGACTACATGTGGCTATTGAGTACATGAAATAAAAGAGTCAGAGATTCCAAGGAAATAATGTTTTCTGGCCACTTATTGTTAATGATTTTTTAGACCCAAATTGATACTTTTTATAAGTGTAAGATACCAGGTTTCTAAGATGTATCATTAAAAAAAGAATGTTAAGGGCTTCCCTGGTGGCGCAGTGGTTGAGAGTCTGCCTGCCGATGCAGGGGACACGGGTTCGTGCCCCGGTCCGTGAAGATCCCACATGCCGCAGAGCGGCTGGGCCCGTGAGCCATGGCCGCTGAGCCTGCGCGTCCGGAGCCTGTGCTCCGCAACATGAGAGGCCACAGCAGTGAGAGGCCCGCGTACTGCAAAAAAAATAAAAATGATGTTAAAATATCTCATTAATGATTTTTATGTTTGATTACATGTTGAAATGATAATTATTTGGATACATTGGGTTACATAAAATAAATTATTAAAATTAATTTAACCTTTTTAAAACCTTTTAAAAATGTACTATTAGAAATGTTTAAATTACTTATGGGGCTTGTAATGTATTCCAGTTGGACAGTGCTAAATTAGACAGCAACTCTTTCTAATTAGAGTAGGCAGCATAATGGGAAGAAGGAGTTATTTCAGTCATTGTCTGACTTCAAATAAACCAGTTCTTAAAGTCCCTGTGCCTTAGTTTCTCTATCTGTAAAATGTGATAGAAAAAAATTTTTCCTCACAAATTTAATTTAATTAACAAATTGAGCAAAAGTAATTATGAATCATTTTGCACACTGTTTACAGAAAATTAGACAATTATCTAGGAAGGCAGGAATGATATAAATAAGTAGCTAATCTAGCTTAAATACGAATTTGAAGCATTTACTTATTATTTTCTTTTAGCAAATTGATGTGCAGCTTTGAATTCCAGATACACAAAATATTTTTGTGGTGTGGAGGGTCACTGTCATTTCTGGCTTTACAATTTTATTTTAGTAAAATCATTATTTTAATAATGATCATTTACTTTAGTATAGGTCTATGAGGTGGCAAGGGCAGGTATTGTTTTCTCAATTTTACAGATTTAATAAGAGATTCAGAGAGGTTAAGATGCAGGGCTCTCACTCTTAGCTCTGAGGCTAGTACTTTTCTCATTATACTTTCCAGATAATGAAAATTATACTTAAATTTTAGGTGTGGTAGTGTTCAGCTATGATTCCCCTCAGGAATGGAAGAGGGAAATAGGTAGATCAGATGAGATTAAAGCTTCTCTGCTTTTATTTGACATGATGCATTAATTTGTGTAGCTGATTTTGACGTAAACCAGAATCCCAGCACTTTCACTCTGAATTTGCTGTGACTGTAAAGTTGCCACAGTGGCACCTTCATATGAATAAGTTTCAAAAATATGACCACTTAAAGAGGATAAGAGATTCAGATTTCCAGGCAATCCATGTTTATTGGCCACTTATTGTTATTATTTTTTAAGTTAGAAAAGCAACACATTCTTATTGTAAATATCCAAATATTATAGAAATATATAAAGTCAAAAGAAGATTTGGAGATGGCCTCACCATCTTCCACCAAATCCAGTTTCAAATATAACCGGCTAGGACTTCCCTGGCGGCGCAGTGGTTAAGAATCCACCTGCCAGTGCAGGGGACACAGGTTCGAGCCCTGGTCTGGGAAGATCC